>NC_142763.1:40758398-41978710 GCF_054948205.1 Urtica dioica subsp. dioica
TGGTTTCTACATTTTCTTTCCTTCTATTTCTCTATCAAGACATCTATCTTTTCGCTTTTAATTTACTTACGTCAATTTTTATTTTTTTAAAAACATGTTATTGACTATATATTGCCTTTAAATTTTTGCAATTATTATGAGACCCTCTCAAAAATTAAACTGATTACGTATTATGTATGGTGGAAATATTTGATATCTTTATATTCATTTCTAACATGATGCTTTGAAGAAAAACATGGTAAATTAAATCATATGTATTTTAATTATTTACTGATTACAATTACAAACACCACGTGCGAAGCACGTGTTCCAGACTAGTATATATATATATAACGAAGTATTAATTAAAATTGTCAGGGCTAAAATCAATGTAAAGACTTCCTGAAAAAATAAAATGTAAAGACATCTTCATATGATTTTTGTTTTTTGCGTTAAAGTGCATGCCTAATTATAAACATGAACACAAACTCTAAAATTAAAAACAATTCATAACAATATACCATAAATCAATAAACAAGTTCAACATAATCTTAATCATCACTAACTAATCAAAAAATTACAAAATGATTCAGATTAATTACAAAAAAATAATAAACATGAACACAAACTATAAAATTAAAAACAATTTATAACAACATACCATAAATCAATAAACAAGTTCAACATAACCTTAATCATCACCAACTAATAAAAAAAATACAACATAATTCGGATTAAATATAAAAAAATTACAAACATCAACACAAACTCTAAATAAACACTTAATCTAAAAACAAAAACAATTCATGCTCACAACTATCAATTTATACTTAATCTTCAAGAATAATCAAGAAATTTCAAAAATTTAACTCAAAATCATCTAAAAACCTAAAGTGGTCGGGAAGCTCACCGGGAAATGAGGAAACCGGCGGGATCTGGGAAGAATTCACCTTCGTCGCGTCGGGAAGCTGGCGGCACGGCGGGATCCGGGCGGGATCTGGGCAACTTCTCACTAGGTCGCGGAGGAAATTTGGAGAGCTCAAACCGACGCAAATGAGGATTTTTTGGGGGAACCCGGATATTTATACCCGATTTTTTTGTTTATTTTTTTTACTGAACCGGACCGGGAAGTGAGAACCGGGTTCCTTCCCGGTTTCCGGTCCGGTTCCCTCGGAATCACCGGAAACTTCCGGTTTTGGTGGTTTAGGTGCCGGGGAGTTCAAAAAAGGGGGATCCCGGCCGGTTCCCCCGGGATTTCAGTCCTTGGTTACAACTTACAACTCAAAACAAAACCTCTTATCTTGCAATATTGATGACGAGAATTAGAAGCAGGCGACGTCGCTGATGATGTTACACAAGTGTGAAATCCCGTGCAATTTCATGACTCCAATATTAATTAATGAAAAGATGATTAAACAACTTTAAATCTTGCTCAACAAGTTTTTTCCCGCCTTTTTTGTATCAGCCTCAAAACATCAAACTGACTCGACCCGAACAGAAACCGAAGCGAAACTCGCACCGATAACTAATCAGTTCGGGTTTCACCCGGTTTTGTTTTTCTTTTGAGTTGATCACGAAGATTTACAATTCGATTCAATTCAAGTCAAAACATTTCTAGCCAAAGGGCTTATTTCTTTAGCAGGCGAATCCCTCACTATTTTGCTTATATTATAAAAATAAATCATTTCGGTAGAAAACAAATGAATCAGAAGATAGTAAGGCACAAGAACCATACATGTTCAAGACTGTATTGAAGTCAGCCAGTCAATCAATCCCTTTTATCTAGCCATCAGCTACATTTAGATTGCTCTATTTTTCTATACTGATCCGCAAAGAAAAGAGAAGAAAAAGTTATTCCTTAGCACCGAAACGATGCTTTATCTTGAAAGCTAAATTATCCCATCATGAGGTCCGAAGATTGGGTCACGTTCATCACGATAGCCATTTCAGACACGTTGTTGCTTCGAGACGGGGCAACCGGGTTGTTGCAGATCCCAAGCTTCACGATGAACGTTGCCGTGCTTCCTTTTTCGAGGCCGTCGCTTTCGACCCAAATGTGACCTCCCATGAGATTCACAAACCTGAATATGTAAAATAAACAAGATAGTCATCGATCTGCGTTACAGTATCGAGGTGGGAATGTGAGAAAGAATCTCACCTTTTAGAAATGGCAAGTCCGAGTCCAGCGCCAGAAGTATTCTGATTCGATCCGTTTTGGGGATGAATGAATTTGGTGAATAAATGGGGTTTGTCTTGTGGATGAACACCACAACCAGAATCCTTAATCTGTTTCGTCAAATAGTTGGTTAATAATGGAAATAAAATTAAAACAGAAAATTAAGAAGGAACGGGGTTTCAAACAAAACGGGACGTGCCTGAACTCGCAAGAAGAAATGGCCATCACTTGAGACGGGATAAAATTCTCCCGGACGCAGATCTCTCAAAGAATCCGGTTTTCCCACAGAAGCCACGATCGAAACGAAACCCTCTTTCGTGAATTTCACTGCATTCCCAACAATATTGAGAATTGTCTGAGTGAGTCTCTGTTCGTCTCCGAAGGCAACGGAGGGTAAGTCCGGAGATAGAACCAAGCTCAGTTGTAGCCTCTTCACGGTCGCGATTGGCCTTATCAAGCTCATCACCTGAAACATTTTTATGAAAAACATCATCAAGCGAATACCTACGACAAGCTTATCGATGTCATAATTCGTTCGCTTAGTACCTCTTCGAAGACCGAGTGAAGGTTGATCGTCCCGATATCCAGCTGCAAGCTTCCATCTTCGAGGCGAGAGAGGTCGAGAACGTCGTTGATGAGCGTGGCCAAGAGATTGCTGCTCTTGAGGATCGTCTCGATCATGGCTCTCTGCTCCGGAGTGAGCTCCGTCTCGAGGAGGAGGGAGGAGAGGGCGATGATGGCGTGCATCGGAGTCCTCATCTCGTTGTTCATCACGGCCAGGAAATCGTTGCGGGCGTGGATCGCGGTCTCGGCTTCGCGTTGGGCTATCTTCAGAGCCACGTTCTGCTCCATCAGCTGGTCCCGCGACTGCATCGACTCTTCGAGGATCGCCGCGTGCGAGAGAGCCACAGCCACCTAAAACGGGATACAAGTTCATAGAGATACTAGTTTTGAAAACTAGTGTGTGGTCGGTTTGAGAAAACGCACCTGGTCGGCGACGACGTCGACCATCTCCAACTCGTGGTCGCGCCACTGGCGGGCGCTGTCCATGGGGAGAATGAGGACCATGATGGCGTAGGTGCGCGCCTGAACTTCGTTGAGCTGGAAGCTGGAGAGGCTGAGGAGCGGGACGCGCACGGCGACGACCTCGGGGGGCACGTACCTGCCGGCGGTGGTCCGGATGCGGGCGAGGGGGGAAGTGCAGGGGATGCTGACGGCGCGGGAGGAGGCGAGGACGTCGGCGACGAGGGGGAGGTTGACGGGGAGGGAGGAGCCGAGCTGGATGTGGTGGTTCAAGGTGTGGGAGAGGTGGAGGGTGAGGCCGGAGCGGGAGGGCATCCAGAGGGCGCACTCCTCGAGGCCCAGGGTGCGCCCCAGCTCCACCAGAGTGGTCTTGAGGATCGTGTCTCGGTTCAGAGTGCTGCGGATCTCGTGGGTCAGCATCCTCACGTGCCGCCCCGTCTCCTCCTGGCTCAGGATCAGCCCCATCTCGCGGTCCAGCTCCTCCGCCTTGTTGCGAAGAAACCGCTCCCGGTTCTTCACGCTCAGCAGGTCCGGGATTATGTGCACCAGCATCAGCGCCGTCGCGCACGACACCGCCGCGCACGACATCTTCGACACCGTCATCACCACCGCCACCGCCTTCGAGTGCCCCGAGAACGTCCACAGGTTTATCAAGTGGGTCGCCCCGCACAGCACGATGAACGCCCCGAACTGCATCAGCACCCATCTGTATGGGAAGAATGCCGATTTCTGGACAAAGTAGATCAGCTCCAACGGGATTGAGAAGTACGCTATGGCGATCAGGCAGTCTGATATGTACTGGTATTTCACCAGAAGATCGTCCGGTGGCCAATGCGTCTCAATGCAGTCACACCCTTCCATTTTCTTCCCACTACTACCACTACCCAATCTGCTTTTCAAAATTATAAGAATTCACCCTTAATGATCAGCGAATGGGTACACAAAAGATTAAATCTTTTTGCTAATTCAAGTCTAAATATATATAAAAAGAGTTTATAATATATATATTTTTTTTCTTTTATGGGCAATTGTAACTTGATTAAGAAGAGAGCAAAGACAAACAAAAAAACTTGCATTGGCAAAACTCAGCCTAAGTGTATTATCATAAAAACACCATTTGATTTTATCAGCAAATGGATTCACAAAAGATTTATTTATATATAAATAAAATATTGTTGCTACAGATATAAGACCGATGGAACTACCAGGAAAGTGTAATACTTTGTATTGATTTTTTTTTAAACGGGTAATTGATATCAGAAGTACCAAAATTGAAAACTTGATACAGAAGAGAACAGAGACAAACAAAAAAACCAGCATTAGCAAAATCTTAGGTGTAACCGTGTAATATCATACCAAACTCAACTTATACGAGCCTTAGCAAAACAAAACAAATGGAACTTTCGAAACCAATTTTTTTACGTCAAAAAACATGTGAAATACAATGAAACAGCGGAAAAGCGAAAAGAAAACCCAAAGAGTAATGAGCTTGAGTTTATTACCAACCAGAAGAACAGTGATCAGAGGAAGAGAGAGTGTGAGGCAGAACGAGAGACCCAGTTTCTAATAAGCATTCGAATCAGTGATCTGAGACGTTCTTTTCAGCTGGAAATTTCCCAAACCTGAAATGGGTTCTTTTTTAATCACGTTGAGAGGAACAAGTACCAAAGAAATGGCAAATGTTATAATCTGACTGATATAAAGTAAAAGGACTTTCAGAGAAAAAGAGAGGAGGGAGAGAGAGAACTTCACGGGCAAGAGTGTAAATACACACGAGTTAGAAAAAGGGTCTCACACGTGTGGGCTCATTAATAGTCTGGATATATTTTTAAGGAGATCCTACTAGTTTTTAAGGAGTTTTTGCAAGTATAGATCTTCTCTCTTCAGCATATACATTCTGGTTCATAGTCTTGGTAAAAATATTAGACTCTAAATAGAATAACTTTGTAGCTGATTGGGGAATGAAGCGGTTCAAAGTATGTACCTATGATTTTGTTTTGTGCTAAACTAGGAAACGGAATAACATTTTTTAATATTTTGCATGAGGTCTGAGTGAGGTTTGTTTCGGATCTAGAAAGTGTCGAAGTGGGACCAACCCACCCCACTATTAATTAATTAATAGCCAGAATTAAATATTTTACCATCCACATTGACCATCATTAATGTTGGCTATTTTTAACTACCGGCTGAAAAAAAAATATTTATGAAAAATTAAGAATAGATACTCTTATAGTTGCAGTTGCACATTTTTTTTTTTTTTTTTAAGGGAGTTTTGTTGCAGTGGGGATTGAACCCACGACCTCCACACAGGAGATGGTGTAGAATTACCACTAAGCTATTTTAAGTACCACTCAGTTGCACATTTCAAATTGACAATAATATTTGTGACCGAAATATATTAGGCTTGGGCACTTAAAAAAAGTGCTTTTTTATGAACATCAACTTGATTATGTCTCGTTAATTGTGGTTCCAATTTATTAGTTGGAATTCTTTTCAAAATATTCAACCACTAATGAAGGGGAATTTAATGATGCAGAAGAGCAGTGATTTGACATTTGGTATCAAATATCAACAGTATCCTCATTTTTAATCGAAAGACGAGATTTATTCATCCGATTTTTAGAAATATCAAACAGATTTCTTCAATTTGATATAAATGACATATAATCCCCTAAAAAAATGTTATATTACAAATTTCATCATTTTCGTTTATTTTTACAAAAAAATAATTGAACTCCCCAAAATACACTTACTAGAATAAATATTTATTTAATATTTTATTTATAAAAAATCAAAATCACTCTTTATAAAAATATTCCTTAACTTTTTATTAAGAAATTTTTTAATTTAATTTTTTTGTATATAGAATAGAAAATAAAAAATTATTTCATTAAGGGTATTTTGGGGGTTCAATTTTTTTTTTCGTTGTAAAAAATAAACGAAAATAGCGATATTTGTAATATAACGTTTTCTTAGAGGAGGTATATGTCATTTATATTAAGCTAAAGAGATATATTTGATATTTTATAAATGGAAGGGATAAATATCGCATTTCGATAAACACGAGGGATACCGTTGATGTTGATATTTTGTAAAAGGAATGAAAAAAAACTATCACAAGGAAACTTTGGATTTGCTCTGTGTCCCAAACCTCTGAACCTGAAGACTACTAAAAGGTTGTTCAGATACATTGCACTATAATAATGCATTAACATAAGGCTTGTCCTTTTTTTTCTTTATTATTTTACCTTCATATATCAATATTAGTTGCATTGCATCACTATCACAACAGAATATTTAAATTATTCACATACAGCCGTAGCAAATTCCAAAATTAAATTAATTCAAAAATATGCCCATACCGCCTACGTTGCCTAAAACTCTCCATAATCATAATGACAGGAGAAATTAGATCACACGATTAAAAATGATGTCACTACAGGAAGAAGCAACACAAAATCTCCTTCCCCACAAAAAATAAATAACTCGAAGTTCTATTCATTGATTTCATTACTTCTATAATTTAACTCTCTTTAACTTGTTCTTTTTACTTGAAGCTCTGCTGACCTTCTTTGGGAAACGATCTTGGGCATCCAAAACAGCCTCAACAAGCATTTGAGACCAAAGCACTTCAAATTTCTTGTTCCCAAAACCATCTTGAAACCAATCTTTGATCTCCGAATATAATTCTTTGGGATTCTCAGCCCAAACTTCACTCAGCTTTGCACAGCTGACAATCAACTTTCTCTTCAACTTGCTCACCAAATTCCCGACCCTCCTCTGCCCAGCCGCCTGAGGTGTGAGAATGCTGCCCGGTTGGGCAGCCATGAATTCTCGGACCGATCTCAGACAAGGCAAGACTTGCCCGTCAAGCAAAGCATAACCGAAAACCGTGACCGCACGGTCGAGATCGGAGATCACAAAGCTCTGCGGCGAAAGCTCCCATAAATGCGGCCCGAAAGTCGGGACCAAGTAATGCATTGGCCGATCAGTCCGGGGCTCATAATAGGGTTTTGTGTCTGACGAAGGAGCAGAGAAAATACACAGTGATTGAGCGTGCTCGACGAGCCATTCCGGTTTTACTCTCGTCACGCCGTGCATGTAAGGTCGCTTCTTCATTATGAGCTCGCTGTAGACCAGAAACTCGGGGGCAGAATCGGATAAGCATGACCTCCGGTGAAGGAACACGGTCTCATTGACCGCGCAGGCCTGGTATCGCACCGTTCGGAAATTCCCGTCCTCTTTCAACGATTTCGAGTTTCTCCGGACCCGTTTCGAGATTCGATCAGCCCAACCGGCACATACACACTGGCCCAGAAGATCTTCCTCGTAGAGAGTCAGGGGATTTCTTTCGTACGGAACGTTCCATGACTGTTCTACTTCATTGACGGTTCCGAACGCCCACGAGAAATCCCGATCGGGATCATCGTTGTCACTTCCGTGACTAAACACGATACGAAGCAACTGCTTTCGCAGCTTGCTCATCTCTTCCATGGTCTTGATGTGCAAGAAATTCTCATCACAGAACTCCGTCGGGCGTTCTGAGCGCTCGTAGCACTGTAGGGCGTGCGCTACGGAAAGCGCGTCGCTGCTGGGATTGGAGAATCTTTCCCGGGACGCCCTAGCAGCTTCTTTGAGTTTCTTCCGCCGGGATTTTTCATCCTTGTCAACACGTTTATCGACGCTATCATTGCACTGTTCTTCGTCCTTATCCGCCTGATCATTTTCAAGCTGGCGGTCGAAAGGGTTCGACAAGCTCAGAGCCGCGGCGGCCGCGACTGCGTAAGCCAGGACTAGGTTTGCTCGAGCGTCGCTTTTCTTTTTCATTATCTGAAGAACGGTGAGAAGCATTCTTGAGTGACGAGGGCTCATGGGATACCGAGCCATGGCCTTCCCCAAAGGTGTCAGCTTTCCATCACTATCGAGTGCCTCGAGAGCCTTCAAGCATCGCTCCGCTCCGACCAAGGCTGTAGTATCCGGAGGAGTCGGAAACGGAAAATTCACAACCTGGACACATCAACGGATAAAAAAAAATAATATAAATAAATAAATGATAAATGACAGATTACAGTTTTTATTTTCGGGATTCAAGCTTGGGGTTGAAAGATTATGAAATATTTTAAAAGCAACAAAACACTAGCGGAAGCTACCTTATCGATGTGCATCGATTTCATGAAAAGGACGACCCCATCAACCGGTACTTTAAGGATCTCAGCAATGGAAAAATCAGGGAGTTCGTTCGTGAAGACCGCAGAAGAGTAGAGACGATAGCAATGACCGGGACCAGTTCTTCCGGCTCTACCAGCACGTTGAGCCGCCGAAGCCTTACTTATCCACTGAATCTTGAATGTTTCCATCCCGTTAGCAGAATTGTAGTTTTTCACTTTCTCTCTTCCCGTATCAACAACATACCTTATCCCGGGAATTGTTAAAGAGGTTTCAGCAACATTAGTTGCTATGACAACAAGCCTCTCTCCTTCCTTAACATCTTCGAATACACGGAGTTGCGCCGCCGCGGGCAACATGGCATACAGCGGAAGAACACGCAAGGCCCCGGGTTCCGATTCAATTCCCGACCCACTTGTTTTTTTCGCCGAGCTAGGTTTGGATCGATCTGAACAAGCTTCCTCCGTAACGGAACCAGAGATTGGTTGAGTGTTGCCAGCCAAAGCTTCAAATGCCGCTTTGAGAGAATCGAGGGTTCCATTATCTCCCAACACGTCAACAAGACTATCACCTACTCCTGATGTTTTCTCATCATCGTCGATAAACTCCAAATCACTCTCTGATTCCGAATCATAGGAATCCAAAAACTCATTCTCGTCTATGTCGTATTCCTCGTCATCTTCTTTCGAGTTGAACACATCAGTTTGATCTGCTGAACTCCCATGAGTATCAAAGGCCTCATTTATCTCATCCATGCTTATCCCCTCCATAGATTTAGCTTCAACGGTTGCTTGTTCGGCCTCGGTGCTTTCTTTAGACGCCTTCATAATTAAATCCTTTGAAGCTCTTCGCAGCTTTTGGCATAAATACTCCACTTCTCTCTGTCCCGTGACAAAGACTAGTATACCCCCTTGTGGAAGTCTCTTGTGAATAGCTAAAATCTTTTTGTATGCTTGGCCGATGTAATCAATGATCTCTGTTTTCTTTGCGAAGTGCACCGTAACTGGATATTGCCTCGTAGGAACTTCGATTACGGGTGGCACATTGCAGAATAACCTTTTACCGGCCAAGAAATCCTCTACTCGCAATGTAGCACTCATGAGTATGAGTTTCAACGGGAAAATCAGATTTTCAGGGTTTATAATTTCCCCCGCAAGCATTAACTTTTGCTGCTGAGCATATATTTTCTGCAAGTGATTGCAAGGTGTTAGTTAGAAAAAGAATAATGTAACAAAGAAAAATCAGTTTAAACTCAATCAACACACGTGAATCTGAACTATACCTCACGGCCTTGAGCTACTCGTGAAAGCATTCCGATAAGGATGTCTGTGTTCAAGCTTCTCTCGTGGGCCTCGTCCAAAATAATAACGGAGTAACGCCTTAACAAAAAGTCATTCTGTATAAAAGATTAAAAAAAATGTTCATCTGTCTAATGTTCAATGTTGTGACAATGTGTGAGTTTGAGAGGTGAAAAACCTGAAGTTCTCTTAGCAAAATTCCATCTGTCATGAACTTGATTGAACTCTTGTGTCCGATCTTTTTGTCATACCTAACTTGAAACCCGACCTCTTTTCCGAGGGATAAACCGAGTTCATAAGCCACTCGTTTAGCTGTGGCAAGCACAGCAACACGGCGCGGTTGAGTAACACCAATTACTCCACCTCGAGCAACATTTTGTCTTGAACCAAAACCGGCTTCGTAAAGGAACTTCAAAGTATAAAAAGATCAATGTTATAAAGTAGCAAGGTTCAAGAATTATCCAAGTCGAAGAGGGGTAAAATAAATATAAACCCTCACCTGAGGAACTTGAGTTGTTTTACCGCAACCAGTTTCACCACATATAATTACAGTTGAATGGTAATTAATAGCTTCCATGATCTCTTGCTCCATCATGACGATTGGGAGATCCTTTCTATTTTTCTCGATCTCGTCTGGCCTTGAGATGTGCACTACAGTTGGTCTTGAGTTACTAAGCTCCATAGGGATCTCCATCGAGCTATCCTGTACCAAGCAAAGCCCCATATATACATTTAGAAAGATAAAATTAACACAGCTGAATTGGCTTTATAATAACCATATAGCCTATGTTTCACACACATGCAAAACAATAACATGGGCTTCGATTGGACTACGAATTTTGTTTTCCATAATCCTGAAAAGCCTTCTGCAACTTAATTCTGTTTCATATGGCAGGGATCTTTGAGACAGTATTTTTAGGAGCATCAGCCTCTTGATTTCGACATTAAATTCGGTTTTTTTCTTTTCTTTCTCACAGCCTTTTAGACCTTTCCTGAGTTTGGTCTAGCGCAGTATAGTTTGTATCCTGCTTCATTATAGATGAAGCTTTCTTTTCCTCCTTTTTTTTTCTTTTTAATAAAAAAAATAGTGTCTAATAAATAATAATAATGAATATAAGATTGAAACCTATAGAATTTAATGATTAGTACCACAGTGTTTGAGTTTTTGCTGAAATCATCATCAGCACCTCTATTGTCCAAAACAGGCTCATCATCGTTCATTGACTGTTGGGATGAACAGAATGAAAGTGTAGCATTCACTGGCAATGCTTTTTTGTGTACCATCATCGGCTTCACTTCATCAGTATTCTTGCCAATAATAACCTGACTTGATAAACGACGATCTTCTTCTAACTCAGATTCACTCTCACTCAAATCATTGACATTTTCTGGTCTCTCAATTGGTCGCTCACTTTGTGGAACTTCCATGCCAGCTTTAAAATAATCTACCATCCTCTTACGTTTTCTCTTCATAGTCTCTGCCTGCATTACGTTCCAGCTATCTTGAAACATGGGATCTGAAATTATTAAATTGGATTGTGGTAAATACACAGGTATCAAGTACAAACCTGACCGATGCGGCAAGATGACTTGAGCAGTGGAAATGCACTCTCGGGGATTGCATATTTCCTGCAGAAATTCATCAATTACAATAATATAAGTTTTTACGAATGTCAGCAAAAAACTTGGAGAATATATTCAAAGCAAATAAAATTAAAAAAAAAAACAAACTGTAAGGTCTCGAGAGTTTTTGAAAGCATCAACGCCTTCTCCTTCTCTTCCTGCAAATATAAAAAGTATGTCATCTCAAGATTTTCTGACAGATAATGCTTGTAATATCACAACAAAAGATGAGCAAAGCAAGCCCACCTCCATCTTCTTCAGCCTCCTTTTCTGAGATTTGCTCAATTTCGGGGTCGGCTTAACCATCCGTTTTTCACCCTCCTAACGTACCGCAAACATAAAATTTGTAAATAAAAGCATAGATTCACGTCCACATACGCATAATGATGAAAGAACAATTTTTTTTTTCTTGTAGACATACCTGTTTCACACCCCTCTTTTTCTTCTTGCATTGCAATAACAAAGCATTGCTATCACCACCAAAACTAAAAGAAACCCGACAACAATCAGAGCTTAAATCGAGACAAAGATGTAATGGATATAGAAGTTCTGAAAGCCTGAATGAGCATCGAAAAAAACAAAAAAAACTCTTCTGGTACATCATAAAACCATATGTTTGAAACGAATCATACCTCAATGAATCATGCTCAAGCTTCAAGTCCAGTGACGGCTCTCCATTTTTCATATCCAAATCCATTGCTTTTAACTAACTAAAATAAACTCAAACAACGGAAAAAAAAAATAGTGTTTTAGAGTAGAAAAGAGATTTTAACTTGATAGACGCGAGTCGAAGAGAACAAAAAAATCCAATTTCTCGAACATAATCACAATTAAAAGCAGAGAACCCTACTTTTATAGTTGGATAGCAAGCGAGACACCAAATTAATAATTATAAACAAGATAATCATAATTATGGTTTCAAAACTAGGTTTCTAACAAGATAATCATAAATTGTATCAAAACTAGGGTCTCTATCACAAACTTTGTCGAATTTGATTGCATTAGACTTTAGAGAGAGAGAGAGAGAGAGAGAGAGAGAGAGAGAGAGAGAGAAATCAGTGAGATGGCCAGTACGAAGCAAAAGTCCACCGGAGGAAAGGCTCCGACGAAGAACCTCAGCCGCTAGGAAGTCTGCTCCGACCACCGGATGAGTGAAGAAGCCTCACAGGCTGGCATTGTGAAATCAGGAAGTAGTAGAAGAGCACAGAGCGCTTGATCAGGATATTGACTAGGGTTTAGAGTTAAAATACAATCGTGCAGTTTCTTTTGTATTTTTGGTTTATTTTTTCGTGTTTCGGTTTACAATTTTATAGGAATCCAAGTTAAATCTATCACCTCACTTATACATGACCGAATTTATCACGTATGACGGCTAAGGCCGAGCGGAAAGAGATTTCAGGTTTAAGGGTTTTTGTTTTTCATTTGGATTTTCATTTTAATCGACTTTTGATGCCTCCAAATTCAAATTTAGCAAGGATTTTTTTTTTTTTTTTTGTTAGTCAATTCTAAGTAAGTGTTTAATCAAATAGTCAATATTTTATAAATTAGTGCATTTTAACCACTTATAATGTAAAAATAATAGATGAATTCGTTTTTTTTAGAATTTTAAAATAATTAATCTATGTGTCCAAAATTTTAATCCATTATTTTTTTTAATAACTTTTATATATATCAAATAGTTTCAAAACTAATTCCGTCGTAAAAACTAGTCAACAAGTTTTCAAAAAAAAATTAATCATACCCTCAATTTTGTTAATCCAGTTTCAAAACTCACAAACAAGTTACATGATTTTAAAAAATTTAATCGTGCCTTCAAAAAATTCAATCCACTTAGCAGAAGAAAAAAAACTAACTAAAAATTGAGTTTGAATCTCTATCTAAACATGCAACAAAATGTTTGAAGTCTATTCATCTGCAACGATAAGGCAATGAAGTTTCTAAATATTTAATTATGCTTTCAAAAATTTTAATCAACTATTTGATAACAAAAACACTCAAACCAAAAACGAAAGAAGAAGAAGAAGAAGAAGAAGAAGAAGACAGCGACGACGATGGTGATGACGATCGACGTCGACCTTCGATCTCCGACGGCGATCTAGAGACCGCCAAGCCTTAGGCCTAGGAATCCCTCTCTCCGACCTCGATTCCCTTCCGCACCTCGATAACGCCATTGACGACACCGACAAGGTCGAGCCCACCCTGAACCTAGTCAAAGATCGCGGCGGTTTGCTTGCCATACTTCTCCAAATCGTCGATTCGTCGGGCAATCTTGTCCAGCCCTTGGTTCACGTCTCTGATCCAAGCTTCGACTAAGCATATGAGCTAGGCCTTGGTGGCGGTGTTTTTTTCGTCGCCGGAGGCCTGAGGCGGAGAGCGCGATCGTGGCGGGGTGGTCGATCGACTTGGAGGAGAAGATCTTGTGAACTGATAAATTTTATGTTTGGGTAAACAGGAGAGGCGATATCTATAGGGATAGGGTCTTTTTGGGGCTTTTTTAAAATTTGGGCTATTGTGCCTAAACTTTGGAAAGTTTAACTATTTTGCCAAATCCAAACTTAAAAATGGTTAGATAGCCGCATCGCCCTTTATTTTAGAAATTTTATACAAATTAGCCTAATTTTTTTTAAAATACCACCAACTATAGACCACTTCAAACATATATATTTCAATCTAACCAAAGTTAAGAAAATGTTAAACAAATAGCTAAATGGATTACATGGCATATTTATTATCTCTTTTTTGCCATGTTAAATGAATATTATTTTTTTTATGATAAATATTATTATTTTCTCATCAAATTTTTAGGAAGCACATATTACCTATATTATGTACTCTCTCTCTCTCTCTCTCTCTCTCCCAAAAAATATCGATACAAAAAGGGTCTTTTTCATTTTTCCGAACTCCTTGTTTATGTCGCTCTCATGAGCTCCTTCCTCAACTGGAGGCGGCACGGAAGCACCACACATCGAGGAGGCGGCCGACAAGACGTCGTTGACCGTCGAAGGTGCACAAATGGGATAATCAGTTCAGTTATTAATCAATATTTTTTATCCATAGTTTTGTGGGTTAATGATCGTTAATAATAATCGATTCAGTTAATAATCAATGTTTTTTATCAATACGTTTTTTGGATTAATAATCGTTAATATTTGTTATATCAACCGCTTCTGTGGTGATAATAAGTGTAAATTATTGTTAACAATCGTTATCAGTCTCTTGGTATCTTTGTTTATTAGTTTTTTTTTTAATCGTTAACTGTATTTTTTTTTAATAATTTCTGGTTCTTGGATATCTAAGTTTTCTGGTTTTTATTCAAAATTTCATAGTTTATAGGCGTAAATAATTGTTTCCCTTTTTGAATTTCTGTAGTTTTTTTTTTTTCCGGGAGTATGTTTTAGTTGCTTAAGTTAAGGAATCAGTTACACAACAATTTATTTTCTTTTCTTTTTGGCTATTTTGCTAGTCTCTTTTTTTATGGTATAGAGTAATCTAATTATTGACCATTTATGCAATCACACCGCACCTCTCTGATTTTACGGGTAACGCTTGTATCGAAATATATGGAACGCGCGCGCGCACACATACACACACATATATATATATATATATATATATATATATATATATATATATATATAGGTTGCATTGTAAAATAGTCATATTTCAATAATATTTTTTTTAAAAAAAAGTAGATCATTTTTAACACGTGGCATATTTAAAAAAAAAAATCCATTCACTTTTTCAATAAAATCATAATTATAAAAAAAAATGGTTCATAATTATGAATAAGTGATTATTTATTTTTGACTCCTTCTTTCTCTTTGTCTGATCCTTCTTAACATGTTTCTCTTCTCTTTTCTAAGAGTCCTTCTTGTTTAGTTCCTTATGAAATTGGGTTGGGTTTGTTTGTACATGTTTGTCGGATTTTGGGTTTGTGTTATATTTTAATTGATATGAACTATTATGAAAAGTTATAAACTATTGATATTTATGCGTGTTTTGAGTTTCGTTGATGAACTCGTGAATTTTTTGTAAATAGTCAATTTCCTAACTTCTTTTAAGATTTTAGCTGAAGTTTTATTTTATTAAAAAAATACCTCATCAGGCCAAAGTAAATTAAATTAACTAAACCAATTAATTTAATTTACTTCGGATTGGCAGATTATTTTATTAATAAAATGAAACTTTGACTATTTTTAAAAAAAAAAAAAAAAAAAGTGGACTATTGGACTACTGGCTTGATTGTCCCTTGAATTTAACCATTTTAAACTAGGGTACTGTAGCAAAATAGCCAATTTGAAACTACAAATTTTGTTTTTAGCCTATGTTTCATAACTTTTAGGGAAATAGCCAACGTGCTTAGGTGTCAATAATTAATAGATTAATTTTTCCTTTTACTTAATCAAATGGAAATAATGAATATAATTATATTAAATAATAGGCAATAACAATATAAAATAATAGACAATTTCAAAATTGTTACACGTAGCCTTTAACCTCTAACAAATCTCAACAAAATATTTTATCAAAGATATCATTAATCACGTGGCGCGCTAATCTAGAACGGCTGACCAAGACTGACGTTACTGTTGGAAACCTGTCAACACAGATAATAAACGTAAATTACTGGAAATTATCTCATTCTCCACATTTAAGTATTTTGAATGGAAATAAATGGAAATAACTGTAAATAAATCATCTGTACCTCGTTGGTGAACTTCCTGATCCCGAATCGCAGAGCTTCGCCAGAGCCGGTGCCTCCACGTCAAGCCCCGAGATCTCTTCGGCACGCTTCGTCAGCAAAACGCAGAGCTCGAGCTACAGCCGGTGCCTCGTCTTCCCTTTCACGGACAAGAACCCGTCGTCGTTGAGGACTCCGGCGAGCCGCTCCGCCGCCTACTGGAACACCCCCGCCGAGAGCAGAAACTCGATGAAAGTCCTCGACGTGGGTCGGTCGAACATGAGGTATCGCCGAAGACTCGCAGAGACGTGTCGGAAGGGACTCCGGGGAGGGAGACCAGGGCGACATAGGGTCCCCAGACTCGGTCGTGCTGGGTCACGGGATGGCTCGGAGGGCTCGGTCGAAGGCTCGGCGGGAGAGGAGAACGTGGAAGAGGAAAGAAAGATAACGTGGTTAAAAAACCCAGATCTATTTTGTGGAGAGAGAGAGAGAGAGAGAGAGAGAGAAAAGAACGTGGAAGAGAGAGAGAATGTGGATTCAAATATTTGGTAACCACCTTCTACAAAATAGGAATTTAACATGCACAAAAAAAGGAAAAAAAAAAACCACTTTAATTATTGAATGACAAAAAAGTAAAAAATATTTTGCCACGTAATACGTTTGGTTATTTCCCTAAAAATCTCAAAACATAGGCTAGATCTCAAACCTAATGTTATAGGTGACCTAGTTACTTAGAAAACTCTTTAAACTATTGTAAATAATTCAACGAATTTAATTACCCATTAAATATAACCACTATATAATTAACAACGATATTAACTGTTATTAATAATAAGAAAGATATCAAATGATCTATAAATATTCAATTATTTTTTAATATGATATTTTGGAGAGAGAGAGAGAGAGAGAGAGAGAGAGAGAGAGAGAGAGAGAGAGAGAGAGAGAGAGAGAGAGAGAGAGAGAGAGAGAGAGATTTCAAAATCATTAATTTTGAATATAAAAACTAAACGTCAAATAAAATTGAACATAGTTTAGAAAGACCAAATTTATAAATTGCCATTACATTTTGAAATTAATGCACAAAAAAGTTAATTTAGGATAATTTTTTTGTTTAAATTCCGCTTATGAAACAGTAGGCTATAATAAAATTCTAAAATAATAGAAAAATCTTCTGAAATTTAAAAAATAAAATAGTATTTGAAGAAGGTTTGAAAATTCTAGATAGTTTAAAAAAAAGTATGTATCTTCACATGTATTAGTGTAACTATTTAATCTAAGCAAAATTCTACATAGTTAGAAATTCTACGATAAAATAGAATGGTATTTTCTCGAAACAGCCATGAAGAATATAGGTTTCACATAGGAATAGAGTGGCTAAAATTATGAAATGTATCACATCGGTTAGATCCACGGACAACCTAAATAGTCAGCTTGTCGGCTCGGTAACACCACAAAGATGTCATCGCCAAGGAGACCTAATCTCTCCATTTCTCTTTTTTTTTTTTCTTTTTCTCAAATGGGCTCTCTTTGTCTTCTAAGCAAAATGGAAGAGACAAATGAGATTGAAGAAGTCCGATTTAGCAATCCGGGGATAACCGTCTCCCATCTCCTATTTTCGATGATAATATGTTTTTCAAAGCCCAGGAGAGCAGTGTACATGCAATCAAGAGATGCCTTGCAACATATGAGCTCGCATCCGACAAAAGGTGAACTTTGACAAATCAAGTATCAGCTTCGACTATCGCATCAAGGCTGGCGCACAATGAAGACTTGCAGATCTGATGGGAGTAAAATTGACTGATAATCTTGAACTCTATCTAGGCCTCCCTACATTCTCTGGTAAAAAAAAAGAAGGACCTCTTCACTTACATCCTCAACAGAGTATGTAACAAGATGAAGGGGGTGAAAATATGGGCTTTTCTCTCAAGCCATTAAAGAGATCCTACTCAAGGCAATAGTTAAGGAATCCATAGTCATGCGATGAGTTGCTTTCGACTCCCAAAGAGCCTCATCGACAAATTACACAAGCTCATGAATGCGTTTTGGTTGGGAAGCACGAGAGAAAATAAAAAAATACATTGAAGCAAATTGGAAACACTTCCACAAGTCGAGGGGTGGACTTGGATTTCGGAACCTTGCGGATTTTTCAAACCAAGCCTTCCTCGCCAAGAAGGCATGGAATCTCATCCGACAACCTGATAGCTTGGTGAATCGAATCCTCAAGGTTAGTTATTTTCCATTGTCTCATTTTTTATCGGCTAACAAAGGGTTAGTTGCTCTCATATTTGGATATACTTTGGGGCAGAAAAACTCATTGGAAAAGGCTCACAGTGGCGGATTGGAGATGAGGAGTACGTAGACATAATAAGAGATAGATGGATCTCGAGACCTAAGCTCTTCAGCCTCATCGACCCACCACTGTCGCCGAGTTAGAGCTGAAACAAGCTAATGAGGCCTGGAATACCGACTTAGTCAAATCCATGTTCATACCAAATGCCGTAGAATAGATCTTGAAGATTCCATGTTGCAGATTGCTTCACATGATCAACTGATGTGACATTTCTTAGTTGATGGTGAATACATCGTCAAAAGAGGTAGACAAACAGCTCAGAAACAAATGGAGAAGAAACCTAAGGTGAAGATGTTCGTATCGAAATTATGCAATAATTGGCTCCTTACGAACTCTAATCTTAGGAAAAGAAACACATCATGAGGAGGATTGTTGCCCCCAGTGTGAAAAGGAGGAAGAGACGAGTTTTCATGCGATATGAGGATGTCAAGAAGCGAAGAAAATCTGGAAAGCAGCTCTGCTCCTAATCAATACGCGGCAAGAGGACGCCAATGACATTCGAGGAGGCATATGGGGATGTGGTGAAGTGGACTGCAACTTTCCTCAACGTGTTTGCTGTTAGTAAGAAACCTAGACTTCCGAGTGAATGTGATGACTATCGAACTTGTGCCTGGCCTAGAAGCGGCACTGGACGAGAGGGAGATAAGAAAATGGGCAAATTTTGTGATATCCATAACATATCAATAATTCAAACCCTCTGAAGCCGAGGCAAAGCGATCATCTTTAGATTGGAGGTCTCTCCTACTTTGGGCTACAACACGATAGTTATTCAATCAGACTGTCATCTCAATGCTTGCCACAAGCCCTTCACTGGCGACAGAATTGGGAGACCAGATTAAGAGCTTTTGCAATTCTTTGAAGATCTTAGCTTTATGCTCATTCCCCGTAAATGTAATGTTCCAGCTCATAAACTTGCTAAATTTTTCCTTCAATTCGATTCTACTATAATATGGGTTGGGTTGAAGAAGCCCTTGCCTGGTTGTACAATCATATTATGGATGATATGTCTCATTAATGAAAAAGTTGAAGTTTCATATTTCTATGTTGGAGTATACTCTTAGGACTTGTCTAGGGTCAAACAAATTTTTTCAAAACTCGTCGACTTCATTTAAGGTTTCTAAGTCAAAAAGTCATCAAAGGACGATGTAATCCAAACTTTAATCAAAACTAGAAATTTTGACATTTCGCTAATCTTTTTGAAATTTATATATTTAAAACTGGTAATTTTATTATTTCCCATTAATATTACCTCTTGGAAATATATATATATATATATATATATATGTGTGTGTGTGTGTGCGTGTGTGTGTGAGTGTACTAATATTAAACTCATGCTTTGCCGCTGGGTAAAAATAAAATAGAAAATAATTAATTCATTTGTTAGATTACTTAATAATTATAATAAAAATATATATATGAACATGATTTCTATATTCGTGCATAAAAAAATTATAAGTTGGCAGGGTAGATAAACTTTTAATGAAAAAAATAATTAAAGCATATATATAAAATAAGTTAAATAAATAATAATGTATATGGAGCGCACACAACATATTTTATGTTATATTATATTTTGTTATCAGATATATTATACTATATCCATCCTTTGTGTAGTAATGTATATATATTCCATAAAAAAAAAAAAGTTATAGAGGTCACGTGGCTAATCTAATCACTCAAACAATGAAATGCAATCTGATTGGGTGGTTCTTATGAACATTACATCTTCATTCACATTTATACTTCATAGCGTATATATATACGGTATATATATTAATATATATATATATATATGTATGTATGTATGTATGTACGTATGTATGCATGGTTTTCTCTCTATATTTTATTAGATATCTGTACAAGTAGGGGAAAAACTAATGAATTTCATATCTTAAGAACATAACTGAACTCAAATAGTTGTCCTTATTGTAACCAGACAATTATTATTATTATTATTATTATTTTTTTTATAACGAGTTAAATAACTTATTTCCAACATTCTTTGTATGGCAGATTCCATAGTTGAACAAGTCAATGAAAATTCTTCAAATTTAGTAAACAAAACATCTGCACACAAAACAAATCCTCAAAGGACCACCATTAAATGTTGAACCAATTTGTAGAGCTAAACTCTTTTCACGCCCATAATTAAAAACTAATTTACCTTCATCAAAATAAGACACGGACACGTGTCAAATTGGAACAATAAAGTGGGTCTTGATGAAAATAGATATGGACATTCAAGGCCAAATCAGGCATTCCAAGTCACAAACCTTGGTTTCCAAGGTATTATAAAAACCCCCTTTCAAAACAATTGTTAGTGAAGAAAATCCAAACGAAGCCATGAATTATAATATCTCTCTCGCCATTGTTACAGCCTTGCTGTTGGCATCAACAAGAGTCTCAAATGCCCGGCTTGCGGTGAAGAAACCTCATCTCCCAATTGCTATGCAAACCACAACAAGAAGACCAAACCCAAGTGGCTTGAGTTACCATGGAGGTCCTCTACTAACCAATGCAAAGGTCATAAATGTGTACCTCATCTGGTTCGGCCATTTCAGTCCCAAGGACAAGTCAATTGTCAACGACTTCTTCGCTTCCCTCAACCCTGATAAGACTGGCCAGAAAGGGCAGCCGACGGTCGCAAAATGGTGGCAAACAATAACAGCATACAAGGACAAGAGCGGTAAATCGGTGCCCGGGACGGTCAAGCTCATGAAACAAGTCGGACATAAAAACATCTCAGGGAAAAAGATAGTCAAGCGTGCCGAGTTGGCCGATTTGGTCCAAGACAAGCTAAAGAAGAAAGTCTTCCCGAGCGACCTGAACGGCGTTTACCTCGTTCTGACGTCAAGCAATGTCAACGTCGAGCGCTTTTGCATGAGCTCTTGTGGCTTTCACGGAACAACGCTTAAATCGCCCGGCCCTGATAACGTGGTCATCGCTCATGTCGGAGACGCTTCCTTGCAGTGCCCAGGGTTTTGCGCATGGCCTTACGCGGTCCCTCGTTACGGTCCGCCTTTCAAGCCCCTTGCGGCCCCCAACGGCATCGGAGCCGACGGCATGGTCATAAACATCGCCACTATTCTTGCCGGAGCTGCAACGAACCCGTTCAATAACGGGTATTTCCAAGGAGATTCCCGAGCCCCGCTCGAGGCTGTCTCTGCCTGCTCCGGGAAATTTGGGGCCGGGGCTTTCCCCGGGTTTCCCGGGAAGTTGCTGAACGATCCGTCTAGCAACGCGACCTACAACGCTTTTGGCGCCAACGGCCGGAAGTTTCTCCTTCCCGCAATGTGGGACCCCACCGAAGCAAGCTGCGAAGTTGTGTCTTGAGCAATGGAATTTACTAGCTAATAATTTAAGAACTTTCGATCATCTTTGTACCAGCAGGTATGAGCTGCATAAATAATGCATGTAATCTTCAAGTTTGTGTTTTGGGCATGAGGAATGTTTGTTAATAATTTTTTTAACTCCAATGTTTATTTGCACAATGTGAAGCTAAATACATATCTATCTCAGAACAATATAGAGAATATTGAAAACTCGAGGGGGAAAAATTGTAATAATATCTCGGAATAATATAATTGTACTTTTATTTTGGAAGAGAAAAATTTCCGCGGATGCACTATCAATCTGCAGCCAACTCTGAGGAGTCTTTTCCTTTATTGGCGGCAGCAAAGCCGTGATTGCGCAAAAGCCTAGAGAATATTGCTTCCCGAAATAAATAGAAAATCCCTTTTGGTTCAGATCTCCTTGTCTAACTCCAGGAGACAGCTCTATCACAAAAATAAAATAAAATAAAAGAGAATTTCCCGCGATTGGCAGGGAAATCGGAAAAATAAAATTTGATGGATAATTTTTTTCATAGCTCCACATGATGGTATCAATCACTTGGACCGATCATCTTCTCAGGAACGACAAGAGTATCAAATTCCTCACTGGTCAGCACTCCAAGTTTTAGTGCAGCTTCCTGTAAAATAATTTGTTTTCAGTTCGTGCGGTTTGAAACAATAAAAGTAATCATGAAACTCTGAACAAGTCCCCAGTTTTATCCAGAAACACTAGCCAATTAGAGCATATCTATACAAAGGAAAGAAAAATCATCACCTTCAAAGTAGTTCCTTCTTTGTGGGCCGTCTTAGCAACCGCCGCAGCATTGTCATAACCAATTTTCTGTGAAAAAGGACAAGGTAAGGGCTCAGCACGGATAAACTATTGTCAACAAAAATATAAATCGATGTGAAGTCATGAATTTTTATAGAAACTTACAGGGTTCAAGGAAGTCACAAGCATCAATGACTGCAGGGTTGTTTTGGCAAAAGACCAACAGGAGATTAATGCATTAGCTCAAGGCTCATGATATTGCATATTGAACAAACAAAAAGTGTCATTACGAGAAAATAAACTGACCTCGTGAAGTAATTTCGCAATCCTCTCCCTGTTGGCTTGAATTCCTCGGACACAGTTTTTCTCAAAGGAAGAAGAAGCATCCCCAAGCAATCTCACAGACTGCAAGCAAATTTCAAGAAAAGAAAAAGGAAATGGAAAGGCAATCATTAGTGAGAAGAAATGCACTCATATGGCTTGATAAATAAACCTATCTTGTCTTAAGAAGGTAATACTTACATGTAGGAGGCCATTAGCAATCATGGGTTTGTATACATTAAGTTCAAAATGACCATTTGATCCACCAATTGTAATGGCAACATGGTTACCCATAACCTGCAATACACAAGAAAGACTCCAAATTGATACTGAATATTTACAAGTTTGAACCAAGTCTAGAAAATCTAGATTGATTGCGACATTCTGATCTGCAGACAAGTGTTCTCTGAAGACCAGCTTAAAATCCAGTGAAGCAGACAGTTGTACAATTGTTTTTACCTGAGCGCAAACCATCGTGATAGCCTCGCATTGAGTAGGGTTGACCTTACCCTGAAAGAGAATGTATATACCAAATAAGCCATTGCAAAATTACGTGCTAGGCTATTTCTAGCCGGAATGCATAACGTAGAAGAAGTATTTACAGGCATTATACTGCTTCCGGGCTCGTTTTCTGGGAGAATGAGCTCACCCAGACCGCACCTCGGACCGCTGCGCACACAGAAGTGAAGAGCACATCTTACAAAAAAGTAAATCCGGATAGAAACGGGAGACAAGAAAATGGATTTACTGAAATTAAGTAACTACCTTCCTAATAAGCGTACGTCGTTTGCAATCTTCATTATAGACGCAGCAACTGTGTTAAGGGCTCCACTAGTTTCAACAAAAGCATCATGAGCAGCCTAATTAAAAAAAAGAGTAATTAGATATACGCGAAATTACGTGCTCTTTTATTATTGAACACAAATAGTTCAAATCATATGAAACAACCCAGAATTCTACTGGTTAAGTAAATGAGGAAAAAAAAGTAGGAAACTAACCAAAGCTTCAAACTTATTCTCTGCAGTGACAAATGGCAAGCCTGTTTCCTCCGCAACCGCAGCAGCTATTTTTACATCAAATCTGCACCATAATAGAGGACAATACCAATATAAACATAATAAGAACTGAAAGGCATAAACTTGTACAGGAGTCAATTTTCAACAGAGATACGCAAAAAAAAAATGCACTTTATTAGCCAAAACTTTCATTGTCTCTACTTCGATCCTAAGTCTCGTATATATCATTTTAACCTCAAAGCCTCACATACACATACCCCATCTTTGTATTCAATCCTGTCCCCACAGCGGTACCACCTTGTGCAAGCTGTTCAAATACAATTAGCAATGGTCGGAACACTAAAATGGAACAAGCAGTTGAAGCATGAAGAACAGCCCATTTCCAAATATAAAACACTAACCTGATACATGCGAGGCAGAGTACACAGGACTCTGTCAATTCCATACTTAATCTATACAACAGAACAATAGATTTCAGAGTATACTCAAGGAACAAGAAGTTTATATCAATGTATATTCCCGAATAGATAAATATGAGTAACAAACTTATAACTTCTTGAACAAAGGAATCTTACTTGAGTGGTATAGCCGCTAAACTCTTGGCCTAGAGTTAAAGGAGTTGCATCTTGGGTATGAGTACGTCCAATTTTAACGATATCTTTGAACTCGGAAGACTGGTTGAATCATAATCAGAAAAAAAAAAAAAAAAAAAAAAAAAATATCAAACGAATTCCTTATGTGCAAATGCACTAAGCAAACACAACAAAGTGATGCTGATAACACAAAACACAGTTACAGAGAAACGGGAGAATGAAAAACCAGATTGGAAGCTGCTTTCTACCAAAGGAAACATACTTTGCCAACATCATATCAAAGACAAGTGTCTCATAACTTGCACACAAAATACACAATTGTCCCGTCACATGTGATTTCAAAATAAAACATTGTAAAATCAGGATTTAAACCTTTGAGTCAAGAGTAGCATGCAAAGTTTTCAAATTCGGGATCAATCTAGAATTAATCTCTGTCGCAGCGGCAATATGCATGACCTGGGGGATGAACGAAACAAAGAACCATTGAGTCATTCACACTAAAAACAGATTACACCGGTTAAAAATCTCAGATAGTAAAGTTTCTTACAGTTGGGAAGGTATCGTTAGAGGATTGAGATCTGTTAACATGGTCATTCGGGTGAACAAACTTATCTCCGCGTTTATGGCCAAGTATCTCAGCTGCCCTATTAGCAATCACCTATAATTTGCCACAAAAAAAAAATAATAATAATAATTAATAATATTTAACACTCAAAGTGAAAATAAATCAGCATTTTTTTTATACTAAACCTCATTAGCATTCATGTTGCTCTGAGTGCCACTGCCAGTCTGCCAAACGACGAGAGGAAACTCATCGTTCAGCTTTCCATCGGCAACTTCCTCGGCCGCCTTCATGATCGCTTTCCCGATCGTCGGATCAAGACCGTACTCCATGTTGACCTGTGATACAGAGTATTCAGGAACTCTCTACATTTTTTTTACAAACACAAAGCAATCGATTAACCACAAAAACTAA
Organism: Urtica dioica subsp. dioica; assembly: GCF_054948205.1. Lineage (NCBI taxonomy): Eukaryota > Viridiplantae > Streptophyta > Magnoliopsida > Rosales > Urticaceae > Urtica > Urtica dioica. The sequence goes on from NC_142763.1 coordinate 40,783,705, forward strand.
AAAACTAAAAAAACCTTGGCAGCGCATTTTTTTAGAACACCAAAAGCACGAATAATCGGCTCCGGCATCCGCTCTCGCTCTCCGCCGATTTCGAAATTCTGCAACGACCTCTGAGTCTGAGCTCCCCATAATCTAAGCAACACATACTCGATTTCAGCGATTACATCATTTTAATAATGCTAAAAAAGAGTTATTCTTTTGCGTAAAGATCAAGCTTACTTGTCAGAAGGAACGAGGATTGGGCCGAAAGTGTCACGCTCTTCGCGGAAGGAAGAGATGAATCTGGAGGAACCGCGCAGGGAAAGCGAAGTGGCTCTTTTTCCTGCCGAAGATAACCGCCGTGATACGACGTACATCGCCATCGATGAGAGCTTGGAGATCGTGCCCTAGCCGAGACGAATCAGAATCTGTGATTAAATTTTCTCTCTGAAAGATCAAACACAGAGAGAGAGAGGTTTAGAAAAAGTGTTTTTTGGAGTCAAAGGGGAAACATTCATATGTTTTTTTGGATTTTATTAGGCACGTGAAGCCCAAGGAATGGGAAATTTTTGTGTGTTTTACTTTTATGTTGAAATTCGCAAAAGAGATATAAGCCAAATCAAATCTGTTTCCCTATGCCCTCTTTTTTTCTTTTTCTTTTTAAATAAAAATTGAGTGAGCCATTGAATTATCAACTAAATTGTTTGCAATTACAAATTCGATACAAAGCGGGTACTTTTTTTTTTTTTGAGGAAAACAAAGCGGGTACTTAAAAAGCTAACAAATGGCATTTAAATAATTAAAAGAGGAGGGTGTGTGTTATTCCCTTCGTGTGGATAGAAGAAGGTCGACGAAACATCTAACTAACTGTGCAAAGAGGCTTATATCCGAGATAATGTTGGAATATATCTAGGATTAAGAAAAAAAATTATCTCTTCTAGCAAGCGACGGTATATAAAAAAATTTCTTTAAAACTCATAAAACGTTTTTACAATCTAGACAAAATGCATTAACATAATTTAAAATTTTAAAACTACTTATAATTTTTACTCAGTACCAACATTGAATGGAACTTGAACTTTGAGAAACCTTAGGAATGTTGAAACGCTTGTCTCCCCACTCAGGTCGCCTCTCCCACTAGTTTTCTTGAACCTGTGAGCAACCACAAAAGTTTCTACCACTGGAATCTTTAGAGTTTAGGTTGGATTTAGCGTGTAGGCACTTTTAAACATTATGATTCAAGAACTTGTCTTAGAGACAAAGAGCTAAAACACTAGGTCTAATGAGGACCTAGGTGCCAAAACAAAAAAGACAAGAAGCAATAGAGAGAGAGAGGGTGGGCGGCTACAAATTCTAGAGAGAGAAGCTCTCAATTTCTAAAAATTGTGTGTTGTGAATTGTGAATGATGTGGAGTATTTATAGGAGGAGGTTTTGTCTTGAAAAGGTAGTTTTCTCTTTTACATTGAATATCACATATTCATGAACAAATCATTGTTTCCTCTTTCTCTACCCTTGCAAGTCCAACATGTCTTCATCACACATGCATTTGTTTCCTCGTTTGCTTGCTTCTCTCTTGGCGCCCAAAACAATTCCTCTTAGTGGAAATTTGTTTCCTCTTTTTCTTTTGGCAAGTATATTCATACATCAATGCACAAAATAAGTCTCTTTCTCTCTTGATGGTGCACGAAATTGGACCTTCTAGAACAAGCTTCTAGATGTTTCTTTATTTGTTCATGACAACATAAGAAAAACCCTTTTATAATTTTCACATAAAATTCCATGAAATGAAATTCAATCCTCAAGGCCCAATATGCTAGTATAGCCGTGTGGTTTAAATTCATTGTCATCATATGACAATGTCAAAAAATTTATTTATTGACATTCATACCATCCTATGTCCAAAAGGACAAAATTACCCTTTAGACAATTTTCGTAAAACTTGTCTAGTTCAACATTTGAACTTGTTTGACTTAGCTTTCATGTTTAACTAATCCTACTCTAATGACTTGTGGTAGTGACCTCATGGATCCAAATGACCAAAGCTAGCATACTTTGACTCAAAAGTTCACAAACTTTTTCCTAGTTCTAGCTTAATGTCAACTGACTCCACTAAAGAGTTGACACTGAAATCTCTCGATTCAAATGAATATATTTTCTACTCAAGAATTCTACTTAATTGTAATGAGTGGATCCATTGAATATTATCTATGTTTACCCTTCATGAATATCATCAACTAGACGGGATTTACAAAATTACCATTTTACCCTTCTAGTTGTTATTTCCTCAAGTCATTCGTCGCTTGTGAATAAGTTAGAAACAATGTATTGACGAAGAACTAACAAGTCACATTATTCATCCAAAAGAGTCATGACTCAATTTGGACACTGACCAGTTCATTTATTCATATTCCAAGGAACAAAGCATGATGTGATATACATTGCATTTCAGCAATCTTGTACATGAATTCCATATCTATGAGATCTTCACAAAGTTGTTCATGACATCTTCATAACTTAGTACTTCACCAATAGGTCTTGTCTATATCACATAGTGAATATAGAACTCTGACTTTCTCAAATGATAATACGTAAGTTATGAAATGACATGTCTCATTTCAGGATTAAGGTAAGCATGATGCAATTCATACATAGTGACTTCGAAACATAAGAGGTTAAATGGTTTATTCTTATTCTATCTCTAGAAGTACACTGGTCAATTCAGTACCTTCAGAAGATACCTACGATGAATTATAGAGTCTCAAACTCTCTATGGCTCATAACCAGACATCATAGATTCTCCTAACAATCATACTGAGATCAATAGTACTTTGATCTTTAGATTGTGAATATACTGTTTTAAGCAAACCATGAAGAGTTTGTTCATACAAATCTATATTTGACTCTTCATTTGTTGTCAGGTTTGTTTAAGGACTAAAGACTATGGTTTATCATAAAGCTTCAAACAGATAAGGAAGAATGAATGAAAGTTTCAACTTTTATTAATTATTCAGCTAACTACAAGCAAGAGTCTTCATAAGACTTTATTGCATCAAATGCATATAAGCATCAACTACTACTTTTCTTGTGGGCACCAATGCCAACAGATAATAGGATGTATGAGGAGTATGAGAGAGCGGCCGGTGATAAACTTGATCAACGACAGGCTGTCGCTCTCGACTATATCCACCACAATGCCCTTAGTTTTCACAAAGAGTAAGCCTTCACGAAAAGCTAGTTCATCAGCTTCGAGCGGAGTGTGTCGATTCGGAGTCTTGCTGCAAAAAGCGCCAATGGCATTTCCTCCATGGTCGTGAGCAATGCCACCGAAGCCTGTGCTCGATCCGTCTTTCGGAAGAGAAGCATCAACGTTCATCTTTATCTTCCCCTCATTCGGTGGAGCGCCTTGCGGTGTGAAATTCATTAAACCAGACCTCGGCCGTCTCTAAAATCTGATGAACTGGGGTAGGGGTACCACCATGAATGAGGTTATCTTTGGCTTTCCAAAGTAGACAAAAAATGGTGATGAAGACACCTCATTCCTCTCAGGTGAGAAGAGGTCATAGATGAGCAACAAAGGTAACCATATCGGCGATCGGCTGGCTGTGCATGCGGTCTCCGAGAGTGGAATCCCACCACTTGAGATGTTTTTGCTTGCAGAATAGAAAAACATGAGTGAAGTATTCACATGCGCCACACCTGATACAAGAGTGAGAGCAATGAACGTGTTTAGGGCAAGGGTGGAAAGGGTCGGAAGTGTGTTGTTGACGAGCCTCCACATGAAGACCTTTGTCTTTGGAGGCGCGGAGGTGGCCCACAAGCTTTTCCAGAAATTTGGCGGCAATGAGGAGGAGTGGGATGGGTTTGGTGAGAAGTTCCCAGAGATTAGCCGATAACCCGGCTTGACTGAGTACGCACTTTCATCATAGTGCCAAATTAGTGAGTCTTGACCGTCGTGGAGACTCAATGGGATGGATATAATAGACTTGACGTTCGGGGGCCAAAAGATGGAGTTGAGCTTGTCTACATCCCTTGAGCGAGTGGAGTCGCGGATCAGATCTGAGACTCCGAGGTCGTGGTGCCGGAGTTGGGCAGTGGTAATGGGGTCAAAGCTCAGTAGCCGTGGGAGCCACTTGTCGAAGAAAACTTTGATGTCGTTGCCGCTCTTAACCTGCCAACGGAGACTATAGGACAAGGCTTTACGTCCCCAAATGAAAGATTGTCAAAGGTACGAGGCTTCCGCTTTGACTCTGGCGGTTAGAAAAGAATCATCGAGGATGTACTTAGCTTTCAATACCTTGGCAGCGAGCGAGGACGATCTTGAGATCAGGCCTCATCCTGTTTGACTAGCATGGCCTTGTTGAAGTGGCGAAGGTCGCGGAAACCTAGGCCCCTGACGGCTTTCGGGGCACAAAGCTTTTACCATGAGGCCCGATGGATCTTATTGTTATCTGGATCACTACCCCACCATAACCTAGCCATGATGGCTTCCATTTCGTCGCAGAGTGAAGCTGGAAGCTGGAAAACGCTCATGGAATAAGTGGGAGGGCAAGAGAGAAAACTTTAATGAGAGTCTCTCGGCCGACTTGGGAGAACATGCGACCGTACCACTACGAAAGACGAGACCAAACTTTATCGCTAACATTCTGAAATGCTGGCTTCCGAGTCAACCAATGAGACGACGAGGGAGGCCGAGGTAGGTGTAGTGGGAGACGACATGAGAGATACCCATGTAACTACTCAGTACTACTTAGCAGTGCCTTCAAATTCATCATCTATGTTCCGGATAAAATTAATCGCTGATTTTTGGAAATTTACTACTTGACCTGAGGCAGCAGCGTAGGTGTCGAGGACCTTCTGGAGAATCTCGAGATTGTCTCTCTTCTCCTTGCAAAATAAGAGCGAATCTTCGGCGAAGAACAGCTGGTCGACTCTGGGTCCCTGGGCTCTGCTACTAAAACCTATCAGTGTGTCATTGGAGCCAGCTTTGCGAATAAGTGAGGATAGGTCTTTGGTGCAAATTAGGAAGAGGTACGGCGAGAGCGGGCAGCCTTGGCGGAGACCTCGGCTTGGGTCAACGACTGGTCCATTAATGTTAAAATAGACGTTGGAGTATAGATGCAATCGAAGATAATGCGATAGCAACAGTCAGTAAATCCCAACTTCCGTAACATGGAATTGATGAATGTTCATTCGACTACGTCAAAAGCCTTACTCATGTCAAGTATTAAACTGGCCCAACCTCGCTTACCTTTTTTACGGCGGGAGATGAAGTGCATCATCTCAAATGTGATGATAATGTTGTCGGTGATGAGGCAGCCCGGCACGAAGGCACTTTGAGTGTCGGATATGATGGGATCGAGGAAGTGCTTGAGGCGGTTAGCAAGGTCTTTGGTGATGACCTTATAAGTGACGTTGTATAGGCTGTTCGGGTGGTAGTCACTTATCTTCGGTTGTTGATCTTTCGGATCAGAGTAATAGTGGTCGAGTTGAGCTCCTTGACCGAGACGATACCGTTTGAGAACATCAAGACACACATCGGATAAGTGACCCCCAACAGTGTGCTACTTTTGTTGAAAGAATGCCGGATGGAACCCGTCGAGGCCAGGCGATTTGTCTGGGCCTATATCAAACATCGTCGTTTCGATGTCATTCTTGGGTGAAAGGCAACTCCAACCCGACGAGGTGATCAGTGTTAAGACATCTTACCGTGGCTTCAAAGAGGGTTGAAGTGCCTCGTAGGAGGGTTTAAGGAGCTGAATATGTCCGTAAAATAGGATTAGTCGATACGAACAATATCAGCAGGGTCCTTAAACCAATTGTCGTTCGAGTCTTCAAGCCCTCTAATTAAAAATTTGATGCACCTACTCCGAGCCTTGTCATGGAAGAATTTGGTGTTTGCATCGTCGTCACACATCCAGTCGACCCGTGAATGCTGCTTCCAGAAAGAGGGTGACGAAGTTTGCAGACAGGATTGCTATAAAAGCATGTGAGGCGCCAAACCATCGGAGTGGTCAGTGACAACAAAATCAATGTGGCCAATGGAGTAACTTCGAACTTCCACGTTGCAGTCATATTGCCAGAGTAAAAGTAACTGACCGTTGAGGCCCCGACTATCCATAGCGAGGCAATTCAAAAAGCCGACGTGTGTACCAAAATCTCGTGCACGCCGACCATTGAGTATGGTCTCAGAGAGAAAGACCAGACCATGAGAGAGGCTTCGAAGAAGGCCTCAAAGTTTTAGGAATGACTCAGGAGTCCCCAGCCCTCGAGCATTCCAACTAAGGCAAATCATTGGGTCCGGCGGGGCTACTCCACAGTCGCCGCCGATCCTCGGGTGGAGATAAGAGAACCATCCACGGTTCTTCGAAGTTTCTCGTCTTTGGGAGCAACATGGCTATCTACCAACTTTCTCTTGAAAGATTTTGCAAGAATGCTCAACTCGGAGTGGGAAGAGCCATTGCCTCTGGCTAGCTGTTGACACTTCGACTTGGGGACGAGTGGGTTCGCTGGTGAAAGACCAAAGGTGAAAGAGCGGGCAATGTCGGAGATATGAGGCAAAAGGGAGGCTTGTTCGGAGTTTGTGTGTGGATGTGTATTGTGCGAAGAGTGGTTGAGTTCGTTGTTAGAGGATTGAGAGTCTGGGGATTTATGTGAATTTTTGGGTTATTTGGAAATACCCGGATGGGATGGGCGTGGTGGGCTGAGGGCGGGTTGGATGTGGGTATTGGGCCTCCCGGGTTTGGTTGATTGGGTTTAAGGGTAGTGGGCCCATTAGGAAGTGATTGAGATTGGATTAAAGGAAGGTCAAAGAGGGTGTTTGGGGGATTTTGATTATTGGGAGGGAATATGAGCGAGATTTCCGGGATGACTTTTGAAATGGAAAAGTCAATCTGGGATGATTGCGAGGATGAGAGGGAGTCATTGAGTAGGAACGAGATTTTTGGGGATTTGATAAGCAAGAAGCTAGTGAACCAAAAAGCTTCGTTATCGAGGCCGTCGGGTGAAAGATCCTTAAGGATGAGGAGAGCTTTGTTGAAATTTTGTGGCTCGTTCGAGAGGACTCTCCAAAGGTCTCGCTCGTTGCTGTAATTGAAATGGAATTTGTCAAGGGCCACTTGAGTGATGTTGAAGCTGCCTTTCGGACTCCAGAGGGAGGATAATAATTCTTGAAGTAGCTCAGTCATACTAGTTTGGCCGTGAGAATCATCCCCAGTAGACGGAACCGGACTTCCTCTTTTCCCTCGAGAATCTAGACTTCCTCAAGGCTAGCAATGTCGTAATCTCCAGAGAGAGAGAGACTCCTTGAAGCTGTCCGATCATGTCATCCAAACCGGAGAAAGGAAAAGGCCCTCTGCGGCAGCGGGATGAGACTCTCTTAGGCGGTGAGCCTAGAGAGAAAAATAATATTTTATGATATTTTATCATAAAATATAATAAGTTTATGTTTAATAAAATATATAAGCAATTAAGTTCAGTATCAACTTTCAACTTTTAATTTAAAAAATACCGTCTAATCAATTTAATTATAAATTACCGTTTTCATAATTTAAATCGTTAAATTTTTATTTTATCAACACAATAGCAGGGTTTATGGTACGGGATGTTCATCAATAGATTTTTAAGTTAGGCAGGAAAGCGGTTGTTTGAATCTTTATTTTATTTTGAAATTTTGAGAGCTTGTCGACATATTTGGGATTACTATCTTTGAAATCGACAATTATATAAACTCACCAAAATACATGAAGTAAAATCAAAGATGATTTTAACCAGATAATTGAGTTAAGATTGATCGAAAGTTAATTGTTTAAAATGGCAACGACATACAAAAATTAGTTGTGCCACCATATAAGCTCGATTAGTTTAAATTTTATCCTGAATTAATATATAGCTTTAAAATAGCATTGAAATTATAAAATAAAATCTGTAAGATATGTTTATTGAAGAAAAATTTTGCAAAAATGTAGAAGTTAGGGCTACCGTTGTATCACCAACAAATTTCCACAATGATACCCTGTAGCTTATGAGCCTTGATTCGTCATTTGCAGTTTATAGCTCTCACTATTCCAAGCTGATACATAATCTATAATCCTCAAATATCCTTGGGAGTCCATGCTATGGAAATATACCGCTCGGCACAGAAGAAATCTTCTAAGAAATGGATCAATAGAATATATTACAAAGATAAAAAAAATAAAATACATAACAAAAATGGTGGAATAACTCGTAAACCTCCGCTTGGTTAAACTGCCCATAGAAATACTCTTTTTCTTTTCAGGTCTAAAAAGGCGATATGTATTTGGTTATAGTTGCAGAGGTCTAGGCAAGCTGAACCCAAGCAAACTCTTCACTGTAAGCCACACTAGTCTGGCAAGAGGCTTCACAAGTATAGACTGCAATCGTCGCCCAGTCGAGCGAGTCCACGTCATTCTTCACTTGGAAGTAATACAGCAACTGAGGCAGTATCTGAGACAAGACAGTTCAAGACATTTTTAATTGTAATACATCTGATACACTCACTCGAGCTATTTGAACTGAAGATTTCATATAGTCGATACCTGGAATTCAAAAACCAGAGATCCACCACAGTATTTGCACGGTGGGATATCGGCCTTTGATGGCCGTCCACTTGGCATAGGCCATAGCGGTTTCGAGTCTTTGTGGTGTCTATTTTGGTATAAAATAAAAAATTTAAAAACAAAATGAGGAATAGTGAGTACCCCAAAACTCGTATGCGTTAACATAAGAGCATTAAGTACCTTAAAACTTGTTCTAAGTTTATATACGAATTCCATGCATGTGTTAAAATAAGAGTATCAAGTACCTTACAACTTGTTCTGGGGCCCAAGAAATGCGTTCCATGAAAGATGCCCAGCTCTTCTTCTCCTCGTCACACTGTTGTTTGCATTGATTAAAAACTGAATTTGACGTAAAACTGCTATATACACATTTATTATACAACCACATACACACACTCGGCTACGAGAAAATAAAGAGTTGCCCACCTCAAATGCCTTCACTAACAGCTTTGTTAAACCATCCGTCTTCTTCCTGGAATCCAATTTAGGAGTGGATCCATTACCATCACTCGTTGCTTCATCAAAATCTATTTCATATTCATTTTCTATTTTAAATTCTGGCCATATGGTCGTGCAAGCAGCTGGTAGTAAAGAAACAGAAGAATCAGAATTGCATATCAAATCCAAATCATGGACAATCTTAACTCGGTCATGAAACTTGACAAGTCAGAGACTAGAAATAAACTGCCATTGAAATGTATAGGCACCAACCTTTTTTTATTTCAATCGGTGCAGTTTGTTTGTCGTTAACTTTACTAGTACCACATAAATCAGAAGCACGAGTCCGTTGACAATCGTAATCATGACCTTGTTGGGAATGCTTGACCTGAAAGTTCCAAACATATTTTATTGTAGTACTGAGCAGAGCAGAAGCAGATTTTTTTCATTCTCGCAGAGTGTCACCCAAATCAATCTGTCTCATTACCTTATGTTTCTCTGAGCAGTATAGTACTTTTTTGCAATTAGAGCACTCTTTTATCGCTTTCCATGTACCACACCACGCACACAGTTCAGCTGCAAAAATACAACGATAATCAACAACCAAGCAATAGAGTTTATACAAATTTGATTGAAAACTAACGAATGATCGCTGAATCAGAACCAAAATCTATACAGATGATAGCCCTTCATATTATTCTAGTTAAAAATATAATCACACAATTAGGCGAGAAAGAAAAGAAGAAGAAAAGTTAAATGCAGCAGAGAAACATTAATATACCAATTCAGTCGACGAAATGACATGAATTCTAATATTGAGCCATTATAAAGAAGAACCCACACATGCCACAAAATCTAGTATAAAAGTAAAAGAAAATAAAAAAAAAATCTATTATCTACCTCCAGCTGCACAAGGCTCATCCTTTATTTGGGGAGGCTCGCTCGAGTAGAATGGATTATGGCGAGACAATTGACATCGGAAAACCTTCACACTAAAAATAAAATAAATGTTAAAAAAACAGAGTTAGAACCCCGTCTCATACTATTTACATCGACTAAATCTATTAAATTGCTCTGACGATCAATAAATACCTTCTGAGAGGGTTTTGTGGGTGTCGCTTCCACTGCTCGTGTTGATCACGACGAAGGCAGACCAACGAAGTGCAGATAAACACAAACAATGTCCGATGAAATGCATGTTCCATGTCATCGTCATCCGGCACCGCATAAACCTAAGAAAATTAAATGACGATCAAGTCATTATTCCGACCCAAGTCAACCTTCCAGTCTGATTGAAATCGGAATTGAAGACCAAACAAATGATTCTAAATAAAAAAAAAGGCGTTAAAACAACGTCTACCATTAAGTACAAAACGGAGTTCAAATCATCAACAATCCCAATAATCAAAGCACGCAGAAACAGTTCAGCATTTCTTAACCTAAAGCAGCGACTGTTTGCAAAAGAATTGAAAAAGAACTGATTTCAAAGTACCTGCATCATGAATTGCAGAGGATCTCCACAAATGTCACAAAGAAAAGAATTCCCTGAAGGCAAATTGACAGGATCCAACCAAGCCTAAAAAAACCCCAGGAAAAATTGAATAATTAGCAAAAATAGCGACCTCAAATAAATGATTAATTAATTGACTGAAACAAAAATACATAAATGAGGACTTTAGAGAGAAAACAGCACCGGAGAACCACCAGCTTTCGAAGGGAAAAAACGGCGAAGAAGGGAACAAGAATCTTTTGGATTTTCCACAAACCCCAAAATGGCATAATCAATTTCTTCTTCTTCCAAATCCTCATCGTCGTCGTCGTCATCGTCATCGAATTCTTCTTCTTCTTCATTGTCAACATCATCCAGGGAAGTGATATCAAGACCCTTGAACTTCACATCCTCGGAATCAAGGCTAGTTGAACCCTCCATTTTTCTTCTTCAGAACTAGATATACCGAGTACAAAACTGAAATAACAAAAGCAATAGCGATTCGTTAAAATTCATAAGGTCAAACCAGATAACAGCCAAGACACTCATATCAACACAGTGCTAATGCGTTATAAAAAACACACCCACAGCTCTAATGCTCACATTATACTGTGTCAAATTCAAGGCCACAGAAAGATGTGATTCTCAGTTTAATTATGTTCCGTAACAGTTATAGAAATCACAACGGAATGGAACATCGGACTAGTTTTCACGGCGGAGAATTCCGTCGGCCGAGCAGAGGTCGGCGGAGAAGCTGGTCGGCGGAGAAGCTGCTGAGAGCGGCGATAGAGCGAGAGAGAGAGAGAGAGCGCAACTGATGCAGGGTTTTTCCCTACTCTTAATATTTAGTAAAAATTATTAAAAAAAAAAAAAAAAAAAAGTTAAACATTAGTTTATAAAGGGGGATTTGCATGCGGGTAATTTAGCTTTTTACCCTTAAAAATTGAAAGTGTTTGAACCTACCTTTAAAACTTTCAATTTTAAAATACCTCTTCACAAACAAATAATATATCGTTCTCAAATATACACTTCTTTTATTTTATTTTATTTATAAAAAAAAGGCAACATTTCGGCGACGACAGCGACATTCCGGCGACGATCGGACTGTTATTGGACGACATTGACGACGGAGAAACTCAAATCCCAAATAAACTAGGGTTTTGTGTTTTATGTGAGCAATTCATCAATGAAATTTTTATGGTTTTGGATTTGGTACTTCTTTTGTTGTTTTAGATTGAGAATTTTGTTTCATTTGAACCAGAAAATTATGTATCTTACTTAATGAAACTCAGGTTTGAATTTATTTTCGAATGTTGAAGATGAACGTCAAACTCTACTGGTACTGGGTAACTTGCAGTAGATCAGTAGAGAAATAGAATGTATGCAGTAAAGTGCTATAGTACAGCAGTAGAATAGATAGTAGTAAATATGATCTATATACTAAATTTCTATATTAAATTTATCATTAGTATTCTAATTTTTAATTATTATATTGTAGATAATGACGGAGACTACAATAACGGTTTATTACAATGGAAAGTGGAAAGAAGAAAAAGGCTTGCATCAATGGGTTAGCGAAAAGAATGATAAGCATGTTGTCATCGTTACAAATGCCGAGATCAAGTTAGCCGAATTAATTGAAAAATTGTGTCTGAAACTCAAAGTGGATAAGCTCGGTCGACACCAACAAAAAAGCGCAATAAGGGATAAAAAAAATGCTTATGTGTATTATTTTTAATTGTCTTACTTATCGTATGCTCATGGATGTTTGTTTAGCATATGTTATTGCTTTCATTTTCTTAAATTGTAGTGATATTAAATTGTGCTTTGTTATCTCTACTATCAATTATGTGGCTCGACTGACGAGTAGAGAAACTCTAATCATCGGTAGAGTATTCAGCTTTAATGGTCATTAAAGCAAATCTACTCTGGTAGTAGAATCATATAAAACTTTAAAAAATGTGAAAAAAAACTACTCGGTAACTCTATTGATGAGTAGAGAAACTCTCATGATCAATAGAGTATTCCGCTCTAATGGTCATTAGAGCGAATCTAGTTTTCTGCAGTAGAGTCATATAAAACTTTTAAAAAAATGTGGAAAAAACTACTCGGTAACTCTACTCATGAGTAGAGAAACTCTAATGATCAGTAGAGTGTTCACCTCTAACAGTCATTATAGAAAATCTACTCTACTGACTCTGCAGTAGAGTCATATAAAACCTAAAAAAAATGTGAAAAAACCTATTGGTAACTCTATTGATAAGTAGAGAAACTCTAATGATCATTAGAGTATTCAACTCTAACGATCATTAGAGTATTCAACTCTAACGATCATTAGAGCAAATCTATTTTTCAGTAGAGTCATATAAAACTTTGAAAAAATGTTTAATAAAAACAAAAATTTAGCGATATAAACCACATAAACATAAGTGTTTGCGTTTTAGTCAACGTTTTGTAAATTTTTTGTAAATAGCCAAAAACTATTGGAAATATTTCGTAAATAATTATATTTACTAGAAATTTACACTGCATTATTTTTGTTATTTTTATAGCGTATATAGATTTATGTGGCTATTTACAAAAAATTAACGAAACGTTGGTTATTTCAAAATTCTAACATTTCATATGGCTAGATAGCCACTGGACCCTAATAAAAACTACTATATAACTATATTGATGAGTAGAAAAACTCTAATGATCGGTGATTGATTAAGCTCTAATGGCTTTAATGATAGGTAGAATAATGTATATCATATGCTCACTAATTTTAATTAAATATATCATATGGCATATTATAGATTAAACTCATTAATTTTAAATTGTTTATATGACTTTGTTATTCTATATGAAACTAACTAATTCTAATAAATTTGTCTATTAATGTTATAGATGAAACTAATTCTAATTAATTGTTGACTAATTTTAATTAAATATATTATATGGCACACATTATAGATGAAGCTCATTAATTTTAAATTGCTCATATGACTTTGTTATTCTATATGAAACTAACTAATTCTAATAAATTTGTCTATTAATATTATACATGAAACTAATTCTAATTAGTTGTTCACTAATTTTAATTAAATATATCATATGACACATATTATTGATGAAGCTCATTAATTTTAGATTGTTCATATGACTTTGTTATTCCATATGAAACTGGCTAATTCTAATAAATTTATTTATTAATGTTATAGATGAAAGTAATTCTAATTGATTATTCACTAATTTTACTTAAATATATGATATTATAGATGAAGCTCATTAATTTTAAATTTTTCATATGACTTTGTTATTCTACATGAAACTAATGAATTCTAATAAATTTATCTATAAATGTTATGGATGAAACTAATTCTAATTCATTGTTCAATAATTTTAATTAAATATATCATATGACACATATTATAGATGAAGCTCATTAATTTTAAATTACTCATATGACTTTGTTATTCTACATGAAACTAACTAATTCTAACACGAAACTAACTAATTCTAATAAATTTGTCTATTAATGTTGTGAAACTAATTCGAATAAATTGCTACACATCTTAATTAAACATATCATATGACATATTATAGATGAAACTCATTAATTTTAATTGCTTACTTATTTAAATTGTTATATTATTTGACTCTTATGCTCATTAGAACCCGATTGATCTACCAACCAGTAGATTAGCTCAAATGCTCATTAGAACCACTAATAATAATAATTAGTATATTAGCTCAAATGTTCAGTAGAACCATTAGTTATATTGATCTACTGACCAGTAGATTAGCTCTCATGCTCAGTAGAACCACTAGTAATATTGATCTACTAATCAGTAGATAATTTCTACCGCTAAGTAGAACCTTGCATTTCTATAGAAACGTTAATGCCTACAATATGTCTTCTCAAGGACTTGTTCATCACATTAGTTGCGAATAATAATAAGTATCAAGAAACACAACATACTTAACTAGTACATATACTTAAATATAAGTCAAGGGCCCCAATCGCCTTCAAAAATATCAACGACCATCATTTGTCTGAATCTGACGAAGAATAAAGTATCACATCATTTGACTCGAATGTTGGTATTGTTTAGGAAAACCAAGAAGATGGTCGAATTGTGTCTTCTTGAGAACCTCCAACTCCTTCCTGATAAGACATTTCTTGATTAGTTTGCAATACTCCTCAAAGTTACTTCTTATGGCGATCTTCATCGGGAAATGATAGTCCTCCTTTAAAATTGGCTTCAATGCTTCTATATCTTTAATATGAAAAAACGTAACAAACAAGTTATAGTTATTATTTAATTAATATTGTTTACTCTACTTGTTAGTAGAGTAGTCTACCAAGCAGTAGATCCGAGCACAATTCTAATCTACTGACCAGTAAATTTTACTGTACCCGCGAGTATTGTATTATTGAATTAATTAATTTCAAAAAGAACTTATTTTTACCTAAAAGATTTGATTAGTTGACGACACTTCATCGTTGTCATTTCCTTGTTCTTCTTCTGATGCATTAGAACCATCATCATTTCCGTTCTCTTCTTCGTCCGTGAACTCTACACTCTCTTCATCTGTGGACTCCACACTCTCTTCGTCCGCGGACTCTTCATCATTCTCTTCATTTTGTTCTTATTGTTTTTCCGCTTCTATAATGGATTGGCGAAAACTA
This sequence comes from Urtica dioica subsp. dioica, assembly GCF_054948205.1. Taxonomy (NCBI): domain Eukaryota; kingdom Viridiplantae; phylum Streptophyta; class Magnoliopsida; order Rosales; family Urticaceae; genus Urtica; species Urtica dioica. The sequence goes on from NC_142763.1 coordinate 40,798,863, forward strand.
GAAGTCATTAGAGTACCTAAAAAAATAATCAAGACTGATTATCTCCTTACATGAACTTAGATTTTTTTTTTCTAAGCTTCTCTACCGCTAAAGCATTTTACATTTCTGATTATAAAAAAAATGATTTGCTCTAATAATCGTTAAAGCTGAATGCTCTACCGATCATTAAAATTTCTCTACTCGTCAGTAGAGTTACCAAGTAGTTTTTTTCACATCAAATTTTTACCACAAACTGTACTGACGAGCAGAGAAACTCTAATGATGAGTAGAGTATTAAACTCTAATGGTCATTAGAGCAAATCTACTCTGTAGTAGAAAGCCACACATGAGATTATCATTTTCTACGCATTTTCTCAAGAAAATGAAATTCCATCAACAAAAATTCAATTTACTGTAATGTATGAACTTTTGTAAACGCTCGATTTTTGAATTGATTAAAATCAACTAGTTTTATTTTGAATCAAATTCTTGTTGCATATGAGACGTCTTTCTTAAATTTTAAATATCTTGAAAAAAAGAAGGATAATATTTAAGGTTGACGAAATTTCGGAAGAAGAATATTCGAGTAAACTAGGTATTATTCTTATTTTCCCGAATAAAATAATTTGGTACATACTCAAAGATTTAAAAATCTCAAGAGTAAAATAAATTCCAAAATCCCTTAAATATATTCAAGGTAAGGGAAATTAATGAGAATTTTCTCGGTTTATTTTTCAAGAATATTTTTAATTAATTAAGAATAAAGTTGTGAAGTTTTATTTTGAAAGGACTTATGTGCAACAAAATGAGAGACGAGATTGAAAGAAAAACTTATGGAGGAGTTATTTGGAGAGTGACGTGTCCATTGCATGGTGGGCCACCGGTCTACATGTGGCATGAGGATGGTGTGCCACGTGGCCTTCTTTTTCTCTTTCTTCCCCTTTCTCTCGGCCACTCTCTCTCTTTCTCTCTCTCTCTCTCTCTCTCTCTCTCTCTCTCTCTCTCTCTCTCTTCTTTCTTATTTTCTTCTTCTTCTCTTCCCGCGCGCGATACACACCTGCAACAAAAGGAAAAAAAATTGCTACCATAAATAATCATCACCATCACCACCATAAACATTTCTCTTTCCTTCTTCTTCCTTTCTTCTCTTCGCGCGCCATCACCCGAGCCTCCTCCACCGCGCGCGCTCCAGTCGAGGGAAAAGTGAAGCCGCCGCAAGCCACGGTTACGCCGGATCGGGAAAGGACGTCGGGGAAGGGGTGAGAGCTCACCAAGGAGGCTGGATTTTACGAATTGAGGTAAGAAATCTCTCTCCTCGGATTGGATTTTGGTTAGGGTTCATGGTTCATATTTTGAGGGTTTTGATTTTGTGTTGATTTATGAGAAATTGATTGCTTTTATTTGGTTATTGAGCTCGATTAATGATGATTATGACTTAGATTTGTGGATTGAATTCGGATTTTCTTGTTTTGGTATGGTTTTGACCGAAAATGTGATGAGCTAGGAAACTGATTTCCTCAAGGTTTTTTTTTATTTTTGGACGAAATGGGTTCGTGAGTTTGTTTCGGTCGTGTGGGACTTTTTTTGGCCGTGCGGGTGAAGTTTGTGTTCTGGAATTTTTAGTAGTCGGGTCTGGACTAGTGAATCGAAAATGTATCCCGGCTCGTTTGAATTTTGATGAGAATTCCGGTTTGTTGAGATTGTTTTTGGTTAATTTGGGTCTAATTTAGTTTGTTATTGTTTGGATTGGGTTCGGTTTTTGGGTCAGTACGTCGGGAAATTGATTTCAGAATTTTGTTATGATTTGGTATCGTGAATTGACTCGTTATCGGATTCCGCAGCTTATTTACAGATTTAGGCGGACAAGCGGAAACCGACAGAGTCGAAGGCAACTAAGCCGAGATTTGAAGTTTTCGAGAAAAGAGTTATCGAAGTTAAAGCTCGATTAACTCGTGAGTGTATTAATCGCTTATAGAGTTTAGAACTCTTGAAATAAATCGTAAATTTTGTTATTTGGTTTTACTCTTTTATTTAAATAAATAATTTATGATTATTTATTTAAAAATGTTTAAGAATTTATTATTCACTTTGGAATTCTCTATTATCTTACTTCGGATTAATTTATTTATTTAAGTCTCATTAATTATATTGTTGAATCTTATTTCATATTATTTTCGATACGAAAATACGCGAGTCTTAAATAAGTTTGACTACCGAAAAACCGGAGAATAATAAATTAAATTCTCGAACCCCGAACCGACTCGAATCAAATCCCGACAACGAACCTTATCGTCTTCAAGTAATTCCGAATCCAATAACTAACAAACTTTCAACTCCGGATTCTAGTTCTTTCTCTACTTCGACATTTCCCAAGTATCTCGTAGAACGTGAGAAGCAAGATAACTCTGAAAGTCATCCAGCTTTTTGTCGAACTATTCCGAGTAAGTGAGGAGACATAAGTCAACTACTTACCATGGGGATAACCCTGCTTGTTGTGCATTTATTTGTTAGTAAACAAGAGTAGGTGAAAGCCCTAAAATGTATAAACTTTAAAATTAAGGCTTCGGCCACTCTTGCTTGAAAACTTAGTTTGGGTACGCCCGTTAGGTACAAACGCTAACTTGAACCAGCCACGTTTACAATGTGTATAGTTAGACTCCTCTTCTAACTCTAGGGAGTAGGTTAGAATCGAGGTGACAGAAGAGCAATCGACCCTCGAATTCAATCAAGAGTAGAAGAAGTCACATTCCGAGCCTACAGCCTAAAGTATTTAACAAGCCTAAAAAGGGAAACAATAAGCTCTTTGGGGGTTTATCCAAATATGCTCTTCTGTATTTGAAATAAGTGTGTACGCTGCTAGCTGCAGAGTACCCTAACCCTAATCAAACTGATGTCAGTGGTACCCACAAGTCAACGACTTATGCTTAGCGGGCCATGCCGGTCCGTGCGCCGAGTACTCAAAGCAATGGGTGAAGGTCGCGCATCGCGAGTTCATTGCTGGCTGGGAGCCCTGACGGGAGCTATATTGAGCGCCCCGGGGTGCAATGGGTGAAGGTCGCGATTCGCGAACCCACTGTGCTAGAGACCAACGGCGTTGACATCATGACGGAGAAGGTATCACTAGTGGATCCCAGACAAATGAGGTCAGCTGATGACTGCTGCTCGAAGTCTAAAGCTGGTATCTGGTCGGACCGGAGGTTATAGCAGTGAGGAGTGTATAAGTTTACGGAACATCAAGTGTTAGTTAGAATGCACGCACATTAGTTGTGTTTAAGCATTAGATGCATCCTGCATTCTTGTACGCTTGTTCGCACGTCATATGCTTTACATTAGACTGCTTTTCTTTCCTATGTTAGGCTCCCACTTACTGAGTCATTCGACTCATAGTTCTATGTCCCTTGGTAATGTAGATAAATGCAAAGCGGGAATGTAAGCAGAAGGGAGGCAGAACCGAGACCGGATGAGTATCTCTTGACCTATGAGCTATGGGTTCTGACTTGGGAAGTAATCTACTATGTAATATTATGTATAATGTCAACCTTTCCTAAAATAATATCCTATGTATACGAGTAAGGTCAGAAGCTTCTATGTACACACACACACACACACACACACACACACACACACACACACACACACACATATATATATATATATATATATATATGTATAAGGGTCAATATACGACTTTAAAGTTCTAAACGAAAAACGAAAAAATTTCCCGAGATTCTTGATAACAACTTTTATATTAAACGTTTCCGCACTTTAAATTATGTTGTATCTTATTTATTATATGTTTAATAGATTATATATTGTCTTGAGTATTTTATTTAAATATTATTGCTTATACGATGACATGCTCGTGATACGTGATGTTGGATTCGATGAGTCGCGGCTTGCGGGCGAGTTGACGACGCTCGTGGGTCGTGACATTTACACAACCTATGGAAAATACAAAAAAAAAAAAAATCATATTATTTTTCCCTCTGATGTTCCATTTCCGAGTTTCAAACATGTGCTATAGGATCCAATTCCATGATTATGTTCACAACATTCTATTCACACTCTCTAATCTACTTCGCCACAACCATCAAAACAAAAAAAAATAATAATAATGCTAAGAAATCACTCTGTATCTACACATCTGTTAGCCCAATTCAACGTCTCAATTTGGATGGCTGTATCTACACATCTCTCACATCTCTATGCTAAAAAACTATACTAAGAAATCACTTTGTATCTACACATCTCTCACATATGTTGATAATTTTTTTCCCTCAAATTTTCTAGAAACCAAACACCATGAAGGATAATGGATTCTCTTTCTATTTTTCTCAGATTACTAGTTCCAGATCCCAAACGTACCCAATTTCTTCACCACCACCGTTATATATAAAAATAAAAGAAATAAAAAAACCAAACCTTTGGGGTGGAGAGAGAATCAACGGTTGGAGACGAGGAAATCGGGGCGAGAGAAGAGAGAGACCCATTTAGAGGGAGAGAAGAGTTTTTTTTCGCATTTGTTGTCTGGGTTGAGGTTTGGTTTCAGCGTGGGAGAAGAAGAGGAGAATAAGAAGAGCACGCTGGTTTTGGGTTTAACTTTTTTTTGCTGATGTGGGCTGAAAAAATAAATAAAAAGAAAACGAAAATGAAAAGAGGGTATAAAGTTAAAGCAAACTTTTTATAAATGCATTGAGATAAATTTCTCTTTGCATGCTGCACTAGGAGAAAATTAGATCCAATGCTAAAGAGATGCACACTCATTATACATCATCATAAATACTATATATTATTAAATATTAGTTTTATATTACTAAGGAATATTTTTTAGACAAAATACTCAAATATGAGCATGCATAAAAGTTGTCAAGTATAATATTATTTTAAGATATATTATTTATTTTTATTTATTTTGGTATAAAATATCGGTGAACATTAATGACATATATGAGCACCATTGCCATAATGATTATATCATTTTAAGTTGCTCATAATGCAATAGCAACTTGAGTTACTTTCCATATTAACTCCACCTAAGCATGGACAACTCCCATTGCAGTTGCTCTTAGTGTGTGTTTTAACATTACTTTTTTTTGTTGTTGAAAAAGACACATCTAAAAGTAGTCAAAGGAGAGAGAAATGCAGTCAAAATAGAGATAAATAAAACTTACCGACTATTATATTGTTATTTATGCCTATTTACTTATCACACTACTTAAATATTAAATACATAAAAAATCTCAACAAATCAAAACAAACAAAAAAGAATTTTTTTTATCTCTCTTCAACCCCACAAAAGAAAAAAATTTATAAAATAGACATCAAATAGGTCAAAATATTAAGACTAGACCCTTATTTTTAAAATATCTAAAATTGGACTTTTGACAACAACAAAAAAACGGGAAAAAAACTATTTTAGCCTTTTTATCCTTTGTATTTCATCGTACTCGAAGCCTTTCGCATATTGGTTGAAGACATGTTAAGAGCTGTCTATTCCAAAATGCATTTGGCGACGAGTTTAGCCTCCGAGATCGACCGTCTTGTCGCTGAGACAAGACGAACTCATTTCGCTCATTGCATCAGCATGAACAAGATTAGTGATGCTGGAAATGTCAGACTCCCGAAGTATGCTTGGATGACCAATCAACCCCGCCTTTTGGATTGCGATGGGACGAGCTCGTCTTAGAGAAGATGAACTGGAAGCCGATTTTTGTAAGCTTTTCGTAGAAAATCTGATCGGAGCCGTGCTGGACTGGTTCTCAAGACTGGAAGAAGGCTTGATTAATAATTTTCAATGATTATTTGCCGTCTTCCTTAAGCACTACTCCATGCTCGTCGAAGACGAGACAACCATGGCTATTATGTGGAACACACGACAGACCAACTCTGAGACGCTTAAAAGCTTCATGACATGCTTTACGAGTGTCATGGCAAAAATCCCGAACGTCGATAACAATTTGGCCCTACAGCTTTGAAGAATGGACTCTATCATGAATCTTGATTCTGAGAAGAGATGACAGTCGACAGGCCATCCACTATCGAAGATGCAATCCATCGCGCATTAAGGTAATCGCATTCTTAGGAATGTAGGATTACAATGTCAGGTTGCACAATTTAATCTTATAAATAAATTCATGGGAATAATATATTATTGCATTTCATTTGATAAGATCACATAATAAAAAGGAAAAATAAATTTAAAAAATCAAATAATTGGCTACGTAGCCATTTAAAACACTAGTAATTTGGTTTTAGCCAACCTTTCGTTAATTTCCCGTAAATAGTCATCTTGCTTACGTGGCATCTTATTAATTGAATTAGTTTTACACATTTGTCCTTATTTATTACGTCTGCTAATTGAATTAGGCAGTTTTTTTTTTAATTTTGAATCTAACCGATTTGAAAAGATTGTTAACGTGTATTTGGAAATTTTCAACGTTGACTTTAACTAATTAGTTTATATTTTTGTGGCAATTCATTATGGATAAAATCTGTAAATATATTCTTCATTTATTGGTATTATTTGTTTTCATAATTTTAAAATGTCCAAAATATTTTCAGAATCTTTTTCAGTTTATTTACACGAATATACTGTAAATCATCTTTGTATTTACAATACATTTACGATGAAACAATTGGTATTAACTGTAAATCAACGTTGTATTTACAATACTGGATTAGAATTCACTAGAACCAAAATCTCAGCAAATTCACAATCACTGAAACAAATCTCATACACTTAAAATCACCAGCAATTCCGATGAAAAAGAAGAAGAAGAAGCCATGGCCGACACCACGGCGTGGACAAATGAATATTTTCCTCTTTTAAACGAATCTTTTCTTCTTCTATCATCTTCTTTCTTCTCGTTGCCTCCCCGGAAAAGAAAGAAGATGACAGAAGAAGAAAAAATTTGTGGTGCTCCTGTCGGCGAGGGAGCATCTCGGTGAATTTTGTGGTGCGTGTGTTTTGAATGGATTTTGTGGTGCATGTGTTTTGAATGGATTTCTGGTGCGTGATGTTTAATTACGTTTGTTAATGATGGTCCCTTGATTTGTGCCAGAAATTATGACCTAATATTTGGTTTCCATTTTAATTAATGGGCTGAAAATAATGAGCGGGAATTTGACACTGAGGCCGGTTTGGTCTTTTTACCTTTTGTAAATTGGTGGGTATGGCTATTTACTAAAACTTAACAAAAGGTTGACTAAATTTAAATCCCCTATAACAAAATGGCTATACACCTATATAACCCTTAAAAATATATATATATATATATATATATATATATATATATATATATATATATATAATCATAGGTGTAACAAATAATGAAAGAGAATTTTTTTTAAAAGATGTCTAGAAAAAAAAAAAATCAATTGCTAGTAATTATTTGAAGGGTGATGTAGCTAAATAGTCAATGTAAAGTTATGAATTTGCAAAATAGCTAAGGTTTGCTTAATTTAGTGAAATAGCCAAAATGTGCAGCAATCTGAATTTAAAAAAAAAATTGGACCCCAAGATAATTTTTTTTTAAAGTGATAAATTATTACAATAATCGTAAAAAATATTAATCTTAGGTGTCAAAAAAATTTTGAAAACGTAAATTTGGCTACTTTGCTGAAAAGTTGAAACTTTGACTATTTTGTTAATCAATAAGTTTCAAATGGCTATTTTGTACATTTTTTCCTTATTTGAAACACGTAGATTACCGATAGAAAATAAAAGCGCAAAGAAAAAATATTGGGCATTGTAGATTTGTAGCCAAAACTAAACTATAAAATTGGGATGTAGCCAAACGTTTAGGAAAATAACTCATGACAATTATATTTGACTTAAATATCTTCATTAAACATGCTATAATTAATAAAATAAATAATTTAAAAAATCGAAAATTAATGATAATTGGTCTATTTTTTAAGCTCTCATCGCCACGAATCCGTAGGATTTAGAATCACTCAATTTCGAGTTCATATATGGATTTTTGAAGTTTTGATGAGAAACAAAAAAAACTGTATGAGAGAGTATAGCAAAAAAAAAAAATTGCTTTAAACAAAAGACAAAATTGAAAATTCAAAAGAGTTATTCAAGTGTCACCTCATTTGTTTAGCTATTTTTTCTAAAATTCCAAAATGTTGACTTTATCCCAAATGTTAAGTTTTTAATGACTTAGTTAGTTACAAATTTCAAAAATATTGATATATAAACTTAAATAACAATATAATAGATATATAAATACAATATATAGCTAGTAATATATCCACAGTTAGCGGATAAACTTAATTCACAATAATATATATATATATATATATATATATATATATATATATCTATATATAGAATTAATAATATCTACGTATTTATTTTTTAAAAACATGTATTTATATATGTACGTATCTTTAGATATACATATATATAATATATATAGTTAGTAATATATATCTTCGGTTATTAATATATATATATATATATATATATATATATAATTATTGCGTATATATAATTTCAGTTAGTAATATATATAGTTAGTAATATATATGTATTTATGTATATACGTACTTTTTTTAATGGGCATTGCAGCGAAATAGTCAAAATGAAACTATGAAATTTGTTTTTAGTCTATGTTTCACAACTTTTAGGGAAATAGCCAACATGATTATGTGCCAATAATTAAGGTCTTATTTACCCTTATTTATTAATAAATTCGTCATTTTCTCTCTCCTATTTTTTCCTACACTTTTTTTACATAAAAACTTCAAAAAACCATATCTATCTCATATGAACTCGAAATTGAGTGATTCCAAATCCTACGGATTCGTGACGCCGAGATCTTCAAAAATAGATCCATTGTGTTTGATGAAAAATAATGTTTAATACCATAGATGTAGAAAAATCTACCTTAAATATGGAAATAACGGAAATTTTTTGAAATTATAAAAAAAAATGGAAATGTAAATATGATGCATTAAACATAATTTTTCATCAAACACATTGGGTCTATTTTTGAAGATCTCGACGCCACGAATTTGTAGGATTTGAAATCACTCAATTTCGAGTTTGTATGAGAAAGATACAAATTTTTGAAGTTTTGATGCAAAAAAAAATTATTTGAAAAAAAATAAGAGAGATAAAATGACGAATTTATTAATAAATAAGGGCAAATCAGACCTTAATTATTGTCACATAAGCCATTTGGCTATATCCCTAAAAATTGTCAAACATAGGCTAGATCCAAAATCACATGTTTAAAGTGGACTAGTTAGTTACAAATCTCTTTTTTAATTTGATACGTGTAAATACATATGGTATAATATAGCATATATACTGCTTTTAAAAAACCAACAACGTACATTTTAAAAAAATGATAAAAAATAGATTCCCATGGGCTGGTGAAAGACAATATTTGGTCAAAATACTACTTATATACTCAAAGTCTTTTTTATTTGACAAAAATACCACATGTTACGTTATAGTGGATCCGTTATTATTCGGACCGTTAAGTTCAAACATAAATTTTAACGGTAAAGTATTTATGTGTAACTAAATTTGAAACTTTGAGTATTCTTGTCCAAGAAAAAAAAAAGAGAGTATATAACTAGTATTTTGTCTAAACATGGAGTATTTTTGTCACTATTTCTCCATATTTTTTTTGTCATATTAGGATTATCCCGTTTTATATTACGTATGTAATCACATTCTAATATTAACTCAACCAAACAAGATAATGTTAAGATTCTCGAAAATATGATTAACATTACCCCTAATTAAACACACCTTAGAACTACTTAAACTCTCTAACGGCACCTTATGTATACTTTTTACTTTTTTTTTTTTTTGGCAAAGAGAACCGTGTGGTTCCTTCAGATTTAATGCATGGGTTCTATTAGTTTTAGAAGTAATTTGGTAAAATAAGTGTATAATTACAAAAATTTATGCAATTTTAGACATAAAAACTTACTGTGCCCATTATTGCATGTATAAAACAGTTAGTGCAGGAAAAAAATGATAAATCAATCGTGCAGAATTCAAGAACTAGGAGTGCAAATAAACCAAAATATATGGTCTCCCCTCCTATCAATCGTTTACATATTTATACACAAACATTGAAGACAAATATTAAGATGATTTCCAAAGTGCTCTTGCAAAATCAAATATGAACATAAATCACTTGTTATCCACACCAAATCAGGTAGGAGTTTTCTCCAACGACACTCACTCGACACATTTACAAAGCAACTGGATTTATTGCTGCAGTTAAACTCTATAAGAGTATAAAAAAATAATGAAATCAAAATACCCAATAAAAAAAATTATATATAGTGAAAACTCCCTCCCTCTACGTCTCTTTTTCTCTCAGTAACAAAATAAAATAAAAAATGAAAAAAAATCACTCCTCAATGACCCTATTTTCTGTTGCCAGTTTTGCGCTTCATATCCACTGTTGCTGGCTGTCTTCCAGTTCGATGCGGGACGCCATTCGGCACTTTCCGAGACGGCGACGGCCCTAACTTGCTGCACAAGTAACCAGAAAAATGAAAACTTGACTCCGAAGTAACAACACTTAAGAAACCAGCGTTTTAATTTGAGAAAAAAATTATCGCCCCAAACTTGCTGAACAAGTAACCAGAAAATTAAATACTTGAGCCTTAAGTAACAGCACTAAAGACGTCCTACTTTGAGAAAGGAAGCAAAAACAAAAAAAGCTTTTATTTTCTTTTGTTGTATTTTGACTAACCTTAGCTCGGGGCTCTTGGCGGGCTTAGCACTGAGCTTCTTGTTCTTAGAATGATCGATACTGGCGAGTTTGGCCTGGTTGAACTGCCAGAGAAGGTCGTGCTCAGAGGAGTCGCTGGTGGCAGCGTCGAGGTCGTCAGTCTCATCGGTGGAGACTCCGTTGAACCGACCATTGTTGAAGGACTGTTCAGGATAGACTTTGGTTGGGTCAGGGAGATACTTCTGGTAAAACCCATCAGAAGACAGGTTTCCAATCTCGCTCGGTAATCCCCAACCGGCGATCGCCTCTTGCTTGTTCACCATCACTTTGTCCACCCACTCACCGGAGCTCAAGTCCCTGTCTTCTTCACCATAGCTCTGGACCGGACTGATCACCGGAGGCCACGGAGGCGAGTTTGCTAGTAGCTCATCAAGGTCAAAACTTTGTTGCCTCTTTTGCCTCGTTGAAGAGTTTTTGCGGTGATTCTGCATAAAGTTACACAGATTGCATCTAGTTCAACAACTCATTATGAAAGCGGAAAGTATAATTTAGATTAAAAGAGTATTAAAAAAACTATGTTTTAAGTACTTAGTTCTCCCTTCTCATTTACATTGTATCATGAAAAACTCTCAATGTTGTTTAACTTGAATGCATTTTAATTTGTCAAAATGGACCGAAAAAAAACAACTTACACACACTTGTACAGATATTTTTTCCAGTTTAAAAATATTTATGCGTCAAACTCGACAAAATACAGGATTGGAAACTGCTGTTTATATATAGCTAAACGAAGGTTTTAATTATATAATCGAGTTTTTTTTAACCTCCATGTTTGCAACAACACTGCTCAACGGGTCTGGGCTCTGAAGTTTGGACTGAAAAGGCGATACTTCACCAGCTTTTGTTCTGTACTTTTCGGAGCTGCCAGAGAAGGAGTTATTGTGATCTGCTTCACCGTCTTTCCGTGCCAGCGCAGACTTAAGGCTTGCAATCTAGTCGCAATTTTAGCCACAAATGTCACTCTTTAAGTGTAATGAAAAACAAAAACCACTGGAGATCGAGGATTTATTATTATAAGTAGCACAGAACTAAACCTGCTCTTTGAGCTCTTTAACATCGGGACTGTCTTTATTCACTTTGGCAGCCCCGAGCTCAACCGTCGCAACTCGCTCAGCAAACTTAAGTGTACTTATCGTCTCACTGACAGCATCGGCCTCAGGACTTATGTGGACAAACATCAATGTCTTGGCTTGTCCTCCTATTGAAATATTCAATTAGGTCCCAAACCAGTGGTCAATGAAAAGAAAAATAATAAATATGAATAGAAGTATGATATAACATAGTGTAACACACTCATCTTCATACCAAGCGAGTCTTGGAGTAGCTGTGTAAGTTTGCTGTTCCTGTAAGGGACATGAGGATTCTTTTGGGCAAGCGAAGAGATCACATCGCCCAAGGCAGAGAGAGACTTGTTGATGTGTTGAGCCTCTTTCAGTCTGTCTCCCGTGACCTCCGATTTGTCCACTCTCTCACTCCCGGCTAAGTCCACAAGATGCATACAGCCCCGGAGAGTGTTCCCGGACGTCAAATCCCGTCCTTGAATATGGACCGTCAAGCAACTGCATTGTTTTAATCAATTTATAAGTTATTTTTAGGACTCTAGATATTTCGTAAAATAGTAAGTCAACCATTTAGGAGGAAAATGAGTTGGTTTTCTGCGAGGCCTAGCCTTTTTGGAAAGCCACGAATCTCTCGAATGCCCATTTATCTTGTATTTCATATCACCTTATCAATCAAGACAAAATGATTGGATTCTACTTTACCTGTGAGAGCGACTACTACGATCATTCAAGGCTGTTGCGCCCACAACACGGTTTTTTTGCCCGAGATTCATCAGATCAATTACATCAGCTGTGGATGAAACGGGGACAAGATTCGCATCGGGTACGCTGAGTCCTGTGTGAGAGCTGTTCCGAATGTCTAACGTGTTCAGAATTAAGGAAGTCATATGTAATCATATTTCATGTGATTTTCAGTACGGGATTTGATATGGGAAATGACAGTTCTGTACTTGAAACACTAGAAAAAGAAAAGGATATCTTTTGTTGGTCCCGTCCATAACAAGAAGATCCCTCACTTGCTCGTTATAGATCTCGATCATCTGCACACAAACGTCGTAGCGAAAAGTATCCTTCCTCTGATCCGCTAGAAGAAACAAATCACCCAATGCCCGATAATTTACTCCTCGGCTTTTCTCCGTAAGCTCTTTAGGTCCAGACTGTATGGAAAGAGATACAAAAGAAGTTTCAGACCAAACTTTGACTTCATTCTAAAATTAAATAAATGTGACTATTTGTAGAAATCGTGCTCATACCATTGTGAAAGTTTTTCCAGATCCTGTCTGTCCATATGCAAATATACACACGTTGAAGCCATCAAGAACAGAGCGAATAAGTGGCTGCATGTCAGCAAAAACTTCCGCTGCAAGACATTACATGATGATGACGTTGGACGATGTTAAGGGAAAAACAATTTCCAATTTTCAGAGCCAGATAAAAATGAGAAATCTATGAACCTTGAGTGGCTGATGACCCAAAAACCTTGTTGAAAGTGAAGGACTTTCGACCCTTTCCGTGCCTTGAAGTGGTGTTGATAGTGATATTTCCCTCTTCTATAAGATCCACACTGCTCAAAGAACATGATTGTCCAGACAAAAAAGGTCTCACTCGGCAATATACTCTGATGCTCCCTAGTTAACACAACAAATATCTGATTAGTATATTTCTCCAAGAGTATAATCAACATAAATAAAAATTGGGAATAGGAATGAAATGTAATCTACACCTTTGAGATCCTGAACTTGATTGTACAATTTGCGGTTCTCCTCGAGGACTCTATGATATCCGGATGCAGCGTGAGCTAGGCCATGAACATGCAAACCTGGGAAGAGAAAACGTGAGACTAGTTTTGAGACTAAAACAAAAGTTCGTACAACTTTCTGAGACCTACCAAGATTTTGAAATTCTTCATGGAACTTCATTTGCATAAATTGCATTCCAGCTTTGGTTGTGTAAATCGTGCTTTTCAGATCCTACAAAAATACAATATTAAAGTGATAATAAACCTGTGAAATATGTTCACAAAGTATGCAGATTTATATCCAGAATTTTTCATACCTCGATATCGCTTTGCTGTTTATCAAAGATCATCTGCTGTTTTAGCAGCTTTCTTTTTGATTCCTCGTCAGAAACGTAATTCCTTTGGAAGCTTTCATTCTTTATCATATTTGCATCTTTGCCTTCCATCTAAATATTAATGATATGGAAGGAAAAAAATGATAAGAAAGAGTTAAAAATGCATACTTTGCAAACTTGCAGGCTGCAATTACCTAAAATAAAAAGGGATCGAAAGAATACCTTTCTTTCTCCAAAAGCTGTTTTTTTCAAAGGGTTGTTTGTGTGAGAAGTTGATATATCTCTTGAAGTTAATTTTGCCTGTGCATTAAGACATGTTATGTCTATTAATAGATACTTATAAACCATTTAGATGTTCGCTACAAAAATGAATTTGTTAGAATGAGCATACCACGTCATATTGGCTTGATATGCGATGTTCGAATTCCTCTACTACTTTACTTAACACAGATTCCACCAACTGTTGAAACCGAAAGAACATAAAGAATAACGGGATTAGTAAAATAAATAAATAGTTTTTGCCAAGCATCTCCAAATTTGATTAAAATGTAACTCAAATTTGTTACCATAGGGACATCTTCAGGCTTCTTATCGGACAAAATAGCCCGAACAAGCATACTCAAAGAGCGAGAACCAGACTGCAAATACAAATACGAAAAACTGATTGTGAAAACTTTTAAAATACACTTTCCCTTTCGAGGTAAAAACAGGGAAATCAACAAAGAACTAAGCTTACCAACCATTTTATTAGGGTCAAAGTCAGAGGACATTGTGTTCAAAGACTTCTCGTTCATCGATGAGGCTCTCGATAAAGAATTTGTAAACGGCTCAGAGTTCTTCCTCACAAAAGATTTCGTCGACGTCGTTGTGACTTTCCCATTCCCACCAAACTTCCACACCCCATTCCCTCCGCTCTGTTTCCACTCGGAATAGGACTTCATCGCGAGAACGCAACTCACGACCCTCGCCGATTTCCCACCCTAGAGAAATAACCAATTTTAAAATTCAGGCACTAAAAACACAAAAGGCTGACTAAACATTAAACACAAAAAGCTACGCAAAATATATATATATATACTAAATCACACACTTGTTCCAAATCCGATGCCTCGAAAGTAGGAATTCCCATCTCCTGGACCGCCACGAGCAAGTTCCGAACATTCTCAAAGTACTGAAATGCCGACAATGCCGCTCCATCGGGTATCAGAGCCGCATCGCATGGACTCTCAACCACCTGAGACAAACCCAAATCTAACTAAATTCCATGACCATTACACAAAAATCGATATTAAATCTCAACTCCCATGATAAAAACGATCGATCAATCACCTTAGGCACGGCTCCAGGTTGGACTTTATTGAGCACATTGCAGAGGATAATCCCGCTTCTCAGTCCGAGTCTGAACTCCTCCTCTGAGGGTTCCGCCGGTAAATCCTTCGCTGCCACAACTCCGGCCATCTTCCTCAGCCACCCTGCCGCCTCGTTTCTTCTCGACGCTAAATTATCCAAAAAATAGAAAGAAAAATGTATATATTCTTAGCTAATCTAGCATTATCTAATATAATTCTGATCGCATTAATATATATATATATATATATATATATATATACCGGCTTCCTCAGCTCTCCGAGAGTCCAAATCCAGTCCACGATGGCGATTTCCATGCTGCTGAAGAACGTTCTCCACCACAGACGCTACCGAGAACGAAAATGCTCCGTCGTCGCACATCATCGTCGCCTCCATGGAATACTTGCCGTAAAATCACAGAAATAAAAAAAGAAGTCCGAAATCTCTGCCGATGATCGAATCACAGGTTTCAAATCATTTCTCAGTTTGTTTTCGATGATTTTAGGAAGAAAAGAAAGGAAGTAATATCTTCGGTAGTGAGCAGAGAGAGAGGTGCGAAAGGGAAATGAGTGAAGAACAAACAATGATGTTTTCTTTGTTACCAATTCAAAGACTTTTTTCTCTCCCACACCGTGTCTGTGTCCATGACCTTTTGCTTTCCCTTTTTTTCTCTTTTCTTCTCCATTGAGTTGCTTTATACTCTCTATGAACTGTTCTTGTGCTCTCTTTTCTCCGAATCCAGCTCCGAGCCTAAGTCCGAGCCTGGGACCTCATACACGTTTCCTTTTTCCTTACAAATTCGTTGTAACGAAATTATAAGATTTTTATTTTCCCACCAATTAAAAAATGGCGCGACTCGCTTTGGGCGCGTGTAGTGCACGCAAACGTAAGTGACGATCACGTGTTGCTTACGCGTTTGTATAAGCTCAAGGTTCGGATCAAGTATCAACGAGAATTATTTTTTTTATTTTTTTTTTACTTGAATTCCAAGACTTCGGATCCTATATACATGATACTAGCTTTTTTTTTTTTTTTTTTGGTAAAGATAATTAGTTCATTAAATTTAATATTTGTGAGTTTTTTTGTCTTTGTACATAATTAAGAATTTACATAAGAGAGAACATAACGGAATTCTTGTGCCAATTTAGTCATGTCTTTTTATTTGTTGTGAGACTTTAACAACTTTTCCTTTTCTTGAAATAAACTCATGCATGCTTGGAATCAAATATTGTCATTTAATTAAGTGTTAATGTCATACTTCTAATAACGCATGCTAAACCATGTATATGAAGCAAAAATAAAACGTATAAGTCA
The DNA here is from genome assembly GCF_054948205.1 of Urtica dioica subsp. dioica. Taxonomy (NCBI): domain Eukaryota; kingdom Viridiplantae; phylum Streptophyta; class Magnoliopsida; order Rosales; family Urticaceae; genus Urtica; species Urtica dioica. The sequence goes on from NC_142763.1 coordinate 40,815,409, forward strand.
TAAGAGGGAAATTTGTTTGTGGATACATAAACCTATTTGCAATCTAATTAAAGCTCACTACTATAAAGTCTATACATTAAATGAGTACAAAAAAAAAAAAAAATCTTGTTTAAAAAAAATTATTTGCAAATATTGCTTAAAAATGTTGGACGCTTGGGAACAATATTAAAATGAAATTTGAGAGGTGGGTGGGTTTGTCCATTATGTTTGTCTATTATATGCCTATAAATGTAATGTATCCTTTGCTCTTCTTTTCTCTGCTTTTTTTTTTTTTTTTTTAATTATTTATTTGTTTTCGCTTGGCTAGCACATTAGGACAGATATTGATATTTAATTATTATTGCTCTTCCTAGTCCTACCCTATTTTATTTCCTAAATTCAAATGTACAGGCGCTTTGCCGTCCAAAGGAGGGAAATTAAGAATTTGAAATATGAAAGTAGGTTGGGACGTGACATTTATTTATTTGTTTATTTATTTGAAAATTCTACGTAATTGTCACCCAATGAGCCCTTTTGTGGGGGGCTTGAGTTTGACAATTATAAATTGTCCCTTTAGATTAATATTGGTTCAAAGTGTTAGAACTTAGAATATTTGTTTTCATGATCTTGCTGACAAGTTAACCGATCTTTCATGTACATTGCAAATTTACTCAATATTCAGTATTATAATAACCATCAACATCATCACTATCAAACAAAAGAAAAGTTACTTGAATCATACATGAGAAATTTACATGTACATAGGAAAAAATAATCGATTTGTGTGTGCTTGTGATACATATCTTACGTTTCTTTTCAGTTATTAACTCATTTATCATTGAATATGTTAAGTTGTGAGTACATAGCATATAGTTAGTATTATGTGACATGCCTGATTTTAAAAAAATTCTACACTATTTGTTTCAAAATTTTATTCACTTTAAATTATTTTATACAGTATACAACGTTCCCATTATTTTATAGTTTTATGAGAAAAACTAATTCTGAAGCTTTAAAAGTCTCTTTTGTTTTCTTTTTTATTTACTACATGATTTAAATTTTCTTTCACATTAGCGGTTACTATAGTTTTTAAGTTGTTGGAAATTAAGAACACAAAATTTGATTGGAAGTCGTTTGCCGTAGCTAAAGGTGAAGTTCTATTGACGAATTTACAATGAGATTATGAAAAACATGTTAGAGAAAAAAAGAGAGGTTATAACAATGTAATTCCTCGATCGAGGAACAAAAATTGTATATTTCGATAATTGTCTATTATAAATATGGCTTCATTTTTCTCTAACTCAATCACTATGCTGGGGAAACTCTTGTCTTGAGCATAAGTGTGTTCTCGTTGGGAACTCTATGACAGATCCGATGGCGCTACACGATCGAGCTTTTTGCAAGGCTGTATTTGGAAAACATTTGCGTCAACAATAAACTAAAATTCATGTAAACATAAAAATTATAATCAACTCAATTTTGCAACTAGATCTTCATTCTAAAACATTAAAAAAAATGTACCATATGATCGAATAATTTTTTTTGAAAATCAAACGATAACATTTAATTTATTATAATGAGTTTAATATTGTATTTTTGTATGGAGCCCGTGATTTCAAATATAATAGTTTTTAAAACTTTGTTAATCAACTTCAACCCAAATGATTCCAGGTTTAATTAGTTAAGTATTTGTTGTGTTTTTAAAGAGAATGAATATACACAAAAACATTGCAAAAGTGTTATGGATATATAAATAATTTGAAAGCAAACAAACATCCCTTATGGCAAAAAGGGTGTTAGGCTATATGTCTTTCTCTTTAGTGGAATGGTTGTTGAAAAACAGTTACCAACCGGGTTGTCTTAGATATAAAAAATCATGGGATTTATAATCTACCAAATTACTCTTAATTGGCCTATACATCTAAGTAAATTATTTTAACTTGCATAGGCTATCTTTACTTTGGGCTTTTCTCTCTACCAAAGTTCTCATTGAATGTCTAACACAAGAATGTCGATCCTCTCTAAATTTAAGTCATTCGAATTTAATTATTACACGGTATCATTTATCAACACTTAAATAAAAAAAAACTGTTAAGCAAAAAAAATATATATAACAATAAAAGGTTTAAATTGGCACAAAAATGAGACCTATGATCAGTGACAGAGCCGGTATAGGCTCAGCAGGGGCTTAAGCCCCCCCTCAAATTTTTTTTTTTTGCATTTTTTGTTCATTTTAAAAAAAAAATTACATTTTTTTCCCTTGAAAATTTATACTTTTGATCAAATTTTTATAAATTTTTTACAATCAAGCCCCGCCTGAATTTTTTTTTCAAATTAGCCCGCCCCTGATGGGTTTTTCTGGCTCCGTCACTGCCTATGATACTATCTAATATTAATCATTCAGAAAGATTTGTATACTTGCAGTTCCTTCTTTTTCACGAGTATTAATATATGTATATATATATATATACACACTTTGAAATCCTGTTACAATAAGCATACTTATTCAGTAATTACATTTACCAAGTTATAAAAATCATGCGTTACTGTAAACTAATACAATAGGCTCAACCTTTCGAAATTTGAATATGGGATCGGAACCAAGCTAAGGAAGGAAATATAATATTTGTCATAATTAAAAAAAATGGTAATAGATTTTAAAAGGAGGATATGCGTGAGCTAAATAATTTTGGACAAAAGATACTCTCACAATGCCTTGTTAATAAAGCGAATAAAGGCTAACACGCTTTTGCATTTTATTTGCCATTTCATATCATACAATACTTGCTGTCTTTGAATTCTAACGTTCGAAAAAATTTCAAATCATAGGCTCGGACTCCGAACCCGAACCTGATCAGGCATGGATAAGGTTTGGGCCCACGTAGAGCGTCTTTAGTAGGACCCACTCACGAGGGAAGTGGCTGAACATTGTCTCCGTCCACGTGGCGGGTTATTATTGGGTATGTTTGTTTGCAACCGGCAAATGATCCGCTCAACACTGAAGCGTGGGTGGAAAAATAAATAAAAATGTTGTTTGTTTTTTATTTTACCGATTCAATTGCTGAATTATGTCAGTGGTGATAACTATTAAGTACGATTATAGTAAAGTTTCTTACATTTATACGACAAATCTACCCAGACAAGTAGTTACTTACTGTTAAAGTAACATAAATGATAAACTGTATAAAATTTGCCAGGTGTAGTTTTTATGAAGAAATTTTGAAGAAAAATAATGGGCGTGTTTGACACAGCTTTTTTAAGCCTGTTTTTGCTGTTAGCAAAAACCAAGCTGCAATCTTACTGTTTGGTAAAACAGTTTTTAAAAAAAATTTCAAAAATGATTTTAAACATTGTACATGAGTCAAAAAAGCTACGAATCTTAGCTTTTAGAAAAAACGTTTTTGTATTTGATATAAAATTACTTTAATATCCTCTCGTGATTATCCATAGCACTGTTAAATATTTATTTTATGTCTATTTTAGTCTTTTTACTATAATATATTTATTTTATCAAACGTCAAATCAGATTTTGTTACCAGCAACAACTGTTTTATAAACAGCTTACCAAACACCTGTCAGTTAAAAAAAACAGTTTTTTCCAAAAACTGAATCTAAAAACGTTTTTTTTTTAAACAAAATTATGCCAAACGATGCCAATATACTTACGATTTTCTTTTATGTCCAAAACTTTGCTAGCAAAATTATCCTTGAAATTCTCATAAGAATCTGTTAAATTTAATACATGTACTGTTTGAGTAAGAATGCGGGAGTAAGAACAAAAACAAATTAAAAAATAAACTAATGAAATGATTTAGAAAATATAAAATAGTTCGCCAGCTAGTAAAGTTTAAAAGACTTGATTTTTTTAAACAATTTTATTACTGTTTGAGGAGAAGAAAGAAGTTAGTTTTTGTTTGTTTTTATTGCGTGACTTTTTTGGAAAATATATAACAATGCTGAATTTCTCAGTGCCTATAAGAAAGAGATGCTGTCAATAGTTGGATTATAATTACAAACCAAAAATTAAGAAAGATTGTCTGTCACAGTTATAATTGCAGTGCCCAAAAGAGTCATATGGAATTATGGATGCAGAACTGTTATCATTATTATTTAATATAATAATGAATTTATACCATATTTCTTATGTTAAGTGACTCAGCTAAGGTCTAATAGACTAATATGATGATTCCACTTATATTTTCATGATTAAAAATTCATGAACAACAATTTAGGTTCACAATCACTTTCTGTTGCATCTAATTCTCCAGATTCATTCCTCTCGACTGATAATTAATATATTTTTTGGAAGAAAATAATTTTATATGTATATATATTTATTATCATGGGTGGTAATATAACATGTCTTCTCGTAATCATTATTTTGAACATATCACCAAAATGCTTGTTCATCTATTTTATTTTCAAGACGACGGTCTTGTCTTGTGAATTGACATTTTTAACCTTAATTTTCTTCGTCGATATTTTTTCTTCATCTTAGTGTGAAGTCGATTGATATTGATATCTTCTCTGGTGTATATGTGTTCCGTATGTTGCTCCACTGAACGAGAGAGAGGCCGATGATTAGATTTTTCAATGCAACAACTCCAACGTGAGCTACCAATCGACGAACAACATGCACAATTTGGTTCCAGTGGAGGCTGTGGTAGACCCCGATGCATCGTCGAGACGATGATCTTTGACGGATATCTCCTAGAGTGCGTTCAGGCATGTTGTTGAATATAAACACATACATGCTGTTAAAATAGGCCTAACTCTATTTGCTCAATCTTTTCTTCTATTCAAGTATTGGGATAAGCAATAATAAATGTTTTTATTTATTTATTTTATATATCATAATTAGGTTACACTCTAGTGCATTAGATCATAAAATCTCGTTCACAATGTTGTACAACAAATTATCTGACTTGACAATTTCAGGTCATATGTTTGTGCTCTCCTAATATCCGCCCATATAATACTCACAAGATTTCCATACAAATCCACATGATGCACTTTTATTGTCTGTAGAACAAATCATGAGGGTAATAATTGCTTGTCTTCCACAAGAATCTATATTACATGATATGTACTTGAGACAAAATTCATTTTTTTCATGTCTAGTTCTCCATCGAGTCAAATCTCGGTTCCTTCATGTCTGACATTCATCGTCTATACCTTCACTTACATCATCTACTCCACATTCCCATATACCTTTGATAATTTAGAGATGATTTGATTTGATCAAATATTTGTACTAATCTTTTAATGTTGCTTGTTGTCTATCCACGAGTTCAATCTCCAAGCCTTGTCTAGCCACCGACATTCTTTCACTCAATTTGTTATTCCGGATGGCTCCATTCACCCTATGATTACTAGAGCTAGAAATGGAATCTTTAAATCTAAGGTCTATCTTCTTACTCGAGAATCAATGGATGCTTAAGAGGCTTGTTGCATAAAGAGTTGGAATATTTAACGGCAGAAGATATTTTTATTTAATGAGAAACAACACTTGGATACTAGTTGAGTTGCTTTAGGGACAAGACGACTATAGGGTGAAAATGGGTTTTTAAGATCAATAAAGCTTGGGACTTTATTCTCAAGAACAAAGATCGCATTGTGGCAAAAGGTTTTTGTCATGTGACTATATTTGACTTCTAAATAGCTAAACCAACTACAACCAAGTTGATACTCTCTAGTGCATTTCATATGGGCTGAAAAATGCATCAAATTGATATCAATAATATTTTTCTCAATGGAGTCCTCCATGAGGATATATATATATATATATATATATATATATATATATATATATATATATATATATATATATATATATATATATATATATATACACTCAACCTCATGGCTACAAATACGTCAAGACCAACAATTGGGTGTTGCCTCATAAAATCTCTATATGGCTTAAAACAGCCCCCTCTAGATTGGTTTGAAAAGCTTCTTGATCCACTACTTCATCAGGGCTTCACTTCAGCAAAATCTGTTCAATCACAATCTGTTCATTAAACTGCATTAGAGATCATTATAGATTAGCAAGCATTGACTTGCCTACGGGGAATCATTCAATGATGAGTTCATGACTGGGACTTAATGTTATTCCACAAAATATCTTCATTCTCGTGCATGTGAACGACTATACTCATTGGCATTGATGAATCAGATATTAAACTCATCATTAAGAATCTTGATGCTCAACTCTCTCTTAATTGATCTAGGAGAGATTAGTTCATTTTTTTGGTGTGAAGTTAATAAGACCTCGTATGGCTTGTTCCTCTATCAATATAAGTACACCAAAGACTTGTTGGTTAAATCTAACAGGCATGGTGATAAATCTGTTAATTCGATTTTTTGCACAACATTTGCGATGTACGTATTGCGGAGGAATCCAGATAAACACTTCATGAGAGGGATGATTTCCTTCCCTTAGTTACAAATAAATTAGAGCTACTGGGGCAAGACCCGAAAATAAACAATTTCTAAGGTTCTTTGAGAATGGTAACCGGGATGGTTGTTAGATCTTGGTGATGGGAGAGGTGAATTGAGTGATGTGTGTTCTTGAGGAAAAAAAATTTAGGAGGTGGGTTGTTGAAATTTTTTGGATGAAAGGGGATGGTTGTACATTTTCTGCTATATATTTTGTGCTTTCCCCTTTATGTGGTGAAAGGGTTTTTTTTTTTTTTTTTTATTTTTTTTTTATAGAGTTTTAAGAGTGTTGGGTGTTTTTAGTGGTTGTGGAGCTCAATGTAGGTGAAGGAACTTGTGGAGATTATTTTGGTTAGTTTTGGGCGTAATTTGGGAAGGCTTGTCGTGTGGATGGGCTTGGAAGCATGTTTGGCCGAGAGGAGGGATCTAGGATCGAGAAGAGGGGGTCAAGACCGAGAGGGCGTCAAGGATCCTAGACAAAAATGACTTTTAAAGTGACGAGAGGAGGGGGTCAAAACCGAGAGGAAAGGCTTTGGATCGAGAAGAAGGTGTCTAGGGCCGATAGAATGGGTCCATGATCGAGAGGAAGGGTCCATGACCAAGAGAATAGGTACATGACCGAGAGAATGAGCCAATGACCGAGAGAAAAGGGTCTATCAACGAGAGAATAAGGCTATGACCGAGAGAACAAGTCCATGACCGAGAGAAAGGGCCTAGGGCTCATATGACTATGCGGTGACCATAGAATTCTCCTCGTATATGCTCGTGAAATGACCATGCGGTGACCGTAGAATTCTCCATGTGTCATCCACGTACCATGCTCATGCATGGCCATGATCCTTCCTCTGTGTCATTCTTGTGTCATGGCCAATAGATCTCGCCATGTCTTGACCTTGGCCTTGTCTTGGGGCTCGTGTCACATGTCACTTTTTTCGTTGAGGGGTCATTTTTCGGTGTCAGAAAATGACGCCATAAAAAATCTACGCAAACAACTATCACCTAAGGTCACAAGTTCCTGAACTATGGCAATGCACCAGTAATTGATGTCACTAGGCTTGAGCTAGCCTTTAGTGTGAATAAGGTTTGTTAATTCATGCATGAACCTCTAGAGGACCATTTAAAAGAAGTCAAGCACATCTTGTGATACTTAAGTTGAACTATAAAGTATGTCACTCACTAGAAACACTCTAATACTATTCACGCCTTCACTTTGACTAGTTTTAGTGATGTTGACTTGGCATCATATATGCTCGATCGTTGATCCAACTCAAGGTATTGAATTCACCTCAGACCTAATCGTATTTCCTAGTAATCTAAGCTGCAACATATTGTTTCAATTCTTCAGCTAAAGCAAAGTGTCGTAGTCTTATTGAACTAGTTGCTGAGGTTTGCTAGACACATTACTTCCTCTCTCAACTCTTAGTTACCAGTTCTCGGTTTCATACGATATGGTATCTTGAGTTGAGCACGTTATCCTTGTTGTCCAATCTAATGTATTGCATGCTTGGACCAAATATATTGAGTTGGACTTTTATTTTGACTGTGAGAAGGCTCTCAACAAGCTCATCAAAGTTTAACACATTCTTCGTTGATCGGGTCGTTCTTCACAAAGCGTGTCTCAATTTTTTTTTTCTTCTCATAAAATACGTATCAAGGTCAAGATTCTCAATGTTTGTACCATGAGCTTGACATGGGTGTCAGAGTAATAGCTCCACATAAATATTGAGTCATTATTAAACTCGCATGTCCACTTATATGTTTCGTACTGGTTGTCCACATAATGTCCACTATTGCGGAATAAAGAATCCTAAATTATTTAGATTCTATGGAAACATGAACAACAGACCTAGTTTTCATTTTAATTAAACAGTAGATGAACTACTATTAAAAAAAAAAAAAACTAATAGGAACATTCTAACCGGAAGGATTAGAATCTACTCACAGTTAATCATGCTATTTGAATTTTCACGTCATTTGATAATCTTCAAAGTCTTCGAGATCTTCGCGTTCTTCATTGATGGATCGACACCAAGTCTTTTGAGCCGTTCTCCGAATGAACAAGGACCAAGGCATGGGCCAACTCTTTACTCACTTACTTATTCCAACAAGATGTCGTAATAATTCTCTCTTTCTTTTTTTTGGGTAGTGGTATGAACGAATATCTCACTCTCAGGGTGAAAGGAAAAATGTCCAACCAAGAGAGAGAGTAGGGATGAAATTTTTTCCTATATACCCACGTAGACCCTATCCGCCACAGGTATGGTCTTACCCGAATAAATGGGCAGGGTACGAGTATTACTCATTAAAAATTGGGCACTGTAGTTTAATAGCCAACAAAAATATTCATGTTTTGGAAATAGTCAACGTTTGCAAACTTTTAGAAAAATAGCCAAACAGCCTATGTGACATAAGTGATAGCTAACAAAAATTAATTTTATAACCTTAGCTTTTTAAATTCGTCACTTTTTCTCTCCTACTTTTTTTTCTACATTTTTTTTTTCATAAAACTTCAAAAATCCATATGTATCTCATATGAACTCGAAATTAAGTGATTTCAAATCCTACGGATTCGTGGCGCCGAGATCTTCAAAAATAGATCCATTGTGTTTGATAAAAAAAATCATGTTTAATGCGTCATGTTTACATGTGTTTGTAATGACTTTTCCAAAAATACTCAATAAATTTCCATTTATTTCCGGATGATTTCCGAAAATTTTCAGTTTTCTAAGGCAGTAACGTGATTTTTCTACATCTGTGACATTAAAATATATTTTTCATCCAACACAATGGGTCTATTTTTGAAGAACTCGGCGCCACGAATCCGTATGATTTGGAATCACTCAATTTCGAGTTCATATATGAGATAGATATGGATTTTTGAAGTTTGGTTGAAAAAAAAATGTTTGGAAAAAAAGTAAGAGAGAGAAAGTGATGAATTCAAAACCAAAAGAGAGAGAAAGTGACGAATATAGAAAAAAACAGCTAAATTGATTTAAGGGCATTTTTGGAATTTTAACCCATTACTCCCACTGCCACCACATACATTTGGCTATTTTTCTATAACTTTCTAAACGTTGGCTAAATCCCAAACGTTAAGATTAAGATGGTTTAGTTAGTTAGAAATTTCTTAAAAATTATACGGGTATGTGTATGGTATGATTTTTAACTACCCTATCTAGGACCCTACCCATACTCTACCCGTTTGAAATTATTAATATCTTTATGAATTCTAAGCAAACTTTAGTGTACGTATTTATTAATTTAAGTATTTTTTAGATTTATTTAATTTTTTATTTAAGTATTCTTTTTAGATTTGTTTATTTTTATTAATAAATCTACTATTAAATAAGTAAAAATACTCATGTGTTACCCTGTACCCTCTAGAGTTTTACCAAGACTTAGACCCATTAAAAATAAATGGGTATGGGTAGGATACGATTTTTTTTAAAAAAACATTCGTTGGTAGGGTTTGGTTTTGTAGGTTTCTACTTAGACCTACCCATTGCCATCCCTAAGACGGAGTGGCCGAAATTCCAAGTGTGGAATGAGCCTATATTGGTTGAAAATTCTCAACCCTCTCCCCTATTTATAGGTTTAAAGCTCACCCAAATAAAATATGCATTTTCCTGATTTTATTTGATCTTTCTATATAATATGATATACTTATTCTAGGAATAAAATAAATTAATATATTAATAAATTCTCATATCCCATAGAATATTGTGAAAATGACTTTCAGTGTCTTCTTTTCAAACTTATTCTCTACAATACCCCATTATTTTCTTCAATGCCTCATTATATTTCGAGAAAATAGTATCTCATTTGTTTAATCGAATTGCGCGATATATCCCATTTATTTTCAGAAATATCAAACATCTCCATTCAGTTTAATATAAATGATGCATACATCCCCTAAAAATATGATATATCCCAAATACCACATTTTAGTTGATTTTTTACAAAAAAATGAACTCCTGAGAATGCCCGTAGTGAAATAAATATTTATTTACTATTTTAATATAAAAAACAAAACCACTCTTTATAAAAAAAAAAAAAAACACTAAATTCTCCGCAACTCGCGAGGAATTTAACATCAAGAAACCCAATTGGCCAAGTCCAAAGGAAATGCCCGACGCGTGCGACGCCTCGGTGCGCCATGCCAAGCATCCGCGCGGCGTGCCACCCACTGAAAGCCGCATTGGGCCCCTCCCCACACGCGCGCGCGACGCACTAAAAAAAGTAACTCTCTTTCGCGACGACGAAAGAGGTAAAAAAGGAAGTCTCCGATTCCACCTTGAACTACCGAGAGGAAAACTCAAAAGTTCATCGCTCACGGTCCCCCGAACCACGAACTTAGGGGGTAATGTTGTCGATCGTTCTCGAAAAATCCGAAATATTAAATTCCCTGCGACCCGCGAGGAATTCAACATCAAGAAACCCAATGGCGAAGCCCAAAGGTAAAGCCCGACTTGAGCCCAAAAAGATCAAAAAGCCCATCCAAAGCAGATAAGCTCGAGCACGTTCGCACGCGCCACAACAGCATGCGCCATGGCAGAGCGCACCACGCCAACAAGGCTGTGAGTCGATCCCACGACGCGCCGCGCCAAGCATCCGTATGGCGCGCCACTCCGCTGAAAACCATGCGCGATCGCATCATGCTTTTCACCCACAACACCTTTCTTATGAAATTGGAGGAAGATATCTAATATTTCTGAAAATTGAAGGGATAAATCGCGCATTCGATTAAACATAGAAGTTACTGTTGATATTTTTCTCTAATTTTTTATTTTCAGTAAATCTATTTTTACCGTTATTTTCTTATTGTTTACGATTATATTTTTCGTGTTCATATTTTTATTTATCTTTTTATTCCAAAAAAAAACAAAATATTTATGGAAAATTTTGAAAATGTGAGATTTTAATAAATTATATATTTGTGACATGTTTCCTAGTATATTCGAGTCATCGCTCATCATCTTCGAGTTTCTCTCATCTATTGTTGCGCCATAAAATTCAGAGTCTTCAAAAGAAAAGAAAAAATATCAGGCACCATGCATCATGATTATTTGCTATATTGTTTTAGCTGGCCATGATATCATCAACGGGGAAAAAAATATACTATGAATCACAGTCCCCACTGAAAAGCCAACAGCAAGCACTTCTTTCAAAGAAGAATAAAAAAAATATATATATGTATAATACAAGAAAAAATATTATATAGTAAGTGTAATTACAACCTTCTTTTTTAAGAAAGAATAACCAGTTTGTTAAAGGGACCAAACTACACTAGCCAGACAGTAGTAGGTATAGTTCTTGTTAGAGCATTTAATATTACATAATTTAATTTAAGAAATAATTAGCTAATTAAATCTCCAAAAGTAGAGAAATTACTAATCAGCCAACGTTTCTCAAATTTTTGATAAATAGTCATCAATAATTATTTACACCGTGAAAATACGTAAATACTCAATAATTATTTATATTTGAGGCCAAAAGTGAAAAAAAAAACAGAAAATGCAAAAATGGAAAAAAAAAACTCCTTCTTTATCAATTGATTACTGACGAATTATTATATTAAAATATGGACGATATGATCGAATTTTTAATTTTTGTTACTATTTACTTAAATTTTATGAAAATAAGTATTTAGCTTAAAATTATTCATTTCAATCACATTATTCTTACTTCAGTATGAAAAATTAGATAGAATATTGTATAGATACGAAAAATTACGAGAGGGGATTATTTTTTTTTCTTCTTCTTTTAATAAATGTTTTTGTGGGGTAATAAGCATTTTCCAACAAATCATGAAAGCATAGCACTCCTATATATCTTTTGGTGGTTCAACACCTTTGAACCGACCACACCATGATGAGGTGGTGAAAAAGGAAGTTCTTTCTTTTGTTCTTCACATTCTTCTCCCACCCATTTCCCCTCATTATTCTTTGTACTATCTTCAACAATTTTATATAAATACATATCTACATAATTCACTTCCAATTCGGAAAATAGAAAAGGGATAAGCAAAAAGTCTAGAAACAAATGAGAAATGTACAATCAATCATGCCTTAAACAAATTGGAGAACGCAAATATCTTGTTCATCGGCCGTAAGTAACTTCACTCGGCATTGTGTCCACTCAAAGTTAAAGTCGATAAATGAATAAAAAGGAAAAAAAAAAAAATATGTCGCTCAAATTTTTATGGAGATTATGATTGAGGGGAAAAAAGTGTGGATACTTTTCTTCTCACATTATTTTTTCTCACATGTACTTGGTCCCTATGGAGTAAGATATCCTGTGGATAGGTAAAGAAACTAAGATAATGATTCTTGGGAAATAAATGGAAGTTTTCATTTATATATATTGCAAAAGGAGGTACGTATATTTTCGCGTAAAAAAATTAGCTAAATTTATTTATTGCCTATCAATTATGAGACAACTTGATGAAGTTCAACGTAATAGTAATACTTTATACAATTAAATCAGCTGTAAAAAAACGAATTCAGCTAAAGCAAATAGTGAGTAAAAAAAGTTTAGAACATCTTATGGAGGTTTGTTGATTTTAAAATATATAAAAATAATTTAGATTTATATATACTAATTCCTAATTTCTTTCCAATTATTTTCCAACGTAACCATGAATCTTACATGCAATGCCTTTTTGTCCCAACCATGTAATGAAAACCTTGGATCACAACTAAAGAATCCAATATATTTGTTTTTTATACCATCATATCTAGTTGTCCAACTTGAAAAAGTGGGCAAATAAAATTGAAAAGAAAAAGGCTTTAATTTACTTGCTGGCTTTGCTAGCTAGGCTTAATTCTTCAAGTGTGGGAGATAAAGTTTAAAGAAAGCCTTTTGTGGTGGTGGTTTTTGTTATTTATTTTTATTGTATAACTGATGAGTTGTTGTCGTTTAGTTTATCATAACCATCTCCTTTAACACCATACTTAATTAAAAAATAAAATGGGTTGGAAAGACATAACGGTCTTTTTGAATGAAAAATAAAATGCAAACAAGTCCACTGTTCTTAGTCTTAATACTTTGAAGTGGGGTATGTTATTATTAAAGGACACACTATTTCAATTACATAAGTGGATAAGAATTTCTTATCTCTATGTTAATAATTTAGCATTAAGCTGAAACGCAATATATATTTATAAATATTTCCCCTTTCATGTCGATTAGAAATAAAGATTTTAGATGCTAAGTTTAGCCAACAAACAAACTTTGCCAAAGCCAATACTAAAAGCTTAACCAAACTCTAGCGTTACTTTTGGCTGTGGCATTAGTACGAACCTCCACAGAAAGAGTAAGAGTGGGTCTATCTGGCCCATTTAGTGCTAGAGTGGAAATTGCTGTGATAATTTGTTTTTGAAACTTACTGCGAGAATAGCATGTTTAAAGTTTTTTTTAGTGTTTTTTAAGTTATAAAGGTTCATTATGTTTATCTTTATAGATATTTTTAAATAAATTCACGTTTTGAGCTTTGTTTATCTATATTTATTGTTTAGAATTTCATTTGAAAGTAAAACAACTCTAAATAATATTTACAATTTAATAATTTTTTTTAAACGTAATATTTAAAAATATTACATTTTAAAAAGAGATTTGTAAAGAAATAGCCACTTGAGGAGAGGTGTTCTAAAATATTAGCCCAACTATCAGTTTATTAGGCAAATGGCCCAACATTAGACAAAGTATCAAAAATACCCTTCCTCAATATCCAAACTATCATCTTTCTCTCTGAATCGATCTTCTTTTTCAACTATGAGCTCTGACCCAAATTAAATGGCGATCTTTCCGATCCCGGCGACGATCTTCTCCGCGGCGATAATGGTGGTCCTGACCAACGCGACGAACACGAACCGCATATACTCATCGCGATCTCTGATAGCTTCACTTTCGGAATCGTGTTCGGTCTCCGATGAGACTCGTGCCATCGGTCTCAGAGCTGTTCGTAGCTGAAAGAATCCATCTCAGAGCTGTTCAGCGAACTTCATCCCCACGCCGGGCGTCGCGTCCTCTCGAGCTTGCAAAGGCCAGCGCGTCTTCCAACCCTAAGACCTGGATCGCCATCGGGGTAGGCGTCGCCGGGATCTGAGACAGGTATGTTGGTTTTTTCAAATGGTAAATATTATTTACTATCGAACGGCGATTTGTAAATATTATTTACTATCGAACGGCGATTTGTAAATAATATTTACTTATCATTTTTATGAATAATCTAACCCAAAATCGTTCGGAGATGACGTCTAGGGTCCAGTTAATTCTGTGTGTCTATATTTGAATCATGGAATTGGCCAAATCTGAGACAGGTATGTTGGTTTTTTCAAATGGTAAATATTATTTACTATCGAACGGCGATTTGTAAATATTATTTACTATCGAACGGCGATTTGTAAATAATATTTACTTATCATTTTTATGAATAATCTAACCCAAAATCGTTTGGAGATGACGTCTAGGAGTTCCCCGACATGTTCTCCGTCTGCGAGGTCCGCGGCGGCGATGCGGAGGCTGGCGGCGGCGTCGGAGCTGCAGAGGCGCGCGGGGGAGTCCGGTCGGGTGGAGTTCCCGAAGAGTTTGATGTTTGGGCGGCGAAGAGGAGGCTCGGGGTCGAGATCCTCCCCTGTTCTGCTTCCACAACCCTGGCTCCGATCTTCTGCTCCTCCGTCACATTCCGAGCGTTCAGCGGCTGCTCCGCCGCGATCGGTCAAGCCAGAATCGGCACCGTATTTCGCTTTGGCGGCGGTGGTGGTGAAGCTTGCGTAAAATCGTTACTTGTTTGGTGAGATTGATTGGACGAGAAATTCAATGGAGCGAATTCAAAGGAGGTTTGAGTTTGCTCTATGACCACAGGTTCGTTGGATTGTTTTGTGAGAGGATTGAAATTTTGGCGGTGTATTATTTGAACGAAGGGTAGTATTGGAATATTATAATGTTTGGTTGTGAATTGGGCTAGTTACTTAAATTTTGTGATAGTTGGGCTAGAATTTTAAAAGTGGTAGTCAATTTGGGCTAGATACCTAGCCGCCCCTTTTAAAAACTAGGCCAAATACCAGACTAAGATTATTTCAAGCCCATTATCAAATTGGCTCATCTTGTTTTTTAAAATAACCATTTTATTATCCTCAAAGATATTGATTAAAAAAACACTTAAACTACAAATAAGTTCAACAGAGAATTCAAAACTTATGAAAAGTGGACCATACTATAACAAGAATCGTAGGTTGCCCGTCTCTTCAAATAGCACGAACCACGAGCAGACTCTTCTATCTTCATCAGTTGCAGGATGATGTGTTCTCGAAGGGCTTTATTTTCGGTCTTTTCGAACGAGGTCCACGACCACCAAAAAAAAAAAAATTAAGACTCAGACCTTTATAATTGAAATAAAACCATACAAAACAAAGATATAAAGGTACAAAAATCATATCTAAATCGAAAATATTAAAACATCTAAAAAAATCCGTTGTGGTATTGAAGAGATCTTACATGAAGACTTATATTGGAATCTTGGCTTTGTGTTTGTAATTCGCACGTTAGATGGGTTACTTTCAGTTAGTCTTGTTTGTTTTAGTCTTAAGTAATCCTTTAAACGCAGGTTATAGGATTTGTTGTTTTACCTTTTTGCCCTTTACTTAAACTATTAAGTAAGATCTTTTATGTAATTTTGTCTTTGTCTTTGTACATTTAAATTGGGTCTTCGTCCCCAATTCTCAATCAATGAAGCAGTTCTTCTTTTTTGTTTCACGATTCTTTTCTCTCGATTCTTTGATTCAATCGTAATATGGTATTAGAGCAGATTTTCCGCAAATCTCTTTGATTGAATCCTCATCGGAGTTTCTCCTTTTCTTCTTCTCTCCATCTCAATTTCCTTCTTCAATCCAGAAATGGCGAGCGAAGAAGCTTTGGCTGGAGAATTGTCTGGGACTGGAATTACATCGCGGAAAAATTCGATCGACGATGTCGTCGATCCCTATTTCTTGCATCACACTGATTCACCAGGAATGATCTTGGTCACACAGCAGATGAATGGCGAGAATTATCATTCATGGAGTCGATCAATGAAGATGGCTCTGCAGATCAAGAACAAGCTAGGGTTTATTGATGGCTCTATTCCGAAACCAGACGGTACAAATCAGAATCATCTGGTTTCCTGGAAGAGGAACAACAACATCGTCATAGCTTGGATCCAGAATTCTTGCACGAAAGAGATCGCCTCGAGCCTAACCTATGGAGAATCGGCGATTGATGTCTGGAAGGACCTTCAAGAAAGGTATGAACAGAGCAATGGACCTCGAATCTTCGAGCTCAGGCGAGAGATCATGAGTCTTGTTCAAGATCAGATGAGTGTTGGTGTTTACTACACCAAACTGAAGATTCTTTGGGAGGAGTTGAGTAATTACAAGCCGCCATGTACTTGCTCGTGTGGAGGATCAAAGGAGCTGCTCAATTTCATCACCAGCGAATACGTGATGAAGTTCCTCATGGGGCTCAATGACTCCTTCAACACCGTACGTGGCCAGATCTTGCTAATGGATCCTCTTCCTCCAATCAACAAAGTCTTTTCGATGGTATGCCAAGATGAAAAGCAAAGATCGGTGAGTTCAGATGTTGCTGGGCAAGATCAAGCCAATCCTATGGCCATGACGGTCAATGATCAGAAGAAGCTCAACAAGAAGGACCGTGGAACATGTACACATTGCAAGATGACCGGTCATACTGTTGACAAATGCTTCAAACTGCATGGCTTCCCTCCTGGATACAAGAACAGGTCTAAAAACCAGGCAAATGTGGCTGAAGGATCTTTCAACCATCAGGAATCCAAGTCAGACTCGAAGGTTACCTCTTCACCAAACTTGACCAATGATCAAATCCACCAGATCATCAACATGCTTTCAAGTCAACTCACCAATCCACCGTCACAAGAAGGTCAAATTGACGTCAACCTGACATCCTTCAATACAGGTTCATGCTGTTATAGTTCAGCATCAGGTTGTATCTCTCATTCTAGCACTAAATGGATTTTGGACTCAGGTGCCTCATGGCATATTTGCAAGGATAAATCTGTTTTTACAACCCTGAAACCCTTGCATAACTCCACTGTTACTTTACCAAATAATTCTATTATTCCAGTAGATTATTATGGTGATATCTCCATTAGCAAAGACCTAACTCTTAAGGATGTTTTGTTAGTGCCTGATTTCAAATTTAACTTGATTTCAGTTCATTGCCTAACTAAAGATCCTTCTATTGTCATATCTTTTACATATAATTGGTTTGATATTCAGGATATCTCGATGAAGAGGATGATTGGTAGGGGTGATTCACAAGGAGGCCTCTATGTGCTGTCCAGGAATTCCAGTTCTCAAGTCAACACTGTGACTGCACAAATATGGCATAACAGACTTGGTCACCTCTCATTCAAGCGTCTAGAATCCTTAAAGAATAAGTTGTCCTATATTTCTTGTGATAAAAACACTCCTTGCTATATCTGTCCTTTAGCTAAGCAAAGAAAATTACCTTTTACTAGCAACAATCACCTGTCTGATAAGATCTTTAACCTGATCCATTGTGATATTTGGGGTCCTTATTCAGTTGTTTCACATTCAGGTCATAGGTTCTTTCTTACCTTAGTTGATGATTGTAGTAGATTTTGCTGGATTTATCTGATGAGAAATAAATCCGGTGTCCATAAAATCATTCCTCGGTTTTGTTCTATGGTAAATAATCATTTTGCTTGTTCCATAAAGCATTTTAGATCAGATAATGCAAATGAGTTGATCTTTTCTTATTTCTTTTCTAAAGTTGGTGTATTACACCAGTACTCATGCGTTGAAACACCACAATAGAACTCTGTTGTGGAAAGAAAGCATCAACACCTCTTGAATGTTGCAAGATCTCTATATTTTCAATCTCAATTGCCTATTCAATATTGGACTGAGTGTGTTATGACTACTGCATATTTGATTAACAGGACTCCTACACCTGCTTTACATCATAAGAGTCCCTATGAGATCCCGTTCAACAAGGATGTTGATTACACTTTTTTACGTGTCTTTGGCTGTTTAACCTTTGCTTCAACTTTACAGGCTCATCGAACCAAGTTCCAGCCACGTGCCAGAAAGTGTATTTTTCTTGGTTATCCCCCTGGGGTTAAGGGATATAGATTGCTTGATATGAATACTAGAGAAGTTTTTAATTCTCGTGATGTCATTTTTCATGAGAAAATTTTTCCCTTTCATTATAATCACTCAAAAACTAGTACTGCTGATCCTTTTCCAGATATTGTATTCCCTGTCCCAAACCTTGATTCTACAGGATGTTCACATGATGATAGACATTCAGAAGACCACCATAGTGTCCCTGACATCCACACTAGAGTCATTGAGGATACTGCTTTGCCTCCACCATCAGATGCTATCCCTTGTACTCAAGACTCTGACCCTATTGACTCTCAAGTCACCAACATACCAATCAGAAGATCTGTTAGACCACGAGCTGCACCAACACGATTACAAGATTATCACTGTAATATGACTTGTACCAAATCAGGTGTTCATGTTCCCTCACCTCATCATATTTCAAAGTTTTGTGTTTATGATCATTTATCCACAAAATTTCAGAATTATGTACTTTCGGTTTCAGATCACTTCCAACCTCAGTACTATCATCAAGCATGTCAATATCCTGAGTGGAGGGAAGCAATGAAAGATGAGTTAACGGCCATGGAGGAAAACAACACCTGGTCTATAGTCACTCTTCCATCAGACAAGAAATCTATAGGATGTAGGTGGGTCTATACAAATAAATTCAACTCCGATGGCTCCTTGGCTAGACATAAAGCACGGTTAGTTGCTAAAGGTTATAACCAACGAGAAGGAATTGATTTTATTGACACATTCTCTCCTGTAGCTAAGCTACTGTCAAAGTGTTGTTAGCCTTATCAGCCTCTCATAATTGGTACTTGGCTTAGTTGGATATAAATAATGCTTTTCTTAATGGTGACTTGTTTGAGGAAGTCTATATGGACTTACCTCCAGGGTATACTAGACAGGGGGCTGGTTTATCTAAACAGGTGTGCAAGCTGCATAAGTCAATCTATGGACTTAAGCAATCTTCACGGCAGTGGAACATTACTTTCACACAAGCCATTATATCCTTTGGTTTTTCACAATCTAAGTGTGACTATTCCTTATTCACACATGGACAGGGTGATAACTTTGTCGCTATTCTCTTATATGTGGATGATATTATCATAGTGGGTCCTAACATGCAGGAAATTGCCAAGGCCGAGCAGTACTTAAATTCCAAGTTCAAACTGAGGGATTTAGGTCCTCTCAAATTCTTTTTAGGAATTGAGATTGCTCGTTCCATTTCTGGGATCGTCATCAGCCAGCGACAATATGCTCTTCAACTTCTTGAAGACTATGGGTTCTTAGACTCTAAACCGGTTACCACACCAATGAATCCTAGAATACGTATCAATTCTGAGGATGGTGTTCTTTTAGAGGATAAAACCCATTATAGAAGTCTTATTGGCAGATTATTATATCTGACCATTTCTAGGCCTGATATTACCTATTCAGTTCATGCCTTAAGCCAATTTTTACAATCTCCACGTGATACTCACTTACAAGCTGTTCATCACTTGCTTAGGTACATTAAGGGATCACCGAGACAAGGATTGTTCTTTTCCGCTAAAGCTTCAGTTCAGCTCAAAGGCTTCTCAGACGCTGATTGGGGTACCTGCCCGGATACACGTCGGTCTATTACGGGGTACTGCGTGTTCATTGGTGATTCCTTGGTGGCCTGGAAGTCCAAGAAACAGAACACTGTGGTCAGATCGTCGGTAGAGGCAGAATACAGAGCTTTGGCAGCGGCAACAAGTGAGCTTGTGTGGTTGAGACAGCTGTTGCACCCCGACGAGTCCAACAGTCTTGTTCTGCGATAACCAAGCGGCAGTGTATATTGCATCCAATCCTGCGTTCCATGAACGAACTAAACACATAGAGATTGACGTCTATTTTGTTCGGGATCATGTGCAACGAGGTGATGTGAAGTTGCTTCCTATTCGAACTAATCATCAGCTTGCCGATGCATTCACGAAGCCCCTTCCAGCTCCATCGCTTCGGTCCATTTTGTCCAAGCTATCCCTCAAAGATATTTTCCGTCCAGCTTGAGGGGGAGTATTGGAATCTCGACTTTGTGTTTGTAATTCGCTGGTTAGATGGGTTACTTTCAGTTAGTCTTGTTTGTTTTAGCCTTAAGTAATCCTTTAAACGCAGGTTATAGGATTTGTTGTTTTACCTTTTTGCCCTTTACTTAAACTATTAAGTAAGGTCTTTTATGTAATTTTGTCTATGTCTTTGTACATTTAAATTGGGTCTTCGTCCCCAATTCTCAATCAATGAAACAGTTCTTCTTTTTTGTTTCACGATTCTTTTCTCTCGATTCTTTGATTCAATCGTGATAACTTACAGAAGAGCGGATCTCCATTGAACTTCTCCCTAAGTCGAAGAGTACCGCTGGTGGACGACTCGAATGTCTCAAAAGAGGCACGGCTAAAAATAAACGTTTCCCCATAGGATTTTTTTTAAAGAGAGAGGAGGCGGCGTGTAAAAATACACATATAATTTCAAAGACAGAGATATTATTATTACATAATTAGCGAAAATAACTAACCCTGTTCAACAAACATATAAGGACTCGTGATTTTTTTTTTTTTTTTTTTTTGTTGTATTTATTTAGTTTTGAGAAGAAAAAAACAACAACGTTGTGTATGTATGGTGAAAAAAGTGACCAAAAAAACCTACATTGATTTTTGCCACCAACTTCATGTTTTGCGACTATTTTATCATCTTTTGCAAGTCCATCCGACAAAATAAAATGTTCCAAGTCCGATGGAGAAACACATTATGTGATCTCTTGGCTAGAAAAAGGACACCTTACTAATCTACAATATTACCCAAAAATTCATACTTACCTAATGGCTTGCTATTTACAACTATTTAGGACTCGTGAATTTTTATTTGTACTTGTTTAGTTTTTAGCAAAGAAAATATAGAAACAACGTTATTAATGGTGAAAAAAGTGACCCAAAAACTACATTGATTTTGCTATACAACTTCTTGTCTTGCGACTATCTTATCATCTTTTCCCGACAAAATAAAATGCATCAAGTTCCAACCACTCCATATCTTCAAACTATCAGAAAACCATAATAACACAGGCTTTTTTGTAAAATCAGAATAAACGGTTAAAATATGGACAAGAGTCAAAGTTCCAAGTCCTATGGAGAAATAATTCGGCTTTACAATACCCTATTGCCACAAAAGAGAGTGAAAAATAGGACAAGTCTCTTGGCTAGAAACATGACACCTTACTAGTCTACAATATACCCAAAAAATCATACTTACCTAATGGCTCTGCAATTTACAACTATGCCATCATAATCTGCCTTGAGTTAATTAGCGTAGGTCAGTCAGTCAGTCAGTGAATCAGTCAATCGTTCAATTCAAGCTCAACGCTTTGAACTTTTGCCAATAATCTCAACTTCTTTTCCTCGATATCTTTCAAAACCGAATTCAGGTTTGTCTGATATGCTTCTTGCTTCTGTCGAGCGCGATCAAGCTCTTCCTTCAGTTCTTCGATTCTCTTGTCTTGGTCATACTATTTTAACAAACCATCGTAATTACAACACTGTTAGCAAAACGGAACGCAAGATCTTGTAGCAATAAGGAAAGAAGTATGATCGAGGGAGTTTGCACGGTTCAAAAACCCCATTTTAATTATTCCATTCACAAAAAGCCCGGCACAGAATATCATAAAATCAAAACATCTGTGCAAAATATTATACAATAGGCTTTTTTTTTAGCACAAATGGTTGCTGAAATTTTTGGAGCAAATGACCCTCAACTATTGATTTTGTAGCATTTTAGACATTTTCGTTTAAGAAAATAATAATGATAATGATAAACTCTTTTGATGAGTGCAACCTGAACAATTTTAAACATATTTACATATTTTTAGCAGCCTGTAAAAAAAAGGTTAAAAATAAAAGTTGGTTCTCGTGAATTTAAAAGGAAAATAAATGACTGCGCAGAGAAGAACTAACCGTGGACATGGATCTCGAATTCCGTTGATAATGATCAAAGACAATAATTGACTCCTCGCTGGGTCCGTTGGCGATGCTAAGCCTAGCACCGCTCTTCGCGAGCTCGATCTTCATCGCGGCCTCTCGTAGAGCAGCGATGGCAGCGTCGTAAATTTCGACCGTTTCGACACCTCCATCGACGTACTTGAGCGCCTCACGGCGGAGAATTTCATAACGAGCAGCGAAAGAGTCTTCTCGCGGAGCTTTCGGGGTTTCGGAGGCGCGATCTTCGAGGAGGTCGAAGCTGGTCTTGGCGTGCCTCGTCCAGCGCTTCAACACGTAACGGCTCGGCAAAGTGAGAACGTTCGTGACCCTAAACACTGCCAAGATGTGTCTGCAAAGAATCCCCGAGAACTCGTACATCTGACAGCTACAACTGGCCATCATGTCTTTGTGGTCGAAGCTGACGGAATAATCCCTCTGGTGGGTATCCGCATATCGGGTCACCCGATACTGGGTCTCGCCGACTTTGGTGGCCGAGAAAGCCAATGTCTCGACCAACTCCTCTTGGAATTTCTGGAACAGCTTCCTCGTGTAGATCCCGGCCGCCTGTTTCTCCATGGGGGAGGGGGTTCGGAGAGGCGGGGCGGCGTGGAGGGTGTCATAATCGGCCTTGATCTCTTTGTCGTGCCGGTTCTCGATCGCCCTCTCGTACTGCCTCGCGAGAAGCTGGAGAGTGGTGGCCGCGTTGACGTAACCGTCGAAGTACGAGTTGATTCGGTCGCTGGCGGTCGACAGCTCGGCGAAGAAAGTGTCCCTCAGGTAAGCGGGGACCCAGTGGCGGCGATCGTCGTACAGCGAGCGAAGCCAGTGGTGGTCCTGGAGGCCGTAGTCGGCGGTGAGGGCGGACCAGGCGGACTCGAACTCGGCGGCAGAGTCGGAGAGGGTGACGCAGCGGCGGAGGTCGGGCTCGAAGCCGGGGTGGCGGGTGGGGAGCATCTCGCGGCACTCCTTGAAGACGTGCCAGCTGCAGAAGCGGTGGCGGGAGCCGGGGAGGACGCGGGCGAGGGCGAGGCGGATGGCGCGGTCGCGGGCGGTGGTGATGGACACGGGCGGGGCCCCGCCGCACACGGCCTCGAGCCACGCGCGGAACAGCCACACGAAGGACTCCTCGGACTCGTTCACCAGAAGGGCGCAGCCGAAGAGGGCGGGCTGGGCGTGGTGGTTGACCCCCGTGAACGCCGCAAACGGGAGCCGGTGCCGCCCCGCCCTGTACCCCGTGTCGAGGGTCACCGCGTCCCCGAAGAAGGCGTAGCTGCGCTTGGCCCGCGCGTCCGCCCAGAACACGTTGCTCAGCCGCGACCGGTCTCCCCCCTGGACGGAGAAGGCGCAGCCCGGCAGGCAGTCGAGGAGGGCGCGCGGGTCGCCGCCCAGGGTCCTCTCGCGGCTGCTGCCCATGTAGTTGCGGCAGTCGCGCTCCGTGAAGCCGACGTTGGCGAGGGACCCGAACTCGGCCACGAGGGCGGACATGATCTCCGCGGGGCCCATGCCGGCGCCCTGGAGGGTGTCGATGAGGGACTTGGCGGCGCCGGAGACGTGGCGGTGGGAGCGCAGGGAGTGGACCTGGTCGGGGGGGACGGGGTCGTGGTTGTGCTCCCTCGCGAACGACCACACCACCCACGACCCCGACCCCTGATGGGCCTTCACCACCATGGCCGCCTTGCACCCCGTGCGGGTCTCCGCGCGCGCCCGCTTCCGCCTCGCCTCCTGCTTCTCCACGCGGAACCCCTCTCTCGCGCACACAAACTGCCTCTGGATCACCGCGCCGTCGCGCCGCGACCGCCTCGAGCTGCTCACGCGCGTGCTGAACCCCACGCGCCGAGCGTACGAGTTGTAGAACGTCTTCGCCGCCTCCTCCGACTCGAACTCCATTCCCTCCCTCGGCTCCAGCACCGACTCCGACTCCGAACCCACGCCCACCTCGTACTCCACCATTGGATCAGATTTTATCACTGCCTTGGCTCAACCTTCATCGCTTTGATCACTCTGTTGCATCACACAACAACGGCCTCTTCATGTGCTTCATGAATCAAAATCAACAGGAAACATAAAACAAAAATAGAAACAGTTGTTCAATACTTCGCACATAATGCCCTTTTTTTTTCCTCCCTAATTACAATTACTCTGTTACGTCAGTGTCAATGGGGAAATGAATCAAAATCCGTTTTCAGACACATCAATGAGCTTGATTCCTGAACTGTATATATTCACACAAACATGAAACAAGAAAACAAATACTATAGCGTCCCTAAAAACTAAGCTCGAAAGGACAAATTCAGAGAGGCATCATCAAACTTATGCCCAAGTCATTTCCCAAGCATTCTTAAACGAATTTCAAAACCAACTACAACATAGTAAGTACGAAACGGGTAAGAATTCCAGATACCATGAAGAAGAAGAAGAAGGTTGGAAAAAAAATTAGGGCTTTTGGATAATACCATTGATTTGCATGAACTAATCTTTTCCTGATTCTCGAGCAAATCATTCACCTGAATTTACTTTTTTCTTTTTAAAAGGAAATTTCTGAATTCACTTGGTGCATGTCAATCGAGTCACTTTCAAGCTCTTCCGACAAATGATGAATCGGTAGAATCTCCGAAAATTATAGTTTAGTAACTAATATTTAAGTTGCAAATATATAATGGGAGTTTGTCGCTTACACCAATGTTCAAAATACTGACCATATATAACAGCTTAAATATCGTTTTATTCTCAAAACACCGTTTTTATAGAAAAAAAAATTACTATAACAGCCAAAACAGAAAAATTATTCATGAAATACCTATATAGCTCTGGCTCAAAATTTAAGCACGAGTTATCAGGATGAAGACCATTGTTGCTTACTAAAATTCATAGAACCACACAAGTTTATATGAAGTGATTTCTTTAAATTTTTTAATTTCACAATAAGGTGAACTTTATTTGTTAGCTAAATAACATCAAAGATTTTTTATTTTTTATTTTTATTTTTGCATTCCATTACTTCAAGTTAAAATCAAGTAGTTCAAAATTAAATAAATATTATATATTCATTCATTACATATATTTATAGATATAAATATATATATAGATATGTTATATATATATATATATATATCTATCTATTTAAAATATAATTGTTATATGTATCATTAAATTACATATACATAATATCTATTTTTATAGGATTTTTGTCGATATATCCATCGGTAATCGATATATCACCGATATAATCGGTAGTCGGTATTAAAATTGTTATAGAATATCTGTCTATATATCCGTCGATACTCGATATATCCGGAAAATCAGAACCTCGGTGTGAATATCGGTATCGATATTTTAAATCTTGGGTTAGACAATTAAAATTTTATTAGTTTAGTTATCTAATAATTAAGAAAATATCATAAACTAAGATAATATATATGAGTCAATTATATATACCTTATTTGAGTTATATCTTTAATACTTAAATAATTAAATTATAATTTTAATTAAAAATAATCATTCGAGTATTTGATAAAATTTATTTAAATAACAAACTTATCCTTATAAATTATAATTATTTTCTTCAAATGTATTAGGCATTCCAATTTAGAATTCTAAATTGTTATCATTCACAAGTTTAAAATACCACTATCCACTAAAGTCTTGTATTAAATAAAGAGGATTCTAGCAAAATAACTATGAAACATGTGTTTAGTTATATAGTCAACGTTTGAAAACATTTGGTTAATTAGCCATTTACACAATTAACATAAATATAAAGACTTTTTTGCCCCAAAGATTCTTCCCGCTTTTCTTTTCACGTATATTAATTTTTCCAAATTTTAAATTGAAAAATTAAGAGCATGACATCGTAATATTCGAAGGAAAAAATCCTTCCATACACGCAACCAAGATTAATTCTTTCTATTTCCCAAATTTTGAAACGCAAAAAAAAAAAAAAAAAAAAAAAAAACTGAGGGTTCTTCTGCACGAAAAAAGGAAAAAAACTTGGTTGAAAACCTATATTATTTCCGACTATTTTCCAGGTATGATTATAGAATGTAAACTTCTTCATTTCTTAAAGAAATTAGTGCGTGTCCTGTTTTTTATTATCGTAATTAGTAGTATAAAGAGGTATGTCCGATTATTGATTTAGGTTTTTTTTTTCAGAACGTTAAAAAAAAAACACCGATTGTTCCAAGTATGCTATTATAATACCATTTGTTAATTACTGTTAATTATAATTAATACTTGTTAATTATAACTTAATTAACATTAATTGGCCGCTGATTTTAATCTCCTGTGTGAAATGTTTGAAGAGAAACCGCTCAAAAGTTTTTAATTTTAAACGCAGTTTTACGCTATAGATTAAGAAAGAAATAAACTAATAAATGTACATTAATATAAAATAATATCCAATCGTAACTGTTTTCCTAACATAACTTATTACACATAAATAGTTTGAGCGAAATCTAAAGGACACGATTGGAACAAATATATGAGCATGTCACCCCGGTTGCTATATTTCTAAGAATCTTCAAACGTTGACTATATAGCAAACGTTATATTTTTGGTGGACTGGATAGTTATATTTTTGTTAAATAAATTAAGAAAACAATTAATGGAAACTTAGTATAATACCTCCCGGTATGTGTTTGCGGCGGCTATATGTAATGACAATATAGGAACGGTATGGAACATCATTTCAGTTTTGATGCTATCGTTGCAAAATTAATCGAAACTCGCAAATTTCATTCCAAAACGATATCGGAATAGATTTTTTTTTTTTTTTTTTTTAATGTTCGGTGTAATTTTGATTGATTACTCATATTTAGTGGTAGGACTCAAAAATCCGCGATAAGCTCTAGGTAAAAAATCAAAATTTATTGTGCAAATGATAACACTAAATCTCATATAGGTAAAATAAAAATCAGGAGAATCTAAAATATTAAACGAGAGTTTAAAATATGCATTTAATTATGAATATTATTGGATTTGTTTTCATGGAGTGGCTTTTACATGGAGTAGCTTCTAGATTGGATTGTATCCATGACTTTTCTTTTCTCCATATTGATGTCTAGACTAATTTCCTTGTATTTATTTTTTATTAAAGCTACGCATTTTTATTGTATTTTGTAAGTTTATATAGAAGCATGGAATACACAAGCAATACAATTCTCAACTCCATTCTCTCTATGTTGTTGTGCTTTTGCTCTCAATTATCTTTTAGTCTTCTCTTTATTTTCATAACACATTTTAAGATCTTTACACTAAATTTTATTATGATAGAAAAATTGAAGACTAGGCAATTGATAATTTTATTGTAAAATCAAAGGAATGCATTGACATTGTCTCATTTTGATCCTCGTACAAATCAATGTGAACTAAAAATTCAAAAAATTATCCACTTACAAAAAGTTGCAAATACATTGCCTAATGCATTTACTGATGTTAAAACTGTGACAAAATCACATATAGCCCCTGCCAATGTTTCTTGCAAAATTAATCATCGTGATGAAGAAATGAGAAATATGCTAGGAGGTTGGCCATGGAGCAGAGGCCGTTTGAGGTGTCTACGAATCCGCGCAGCGACGGACCATCAGACGCAGTCGAAGGTCCTTCATCTGCGAAACCTAACATGGGATTGCGCTGAGGGAGAGCACGTCGAGCTCTGCAAGCCGAGTCACCAAGCTTCTCGATTCGGACATCGCCTCCTCTCGCGGCGATGCCGACGAAGAAACCGCAGCGTCGTTGAGAATCCCGCTCCGATCGATCAGAATCTTGCCGTCCCTCACCGCACGGTCGAGCCTCGCGATGTCAAACTCAATCTCGCTTTGTCTCCTGAGCTTCCCCTTGGAAAAACTCGAGCTTTGGCACTTTTCGGCGAAACTTAAGTTTGTTATGGTACTTGTTCCTACTTTTTGTATCTCGGTTATAATTTGGTTGATTGTTGTCAAGAAAAAAAAAAATTTAAACTCCATTATTTATGCAGAGTGTGCATATCTGTAAGTGTTTTGAGGTATCAAAGTCAATATCTTGAATAATTGGTATCGTTAATTGTGTTGCGATTAACCTTTTTGTGTGTGTGTGTGTGTGAGGTCGTAATTGCCTCTCAATCTAGTGTCATGTGGGTTACCTTAACTTTTGGTGATGACTATATATTTTTGTTGGACTAAATGTCATTCACAAACTAAAAGAAAAGATAGTTGCTCTTTATGTTATACTATGTAAACTAGGAGCAGGAGGTTGTGAAAGAGACATTTGATTCAAGCGCGACTATAGTGTTCAAGCCAAACAACCATTTTGTACAGCCCACTTACAGAGATTGAAAGAATTATTGGAACAAAAAAATGCGTACATATTAGAATGTATATAAAATAGGTCAGCTTAGAGTCGGTTAATCAAGAGTACTTCATACCGTTAGATTAAGTTTGTTATATGTCAACGGTGGTGATCTAATCTTGTCCTAACTATTTATACAAACAGTTGTAAATCGTTTCAATTAGTTGAGAATCAAATCATTCGTTCCGTCAATCACTTTCTCTCTCTCTTCTCTCAATCCCCAATTCTGTTATGGTATCGAAGCTCGTTCTCTAAACCCTAGATTGATTTCTCAACTCATCAATGGTGAGTTCAAACACTTCTTCTCCGATCACTTCCGATCTAGCTACACAATACACTTCCACATAAACACAGCTCTATCAAAACTTTTCTCCTCATCTGAATCCCATCAGTCTTCGTTTGGATCGCCACAACTACATATTTTGGAGCTCTCAAGTTCTTGCTACCGCGCGAGCTCACAGCCTTGAAGGCTTTCTTCTCGGCGCCATCTACATCAATCCAGTCTGCAAATAGCGATGGCGCTACCAGTCAAGTCCCGAATCCAGAGTATGTTCTATGGATTCACCACGACCAGTTCTTGTTGAGCTGGCTTTTCTCCTCCATCTCTGATTTCATGCTAGGACATGTGAATCGTTGTGCGAGCTCTGCCGAGGCTTGGAAAATTCTAGGTCATATCTTCACCACCACATCAAAAGCTCGAGTGCTTCAACTCCGATTCTCATTACAAACAATGAAGAAAGGAAACTTGAGCGTGGATGAGTTCATATTGAAGATGAAACATCGCCGAAAGTCTCAGCTTCACAGGATCTGAGATCTCTGATGATGATCTTATCATGTATGTTCTTTGAGGACTCGGACCAGAGTTTGAGTCCGTCGTGGTCAACCTCACAAGCAGATCTGAACCAATCTCTCTTTAGGAAGTGCAATTTTGCACTCCAGTCTCAAGAAATGCATATCGAAACGCCGAACTCCATCAACAATGACAATCACTCTTCTCCAATGGCCAATGTAGCAACCAGAGGTGGCCGTCACAATGGCGGTCGTGGATCTTCTCGAGGAAGTGGTCGCGGTGGTCGTTCCGGTGGAAGAAGTGGAGGCAATCGTCCAATCTGTCAACTCTGTGGCCGTCCTGGTCATGTTGCGATGAAATGCTTCCATCGATTTGATGTCACATATCATGGAACCAGTCCAGATCAAAACAACTCTGCTGCAAGTCCAAGTTAAGGCTAGCCTCGAGCACAGCACTCCGCTCATGCCTACATCACCAGCAACGATGATCAACAGGATAACCAGGAGTGGTATCTTGACAATGGCGCGACGAACCACGTCAACGGCGCGATGAACCACGTCACCTCTGACTTGCAGAACATGTCCATCCAGTCTAACTACAAAATTGACTATTGCTAATGGCTCCTCTCTTCCTATCCTTCATATAGGCAATTCATCATTAAATTGTAACCATAGAAGTCTGCTACTTAAAAACATCCTTCATGTGCCTTCAATCACTAAAAACCTTGTCAGTATTTCTCAATTTACAAAAGACAACAATGTTTTGATAGAATTTTTTCATGACCAATGTCTTATCAAGGACACGGCTACTCGGAGGGTGTTGGTAGCAACTCTTAAAGATGGACTACACCAATTAGACCTCTCCAAGCTAGCACGCCATTTCAAGCCAAAATTTCAGGCCTTGTTAGCCACTCTCAATGGTAAATTGTTTTCTGTTTGTAAAGCTACATAAACTGAGTCACAAAATAGTCCTTGTATTTAGTACAGACCATTAGAACCAATCTTGGCCAACCTTGGTATAGTGTTTAGGCATCCCTATCCTCACACACACCAACAACATGGTAGAGCTGAAAGGAAACATCAACACATCACTGATCTTGGCCTCACCTTGTTAGCTCAGTCAAAATTACCACACACCTATTGGTGGGATGCTTTTGTGTCGGCCATTTTCACCATAAACAGATTGCCTTCTAGTAACTTGAATCACAAGTCACCCTCTCAACTTCTCTTTAACAGACCTCCAGATTACAAGTTCTTCAAGATTTTTGGTTGCTTGTGTTTTCCTCACTTGAGACCATACAACACACAAAAATTTCAATTCAAATCCGAGCCCTGTGTTTTGCTAGGGTACAGCTTAGCACACAAAGGATACAGGTGCCTGTCAAAATCTGGTAGAATTTTTATTGCCCGATCTGTCCTGTTTGATGAGGATACATTTCCTTACAAAACTCTCTTTCTAGCTACTACATCTCAATGTGGTCCCTTTATTCTACCTTTGCCTTGTCCTGTCACATCACAAAACACGCCAAATATATCCTGTACCTCTACTGTGCACAGTCCTCCAAGTGAACCGGCTAGTCTTTTACATGATAGTCCTCGCACAAACCAAAGTCATCCTCATGAAGTCTCCTTTTCTGATTCAATGTCTCCAGAAATTGACAATACAAATGCTATCTGTACTCAAATTTTCCCATATGTTTTTCCACACTCACATCTGTTTCCAACTAATGCTCACTCCATGGTTACTCGAGCCAAGGCTGGTATCACCAAGCCTAAGCTCTTTAATGTTGAATCTCTGCGTATGTGTTTGGAAGAGCAACTAAGAGTTGATGCAGCCTTAGCAAAGACAGAGTGGAGGAATGCCATGGCAGCAGAGATAGATGTGCTAATAAAAAATGGCGTCTGGTCTCTAGTGCCATATGAAGATGACATGCCTGTGGTGCAGAACAAGTGGGTTTTTCGTACTAAGCTCAAGGCAGACGGCACACTTGACAAGTACAAAGCAAGGCTAGTGGCTAAAGGATTTCAACAAACAGCCGGTGTTGACTTCTTTGAAACCTTTAGTCCGGTGGTCAAACAGTCAACAATCAAGGTCATCTTCACCATTGCTGTGACTTACAAGTAGGACATTCAACATATAGACATCAACAATGCCTTCTTGAATGGCACGCTTAATGAACTTGTTTATATGGCATAGCCGGAGGGTCAATTGACAAGTCAAAGCCAACCCATGTTTGTAAGCTTCACAAAGCCTTGTACGGCCTCAAACAGGCCCCTCGGGCATGGTATGAGGAATTGAGCAAAGCGCTGCTAACCTGTGGTTTTGTCAACTCAATCTCAGATTCTTCCTTGTTCATCTACAACAAAAATGGAAGGTGCTTGTTTCTACTTGTCCATGTGGATGACATGTTAGTAACAGGAAATGACGATGAGCTCATCTCTAAGGCCATTGAGGATCTCAACAAAGCTTTCTCACTCAAAAGCCTGGGGTCAATCAGCTACTTTCTGGGTTTTGAAGCTACACGTGATGAGTACGGCATCAAACTCACTCAACAGAAATTCTTACGTGAGCTTTTCCTCAAAACTAACATGAGTGGAGCAAAAGCAACACCAACTCCAATGTGTCCTAACTCCAAGCTCTCTAAAGATAACAGTGAAAGCTTCGACAACCCAACGCTCTATCGGAGCAAAATTGGCTTGCTACAAATATCTCACAATGTCACGTCCTGACATTGCCTACTCCGTCAACAGGCTTAGTTAATTTGTACAAGAACCCACAGTTAACCATTGGGGAGCGTGCAATCTCATTCTGAGATACTTGGCGGGCACGAAAACTTAAGGCGTTCTTTTCTCGGCAGCAAAGCAAATGGCTCTAACAACCTATGCAGATGCAGATCGGGCCGGGAATCTTGACAACAGAAGGTCAACTACATGCCTTTGTGTCTATTTCGGTAGCAGTTTGATCACCTTGTCTTCGAAGAAACAGAATGTCGTGTCGCGAAGCTCCACTGAGTCCGAGTACAGAGCACTGGCCTTAGCCACTGTGGAAATTATTTGGCCTCTTTCCCGAACTTGGCATCACACTTGAGCCTCATCCCTCAGTCATCTAGTGTGACAATATTGGAGCTACAACACTGGCCTACAACCCAGTTTTCCATGCCAGAACCAAACATGTTGAAGTTGATGTTCATTTCATCCGGGAAAAATTGTGGTTGCCAAGGAAGTTGAAGTACACTATGCCCAATGTAGATCAGATCGCAGATGTCTTCACAAAAGCTCTGCACATTCCACAGTTTGTTTACTTGTGTAACAAGTTAGGCCTAGTGAACCCGGCTTAGTTTGAGCTGGTGTATTAGAATGTATATAAAATAGGTCAGCTTAGAGTCGGTTAATCAATATTACTTCACACCGTTAGATTAAGTTTGTTATATGTCAACGGTGGTGATCTAATCTTGTCCTAGATATTTATACAAACAGTTGTAAATCGTTTCAGTTAGTTGAGAATCAAATCATTCATTCAGTCAATCACTTTCTCTCTCTCTTCTCTCCATCCCCGATTATGTTAGTACATATAGACTGTTATGGACAATGTCATAATTTGGTAGGCCGAAAGGGTAACATATAAGTAAAATATAGTTAATTTAGGTTTTTCAGCTTAACAGTTGTTCATCTTTTGGAGAAACTGCTATTGAAGATTTATTTTCTTTTATTCACATGATTGTGTTGAAGTCACGACTGACTTGAGAGATAGATATGATCAGATTTCGTTTGTGAGAACAATGCTACGTTTCTACTTTGAGTGTTCACAAGCTTTTAAACATGGCTATCTATTTGAGTTAAATAGCTCATTTCTTCTTTGACATGTTTTGTGCCTAATAATCATAATATTTGAAAGAATTATTGGAACATAATAAATGTCAAAACAACCTATGAACAATGATTTCGTGAAATCATGTTTGTTTTGTTGCAAAGAAAAACCTATGAACAAATCATGTTTCATAGTGAATTAAGGTCCACAATGAAATAAAGGGGCAAGATCACTTAGATCAAGTGATTATAATTTGCAAGCCCAAATGTCTATAAATTGTGTCATTTATTGATGTCTATGTCAACAAATCATGTCATTTGTTAACATCTATGTTAACAAATTCATATATATGTCAACAAATCATGTCATTTACTGGCATCTACGTCAACAAATCAACAAAATTTCCAACGTTGTCATTTGTTAACATATATATATATATATATATATATATATATATATATATATATATATATTCAACTAATTGTGTCAATTATTAGCATATATATCTTAACAAATCGTCAAACCCTGATTTCTATTTTAAAAAAAAATTGTCATATGTGAGACTCGGGAAAAAAAAAGTAAAGAAAAAAAAAAGCAAGGATATAATAGATAAAAAAAATATTCTCTCTCTAAAATTTATTAGTAGATTCGTCCAAATTATGATTTTGATGAAAAATGGGAAATGAGTTATCAGATGACAGTGCCAATTTCTCATGTTCAAATCATTTTAATGATGTAGCAAAGTATCTAGAACAAGATATAGGGTGCTTTTGACGTTGCTTATTTTTTGTTGTTTTTGCTTTTTTTAGAATTTTAAGTCAATTTTTATGTTTGGTAAGTTAAAATAAAAACACTTTATTTAAAAAGTTCTGCTTTTTTATAGGCAAATTTTAAAAGCAGATATTTGATACTTTTTTTCTAAAAGCCACTTTTGTAGGGATTAGTTTCTCTCTCCACCTACTATTTATTTTTCTTTCCGTAACTTTTATTTTTAGGATTTCTTTCCGTAACTTGGTTTCTTTCTGTAACTCTTCTCACGATTCTCTGCAACAAAAAAAAAAAAAATCAAAAGGTATGTGATTTTTATATTATTTATCTATGGTTACATCCATGTTTACAATCAGTCACATGTTTTCATGTTTTTTGCTTTGCTTTCAATTGCTTTCAATCAGTCACATGTCATTTATATTATTTTAATATATGGAGGGATTTTTTTTTTTATGTGGTAGACTTTCAGACGTAGACAATACAAAACACATATTTTATTATACAAGCCTGATATTATAACGCATAGTCATAGATAGGCTCATAAATGACATATTTTAATATATTATTTTATTGTATGTAGTCAATAGGATCCTTAGGGTTAGTCGTACATTGCTCCGCTTGTACCGTTTGAAATTACTACTTAGGTTGCTATTGATAACTGTTCCATTAAAAGCTCGCGATTGGGTTACGTTTTGCTTCTTCCTCACAAATTATAATAACAAAATATACTACTGATGAAAGTCAAGTTAGTCATTTATATTATTTTAATATATTATTTTATGTGGTAACGTATGGATGTGTGTATGGATGGGTTTTTTTTGCTGTGGTAACATTATTATGTATTATTATTTTAATATGTATATAGGATGTGTACGTTTTAGTTGCTGAAACTTGAATTGATTTGATAAAATATTATAATTAAAATTTACCTGTATTATTTTGGCTTTAGATGGATAGCCAAAACAACCACAACCAAGTAGAAAATAAGAATATTAAATTAAGAGTGAAAGCGGTTTGGGACGCGCAAACTCTCTATTTATTTTGTGAGTTGTGCGTTAAAGAAGTTGAAGGTGGACAACGATCAGGAACTCATTTTACGAAGGTTGGATGGGAAAACTTGATCAAGAACTTCAAAATTAACACCGGAAAGACGTACGATAAAGTTCAATTGAAAAATAAATGGGATTCTCTCAAGAATGATTGGAAATTGTGGAAACAACTCATTGGCAAAGAAACTGGTCTTGGCTGGAACATTCAAAAGAGAACGATCGATGCAAGTGATGAATGGTGGGACAAGAAATTACAGGTAATTATGAAATATTTAGAATTTATGTACATTTTGTGAGCATTTATCAATCTAAAAAATCATCATTCATTTTACAGATGCACCCTAATGCAGCGAAATTTCGAAAAGAAGGTTTTCAACCAGAATTTGTAGAGATGTTAGATAGGATGTTTATGAATACCACAGCAACTGGTGATCATGCTTGGACACCTGCCTTTGGAACTATTCCAAGTGAGGTTAGCAAAGGAGTAGAAGATGTTGCTCCACTTGAGAGTGATAACGAGTCACATGATTCGAGTACCAAGAAAATTTTTAACTCTAAATCAGGAGAATTCGGTTCCTTGAAAAGAAAAAGAGAGAGAAAAAGTGAGAAAATCGGAGGTGCGGTGAAATTATCAGCACAAATTGATCGCTTATGTGAAGCTGTCGAAAAAGGAGTGCACCGGCAACCACATCAAATGATCAACTTGATTCTAGCATAGCCACTGTTATGAAAATTGTCACTTCCTTACCTGGAGTGGAGATATGTAGCGAGTTACATTTATTTACAACCAGGTTGTTCATGATCAAGGAGTATTTCGTTCAAGTGGACAACCAAATGGCTACCAATAAGTATTTAATCATGCGCATTCCTCTCTTAGAAGTGTGATTGAGAGAACATTTGGAGTTTGGAAGAAAAAGTGGAAGGTACTACGCGATATGCCTAGCTACCCATTTGGCAAACAAGTAAAAATAGTTATCGCAACAATGTCTTTGCATAACTTTATCAGGAAGTACGCAAATTATGATCTGGATTTTGAAGATACAACCGAAGATAACATTACTATAGATGATGATCACGACGGCAATGAAGATGGCGAATATCAAGATAATTCAGGAACTTTATAGATGAAAATTTTAAGGGATCATATTGCTGCAAGTTTGATGGAACAGTAATTTTTATTTGTTTAATGATATTTTTTTCTAGACAGATGAGATTTTATTTTATATTATTTAAAAATTATTAAATTATTTAAATTATTTATTTTTGCTATTTATATTAATATTGAGATTTACCTAATATTATTTAGATTTACTTAGTCTTTTTTGACATTAGAAGCTAATTAAATAAAATTATTTACCAAACACTAAACAGTAACTTTTTAGAAAATCAAATGCTTTTGATTTTGATTAATCAAACAGTACATTATTTTATTTGACAGCACTTTTTCTGACAGTAATTTTTAAAAGCAATTCTGAAAGCAGCACATCAATGCCAAACTGGACTATATTGTTCGAATTTCTAGACCGCATTTCAAAAACTTAGATATGTAATGTATTATTATTCTTAGGTAAATAACAAATGATCATTTAGCAATATATTATTTTTTATTATTGATTTACAAGTCTACCTAATAAGGGATGTGCTTACATTTATAGGGAATAGAAAGTAGAGGTAAAGATTTAAATTAAAATTGATTAACCTAATTGCATGATAGCCAAAAAATAAATAAATAAATAAATAAAGAAATAGCGAAGCTTGAGATGTTAAAACATAACAGTTTTAACGATTGAAGAATGTTGTGATCCAACTATTACCAATACAAAGCGAGCAAAACAGAAGAGTATATTGTTTTAAGCTTTTGATTTTTTTTTTCTCAGCCTAAGTTTAGCCGTATCATCATATAATATAATGTAACAATTTTGAATCTGTGTGTCATAACCTCCTTAATCGTCATCATCGCTGTGTGTATCGGCCGTTCTAGGAGAGAACAGATGGCCCGAGCACTAATAAATGTTCGGTAAAAAAATCTCTACCGAAAATAATCGGGGCTGAAAATAATTGGCCCGGCTAAACTGAATCTCCGATCACAACTTGTGCGGCTGTGGATCGGATGGGAATGAGGAGACTAGAAACCGGTGAATCATCTCGAAGCTGGTGAATGTGATGACCGCGGCCGGGGTGGTCCTCACCAGATTTGTGGCGCACCCTCGGTAGAACCCCGCAATGCCGTCCTGCTGGAACACTTTTCTGATGCAATCGGTCACACCAGAGTATCGCTTCTCCGAGTGGTGCCCTTGTTCTTGAAGCCTCGACCGAACCACCTGAACCGACCGGGATGTGATTGCAGATGATTAGAGACCCAAAATTAATAATAATATATGTTATATATATGCATATACATATCACTATTCAAGTTTAGATTTTCAAAATATTGAGAGAAAAAAAAAATTCAATATGGAAAATAAAAATAAAACAATACAAAATCAATAAGCTGACTATTTTGCTCCAAAAAATAGTTCAGAGACTATTTGCACTGAAAAAATACAAATAAAAAACCTATACGAAAAATTAAGGTCATACCTCGTGCGGATACGTCAAACTCGACGCAAATATTTTGGAGATGGAGGAGGCAATTGCAACATCACGTGCACCGAGTTTGTCCATTGTAGTATTTTCTGGTGCATTCAAATAAAACATATTTATAATTTTTTTTAAACTAGGGGTTTACTTTCGAGGGCTTGACCACTAGACCAACAACTCTTAGGTTGTAGTAGTTCTCCATAAGCTACAAAAAGATCGATAATTACCTCGATCAGCCAAATAGAGTTTTATTCTCTCATACGTCGGAAATTGGATGGCAACATGACTGATACCAGCCAAAGCGGGCACTAGACCACTGGATCGCGATAAAGAAACAATAAAACCAAGTCAGCGAGGCTAAGTCTTTTGAAACCGAAGTTATAATATGTACACCGACCAAATGTGATTTGTGGGATTAAAAACCTGTACAATCCGCGGATTCCTTCCTCGTGAGCTATTCTGCTCAATGCAGAAAGAGTGCTCCTGTATGGAACCACGCCGGGTCGCATTCCTTGAGTCTGCACGATAAATAAATAGAGAGTGATGAAACAATGTTTCGATCTCTAGGGGTGTAGACAATTATTCCAAACTAAACGAAAACATGCCAAAGGTCGAATTGTTGGGAATATTGGGGAGCGCGATGACTCAGAAGGACATACTTGAAGCCTTGTTTTCACGACCCAAAGTGGGTTTGTAAAGATAGTCGTCGCAGCACCAGCGCCAGAAGCGGCCATCATATGAGCACCGACAGAAAGCTGGTGGTTCTCGTCTACACCAACGCCAAAACACACACATTTAACAATAATATAAATAAATAAGCTTGGCATGTACCAAGGCTTGGGATTGCATAACCAGCGCTCTCATAGTGACAAAGCCACGAGTATATTTTGGCAAGAGCAGACACTAAATAAGTTTTTTTTTTTTTTTTTTTTTTTTTTAATTTAAAAAAAACCCTGATCAAAACTGAACACAAATAGTTTTTTAATTTCGTGCACAATGCCAGTAACCAGAGGGCTGTGCAGTGATGATTTTTTTTACAGCAGCTCCGCAATATAATCATCCTTACACACAAGTGCTTTTACGAGAGTCATTAAATAAATATAGAACTAAAAAAAAAAAAAAAAAAAAAAAATTGAACGTAAATAGTGAAGGACTGACCATCGGCGAGTAAGCTTTTGAACTGCTCATAGATAGTAAAGTAAACCTGAAACACAAGGATTTAGCATCATATCCATTATTAGTGTCACATACAAATTTGTATTCTTCTTCAAAAGCACATGATTTCATCAATCAATGATTGAGATTAGGAATCGAAAACAGAAATGAGACTCACAGCCCAGTTAGGAAGTAATGCAAGAACGGTGGGAGCGAGGCCTCGATACATGCCACGTATACCTTCCTTGTGAAATATTTGCTCCAAACTTCCAACTATAATACTACCTAATCATCACATAGAACAGAAATTATTTGAAATAATTGATCAATGTCAAAGCATCGGTTACACTCTCAGCTTCTAAATTCCACATATCTTAGAATCAACAGCTTCCAAAACACTTTGAATTCGACACAACGGTCGAAAAGGGTTTTCTTATTTTATTTTTTACCTTTAATGTTTCCATTGGAGATCGCCTGAAGCCCATGAACTTGGAACCGAGTCTTGATCACATCTAAAGGACACACAAAAGTCGCAGCAATGACGCCTATTATCACCAAAAAAATCAAGTTAAACCAATCACCATCCGTAAAACTAATTATTCAGGGAGCAAAACCCCTAAAATATAAATATCGATAATCACACTTACTATTACATTCAAATTAATATGAATAGGGATCGATCGACTCAATTTTATCATTCCCAATTTCCAATTCTCATCCAAATTGACCAAATTCCTAAATCAAAGTAATCAGATTCTTCAAAACAGAGAACCGAGCCCTAAAGTCTCGATCTTTCATTTCTAATTTTTTGTCCAATTCACATCCGGACCCGCTCGCCTCAATTCCTCCGTAACATACGGAGAAGTTCGAGAGAGGGAAAAGGAGGCCTTACCGGCGGCGGCACCGGCTCCGGCGTTGCAGAGAATGCCCTTGGGAGTGGGGCTATGAGAGTCGACGGCCATTGACGAGTTCCGAGAAAGCTCGGAGAGCACGAAGAAGAAGTCCTCTTGGATAGAGGAAGGCGATCCAATCAGCGAACCAGCGTCGCATGGCCAGAGCGCGTCCGGTCCGAGCCGAGCCGCGTCGGAATTAGGGTTCGGAGATTGGATCGATGAATAAAGCGAGTCAAGAATGACTCGTATTTGAGAGGCTCGAATTCGCCTTCGTTTCTCTATCAGGTCAGCCCACCAAAGTTTACTATTACTTGGTGGTGCTCTCTCTCTTACGAGTCGCCACAATTTCGGTCTATAATAATAGATTAAATAGTTATGATAATTCTAAATGATAATTTTTAATACTTTTTAAAGATAAGAGGGCATCGCTTTCTTCGATGACCACGTCAAAATTTTGTCACACACCTAAGAATGGCTTTTTAGCTTTGTTTTTGTCAATGAGCTATGACACCGTTTGGCACAGCTTTGTTTTTTTTTAAAAGTGCTTATAGTTTCTGTTTTTAAAAAAAAACTATTTTTTTTTAAATTGACAGGTGTTTGGTAAACTGTTTATAAAACAGTTGTTGTTGTTAACAAAAGCTGATTTAGCGTTTGGTAAAATAAATATATTATGGTCAAAAGACTAAAATAGACATGGTCTTATAAATTAAATAATAATTATTTATATGCTTATTTATATGCATATATATGAATTATACTTACAAACTAGAAAAATAAGGACGAAACAAATTTATTTTATTTTTAATATAAAGTTTTTTAATTATTGACAAAAATGTAAGCTACAAATTTATCGTTTCTACTAAGCTTGCAGCAATCTCAAAAATTTATACAGAGTATCGATAAAAATAAATAACAAAAATATGAGTATAATACCTTAAAATGTGGCATATCGTTTGCTATTTCTTTGGGAGTACTCTTAAATTCTGGATCAGCAGGTTTTATGACATCGGCTCCCATGAGACATAATATATCCAACGTCTCCGAAAAATATCGACTTATCGTCTCACCAGAATGTTGAAACATCTCTTGCACTAACCGGTTTCCTAGACCATGTCCTAGAATCATTAGAGTCATTCCTAAAATCTCCAATGCAGTCATATGTCTTGAACCTTTGAAACCGTAACTTGTTTCCAAGTTATTGCACAAACTTGTGAAAACCTCTTTTTCCATTCTGAAAAGTCGTTGGCACCGAATTCTGTTTCCCCTCAATATCTCTTGAAGAAAAATATGACCCGTTTTTTTTTAATCCATACAAGGAACTTTATGTATGTATGTATCATAATAAATTTGCATCAAATGAGCAATTTTCCGTATAAGAACACTGTGTTCGTTATGTTCCTTTTTGGCAACAATGTCGAACTCATCGTCTGATGTGATATCCATTTGCTCCTGAAAACGAATATGTGATAACATAAGACTAAATAACATTCGATGTAAACATTATTTATACTACAAAAACAAAAAAGTAACCAAGGAATATAAACGAGACTAACATTCTTGTATTGTTTGATTATTATAGTAAAACAAAATAAACAAAAAAAATGCAAAACAATGAATGTAGTTCTCATATAAGAACACTTATTTAATACAATTGATTAAAAATTCAAACGTGCGAAATATTTGGAGCTCCTCCTGGATTAGAGCCATAAAGTAGACCATACTCGTAAGTGAGCCAACAACTTTGAATACGTGGATCTTTCATCGTTGCAAACATCTCTCTCTTCTCGCGACTCTGAAATAGTTTGGTCGCAAAAAGCCACGTTGGATCTCCGATTACAATACCAGGCAGTGACAAAACAACTTCCATTACTTCAGCGATACTAGTACCAGACATCTCTTTGCGTACTACGTATACGGTGTCGCTACGCTCTTCTGTTGCCTTCACAAGACGCTCGATTTGAGAAGATAATTTAGCCGCTCCACTAGCTTTGCTCCGTCCACCAGCCTTTTTAAACTTTGGAAAATTATTGATGTCTAGGGGATTTTTGTTGTTGTTATTCAAACTCTTTTGAGGATTCGGCTGACATACAGGATCCTCCGATTCATCACTTCTTTCTTCTAAGTTGTCAGCACTAGGAAATGCCTCACTACCACCGTAATGGCGAGGGTTAGTTGTAGAAGAAAATGCATACGCTCCAGTTGCAATTATATCCTTGAACATCGTATCCAGTTTATCTTCGAACTCCGGAGAAATGCCTTCTTTGCGAAATTTTCCGAATTTTTTATTCTCCTACAAAAAAGTTTTTTCTTTGTTATAATTTAAATTTGAAGTTTGTAAATTTATTTGATTATCGATACAAACCTTTATTTTAATACGCCACCACTCTTCACTTGCGTCAACAGTATTATTGTTACCATTCCATCCAAGGCCAGTTTCTTTTCCGATCAATTGCTTCCAGAGTTTCCATTCACCTTTCAATAACTCCAGCTTATTTTTCAATTGAGCTTTATCGTAACCTCTTTGTGTTTTCTCGGAAATATTTTTCACCATATTCTCCCATCCTATTTTGGTGAAGCTTGTTCCCGGTCGATTTCCAGCTTCAATCTCCGCAATACATACGTCGCATAAAATTTCAACCGCATCATTATCCCAGACTGCTTTTGTTCGAGGACGTGATTCTTGATTTTCAGGCATCTACAAGTATACATTGAATTTATATAAATTTTTACAAAAATAATAAAATAATATTTAAAATAGGAATTATTTGTACTATATAAAATAAGTATTGAAAAAATTTTCAAAAGCTAAAAATCATACCTATATTGAAAATAAATATTGAAAAAATCAACTCCGCTAAAAATCATACCTATAAAATATTATAAAATAAGTATTGAAAAAATTATCAAAAGCTCAATAAAAATCAATATCTATTTGAAAATAAGTTTCACTTAAATGTGGTGTGTACATACCTGTATTGATTTTTATAAGTTTCTTAAGAATGATTTTTATAAGTTTTATTTTTTCTTAATAGTTTCTTTTCAATTTAGAAAATTGAATATATTAATTCTAAAGAGTAATAAAAATTGTAAGAGAAAGGAAACATATTTTATTCCCAAAAGCAGACTCGGTGGAGACATCACTTATCTTCATCGACATTTTTTTTAGAGAGAGAGAGAGAGAGAGAGAGAGAGAGAGAGATCGAGCGATTCTAACCCTAGCGATCGAGCGATTCTTAGCGAGCGATCCTTAGGTATTTTTTCTTCAATCGGTCTCACTCTGTTTTTCTTCAAGTCCGCTAACTCTGTTGAGTTGATATTTTAGTTGTTACATTTCTAAGTTTTCCGGTTTGGGTCAGCTGGGGGTTCGGGGCTTTAGAGAGCGTGAGACACAGAGCTCCGGCGAAACGACGGCAGAGGTAAGCGATCGAGGTAAGCTATCAACTTATTCTTCAATACAAATTTATAGTTTCTGGATTTGGGGGTTTCGGTTCTTGATTTGAAAATAGGGTTTCCGGTTGTACGAGGTTCGATTTGATAATAGATTTCATTGCTTGTAGTTTTGGGGGTTTTGATTCTTGGGCTTTCTTTTTTATAATAGCCATAGCTTATCTCGACGCCTCGGATTAGTGTTGAGCTTATGATTGGATTTTCCGGGCCAGCGGGTAGGACTTTTTTTTTCTTCTTCTGTGGAAGCTAGGTAGTGTGAGGTGAATTGGGAGAAGGAATTGGTAGGGGAGTTTTGACATGATTTATTGTTGGCCGGCTTGAAATCATTCATCTCTTTGTCTGCCATTTCTGATCAACTCTCAAGCTAG
This sequence comes from Urtica dioica subsp. dioica, assembly GCF_054948205.1. Taxonomy (NCBI): domain Eukaryota; kingdom Viridiplantae; phylum Streptophyta; class Magnoliopsida; order Rosales; family Urticaceae; genus Urtica; species Urtica dioica. The sequence goes on from NC_142763.1 coordinate 40,859,154, forward strand.
GCCAGGCCATTATATTTATAAATGTATTAAGTTTCATATATATATTTGCTGCCTATCTTCATGTTTGAACGAATTGCATAACAGAAAATGTAATTTACTAGACTCTGTTTTAGGGCTAACATCTAAATTGATACCTTTTTTATGTCACTGCACCTATTTTTACTAGAACTAAACGTTGATGTTCCTGTCTATTATCTAAAAATGAATTGAAAAAAAGGAGTTCTTCTGATAACATAAGGGATTGAATTGGAAAATAGTTTACCTTGTTTGTGGAATCACTCATCGTAAGTTCGTCTTCAATTTCTTTTTCTTTTCAGTTTCTTCCCCAAACATGTATGCAGAGATGAAAATGAGACCGCCTTGCTTCACTGCGTTGTTCCTCACAGGTTTGTGTAATTAATTGCAACTGTTTCCACATACTTAAATTGGACGTGATCAAATCTGAAGTCAAATCTGTGTATCACATTTTTAGGAACAAATTAGCTTAGTCAATTGTAAATACGCATGTATAGGGTATTTATTGTTGTGTAATCTGAATGAGTAAATCTCGTATATAAGAGATCAATTCAAATATTTGCTATTTTATAGAAGGTAGTTTTTTTTTTTTTATTCTGAGTTGTGTAATCTGAATGAGTAAGCAGACTATTTAAACGTGTATTTATTTCTTCTGTGACTGGGTTTCTTTAGTTAGAAAGTTTAGGAGATAATTTAGGGATTTCAAAAATTGACTAAGGATATTAAAGTAATTCTCTTGCTGTTTTAAAAACGCTGTTTAAAAAAGCTACGATTCGTAGCTTTTCCGAATCTGGTATAAAATCCAAAAGCGATTTTGAAGTTTTTTCTAACCGCAGTTTTACCAAACACCCAAAATCGGTTTTGCTTATACTAAAAACAAAAACTAGAGAATTTAATCTGTACCAAACACGCCCATTATCTAATTATGCTTTAAAAACGACCTTATTTATGCCTACAAGTTTGGTGATTTTTCTTTAGTGACTAGTTTTATCTTCGCGCTACGCGCGAATGATTTTAGCATATTATAAATGATAATAGCAAGTAAAATTTGTAGAGGTTAATTTGTGCTATCAAGAATCGTAAACAATGGGCACCAAAGAAATCGACGATTAAGAAAAAACTCTTAAATATCATGAACGAATAATAAAATGTAAAAACTTTATTTTGTACATTGATTAGACTTTCACAGGTAAATAAGACTTGCGTTCACTTTCCAATGAAATATTGAGACACATATAAGGTGAAAGTAAATAAATATCAAAGATAAAAAGAAAGATAATTTGATAAAGGATATATAAAACTAACATACCCTCAAAATAATGTATATTATTGATATAGTATAATATAGTATCAGTAATTATGATTATAAAATACATAAAAAAATTATAAAAAAGATATTGATGAGAGAGAGAGAAAAAAAAATAATATACATTAAAAAAAGATTTACAAAATTGATTAAAAAAACTAAAAAAAAAAGATATAGTATAATTAAGAAAAAACCCTTAAAAATCAAGAACGAATAATAAAATGTAAAAAAAATTATTTTGTACATCGATTAGATTTTCTTGGGTAAATAAGATCTGCGTTCGCTTTTTAATGAAATATGGAGACACATATAAGATGAAGAGAAATAAATATCAAAGAGAAAAAAAAAATAGAATTTAATAAAGAAAATATAAAACTAACATACAGTCAAAATAATGTATGTTATTGATATAGTATAATATAGTATCAGTAATTATGATTATAAAATACATAAAAAAAATTATACAAAATATATTGACGAGAGATGGAGAAAAAAAATAATATACATAAAAAAAAGATTTACAAAAGAGATTGAAAAAAACTAAAAAAAAACGATATAGTATAATTAAGAAAAACCCTTAAAAATAATGAACGAATAAGAAAATGTAAAAAATTTATGTTGCACATCGATTAGGCTTCCATTGGTAAATAAGACGTGCGTTCGCTTTCCAATGAAAAATTTATTTTGTACATCGATTAGATTTTCTTGGGTAAATAAGACCTGCGTTCGCTTTTCAATGAAATATGGAGACACATATAAGGTGAAGAGAAATAAATATCAAAGAGAAAAAAAAATAGAATTTAATAAAGAAAATATAAAACTAACATACAGTCAAAATAATGTATGTTATTGATATAGTATAATATAGTATCAGTAATTATGATTATAAAATACATAAAAAAAATTATACAAAATATATTGACGAGAGATGGAGAAAAAAAATAATATAAAAAAAAAGATTTACAAAAGAGATTGAAAAAAAACTAAAAAAAAACGATATAGTATAATTAAGAAAAACCCTTAAAAATAATGAACGAATAAGAAAATGTAAAAAATTTATTTTGCACATCGATTAGACTTCCATTGGTAAATAAGACGTGCGTTCGCTTTCCAATGAAATATGGAGACACATATAAGGTGAAGAGAGAAATAAATATCAAAGAGAAAAAGAAATAAATTTAATAAAGAAAATATAAAACTAACATACAGTCAAAATAATGTATGTTATTGATAGTATCAGTAATTTTGATTATAAAATACATAAAACAATTTATACAAAATATATTGATGAAAGAGGGAGAAAAAAAACCAATATAAATAAAAAAAAATTTACAAAATATTAAAAAAAAAAACAAAAACAAAAAGAGAAAGGCAAAGAAAAAAGAAATAAGAAAAAAAAAAAAAAACTAGAAACGAAAAAAAAAAAAAAAACCGCCACGTGTCGCCGCCTGGCGACGCCACGTGGCGGCTTGTGGATGAAAGTTGGAAGGGGAGTTTGTGTTTATTATCTATGTTATAGATCTATAGATCTCGGTGACAATTTGAAGTCTTAAGACTTGCGTAATCTTTGCTAAGAATGAACAAAGAAATAATTGGCACGCGAACACCACCGATGAATAACGATCACACAATCAATCTATCCACAGTTTTTACCCTGCTTGGCTACAAAGTGAACAAAAACCAGAATTTTAGTCTTTAAAAATCTCCATTGAGAACTCAAAACTCCGTTGAGTTAGAGTTCTATAATGATAAAAACTCTAAAACTTTATATTTTATGTAATTTTGATACTAAATAAATAATGCTACATTTAATTTAGTGTAAAAATAATCTTTATAGCAAAATTATGCCAAATATTTAAATATTATTATAATCTAATTAATTTATAATTTATTATCAAAAATAATATTTTAATGAATTAATGACACTGTTGCCTCATGTAATATGGTCAGTGTTTCATTTCGGTCTCTGAAATCTAAAATCTGGTTGAGTAGTGTTTGAACTTTAATTTTTTTTTCATTTTGGTCATTCCGTCTAATTTTTTTCCATTCTGTTAGTTAAATGTTCATGTTTTTCTCACGTAACTTGTTAAAGAGGGCAATTTAGTAATCTCATCCCTAACCAATTATTTTAATTCGAAATCATTACCATGAAAATTGATTATAACCAATTTAGTAATCTTCAAAATTAGGATTTTTTTAATACAACGATGTAAACCCTCGACCATGAACTGGAAATGAAAACCCATTTACTCAAATTGTAATCGGCTAAGATGTTGAAAAAAAATGAGAATTTGGAAACCGATAGTTGTGGGATTTAAATAGACGACACTTAACTTTGGTTTCATCAAAATTGGACACGTTGCGGGGCTGGGAGCGGAACCTCGAGTCTCATCATTCCGTCGCCATAATCAACCATCTTTGTTTGGTGTTTCTATTTAGGATCATATCCACATTTCTTTTAGCCTCTTCATCAGAGCTAAGGGTATATTAGTTGCAGGACCAGATCGCAGTCGCCAACAAAGTCACCTCCGACCAGATCGAGAATGGGGGCAGTTGTACTACGCTTAAGAGATCGAGTCGAGGTCGGACCACAGCCTCATCTCTGCACCTCGCCAACAACAAGCTATATGCCCACTTTGTCAAAGCCCTTGCCGCCGACTGGAAACGCGACGCCGACATGCTCACCAACCTCCACCGCTCCTTCTCTACCCTATCCAACACCGGATTTCTTCAGTTCACGAATATCCTCAAACGAGGAAGAAAAAGAAATGTCTTCGTGTGTCTTCGACGACGGTGAACATAGGTGACAACGGGGTAGATTGAGAAGCGACAGAGCAATTATGGTGGTTGTGGATTCTTTTGATTTTAAAAAAAAATCACTTTCGATTTTGTGATAATTTTCTTTAGCATGAACAAATTAATAAAAACAATAATTTTCTTTTAATTTTGGTTCGTGAAGATTTTTATTCCCCGATTTTGCTCCAATTTGTGTCTTGGACGGACGAGATTTAGGAAGAAGAAGAAAAAAGGGAGAGAGAGAGAGAGAGAGAGAGAGAGAGAGAGAGAGAGAGAGATGAATTTATAAGAAATAAAATAAATTAAAAAATTTAATATAAAAAGGATACAAAAGAGAGAACATGAGGACATTTGATAGTTTCTTTTTATTAACTATCACGTGCAAAAAGTGTGTCAATTTAACTGACAGATTCACTCACTAATTGACGAAAGAGGTAGGCCCCGCGAGCCTCAAGTGAGGCCCAGACTGCTCAAGAAAATCTCGCGGGCCAAAAAATGCCATGATCATAAGGGTTCGCCTAGCAGCCCGAGGGCTGCCATCCATCACAAGGGCCCGCCCCACGTATGGGTGACCCCTCTCCCTAGCCTCCCCACCTACGGCGAGGCTTAAAAGGTTTCGCGCGTCCCCTCTCCACAAGGCCCCAGCTGGGCATCTCGAAACATGGGTCACGCGCGCCCTCACCCCATATGCCTATAAATATGAGTTCATTCTCCACAATCTGTAAGTCATTCATTACCTTAAAAAGTGCATACTTTTTCACTCTCTCTAAAAATTACTTTAAATGCTTCCGAACTAAGAGGACGTTCGCTTCATAATGCATTTATTACACCAATACTAATGTTGAGCGTCAGAGCACGCGAAGAAGGGAAACCTTCCGCGTCCCTCTAGTTCCCATTTATTTCCTCTCACAGGTTACAGGCAGAACACGACTCATGATCGTCTTTAGAGGTCGGTGATCTAAGGCGTTTGACGACACCAACCTAGGTGCAACCTCAAGGTCTGATCTTGGGTTGAATCACCGACGACTGGCTAGAGTTGACCCGATTCCGAGCGTTAACAATAGATACCAAATTAAATTAAGTTGATAATCAAAAGATACTACTAGAAATACTATTACTACAAAATTTTTAACATTACAATAAAATACTACTACAAAGATAAAGTTTTTTTTTATCAATGGTCTATTATTTATTCTCAGAATGAAGTTGTGGGGGTATAAAAATAATAGTAAATTTTTTTATTATTTATTGGGCTTTAGTTCGGCGAAAGCCCAATAAGTGATTCAGTCCGGCTCTAATCGAAAAGCCCAAGCCCAGCTCACTGGAAACGAGAACAGATTGTCCGCGTTGGTCCAATCAGGGAACGAAGTCGTAGTCAAGCTGGAACCTCGCCGAGAAGATCGGATCTAAGACTTGACCAACCTGCGACGTGGCGAGGACGAGCTGATCAATACGTGTCCAAGAGATAATTCTTTCTTCGCTTATAAATAACACGACTGTTGTAATCATTTTCGCACACATAAGCTTCTACTCTGTCTCTCACTTTTATTAAAATTCTCGCGGTCTTTTATTGAGCTTGCCTTCTTGAGCTCGGCACTTCGCCCCTTGTAAACGATTATTATTAATAAGCTCATTTCTTTTACATTCGTGTCAATATTTCTTTTGAATTAAATCGGGATTTTATTTTATCTTATACGAAGTCTTCTGAGACCTATTATTGAATAAAACAAATATATCGTATATTTATTGGTGATTGTTGACGATCCCGAAATCGACATCAATAATTTGGCGTCGTCTGTGGGAAACTTCAGAAAGACCAACATCAAAAGAAACAACTCTCCCAAAAAAAATATCATGTCTTCTATTCCGACTCATTATGAATCAGGAGAGGAAATCCCTCCAGGTATCAGGGCGATCCTGGATATGCTGAACAAAAAGTTGGAAAATCAAGAAGAAACCAACCGAGCTCTCAGTGCTAGGTTGGACTCCCTCATGACCCCTCTAAACACTCCAGATCCACGATCTGGGTCCGACGAAATGACCACCTCTGAGTCGGCTCGGAATGCGGCGTCAGCTACACAGATGGGCCGAGCTCTTCCTCCAGGCATCCAACTGGACTTTACTGAGATTCAGGTTTCCCGAGGGTTAGACTAGACCCCCTGTCCCAGCTTCCAGCTCGGTGGGACTTCAGATGAGGCTGCCCCGGAGGCTCGGAATGATCTGATCGGGCTGCCCCCGCCCCCGCCTGCAGGAGCACCCTTCAAGCATTTCCTAGAGAACTCCGGACCTCGTCCCTCGGCGACCTCACAAACATTCGTCGCCCGAACCCCGGGCGATCTGAATCAGACCACAACAACTCCAGTCAAAGTCACAACCATCATACCACTGTGCACGAGACTTCGTTGTTCTCAGAGTGACGAACCCAACATGACTGAATTTGAAAAATTTAAAGAGTCTATGATAGCCGAACTGATGGCTGTCCATTTTAAGTTCCATAGTGCGACCAGTTCGACCCCTGAAATAGACCGACTCGTTGCCGAAACGGAAATGACTCCGTTCGCTAAAAACCAAGGAAAAAATGCCGTTTTCGTTGCCGTTTCGAGGCTCCTGATTTACGGAAAATCGTCATGCCGATGGAAAATCGAACGGAAAAAATGTGAAAAATGGCAAGTGAAATGCCGTTTTCAAATGCCGTTTTCCATGGAAAACCGACGTGCCGATGGAAAATCGAACGGAAAAAATGTGGTAAAATATATTTAAAATATATACATGTAATACATACATATATTTTTCAATTTTTAAACATATATAAAGAAAATACATTATGTATATTGTGCAGGCGAATATCTCTCCCTTCCACCAGGCGAATTGGACCAACCAGGCCCAAAGCAAGTTCGACCCAAAGGAGAAGATAATCGATTAGTTCGGCCCAAAGCCCAGTTCGGCCTAATAAACCTAGGCCCAGATGAGAACGGCCCAAGACAATATTTCGAAGAATCCCAACTCGACCTGGTCCCCCAAGCATTCCTAGACGGTCCCGCCAAGAAATTTGAACGATGAATCATCTAAGAAACGGTCAAATCGCCTGAAGAATGGGGATGTACGCGAGAATAAAGGGTGAAAGACCGGTTCTGCTCATACACGTGCCGATCTGAAGAAACAGGAGGATCGGCGAGCTGACTATAAAAGCTCACTCCATTTTCATTTTTGGGGTTCGAATTCTTTCTGGAGGGATTACGCCATATTCTTCTTTGCTCATTTAGAGTTTTTAATTGCTTATTCTAAACAATTTCCTATTCTTGTAAGGTTTATATTCAATAATCAATAAAAGGAATTTCCTTTCGCTCTATCTATATTTTTATTCGTAATATCTATTAACCTCTTTCGGATTTCGGTTCAATCTTTATAATCGGATTCTGAGACCCTCAACTTATGTAAATAAATATACGAGACAATTCGAAATAATCTGGTATAGATTGTTGGGACGAGAAATCGGCTCAACATATATAATCTTTTTTAATAGAAAATTGTATATATATAATATTTTAAAAATGTGTGCTATTAATAATATTTAATATATATAATTTATAAATGTGTGATATTATCTATTAGAATTGTCTCATAGTATGTGTGATATTATATATAATAGAATTGGATATTATATATAATTTTTAAATATGTGATATTATATATTAGACTATGTGTGATATAATAATTTATAAATAGAGGTTAGACTATGAGATAAATATCTATAAAAAACGACAGCATAAAAAAAATGACAACAGCCAAAAAAACGACACAAAAATTGAAAAACGACAGTGAAAATGAAAAACGACGAAAATCGGCGAAAAACGACGACGAAACGACATATTTAGCTTTCGACAGTCGTTGACTCGCCGGAATGAATTTCCCAGTGAAAATCGTGGAAATTCTCCGGCATTTGATTCCTTACTAAAAACATAACTGTCGTGTTCATTGGCGACGTCGAGAAAGTTCGCCTCTCGCGCTACAATGGCACCTCAAACCGAAGGCCTATATTCTATCTTTTAGAATGGCTATGGGACGAGCCACGCTGACAGAGAGAGAGCGAGAAGCAGGTTACTGCCAATTGTTCGCAGAAAGCCTATTTGGATCTGCTTTAAAGTGGTTTTCCAGACTAGCGCCTAACTTTATTGATAGTTTCGCGAAACTATATGAAGCACTCCTGAAACATTACTCGATGTTCGTCGAGGACGAACTAACGATGGCAGACCTATGGGGGGTCCAGCAAAAAGGAAGTGAACCCTTGAAGGACTTTATGGTCCGTTAGAAGGAGGTACTATAAAAAAAATATCGAACGTCGACCTTGAATCTGCCATGACCGCTCTGAAGAACGGACTATGGCACGAATCGAGATTCGGGTTAGAGATGACCGTCAATCGACCCCCACTTTAGAAGATGCCATCCATAGGGCCGTAAACTATGCTAGAGCAGAAGAGGAACTCGGCTCTTTGGACAAAAAGCATACAGTCGAAAAGAAGCCACACTCGAACACATGGGTACGACCTGGAAACGGTGGAAACAACCCTCGAAAGGTCAGTCCCCAAGACGTCGGACCGTAAGCCAGGAAGCAATACGCTCCTCCCGGTTTCGCTTTCAACATTGGAGATGAAAGCAATGAGGGAGGACCTCAAACAAAAAAATGGACGAGGGATCCGAACGCGTATTGCGAATTCCATCAAACTATTGGCCATGCGAGAATGAATTGCGAGACTATGCGTAAAGTCTTGGCCGAAAAATACGCAAATGGGGAACTAAAGAATGTCGAAGGTCCCCCACCTAAAAAGAAGGTCTTTAACAACCGAGGGAGAGGTAATCCCTCGCCTAAAAATTCAAGGCCAACAGAAGAAGGGGAACCCGACTCCCCACCAACCATAGTAAAACATCGAGTAGACTTCATAATGGGCGGCTCAAAATTTTGTAGCAACTCGGTAAGCTCGATCAAAGCTCATCAGCGACGGCTGATGAACAAGACCACCCGGCCTGGAGTAGAATAGGATGTCCAAATCTCATTCTCAGAAAGCGAAGCCTCCGGGACAACAGACCCACACGACGACGCGCTCGTTATCACGATTAACGTGTCCAACTGTGAAGTCACCAGAGTCCTGATCGACGGAGGGAGTTATGTGGATCTTATCTTCAAAGACACCCTAATAAGATTGGGGATGGAGGAGTCGGAGATCGAAAGGGAGCAAACCCAACTCACAGGCTTCAACGGGATAACCACTCATTCGATAGGAACCATTAAGCTACCCGTGAAAACGGAATGAATAAACAAAATAGTAGAATTCCAGGTTCTGGAATGTCTCTCCCCCTACAACATTATACTGGGAAGACCATGGATATATAGGATGAGGGCAGTGCCTTCAACCTTCCATCAGTGCATCCGTTTTCCTATACCTGGAGGGGTAAGGGATATCAGAGGGAACCAAGCAACCGCTCGTAGTTGTTACCTCACGAGCCACAAGATAAAAATTGAGACGTCCGGTGAGAAACAATAGCAATTAATGAACATTGAGTCGACTCACGGAGAAGACCAAAAAACCGAAGAGTTGGATTCCCCAAGTACCAAAATGACAGTGCAAGTGCAACTCGATGACCTCGATCCCGCCAAGTGTGTAGGGATCAGAGCCGTGCTAAAAGGGAATGCACGGCGAGAGTTGATTTGCTTTCTAAAATGAAACAAATCCACATTCGCTTGGACGACGGAAGATATTCCAGGAATTAGCATCGATGTTACATCTCACCAACTCAACGTTGATCCTAGTTTTAAGCCCGTAAAACAAAAAGACGCAAGCTCGGCTCCGATAGGACGCGAGTAGTCAATGACGAGGTAGACAGGCTCCTAGCTGCAGGCTCCATTCGTGAAGTAAAATATCCGGAATGGTTGGCTAACACCGTCGTCATCAAAAAGAAAAACGAAAAATGGAGGGTATGCATCGATTTTACCGATCTAAACAAGGCATGCCCAAAAGACAGTTTTCCCCTGCCGCACATCGACAGACTAGTCAAGGCAATAGCGGGACACAAGATCCTATCGTTAATGGATGCATTCTCAGGATATAACCAAATCCTGATGCATCCCGACGACTAAGAAAAACGACATTCATAACAGACCGAGGCACATACTACTACAAGGTCATGCCATTTGGACTAAAAAACGCTGGCACTACTTATCAAAGGCTTGTCAACGAGATGTTCACCGAAAAAATAGGAAAAACTATGGAAGTATATATCGACGACATGCTCGTAAAATCCCTAAGGGAAAAGGACCACATCGAACATCTGGAAGAATGTTTCAAAGTACTCAACAAGTACCAAATAAAGCTTAACCCGACCAATTGTTCATTTAGAATCTCATCCGGCAAGTTCCTCGGGTAATTAGTGACCCAGCGAGGAATCGAGGAAAACCCGGATCAATTGCATGCCCTAAGAGAAATGCCCTCACCTCGTAACAGGCGCGAGGTGCAAAGATTGACAGACTGGATCGTCGCTCTCAATCGCTTCATTTCTCGATCTACGGACAAATGCCTCTCATTCTATCGATTCCTTAAAGGAAATAAAAAGCTCGAATGGGCCCCTATTCTACCTATACGTCATTGTATCCCAAGCGGCAGTTAGCGGAGTGCTCGTCAGAGAAGAGCAAAGGGACCAACGACCAATATTTTACGTAAGTAAATCGTTAGTCGACGCAAAAACACGATACCTTATTATGGAAAAATTGGCATTGGCCGTTGTTTTCACTGCACGGAAACTCCGACCATACTTCCAATCTCACACCATAATAGTGATGACAACCCAGCCGCTTAGAAGCTTTATGCATAGTCCCAACCAATCGGGGAGATTGACCAAATGGGATGTGGAGCTAAGTGACTACGACATCGAGTATCGAATTAGGACATGCGCCAAATCATAAGTTTTGTCAAATTTCCTAATTGAACTCCCTAGAGAAAATCCCGTCGATACAGAAATTGAGGGCACTTGGATACTGAAAGTAGACAGAGCGTCGTCAAAACAGGGGGCAGGGGTAAGAATCCACCTAACATCCCCCCACGATGAAATAATTGAACAATCATTCAGACTCGACTTCGTCGCATCTAAAAACAAAGCCGAGTACGAAGCGCTAATAGCTGGGATATGATTAGTTACAGCCGTCGGAGCAAAGCAAGTCCAAGCTTTCTGCGATTCGCAACTCGTAGCACATCAATATTCCGGTGTATACGAAATGCGAGACGAGCGAATGGAAGCATATCTGAGGTCGTAAAAGACCTCACAGCGCAATTCAAAAAATTCATTCTGACACGGATCCCTCGGGGTGAAAATACCTCCGCAGACGCTCTCGCCGCGTTAGGATCCACTTTTCAATCTAGTTTTGTAAAAATTCAATTTCAATTAAATATTCAAAAATCAAAACTTTTCAATTTTACACATTATGTTTATAACATTTAGGAAAACATTTTTGCTCAAGAAATTTTTTCCATTTGAGTTCTAGAACTCTTGGAATGGGAGTCGGGATTCGGAATTCAAAAATTAAATTTTCAAGAAATCCTGGAATCATGGGGCAGCAAATACCTTGGAGTAAAAATGACGTAAACGGCGACTCCAATATCCAACTGAGCTAATTCTAACTGTTTTGGAAAGTAGACTCACAGACCTTTAATTTTTTTTAAGAACCATTCAAATCCAAGTTCCAAGAAGAAAGATACGTCCCTTTTAAAGTAGCTATTTTTTAAGCTCAAGGAAATCTGGACATAAATTCAGTCGGGACTTAAGTGTAAAAGATTTAAGTGTAACAGAACGTTTTGTTGAGTTGTTAAGTCTTTTGGATGTGTATTATTAACATGATAATAGTATAGCACAAGAGATAATAACAACAAAAATAAAACGAGCGAGTAAATAAGCAAAGCAAGCAAGACAATATTACTTGTCACAAAATTACCCGAAATTTCTCAAACTTATCAAAACATGTTTTTTATTACGAAAAAATTAAAATTTTTAGAAATGATTCTAATGTGTTTTAATTGTTGTCAATGGTGCCCACAAGAAGAGCTGTAATATTTATATTGTACATTTGATGTAATAAAGTCTCATAAAGACTCTTGCTTGTAATTGCTTATTCATTAATAAAAAGTTGAAACGTTCATTCATTCTTCCGTGTCTGTTTGAAGCTTTATGATAAAACATTAGTCTTTAGTCCATAAACAAACTAACCAACTTACGAAGAGACAAATGTAGATTTGCATGAACAAACTCTTCGTAGTTTGCTTAAAACGATATATTCGCAATCTAAGGGTCAAAGGACTATTGACCTCTGTACGATTGTTAGGAGAATCTATGATGTCTGGTTATGGGGCATTGAGAGTTGGAGACTCTATAGTTCTTCTAGGTATCTTCCGAAGGTACTGAATTGACCAGTGCACTTCTAGAGATAAGATAAGAACAAACCATTTAACCTCTTATTTCTCGAAGTCACTACGTATGAATTGCATCGTGCTTACCTTAATCCTGAAATGAGACATGCCATTTCACACCTTACGTACTCTCATTTGAGAAAGTCAGAGTTCGGACTCACTATGTGATTCCGAACAAGGCCTATTGGTGAAGTACTAAGTTGTGAGAATGTCATGAGTAACTTTGTGAAGTTCTCATAGATATGGAATTCATGTACAAGATTGCTGAAATGCAATGTATATCACCTCATGCTTTGTTCCTTGGAGTGTGAATAAATGAACTGGCCAGTGCCAAATTGAGTCCTGACTCTTTTGGATGAAACAATGTGACTTGTTAGCTCCTCGTCAATACATTGTTTCTAACTTATTCACAAGCGACAAAGGAGTTGAGGAAATAACAGCTAGAAGGGTAAAATGGTAATTTTGTAAATCCCGACTAGCTGATGATATTCATGAAGGGTAAACATTGATAATATTCTGTGGATCCACTCATTACAATTATGTTGAATTCTTGAGTAGAAAATAAATTCATTTGAACCGAGAGATTTTCAGTGTCAACTCTTTAGTGGAGTCAGTTGACATTAAGCTAAACTTGGAAAAGGTTTGTGAACTTTTCAGTCCAAGTATTTAGCTCAAGCTTTGTTAATTTGGATCCATGAGGTCACTGTCACGAATCACATCAAGTAGGAATAGTTAAACATGAAGCTAAGTCAAAACAAGACTGAAAATTGTCGAAATGGTATTTTTGTCTTTTGAGATATAGGATGAAATGAATGCCAATAAATTTTTTGATAAGGTCATTTAATGACATGTTTCACTCGGCAAATATTAGTCTTATTGGGCCTTGTGGATTAATTTCATTTCATAAGAATTTTATTGAAAATTCTTAATGGGCCTTTTTCATGTTGTCCTGAACAAATGAAGGAGCTTCTAGAAGCCCCTTCTTGATTGAAATAGGCGCCCACCACCCAAGAGAAATGAGAGAATATTTTGTGCATAAATGTATCAAGATACTTGCCAAAAGAAAAAGAGGAAACAAATTTGCATAAGGATGCTTAAGGGAATCGGCCAAGTGAGGAAAAGGCAAGGCAAGGAACAAAAAAGGAAACAAATCCAAGCCTCTAGAAGGCTGCCTTGGCCGCCCAAATGAAAGAGGTAATAAGGCTATATTGCTCATGAATATGTGATATTCTATAGAAGAGGAAACTACCTTATTGAAGGTGAGACCTCTCCTATAAATAGGAGCCTTATTCTTCACATTTCATTCATCCCAAGTTTTAGAGATTGAGAGCCTCTCTCTCTAGCTTGGCCGCCCCTCTCCTCTCTCTCTCTAGTCAATTTCGTTTTATTGTTTTGGCACCTAGGTCCTCATTTGACCTAGTGTTTAGCTCTGCGACTTCAAGACTCGTTCTTAAGTCGTAGTGTTTAAAAGTGCCCACACACTAATTCCTTTTATTTCGAGTGATTTAGTGATAGAAACTTTCGTGGTTGCTCGAGTTGCCGAGGAAAGAAAGAGAGACGTGCTGCGAGGGAGACGAACGTTTTCAACCTTCCGAAGGCTCATCAATGTTTAAGCTTCTAAAGAGGTTAGTAAATTTATTATGCTCATATTAGTTTTATTTATATGTACTTGCTCTTTCTCTAGGTTAGTAAAAACTGTTTTACTTGAAAAAGAAAATTTTTAAAATTTCGCCGCTTAACGAAGCGTTAAAGTTTTTCTTAAACCCTAGATCAATTCCAACATTAATATCATCGCAGTAGAAAATCAACATGCCTTCTAATTTAAAGACACGACCAATAAATTATAAAAAATCTAAAATAACAATTCTAGCAAAACCATAACTCGAGTAAATTTAAGAAAACGATTTTCAAACTCATATTTCAAATTATATGCACATGCTTATACTTTGACCATAGCTCTGATACCATTTGTTTGAATAGATCAAGGATTAAGAAGTTCTCAATCTCTAAAACTTGTGTGTTGTGAATTGTGAATGATGTGAGATATTTATAGGAGGAGGATTACCTTCAAAAGGTAGTTTCCTCTTCTCTATTGAATATCACATATTCATGAGCAAATATTTGGTTTCCCCTTCCTTGCCTTGGACGTGCAACATGATGCACCAAGTCCTTGGATTTGTTTCCTCATTTGTTTTCTCCCTCTTTGGCCGCCCCCCTTGATTTCCTTCTAGAGGAAATTTGTTTCCTCTTTTTTTTTTGCAAGTATATTCATACATCAATGCACAAAATAATCTCTCTTTCTTTTATCATGGTACATGAAATTAAGGGATTCTAGAACACGCTTCTAGATGTTTCTTCATTTGTTCATGACAACATAAGAAAAGCCCATTAAGAATTTTCACATAAAATTCCATGAAATGAAATTAATCCTCAAGGTCCAATCCAAGGATGTTGGCCGTGTGACTTAATATCATTGTCATCATATGACAATGTCAAAAAAACTTATTTATTAACATTCATACTATCCCATGTCAAAAAGACAAAATTACCATTTCAACATTTGAACATGTTTTGACTTAGCTTTCATGTTTAACTAATCCTACTCTAAAGACTTGTGGTAGTGAACTCATGGATCCAAATGAACAAAGCTTGAGCTAGCATACTTGGACTCAAAAGTTCACAAACCTTTTCCAAGTTCTAGCTTAATGTCAACTGACTCCACTAAAGAGTTGACACTGAAATCTCTCGGTTCAAATGAATATATTTTCTACTCAAGAATTCTACTTAATTGTAATGAGTGGATCCATTGCATATTATCTATGTTTACCCTTCATGAATATCATCAACTAGATGGGATTTACAAAATTACCATTTCACCATTCTAGTCGTTATTTCCTCAAATCATTTGTCGCTTGTGAATAAGTTAGAAACAATGTATTGACGAGGAGCTAACAAGTCACGTTGATTCATCCAAAAGAGTCATGACTCAATTTGGACACTGGCCAGTACATTTATTCATATTCCAAGGAACAAAGCATGAGGTGAAATACATTGCATTTCAGCAATCTTGTACATGAATTCCATATCTATGATATCTTCACAAAGTTACTCATGACATCTTCATAACTTAGTACCTCACCAATAGGTCTTGTCTATATCACATAGTGAATCTAGAACTTTGACTTTCTCAAATGAGAATATGTAAGCTATGAAATGACATGTCTCATTTCAGGATTAAGGTAAGCATGATGCAATTCATACATAGTGGCTTCGAGACCTAAGCGGTTAAATGGTTTGTTCTTATTCTGTCTTTAGAAATTCACTGGTCAATTCAGTACCTTCAAAATATACCTAGGAAGAACTATAGAGTTTCTAACTCTCAATGTCCCATGACCAGACATCATAGATTCTCCTAACAATCATACTGAGATCAATAGCCCTTTGATCCTTAGATTGTGAATATATTGTTTTAAACAAACCATGAAGATTTAGTTCATGCAAATCTATATTTGTCTCTTCATTTGTTGTTAGGTTTGTTTAAGGACTAAAGACTATAGTTTATCATAAAGCTTCAAACAGACAAAAAAGAATGAATGAATGTTTCAACTTTTATTAATTATTCAGCAGTTACAATCAAAAGTCTTCGTGAGGCTTTATTACATCAAATGTACATGAGTAAAGACTACTACTCTTCTTGTAGGCACCATTGACAACAAACTCCTACTTGACTTAGAGAAGATGTGAGTAGTTCTTCATGCCTAATCCCTGCCGATGCTGGTCGAAGACCTTGTTGGCTAGGGCCTTCGTGAATGGATCTTCCAGGTTGTCCACCGTTGAGATATTCTTCACTACCACGTCTCCGCGCTGCACGATCTCTCGAATCAAATGGTATTTCCTCTCAATATACTTAGAGCGCTTATGGCTTTGAGGTTCCTTTCAGTTAGTGACAGCCCCACTATTATCACAATAAGGGGTCATGGGCTTGTCGACATTTCGAACAACTTCCAAATACTTAAGGAATTTTCTAAGCCATACAGCCTCTTTGGATGCTTCACAAGCAGTCACATATTCTGCTTCCATTGTGGAGTCAGCAATGCAAGATTGCTTAATACTTCTCCACACAACAGCTCCACCATTAAGGATGAACACAGATCCCGAAGTGGATTTCCTGGAATCCTTATCCGCTTGAAAATCGGAGTCGGTATATCCCGTCATAGTCAGGTCAGTACCTGAATATGTAAGCATCAAGTTCCTAGTTCTTCGAAGATACTTGAGAACATGCTTAACAGCAATCCAGTGCTCGGGTCCATGGTTGAATTGAAAATGGCTAACTACGCAAACTAAAAAACAGATATCTGGTCTAGTACAAAGCATTGCATACATGAGACTTTTCACGGCTGATGCATAAGGAATTTTTCTCATGTGCTCAATCTCTTGTGCAGTCTTGGGAGACTGGTCCTTAGAGAGTGAGACTCCATGCCTAAATGGTGTTTGTCCCTTCTTGGAATCTATCATCGAGAAACGATCCATCACCTTATCAATATAAGATGCTTGAGAGAGTGACAAAGTCCAGTTCTTCCGATCTCGAAAGATTTGGATCCTTAAAATGTACACTGCTTCTCCTAGATCCTTCATATCGAATTGCTTTGCTAGCCAGACCTTAACCTCATATAACTTACCCACATCATTACCTACGAGTAATATATCATTGACATATAGTATCAGAAACACAACATTACCTTCGTGTATTAACTTGTAAACACACGGCTTATCTATTGATTGCTCGAAGCCGAAGCTCTTTACAGTTTCATCGATTATAATATTCCATGACCTAGATGCTTGCTTTAATCCATAAATGGACTTAAGAAACTCACAAACCTTGGTCTTTTGACCTTCTTCCATGAAACCATCTGGTTGAGCCATATAAATGCGCTCGTCAAGATTACCATTCAGGAAGGCAGTCTTGACATTCATTTTCCAGATCTCATAATCGAGAGCTGTAACTATAGATAGAAGTATGCGGATGGATTTAAGCATCGCGATTGGTGAGAAGGTTTCTTCATAGTCAATCCCTTCTTGTTGGGTATAACCTTAGCCACTAGTCGTGCTTTGAACGTCTCGACGTTTCCATCCGGGCCCCTTTTCTTCTTGTATATCCACTTACACCCTACATGTTTAATCCATTGGGGAATGTCTACAAGTTTCCAAACTTTGTTGACATACATCAAGTGCATTTCAACTTTCATGGCGTCAAGCCAAAGGTTTTATTCAGAACAAGCCATCGCTTGGCTATAGGAAACAGGGTCATCCATTTCGGAGACGGCTACGAGAGAGTCTCCATAGGACATGTACCTGTCAGGCTTTTGAGTAGCCCTCCTACTACGTCGAAGTACTACTTGACGAGATTCTGAAGAGTTAGGTTGTGTTTCAGTTGGGGTAAGAATGGTTCTTACAGATGAGGTAGAAGCTTCATCACCCAACTTTTCTTCAAGCACAATTTTGCTTCTAGGTGTTACATCTTTCATGAAGTCATCCTCAAGGAAACGAGCGTTCGTGCTAACGAAAGTCTTATCATCCTCGAGACTATAGAATGTGAAACCTTTCGTTTCCTTCAAATATCCAACAAACAGACACAATTTTGACCTGCTAGCTAACTTGCTAGTCTTTTGCCTTAGTACATGTGCAGGGCAACCCTAAATTCAGATGTAGCCTAGGTTTACTTTACGGCCAGACCATCGTTCATAATGAGTACCAGGAACCGTTTTAGATGGAACTTGGTTCAGAATGTAAGCTGTTGTTTCGAGGGCATATCCCCAAAAGGAAAGAAAGAGTGATGAGTAACTCATCATTGATCTAACCATCTCCATCAGAGTTCGGTTCCTTCTCTCTGACACTCCATTTTGTTGAGGTGTGCCAGGTGCTATAAGCTGAGAAGCGATACCTTTTTCTTTAAGAAAGTCATCGAACTCTCCAGACATATACTCACGACCTCGATCAGATCGAAGGGTTTTGATCTGTTTGCCAGTTTGCTTTTCCACTAAAGCCCGGAAAACCTTAAATACGTCAAAGGTCTCGGATTTGTATTTGAGCAAATAGACAAAACCGTATCTTGAGTAATCATCAGTGAAGGTGAAGAAGTATATGTATCATCCCCGTGCCTGTGTACTGAGCGGATCATATACATCAGAATGTACGAGTTCGAGCAACTCAGTGGCTCTTCGACCCTTAGCAGAGAAATGTCGCTTAGTCATTTTTCCTTCTATACATGATTCACAAGTAGGTAATGAACCTATTGCAGAGGCTTGGAGTGGACCGTCCCTTATAAGTCTCTTAATCCTGTCTAGACTGATATGACCAACTCTTAAGTACCAGAGATATGTTGATTTTATTAGATCGGAGGAATCAGAAAGTTTGATCCTCTTTGGCTCCCTATCTAGATCATTATCTATTTCAGTGTCTAAAAGCGAAGGTTGCGTGGGATAAATGTAAATGAGAGCATTCTTCATACATGCATCAGTGACATAAGAATTTGAAAGAGAAATATGAATTCCATTCTTTATAAACTTTAAACAATAATCTTGCTCAAAAAGGCGAGCAACAGAAATTAAGTTTTTTTTTCCGAAGGAAGGAACAAAATAAACATTATTTAAATTTATAGTTCTGTCTTCAAAAGACAGCGTCACTGATCCCACATCCTTTGCCGACACCGAGCTCCCATCACCCCATCTGAAGGAGAAGTCCCCTTTTGCTTTTCCTGAAACCAGTCAAGGAACAACAAATATGGTTAGTAGCAGTGGAGTCAAGAATCCACGTTGATACATTATCAGCTACTAAGCATTCTTTGGTAATAAGTACAATACCTTTTTCCTTAGTTTTGAGGTAGACATGAAAGTTCCTGCGCCAGTGTCCGGGTTCATTGCAGTGGTGGAACTTGTCGTTAGACTTGTCCACCTTAGCAGCCCGGGGCTTCTTCTTCTTTTGAACCTTGGGTTGGTTCGTCTTCTCGGCCTTGCGAGGTCTCTTCTTAGATCCATAGGTGGAGGCTCTGTGCTTAATAACATGTACCTCTCCTTGAGTCCTCTTTTTCTTAGTGAGACCTTCAGCAGTGTGAAGCTCCTTCATAAGCTCGGTAACAGTATACTCTAGTTTGTTCATGGAGTAGTTCAGCTTGAAGGTATCAAAAGACTCAGGGAGAGTTTCCAAGATCATATCTATTTTGGTCTCCCCGTCAATCTCAGATCCTAGGATTTCCATCTCGTTCAGGTAACTAATGATCAGCATCATATGGTCCCTGACAGGAGTCCCAGTCTTCATGCGACAATTCATAAACTGTCTAACTTCTTGTTGTCTGGCCTGACGCCCTTGCCCTCCAAACAGCTCATGGAGATTGTAGAGCATGTCGGTGGCAGTCTCTATGTCACGATGTTGCTGTTGCAGCACACTGTTCATCGATGCTAAGATATAGCACCTCGCAATCTCATCGGATCGGAGACAGGCCGCCAAGGCGTCTTTTTCCTCTTGAGTTGAATCATCATTCGTTTGAGGACATGGGGTGGTGAATACCCATTTGTGCTTGTTAACGGTAAAGACAATGTTGAGGTTACGTTTCCAGTCTACGTAGTTCTCGCCTTCAAGTTTGTTTGAGGAAATGATGGTTGAGAGAGGGTTGAGAGACATTGTGCTGAAAAGGTCGAAACAAGTTTATGATTAGTCTTTTGGTTTAGGATTTAAGTTTGTTTAAGTTTTTAGGATGAACAAGACATGAAAAATCCAAAGGTGTTATGAACGAAATGACACTCTACTCCTTCGAGGGAAGGCCGCAAAGAGTCTCCTTTCATAAGTAAATGACTCATCATTAATGCATAGCCAAGATGTCAATACATCAAAGTTGACTAGCCACCTTCTACAAAAGTTAGATCTCTCACATACTTTCGCAGGGCCTCGAGGGATGATTACTAGGGATTGAGTCTAAGTGTGTAACCAACCACTTGGCCGAAAAGATCGACTTTGAAAAACAATCCACCGAGGAGAGGCCTTGTCTCATTGTCTCACTCTCGTACGTAGCTCTTTGAGCAATGATCAGAGCAAAGCGCCGTTGAGTACTCTCATTTAAGAGAGGATCACGAGGGTGACTCTTAGTCTAGCGACAATTGCACTTTTCATTAGTGTTGGGGATCGTGGGTTACAAATCACAAGTATAACCCTCTCACTTAATTTTTAGAGTTGGCACATCGTCTCTTATAAGTTTCAGAAACACATTTCCTAGTTATAGAGCGATAGAGTAAAATTCTAGAAATTGAACCTTAGATCGCCATGTTTCTAGGAAGAGCAGTGTTAGTGCATAAAGGCAAAGGTAAATACTCAGACATTTCCCTATATTTTATACTAGGGAAAGTGTATGAGAGAAGTGTGAACTTCTAACTCATTTGAACGATTGAAGTTTGAGATTACACATCTTCTTTCATTTGAGTTCTAGAACTCTTGGAATGGGAGTCGGGATTCGGAATTCAAAAATTAAATTTTTAAGAAATCCTGGAATCACGAGCAGCGAACACCTCGGAGAAAAATGACGTAAACGGAAACTCACAGACCTTTAATTTGGTTTAAGAACCATTCAAATCCAAGTTCCGAGAAGAAAGATACATCCCTTTTACATTAGGTATTTTTTAAGCTTAAGAAAATCTGGACAGAAATTCGGTCGGGACTTAAGTGCAAAAGATTTAAGTGTAAAAGAATGTTTTATTGAGTTGTTAAGTCTTTTGGATGTGTATTATTAACATGGTAATAGTATAGCACAAGAGATAATAACAACAAAAATAAAACGAGCAAGTAAATACGCAAAACAAGCAAGACAATATTACTTGTCACAAAATTACCCGAAATTTCTCAAACTTATCAAAACATGTTTTTTATTATGAAAAAATTAAAAACTTTTAGAATTGATTCTAATGTGTTTTAATATCATCTCAAAGGTGTAGAAAATCAACATGCTTTTCAATTTAAAGACTCGAGCTATAAATTAAAAAATCTAAACTAACAATTCTAGCAAAACCATAACTCGAGTAAATTCAAGAAAACGATTTTCAAACTCATATTTCAAATTATATGCACATGCTTATATTTGACCATAGCTCTGATACCATTTGTTGGAATAGATCTAGGATTAAGAAAAAATTTATAGCTTCTAGCAAGCGGTAAAATATAAAAAATATCTTTAAAACACGTAAAACGTTTTTACGACCTAGACAACGTGCATGAACATATAATTTAAAATTTTAAAACTACATTTTGTTTTTACTCGGTACTAACCTTGAATGGAGTTTGAACGTTGAAAAGCCATAAGAAGGTTGAAACGTTCGTCTTCCCATGCACCTCGCCTCTCGCACTAGTTTTCTTGAACCTGTGAGCAACCACGAAAGTTTCTAGCACTAGAGTCTTTGAGTGTGGTTAGGATTTAGTGTGTGGGCACTTTTAAACACTATGACTCAAGAACAAGTCTTTGAGCCAAAGAGCTAAAACAAAATGCTAGGTCTAATGAGGACCTATGTGCCAAAACAAAAACGACAAGAAGAGATAGAGAGAGAGAGAGAGGGTGGGCTGCCAAAGGTTAGAGAGGGAAGTTCCCAATCTCTAAAACTTGTGTGTTGTGAATTGTGAATGAGGTGGGGTATTTATAGGATGAGGTTTACCTTCAAAGGTAGTTTTCTCTTCTCTATTGAATATCACATATTCATGAGCAAATATTTGGTTTCCCCTTCCTTGCCTTGGACGTGCAACATGATGCACCAAGTCCTTGGATTTGTTTCCTCATTTGTTTTCTCCCTCTTTGGCCGCCCCCATTGATTTCCTTCTAGAGGAAATTTGTTTCCTCTTTTTTTTTGGCAAGTATCTTCATACATCAATGCACAAAATAATCTCTCTTTCTTCTATGATGGTGCACGAAATTAAGGGCTTCTAGAACAAGCTTCTAGATGTTTCTTCATTTGTTCATGACAACATAAGAAAAGCCCATTAAGAATTTTCACATAAAATTCCATGAAATGAAATTAATCCTCAAGGCCCAATCCAAGGATGTTGGCCGTGTTGACTTAATATCATTGTCATCATATGACAATGTCAAAAACCTTATTTATTGACATTCATACCATCCCATGTCAAAAAGAAAAAATTATCATTTAGACAATTTTCGTAAAACTTGTCTAGTTCAACATTTGAACTTTTTTTGACTTAGCTTTCATGTTTAACTAATCCTACACTAAAGACTTGTGGTAGTGACCTCATGGATCCAAATGAACAAAGCTTGAGCTAGCATACTTGGACTCAAAAGTTCACAAACTTTTTTCAAGTTCTAGCTTAATGTCAAATGACTCCACTAAAGAGTTAACACTGAAATCTCTCGGTTCAAATGAATATATTTTCTACTCAAGAATTCTACTTAATTGTAATGAGTGGATCCATTGAATATTATCTATGTTTATCTTTCATGAATATCATCAACTAGATAGGATTTACAAAATTACCATTTTACCCTTCTAGTTGTTATTTCCTCAACTCCTTTGTCGCTTATGAATAAGTTTGGAACAATGTATTAACGAGGAGCTAACAAGTCACGTTGATTCATCCAAAAGAGTCATGACTCAATTTGGACACTGGCCAGTTCATTTATTCACATTCCAAGGAACAAAGTATGATGTGATATACATTGCATTTCAGCAATCTTGTACATGAATTTCATATCTATGAGATCTTCACAAAGTTACTCATGACATCTTCATAACTTAGTACCTCACCAATAGGTCTTGTCTATATCACATAGTGAATCTAGAACTCTGACTTTCTCAAATGAGAATACGTAAGCTATGAAATGACATGTCTCATTTCAGGATTGAGGTAAGCATGATGCAATTCATACATAGTGACTTCGAGACATAAGAGGTTATATGGTTTGTTTTTATTCTCTCTAGAAGTGCACTGGTCAATTCAGTACCTTCAGAAGATACCTATGAAGAACTATAGAGTCTCCAACTCTCAATGTCCCATAACCAGACATCATAAATTCTCCTAACAATCATACTGAGATCAATAGCCCTTTGATCCTTAGATTGTGAATATACTGTTTTAAGCAAACCACGAAGAGTTTGTTCATGCAAATCTATATTGACTCTTCATTTGTTAATAGGTGCGAACTTTGAAGACCCTTATAGGGTCACCAAAGTCGCACACCCTGGGGTCTATGAACTCGAAACGCTCAACGGAGTCCCCGTTTTGAGATGATGGAACGTGATAAACTTAAAAAAATACTACTGCTAACCCAGTAAAAATTGAACTACGTCTAACTTGATCCCTACATAAGGGTACGTAGGCAGCCTTTCCGTACAAAGGCACAGTCCTCAACCTCTTAGAAATTCTAATCCTTTTTTTTACAAGAAACGTCAAAAATAGAAAATAAAAATCACTACAATTAGAGCTCCAGAGCTCGCACCTCGGCCAACAGTCCCGACCTCTTACCAGGCCAGCAGTGTAAATACATCACGACGCCTGTGGCAAGATCCAACAAGCTCGACCTCGCCCAAGAGCCTTAAGGGAAACTGTTTAGACCTCCAACAATCTAAAAGACTAGAGAAATCTTGGTAAAATTCATTTGTTCACCTCGGCTTTAAAACTTAAGGGAAACATTTCGGATCGGCGAACTGAAAGACTTTGACAAATTTTTAATAAAATTTAAGCCACTCTACTAACTCGGCGTAAGGGAAACATTTTAGATCCCCGACGATCTAAAAGACTTGTGGAATTCAGAAATATCTCTAAGAATTCGGCCTAAGGAAAACATTTTAGATTTCCGGCGATTTAAAAGACAGCGAATTCATTAAAAATTTCACACGGCTTCGACATAAAATCTTAACGGAAATATTTTGGATCTCGGCGATCTAAAAGACTTGATTGATTTTGCAAGTCTAAGTTGTTAAAGACTCCGATTGAATAACACTAAGTGAAACTTCTCAGATCGATTAGGTGACCTAAATGGCTTAGTCGAATTATCAAGCATTCATGCATTAAAAAAAACGAGTTTGGCGAGCTAAAAGACTTAAAAATATTCGGCAACAAATAGCATGGAATAGTAATTACCATAATTCACATAAATGAAAATAATATTCAAATAAAATATGGGTACCGAAGCCCCCCATAATTGTCTCAAAAAAATAAACTTTGCCAAAAAAAAAACGGGCCCGAATGAAAAATATAACATACCAAATACTAAAAAAAATATCATAATAAAAACTCTTGGTCGACGAAAGGTTGTGGGCTCAGGCCTGATCTCGGGGCTCGATATCGGCACCTCGACAATCCTGAGTCGGGGTGAACGCCGGCGCGTCTTCATTCCCTTCTGGGACCGAGTTCAAAACCTCGTCAATATGATAAAGCATCGAGCCATGCTCGTCAATGACGGCATGATCGGCTTCGGCCACGGGGACTTCAGCAAGAGGATCGGCAGCTAGAAGGTCGGCGGGAGAACGGTCAGAATAAGGAGTTAAAGGGACCTCCTCGACCTAGGAGACGGTGAAGGCTACGTAGTTGGCCTCGTACTGAGCGATGTCATCCTCAGTATCATTCATCTTGCCCGCCCAATCCAAGATCTCGCCATTCATGGCCTCCGAGATCAATTCATTGTTCCCCCGACACTGCTCGAGCTTTTTCAGGACGAGGATAGCCTTGTCCGTATTTTCTTTTTGCGCCCGATACTTAAGTATCTGCTCCCGATATCACAGCGAAGTTGCCTTCTTCGCCGCGTGCACAGCCCGATCCCGGTCTGCCTTTGCCGCCCTCTTCGTCCGGGCGAGCTCCTCGAGAGCATTTTTCAGCTCTTTGTCTCGAGCAGTCAGGTCGACTGCCAACTTCTCTTTCTCTCTTCTTAGGCCATCAGCATGAACCCCCCACCTCTTGATTTTCTCTTTTTTATCATCGAGGTCGACGAATAGGAATTGAACCCTGCCGGCGTAGTGGTCAATCTTATCCTTCGCCCTCTTCAAGAGTGTGTCCTTGGCAAGGCAGTTATCTTGAAGGATGACGAACTTGTCGTTCATCTCCTTGATCTCGGCCTGAAGGTACTCTGTGCCCTTCTGAACCTCGGCCACTTGGTCTCGCTCGGCCTTAGCATCGTGGATGTGTTTCTCATAACGAAATACACCTCGGTTCAGTTGGATCGAAAGTTGAAACATCAAAAAATTCATGTCAGCTCGACTACTAGATAATCCCAAAATTCAAATTTCAACGAGTATAAGAGCTCGACACGTAAAAAAATTTAGTTAACTAAACATAGAGTTTGACCTCGACAAATTTCTTAAAATTCTTGCCAAAGTATAACAGGTTGACTATTCAAAAATAACATACGAAAAGATGCTTACCCCGGTGATGGTCGAAGCCATCATCTTGTACTAGTCCGCCTCGACGAGCTCAGGTACCTTCGGGAGGCCCATATCGGGGAAGGACAACTGATGGAGGAATCCCACCGAGGAATAGATATCATCGCACAACATGTGATCCTGCGCATAGTGGAAGTTGATGATATACTTCTTTTTTCGGGATACAGACGGGGCGTAGTCGGCTCGGTTGCCACTCATCAACTGCGACGAAGCCCTACTCCCTTCGGCAACAGCCTTGCCCTTGTTGGCCCGGGCCACTGTGGCCGCGGGGGCTTCGGTGATGGGCTCTTCATCGGCCCCTCCGACTAGATCCGGGACTTGGTCCCTCTTCTTATTCTTCTTCTTCCTCTTATCCCCTTCCTCGAGCACTTCGCCCTCAATAATTCGACCCGCCGGCGTCTTCCTTTTTTTAGGTGCCGCCACGACCTCGGCATCCTCAGTAGCGCCCCCCCCCTCCGACCTCGGGAGCAGCGGACTCGGGGGCTTCGGCTCCTTGGACGACCACCTGTGTAGTCTCGGCCACCTCGGGCACCTCGTCCGAATGCATCGAGATGACCGAGATCGAGGATGTTAGTCGAATCTTGGTCACTTCGACCTCGGGGTCAGTAGCGAGCACCGATGGCGCCAGAGTCGAAGTCGAGGCAGTGCCCCCCTTCTGTTCTTCCTCGCCTCATGAGCGCTGGTTGGGTGTTCATATTGTCCCCTACGTCTAAAAAAAAGAAAAAAAAGGACTTAGCTAAAATAACAATATATATATATATATATATATATATATATATATATATATATATATATATATATATATATATATATATATATGAGAGTAAGAAAAAGGAAGGGCGAAATCGATCTATGTCGAACTAACCTTCTTCGAAGTCTTCGGATACGATTGGATATGGCCAAAGTTTGGCCGAGATAAACCTGTACGGGTTGAAGCTCGACCACTAGCCAGAACCTTCCGGAAGCTTAGAAAGTGTCTCGGCGAACTCGTCTCCTGGAGGGGGTGCCCTGATCTTTCCTGAAAAATAAATAAAATGAAAAGTTAGCACATTTTCGCTGACTACGTTAAAAACATGATATTTAATCTAAGCATACTCGGCGAGCTCGCCCATTTAGACAAGAGAGATCGAGCTCGACTTCCGAGAGAATGCTCGTTAACAGCAAAGTAAAAGTATTGCCTCCCCTAATACTTATCTTTCGAAGGAATGCCCGAGATCACTCCCCTGCCCGCGGTCTTCGAAAGATAGAAACAGTTTGGATCATGTTTCGAGTTCGCCTTGACAACACAAAGACGGACTAAATCCATCAATGTGAGCTCGACCTTTTGTTCTTGGGCCACAACTATTAGACACGGTACCATCCTTACGAAGTTCGGACACATATGAGGCAGGGTCAGCCCGAGAGCCTTGATGAAGTCGAACAGAAGTGGATGAATCAGAAACCTTAGCCCACACTTCTCTAACCAAATTTCACATATACAACAGAAACTCTCTACAATAGTGTCAGCAGTGGCTCCGGGAGGGGGAATAAGGGTTTTGATTTTTAGAGGTATTTGGTATCTCTCCTGAATTCCCCTCAAATCGAGAGAGGTCACGGTAGAGGGTAAGATAATGTCCTCATTTCCTAGAGGTTGAGACCCCGACGGACGAACTCCTGAGTTCGACATCTAAACCTAGAGTTGTAAGGGACGAAGTATCTAAAAAGTATGAACTTGTTTGAGTTCGCTGGTCGAACTGAGAACGAAAATTAGCCGAAATCTAAATAAATTCAAAGAACTTAGAGAGAAAACTCGATTTCGAAGTAGGTGAGAAAAACGAAGAATTACCTTTTCACTATGAATGCCGAGAATATAAATGAAAGGAAGTGCCTTTTCAGCGCACTTATTTATACACATTTATATTTAACCGAATTCCGAGAAAATCTGATGATTTCGAATGAAATCAAATCAAATAAAAAATATTCTCTCGATATCTTCAAAGATATCAACAGACGCTCACGACTTATCGACTCCGACTTCTGAAATACAATCAGATCGCGCCACGTGTTAGGAAACGCTTCTTCACGTGAAGCCACATGTAAAAAAAATATCATATTCAAGTTCCCTCTTTAAATTCCAGACAGTTTGAATTCTTCGCGCTAAATATTTTTTAGGGCTAATTGTGGGGGTGTAAAAAAATAATAATTTTTTTATTATTTATTGGGCTTTAGTTCGGCCAAAGCCCAATAAGTGATTCAGTCCGGCTCTAATCGAAAAGCCCAAGCCCAGCTCACTGGAAATGAGAACAGATCGCCCGCGTTGGTCCAATCAGGAAACGAAGTCGTAGTCAACCTGGAACCTCGCCGAGAAGACCAGATCTAAGACTTAACCAACCTGTGACGTGACGAGGACGAGATGATCAACACGTGTCCAAGAGATGGTTCTTTCTTCGCCTATAAATAACGACTGTTATATTCATTTTCGCACACACAAGCTTCTACTCCGTCTCTTACTTTTATTAAATTCTCTCGGTCTTTTGTTGAGTTCGCATTCTTGAGCTCGACACTTCGCCCCTTGTAAACGATTATTATTAATAAAGCTCATTTCTTTTACATTTCGTATCAATATTTCTTTTGAATTAAATCGGGATTTATTTTTGTTTCTTATACGAAGTTTTCTGAGACCTATTATTGAATAAAACAAATATATCGTATATTTATTGGTGATTGTTGACGATCCCGAAATCGACATCAACAGAAGTTTATTAATTTTTCATTTTTATTATTTATAATTTTGAAATAATTTATTATTGATTATTCTATGTGCTGCTGCACATAATTAATAAATAAAATGCAATTACATTTGTATGTATGTAATAGACATAACTAAATAACTAATAAAATTAAGATAGTCAATCTAAAAGCATCTTAGATTAAAAAACCTAATCCATTTAGTGTAAGTATAGTGTAGTACTATTAGAGTAAAATAAAATTTGGTTTAAAAGTTACAACATATTTGACATACATATTAAACCTAGTATAATGTTAGCACTGGAGATGCACTTAATCCACCAAAACTTATCATTCTAAATAGCTTCAAAATTTTGACCAAATAAGAATAAAACACTTTGTTCCTGTGGATTTCGACACTACTAATTTAAAATCATATGATCACAAAAAATCTTAAGATCTACTTATCAACTCAATTCAATGAAAGAATCTTTCGAGACAAAGTATCTGATCAAGCTCGAGATAGCACCCGAGCCCTTGGCGATCACAAGGAACACTTAACCAAGCAAGACCATGGGGCATGGGATATCTCGGCCACAATCGAGAGTACCCTACATCAAACCTCTAAGCCTGATCAAACCTCGTGCCACGTAAAGGCCACGACACTCGAGCCAACCACGTGCCAAGTCTCCACACCAAGGCATGCTTCGATGAATGTCGTGCTAAGACACCTATGTCACAGCTTGCCTAAACATCCGAGATCTCGTGCCTAACTGCTCGACCAATTAGTTCGCGCATCGACAATGACACGCCCACGTAGCGCTAATGTTCACATTGTGACATGCCAGAACCATTAGGCCCACGCCATCGTGCGATCACTGGACCTATTCCATCCATCACCATGTTGTGCCTCGACCATGTGATATGCCTCGCTCCATGACGTGCGACAAGTGCCCGCACCACACCAGTCACTCGGCAAAGCGTGGTCAAGTGACTCGACTAGCCATTCGGCGATGGAACTTGATCAGCTTCTTGGCCATGCCACTCGGTCAACACTACTTAAACAACCTATCAGACAAGGCCACCTCTTGCTCATCCTCAATGTTAGACTAAAATCATGTCTCGATCAAGCCTCAAATCTGTGACTTTAGTGGTGTCACGGTCAAAACGACCTCCTTTGCCCGCTTGTCTCCATGACTCACTCATGCCTTTCACACAATTCAAAGTAAGTATTTCTTGGCTTCATAAAATCCATACCTCTCTCTCATCTCACATTTAATCACCAAAAATATGTTTTCTGTCTCGACATTTGAAAAGAGACTTGCTTTTCAAGTGAAGAACACGAAAATTGTGAAGACTCAATGGCTCAATTCGAACAGCACGAGGAATGTGAAGATTCAAAGATACAAATAACACGAAGGTCAACCATTGATGAGGCAACACAGAACCAGAAACCTCTTTCTGACGAGGCAAGGACGAAGAGAATAGAAAACTTCACCACATCACAACTTATGCAATCATAGAGTCCGGACCTAGACTTAACCACAACTGATTTTAAATTTTGACCCTTATTAACACAAGTTATAAACAGTCAATTTTTTTATGTTTATAATTTTAAAAAAAAATTGTTTAGTTTATTTTTGGTATTATTAAACTTTGTTTACTATTTACATATTTATCAATAAGAAAAATAATCTTAAATAATTATTTATAATTTGAAAAAAATACTATCTTAAAAATATGGGACATGGCCTCAACTAGTAGCAATTTTGATAATTTGGACCAAAATAATAGCAACTATGTTTTTGGACACATTTACTAGTAACCGTAGACATCAAAGTATACAGTTGTCATAAAACTGTAGATTTACAAGTCTACAGTTAATAACAATTGTAGATATATAAATCTACAGTTACTAGTAAAAGTGTCCAAAAACAGAATTGATACTATTTTTGTTCAAAATATCAAAATTGCTATGTCCATTTCCCTAAAAATATTGCACTACACCCGCCAAAAATTGGAGAAGCTCGGAGACGAACCTTGACTTAATTCTCATAAAAGTGTCGGGCCAGCCCAACTGTGGCCCAATATTGGG
Organism: Urtica dioica subsp. dioica; assembly: GCF_054948205.1. Lineage (NCBI taxonomy): Eukaryota > Viridiplantae > Streptophyta > Magnoliopsida > Rosales > Urticaceae > Urtica > Urtica dioica. The sequence continues at coordinate 40,889,943 of NC_142763.1, forward strand.
CCCGACTTTATGGTAAAGCCTTATGATGATTAGGTTATCCCCAAAAGACGACTTTATTCGGGAAAACTCCTATCCTTAACCAGATTTGCACTCGTCCACTCCAAGGTTCAACTTCAATCTCCACTCCCTTATTTCTGCTTCAAACATATTTTGTTTTTTTTTGTTTTTTTTTTACGAATTTTTTTTCCCTGTGAAATCAATTGATCGAGAATAGATATTTGAAGGAATTGGCGGTAATAATGGGAATGGGATCCGGGGATAGACTAAGGACCGTTTGGACACCGGAAATGGACCGTTACTTCATCGATTTGATGTTGGAGCAAGCGAAGAAAGGCAACAGATTCGACGACCAGTCGTTCAGTAAGAGGGCTTGGAGAAACATGGTCAGCTCGTTCAACGCCAGGTTTAAGTTTCAGTACGAGAAAGACGTGCTGAAGAACCGGCACAAGACTCTGAGGAACCTGTACAAGGCTGTGACCACCTTGTTGGAGCAGAGTGGTTTCGCCTGGGACGACACCAAGCAAATGGTCACTGCTCACGATCATGTTTGGGACCACTATATCAAGGTTAGGCTTTTCATTTTGGGGCTCAAAACATTTTTCATTTATTTATTTGATTTTGATTGCATTTTTCAGGCACACCGGGATGCTCGTTCATTCCAAACCAAGACCATTCCTTACTACACTGATCTGTGTCTGATTTACAAGGATGTAACGAGTCCAGACCGGAGAGATGAAACAATAAGAGGTCTTTCCAATGGGTTTCATTTCTTTTTTATTAAAAAAAATTAAGTGCCTTGCATTGTAGTGATCATCTGCATAATGATATGATTAAAATAGGCGAGGAATCGCCCACGCCAGCTCTTCAACAAGTCGTCGTCGATGATGATGACATCATCATCGACGGCGAAGATTATGGGGTCAACGTGGTCGAGAACGATATCACGAAGAGCTTTGAGTTTTGTCGTCGGAGCAGGATTTATTGGAAGCCTCCGATGGACCGTTTCTTCATTGATCTGATGCTGAAGCAGGTCGAGGAAGGCGGGAGGGTCGATAGAGTGTTCCGCAAGCAAGCTTGGACGGAGATGATCTCGTCGTTCAACAGAAAATTTGGGTTTGTGAACAGCTTGGACATCCTCAAGAACCGTTACAAGACCTTGAGGAAGCAATACAACATCATCAAGAATCTGCTTGAGATCGAAGGCTTCGTCTGGGACGATTCGCGTCAGATGGTCACCGCCAGCGATAACGTCTGGCAAGATTATATCAAGGTAACGGTCTTTTTTTTTTCTTGGGAGTTGAGTTGGATTTTCGGGGTGAAGTAAAAGGAAAAAAGTTATTAAATGGTAAAGAGTAATAATGCCAGTAAATCCTAGGCACGGAAGAGGGCATACGTTAGAGTGTCCTTCAAAACCAAAACAAAAAATATTGATAAAGTTGCAATACGTAAACATACTGGCACGTTTAATTTTCTTGTCTATATTTTATTTTGAGGGAAAAATACCATTTTATTTCAATTCCTTCTCCGTTTTTATCCCCATCTAATTTTCTTTCCCTCTATAATGATCGCTTTGCTTGATCAACATGCAGGCTCATTCGGACGCACGGCAATTCATGACCCGTCCCATCCCTTATTTCAAAGACTTGTGCAAGATTTGCGACCTTTCTTCAGACGAAAAAGAAGGTCCGTGCAGTCAAGACTCGGGCGAAAAAGAGGGTTTTACGTCTGAGATGGAGAAGAAGAAGAAGAATAGCGAGCCTGACTTCGAGTGTCTCTCTCATTCGAAGAGGCCTCGCTGGAACGATAATGAGGAGGCGGTCCCTTCTTTGTCGGAGAAGAAGAAGGAAAACTCGGCGGTGACGATCGAGAGCGTGGTCGAGGCGGTGCAGGCTTTGCCTGACATAGACGAGGACTTTGTGTTGGATGCTTGTGATCTTCTCGAGGACGAAAACAAGGCCAGGACTTTCATGGCTTTGGATGTTAAGCTCAGAAGGAAGTGGTTGGTGAGAAAACTTAGGCCACACACACTCTTTTGAAACTTTTGAATACAAGTGCTCTCTCTCCCCCTCAATTGGGGTCTAATTGTAATTAACTCATGGAAAAATGGTATGAAGTAACCAATTCAAACTATGATTTTTGCAAAATAGTCATAGTTTCATTAGGTATAGCAAAATAGCCAATTGAGAGTACTACGACTTTTAATCCTGCCTCGATTAATTTTAATCCAGCCTTCGTAAAACTTACATTCTATCTTTATAGTTCGTTGGGATTAAATTTAATCCAACCTAGATTAATCTTACTTAGGCTAGTTTGCTTATAGTTGGCAAACTATGATTATTTTGCAAAAGCTTAAGTTCTATTTGGTTATATAGCCGTTTGACCCTTAATTCATTATGATAGAAGGACAGGCAAACACTGTGGTGATAAACGCTTGGAAATATAGTGTTTGAGCTTTTAAAGTAGGTTACAATTTTTCACTTTTACCACGTTTTATTCACTTTACGCTAAAAGGCGTTATATTCAACCAAGTCTGAGTGTTGATCTGAATATTGTAAATTTGATTCTGTTTTATTAGCTTATTAAGTGGGGTTACTTATCATCAATCTCATCAGAAAATTTGCAAACAAAAGTAGCCCTTAAAATTTTTTAGTGAATCATAACAGAAGCTCCGAGATACAACGCTTGACTACTCACTCATCTTCCAGACACCTGAGTCCAACTTCACCCGCTTTGCCTTCATTAGCGTCAATACAGTGAATGAGACTTCGGGTTCGATTCGTTTTTTCCCAGTTCTTTATCAATCTTTGTTCGAATGAGAGTGAAATGAGTGAAAATATAAGCATGTAATCCATTGTATTTTCATTGTCTTGTATGGATTGAGAAAAATTAGAGGGAAACAAAATTTTAGGAAAATTGTATGACTGAAGTACATGAAGACGTCGTCATTTCGGCGTCAGAGCTTGCGCTGCCTGACTATGACAGCTAGCAGGACCTTCTTCCTGAGGTCGGGCTTTCCTTTCTTGACGGTGGCCATGACCATGTCGCCGACACAAGCCAGGAGCAAGCGGTTGAGACGTCCCTTGATTCTCTTCAAAGAGACTGTGTAAAGGTTCTTCGCTCCGCACAGTTCACTGACCCAACGACATCCTGAACTTGTTACCAAATGACCCTCTACTTCAACATTTTGGCTTGGGTTGAATGATCGCAAAAAGCAAATGCATTGTTCATGATTTTTTTTACATTTTTTCAGCAATTTAAAATGCCATTGTAATAGCAAAAGGCAAGTGCTAGACTTGCTATACTAGCCTTTTTCCCCACATTTAAATCTCTATACTTCTCTCTTGAGTACAAATTTTTGTAAATCTCTATACCTCTCTCTCTCGAGTACAGATTTCTAACTGCATAGAAAATGAGCATCTTTGTGATCAAGATCATACCTAATAATTAGTTCATCAATATGATGGTATAGCTTAAACCCTACACCATGGAAAAATTAGGGAGAATCCAAAACCTTTCATTTCAATCAAATTAGAAATTAGACAAAGAAATGAGTTAATTACTTGATGATAAAAAGAAGACGCCTATGGAAATGACGGAAGATCAAACCGATCTCGACGGCGCTGGAGATGACGTCAGAGCCGACTTGATAACAGATTTTGGGAATTCGTTGGAATGCGAGTAAGAAACATGAGAGGGGAAAAATGAGGAGAACAAAGAAAGAGCGACCAAAAGTAAAAGAGAAGAACAAAAAGGAAAATAGACGCCGAGACATCAAAAAAAGAAAAAAAAAAAAAAATTTAGAAAAACGGCCATGCGATCTTGCATGTTGCGAATGTCATTTAAGATCATACATAGTTGGACTACAGATCAAGGTTTGACATCCCGCGGGTTCCGGTCGGGATCCCCTGAACCGGAGGAGACCAGGACGGAACGTGCATAAACCGGTCCCGTGAACCAAACCCGGTCGAATCCCGGTTGAACCGGGCCGGATCCCCACAGACCGGGTCCCGTTTTGGGTATAAATAATTTGTCCCTAAATTCGTGAAACCCTTATCTCCCGACGAACGAATTTGCGCGTCCCGTCCCGACCGGGTCCCGTCGACTGTCTTCGTGTTTTGCTCAAATTCCGGCCAAATCCCGCGAAACCCTTCAAGTCTGTCCTTCGTCCCGCCGGATCCCGTCTTGGAGACGCTGATTTTGTCCAGATCCCGGGGAACCCGAGAGGTACCAGCCGAGTTCTTCAATTTTTGGGATTTTTTTTTTCAATTTTTAGTTATGAATTGTTGATTATTGTGATTATTGTCATGATGAAGTTGAAATTAGTGATTATTGTCATGTTGAAGTTGAAATAATAGTGGTGATTACAATTAATTTGATGATTATTGTTATGGTTATGTGGAGGATTATTGTGGTGGTTATTTTGTTGATTTTTGTTATATGATTATGAATTGATGATTAGTGTAGAGTTAATTTGATGGTGGTTACGTTGATTGTTGTTAATTGTCATATGAATTGATGATTAATATAGAATTTTAATTAATTCCGAGATTAAAATGTTGAATTGAATTGATTATTATTACGAGGTATGGCGTCCGACCCGACATACAAGTATTGCGACCCCATCGAAGGACGAGCACGTGCATACAAATGCAAGTTTTGCGGGCACATCATTGGAGGGGGTGGAATCACACGTGTGAAGAACCACTTGGCGAACGTGGACAAGACAAGAAGCGTTAAGTTTTGCGATAAAGTTCCTCCTGAAGTAAAATTGGAAATGCAAAATTTACTCCACGGGAACTTTCAAAAGAAAAAGCAACGTCAGAGTCTGGGTGAGTCGATACGAGCAGACCTCCGAAAAAGTCTAGGGGAGAGTCGAGACTCTGATGAAGACGTAGACGAAGAGCAGGAACTTCGTCGCGTAATGAAGAGGTCACGAGAGGCACAAGCTGCCGAACAATGGCGGAAGGAACGTGAAGGTCCCGGCGGATCCTCAGGAACTCCTTCAACGACCGCACCGTCATTGTACCGAAGCGATAGTGCGCGACAAAGGAGGGTTGATGAAACGCAACCCGGCATCAAGAAGAGATTGGCCAAAGCCATTGGCCGATTTTTCATTCACTCGCAAGTTGCCGCAAACAAGACACTTGACCATCAAGAAGAGATTGCAATCTTTTGTATTTGATGTTGATATATTGATCTTATTTACCTGTAGGACCGAATGTCCCGGTGCCCAGCCCGAAAGACATTCATGGGTGGATACTCGACGAAGAGGTACGAGACATGCGAGCATATGTGGAAGAACAAAAGGTCAAGTGGAAGACGTACGGATGCACTGTTACCGGTCCGTCTCGGTCCGGTAGATCGACGACGGCCACGCTGGCGGCCCTCCTGAGCCCGGCGCTCGTCCGGGGCCGGCACTCGCCGTGGCCGGCTCTCCACGGCCGGCTCTCCAAGGCCGGCCCTCCAGGACCGGCGTTCCAGGACCGGCGCTCCAAGGCCGGCGCTCCAGGACCGGCTCTCCAGGGCCGGCGCTCCAGGACCGTCTCTCCAAGGCCGGCGCTCCAAGGCCGGCTCTCCACGGCCGGCTCTCCAAGGCCGGCGCTCCAAGGCCGGCGCTCCACGGCCGGCGCTCCAAGGCCGGCGCTCCACGGCCGGCTCTCCAAGGCCGGCGCTCCAAGGCCGGCTCTCCACGGCCGGCGCTCCAAGGCCGGCTCTCCACGGCCGGCGCTCCAAGGCCGGCTCTCCACGGTCGGCGCTCCAAGGCCGGCTCTCCACGGCCGGCTCTCCACGGCCGGCGCTCCAAGGCCTAAGCTCCAGGACCGGCTCTCCAGGGCTGGCTCTCCACGGCCGGCGCTCCAAGGCCGGCCCTCCAAGGCCGGCCCTCGGCCAAGGGGTTCCTCAAACACCTCTTGGCCGCCTATAAATATGAGGGTCTCTCCCTCGACCCAGGTAATCCGAATTTGAGTACTGAAACGCTGTCGAACTCGTACCTCGCTCGTTTCTCTCAAGTCTTGGTCTCTAAACACTAAACCCTCTACAAACCACCTCAATCCTACTAATGTTGAGCGTCGGAGAGGTAAACAGAGGCAACCCCTCTGTTTCCCCTTTGTAGTTCACACCTTCTTTGCTCACTTTTCAGGTGCTTGGACGAGACAGAGATCATCTACAGCTAAGGGACGGCTTGGGATACCAAGCCCGACACGCTCGAGTCGAGACGAGACCACTTGGTCCGGCCTTGGGTCTAACCGTCTGCGACTCCTAAATCGTTGTCCGAAAAACTGCGACAACATTTTGGCGCTAGAAGGAGGGGATCTCTCGACCTTGACGACGCATTCCCTCTACCAGTTTTCTCCCTTTTGTTCTCACGACTCTCGAGAAATGAGTCACATTCCCACTACCTCCGCGGGTACCCGAGCGACGAGCTCGAAATACGGTCTTCGACGCCTCGCACATCGTCTTGAAGGGCAACCTCGCGATAGCGAGAGCCAGCCCCAAGACCCGATGATTGACCCCGAGGCCGTGCTCCGAGAGGACACGGCCCGGCGGCTTGCGGAGCTCCTTGACCGCCCCGGCGTCGACGGTACGCTCATAGCCGACCTCCTCGGCTATTACGTCGAAGATAGGTCCGCCAAAGACTACACCAACTCCGAATATGTGGGGGAGTCGAGGACCAACGAGGCAACGCCTAGCCTCGCCCCTTCGCGGCCCGAGAGGCCCAACGCCTAGCCTCGCCCCTTCGCGGCCCGGGCCGTCGCACCTAGCGCGGCAGCAGGCACGGTCACATTCCCGGGGACTCGCCCCCTCGGTTTCAAGAGGTGGCCGGACACGGCCCCTCGCCGAGGAGAGAGCGACTCTGGTAGATGATGGGGCCGACAGCCGAAGCGCCCGCCGGGCGGTCCGACCAAGGGCGACCTCACCTCGCCCCGCACCGAGTGTGGACCTTAGAGAGCGCTTGACGGCGCAGAGAAACTCCCGAGGGGAGGATCTCCGCCAAAGGCTAAACTCTCGAAGGGACGCCTCCCCGCCGCAACTCTCGGCCGGCCGCAGGCCAATGTCGTGGACCAAGCGTCCAACGAACGCCAACCGGTGACTCCCGTGGCCCCGACGGTCGGCCCCGCTAACGGGCTCGACATGGTCACGATGATTCAAAGCCTCCAGAATCAAATCATCGAAATGAGGGAGTCGGGGAGGCAAAGGCCGTACGGAGGGATCGAGGAATCATACTCTCCCTTCGCCGCGCAAATCCTCGCGCAACCATGCATGGGGAACTTCAAGTTACCGTCCATTCCCCCCTACGATGGACGTACGGACCCCCACTTCCACGTCCAACACTATGAGACGTGGATGACTATGCAGGGGCAGGCGGACGCCACCCTCTGCCAAGCCTTCAGCCTGACCCTCACAGGCTCGGGGTTTGAATGGTTCCGAAGCTTGAGGCCGGGAAGCATCCCGTCTTTCCGGGCCTTGCGAGAGGCTTTCCTCGCCCGATTCGCCACCCTCGTGGCGCAAAAAAAGCCGAAGACTCACCTCCTCTCTATCCGGCAAGGAAGAGACGAGACGTTGAGACAATACCTCGCTCGCTTCACCGAGGAGTCTCACAAGGTCGAAGGGTTCGACGACAGGGACGCCATCACGGCGATCACCGAGGGAGTGCGCACGAGCGACTTCCTCAAGTCTATTGTTGGCCAAGTCCCGCGTGACATGGCGGAGCTGATGACAAGAGCCCGCACATACATGGGAGTCGAGGACTATCTCGATGGCCGAGATGGCCGAAAGTCGGGAGGACAGGGGAGTCGCCGCCGCGACGATCGAGATGAAGATCGTCCCGACCCCCGAAAGAGGAGGAATAAGGGAAACCAGGCCCCTAACGGCCGTTCCCTCCCCGGGCCTAGGCCGCCACATGTCGACAGCTTCCGAAAGTTCTCGCCATTCACTCCTTTGAACACTCCGCCGGAGCAAATCCTGGCTCTGCACCGTGACAAGTTGGGGAGTCCAACCCCTCTCACGAAGGATCCCGCCAAGAGGGATCAAAGCAAGTACTGTGACTACCATCAGGATCACGGGCACCTGACATCTGAATGCTATCAGCTCAAGCGTCAGATTGAGGCCCTGATTCAAGATGGGAAGCTGAAAGAGTACGTCCTTAGAACTATCGGGACGGCCGCGGCGCACGGGGGCCGCCCGCGGCAAGGAAAGAAAGGTCCGGCGACGGTGACTGTCACGGACCGCGCGACAAACGAAGAGCCGGAGAGCTCGCAACTTCACGTCGTGGGTGCAATCTTGGGTGGCCCGGAGTTCGAAGACTCGGCTACGCAAAGGAAGAAGTACGTGCGCGAAGTTTCCCAAGGGAAAATAGCGCACTACATCAACCATACGTACGAGGTCCCCCCTCCGGCCCCCTTCGAGTCCATGTTCTTCACCGGACAAGAAGCGGCGCGAGTTCTCCATCCACACAACGACGCGATAGTCGTCTCTGCCCCGGTCGCCAACAACCTCGTCCGGAGAATCCTGATCGACAATGGGAGCTCCGCCGACATAATCTTCAAATCGGCGTTGGATAGGATGAAGCTATCCGGGGTAAGACCGACCCCGATCTCAACCCCGCTCTTCGGCTTCTCTGGGGAGAGGGTTATGACAGAGGGAACTATCGACCTCCCGGTTACCTTCGGTACGCCGGGGGGGCTCGAGGTTACCCACATCGTGTCGTTCCTAGTGGTGGATCAGCCCTCGGCTTACAACATCATCGTCGGCCGCCCGACTCTCAATCGGTTGAAGGCCATAACGTCCACGTACCACCTGATGATGAAGTTCCCGACCGAGACAGGGATCGCCGTGATGTTGGGAGACCAATCCATGGCGAGGATGTGCTACATCCAGGGCGTGGACGGAAAAGGGAAAGGGAAGATGGTGAGCACCGTCTTCCAACTCGGAGACAAATTCCCGTGCAAGTTAGAGGAAGGAGGCACCTTCGGAGAGCTAGACCAAAGGGACGAAGTCGAGCGTCGAAAGGTGGAGACACCGGACGACCTCATTCCCGTCGTGTTGGACGACGCCAAGCCTAACCAAGTAGTCAAGGTAGGCGCCCAACTCCCGTCTGAGACCCGAATCGAGCTCGCCGCTTTCCTCCGAGAGCACAAAGATGTCTTTGCGTGGACACACGCCGACATGCCGGGGATCGACCCCGAGATCATGGTTCATCATCTCAACGACGACAAGAGGGTGGCCGAGCGCGTTCAACCGCGACGGGCGTTCAGTGGGGAGAGGTACCAAGCCATTGGTGAAGAAGTTGACAAACTTCTCGCCGCCGACTTCATCAGGGAGGCGGAGCACCCCAAGTGGGTGTCCAACGTGGTGATGGTCAAGAAGCCAAATGGGAAGTGGCGGATCTGTATCGATTACAAAGATCTCAACAAAGCCTGCCCGAAAGACAGCTTCCCTCTCCCGAGGATCGAGCAGCTCGTGGACGCCACGGCGGGCCACGAGTTGCTGAGCTTCATGGACGCCTATTCAGGCTACAACCAGATCCGCATGCACGAGCCGGATCAGATTAAGACCACCTTTGTTACGAACCGCGGACTCTACTGTTACAAGGTCATGCCCTTTGGCCTCAAAAACGCGGGAGCGACGTATCAAAGGTTGGTGAACCGCATGTTCGCCAATCAAATTGGCAAGACTATGGAGGTCTACGTGGACGACATGCTTGTCAAGAGCCTCAAAGCCCACGACCACGTTCGAGACCTTAGGGAAATGTTCACGATCCTGCGGCGCTACAAGATGAAGCTCAACCCCAACAAGTGCGCTTTCGGGGTCGAGTCTGGAAAGTTTCTGGGCTACATGGTGAGTCGCCGCGGGATCGAGGCCAATCCTGAGAAGATTAAGGCGATCTTAGAGATGAGGTCGCCGCAAAAGGTCAAAGAAGTTCAAAGCTTGACGGGAAGGATCGCCGCCTTGACGCGATTTGTTTCCAAAGCCACTGATAGGTGCCAACCATTCTTCAAGGCACTAAAGAAGACCGACGGGTTCGTGTGGACGGAGGAGTGCGAGGAAGCATTCCGCGATATGAAAGCCTATTTCACCTCCCTCCCGTTCCTCGCGAAGCCAAAGAATGGCGAAACCTTGTTCCTCTACCTCGCGGTTTCCGATAGGGCCGTGAGCGCGGTCCTCATACGCGAGGAGGACAGGGTACAATGGCCGGTCTACTACGTTAGCAAGGCGCTCCTCGACGCCGAAACCCGATACCCGGAAATCGAGAGACTATCCCTCGCCCTCGTCATGAGCGCGAGAAAGCTCCGGCCCTACTTCCAAGCGCACCCCATTGTGGTCCGCTCGGGACATCCCATCGAGAAGGCCCTTCAAAAAGGGACCTCCTCTCGAATGGCGATATGGTCCCAAGAGTTGGGCGAGTACGGGATCGAGTTCCAACCGAGAACCGCCATTAAGGGTCAGGCCCTCGCCGATTTCATCGCCGAATTCACAAGCTCGCCACCGGCCGACGAGGGCGACGAGAATAAAGAGAGCACGGAAGAGAAGAAGGACGACCGCGTCGAATCGTCGAAGAAGAGAACCAACGACCCGATAGGGCCGGTCTGGGACTTGCACGTGGATGGCGCGTCAAACGCCCAGGATGCTGGCGCCGGCGTTGTGCTCACAAATCCCGATAGGGAAAAGCTGAGATACGCCCTGCGGTTCGAGTTCAAGGCTTCCAACAACGAAGCAGAGTACGAGGCTCTGATCGTTGGCTTGGAACTAGCGAACAAGTTGGGCGCCCAAAACCTGCGCATCCATTGCGACTCGCAATTGATTGTGAACCAGGTTAAGGGCGACTACGCCGCAAAAGAGCCACACATGATCGCGTACTTGTCCAAGGCCCAAAAGAACCTGGAGGCCCTGTCATGGTTCGAGATCGTCCAAGTTCCACGAGAGGCGAACATTGACGCTGACGCCCTGGCTCGCCTCGCGTCTGGGATAGACGAGGAGGGCGAGGGTAGCGTCCCAATCGAAGTGCTGACCCGACCCTACGTCTCGAGAGGCGACGTGGGGGTCGTTGACGAGACTCCGCCTCCCTCGTGGATGACTCCGCTCGTGGAATTTCTTAAGCGAGGAGTCGTTCCCGAAGACAGAGAAGAGGCCAGAAAGCTGAGAAGCTTGGCGCCGAAGTACACAATGAGGGAGGATAGCTTGTTCAAGAGAGGCTACTCCATGCCCCTTCTCCGTTGCCTGACCGAGGTGGAGGCGAGGAAAGCACTCCACGAGGTGCACGAGGGGGTGTGCGGTAACCACGCCGCCGGGCAATCTTTGGCATTGAAGCTGCTGAGACTTGGATATTTCTGGCCGACCTTGAAAAAGGACTCCCACGAGTGGGCCAAGAAGTGTGACAAGTGCCAACGGTTCGCCCACATTCCGCGCCAAGCACCGGCCCCTCTGTGTCCGATTATCGTGCCGCGACCTTTCGCGAAGTGGGGAATCGACCTCATCGGTGAGCTACCTACGGCCCCGAGACAATACAAGCACGCGATCGTGGCTATCGATTACTTCACGAAGTGGGTAGAGGCTGATCCGCTGGCAAAGATCACCGAGGCGAACACGACGAGCTTCATTTGGAAAAGCATCATCTGCCGCTTCGGGATCCCTGCGTCAATTGTAACCGACAACGGAAAACAATTCGACAATGCGCGCCTCCGAGAATTGTGCGAACAACTTGGCATTAGCAAGACTTTCTCCTCTCCCCGCCATCCTCAAGCCAACGGTCAGGTCGAGGCGGTGAACAAGACGATCAAGGAGAACCTGAAGAAGAAGTTGGAGGCAAGAAAAGGGGCTTGGGCCGACGAGCTCCCCATGGTCTTATGGGCATATCGCACCACCGCTCGAAACGCGACCGGCGAAACCCCTTTCGCTCTCGCATTCGGCGTCGAGGCTGTGGTACCCGTCGAGACCAAGCTGCCAACCTTGCGCATCGAGGAGTACGACGAAGCCGCCAACGACGACGCGATCAGGCTCGAGCTAGACCTCATAGACGAAAGGAGGGCGGACGCACTCACCCGGCTTGCTGCGCAAAAGAGGAAGGTCGAGAAGTACTACAACTCGAAGATCAAGCTGCGGAAGTTCGCCGACGGAAGCCTCGTTCTTCGAAGGGTGTTCCAAAACACCAAGGTGCAAGGCGCGGGAGTTCTAGGCCCCACCTGGGAAGGCCCGTACCGTGTGCGCCGAGCCGTCCACAACGGCACGTACGAGCTCGAGAACATGGAGGGACTCGTGTTCACACACCCGTGGAACGTGGAACACCTCCGGCAATATTACCAGTAGACGTTCATTCGTCCTTTTTTCGATTTTTGTTTTCATGTAATTTTCGATTCTAGCAAAGGCAATTTACAATTTCAAGTTTGGCCAACGGCCTGGGATGTAATTTTTGAACCATTTCAATAATTTAATGAATTACATTTCGCTTCAAAACATTGTATCTTAGTTTCTAGCCTCCTCTACGAGCACCCAAGAAACTCGGGGGGCTAAAGGGGATAAGGCGAGAGTAACGAGCTCGCTTACTCCACTTTCCACGCGCCAAGCGGTAACAAAACACCCATAAATCGGATCCGCGCACCGGACCTCCGACTTCGTACCCTCCTCGTGCGACGCTCTTGCACGGGTTGAGGCCGTATGCCGAGAGATAGCGAAACGTCGATGAGTTGGATCCGCGCACCGGACCTCCGGCCTCGCACGTCTTTTGCTGCGACCCTCTCGTGCACCGATGCACCTTGCGCACCGATAGGCGGCAAGGCATCGATGGATCACGTCCGCGCACCGGATTGTCGATCTCGGCAGTCAAAACTCAAAACGTGACACGCGTACCAATGAGTACCACGCTCACTGGGAGCTGCAAACCCATCCCGATACGCACGCCGATAGGTAGCGTACTCGCCGGAGGATGAGCGCGACGGCCACCCAGCTCGCGCACGCCGATAGGCAGCGAGTCACAAATGGATGGCCGGAAATCGCACCCGCCGGATGAAACTGGTCTAGCCAGCATCCGCGGGAAACTTCGCCGCCGAATGCAGCAGTAAGCCGTGCCAACCGGTTACGCTAAGCATAGTAAGCCGGGCTCGTAAGACACGCACTATTCAAATTGCGCAAATCGATTACACTAAGCGTAGCAAGTCGAGAAAATAAGACGCACGATGAAATAAAAGCTTCAATCAAAGCAAAACAATGTTGCACAAACGACCCAACGAGAAAAGTACGAGAGTACGACCCAAACACAGCAAGAATCCGAAGGAAACTCGGCTACTCCGAGCCATAATCGACCTGCTCTTCGTCGTCCTCAAAGTGAGGGGCGCCCGACCCGCCAACGGTTCCTCCACCGGACCGACAGTTTGACGACTGGGCGGCCTCCGCAGGGACTTCGGGAGGCAGGTCGTCCTCCGGCAACTCGTCCTCCAAGGGAGGAAACATGGCGTCGAAGAAGGAAACTGTGATCCCTCGAGACGCGTTCTCCTCCGCAGTCGCATCTTTGACCCGCATGGCCACCTCGTAACGGGCCACCTCTAGCGAGAGATCCCAGTCCTCCTCCAACTCTGTCTTCGATCGCACGGCGTCATCCTTCTCCTCGATGAGGGTCTGCACCTCCGCTCGCAGGGTTTCCCTCTCCCTCTCGGCCCTGACCCGGGAGATCTCGCTTGCCGACAATCGGGCGTGGACGATGTTCAGCTCTTCGTCTCGGCTCGAGAGGGCCGCCTGGAGTTTCTTGGTCTCCCCTAAGAAAGTATCGGCCGCCTGCTCAGCCTTCTCCCGAGACGCCTTCTCGGCTGCCGCCTTCTCACGAGCTCGCTTTAGTTCCTCCTCAAGCGCTTGGAACTCTTGGACGATGCGGACCCCCGCCAAGGCAGCGGCATGGGCGGCCGCTGTATCCTCCTTGTCTTTTTCCATGATCTGCATACGACGCAGCAAGTCCCGGAGAATGCGGTCGCTCCGTTCTTGGCGCGCGAGCATCTGTGGAAGCAAACAACGTACATGCAATCGAAATAAGCACAACAAATCACAAATGAGGCAAACAAGCGAGTCATACCTTTCGGGCGTCGCCGATCCCGCTCTGGAAATGCTCAAGGTCGCTCACCGTCAGGAGACTCTTGAAATCTCGTAGAGAGGTTTCAAGGATCCCCCGAGAGCATCGGTCCCTCAGCTCCGCCGCCTCCGCCAGGAGCATCGACTCCATGCCATCTGACGTCGCCGACGTATGAGCGCGCTTGTGGCCGGAGGACGAGTCGGGAAGGATCGTCGACGACGGTCGCTTATTCGAGGAGTTCGCCTCGGCCCTCGCCCGTGTTGGAAGCCCCCCATGGCGGGCCTCAGCTTGTTGTTGAGCCGCGATCACGGCCTCGGCGTCGGGCGCCACCCTCGGTGCCTGCGTGCGTGGTCGGTGTCGTCGGGTCATCGTATCTGAAAAAGATAAAGAGGTGACAGGTTAGAGTGCAATACAATGGAATATACATTAACTGGAAGCTTGTGTGTGGTTGGTACCCCCCACGTCAGGGGGAGGAGCAGACGAGCCCCCCGCCTCTGATTCGGGGTCCTCTGTAGCCTCCGCGACGAGGCCCGAACTCGGAAGGGCGTCGCCTCCAGGCGTGAACCACCCAGTCCTTGCCATTAGGTCTGGGGACTCGAAGTGCGGTCCTTGCCGCCTCGATTCCGGGAGCGCCCTGATCACCGCGTGAAGCTCAGAGCCTTCGATATCGCCCATAGGTGGAAAATCAGCCGCAAGACCAAAGAAGAGAGGCGCGACCCCGAAGGCTGATTCGGACACCCATATCCAAGGATATCGGTGCTTCGAATTAACATTGCTGACAATGACGAAGCGCTTACGGTGTAGCGCTAGGTAGAAGCCCGGCTTCCCTGGCACCCCTCGTATCGTCATGAGGTCCTGGATGTCGTCGGCGGTGACAGCCCTCTTCTTCGCCCGGTAAAGCATCATGTGGCACGCTGCGACCACCCGATAGAAGGCCGGAGACATCTGTAAGGCGTGCACCCCCAGTCGAACTAGCAACTCCTGGATAACCGGCTGAAAAGGCAACCTTAGCCCACCGCGGAGGCTCGCCTCGTGGACCGCGGCGTACCCCCTTCGAGGGCGGGACGGAAGATCGTCAGGCAACGGTCTGAGGATTGACACAGAGTCCGGGATGCTGTAGCGCTTCCTGAGGCTCTTGAAGCTGACGATGGAGATCAGGCTCGGGACATCGACGCCCGAGCAGTCAAGGTTACCCCGCACGGCTGACTCTCCTACCGGGAAGGACGAGGTCCGCGTTTCCTCCTGAGCAGTAGAGGAAAGTCCCCTCGCTGCGGGTGCTGCACGACGGCTCGACGAGTCGCCGGAGTGCCCGGAATCCGGGGCGGTGCCCGAGCGCTCGACCGGCTGCCGGCCGGCCGGGTCACTACCATCGGGCCGGCTCGTCCTGTGGCCGGCAACGTCCCCTCCTGCGTGCGCGTCAAGCCCGAGGACCCAGCCCGTCTCCTGTCGCCCAGCGGCCCTGTCCGGCCTTCGGCCGGTTAGGCCCTCCTCGCGCGCATCGGCCCGGCCCGACTCCCGGCCGGCTGCAGTCTCCTCACCTAGGCCCGGCCCATTGGGCCTTAGGGTTTGCAGGGCAACCAGGATGGCCGCCTCTTCCTCTCCGGCTGTGGGCAGTCGGCTTGCTCCCTCTCCGGCGTTGGGCGGCCGGCACTCCTCCTGTCCGGCGCCGCCGACCCCACCTGCAGCGTCGGCCGCCGCCGGCGGCGCTCCCCCGTCATAGACGCGCTCCAGCCCGGCTGGGCCCGACCCGCCTGGGCTCCCATGGCCGCCGACCACCTGCAGCACAACCCCACCCGAGAGGGTGGGGTCCCCCCTGATACCAACGCCGCCCCGGGCGGCGCTCCTCTGCGCCAGCGCGTCATCGCCGGCGTCGGCCTCGCCAGACGCGTCGCCCGCGTCCTCCACGACCGGCTCGGCCCCCCGGGACGAGGGACGTCTCCCCCAGGTCTGGGTTCGCCCCAGACGACGCCGACTCGGCCGGGCTCGGCCTCCTCCACGCCGGCGTCGGCCTCCTCTGCCTTGTCGGCGTGCTCCCCGGTCGGGATCGTCGCGCGCGACTCTTCTGGCGCGATCCCGGGGCTGGGTCCAGCGCAGACGGCGCCGACCCAGCCAGGCGCGACTCCCCCGGCGTTGGCGGCGGCCTGCACAGCGCCGCCCGCGGCCGGCCCGCCTCCTCCGGCGCCAGATTCGATGAGGGCGCCCCTCCCGGCGCTGGATGGATCGCCGCCGGTCTCCTGGGTGGTCGGCCCTGCGCGCGCGACCTCCATAGCGCGTCCCTCGGCCAAGCCAGCCTCGTGCTGGTCGGCCCGGCTGTCCCCGGCGGCTGGTGCCATCAGGCCGGCGCTCTCCTGCCGGCGCTGGCCATCTCCGGCACGCGCGCCCTCACCCTCGTCGGCCAGCCACGCTTCCACCAGTGAAAGATCCTCTCCGGTCATCTCAATAACGTTGAACGAATACGACGAGTGTCGTGTGTCGGGTGGTGTTGATGGGGGCGAAAATTGAGCCCAAAAAGCATCCAAATCCACGTGGTTTTCCTCAAACAAGTCGTGTAAGCCATCGTCAACGGTCCCACATCCCGAGTCAATGGGGTCCATGGGCGCGAATAACGAAGCGAGCACGATCGGCAAAAAATATAATAATAAAAATAATATGAAAGGACGTCGGAGCATACCTCTTGACGGCGGGCTTCTCCGATGGGCCAACGTCGGACTTTGAGTTTACCACGCGATTTACAATCGATGATAAACTCGGGGGGCTAATGTTACTGGTCCGTCTCGGTCCGGTAGATCGACGACGGCCACGCTGGCGGCCGTCCTGAGCCCGGCGCTCGTCCGGGGCCGGCATTCGCCGTGGCCGGCTCTCCACGGCCGGCTCTCCATGGCCGGCCCTCCAGGACCGGCATTCCAGGACCGGCGCTCCAAGGCCGGCGCTCCAGGACCGGCTCTCCAGGGCCGGCGCTCCAGAACCGTCTCTCCAAGGCCGGCGCTCCAAGGCCGGCTCTCCACGGCCGGCGCTCCAAGGCCGGCGCTCCAAGGCCGGCTCTCCACGGCCGGCGCTCCACGGCCGGCGTTCCAAGGCCGGCTCTCCACGGCCGACGCTCCAAAGCCGGCTCTCCACGGCCGGCGCTCCAAGGCCGGCTCTCCACGGCCGACGCTCCAAGGCCGGCTCTCCACGGCCGGCGCTCCAAGGCCGGCTCTCCACGGCCGGCGCTCCAAGGCCGGCGCTCCAGGACCGGCTCTCCAGGGCCGGCTCTCCACGGCCGGCGCTCCAAGGCCGGCCCTCGGCCAAGGGGTTCCTCAAACACCTCTTGGCCGCCTATAAATATGAGGGTCTCTCCCTCGACCCAGGTAATCCGAATTTGAGTACTGAAACGCTGTCGAACTCGTACCTCGCTCGTTTCTCTCAAGTCTTGGTCTCTAAACACTAAACCCTCTACAAACCACCTCAATCCTACTAATGTTGAGCGTCGGAGAGGTAAACAGAGGCAACCCCTCTGTTTCCCCTTTGTAGTTCACACCTTCTTTGCTCACTTTTCAGGTGCTTGGACGAGACAGAGATCATCTACAGCTAAGGGACGGCTTGGGATACCAAGCCCGACACGCTCGAGTCGAGACGAGACCACTTGGTCCGGCCTTGGGTCTAACCGTCTGCGACTCCTAAATTGTTGTCCGAAAAACTGCGACAACATGCACTATCATTGCCGTTGGATGGACGGGACCCACGAGATTAAGCATAATAAACATTATGGTTTATTGTGGTGGGTCTGCCGTCTTCTTGAAGTCAATTGACGCGTCCGACAAGATCAAGAGTGCGGAGTACCTATTCGGGATACTCTCCAAGGTGATTGATCAAGTAGAACCAGAGAACGTTGTACAGGTCGTCACCGATAACGGGTCCAACTACAAGTCTGCGGGGAAGAAGCAAATGAACCGTTTGGCGCACTCAACGCTCGACAAGCTTGTCTTTGCAAGCTACAACATGAAGTTGAGCTTGAGAGACAAAGGAGCGAGGTATGCGGATGAAATGGAACCTCTCGATCCTCTTGATATCATTGAAAGAGCTTTCGATAGGTCAGGCGCGGATAATGATGGCAACGATGAGCTTTATCGTTGGATCGATCCGGTCCACATGGATGATGCTGACAACTTGCCCGATCCTTTGGCGGAATCTCATGCTCGGACAGAAGGAATAAACGTCGAACAAGTTTTGAGTGAAGAGGTCGGAGTTGATACCCGTGGTCATGATTCAGGTGGCAGCTCGTCACACGGGGGTAACGGGTCACCATCACACGGGGGCGACGAGTTTCAATACACGGGCGGGGAGCAATCCAGGGCCGGAGGGTCTCAATACCAGGGCGGCGGGTCTCAATACCAGGGCGGTGGGTCTCAGTATCAGAGCGGCGGGTCTCAACACGGGGATGAGCCATTCAATCCGTTCTTTTTTGCTCCGGAAAGTGGAGGAAATCAAGGCGGAAACCAAAGAGGTATGAACGATGCGATCTCTATGTCGGGTAGTAATGAAATAAATATATTGACTTCAGAATTTGGAGGGTTCTCTATTACACCCGACGGCTCCGAGATTGGTTATCCACAGTTCCCGGCGTCATACGACCCTTACGAGAATCAATCTTACTCATCCTACACTCCTGTCCCCGTCCCCGTAATACCCGTGATCGCAGTGGAAGACGCACAGGAGTCCTACAATGGGTACGGTCAAACCCCTTTTACACGTTGGGAGGACGGTTGTCCTCCGTACTCGCGTCCTATTAGTCTTAGTCAGGAGACCTACGATTATCACTTTCGTACGTGGTTCAACACATATTCTAGTTTCATGACGTGGTACCAGTATAACATGATGGTGGATGATCAACCACGTCGCATATCTAGGCGACGCAGATATCAACCTCCGAGACACTCCACTTATAATTAGTGTGTTTTATCGTACGTGTTGTAATAATTTTATACTCTACTTATGGTATTTTTTGTTTAAGAACTCAGTTTATGTTTGGTATGAACTTTTGTTTGAAGTATGAACTATGAAAACTATTTTTATTATTGTAAAATATTTGTCTAAATCCCCCTCGGGTTCCTACATTTTTTGTCGGGTTCCTCTCCGGTAAACGGGTTCCTACCGGTATCGGTTTCCTTTTTTTTTTCCTGAATCCCCCTCGGGTTCCTCTTCGGTAAGCGGTATCCCCCTAAAATTGGGGTCCCGGTACGGTAACGGTAATGGTACGGCGATCCTTGCTACAGATTAATGGATAAGACATTCTCGTCCATAAACGCTTTAACAAGAATCTGTAATCTGTAATGCTCCGTTCGGAACCCGAAAAATAAGAGAGAGTGAAAATAATAGAGAAAATGAAAATGTGAGAAAAAATAATAGAAAAATTCGAAATTCTAATTGTGTTTGAAAGTCATGAAAAATATGAGAGAAAATTGACAAGAAAGTAACGATGAGACCAGGGATGGAGCTAACTCAGATCCAGGGTGAGCTCCAGCCGCCCCTCAAATTTTTTTTATCTACATTTTTTGCCCATTTTTAAAATTTTTTACATTTTTTACCTTAAAAACTTTACACTTTTGACCCATATTTTTTTAAAAAAATTTCATTTTTACCTTGAATTTTTTTAATTAGCCCCCATAAATTTTTTTATTTACATTTTTTACCCATTTTTAAAAAGTTTTACATTTTTACCCTAAAAATTTACACTTTTGACTCATTTTTTTAAAAAAAAATTTCATTTTTACCATGAATTTTTTTTAATTAGCCCTTCTAAATATTTTTTTTTTTCAAATAAGCCCCACTATTGAGCTTCTATGGCTTGGTCCCTAGACGAGACACACAAATGTGATCCCCTCATAAATTTTTTTGCAGAGATTCTCATTTTCCATTTGATTTTCGAAGGAAAATGAAATCCTCATTTTAGTTATACACTTTCCCTCGTATTTTCCATCATACTTTTTTTTCCACCATATTTTCCTCTATCCAAACAACCTAAGTAAAATATGATTGATTTTCATTTTCCTTTCCCTACTATTTTCCGGGTTCCAAACGGAGCCTAAGCATTTTGATTTTGCAGTAACTTAGCAAACTATGATTGTGAAAAAAGAAATTTAACAAGCATTTAAAACATGGCAGAGGACAAACATTTAAAACGATATTAGGCAAAAACTTTCATGTCAACGAACATGTTATATGGTGATTGATAATCGAAATCCCCCCGGATAACGGAAAGCCAAAGCGTAGTCAGAGTCGCCGGAGATGACCTCCCAGCCAATTGAAGCCAACAATTTTGGGGAGGAAACAACCACAAACGAAAAAAAACAGGAAAACAAACAACGTGATAATATGGAGAAAATTGTAAACCACTACCACGTGGCACGTAGACATGAATGACGAAAACTACTTGGCCCACCACTTTTTAAGGTATGTAAGAGAAAGGGAAAAAAGTGCTTATAATTTAAAAATCAAGAGCATAATGGCAAGTCCACAACTAATGATAAATTGTGCTTCATTTTTATTGTTATGGTTAGGATAAAGTAAACGTGGGCATTTGGAATGAAAATGAGGTGGAATTTCATTCTTTCGGGCCAATTTAGAAGAATGAAAATTTCATTCCACTGACAATACTGTAGGGAATTATTCTTTTTGTTGACCAGAGAAAATCAGTAAAAATGATACGAAACTGTTCTTTCTATTGGCTTCCGTTGATTTCAGCTTTTGTTTTATTCTTTTATTTTCTAACTCCTTATTTTTCTTCTCCTATAAATATCACTCTCATTCACATTATTTTCTCACAGCTTTATCATATGATTTCTTGTCCTACTCTTTTTAACTACTCTAACTCTCACACAATATTAATATATATATATATATATATATATATATTTGTTTTATCGTAAACTTTTTAATTTAATTTTCATATATAATTTTAGTATATAGTTTTAATATATAAATTTAGTAAAAAATATCGTTTTCCAGGAAAGAATGTTCTGGCCCACCGATCAATACCCACTTCCTCCAGATACTTTGCCTTCTCCACATTTGTCCATCTCAACTGCTTATTATGAGCTTCAAATGTTGTCTTACTAAAGGCATAAACGGCGACATTGAGTTCAATACGACAATGATCGGTCTTGAACTTATGTTGGACATTCAGTTGTAAATGATGGTAGCATGCTCCATGAGTGATACCAGGGAACACAAATTTCGACGTCATGTATGATGCTAACATGTCGATCAGATCACCGAATTCAACCAAATTGAGAGAGGATTTGAAGGTAGAGATAGAGAGAGAATAGAGGAAATGAGGAGAGATTGAGAGAAATAAGAGTTATATGGGCTAAACGGGCATTTTTGTCCGAAATTAAGTCAAAACTCTAATTTTGAATATTTTCCAATTACTAAGTTTAGCTTTGATATTTCTTCACTGCCCGTGAGGTCTACAAATTGAAATTTCTTTTAATTACAAATGTCGGGCCAGCAATGGAGGTAAGCTTTAGCCCAATGGTGGGCCCCGTTCGATTTAGAATATATTTTAGTTTCCCGACATTATAGGCAAGGATTGAAATTCTGCGGATTCCGATCGAAAACTGGACCGAAAATCGTTTTTTAAGAGTCCTGGTACCGGTATGTACAAAACCAAAATTTTTCTTGAATTCCGAGGAAACCATTCCGGTTTTCGGTGCTTTCCGGAGAATCCGTCCACTTTCCGCTTGTCTTTAGGTAAATTCTCAAGTATTCCGATGGAAACTTACCCATAAGTGGTCAAATACCGACAATTCTTAAAATCTAATGATATTTAGTGTTCTTCACGTGATGATTTAGTTCAAATTCTTAGTTTCTAACTTCATTATTGTGTTTAATTGGAGTTTGTATCTAATTTTTTTCAGTTTTTTTGGTTACATAAAAAAATAGAGTATAGATTTGAATGTGTTTTTGGTTTTTTTTTTTTTGATAAATTAGTTGTAGAATATGAAATTTTATGTATAATTAGTTGATTTTTAACATGAATATTATCATTATTTTGATTTTGTACTTTGTATTGAAGTATGTTAGTTAGTTTGTATTGGACTTTGTTGAACTATTATTAGGGATTATTCATATTCTATGACTTCTACAATGATTTTGAACCAAAACTGTCGCCTGAGAAATCGCCCCCGGTGGTGCGTAGAAGTCCTCGGGTGTCCCATCCCAGCGCCTATGGGTCAAATCCGAGCGTGTCGAAGAAGAATCCGAGCGCTGCGAACAAGAATCCGCTCGTTGTAGAGAAGAAGAGGAAGACCACCATCTCAAAGTCGCCGAAGTCTCCGGCCAAGCGATCAAAGATAGATACCAATGTGGTATCCGAAGATGATTCCTTTGACGATTTCGTCATAAAAATCCATCGGCGAAGCCTAGAATCACAAAGTCATCCGATAAAAAACAAAAGGTTAGTGATTATTTGTTAATTTAATATTGTGTTTTATGAAGACAGCGGAGACTGCGGGATGTTTGTCATTAAGACCGCAGAGTTCTTGATGCACAGGCTTCCATTGACGGATTTGAAGCAAGACAACATGGCCATGTACCACCAAAAGCTAGTGATCGATCTTTATAGGCACGGCAGTTTGAAGCAAGAGAATAGATGCATGTCCGACAATGATGTGTGTGTTGTCAATGGTGCCCACAAGAAGAGTTGTAGTCTTTATTTTGTACATTTGATGTAATAAAGTCTCACGAAGACTCTTGCTTGTAATTGCTTATTCATTAATAAAAAGTTGAAACGTTCATTCATTCTTCTTTGTCTGTTTGAAGCTTTATGATAAAACACTAGTCTTTAGTCCATAAACAAACTAAACAACTTACGAAGAGAAAAATGTAGATTTGCATGAACAAACTCTTCGTAGTTTGCTTAAAACGATATATTTGCAATCTAAGGGTCAAAGGACTATTGACCTCAATACGATTGTTAGGAGAATATATGATGTCTGGTTATGGGGCATTGAGAGTTGGAGACTCTATAGTTCTTCTAGGTATCTTCCGAAGGTACTGAATTGACCAGTGCACTTCTAGAGACAAGGTAAGAATAAACTATTTAACCTCTTATGTCTCGAAGTCACTACATATGAATTGCATCATGCTTACCTTAATCCTGAAATGAGACATGCAATTTCACAGCTTACGTATTCTCATTTGAGAAAGTCAGAGTTCGGACTCACTATGTGATTCCGAACAGGGCCTATTGGTGAAGTACTAAGTTGTGAAGATGTTATGATTAACTTTGTGAAGTTCTCATAGATATGAAATTCATGTACAAGTAGGAATGGCAACGGGTACGGGTTTTAGCGGGTACACCAATACCGGTACCCGTACCCGCCTATTAAAATACCCGTTAACCCGTACCCGTTAACCCGGTTTTCCCAACGGGGCGGGTAACGGGTATACCCGCCGGGTGACGGGTGCCAAAATTGAGCACCCGCTAACCCATTAACCCGTTTAAAAAAAATAAAAAAATAATTTTTAATAAGAATCAAAACAACAACCTACTCATTATGATATAATCTAATGTTTTCTTAAAAAAAAATATCTAGTTTTTTTCCATAAAAATAATTAACGGGCGGGTTAGCGGGTTAACGGGGCGGGTTTAACATTTTCGCTACCCGACTCGTACCCGCTAAAATACTAACGGGTAATACCCGTTATCCCGTTAACTCATTTTGAATGGGTATTACCCGACCCGTTAAGACCGGGTAACGGACGGGCTAACGGGTTTCGGGTAAAAATGTCATCCCTATGTACAAGATTGCTGAAATGCAATGTATATCACTTCATGCTTTGTTCCTTGGAGTGTGAATAAATGAACTGGCCAGTGTCCAAATTGAGTCTTGACTCTTTTGGATGAAACAATGTGACTTGTTAGCTCCTCGTCAATACATTGTTTCTAACTTATTCACAAGCGACAAAGGAGTTGAGGAAATAACAGCTAGAAGGGTAAAATGGTAATTTCGTAAATCCCGACTAGCTGATGATATTCATGAAGGGTAAACACTGATAATATTCAGTGGATCCGCTCATCATAATTTGGTTGAATTTTTTAGTAGAAAATAAATTCATTTGAACCGAGAGATTTTCAGTGTCAACTCTTTAGTGGAGTCAGTTGACATTAAGCTAAACTTGGAAAAGGTTTGTGAACTTTTGAGTCCAAGTGTTTAGCTCAATCTTTGTTCATTTGGGTCCATGAGGTCACTATCACGAATCACATCGAGTAGGAATAGTTAAACTAGAAGCTAAGGCAAAACAAAAACGAGACAAGTTTTACGAAAATTGTCAAAATGGTATTTTTGTCTTTTGAGACATAGGATGAAATGAATGTCAATAAATTTTTGACATGGTCATTTGATGACATGCATCACTCGGCCAAAATTAGATTTATTGTGCCTTGTGGATTAATTTCATTTCATAAGAATTTTATTGAAAATTCTTAATGGGCCTTTTTCATGTTGTCATGAATAAATGGAAAAGCTTCTAGAAGCCTTTTCTAGAGACAATATGGGCGCCTATTACCCAAGAGAAAGTGAGAATATTTTGTGCATAAATGTATCAAGATACTTGCCAAAAGAAAAAGAGGAAACAAATTTCCTCAAAGAGGCAAGAGGGAATTCGGCCATATGGGTCAAGGGAGAAGCAAATAAAAGAGGAAACAAATCCAAGGACTTGCTTGGCAAGTCTTGGCCGTGTGACTCTATGAAGGAAAAGGGAAATTGGCTCATGAATATGTGATATTCTATAGAAGAGGAAACTACCTTATTGAAGGTGAGACATCTCCTATAAATAGGAGCCTCATTCCACACATTTCATTCATCCAAAGTTTTAGAGATTGAGAGCTTCTCTCTCTAGACTTGGCCGCCCCTCCTCTCTCTCTCTCTCTATTCAATTTCGTTTTTATTGTTTTGGCACCTAGGTCCTCATTTGATCTAGTGTTTAGCTCTTCGACTTCAAGACTCGTTCTTAAGTCGTAGTGTTTAAAAGTGCCCACACACTAATTTCTTTTTATCTTGAGTGATTTAGTGATAGAAACTTTCGTGGTTGCTCGAGTTAGTGAGGAAAGAAAGAGAGACGTGCTGCGAGGGAGACGAACGTTGCAACCTTTTCCAAAAGCTTCTCAACGTTCAAGCTTCTAAAAGGTTAGTAATCTTTTAATGCTCATATTAGTTTTATTTACATGTGCTTGCTCTTTGTCTAGGTTAGTAAAAACTGTTTTACTTGAAAAAGAAAATTTTTGAAATTCCGCCGCTTACCGAAGCGTTAAACTTTTTCTTAAACCCTCGATCAATTCCAACAGTGTGATGTGTTGTATTAGCTGACATTGATATGTATGTTTTTATTTTACTATCCCATAACTATGATATTAGGTAGGATTTGACTGAACAGGTATGGTAGTTACATGTGGGTAATCTTTTGTGTGTTGTATTATGAGATGTGTTCAGGTACAGTATTTAATGTCTTTAGGGTATGTTATTCTGATACTTACTGAGGTTTATTGAGATTATATTTACTGATGTGTTCAGGTATGGTAGTTACCGAGGTTTTATTGAGATCATTGTCAATAAAACCTCATTGTCAATAAAACTGAGGTTTTATTGACATCATTGTCAATAAAACTTAGATTTTATTGACATCATTGTCAATATCAATAAAACCTCAGTTTTATTGACATCATTGTCAATCAATAAAACCTCAGTTTTATTGACATCATTTTCAATTAAACTGGCATTTTATTGACATCATTGTCAATAAAACTGAAGTATTATTGACATCATTGTCAATAAAACTGTTGATTTTAAGAGAAGTAGAAGAATTTTATATTCACAAAAGTCGACATCCATAATTATAAAGTATTACATCATATTTAGAATTACAAAATTAAAACTTATTCAACGACTGCTTCTCTGAGATGAAGGAACATGATCGTCACATGTCTTTCTATTGTGTCCTTCTTTGCCGCACCTGCTACATTTACGCCCACTAGGCACTTCACCTTGGGATAGTATCCTTCTCTTCTTAGGTCTACCTGCCGGACGGCTGTCGAAGTGAGGATGAAGTAATTTGATTTGTTTAACTTCAACAGGAATATCCCATGCTTTAGCACTGCCATGGGGGTGGATGAAACCTAAATAACACCATTTCCAGTACTCGGTGGTATAATAGGCAGAACAAAAGTCCACAGGTGGAAGGTTATGAATATGACATGCCGCAATCGCATGAGCGCATACAAAACTATTTGAAATTCTAAAACCTCAAACTCGAAAACAGAAGAAGGTCTCACCTACAATGAATAAGTATTCACAGTGAGTTCTGGAACAGTAATGTGACATTAATGTCAATAAGCATTGAAACTTATTGGTATTAATGTCAATCAAAAGTCACAGTGAGTTCTTGAAAAATAATTAATTCCTGTTCTTTTTTTATTCATACTAATGTCAATAAACATTGGAACTTATTGGTATTAATGTCAATAAAAAGTCACAGTGAGTTCTTGAAAAAATAATTAATTCCTGTTTTTTTTATTCATATTAATGTCAATAAACACTGGAAATTATTGGTATTAATGTCAATAAAAATTCACAGTGAGTTATTGAAAAATAATTTTGAGAAAAAGCATATTACATTAGTATAGAACTTACCAGCATTAAAGTAGAAAGAGCACGAAAGTCATCCATTCGCTTTTGAAATTTTGGAGTAAGCACCTTCGTTGAAGCCGTTGCTAATTCTCTTTGGTCATAGAACCACTTTTGCATTCTCTTTCTCAACCAATCAATCAACTTCGAAATTGGAAAATCTCTAGCTTTGGAGTCCATTGCATTCATAGACTCGGCATTGTTTGAGGTCATGATTGAGTACCTTGTATTGGTAATGTAGCAACGAGCCCATTTTTCATGTCTCACTTCATTCTCAAGGTATTGTCGAATTTCAATATTTTCCCGGTCGATCATGCACATATACTTTTCAAATTCCATACGATTATATGCCTTTGCTGCACCATAAAACTTCCAGTTGAAACTCTTGGTGAGACCCTTGAAATTGTTCTTCACGTTGCCAAGAAGATGATGCGCGTAATACCCATGTGCCGAATTTGGAAAAACCTTTGCCACAACATTACATATTCAATTGTTCCTGTCGGATACAATGACCTGACGTGGCCTCTCCCCTATCGCTGCCTTTAACGTGCTCAAAAAATTCAACCATGGCTCAATCGATTCAGAGTCTCCAACACCGAAGGCGAGGGGAAAACATTGTTCATTTGCATCCATCGCTACCGCTGTAAACAAAGTTCCACGATGATAGTTCTTCAATAACGTAGCGTCGATAATGATGATAGGCCGACAAAACTTCCATCCTCTTATGAAGGGACTAAGAGACATAACAAAATTTACAAATTTGCGTTCACGGTTAGCAGTAAGCTCCATAACAGACCCTGAATTTTTTTGTCTCAATCATATACTTTAAGGTGGGCAGAAATGCGTACGACTCAGTGTCAGTTCCGTATAACAACCCAAGGACCTTTTCTTTTGCTCTCCAAGCCTTCTTATACGTCATACAAACACATAATCTGTCTCCATGTAACCAAGGATTTCTTTCGGTTTACAATTCATTTGACGAGGATCCACAAACTTGTGTTTCACAACATCTCCTGTGAATAGCGCCGCGGCTTTTGGATTCTTTCTAGACTCTACGGAACATGTATGCTCAGAATCAAACCTATATTAAGAATATGAATGTCAGTTAATAGATCACAAACCTTAGCAAAGCGCGATTGTTAATAAATCACAGTATTTATTGACATTAAAGTCAATAAAAATGAGGTTGTTATTGACATTATAGTCAATAAATCACAGTATTTATTGATATTAAAGTCAATAAACCACGGTGTGTATTGATAATAAATCATAATACAATAAAAAATAATCCCAATTAAAAAGTAATAGAAGTCAAATACTAAAATAAAAAATAAAAGAAAATGTCAATAAAAGTGGGGTTATTTTTGTACATAAAGAAAATAGGTAGTCATAGTTTTGAATAATAATAGACTTATTTGATTTTGGTCCAAAATCATTATAGAAGTCATAAAATAGGAATAATCTTTTAAAAAATATTTATTCGCTATATTCCTATCGTTAAATATAACAGTATTTGGCGGTAACGTAACAGTCTTCCTTTTATTTTTAGTGGCGAATCGAGAGCTGCTTGGACTCCGGAAAAGGACGGTTACTTTGTCGATTTGATGTTGGATAAAGTCAAGGAACAGAACGACCAGTCGTTCGACTGGTGGGCTTAGGCAGATATGGAATGCAAGTTCAACAGTAGGTTTGATGTTCAGTGCTCAAGAGATTCGTTCAAGAGGCGCCGAAGGACTCTCAGGGCCTGGTACAGGTCTGGTCAAGAATTTGTTGGACCAGACCGGCTTTACTTGGGATGAGACTAAGCATATGGTCGTCGCTGAAGATCATGTCTGGGATGAATACATCAAGGTTTTTCTTCTCCTCCCACTTTCATTACATATATTTGTTTTGATTGAGAATACATTTTAAGGGGTCTTTATTCACAAAGAGGGCTCACTATTTGAACTTCACGAAAACTAGACTTTTTGCCTTCGTTTGTAATTATGTGTAGTAAATCTGCCATACATTTCTGTCATAATTTTGATAAAATTTAATAATTATGCAAGGTGAGTTTGGGGTTTCAGTGCGGGAAATAGAGGAAGGGTTTCAGATTTTATTTCTATTTCTTATGTTAGGTTTAATTATGATAAACTTCAACTAGTTCTGATAGATCAGTTACAAGAACTGATATATGAACTTTCTATTTTGAATTCATTTTCAGGAATACCGAGATGCTCGTCCATTCCGAACCAAGATCATTCCTTACTACAATGATCTGTGTTCTCTATATGAATATGTACCAAAAATCCCAGAGAAGACAGGTAAAGAAAGAGGTCTCAAATGTGTTGTTTTATTACTCGCTGCTGCATTGTGTAATAGAAAAACTAAGCGATGATCGTAATGTTGATATCAAAACTAGACGAGGAATCATCATCGCTCGCTCTTCATGATGACCACAAGGAGGAGTCGGAGGAGGAGATCCGCGATGAAGCATTTTATGAGCGCAGGTAGAAATATCGGCACGAGGTTCATTGGTATGATGAGATGGAGCGGTGGTTCGTGCTTCTAATACTGAGAGAGGTCGAGACGGGAGAGATGGTTGATGGAGACTTAGTGAGAAAGCATGGCAGGATATCTTCCGATCTCTGAGGGGGAGGTACGAGTTCGTTGATTGCCCTGAAACCTTTGAAAAGGTCAAGAATCGGTACAAGATGATGAAGAGGCAATACAACCTCACCAAGAAGCTGCTCGAGTTTGACGGCTTCTCTTGGGACGATTCCAGCCAGAGGGTCACAGCTTCCGTTTCTGTCTGGCGAGATTTCATGAGGGTAACTGAGTCTTTTTTTTTTTTTTTTTTTTACCTGAAGTTACAGTAATAGAAAAGTGAGATGAAAATGAGCACAAACTAAAACTTCTCTAATTGGTAAAAAAAGAAAGAAAAAAAAACCATTTCAACGCATTTCCCTTTACTTAAGTGACCTCTCATTTTCCTTTCCATCTATTTTTCTTTCGCGATACAGGACGCACGACAAATCCGGAACCATCCCAGCCCTTATTTCAAAGACTTGCACAAGATTTGCGACCCGAATCCGGACGAGAAAGAAGGAGAGGATTCAATGCTTCAGAAGAAGAAACAGAAGCCTGAATTCGAGTCTCTCTCTGGCTCGTGCGATCAAGATTTGGACGAAGGAGAGGTCTCAAGGCCTCAAAAGAAGGTTGACTTCGGGAGTCTCTCTGGTTCGGAGAAGACGAGGAGATCACGGCGGTGCCGATCAAGAGCGTAGTTAAAGCAGTGTAGGCTTTGCCTGACATGGACGGTGAGTCTGTGTTGGACGCGTGCGATCTTCTTTTGGATAAAAACAAGGCCAACACTTTCATGGCTTTGGATGTGAAGCTCAGAAGGAAGTGGCTTGTGAGGAAGCTGAGGCCACACCCACTCATTACGTGATGAAACTTTTGAATTGAAGAGCAATACACTCTCTCTCTCTCTCAGGGTCTAACTGTATGGTTTTATTACCTTAATTAGTACATTACGATAGAAAGGCAGGCAAACACTTCTGTTTACGATCAATCTCATCAGCATACTTTTTTTTTGCTCGAAATCTCATCAGCCTATATGCATCCAAAAGTAGCCCTTTCAAGGATTGTTATGAATAGTGGTAAAAGCTTGGAAAAATAGCGTATTTGCACTTTTTATCACAACATCATGCTATTACTCAGAAAAGGTATATTCAACTAAATGTGGCTGGATATTGCGAATCTGACTCTTAAATTAGCTTATTAAGTTAGATTACTTGCTAGTACATATTTTAGTGATGTTGTTCTAATTAAAACCTTCAAGGTAAAAGAAGAAACAGAAAAAAATAAGTAGATAATAGAGACCAAAACTCTCACGGAAAGACAAATAATTATTTCATCTTATTCTAAATGATTATGTCCAACATCTGTTAACTCTTAGAAATAAAAGTACCATTAACTGCCCTAAACAGTCGACTATTTTATTATTATAGTGTACCACCAACTAACAGAAAGTATTCAACAAAAAGGATCTCCAAAGATTTCCTTTGAATAAATATAAAAGCTTATAACCAAAGCTTGGAAAATACAGACTTACTATTGTTTTTCTTCCTGGCTTACATACATATATTATAATATTGATAACATAACAGTTTATACATTGAATTCCTACATCTAAACCCTAGTTTTGTTAAGATATCAGCAAATTCCAAAAACACACAACAAAGGGGACTAGCTGACATTTTTCCTCATATTCATAAGTCAATCATCCCCAAAGATTGTTGACCATACTAGTCCCTGCACAAACTTGCACCTCTCAGCTTTCTCTTCTTGGTCCTTGTCCGACAATGGAGGCGAGCTATTATCTCTGCTGCAAAAAACCAAAACCCAATTGAAAACAATAATAATAATAATTTTTTTTAAAAAACAACCATTTTTTATCGGCAAGTTCATTTCTTTTTTACCTTTCTAGAGATTTATGCTCAGAGATTTCTACTTCTTCTTCTCCATCTTCTTCTTCTTCTTCTTCTTCTTCTTCTTCTTCTTCTTCTTCTAAACTACCAACTTCAGAAGAAGAAGCGAGGTGTGAGTTAATGTATGGCTTGTGTCTGGGAGTGTTATGAAGGAACGACAACAATGGGTCGATCGATTTCATGGAGGTCGAAACCGGGGCCACCGATCCGAAAATGGACCGGTACGGCTCGTCTTGCAACTCTTTTCTCGACAACGAAAGGTTCGAGAAAAACTCGTCCTTCTGGGGTTTCGATTTCTGATGACCGTGGTCTTACTAAAGTCAAGGAATCCACCAAATAAGCTTTGATGTAAAGAAAAAATGTAAGGAAAGAAACTAAATATAAAAAAAAGGATATCTTAGAAGAGTTGACGTGCTGGGTCGTGATGTGACAAACCATGTTCGTCCCAATTCTCGTAGTTGCACAAACAGGGCATACCTGGAATTGGTGTCACTTAAATTCATAAGCAATGAAAGGTTGATTCATCCCATGGAAGGCCAAAGTTATGAGGGAAAAAAAAAATTTCTATTGCCCATGAGCCATGACTTTCATTACACAAACGCCAAATAGTAAAGGAAAAAGCATAACAAGCTTTTCCAATTTTTATTCATTCTCTCTCTATCGACATTTAACCATCTTTTTGTTTTTGTTTTTAACTTTTAATAAGCCTTTCTAATTTTGATTGTGCAAAAGTAACTCGTGGCCTCGTGGGCTAAAAGATGTTCAGAGACAACACACTTTATTTTTTTCGCTAAAAACTAAACGAACAAAAACCCACATGATATGTCTACGATATTTAAATCAAAGAAAGAAAGTCCAAAATCAAAAAAATTGTTTGGAATCCGATGAAAAAAAACAATACCCACTTCCTAAATCTCCGCAAGCTACGAGCTTTCTCACTAATTGTCACTACTTAACGCATCGAAATTTCAATCGAAGACGAAAAACAAGGTTTACGAGAAGAACAAACCCCAGAATTTGACTCCGAAGCGTGCTCTTCATCGATGTGGCAGCAAAGGCCAAGCAAGTCAAAATCCTCGGAACAGTACGGGCATGGAAAGTCCAACCTCAAATCTTCATCTCCATCAAAGTCGTCGATCTCGATGAAGAAATCTGATCAAGAGAAAACCCAAATCATTAGTCCCTTTAAGATAGACAGACAGAGAGAGAAAGATTAGGATTTTATTGAATTACCAGGGTGAGACTTGAGCGTGGACTGGTAACTTCTCGACGAAGCAGAAGAGAGGCCAAAGCTCCAACTATCTTCCTCCATTGAAAACAAAGCTCTCGACTTTGATAAGAATAAATATAATTATAATATTATCTCAGCTAAAAGAAAGAGTCGGGAAAATAAATGATGGGTTTTTGAAGGAAGAGAGATTTGGGAGTCACCAACAAAGGCATAAGGTACTAATAAACTTGGTGCTAAATAATAAGCCAAAGAAAACTATTCAAAAAAAAAAAAAAAAAGGTCCGTCTTTTATTATTATTGGGTTTTATTTTTATTTTTATTCTCAGATAATAAGCGTGTGGGGCCTTATTAAACAAATAAAAATAAAAAGCCAAAAGTGAGAGAAGAGACGTGGAAATGACAAAGGACCTTCGGGTCTTTGTGGTTTGGATTCATAGACTAGTGAGATGCGACAAAATCTATACCATAGATAATAATCCCAACTCCTCTCTCACTTTTCTCCTCAGGTCGCCACGTACTATCGTTAAGCGATGACACGTGACGTCCTTAATTTTTTTTCGGTCTTTATTTTTTTTTTTCCGACCTTTATTTTTTATTTTTATTACCTTTAAATTACCTTTAATTTTTTTTCTCTCTCATCAATATATTTTGTATAATTTTTTTATGTATATTATTTTTTTTCTCCTCCTCTCTATCAATATATTTTGTATAATTTTTTTTTATGTATTTTATAATAATAATTACTAATACTATATTATACTATATCAATAACATACATTATTTTGAGTATATGTTATTATATATATATATATATATATATATATATCTTTAAATAGTTTTATATTTTATTTATTAAATTCTCTTTCTTTTTCTCTTTGATATATATTTACCTTCATCTTATATGTGTCTCCATATTTCATTGAAAGCGAATGCAAGTTTTATTTAACCATGAAAGTCTGACCAATGTACAAAGTAAATTTTTTACATTTTATTATTTATTCATGATTATTAAGGGTTTTTTTTCCTTAATTGTTGGTTTTTTTAGTGCACGTTGTTTAAGAAGCTTGATAACACAAGTTAACATTTACAAATTTTACTTGCTATTATCATTTATAATATCCTAAAATCATTAGCGCGTAGCTCATTGCTAAAACTAGTTATATTAGATATGCTTCAAGCCAATTTCATTTTTCCCTCTATTATAAATGAATGAATAAAAAACTCTAAAATAAATTTTCACTATTTATTCCACTCTATTTTAGAGTGAAATTTTAATAATATTTAAATAACTTAATTAATTACAAAACGATTCAAAAACTTATTATATATTATGTAATTATAATAGTTCATCACAAAATCATTTTATGTTATTCTAGTTTGGTCTGAGCATCTATCCAAACTCAAAAGTAGTCATTAAATTACATGACATATATATGAATTAAAACCTTAAAAAATAAATTGTTAAATATTATACATTACAAAGTCAAGTGTAAACAATATAATAGATGTTGATGTCGATTTTCAGATCGATCAACAATCACGAATAGAAAATAAAAAATGAAATAACGAAATATTTCAAAGGGGGTTCAGAAAGGCGTCGTATAAGAAACAATTTTATAACAGTAAATAATAACAATATACGAATATTAATTAATTTTTATTATTTGGGAGAAGGTTACAAATGGACGAGATGACGAACCCAACAGGTCGGACTCAAGACGGTAAGTAGGAATACAATATCGAATTAATTGGAAGACTAAAAAATGGAGCTCGAATGTGTGAAAATTGTCCTATCCTCTTCTATTTATAGGCGAGATAGAACCTTCTGGCCGAAGACACGTGTTCCTCGATCCATTTTCCTCGCCGAGGTCGTAGTCGTCCGAGATCCGATCTTCGCGGCGCGGTCTGCTCTTTGACTGATCCTTCGGATCATGAAGACGTGGTCGAACTGGCGTCCCTCACCGAGTCGGAAAATGTTGCGGGGCTTGGGCCGATCTGCCGAGAGTGAATTGGGCCCGTAATTGATTTCGTGGGCTGGTCTTCAAACTGAATATGGGCTTCAATCGGGCCTAAGCCCATTTGAAATGATATTTTAATATTTGAGTTTTTATACCCCCACAATTAGCCCCCAAATATTTTGAAAATATTTCGAATATTTTGGAAATATTTAACGCGGGGAATTCGAAGTGTTCCGAATAAAAAGGGGGAAGATCGAAGATTTGGAATCACGTGGCATCGTATGAGAGCGCGTTCTTTTCACACGTGTCGTGACCTAACTGTATTTCATAGGTCGAAGTCGAAGAGTCGAGGAATCTGTTATCTTTGCAGATATCGAGCGAAATATCTTAGATTTGATTTGATTTGATTTCCGAAATCATTATATTTTTTCGGGATTTCGGGTAATAATGAAACATATAAATAAGCGTGCCGAAGAGTCACTTCTTCTCATTTATATTCTCGTCATCCGCGGTTAAAAGGTAACTTTCTTTTCTGAGTTTCTCTCTCTACCCTTTAAATTCTCTCTAAGTTCTTCGATTTTGGTTAGACTTAGACCGCTTCTTATTCTTAGTTCGACCAACGAACTCACGAAAGTTCATAACTTTTAGACACTTCGCCCTTAAAGCCATAGTTTTAGAATGTCGGGATCAGGACTTCGTCCATCAGGGTCTCAACCTCTAGGGAATGAAGATATACTGTTACCTTCTGCCGTGACCTCGACCGACCTCAGGAGAATCCGCGAAAAGTATCAGATTTCCCCGGAAATTAATATCATTCTTCCTCCTCATGGAGCTACAGCCGACACCGTAGTGGAGGGTTATTGTTGTATATATGAAATATGGATGGAGAAATGTGGTTTAAGATTTCCCATTCATCCTCTCCTATTCGACTTCGCCCAGACTTTAGGGTTGACCATTCCCCAGATGTGTCCGATTTTTGTTAGAATGATAATAGGTCTGATAGTTGTGGCCTACGAGGAGAAGATCGAACTCACTTTGATGGATTTAGTCTGTCTGTGTGTGGTCAAGGTGAACTCGAAACACGATCCGAAGTGTTTCTACCTCTCGAAAGCCGCGGGCAAGGGTGTGATCTCGGGTCTACCCTCGAAGGACAAATTTTGGGGGAGGCGATATTTTTACTTCGCCGTGAATGAGCATTCACTCGGGGACCGAGCTCGTTCTTTCTCGTCAAAATGGGCGAGCTCGCCGAGTATGCATAAATTTTAGTTCGCCCGCATTTATATTCTTCACAATGAGATTTACTTAATCATTTTCATCTTCATTTTTTTTTATATAGAAAAAATCAAAGCGCCATCCCAAGGAGTGGAGTTCGCCGAGAAATTAACGTTGCTGCAGTTGGGCGAAGTAGAGTGGTCGAGCTTCACCCCATTCAGATTCATTTCGGCCAAAGTTTGGCCTTTTCCACCAAAATTATCAGAGCACTTAGAGGAAGGTTAGCTTGATTTGAT
The DNA here is from genome assembly GCF_054948205.1 of Urtica dioica subsp. dioica. NCBI lineage: Eukaryota > Viridiplantae > Streptophyta > Magnoliopsida > Rosales > Urticaceae > Urtica > Urtica dioica. The sequence goes on from NC_142763.1 coordinate 40,925,827, forward strand.
CTCGTCCTTTTTCTCACGGTCAATTGTATACATCCTGTTTTGATCAAGTTTTTATTCTGTTAGTCGTAGGGGACAATATGAATACCCCGAGGCGAGGAAGCAGAAGAAGGGAGGCGCCGCCTCGACTTCGACCCCGACCCCGGCTATCCCCGTCGACGATCCTGAGGTCAAAGTGATCGGAGTTCGTATGGTGACTGAGATCCCGGTTGTTCAGGTGCCCTCCGACGAGGTACCCGAGACGGCCGAGGTCGCTCCGAAGGACATTCAGGGAGCCAAAGTTCCCGAGGCCGAGGAAACTCAAGCCCCTGGAGTCGGCGAAGACGTCCCCGAGGGAGCTGAGGGTCGAGCCCCCGAGAGGGACGAGATCGGGGGGGGGGGGGGGGGGCGCCCAAGAAGAGGAAGATGCCGGCGAACCGGGTTCCTGAGGGGGGAGCCCCCGGTGCAAAAAAAAAGAAGAAAAGGGGTCCGGGTCCCGACCTTGCTGGCAGGGACGACGAAGAGACCGCCCCTGAAGTCCCTGCGACAAAGTTGACTCGGGCGGAAAAGGGCAAAGCCGCCGCCGAAGGAAGCAAGTCTTCCTCGAAGTCGAGGTCTGGGGGCCGAGATGACTCCGCCCTGACCCGGAAGAAGAAACACGTCGTCAACTTCCACTTCGCTCGGGATCATCTGTTGTGCGACGACCTTTACTCCTCGGCGGGGCTTCTTCGTCAGATGACGTGTTCCGGGATGGAGCTCCCAAAGGTCCCTGACCTCGCCGAGGCGGACTGGTACAGGATGATGGCCTCGGCCATAACTGGGGTAATAATTTTTTTTATATAGCCGATATGTTATACTTTGTGAAAAATGACTATTTTTTGTTACGGTCGAACTAATGATAGGTTGATTTCAGCTGTCCACCCAACTGAACCGAGGTGTTTTTCGCTATGAAAAGCGCCTTCGTGATGCCAAGGTCGAGCAGGAGAAGCTTGCCGAGGTTCAGAAGGGGACGGAATCTTTACAGGCCGAGCTCCAGGGGATGAACGACAAGATCGCCACCCTCCAGGACGATCTTCTGGCCAAGGATGCTCTCTTGGAGAGGTCGAACGGTAAGATTGAACGCCTTCGTGGCAAAGTTCAGTTCTTGTCCGTCGACATCGATGATAAGAAGGAGAAGATCAAGGGATGGGCGGCTCGTTCCAGCGGCTTCGAGAAGGAGAGCAACAAGCTGGCGTCCGATCTCGAGGCACGAGATAAAGAGTTGAAGGATGCTCTGGAGGAGATCGCCCGGATGAAAAGGTCGGCGAAGGCGGAACGAGATCGGGCAGTGCACGCGGCAAAGAAAGCGACCTCGCTCAAGTATCGCGAACAGATCCTCAAGCACCGTGCGCAGAAAGAGAAGATGGTCGAGGCCGTCCTCATTCTCAAAAAGCTCGAACAATGCCGGGGGAACAAGGAATTGATCTCGGAGGCCTTGAAGGGCGAGATTTCGGACTGGGCGGCCGAGATGAAGGATACTGAGGATGGCATTGCTCAGTACGAGGCCGATTACGCGGCTGTCGCCGTCCCTGAGGTCGAAGACATCTTGTTCACTCCATATGCCGACCGTTCCCCTACCGATGTCTTTATGACCGAAGGCGAGGCCTCAGTCATCAACGAACATGGCTCGATGCTTGGCCGTTCTGACGAGGTTCTCAACTCTATCCCGGAGGGAAATGAAGAGGCGGCGGCGTTCACGCCTACTCCAGAGCGTCAAGATACCGAGGCCGAACTCCGCGACCAAGCCTGAGTCCTCAGCTTTTTTTTTTTTTGCTTATTCAAAAAAATGTTTTATCTTGTTTTTGGGGCCCGTATTTTTTGGCGAAGTTTTTATTGGTTTTGATACAGTCATAGGGGGCTTCGGTACCCCTATTTTATTTGAATTTGCGTTATTATTTTATGCAATTTCGTTTATTTTTTTTTAATTTTGCCAAGTTTTTTAGCTCGCCAAAATCTATTATGAATGCATGGATGTTTACTTTTATTCAGTCCGTCCTGCCGATCTGAATATCTATTTTTTTTTTTCGCTCCTGAGGCGGCTCAGGACAGTGTAATATGTTGTCTTTTAGGTCGCTTGTATTTGGCCTAAAATGTTTCCCTTGAAGTTTCAAATGATTCGCCAAGTCTTTTAGATCGCTAAAGAGCTAAAAAGTTTCCCATAGGCCGAGGTTACGAATTGGTTCGTGGTTCAAAATCTTTTAAGTTGTTCGGACTATCGCCTGTCCGAAGCATTTCCCTTGTAGATTTGAAGCCGAAGTCCATAATCAAATTTGGTGAAAATTTAAAGTCTTTTAGATTGTCGTGGACCTAAAAAGTTTCCCTTAATATTTTCGGACGAGATCGACCTTCATGGGTACGATCTCCGATGATGCTGCGAGATGTCGGTTCTCGCCAGAGTCGAGGCGTTTGCCCTGCTAGCCGAATCCGAGGTCGGGGTCATTGGCCGAGGTGCGATCTCCGTGGCTCAAGAGGTAGGGGGACTGTGCCTTTGTAGTAAGAGGCTGCCTACGTACCCTTATGCAGGGATCAAGTCGGACGTAGTTCAATTTTTACTGGTTTTAACAGTAATATTTTTTGAGGTTCAAGACGTTCCATGATCTTAAAATCGGGATTCCGTTGAGTGTTTCAAGTTCATAAACGTCGGGATAGGTTACTCTGGTGACCTTATAGGGGCCTTCTCATTTTGCCTCGAGTTTTCCGGCGTTTGCCTCGGCAGTATTTTGAAAGATTTTTCGGAGGACCAAGTCCCCTACATCGAATCTTCTTGTGCTGACGTCTTTGTTGTAGAATCTAGCGATGGATTGCCTATATCGGGATAGCCGTGATAGGGCTGAATCTCGCTTTTCCTCCACTAGGTCTAAGGCATCGCATAGAGCCTCGTCATTTTTTGGCTCATCCTCAGGTGCGTATTTTACCCTAAGGGTCTGCACCTGATGCTCGATTGGGATGACAGATTCGACTCCATGGATGAGGAAAAACGGAGTTTCCCCTGTCGGCCTTCGCGGGCTGGTTTGGTATGCCCAGAGCACGCCTGGCAGTTCTTTTGCCCACCGCCCCTTCTTGGCATCGAGCCTTTTCCTTATGGAGTCGACTATGGTCTTATTTGTTGCTTCCGCGTGCCCATTTCCTTGAGGTTATCGTGGTGTTGACATTCTTACTTCAATGTTGTTATGGAAGCAAAATTTTCTAAATTTTTTCGATATGAATTGTGATCCGTTATTTGTTATGATCTCGTGGGGAGTTCCATGCCGACAGATTATATTTTTCCAGATGAATGCTGTGACGTCGACGTCTTTTATCAAGACGAAGGCACCAGCTTCCACCCATTTAGAAAAATAATCTGTTAAGATTAACAGAAATCTTAACCCGCCAGGGGCGACCGACATGGGTCCCACAATATCCATAGACCATTTCATGAATGGGTATGGCGCCGAGATAGACGACAATTCTTCCGCGGGTCTTTTTATGTTGGGGGCATGGCGTTGGCATTGATCGCAGCGGCGCGAGTGCGCCTCGCAGTTTGCCAACATGGTCGGCCAAAAGTAGCCTTGCCTCTTTATTTTGATGGCGAGCGCTCGTCCGCCTGCGTGATTTCCGCATTCCCCTTCGTGTACGTCTTCCAGGATTCGTTTAGATTCCTCTGTCCCGACGCACTTGAGGTAGGGTCCTGCGAAGCTTCTTTTAAACAGGCTTCCACCTATGATGCAAAATCTCGCGCTTCTCAGCCCGATCTTGCGTTTTGCCATCTTATCGGATGGGACCGTACCAGTCGTGATGTAATGTAGTATTTCATCTCTCCAATCCCTCCCTTCTATTGTTATGACCGCGGAAACGGTCGTGACAATAGAAGGTTGTTTGATTGTTTCGACTGGTATAATCCTCTTGAGGCCCGGATCCGAGGTAGATGCTAGGGCAGCCAATGCGTCGGCCGAAGTATTCTCGCCTCGAGGGATCCTTGTCAGGGAGAATTCTTCAAAGTTTTTTGTTAGTTCTTTTACGACTTTTAGGTAAGCTTCCATTCGCTCATCCCTAGTCTCGTATTCCCCGGAGTATTGGTTTGCTACGAGTTGGGAGTCGCAGAAAGCTTCCACTTTCTTTGATCCAACTGCAGTGGCCAATCTAAGTCCGGCGACTAGTGCTTCGTACTCGGCTTCGTTGTTTGATGCGACGAAGTTGAGCCTAAATGATTGTTCTATAGTCTCACCGTGAGGGGAGGTCAGGTGTATTCCTACTCCTGCCCCCTGCTTCGATGATGCCCCGTCCACTTTAAGTGTCCAGGTACCTTCGACTTCGGTCAAGGTGGGACTTTCCCTCGGGAGTTCGATGATGAAATCCGCTAAAACTTGCGATTTAGCGGATGTCTTCACTCGGTACTCAATATCGTATTCACTCAGTTCCACGGCCCACTTGGTTAATCTTCCTGATTGGTTAGGGCTATGTAGGAAACTTCTGAGCGGATGTGACGTCATTACTATTATGGTGTGAGATTGGAAGTATGGTCGAAGTTTTCGCGCGGCGGAAACGACGGCCAAGACCAGTTTTTCCATAATAGGATATCGAGTTTCAGCATCGACTAACGACTTGCTTGTATAAAAGATTGGTCGTTGGTCCCCCTGCTCTTCCCTGACGAGTACTCCACTAACTGCCGCCTGAGATACTGCGACGTAGAGATAGAGTGGCTCCCATGCAACGGGTTTTGCCAGGATTGGGGGTGTCGATAGGTATTCTTTCAATTTTTTGAACGCCTCTTCGCATTGGTCGTCCCATTCAAGCTTCTTATTCCCTTTAAGGAGCCGATAGAAATGGAGACATTTATCTGTTGATCGAGAGATGAAGCGATTGAGGGCAGCGATGCGTCCCGTCAACCTTTGGACTTTGCGTCTATTATGGGGCGAAGGCATCTCTCGTAAGGCGTGTAATTGATCCGGGTTAGCCTCAATTCCTCTTTGGGTAACTAAATACCCCAGGAACTTGCCGGATGATACTCCGAACGAACATTTGGTGGAATTGAGTTTCATGGCATATTTATTCAATACCTCGAAACATTCCTCCAAATGCTTTATGTGGTCGTTCTCCCTTAGGGATTTCACTAGCATATCGTCAATATACACTTCCATCGTCTTCCCTATCTTTTCCTTGAACATTTCGTTGACTAACCTTTGATAGGTGGCGCCAGCGTTCTTTAGTCCAAAAGGCATGACCTTATAGCAATATGTGCCACGGTCGGTGATGAAAGCTATTTTTTCTTGGTTGTCCGAATGCATCAGGATTTGGTTATATCCTGAGAATGCGTCCATGAATGAGAGTATTTTATGCCCCGCGGTCGCTTCGACTAGCTGGTCGATGTGCGCCAACGGGAAGCTGTCTTTGGGGCATGCTTTATTCAGATCGGTGAAATCGACGCATACCCTCTATTTCCCATTTTTTTTCTTTACGACGACAGTGTTTGCCAGCGAATCCGGGTATTTCACTTCGCGGATTGAATCTGCACTGAGCAGTCTTTCGACTTCGTCGTTGACTACCCGTGCCCTGTCGGGACCGAGCTTTCGTCTTTTTTGTTTTATCGGTTTAAAACTGGGATCGACGTTAAGTTGGTGAGATGTGACGTCGATGCTTATTCCTGGCATATCTTCGGTTGACCACGCGAAGGTGGATTTGTTTCGTTTTAAGAAACAGATCAGTTCTCGCCTGATGCTACCTTTAAGCTTAGTTCCGATTCCTACACACTTGGAAGGATCGAAGCCATCGAGCTGTACTTGGACCGTTAACTCAGTGCTTGGCGCATCGAGGGAGTCGGGGTCCTCTAGTGTGAGAACGCTCTCGGCCGACTCCACGTTCATTAATTGATATTGCTCTTCTTTAATTGTCTTGGCACAATGTTTGTGGCTAGTGAGATAGCAACTGCGGGAGGTAGCCTGATTACCTCGGATCTCTCCTATTCCCTCAGGCGTAGGGAAACGAATACATTGATGAAAGGTTGATGGCACAGCCCTCATCATATGTATCCATGGTCTTCCCATGATAATGTTGTAGGGGGAAGGACAGTCTAGTACTTGAAACTCTACTATTTTGTCGATTCCATGTGTTTTTACGGGCAACCTGATTGTTCCAAAGGATGGAGTAGTGGACCCATTAAAACCTGTTAAATGGGTTCGTTCTCTTTCAATCTCGTCTTCATCGATTCCCATCTTTGCCAGGGTATCCTTGAAAATAAGATCTACAGAGCTGCCTCCATCGATTAGAACTCTTGCAACCTCACAATTAGACACGTCGATCGTGATCACGAGTGCGTCGTCGTGCGGTTCGGTTGTCCCAATTGCTTCTTTTTCGGAGAACGAGATTTGAACATCTTGTTCTAGTCTGATTTTGGTTGTTTGGTTACTCAGTCGTCTTTGATGTGTTTTGATGGAGTTAACCGTTTCATTGCAAAACTTTGAGCCGCCCATTATGAAGTCAACTCTGTGTTTTGCGACAGTCGGCGGGGAGTTTGGTTCCCCTTCCTCCTCGGGTCTCACTCTCTTGGGGGAGGGGTTGCCCCTTCCCCTGTTATTGCTATTGAAGACCTTCTTTTTTGGCGGGGGTCCTAGGTCAACGTCTTTTAGTTCCCCCTTTGCGTATTTTTCGGCTAAAGCCTTACGCATGGTCTCGCAGTTAACTGTGTCGTGGCCGTTAGCCTTGTGGAAACTGCAATACGCATTGGGATCCCGTGTCCATTTCTTTGCTTGGGGTCCTCCCTCCTTAATGTCATCACCGACATTGAACGTGTAGTTAGGAGGGGCGTGTTGCTTTTTGGCGTGAGGTGCGGCGTCGTGGGGATTAATCCTGCGAGGGTTATTTACGGGCCTCACCCAAGTATTGGAGGGTGGTTTCTTTTCGGCCGCACGTTGCCTCTCGTAGGAAGCAAATTCTTCTTCGGCCTTTGCATAATTTGCGGCCTTATGAATTGCATCCTCTAGTGTGAGGGGGCGGTTAACAGTCATCTCCAGTTTCAGCTTCGAATCGTGCCTTAACCCGTTCCTTAGAGAGGTTATGGCAGACTCGTGGCATACGTTAGAGATTTTCGAGAGTACGTCCTTGTAACGGATCATGAAATCCTTCAAAGATTCGTTCTCTCTATGTTGGATCCCCCATAAGTCTGCTATGGTCAGGTCGTCCTCCACGAACATTGAATAATGTTTCAGGAATGCAGCCAATAGCTTATGGAAACCATCAATGGAGTTTGGTTCGAGTTTGGAGAACCATTCCAAGGCGGGTCCGAAAAAGCTCTCGGCGAATAGTTGGCAGTATCCTGCCTCTAATTCTCTCTCAGAGAGCATAACCCGTCGCATTGCGACTCTGAAGGACAATATGAAAGCCTTCGGACTTGAGGTGCCATTGTACCGTGGGAGGCGAACCTTTCCGGTATCTCCCAGTTGCACTTCAGTGATGTTTCTGGCGAAAGGAGTTCGCCCTGTTTCTTCTATGAGGCGATCTATCTCGGGAGCCGAGCTGGTCGCAGAATGAAACTCTGAACGAACAGCTCTCAGCTCGGCCGTTATAGATTCCTTGAACCTGTCCAGTTCGGTCATACTGGGTTCGCCACCACGAAAGAGGCGAGGTCCCGATTGGGCCGGATTGATCGCGGTTGCACTTGTCGGGCCATGACGGGTCTGATTCATCCCGCCGAAACGCTGGGGGGTGAATGTTTGATAGATCGCTGGAGGGCGAGGTCCCGAATCAGTCGCGAAAGACCCGGACGGTGCTCCCCCGGGCGGAGGCGGAGGGAGTCCAGAGGGATCGATCGTGACTTCTGTCGCGACCTCGCCAGCAGTCCCCCTAAGCTGAAAGCTTGTGACGGGAGACTGGTCTGTTCCTCGGGCGACCTGTATCCCAGAGAAATCCAGACGGACTCCGGGAGGGATAGCTCGGCTTGTTTGCGCAACCGAGGTTGCTTGGCGAGCTGACTTAGAGGCGGTCATATCTCCGGATCCCACTTGAGGATCCGGGGTGTTTTGAGGAGTCGAGAGAGTATTCAACCGGTCATTAAGAGCGCGGTTGGTCTCGGCTTGCTCATCAATTTTTTTGGTCAGCATATCCAGGATTGCCCTGATCCCTTGGGGGATCTCCTCTCCGGATTCATAATGAGTCGGAGTGGAATACATAATTTTTTTTTTTTTACGAACTGTTTCTTCCGAGATTGGTCTTTCTGAAAATTCCCACAGACGGCGCCAAATTGTTGATGTCGATTTTCAGATCGATCAACAATCACGAATAGAAAATAAAAAATGAAATAACGAAATGTTTCAAAGGGGATTCAGAAAGGCGTCGTATAAGAAACAATTTTATAACATTTAATAATAACAATATACGAATATTAATTAATTTTTATTATTTGGGAGAAGGTTACAAATGGACGAGATGACGAACCCAACATGTCGGACTCAAGACGGTAAGTAGGAATACAATATCGAATTAATTGGAAGACTAAAAAATGGAGCTCGAATGTGTGAAAATTGTCTTCTCCTCTTCTATTTATAGGCGAGATAGAACCTTCTGGCCGAAGACACGTGTTCCTCGATCCATTTTCCTCGCCGAGGTCGTAGTTGTCCGAGATCTGATCTTTGCGGCGCGGTCTGCTCTTTGACTGATCCTTCGGATCATGAAGACGTGGTCGAACTGGCGTCCCTCACCGAGTCGGGAAATGTTGCTGGGCTTGGGCCGATCTGCCGAGAGTGAATTGGGCCCGTAATTGATTTCGTGGGCTCGTCTTCAAACTGATTATGGGCTTCAATCGGGCCTAAGCCCATTTGAAATGATATTTTAATATTTGAGTTTTTATACCCCTACAATAGACATGATACATTATAAATTTAAGTGCAAATAAATCATGTGGAAAAAGTATATTCATGAATAAGACTAAATAATAAATTATTTATAGTTTTTTTTTCATATGTAAAGTTTTAATTAGTATTTTAGTATGATGCACTTTATTTTATAATTGTTTATCAAATATTTAAATGTTATATGTAATGTGTATTTATATTATAATTTTATTTTTCTTTATATTGATTGGACAGTCACGTAATATATCATTTTGAATTTATATAATATGTAAAAAAATATATATAGTATAATTAGATACAAAAGATACAAATTAAATTAAGTATATATGAACTATAATATAATAATTAAGAAGTTAAAATTATTAAAATATTAAAAAAAAGGAATATGGTTGTTTTTGTGTTAAAGATGAAGTATTGAGGAGGAGACGAAATACTATTTGAAATGAGTTGCATTTTGAAATGTAAAAAACTATAAAGTTTTAGATTGAACTTAGCGAACACGAATTCTATTATTATTATTATTATTATTATTATTTTTTAAAGCACCCTGAGTATTTTTTTTTTTTGAGGGAGGGCTTTATAAGTAGCCAAAGATACAAGAGCAGATATTTACAAATATGAAGGGCTGGACAAATATAAATATCTATTTCTAGAACCACACAAACACACCTCAGAAATAATTAAATGTGGGCATTGCGCCCGTCGAGATTCGATCCCGCGTCCTACCCTTGGGAGGAGAGTGGTATTACCACTTTACCCAAACAAGCTTGGGTTAAAGCACCCTGAGTTTGAAGGCTATTTTATCACCAACTACCTTCAAGGCTTCAACTACAGTGAGACCGATGATTCTCAATTGCACCGCTTTGCCATTTATACCCTCAATATTGTTCTGGAACTACGTAGGCACAGAAAAAGATTCGCTATATAGGAGGAGGGTTATTTTCGTCATTTGATATACATTTGTCGGTTTTTTTTCATACGGTTGGCCCAACAAAAGCCCGAAAAGTGTTCGATAAAGGCCAACCGATTCTGGCCCAGATCAATAGTCGAACTGAAACGCGCTAAAGCAAAATCGACAGGTAATTCGATAAAAAAAAAAAAAAAATTGTTTATTTCTTCTTTCTTCTACGATTCGAAGCTTTCGATTAAGGATTTCAATGGCGACGAGGAATCGGACCTTGCATTTCAAGAGGCACAGAGACGCGTTAAAGAGCGTGAGAGCTCCACTTTCTTCTTCTTCCTCGGCGGCGTTCGGTTCCGGCGGAGGTCCAGTGATCGAAATGGCGTCGCTTCTCGGGTCGAACGGCACCACTTACACTCGCATCGGATCCACGGAAGAAGAGCCTGGTCCATCTAGGTATTATATTCTGTTTCCTGTTCTGTTGTTTAGAAAATGAAAGGAAATTGAGAATCTATTTGCTTAGATTTTTGTGTCAGATTTTGGATGAAGGTTTAGGATCAAGCTTAATGTGCTTGACAGGGAGTGATGATGGCTACAGATTATAGAATATATATTTGACCGTATTATGAACTATAACTATAATTCACGCAAAACAAAAAAGGGGAAAACAAACTGTAACTATAAGCTTTACAAGAGCAGCTCTATGTTTGTGTCAACTAAGAGCAGCTCTATGAATAATAGTCTTGATGATTTTTCTACTTGTGTAAGGTCGGCTCTGTTACTATTGTAATTATTGGTGGATCGTTTCTACGATTTCATAAGTATCACACCGAATCCCATCAATGGAATTTCTTTTTTTAAAAATGCGATACATCCAAGTCGCATCAAGTTTAGGGACGATAAGTAAAAAGAGAAAATGAGAAATAAAAGTGAGCGGCGTTGGATTGAGAGTAAAATAGAATCCTAGGTCTCGAACAGGGATTCATTCGCAGCAGTTTGTTCTCTTAATTGTTGGGCCAAGTGTTTATGGTTGTCCAATGGGGTTCGCTTTTAAATTTACTTGTTGAATGGTTGCAATTTTCTTTGTGTTTGTCTGTTTTGCATTTTCAAGCTTGTTTACCGATTAAGTGCTGTCAAAGCATGTGACTTGAGAGGTTGCCTGTTGAATAACTCATCCGCTTTGCAGTAGGGATGTGTTTACTGTGGGGTTACCACCCGATTGGGTGGATGATTCAGAAGAAATTTCTGCGAATATTCAAAGTGCGAGGGTCAAAATGGCCGAGTTAGCAAAGGCTCACGCGAAGGGGCTTATGCCCTCGTTTGGAGACGGTCGAGAAAATCAACGTACAATTGAGGCTCTCACGCAAGAGATTACTTCGCTGTTGAGAAGGTCTGAGAAACGATTACAGAGGTTCTCGGCAAGTGGGTCGTCCGAGGAGTCCAATCTTACGAAAAATGTACAGGTATGAAATCTTAAGCGATCAATTATTTTCCTTGCCCGGTGAATTAAAAGGTTTGTTGAGTATGTATTTCATTATTCTTTCAGATGGATTGACCCGTTTTTGGCTGGTTTGTGTCAGCGATCACTTGCGATAGACCTTCAGAGCCTTTCAATGGACCTAAGGAGAAAACAATCAACGTATTTGAAACGATTACAGTATCAGAAGGAGGTCAGGGTCATAGATGCATGGTTTAGGGAAAGAAAATTGCATTGTACTTTCATGAAATTGACCGAGTGTTTGGTGTAGGGACATGATGGGATTGACTTGGAGATGAACATCAATGGTGGTAAATCTAGATTGGAAGACAATGAATTCAGTGACATGGTATGTTGACATCGAACATTCTTTTTATTGTCAGCAACTCCAAAAGAATGTCTGAATGATGGAAAGTCAACAAATAAATGACATTTTGGATATCAATAATATGACTAAGAACTTAACACTGCAGGATGTGGGTTAAAATGCAACGTTTTTTTTTTAATTCATTGTTTTTCTGTCTTTGTGCATGTTTAATCAATATAACGTCTTAACTCTGAATCTCCTGCTCATTACTCCAACCAAAATGTGATATGCTCTTCATGAATTCAGGGTTTAAATGACCATCAAATGTCTAAGCTAAAGCAGAGCCAACACTTAACGGAGGAACGTGAGAGAGAGATTAAGCAGGTATTTTGAAGTCAAACTTGAGGGTAAGTTTGATGATTAAGTTTCAGTGTTGAGTTGGTGACAAACAAATTATCTGTGGTTGCTTTGCAGGTTGTGGAATCGGTAAATGAACTTGCTCAAATCATGAAGGACCTCTCTGTTTTGGTGATCGATCAGGTCAAAGAGTGATCTTTGTACCATGTCAACAAAATTCGCTTTGCTCCAAATAGTTGACTAATTAAGTTCCCATGTCGAATACAGGGTACAATAGTCGATCGAATCGACCACAATATTCAGAGTGTTTCTGCATCGATTGAAGATGGCTTGAAGCAGCTTCAAAAGGTTGTCTCTTCACATTATTATTACTATCCTCTCTCTATGTTTATGGTTTAATAAAGAGAATTACAGATTTTTTTGTAATCATATAGCTTCAAAAAGTTGTCTCTTCACAATATTATTATCATCATCTCTCTATGTTTATGGTTTAATAAAGAGAATTACAGATTTTTAAGTAATCATATGGCTCTACAACTTAGAAGAGGTCATTACTTATTAAGAGAGTTTATTAATTATGCAGGCGGAGAAAACCCAGAAACAAGGAGGGATGGTGAAATGTGCGACTGTGCTTGTAATTATGTGCTTTGTCATGTTAGTCTTATTGGTGCTCAAGGCAATAATTATGTGATTCAATCGCGACAATATGTACATATACAGCGTGGATTTTTTTTGTGCGTGTCAGATCTTACCCTCCACGTCTTTTGCTGTCGTTTTTCAGTTGCTGCAAGAGGATGGTCCATTTTTTTTTTAATAATAGTTCTTATCATGAATATTAAAGAAAATGTGCAAATTCTTTTATTAGCAACTCGTCTCAGCGCACCTCATTTTGGTGGGATCTTGGATTGCATTCTTAAGCTGAACACCCAGAATAGTCATAATTGCGACCGATTGTTAAATCCCTGGAAAACGATTTCATTTGATTTTTTTATTTACCTCGCTCTAGAGTTGGACTTCAAAATCTCCACGGGCTTACTAGCCAGTTAGTTTCCCTTTTCAACAGAAAAGAAGAGAAACATAAAATCACTTGGCATGTCATTAAAATCATGTTAGGGTGTCGATTACCAAAGTCATTAAGAACCACATCTTCCATATTCAACCACATCTTCCATATTCTGCCTGGTAAGGATAACAACTCTCCGTGGTCAGATTGCCCAGAAATTTAAGTGAAACAAAATAAATCCATAATAAAACGACAAAAGAGGATAAAAATGCCACGTCAACGTAAAGTCCCGATGCCAAGAGCTAAGGCTTGGAGTTTCGGTGCCAAGACTTCAAGGTGTGAAGTCCTGGCGCCTAGACCTCATGATGTGAATCCCCGGCGCCAAGGCGTGAAGCAGCCCCAACGCCAATGTCACACATTACATGATGTCTCACACACGGCGGGGCCTCAGTTCGTGCGTAAAGGCGTGCCTCCTGCGAGGTCTTGGGCAATAAAAAAAATGTTATGACGTATCTATAATGATTTATGTTAGGGGGTGGGTGGGGGTACTAATTATTATGATTTAGGAAAAAAAAATACATTTATTAGTTATGACGTATTACTTTATTAGTATTAGTTATGAAGACAATATTTAACTAAATCTTCAGACATGTAAAGACAACATTTAACTAAATCTTGAGACATGTAAAATTTAAACTTGAAAAATCTCGAGGCGGTCTCGAGACACGTAACTAAATCTCGAGACATGTAAATAATTTTATTTATATGTCTCGAATTTTAGTTAAATGTTGTCTTCATAGCTTGTTTCTTTTTCAAATGGATGAAAATCGTACAATCAGGTATTTGTTAGTCGTATTCATTATTTTTTTTTCAATAATAATAAATTTTATCATTGAATCACAATTTTTTTTCGTTTTAATTTATCAAAATGTTGTTAATTTAATATATATATATATATATATATATATATATATATATATTACCTAAATGTTGTTAATTTATTTATAAATTAGAATTTTTAATTGTTAGTTTACCAAAAATGACTAGCTCCCATTGGATATTTTTCCATAAATTAAATTTTCAAGTATTTGTTACAACTAGTCAATCATGTGCCTCTTTTTAAAGATTTAACTCAAGTTCCATTTTATTAGGCAACTAGCCCACCAGGCCGAAGTTAATTAAATTAACTGTTAAGTTAATTAAATTAATTGAACAGTTAATTACATTAACAGTTACTTTAGTTAGCTTCAGCTTGGTGGGCTATTTTTTTTTAATAAAATGAAACTTGTACTATTTTTTTAAAAAAGAGTGTGTGTTATTGAGCTACTGATCTAATTGCCCTTTAAATTATGATGAAACTATTTTTTATGTATATAAATAAAAAAATATAATTAAACGATGAGGATATGAGATGATATGTGATTTTTTTTTATATATGGATAAACAAAAGCATAGTATATTAAAATAACAAAATACAAAAGTAGAATTTGTTGCTTATGTATTTGTATTTGTATCTACGTAGTGTTTTATTTGTTTTAGTTCTAATTTTTTTAGAGTAAATATATGTTATAAGCTTGATAGTTGTTGCAAAATTTCCTCGAACACGTAAGTACACGTAATTGCAATAGTAATAAATCGCAAGTGCGAGTCGATCCCATGATGAGTAGTTAAATTTAGACTTAAGTTTCACTAGTACAAAGAGAACCCAAAGCAATTTAAGAGAGGTTGTCACGGATTTCTCAACAAGCAATTTGAATAAATAACTTAATAAAAGAAACGGATTTAACGGATAGAGAGAGGTAGGGCTATGGTTTCACGATTTCAATCTTTGGTTCGGATTCAAGAAAGTTCACGCACGATCATTATCATCTATACATTACTCTCATACTCACGCTCATTATATCACTAAATATCTCTCGAGCATCTAGCAACCTAAACCTATGCCGGAATTTTATCTCTCGATCTCAAACCCTAAAAAGCACGGCTAGCATTAAACACAAGAGTATTCACATGAGTCGATAATAGCCTAGCTTTATCTAGCTTAGGAATGTATTACCGTAATTCAAGACAAGCATATAGTAACAACCTAGTCATTCTCAAGCGCCCGATTGAAATTAACGTTCAAGCATAAGTTAGCTATTCTTACAAAAGAAAAAAGCACGGATTTGAATGAAGTAAAACAATCCGAATAATAACAATTCACCGATATATCAAAGGGAATCCATCACCAATTCATGCAAAACGCTACGCCACAACCCTATGGAAGATTAGTTCATGGTCGTGAGAAGAACAAACATAAACGAAAACGATGGAAAAATAATCAAGAGCACATAAACTAACATCATGATTTTTATTAATGAAAGAATGGAGTTTAAGAGATTAAAGGAAGAGAAGAAAAACTGTGAATCAAGGATGAACGAGTTGATGACGGCAGCTCTCTCAACCTCTTTTCTCTCCAGCAGCTCCTCAGCAAGATTGGCAGCTCTCAACTCCTTTTTCTCTCCAACACTCTAAAGAAAAAGTAATCTAATTCAAAAACTAAAAATTCAAGTTTTTTTTTTCCTTTGCTAAAGCAGTGTTTTATCTTGAAAATGACTGTTTTTCGGAGTCATTTGCGCTTCTCGAGTAGATACATGGTCTACCTCTTCTCAAAAACGTCAATTCTCTATTCCAAGATTCCGAAGGCACGCGGTAGGTAATTCGACTTATGCGCGCTCCGCGCGTATGACTGTGTGATTTTTCGTCGCAAGTTTTTCAATCCACGCGGCGCGCGGTCTCGAATTTTTGTTGTCCCGTGGAGTGCGCGTATAACTCTTAGACTGATCGACATGTCTGTGCGGCGCGCGGGGTGGGGCGCACGGCGTGCGGTAGAGGAAATATTTTCCTTCATCGTTTTGAACTTCGTTTCGACCTGTTTTGTCTCCAAATTACGTCTTTTTCTATGAAACTGACTCTGACACTATTTTGTTCCTTTAAACTAGTAACTCATCGAAAAAACACTAAAAAATATCAAAATACTCGAGGACTTGTCGGTTTTTGTCCGGGGTATAGGAGTTTTACGCGTGATTAATGCACTTATCAATGGTTTCCATTTAAAACTATAAGGTTTTTATTTTTATTTTTAAATTCAGGGGTGTCATAACATCTACTCTCTCCCACCAACTCAGATAATCACTACATTTCTTTCAAGATTATAATAAAATAAAATAAAAAATGGCAAGACCACATGGTGCTTCCAGAGGAGGAGTCTATTGGCCCATCAGGACCATCACGTCTTAGAACCGAGCTCGCTCGATGTAAAATCATGAGAGATAATTGTCGCTCTCTTGAGGCGAACTCAGCCAGACCGCCACCAAGGGTCGGCTCAAGGGGAGGGCAAGTGGGCCATTTCCCAAGACCATTTATTGTTTTAATAAATATATTTAGGATTTACATCTAACACTATTATAAAACTTAATTTGTAGTTATAATTTATTAATAATATTAATTTGTAGTTATAATTTTATTAATTTCATATTAATATGTCGTATGCCATAATTCCAAGTACGATTTCATAATTTAAATATTTTAATTATTATTAGTTTAAAAATTAATTTGGGGCCCCTGAATGATTTTTTGCTTAAGGTCGTGCAAATTGCCAAGCCGGCTCTGATCGCAATTGAGGCGAGTATCGATCGAAGGTCATGAGATGAGAGGATGGACCGAATCGAAGGTCATCTCGACCGTCTCACCAACATGTAAGCCATGTCCCGAGTAAGGTCATCAGACGAGAGGATGAAAAAAATTTGGGGGCCCTTAAAAATGAATTTTTGCCTAAGGTCCCGTATATTGTCGACCCGACTCTGATCGCAATCGAGGCGTGTATCGAAGAACATGAGATGAGAGAATGGACCGAATCGAAGGTCACCTTGACCGTCTCATCAACATGTAAGCATGTCCCGAGTAAGGTTCACTCTGTTATTAATTTAATTTTTTAAATGGATTATTTTTTTAATTATTGGTGGATCGTTTCTAGTTTCTACATGACACTCGTATTGATTTAATAAGATATGTTGTTTTCTTTTTATTTTTTTCCTTTAAATTATTAACTCAGAGTATAGTTTTAAGTATTAAATTATTAAAATATTAGAAATCGGGGTTTGTCGGATTTGGGGAAAAAAGCGCTAAAAAATTGCAACGTTGACAATATACACTATATCACTAGACTATAAATAGATTACTATATCACTAAACCATATAACACTACATCATAATGGTTCATTTTCTGTAATCAAGAAAGAATGGATAATTCGATGATTTCTATTCCTTTTCCTTTCCTATATCGGTTCTTCTAGTTGCAGGCGATTTGGTAACTGAGAAGCTCCTTATGTCTTGTGGTTACGAAGGTAGGTTTTGTACGTTGCTACTTATACATCTTCTTGATTTTCTTTCTGGCCTTTTCCTTTTCATATTGATTGTTTGTACTGCAGTGAGAACCTGTGAAGATGTTTTTGAGGCACAACATCTTCTCCGAGATAACGCACTACTACAAATTTGGTTTTCTGATACACATGACTATCGGGTGCGACAAGTCGCATCCAAAAGTCGCATCTAAATGACTTTCAGATGCGACTAGTTGCACCTGATTGTCGGCCGAGAAACAAAAAAAATTCGCTGAAATTGAGTTTGATTTTGACTATCCGGTGCGACTTGTCGCACCGGATAGTTCAAATTTTTCCGAAATTTAAATCTCCCCCTCATTTTTTCGTCCAGTTATATGACATGGCATTCTGATTTAATTTATTTTCAAATATCATCAGGTGCGACTAGTCGCATCTAAAAGATTCATCAGGTGCGACGATGTCGCACCTGTTTTCTAGGTTTTTATATAAAACCAAATCGCCTGCACTTTGTCTTCTTCATAACCAGCGCCGATTTTCTCCAAAAAAAACTTCTCCCGCTCATTTTTACTATGCTCCGACCTCTCCACCATCACAAACCACCACAACCACCTCCACGAACCTCCACAACCACCAACTCCTCCACAGCCACCTCAAAATCTCTGCCTCACACTCTCTCCGGCCGGCCGCTCACTCTCTCCGACCTCTCACTCTCCGGCTCACTCTCACTCTCCGGCTCTCTCTCTGCTGCACTCTCACTCTCTCCGTCAGGTCATCGTTAGCTCTTCCGGCGTCTCTGTCCCGACAGCCCCGCTGCCTCGACGCGTGCTCAGCCTCGGCGTCGCTGCAATCCCGGTAAGCTATCTCTCACTGCCTCTCTCTCTCTCTCTCTCTCTCATTTTCCCTTTGACTGAACTGCTGCGCTGTCCCGTGCTCAGCCTCGTCAAGCTGCTGTCCCGAGCTGCCTCGTCCCTGCTGTTTCAACGAGTCCCTATCCTTGACGAGTCTCTCTCCCCGTTGCACCGAACCGTCGCTGCCTCGATCCCTCCTCCGCCGTTTCACCGAGCCGCTCTTCCGCTGCACCGAGTCTCTATTCCAATTAAGTCTAGCTTTTAAATTTTTTTTTTTTTTATTGTTTGTTATATAAGCCGGCTGTTAGTTTAGTTAGTTTAGTTAATTAGGCTAGTTGATATAAAATGTTAGTTAGTTAATTAGTATGTAAATGTTAGTTAATTAAATAGATATGTTAGTAATTAAATGTTTAGAATGTTAAGTGTTAGTATGTAAATGTAAATGTTAGTTAATATAATTGTAGTTAATCACTAGTACAAAAAACGTTATCCGGTGCGACGAATGTCGCACCCAATACTTAAAATGTTGCACCTAAAAGTTTATTAGGTGCGACATTGTCGCACCGGATAATCCGGCGTAGAAGGTATTCGGTGCGACATGTCGCACCGAATAAGTACACCTTTAGGTGCGACTTACCGCACCTAATACCCAAGTTATTTTCCTACGAAATTTTATAAAATTGGCGGGTAAATTCATATCGGGTGCGACAATGTCGCACCTAATACCGTTCCCGCCATGATATTCGGTGCGACAGTGTCGCACCGAATATGTTTTTTAAATTAAAAAAAATACAAAATAAAGTAAATTAAAATTCATTTAAAATTAAATAAAAATTAATTAACAAAATTCTAAATTATTTAGAAATAATATTCTGATAATAGAATTCTTAATTAAAAATACAAATTCTTTCCAAAAAAACCGAAAAAATGAATTCCTAATTTTTTTTCCAATAAAACTTATCGATAGTAGAATTCCCTCTACCGAATAAGTTACCAGAACTTCGAGAACCGCTTCCGCGTCCTCGTCCACCGCTGCCTGACGCGCTGCCGCTTGTTCCGCCGCTTCCGTAAGGACGGTCTCGCAAGTAATCCATAGAACCAGGCGTAGAACCCGGCGTGGAACCTGGCGTCTGCTGAGCCGTCCCACCTGGTTGCGATGCAGGCGGAGGTTGAGGAGTCGTGGGAGGCTGGTTGTGCTGCTGGCTGAGGAAGGCGATCTATTGCCGCGTCACTTGCAGCTCGGCTTGTTGGGCATCCATCTGAGCTCGCATCTCGGCAACCAATGGATCGGTCTGAGATGACAAACTTAACGAGCCTCTATCTAACGTTTGGGCAACACCCAGCGATGACCTTGGGATCGAAGGCCCTAAACCGACTTCCCAGTCTCTGCGTACTCCTAAAACATCGCGCATCGCGTACATCTCCGCATCTTCTTGGGAGATTACGGTGTTTTGCTCCGCCGCTTGCCGCAGAATATCTATCGTTTGGGCGGTGATTTGATCCTTAAAAAAAACCACAAAATACTTATCAGATAATAATAATTTAAGTAATTAAATATAGTAAATAAAACAATTAACTTACGAATTGCGACTTCGCGAATTCCGTCGTCCACGATCCCTTAGCGTCATGGTGTTTTTCTGACCATATCGCTAAAGACGAGCCTATACTCCCATCTTCCCTTCGCTGTAATTTTTCAACATTAAAATATGAATCACATATATATTGCATATTAATATTAAGAGACTTACGTTCCTCGAGCGATGACCAAAAAAACTAAGCGACCCTTGTCTCGCATTCGTCTTCTTCATTTTCGAATTTTCCCGGTTGCGGAGAGATTTCGCCTGCAAGACATAAATTTTCGTTAAGTTTAATTTTAAGAAATTCGAATAACCATCGGAAGTTGAACTCATATCTTATGCTCCGGCGAGTCGAACGTCTCTATTGCTTTCAACCAGGCTTCCTTGTTGTAGCCTTCGGGAGTTTCATTTTTAGCGAGATCCTTACTCCCGCAAAATGTCTTGAAGAAGAGCTGCGACAACCTCGACTTCTGGCCACGGCGCATCCTCTTCGCATCGCGAATGATAGCCATATCAATCTCGTTGCGAATAGAATCTGCAGGCACAAGCTCGCCACTCTCGGGATGTTCATAAACGAAGTTATACTCGTTATGAATCGAGTTCATAAGAGCCGCCACACTCTGCGCAGGCACATGATTCCAGTCTGGGAGGTCGACTGGAATGGTACTCTTGATCAGGTTTCCTAATCGGTTTTGGAACGTCCCGATCAACGGATTTTGCTCCCTGACGTCTTGGTAGAACGCCTGCGCAGTCTGATCGTAGCGAACTGTGTTCGCTCCAGGGGTCCCAACACGAGCTCTAGCAGAAACGACGCCAGTCGTTGGTCCCCGCTTCTTCCTCGTGATGGGTCCTGACCTGAAGTAGACATCCTGCAAAATGAATTGTAGTTAGTATTTTTAATTACTATGTAATTAGTATTCGACGACTATGGTTATTACATGGTGTTAGTCATTCATCGTTGTCACTCGATGTAATGTTAGTATCGACATCAACATCGTCTTCCTCAAAAACGGTGTACGTCTCATCTTCTTCATCCACTTCTTCATCATCTTCAACAACAGTAACAAGCTCGGCCGTAGCGGTTTCGTGTCGATGATTAAGACGGTCGATATTTGACAATTCTATTGTCAATGGAATCGATGCTGAAGTGGTCGGATCAACTTCAGGAATGTCCCATATCCCCCGTTGATTGCATTCCTGAACGATTTCCCATTCGCGACCCTTAAGGAGATCTTGGATGTAAAACACTTGCTTCGCTTGAGTCGCCAGTATAAACGGCTCTTCTGTAAACCACTCTTTGGCGGTATACGAACTCGTTGCTCCGGTGGTCTTATCAACGTGCACTATACGTCCTGAGTTGTACTTGTCACCATACCATATGCACTTGAAAAGTACGACACGACATTTGTGTGTATAGTTCAGCACGATTACGTCTTCCATTCGACCGTAAAAGCTGAAGTCGTTCACGGGCACACAAACACCGCTATTCTGGGTGATCCGTTGGCTATCACGACGACGAGTGATGAACTTCACGCCATTCACAAAGCAACTCGGATACTGATGAGCAATTTGCATAGATCCCGTAGACAATGAGTAAAGCTCTTCAGACACGTTGAAAATACTAACTTTCATGTCAAAAATATGAAATATGCAAATTAAGATGATGTCATTTTAGCAATTTTAGTATGCTTTCAGCAAATGAATCCTTTCAGTTTACCTTTTTCGCAAACCAAATTTTGAATTCTTTTATGTGCATTGCTTCGATATCAGAATCTGCGGTTCCCGCTTCAGAGTTATTTTGTATAAGTTCCAAATGCTCACTGTTAACATTACATTATTAGATGTAAATCAATGAGCTAGATAATGTACATATTTAAATAAAAGATCCCCTTACATCAAATACAGATCGATTTCTGGACAATTGGTAAAAATGTACCACTCCGCCTTCTCTTTTTGGTCGTCATCTAAAACTATCGGCTTCATCATCCCGTAAGGCACACAGTTTTCAGACCGAAAAAAACTAAGTTCCCGCACTTGAACTTCATCGACAGTTTTCTTATCTTCGAGATACCTTGCAACAAATATCAATGCCTCTTCTACAACGTACGCTTCCGCAATGGAGCCTTCGGGTCTAGCTCTATTTCTGACAAATCGTTTTAACGTTCCAAGGTATCTTTCAATTGGTTACATCCATCGCATGTGCACCGGACCGCCACACAACGCTTCATCTGGTAGATGAATTGCCACGTGAACCATGATCGTGAAAAAGCTGGCGGAAATATCATCTCAAGCTTACACAATATCTCAATGATTGAATCTTGCGCTTTTTCGAGATCCACACGCAGAGTTCTAGAACTGATCAACTTGAAAAAGTTGCAGAGCTCGGAGATCTTCTCTTGTATCGGTTTTGGCACAAAAGGGCGAATACCATCAGCCAACAGCCTCTGCATGATCACGTGACAATCGTGCGACTTCAAACCTGTGAGCTCCCCGTCAGCAGTTATATTTTTCTTCAAATTTCCAGCGAGCCCGTCTGGGAATTTAACAGATTAGAGGAACTCGGTAAACCGTTGTCTCTGCTCAAGCGTTAACGTGTACGCTGCTGGCGGTTTGTACCACCCATTCCTTTGTTGTCTCAAGTGCAGAGAAGACTTGATTTTTAAGTCCATCAAGTCAAATATCGACTTCTCTGTATCGTAGTTCTTCTTTTCCAAGCTGAGCATCGTCCCGAGAAGATTCTCGCACATGTTCTTCTCTATATGCATGACGTCCATGTTGTGCTTCAACTCCAATTCTGACCAGTAAGACAACTTATAGAAGATGCTCTTTTTGGTCCAATTCAATTCGCACTCAGCACGTTTTCGTTTACCGTTTTTCTTGCCGGTTGTAGTGGAAGAAACACTAGTCAACTGATCGAGTATGTCTTGCGCAGTCAACTTGACAGGTTTCAGGCGCTTCTCGTGACGATTTACGTAGTGATCAGTGCTTTTCCTCAATCGGTGAGGCGTAGACAAGAATCGACGATGGTCATAGTAGACAATCCTGTTTCTAATTTTCATAGATGGCGTCTCAATGTTACACGTGGGGCAAGCAAGATACCCTTGGCCACTCCATCCCGACAAATACGATCGAGCCGGAAAGTCATTTATCGTCCATAGAAGCGCGGCACGCAACCGAAACACTTCATCGTTCGCCCCGTCTCGCACTTGGAATCCAGTATCCCACAATTCTTTCAGCTCTTCAACTAGTGGTTCTAAAAACACGTCCATGTCTTTTCCATGTGAGCTCGGTCCAGGTATCAAAAGCGTTAGCATCAAGTACTCTTTTTTCATGCACAACCAAGGTGGCAAGTTGTACGCAGTTAGTACCACGGGCCACATACTATACGCTAGACTCATTTCCCCAAAAGGGTTGAACCCATCAGAAGCTAGTCCCAGACGTACGTTACGAGGCTCTACAGCGAAATTTGGGTATCTCTCATCTAGATTTTTCCACGTCGAACCATCTGCAGGATGTCGCAAAACGCCTTCTTCTTTGACGCGATCTCGTTCATGCCACTGCATCTCAAGCGACGTGTGTCGAGAAGCGTACAATCGCTTCAATCGATCTTTCAAGGGAAAGTAACATAATATCTTTTGTGATACATTCTTCCCGGTTGGCTTCCATCTGCTCTCATTGCAAATTGGGCACACTTCAGCTTTCACGAGATCTTTTCGAAATAACACACAATTATTGATGCACGCGTCGATCATATCGTATCCCATGCCGAAACGCTTCAGCTTCGCCTTTGCCTCATAGTGTTTTTCCGGAATTCGGTTACCAATTGGGTGAGACTTCCTCAAGAGCTGCAACAATTCTGTAAACGACTTGTTCGTCCAATGGTTCGTGACTTTGATGTGCATCAACGAAACCAAGAACGACAAAGACGAAAACTCTTTGCACCCAGGGTACAATTCTGCTTCCAACTCGACGAACAAATCTTCCACTTGCTCATCTGCACGCACTTCACTCGGAGTCGGATCCGTAAAATCGTCGAAGTCCTCGTGATCCATTATATCATGGAGAGCATCGTGCAATCCACCGACTCCTCTTTGGTTAGTCTCACTGGCATCTTCTACCATTCGTCGTTCGCCGTGATGATACCATTCGGTGTATCCCGGGGTAAACCCCTTGTTCAAAAGATGATTCTTTACGACCCCGATGTCCAGACATCTCACGTTATTGCAAGACTTACAAGGACAACGATAATGACCGTTTTCGTTCGGGAGTTTGCTTGCAACGCGGATAAACTCGTTAACCCCTGTTTTATATTGCAAACTCAACCGATTGTTCTCGGTAATCCAGTCCCTACTTGGATTTGACATTCTTCTGAATGAGACGGGAAATTGGGAGATAAAAATGAATCGTTAGAATTCATTTTGTAAGAGTGAATTATTAGAAAATTGAGAGGTAAAATTGAGAGTGAATCGTTAATATTTGAAATTTAGAGTGAATTGTTAAGAAATTGAGAGTGATGAATTTTTAGGAAATTGAGAGTGAACCGTTAATATTTGAAAGATTCGAGAGCGAATTTGTAAGAATGAAAGAGAATTTGTGAATGACATGTATTAATTTTTAATTTTGAAAAATGGTTAGAATTCGTTATTATATACAAATTCACTACTGATTTCATTAACGAGTTAACCAATTTCGACAAATTAGTTAATTCGTTAAAATATATTATCGGAAGAGTTAATTTCTGACAAATACGTTTTATTCTACCGAAAATTCGGCAGAATTTCCCCTAAAATATTGACTAACCAAAATCTACAATTAAAAAAAAAACACATATATAACAAACCAAGACTATCCTATTAACATAATAAATACTAAACTGAGTTTAAATTAAATTTAACATGTTACTAATTCATTTTAAAATATATTCATTTATATTACTAATTAATCTAACTAAAAAAATATTAGATTAATTAATTAACCAAATTTTCAACAAATTGCAATCAACTTAAACAAAACATGTTACAATTACATTAAATTACACTAAACATGTTACTAATTAATTTAATATATTACTTTTAACTTAATTAATCTAATCTAACATGTTACATATTATTAAAAAAATTGACAATTACTATACGTTACTATTTTCATCAAAGTTATATTTTCATCTAATCTAACATGTTACTATTTACATATATATTACTAATTAATCTAACTAAACATGTTACTAATTAATTAATTAATTAACTAAACGTGTTAACATCTAATCAAAGTTATATTTTTATATATATTACTAATTAATCTATATGAAATAATCTAAAAATATTAAATAATGTAAAAATATTACTAATTACAAATAACTAACCTTTTCCGAGGCGATGACGAGGCAACGAGATACGACGAGGGGCTGCGAGTGACCAAGCTGCGGCGAGGTCGGGGACGGGCTGCGGCAAATCGGGGACGAGCTGCGGCAACATATATCGTGAAATAAATTAATAAGAATACTCACAAGTCAAAACCAAATGTCACATACATCGTGAAATAAATTAATAAGAATACTCACAAGTCAAAACATTTCTCTCTTCAGTTTTCATACAAAATAATTAGATATAAGTGCATTACATAAATTAGAAAGTAAATACTAGGGTCGGAATCTCTGATTCGCAGGGGCTGTCGGATTTGGCCACGAGTTATAAGTTATAACTTGGCAGTGCTAGTTTCATTTGTTTGTAAAAGAACATTAATTAGGTTTTGAATAACATTTAAGAGATAATAAAGCTGTCCATTTTCTATCTCCTGAAATCAGACTCACGGCTGTGAATGCTTTTTATTCAAAGCTTATATTTAGCGTATAATTGAAACTTCTGTTTGTGAAACTTCAGGGTTTGGATTACGTAATTTTCTATCTCCTGAAATCAGACTCACGGCTCGGAGTTCAGCAGGGGGCTGTCGGAGGAGACTCGGAAGCGGGTTCAGCAGAGATGGTCACGAGTGGCGGGGCGGAGATGGTCGCGGACGGCGGGACGGGCCTGGTCGGAGAGAGACAGAATGAGATTGAGAGAGAGAGGGTGAGACAGAAAGAAAGAGAGAGAGAGAGAGAGAGAGAGAGAGAGAGAGAGAGAGAGAGAGAGAGAGATAGATAGAGAGAGAGAGAGGCGTACCTTGGAGGACGGCGAGATTCACGGCGGAGAGGACGCAAGTCGTCGGAGATAAACCGAGTGGAGGCTGGTCGGAGAGAGAGAGAGAGAGAGAGAGAGAGGCGTACCTTGGAGGACGGCGAGATTCACGGTGGAGGGGACGCAAGTGGTCGGAGATTCACGGCCGAGTGGAGGCTGGTCGGAGAGAGAGAGAGTGAGATTGAGAGAGACAGATTTGAAAACTCGGGTGAGGAAGAAGGAGTCCCGGGTATTTATAATACCCTAAAACTATTGGGTGCGACATTGTCCCACCTAATACACATATTAGGTGCGACATGTCGCACCTAGTGTCGCACCGGATATGAAATCCGAAACCCAAAATATTTCGGGGGAATATGGCTGACAACTTTAAATTTTAAAACTATTGGGTGAGAGAGAGAGAGATAGAGAGAGAGAGAGAGAGAGAGAGAGAGAGAGAGATAGGCCGAGTGGAGGCTGGTCGGCAGCGGGAGGGCCGAGGAGATGGCGAAGAGGAGGGATGGGTGCTGGTCACGGGCGGCGGGGCGGAGATGGTCGCGCACGGCGGGACGGGCCTAGTCGGAGAGAGGACAAAATGAGATTGAGAGAGAGAGGGTGAGAGAGAGAGAGAGAGAGAGAGAGAGAGAGAGAGAGAGAGAGAGAGAGAGAGAGAGAAAGAGGCGTACCTTGGAGGACGGCGAGATTCACGGCGGAGGGGACGCAAGTGGTCGGAGATTCACGGCCGAGTGGAGGCTGGTCGGAGAGAGAGAGAGAGTGAGATTGAGAGAGACAGATTTGAAAACTCGGGTAAGGAAGAAGGAGTCCCGGGTATTTATAATACCCTAAAACTATTGGGTGCGACATTGTCGCACCTAATACACATATTAGGTGCGACATGTCGCACCTAATACACATATTAGGTGCGACATGTCGCACCTAGTGTCGCACCGGATATGAAATCCGAAACCCAAAAAATTTCGGGGGAATATGGCTGACAACTTTAAATTTTAAAACTATTGGGAGAGAGAGAGAGAGAGAGAGAGAGAGAGAGAGTGATAGGCCGAGTGGAGGCTGGTCGGCAGCGGGGGGCCGATGAGATGGCGAAGAGGAGGGATGGGTGTTGGTCACAGGCGGCGGGGCGGAGATGGTCGCGCACGGTGGGACGGGCCTGGTCGGAGAGAGGACAAAATGAGATTGAGAGAGAGAGGGTGAGACAGAGAGAGAGTGAGAGAGAGAGAGAGAGAGAGAGTGAGAGAGAGAGAGAGAGAGAGAGAGAGAGAGAGAGAGAGGGAGGCGTACCTTAGAGGACGGCGAGATTCACGGCGGAGGGGACGCAAGTCGTCGGAGATTCACAGCCGAGTGGAGGCTGGTCGGAGAGAGAGAGAGAGTGAGATTGAGAGAGACAGATTTGAAAACTCGGGTAAGGAAGAAGGAGTCCCGGGTATTTATAATACCCTAAAACTATTGGGTGCGACATTGTCGCACCTAATACACATATTAGGTGCGACATGTCGCACCTAGTGTCGCACCGGATATGAAATCCGAAACCCAAAATATTTCGGGGGAATATGGCTGACAACTTTAAATTTTAAAACTATTGGGTGAGAGAGAGAGAGAGATAGAGAGAGTGATAGGCCGAGTGGAGGCTGGTCGGCAGCGGGAGGGCCGAGGAGATGGCGAAGAGGAGGGATGGGTGCTGGTCACGGGCGGCGGGGCGGAGATGGTCGTGCACGGCGTGACGGGCCTGGTCGGAGAGAGGACAAAATGAGATTGAGAGAGAGAGGGTGAGACAGAAAGAGAGAGAGAGAGAGAGAGAGAGAGAGAGAGAGAGAGAGAGAGAGAGAGAGAGAGAGAGAGAGAGAGAGGCGTACCTTGGAGGACGGCGAGATTCACGGCGGAGGGGACGCAAGTGGTCGGAGATTCACGGCCGAGTGGAGGCTGGTCGGAGAGAGAGAGAGAGAGAGAGAGAGAGAGAGAGATAGATTTGAAAACTCGGGTAAGGAAGAAGGAGTCCCGGGTATTTATAATACCCTAAAACTATTGGGTGCGACATTGTCGCACCTAGTGTCGCACCGGATATGAAATCCGAAACCCAAAAAATTTCGGGGGAATATGGCTGACAACTTTAAATTTTAAAACTATTGGGTGCGACAACCGTCGCACCCATTAGTATTAGGTGCGACAGATTCGCACCGAAAGGCATTCGGTGCGACAAAAACATATCCGGTGCGACATTGTCACACCGGATACCACTAAAAATCAGCGAAATTTTTTATCGCCTGGTGGAGTATCCGGTGCGACATGTCGCACCTAATATTAGCTTAGGTGCGACATGTCGCACCTAATACCCTTCCGCACCCAATATGTTAATTTGTAGTAGTGAATAATTGTAAATATTAATTAGATAGTTAGTAATATGTTTAGGTTCTTTAATTTAATTTTGATTAGTTTATGTTAATTGTAATTGTAAGGAAATTGTAATTAATTACAATACCATGTTAATGTTTAGTAATGTGTTTAGGTTAGTGTTTAGTTTAAATTTGTTTTGTTTTAATTAGTTTTGATTTATTGTAATTTATCAATTAGGAATTGTAATTAGTCTAATAATTACATGAATAGGTTGTTTAGTTTAAAATTAGACCAGGCGGAGCAGTACGCGATGGATACTGTTCTCGGGCAACGTCGAGATTGGTATGTCGGGATATGTCACTCGATCCCGAGATCCTCGTATCTTTTGGCTCAAGCTCAGGATGACAGCTCGTCATCAGGTTCTTCATCGAGGCGCGTTCCAGATCCAGTGGTTAGCGAGCTACAAGCAGCGTTGGCCGCACAACAGGTCGCAATGGAAGAGATGAGGCGTGAGCAACGAGCTCAGATGGAGGCGTTTCAACGACAATTCTTTGCCTACACACAGCAGCATCCGTCTCCCATGCAGACATCCCCCGCGATGATGCACCCTGGGACGCCGCCGCCATCAGCTTCAATGCCAAATGTTCAGACGCCGCCATTCGCTTCAATGCCGAAGGCTCAGACGCCGCCACCAGCTTCAATGCCGAATGTGTTAGGAATTCTTGCCCACGAGAAGATACTTATGTAAATTCTCGTTGAAATTATTAATAAAATAAAGTTTGACATTTATTATCTATTTGAATTGAAAGCGTTATTTCTTATTTAAGGAGATTTATTAAACATTCATTATTCCATAGCCTCCGTATCTAACTGAGTCACGTGCTGGACACCTGAGTTCGGGCGATGTGCTAAAACATGGTCGATGACTGATATACGCCTGGAAAACTATATCTAAAGTCATATATGTGGAACACATGGGTGAATGTTGATCACTATGTGAGAGCATTCTACACTTGTGGTAAGTGTACGACCTGGACATGTCTTGGTGTAGATGTGTCGTTTAAGGACCGTTATGACACACTAACCGAGGCCACTTTGATGGTCACAGTGAGACTTGATCTAAATCCTGAAGTGATCATGGACACTGGATTATGTTACTGAGTTCTTTGACTCATTCGCTAAAAGGCTATTCATGCTAATCACAGCTTATGTCTTGGGAGTTTTCTCAGAGCATAAGTCGAGTGGGAAATGATTTACAGATACGGAATCCAGCCTTCCTGAAAGAAGGTTAATGTTCTCTCACCTAAGGGTTGATTCCAGAACCGATAGATTGCGCGCACTTTCGAAGTAAGTAACGTTCGAAAGAATCTTTCGCTGGGGAAACAACAATGCTTAGGGCTGATATGTATCAAGAGAAGTATAACGAAAAAATTGACTTCTCTTGACACGGGTTGAACCTGGAGGATCTTGATCACGAACTGACTATATCAGTGGACACTCGTCACGATGAGTAAATATAATTCTAGTATAAAGGAGAGTTCAGTCTTGACTTACAAGGTGTAGTATTTGACCAAGATTAAACGAATCGATGGAAAAAGAGAAATGACTATTTCGTCTTTTTCATCGGATTTGTTAAGCTTCTATTACTAGGTCCATAGTCCCCGATTCGGCTCTGATAAAGGCGGATAAGAACTTTCGTATAATAATGTTTATCATTATTAATCTCACTTACTGTAATTGTGATTGACAGCATTAATTCTGGAAAACGGGTATTCGCATAATTAAATAAATATTTATGGTAGAATTGTTTATTTATTGTTTGATCAAGTAAATAAACAATTATTAATTATTTGTTTATTGTTGGACCAAGTAAATAAATGATTAATTGGGTTTTAAGCAATTGGGCCTTGCACAAAATATGAAAATCGGATTTGGGAATTTCGGCATAGGAGTTGCGCAAATCCCCCTTGGCCGTGTGCCTAAAATTCGACTTTTTCAATATTGGTATTTACCAATTTTCTCTTTAGTTGTTTAAATAAAGGAGAGAGAATAATATAAGATATTGTCCTATATTTTCTCCTTATTTAAAGGAAAGTATTTAGGAGAATATTTGAGAATATATTTAAAGGGAAATAATATATTCCCCTTTATTATCTCACTAAATAAAATATTCTCTATTTAAATAGAGAATAATATCCCATAGATATTGATTTGATGGATGAGAGAAAAAATAGGATTCACTTGTTGAGATCCAATGGCCTAGATTTAATCCACTAGTGTGAACACAATAAAATGAAATAAAATATTCTGGAAGATTCCATGAATATCTCATTTTACTACTATAAATAGGGGTTCATGAGAAGGCAAAAAGAAGCAATTTTTTTGGTGAAAAATTTCGTGCATCCTAGCCTCTCCTTGGCCGTGTATCTGCCTCTCCCTCCCCTCGGAAATTCGTTTCCATTCTTAGTAAAATAAGAGAGAGATCTTGAAACACCTAGTTTCGTGATCTAGTGAGATAAAGACTGTGCCCACTCATCTTTCTTATTCGTCTCGGAGATTACGTTTCGGAAGACTAAGGTGTCATCACATCGAGTCCTTGAAGTAGAGTCCCTTATTTGATCGTGTGGAGGCTTCTACGTTCAAGACGAAGACGGATTGTGAAAGCTTTCAGTTCGTGAACCGAAAATCAATGTAAGTACTCGTTTACTCTTATTTCGGTTGCTTGACATATATGCTCTCATATAATTTTTAATTAACGTAAATCTAGATCTTGTCATATAATCATTGAATTAATTAGCTCATGATTAGCGTAATTAATCACTTTTCCGCATTAATATGGTTATATGGGGGAATCATCCCTAACAAGTGGTATCAGACGCCAGATTCGGTAGAATTTCAGCGACATCGTTCGAGCGGCAGCGCACCAGGACACCAAGGCGCACGAGGAAGATCTGGCGAAAGAGGAGGCCGTGCATTCAAGAATTGGAAGACTTCGATCGGAGATACAATGTTGTGATGATGACTCTTCGAAAGTTCGAAGACGTCGATTTTTCATTCTTCGATTGGTGTCTTGGGAGACGATGCTAGTTGCCATAGGTACGTACCCATTACGTGATCAGAAATGTATCTTTTTATATTTCTTTATAATTTAATTTCTAATTTAGGTTTTCACCAGTTGCCTCGCCGGAAACTGACTCCGGTAGCATCTACGGGGATATACAAAATGGTTGCAATTACCATCTCCGTGTTCCCGTCTCCATCGAGTCGGCGAGAACTTTGTGGCATCACGTGGCAAGCCACGACATAATGCTCCGACGCTTTGATCACCGCTCCATCGCAAAGATAAAATTATACAATGTTTTACTTAGATACTGAAACTATACAATGTTTTATTAGTTTGCTATTTCATTGTGTTTGAATTGTATAATGATCATGAGCCTCGTATTAGTATACCGAGAGAATCTCACATTATTCTTGCACCTAGAAAGTTGGAATATATATATATATATATATATATATATATATATATGTATGTATAATATAATATATATGTATTTTGACCTGATACAGTATCACCGAAAGATCTAAAAAAATGGAAGAAAGAGCTGCAAAACACCTCAAGGTTTAATCATCAATGGCGATCAAGATCCATCCCAAGTTCCAAACTCTGGCTTTGCAAGAAGTACTATCCGCGACCCAGCACTGAATAATCAGAATTTGAGAGATAGTCATGAAGATACAACAACTCAGAGAAATGCATGGCCTACAACAACGATGGAGTTTCCACACTATTTTGAAGAAGCTCAAAATCCTGATCTCAGTAATGGTCAGAATGTTGATACTTATAACGAGCTCTTTGCAATGATCAATTTCGATAATTTGGATCCACCGTCAAGTGAGCACTCTGGTTCTCATTCTAGTCAGATTCCGGATCAGCCACTGCATGATTTGGATTTGGAGACAAAAAATCCTAAGGTTTATAATTTTTCAACATGTTTGTTCTACAATATATATTTATTGCAGCGTTATGCTTTATTTATTTACTTTGTTTTTTTTGCTTTGTTTTTGTGCAGTGATGATGACAGATCTTTTCCTCAGGTTTCGGTGGATTTTTAGAATTTGTCTCTTAGGCTTTTTTTGTTGTTTTGTTTTTACGTCATTCATGCCTTCTTACAGATTTTTATGTTTATTTTTTTGCTTTGTGAATCTGCATGATAAATGAGAGTATGCGACAATATATTTTGTTT
This sequence comes from Urtica dioica subsp. dioica, assembly GCF_054948205.1. NCBI lineage: Eukaryota > Viridiplantae > Streptophyta > Magnoliopsida > Rosales > Urticaceae > Urtica > Urtica dioica. The sequence continues at coordinate 40,958,264 of NC_142763.1, forward strand.
TAGTTTTCATTTGTTATAGTAAGAAGCATTACATTGATTTTCGGAAACCTTTATCATTGAAGGTAGAAATTTTACGTAAAAAGTTATAAATATGATTTCCCAATGTTTACTGGACAGATTTAATTTTTTTTTTTAATCATAAACATCATTTTATTGGGATGTATAAACCATATAAATTCTAATTAAGAATTTCGAGGATAAAATAGAATTTTATAAATCGAATAATATTAGTAATAATAGAGAAAGGAAATAATAATTAATATTTAACTTATATTATTCAATCACTGCGCACCCCTTCTTTTATACGCGTTTTCGAGACCGCATAAGAAAAACAAGTTCTCTTGGCGACGATAAAACTAAGAATCGGACGAAAAAAAACAATATACATCAACAGTTGCTTTGTGTTATCTGCTACATACGGTTAGTGGTTCTCACACTAATATGATTTCAATATATTTATATATATATATATATATATATATATATATATATATATTTTTGGGTGTGTTAATTAATTCGTTGTTTGTATGCGTGGGATGATGATGCGTTTATGAATTCAGAGATTGTATCTACGAACAATTGAAGGGGATAAAGAGACGAAGATAGTCAACCCAGCCGCGGAACAGTGGTGAATAAATACAAAAGGCTAATATAATTATCAAGGCCGGCTTAATACATTTCGGGGTCTAAAGCGAACGTTCTAAATAAGGCCTTTTATTTGAAAAAAAAAATCATAAACCAATTTCTTCTCTTTTTTTTTCTTAATTTTATCATACTACGATATTGATAAATTTTATTAAATGTGTATATAATTATTCTTTATTTATATTAAAAATTAAGTCAAACCAACAATTATTGACATTATACAATACAGCAATCAGAAAAAAAAGAAAAGAAAAGAAAAAAAAAAGTACACAAAATTAATGTCTAATTGATATTTATGAGGCAAACAGCGTAAATAATACAGAGTAGAAACAAAGACAATAAATAAACAAAGAGAAATCCAAATGATAATAGAACTTCTTTATATTTTATTTGCAATCAAAAGAAACATAATTTGAAGAATATATATATCGTTTATAATTTGCATGTTTATAATTTGAAGGGTAATGCATCGTTTAATAGTATGTTAAAAAAATGGGAAAGAAAAAAAAACAGTGTAATTTAATGTTTGGGGGAGAAAGTTTTTTATTATAAAGTGGGCCCATTAAAAATGACTGAGCGAATTAATAGTGATCAGTGGGCCTATGTAACATGTATATCGGTGAAGCAAAAAACAACGCATACCCGAATAGAAAAGGAAAACGTAAGATGATATGAGTGTAGACAGCTTTTTAATATTATATATATTTTTTTACATTGTATGCTGTTAAGTTGTCAAGTATGGACCTTCCTAAATCATGAGGCCTAAAGCCAATGCTTTATCTCCCTCATGGTTGGACCGGGCCTGATAATTATCTCCATTACAGATGTTCCTTCGGCAATACTCGTTGACATCTTTCTGAAGCTCCCGATTATGTGCAAGTCCGTGTGCAAGTCCTGGTACGGTGTGATCTCCACTCGGGAATTCGTTAGGGCTCACTTTGTGCAAGCAAAGGAATTTGCATTGATCCGCGACGTTCGGCGCAACAAAATCTCGAGAAGCTTCTACTTGTTCGAGAATGAGGACGAGCATAGATCAGGTTATTGCCGCTGCATCAACAGTATAGACCAATGATTGAAATGCCGATGATCGATTTTGTGCCGATGGCCTCAAAAAACGGAAATTGCAGTGGCCGATGGGAATTGCGACGGAAAAATGTGGAAATTTGCTTAAAAAAATGCCGACGGAAATTTCGATAAAACACAGAAATGCCGACGGAAATAATGTTGCATAAATCTTAATATAACAAATAAATTAGTTTCAAACACACACATAATAAGTTTAAACTCCAAATTCAAGTCTCCAACACACGTAATAATTTCACACATCATAAAAAAAAAAAACATAAACAAAAGGTCCAAAACACTTAATAAGTTCAAAAACAAAGATAAGTTCAAAACACATACTAAGTTCAACATAGATAAAAAGACTCAATAATAGGTTGAGTGGTGGTGGGGTTGATAGTAACCCCCAGTTCGTGCTTTGAAATCACAGTAGTCAGCCCATTAAAATAAATTCGAATTCTAGCAAAACAACAAGAAATTCTAATTTTGAAATGTAAATCTCAAACATGAAATAAATTTGAGTTCTATAAAAAACAACAATGAATTCTAACTTTGAAATCTAAGTCTCAAATATCAAATAAATTTGGATTATATTAAAAAAATTTGAAAAAAACATATGTGAACCACACAACATAAATACACATCTTTCATTCAGAAAGATTTTTCCAAAAAAAATCAAAACTGAAATTCTGATTAGTCACAAAGACAAGATGTCGCACACAATGTATTGACAATGTGTTCGACAACTTGCTTGAACATAAATAATGGATAATCAACAATCGGTTCAATAAAAAAAAGACACACAATATGGTTACCTAGTTCGGTGCAACATCACCTACGTCTGGGGGCACTCTGCTAGTGAAAATGATTTCACTATATAGTAGTCAATAGTACAAGTAAGGTCTTATATGATTACAACACAAAATCAAAGCCCTAGAAACTATTACCATAAGTGAATACCTAGACCAGGGACTCCCCCTGAATTTGAGATCCTTCTCAATTCCACTCTTCGGGCACACGCCTATGCTCGGTCGACTTCAGTCTTCAATCGCACGTGAGTCTTCAATCAGTAAACACATAACCTAAATCACTCAATCTTCTCGAATAGTATTTGATGAATAACACCACTCTTATCAATACACAAAGTCTCCCAGTCCGCCGGTCGTGCACGTCTAGGAGTCCAAAGTATTTTGATAAAGCGTCAAAGGCTGCTAAGGGGGTAGCGCAAGGCTTTTATAGCAGTCATACAAATCTGGAAGTGTATCTAGGGTTTCCTTACCCAAAATCGCAAGAATATTACTCAATAAAGTCACCAGCGAGACACTCTGGAGAAACCGGAAACTTGCCAGAATAACTGTCTGCGTACAAGAGGAATGATGTCTTACCATAAGCAGAAACATGATAACGTAACAACAATCTCCCCCTTTGGCTATTTTTTAGGCAAAAACTTCAAGAGCAGTTCTCAATTCTCAACCAAGTGTTATGACCAGAAAAGAGCGTCAAAATAAATGACCTCCATGACACCTCTTCCCCTGATTGCCTAAAAAACATACCAAAGGCAAGGATCAACTAAGACAGAGGGAGAAAACAATAATATGAGCATATAAACGAGAACTGAAGCAAACAATAGAAATAACAACAATCAACAAGGTCTGAACTTAGTCTTGAACAACCATACCAGAGCAGTAGCACAGGCTGAACAAAAATAGAAGTTAGGGTGTTTCAACCAGATCACACATCAAGAGGAAATAAAAGCTACAATTCAAAAGTTACAGACCAAACATAAAACAGATTAGATGGTAGCAGTTTTGGAGTAGCCATCATCACTATCATCTTCAATACCGTCTGTGTCACTGCTGCCAGAAGCTCTAATTTCTTCATCATCTTTCCCCTATCCCTTTAGCATCCTTGTCCTGACCATGTTGCGAGGTAGAAGCTCCATCTTTTCCAGCCATCATCTCTTTCACAAGTCCATCACAGATAGACTTCCTTCGAGAGGATATCTCAATGATTTCCTTGAGAGCATTAATCTCATCATGTAGTCTCTTCAAGAGATTGAATTGCACAATATCTGTGAGAGGGCCTATCTTCAGTGTGCTGCCTGTGGCAAAAGAGATGTCGCGATAGAAGGCCTGACAAGATCACGAGCATGTTTCCCTTCGAATAGCTTGTGGCTAAAAGAAAGAACACTAGGCTTTTCCCCTACAACATCAGTACTTCGCAGAATGTTCTCGTTTTGCTTGAGCAAAATGCCAGTGATGATGGAGGGGAAACCAATGGGAAGCTTCATAGCATAAGATTTGGCATGTTTTGCCAAATATCAAACACAAATTCTCCAAAATCAAAGGAAGAACGAGTACCTATCTGGTAGATTAGGCTAGCCAGCTCTGCCTTGATGCTAGACCCATGAGATGAGGGAGCCCAGTTAGCAATGCCGATGCGAAAGAGCACTGAGTACTTAGCTGAGAGATCAAAAGACGGCAATGTGCCTTTGGGCGGCCATACTTTGGTCTCATCACCAGTGATTTCCTTGACAATGATGTCCAGGGAAGGAACCCGATCAGCAATAATGATTTTTCCTCGACCAAGGAAGTCGTTGATAACATCAGGGGAAATCTCAAAACAATGCTCTCTGACATAAACTTTTCTGAATTCAGCATCATCAGGAACATCAAAGGATGAGGAGAGGTTGACAATGAATTCCCTCACCAAAGTGGGGTAGTAGACCCCTATGTTAGTGCCCATCTTGAGCATCTCAGCATCATGCTGGAGTTCCATGATGACTCCAATCTTTAGAGCTTCGCTAGACAGTTCTTTCTCCGGAAAGATAGCACGATGATGCACAAACCTCCACTTAAGAACCCCATCTTCTTTGTGAAAAGAGACATTGTCTATGGGAGCAACCGGGACATTCTTGGGGAGCTTTTGTCCTCCCACAGATCTCTTGTTACCGATCCCGAGAGAGAACACATGAACCTCTTCTTCAGCTTCAATGAGCTCGTCAGCAACTAGTTCTACAGCAGGCGTTTTACCTTTCTTCTTGTTAAGCCCGACTTTGACTTTCTTCTTCTTCTTCTTGTCCTTAACAGGAACAACTGGCACACTCGCCTCAGCACTCTTTCTCTTCCTCTTCCTTTTCTCAGACAGAAGAGCAGCGATGCACACATCATCGTCGTGAGCATCTTTCTCCTTCAATGAGGCAAGAACAACCTTTCCTACATCCTGTCTCTTTTCAGTTATATCCTCATGAGCCGGAGCAGAGGATGTCGGGACATCCATCACAATATCTTGACCTAATCCCAGAATTCCCCCAATCATATCATCATGTGGGGGTTCTTGTTCATCGAGGAGAGATTCCAATAGATCATTGTCCCTAGGGTTCTCTTCAACATGTTCAGGAAGAGCAGTAGAATCAGGGTTACCTTGAACCATTTTGTGTGGGCTTTCGAGGGGAGAGACACTGGTGTGGGCTTCTTCCATGATTGTGACATTAGCTTCGCCTCTTTCTTCGGAAGAACTACTGGAACTGACCTCCCCCGTGATGTCAGTGATGGAGAGAGCGGCTTTCTTCATCATGGCTTCTCTTACGGCGGTGAGAGAGGGGTTTGGAGGGGGAACAAATGACCCAGTAATTGCACCTCCGGAATCACCATCGGCACGCTTACTAGGTTGCATTCCCCTGACCTTAACGCCATGCCTATTACTTTCGGTTTGAGCCCTTTTTCTTCCGACATTCTTCGCCTTCATCTTTTGCTTTTCCTTCTTATCGGATCCTATAGTGCTAATTCCACTTCTTGTTCCCACCATACTGAATAAAATAGCAAGATGTCTTTCACAGAAATAATCGTCAAGAGAGGTGGTTACATAATTCAAGGAAATTTTGTGAGTAAATGGCGAGAAATCAAGAAATGTAGCTTCAATGAAATTTGAAAAAAGGTAATTTCCCAAGTTTTCTCGAAAAACAAACCGTCAGTTGCATGTTTGAGGAGCTGAAGAAGATTAAAACGACGACGAATAACCAAATGGGCCTTGGTCCAGCTCCAGCCCAAACTCATGTTAAATGGCATTTTAGCCCGACAAAAAAGGTCGAATGGGCCAACCAGACAAATGGGCCCATGAACACACACACCTATGAAGAACAAAGTAGCGTAAAACAGAGACATATTATCAGTAAGGAGAGGAAACCCACAAACAAACAGCTCTCCAACTCTCTGTAATTGCTATTGTTCAATCACACACAATCCAAGGGAGGATCTGAGATTTTCAAATCTGCTTGCATCTAAATCCTTGGTAAAGATGTCTGTAAGTTGTTTCTCAGTGTAGATATATTCAAGTTTGATCTTCTTATCTTCCACAAGATCCCGAATGAAATGATGCCTGATTTCAATGTGCTTTGTCTTACTATGTTGGACCGGATTTTTTGAAACATTGATGGCACTGATGTTGTCGCAGAACAATGTCATGACATCTTGTCCGACACCATATTCAGCAAGCATCTATTTCATCCAAAGTAACTGAGTGCAACTATTTCCAGCAGCAATGTATTCAGACTCAGCTGTGGACAAGGAAATGCAATTTTGTAGATGCCTTTTCGAGATATACCTGGATATATTTGCTGAGACAAAAGTCAGAAGCTCTACATACTTTTCAGCTGTTTCAAAAACAGGTTGAGCTACAACTTGGTCATAAAATTTTAGCAGTCCAGTCTGACTGGGGAGGTGAGTATAGACCGTTCACAGGGTTTCTTAGTGCTCAAGGAATCATACACCGGAACTCATGTCCTCACACTCACCAGCAGAATGGTCTGGCTGAACGAAAACATCAGCAGATTGTAGAGACAGGGCTCACTCTACTGGCTCAAGCAACCATGCCAATGCAATTCTGGGATGAAGCTTTTCGTACAGCTGTTTACATTGTCAATCGGCTTCCAACTCATGTCCTGAACATGCTGTCTCCTCTTGAAAAGCTATTTCAGATCAAACCAACCTACTATCAACTCAAAATCTTTGGTTGTGAGTGCTTTCCAAACACAAGGCCCTATAATAGCCACAAACTTGACTTCCGCTCAAAACCTTGCCTCTTTCTTGGGTATAGCCTTAACCATAAAAGGTACAAGTGTTTAGATTCCTCTGGGAGAGTGTTCATCTCCAGAGATGTAGTCTTCAATGAGGCAGTGTTCCCCTACACCACCATATTTCCTCAAACACAACTTTCATCTCATCAACCTTCACACACACACACACTCCAACTCAGCCTCTAGTAGTTCTTCCAGGTAGTGCTCATACTGAGTCACAACCTATGACATCATCTCAGTCCTCAGCCTCTCAGTCCTCCTCTTCATCACATTCCCCATCATCACCATCAACCTCAACTCACTCCACACCCTCAACACCCTCACCACAATCAACTCCTTCACATGAACCATCCTCAACCTCTCCCTCATCTCAACCTGTGAACCAACATGCACATGAACTGTCCTCATCCATTCCTATCCCTCCCAATCCCACCCCTCCACTGACATCATCTCATCCAATGGTTACCAGGAACAAAAATGGTATATTCAAACCCAAAGTGCTGTATGCTGCCACAGAACCTGACTCAGTATCAGAGGCTCTGTCTTCAGAAGCTTGGAAACAAGCCATGACTGATGAGTATCTAGCACTCATACGCAACAACACTTGGAGCCTAGTCCCACTCCCACCTGACAGGAAAGCAATAGGTTGCAAATGGGTGTTTAAGCTGAAGCAAAACTCAGATGGGACCCTGAACAGACACAAAGCCAGACTGGTTGCTAAAGGCTTTAAACAGGTGGCAGGGTTTGATTTTCATGAGACTTTTAGCCCTGTTGTAAAGCAAACTACAATCCGGGTGGTTTTAACTCTTGCCCTGGCTAAAGGCTGGCATATTAGACAGCTAGATGTCAATAATGCCTTTCTTAATGGTGACCTAAAAGAGGAGGTTTACTTGCAGCAACCTGAGGGGTTCATAGATGCAACCCGTCCAAGTCTGGTGTGTCGTCTCCACAAATCATTGTATGGACTCAAACAAGCTCCACGAACATGGTTTGATAAGCTGCACTTGGTGCTTCTCTCCATTGGGTTTAAGTCAACTCAGTCTGATCAGTCCCTCTTCATCAGAGTTACACCTGAGTTCACTCAGTACATACTTGTCTATGTGGATGATATTCTAGTGGTCAGCAGCTCCCACTCTCACCTTGAGACCCTGATTCAGCATCTTCATCAGCAATTTGCTCTGAAGGATCTTGGTCGTCTAGGGTTTTTCCTTGGCATTCAGGTTCATCACGTTGTCTCTGGTCTTTTCTTGTCTCAGAAGAAATATGCCTCAGACCTACTTGCTAAGGTTAAAATGCAGTCTGCTAAGAGAATTGCCTCTCCCATGACGTCTGGTGTGAAGCTGTCTGCGTGTGGGAGTGAAGAGTTTGACTCACCCTCACTATACAGAAGTGTAGTTGGGGCTCTTCAGTACCTGACCATCACACGCCCAGAATTGTCATACTCAGTGAACAAAGTCTGCCAATTCATGCAACGACCTCTAGTGTCCCACTGGAAAGCGGTCAAGCGTATTCTTCGCTATGTTGCTCGCACCATCGATTTTGGACTTAGAGTTGATCGTCAAAGTATGGATAACCTGTCCTTGAGTGGATTTAGTGATGCTGACTGGGCATGTGATGCTGATGATCGTAAGTCGACGTCTGGCTTCTGTGTGTTTCTGGGATCAAATTTGGTGGCGTGGTCGTCACTCAAGCAACATACGATATCTCAGTCTTCAACTGAATCTGAATTTCAGAGTCTTGCTAGTCTCACGTCTGAAGTTCTGTGGCTTCAGTCTCTCCTTGGTGAGCTCGGCCATGCCTCGCCTCGTCGGCCTGTTCTTTGGTGTGATAATCTCAGCACTGTGATGATTGCGGAGAGAAGGTCCTACATCGCCGCCTTGATGTTCGTCATGTCCCAGCCGTTGATCAAACAACGGATGTCCTCACCAAGCCAATCTCCAACCTCCTATTCCCTTCCTTGCGGTCCAAGCTTTGCGTTGCGTCTCTCTCCACGCTCAACTTGCGGGGGGCTGTTAGTGTAGTCTGAACAAACGACTTGTCGTTTGTTCATTTCGTTTTAAATTGTTGTCGTTTACTTTCTCTTGTTTGAATGTCGTTACTTTTAAATACCTGTAAACGTCACATCAGTCGAATCATCGATGAGAGATCTTCTTCTTCTCTGAATTGATCCAAACACTCTCTCTCAAAGTTCTAACAGCGTGTGTTCAAGACACATGACACGAGAGGGATCCTTTCTCTGTGCGTTTGGTCAAATTTCTTCGCCGAGCCACGCAGCTGAGAAATCAAAGACAAAAACCCCAAATAAAGTCTACACAACATTCAAAAAACTCACCGGACAGCGGCGGTGCCCAACCGTGATGGTCGGCGGCCGTCGAGATCGACAGAAGCGATAGGCGTCACGATAAAGACGAACAGAAAGCCCTCGCTGCGAGGATCACCATAACACTTCTCGCTTTCAGAATTGTTTTCCGAGTCACCCTTAAAACACCACTCTTCTCGCCGGAGTCGTGGCAGCGGCTATATAATCCTGGCACCGTTTCTCAAGTATGAATTGTCGAAACTGATCTACTTGGCGAGACCATGGAGACCCACTCAACGATTTGTAAAATAGAGCTCCGTTATAAGGGTATGGAATTTTGAAATTTCTTCTCCGGTGCTTTAAAACTCGATTCGTCTACAAACAAAGATGAGTGTGATGGGGCTTTTATATACTAGAGGTTGCCAGAGTGATGGAGAATCTATTTCCGCAAGAAAATTTGAACGAAAAACTCAATTATAAGCTTATGCATTTATTTATTTATTTTGGAATTGTTTTGCTTGAGGTGATTCTCAGAAGAAAGAGACGAACAAGATAATATTAGAGAGAGAGAGAGAGAGAGTGAGTGTGTGTGTACTTCAAGGTGATGATACATATCTACTAACTTTTATATCAAAGTAGAATAATAGTCTGTTACTTTCTGAACTTTTACTTAGACACATATAAATATGGATAACTATAACGTATATAAAGATACATATTACTATCAATAATCTTATTTGAAAAGTACATATGTATACATACACGTTCGTTACTGCTCTGTAATATGGATGTATAACTGTCTTTTACTTTTATTTGTTTACTTGCTATTTTTTTTTTTGAAAATATTTGTTTACTTGCTATTTGTTGCTTGTTGTTTTTGCAGTTATTATTACACCTCTTAACAACACTTAACAGGGTAATTACATCAGATAGATCTGGACTTTCAATATATAACTATGAAGTAGATCTATTAACTATTATATAAATAAGAATAGCTAATGTTCTATTTATCCTATCACATTAGACTAAATATTTATCCTCTCATAGATTACTATTTAGTACTCTTCGTCTACTCAAATCATTACAATACATAAGTTCGCATATAATAATTGCATTTTCACATCACTGCCTGTGTTTGTATGTGGGTGGTGTGTTACGCTCGTATAAAAAGTCAAGTAAGTAATGTCACGTTTAATACCCATTTATATTGGAGAAGAATTAGATTCCAATTTAGGCTCAAATATTGTTAAAAAAAAAAAAGCCCAATTTTTTTATTAATCCAACAAAATATTAAAACAATTATACAAGTCATGATTTTTTTTTTAGCTTATTATCATTCTAACCAATAGGGTTGTAATGAGTAAGCCAATAATTAAGATTTCAATTCTTTTAGCAGTCATTCACACATGACAATTGAGATTTTATAATCAGTCGTATTATACAATGATAATTTTCTCATTTTTTCATCTCATTCCTGCTATAATAATCTTGAATGCAAGTTTTGTTGCTTGTTGTTTTTGCAGTTATTATTACACCTCTTAACAACACTTAACAGGGTAATTACATCAGATAGATCTGGACTTTCAATATATAACTATGAAGTAGATCTATTAACTATTATATAAATAAGAATAGCTAATGTTCTATTTATCCTATCACATTAGACTAAATATTTATCCTCTCATAGATTACTATTTAGTACTCTTCGTCTACTCAAATCATTACAATACATAAGTTCGCATATAATAATTGCATTTTCACATCACTGCCTGTGTTTGTATGTGGGTGGTGTGTTACGCTCGTATAAAAAGTCAAGTAAGTAATGTCACGTTTAATACCCATTTATATTGGAGAAGAATTAGATTCCAATTTAGGCTCAAATATTGTTAAAAAAAAAAGCCCAATTTTTTTATTTATCCAACAAAATATTAAAACAATTATACAAGTCATGATTTTTTTTTTAGCTTATAATCATTCTAATCAATAGGGTTGTAATGAGTAAGCCAATAATTAAGATTTCAATTCTTTTAGCAGTCATTCACACATGACAATTGAGATTTTATAATCAGTCGTATTATACAATGATAATTTTCTCATTTTTTCATCTCATTCCTGCTATAATAATCTTGAATGCAAGTTTTGAAAAATTAATTATTTTCATGGAAGCTTATAATTGTAAGGTAAGATTTGAGTTTGATGTACATTTATTTTTATATTTTATCTTCTTTTATTGATTTGCTAATTAGAACATAGAAAAATTATGACCACTATCAAATATGCTTCGGAGCAAGAAGAAGAAGAAGAAGAAGAAGAAGAAGAAGAAGAAGAAGAAGAAGAAGAAGAAGAAGCGATTAGTTTTAAAAAAATTAGATCTTGAAAAATTTATTAAAAAAAGATTTAGTAACCAACATAGGTGAAGAAAATATGTTGAGGGAGTATGAAGATGATGATAATACATTTTATTTTGTATTTTAAAGAAGATATGTGTTGTTTTGACATTTATTAAAAATAACGGGCGATTGTGATACTTTTCTAATCAATTTGCTATGTATGATTATTGATGTTTTTATTATAAGGCCTCGCTTTTAGATTTCGCTTAAGATCCCGATATATGCCATGCATTCACTTGATCCCCTTTCTTTAATGTTCAGTCTGATTAGCTTGATTGAGTGCTTTCTCTTGTCCGACATTGAAGTCCCAACTATATTTTTAACATATTAAGATCTAGGGCATGATTTGGGTACACACTAAATTTTAAAGGTTTCCTTTTTTTTTTAAATGGGTGGTCATTTTTGGGTGATTTTTGTTATATAACCTAGTTTATTCTTCACATCGAGTGCGATTTTCATAGAACAACTCCAAGATTCATAATTGCCTCTGGTGAGGACTTGAGACACAATCAGAGCACCTCTGGAGTGTTAGAATGATGGAGGTAGTATGGATGAAGGATCTCATCGTCGGCTGAATCCTGAGAGACGATTTTCATTGAAAGATCTCCAACCGTCGTTACTTATAGTATCCTCATTGATGCAAAGGAAAATTGATGAAGCTTGCGACCGAGAATAGAGAAGGATTATAGTTTGGGTCAGAGAGGAAAATCGGATTGCTCTGATACCATATTGCAACCTAAACTAAGAAGATATATGAATTGAGAATAAGATCGAAGAAAATTGGGGATGAAGATTGAAAATGCAATAAGAGAGATTTCCCATTATAGAAACAAATAATAAGACAATGACTAATTAAATACAGTGCCACCGTGTACAAGTGCATAAACAATAAAAACAAACCAATCGACAAATAAAAATAAAATACGTGGACCACACGCATACAACAAAGAACTTAAAAGAGAACCAAAATGACACCGTCTTGATCTTTGTTCTCAATAACGTGTGAGAGCAATTGTCCACCATTCTATAGAGCTCTAGAGAAAGCACATGTTCGGCGGCGACATAGGCTTCGACGGAGAAGGAAATCTCGCCGGAGACCTGATGTACGATCACCAGAGACCTGATGAACAGTTTCAGATAAGAAATAGAAGGGCACAATATAGACCTGGGGCAGTGCTTATTGTGAGATTAAACCTGCAAAGGTGCATCCTGATACAAATTTCACTTCATTTAAAACTATAACTATTTTGTAATGGCCAACACTTATAATAACTATTTTTCCTATTTGTCATGTCTTTTAATAATTAAATAATTAAACTAAAATTTAAACATAGTCTAAAATAAGTAAATGCATAACTCACTGGTAGATTTACTTAGGCGGGCTAAGTAACTAGTCCAAACAGCTCCTTCCTTGTAGCCCAACTATTATATTATTTTAAAAAATATAACCAACTTCAGCTGATAACATTTAATATAACTATTATACCCGAAACCCATCTCAACATTTCAGAACCCGAAACAAAATACCCAAATTGAATGCTCGTCGACAACAACCGTCTGCTACCGAGCTTGCCTTCTTCCGACGATATCGAATTCGGTGGCATGGTTCTCTGGTGACAAGCAATGCTTCCTCTCTGATACTCCACATGATTTTGTTCCGTATCGCTCTAACGAAGAAGATTGGGATCGTTGGGAGGACCGGCGGTGGAAAATCAAGTAAGATGATCGCGTCTTCGAAGACCTCGCATCGAAGTTCGAGCGGTCGGATCGACGCAATAACTGGAACTCGCCACTTTTTTAGATCATTTTCAGAAGAGAATTTTGATAGTTTATCCGACTAATCTTCATGGCTAATCAGATTAACTATTACAGTTAATATGCGAAGACCACGCGTCGAGGTTCGAGCGGTTGTATCGGCGCAACCACTGGGACTCGCCGCTGTTCGAGATCATTATCGGAGGAGGATCATCACAGAAAATATGCGAAGATCTCGAGTCGATGTTCGAGCGGCCGGATCGGCGTAACCACTGAGACTCGTTGTTTGAGATCGTTTCCGGAGAATGATCGTCATAGTTAATCAGATGACTTTTCAAATTAACCTGTTCCAGAATGGTTGATATGTCAATTTTCGACCGTAGTCGTCGTCGTCCACGACTTGAACACAAAAAATCGTCCTCGCGCACGATGAATCTCACTGTCGATCTTGGAGCTTGAGCTAGCGGTTTTAGTTGCGCGGCGTGGATTGCTACCACTGACTTCTCTGGATATGAGATTTCAAATATGAGATCAAATTCAAGAGCTGACATCGATTTCAGATTTGAGATTGGACTCGCTTTTGTTCATTTGTTAAGGGGAAAGAGAGATAGAGAGTGGAATGATCAGATGGAGAGAAATGATCATCACAACAAATTGTGCATAATGAAGTTCTTAATGTTTAATTTCATTTGGAAAGAAAAAAAACGTATATTTGGTAACTGATCCAGTTTCAAAAATTGGATTGGATATCGGATTTGATTTTAGACAAATTTGGATATCGGTTATATAACCGAAGGATAGCCGGTTTGTTTAAACCTGATATAAAACTAGATCCGAAATTTAAATAATAGGATAACCGAATTTCGAAAAACGGATATTGGATTTAAGAAACCGGATAACCGAATTTTGGTTTTAGACTAAACTGGACGGATATTGGACCGAATTTTTAAAAACCGAATATTTGGATTCGGATATAAAAAATGTAAGAAACCCAACCGAACCGATACAGTTTCAGCCCTAATATAAACAATTAAGATTTATTTTATATTATTCAACAACTATATAATCCAGTTAATCCAGATTAATGTACCTTCCATATAAAATTAAAAACACACAGCACAGTTTTTTTCATACTGCACCCCCAATTCGTTGAGACTTGAGAGGCGCGTTTCAGAGACCGCAGAAGAAAAATAAGTTTCCTTTTATTCGGCGACGACAAAACCAAGACTCGAACGCAACAAACAAGATTGTTAAACACAACTCTTTTGTGGGAAACACTCACACTTTTATTAAGACCACTCAAGAAGAATTTACAAGACCAAGTGTTTAGGACTCACACTACAAAAACACTTTTGGGACTCTTTGAAGACACTTTTAGGAGACTACTACTCTTTTTGAAATTTTTGGATGCTAGACTTGGTGGGGGTAGATGGGTATTTATAGTAGAGGCAAAACAATGTAGACCACACATTTTTCATCTTCTAGAGAATTCCTAAAATGTCTAGATATCTAAAACATTCTAGGACATTCTTTACATGTCTAGAGATTCTACACAATTCTAACACTTCTACACTTATCTAAGAAACTTCTAGATGATGGGCTTATTCTCCAAGTGGGCTTATTAGTCTTCTTGACCATTGGGCTTTCACAATTGTTGGGCTTTAGAAATTCTATTGGGCTAGTGTTGATCCTTAACAGAACACAAATTTCTCTGTGCTATCTGCTACGGTTCGTGACTCTTACACTTCTACTTTTAATTCGCTAGTTGTTAGTGTGTCTGCGCTGACGCGTTTATGAATTGAACCGACAGAGATGAAGAGGTAGAGAGAGTCAACCCAGGCGCGCAATAGTGATGACCAAACCCAAGAAAACGCTGGCATTGGTGTTTCAATAACTGATCTTCCTTTTGCCATCCTCTTTGGCATCTTTCTGAGACTCTCGACGGTGGGCATTGTGGTGTGCAAGTCCGTGTGCAAGGCCTGGCACGATCTGATCCGCGACCGGGAATTCGTGACAGCTCACTTTGCGCAAGCAAAGGTATGCACACTGATCAGCGACGTGCACCGAAACAAAATCTCGAGAAGCTTTTACTTGTTCGACGACGAGGACGAGTACAGATCGGGGTATTGCGACTGCATTTTGAAGACACTTTTAGGAGACTGCTACTTTTTTTTGAAATTTTTGGATGCTAGACTTGGTGGGGGTAGATGGGTATTTATAGTAGAGGCCAAACAATGTAGACCACACATTTTTCAACATTCTAGAACATTCTTTACATGTCTAGAGATTCTACACAATTCTAACACTTCTACACTTATCTAAGAAACTTCTAGATGATGGGCTTATTCTCCAAGTGGGCTTATTAGTCTTCTTGACCATTGGGATTTGACAATTGTTGGGCTTTAGAAATTCTATTGGGCTAGTGTTGATCCTTAACAGAACACAAACTTCTCTATGCTATCTGCTACTGTTCGTGACTCTTACATTTCTACTTTTAATTCGCTAGTTGTTAGTGTGTCTGCGCTGACGCGTTTATGAATTGAACCGACAGAGATGAAGAGGCAGAGAGAGTCAACCTAGGCGCGCAATAGCGATGACCAAACCCAAGAAAACGCTGGTATTGGTGTTTCAATAACCGATCTTCCTTTTGCCATCCTCTTCGGCATCTTTCTGAGACTCTCGACAGTGGGCATTGTGATGTGCAAGTCTGTGTGCAAGGCCTGCAACGATCTGATCCGCGATCGGGAATCTGTGACGGCTCACTTCGCGCAAGCAAAGGTATGCACACTGATCCGAGACGTGCACCGAAACAAAATCTCGAGAAGCTTCTACTTGTTCGACGACGAGGACGAGTACAAATCGGGGTTTTGCAACTGCATTTTTAAGACACTTTTAGGAGACTACTACTTTTTTTGAAATTTTTGGATGCTAGACTTGGTGGGCGTAGATGGGTATTTATAGTAGAGGCCAAACAATGTAGACCACACATTTTTCAACATTCTAGGACATTCTTTACATGTTTAGAGATTCTACACAATTCTAACACTTCTACACTTATCTAAGAAACTTCTAGATGATGGGCTTATTCTCCAAGTGGGCTTATTAGTTTTCTTGATCATTGGGCTTTCACAATTGTTGGGCTTTAGAAATTCTATTGGACTAGTGTTGATCCTTAACAGAACACAAATTTCTCTGTGCTATCTGCTACGGTTCGTGACTCTTACACTTCTACTTTTAATTTGCTAGTTGTTAGTGTGTCTGCGCAGACGCGTTTATGAATTGAACCGACAGAGATGAAGAGGTAGAGAGAGTCAACCCAGGCGCGCAATAGTGATGACCAAACCCAAGAAAACGCTGGTATTGGTGTTTCAATAACCGATCTTCCTTTCGCCGTCCTCTTCGACATCTTTCTGAGACTCTCGACAGTATTCATTATGATGTGCAAGTCCGTGTGCAAGGCCTGGCACAATCTGATCCGCAACCGGGAATTCGTGACGGCTCACTTCGCGCAAGCAAAGGTATGCACATTGATCCGCGACGTGCACCGAAACAAAATCTTGAGAAGCTTCTACTTGTTCGGCGACGAGGACGAGTACGGATCGGGGTATTGCGACTGCATTTTGAAGACACTTTTAGGAGACTACTACTTTTTTTGAAATTTTTGGATGCTAGACTTGGTGGGGGTAGATGGGTATTTATAGTAGAGGCCAAACAATGTAGACCACACATTTTTCAACATTCTAGAACATTCTTTACATGTCTAGAGATTCTACACAATTCTAACACTTCTACACTTATCTAAGAAACTTCTAGATGATGGGCTTATTCTCCAAGTGGGCTTATTAGTCTTCTTGACCATTGGGCTTTCACAATTGTTGGGCTTTAGAAATTCTATTGGGCTAGTGTTGATCCTTAACAGAACACAAATTTCTCTGTGCTATCTGCTACGGTTCGTGACTCTTACACTTCTACTCACTACAAGAAAATAGGCTTTCAACGACATGTAAATCATGTCGTGAAAGAGATTTCACGACATTTATTCACTTGTCGTTGAATGGGGGTGCTGGGAAAAGTCCTACACTTTCAATGACACTTTTTCAATGTCGTAAATAATGATGTATATTTATTTTTATCGACATTTTAGAAATGTCATTATATACATTTTACATGTTTATATCAAACTTATCACCACATTTTTTAAATGTCGCCTTTGATAAATATTGTCGGCTTTTCATTAATATTTTTGTATTAAATATCAATAAAAAATTAATTTATTTTACATTATTAATTTAATAGAGCATTTATTAAAATTAATTTATTAGAGTTTTTTATACTTATAATTGAGAACTATATATTTATTACATATAAATAAATGTACGTACATATACAAAGACTTATGAATAGTCGACATTCATGTTGATATACTCATTTAAACAAAACATACAACAACATAACTAAAATATAACAGCCACAACGTCAATACATAAAAAGATTGGATTCTTGCTGATGAGAACACTGATCATATTTGTCGTTCCTTTCTCCTTCGTAATCTAAAGATATCCTGCAATCAATAAATTATAAAGAGAAAATTAAAATTAAAATTATTTTCCATAAGTTAATATCTAGAGAGCGGTTCAATACAATTAGCGCATTATATATCTGACAAATATATACACATGATAATTTACACTACTCAGTTAAATAAAATAAAAATTACACTACCCAAATTGTTTGAGTTGGGTCCATAAATAACAATAATTAATTACATAAAAAGGGGGAAATTGACGTACTTATCTTATTTAATCTTTGGATTTGGGCATGCGCTTCCAATCTCCCTCTCATTTTTCTGTATTCAGCGATTGCTCCGTTGTTGCTGCCAAAGTCACTCCTCGTCTCAACAACTGCATGGTGGTTTTCCAATTTAAAGCAGGCTGATATATATGCACTAAAATTCATAGTAGTATTTTTGTAAATAACTTATAATCCAATTAGAACAAAACATATGTGCATGAGAACCAGGGTTCTCTTAGAAGAGCAATTTAAAAAAATATCCATTGACGCTGATTTAGAAGTGGGCATGATCTATTTTAAGCTAAAAATTAGGAAAGTAGTTACTTATGTGATTTATTAAAATAAACAAATATATTTATGTATTAACCGTTTCAACTCCACGTTCCCACTACATGATTTGGTTATACACAAAATAATTTTACGGTAACTTATCCTGTTATTTTATCTATTTTACTAATCTTTACTGATGAACTTTAAAGTTTGAAAAAGAGTTCTTTGACTTCCAAATGATGCATCCGTGTAAGATTTTCCAACTTCCATGCAAGGCCATTTAGACGATGGTCATGAGAAGATATGATTACGAAGATAAATAATCAAATAAATGAGATAAATGATGAATGTTGTCTAAAAATATGACTTCAACGTTTTTTTTTGTTTATTTATTTATTTATAAATATCTTAGCTCACAGTACTTTGTTTAATACAAGCCTAAAAAGGAAACATCAAAATAATTCAATATATCCCAACTGTTAAATACTTCATAATTTCGTTTGATTAAAATTGATTTGCCATTGTTATTTATTTTACTGAATATTGTTCTTCAAAAATAAATTGAATCATATATTATTTTTCATAACACTTAATTAAAAAATGTCTCTAAAAATATATCACAAATTAAATTTTTTTAAAAGTCATAGTATTAAAAATTTAATGACATTATTTTATCGTCATTGAAAAAAGGTAATTCATAACACTTTATCATCAAATGTCACTAAATCATCCACGTAGCAGTATTTCTTGACATTTTTAACTAAAATGTCATTGTACACACGAAATGACGACACTAAATCATAAATGTCATTAATTTTGTGTGGGGAAAAGGCATACTTCTTGTAGTGACTTTTAATTCGCTAGTTGTTAGTGTGTCTGCGCTGACGCGTTTATGAACTGAACCGACAGAGATGAAGAGGCAGAGAGAGTCAACCCAGGCGCGCAATAGTGATGACCAAACCCAAGAAAACGCTGGTATTGGTGTTTCAATAACCGATCTTCCTTTTTCCATCCTCTTCGGCATCTTTCTGAGACTCTCGACAGTGGGCATTGTGATGTGCAAGTCTGTGTGCAAGGCCTGCAACGATCTGATCCGCGATCGGGAATTCGTGACGGCTCACTTCGCGCAAGCAAAGGTATGCACACTGATCCGAGACGTGCACCGAAACAAAATCTCGAGAAGCTTCTACTTGTTCGACGACGAGGACGAGTACAAATAGGGGTATTGCAACTGCATTTTTAAGACACTTTTAGGAGACTACTACTTTTTTTGAAATTTTTGGATGCTAGACTTGGTGGGGGTAGATGGGTATTTATAGTAGAGGCAAAACAATGTAGACCACACATTTTTCAACATTCTAGGACATTCTTTACATGTTTAGAGATTCTACACAATTCTAACATTTCTACACTTATCTAAGAAACTTCTAGATGATGGGCTTATTCTCCAAGTGGGCTTTTAGTCTTCTTGACCATTGGGCTTTCACAATTGTTGGGCTTTAGAAATTCTATTGGACTAGTGTTGATCCTTAACAGAACACAAATTTCTCTGTGCTATCTGCTACGGTTCGTGACTCTTACACTTCTACTTTTAATTTGCTAGTTGTTAGTGTGTCTGCGCAGACGCGTTTATGAATTGAACCGACAGAGATGAAGAGGTAGAGAGAGTCAACCCAGGCGCGCAATAGTGATGACCAAACCCAAGAAAACGCTGGTATTGGTGTTTCAATAACCGATCTTCCTTTCGCCGTCCTCTTCGACATCTTTCTGAGACTCTCGACAGTATTCATTATGATGTGCAAGTCCGTGTGCAAGGCCTGGCACAATCTGATCCGCAACCGGGAATTCGTGACGGCTCACTTCGCGCAAGCAAAGGTATGCACATTGATCCGCGACGTGCACCGAAACAAAATCTTGAGAAGCTTCTACTTGTTCGGCGACGAGGACGAGTACGGATCGGGGTATTGCGACTGCATTTTGAAGACACTTTTAGGAGACTACTACTTTTTTGAAATTTTTGGATGCTAGACTTGGTGGGGGTAGATGGGTATTTATAGTAGAGGCCAAACAATGTAGACCACACATTTTTCAACATTCTAGTGTTGGGAATATTGCCCACTTGAAGATAATGAGTAAATGATTACTAAATTCGATAATAAGATTACTTTATTAGCATTATATGATTAGTGAGTTGATTTCTAAACAATTAGAATCAATAACAACTATCTTCCATAGCCTCCGTATTAAACTGAGTCACGTGCTGGGCACCTGAGTTCGGACGGTGAGCTAAAACGAGGTCGATGACTGATATACGCCTGGAAAGCTATATATAAAGTTATATATGTGGAACACATAGGTGAAGGCTGATCACTATGTGGGAGCATTCTACACTTGTGGTAAGTGTACGACTTGGACAGGTCTTGGTTGTAGATGTGTCGTTTAAGGACCGTTACGACACACTAACCGAGGCCGCTATGATGGTCACAGTGAGACTTGATCTGAATCCTGAAGTGATCATGGACACTGGGTCATGTTACTGAGCTCTTTGCCTCATTCGCTAAAAGGCTATCCATGCTAATCACAGCTTATGTCTTGGGAGTCTCGCAGAGCACGATTCGAGTGGGAAGTGATTTACAGATACAGAATCCAGCCTTCTTGAAAGAAGGTTAATGTTCACTCACCTAAGGGTTGATTCCAGAACCGATAGATTCCTAGTACTTTCGAAGTAAGTAACGTTTGAAAGAATCTTTCGCTGGGGAAACAACAATGCTTAGGGCTGATATGTATCAAGAGAAGTATAACGGAAAATTGACTTCTCCTGACACGGGTTGAACCTGGAGGATCTTGATCACAAACTGACTATATCAGTGGACACTCGTCACGATGAGTAAATATCATTCTAGTATTAAAAGAGAGTTCATTATTGGCTTACAAATTGGAGTATTTGACCAAGATTAAACGAATCGATGGAAAAAGGGAAAAGACTATTTCGTCTTTTTCATCAGATTTGTTAAGCTTCTATTACTAGGTCCATAGTCCCCGATTCGGCTCTGATAAATGTGGATAAGAACTTTCGTATAATAATGTTTATCATTATTAATCTCACTTGTTGTAATTGTGATTGACAGCATTAATTCTGAAAACGGGTATTCGCAGAATTAAATAAATATTTATGGTAGAATAGTTTATTTATTGTTGGATCAAGTAAATAATTATTTGTTTGTTGTTGGACCAAGTAAATAAATAATTAATTGGGTTTTAAGCAATTGGGCCTTGCACAAAATATGAAAATCAGATTTAGGAGTTTTGGCATGGGAGTTGCGCAAATTTGCCTTGGCCGTGTGCCTAAAATCCGACTTTTATGATATTGGTATTTACCAATATTTTCTCTTTAGTTGTTTTAATAAAGGAGAGAGAATAATATAAGATATTGTCTTTTATTCTCTCCTTATTTAAAGGAAATTATTTACGAGAATATATGAGAATATATTTAAAGGGAAATAATATATTCTCCTTTATTATTTCACTAAATAAAATTTTCTCTATTTAAATAGAGAATAATATCTCATAGATATTGATCTGATGGATGAGAGAAAAAGTAGGATTCACTTGTTGAGATCTAAGGGCCTAGATTAAATCCTCTAGTGTGAACACAATAAAAGGAAATAATATATTCTGGAAGGTTCCATGAATATCTCCTTTTACTACTATAAATAGGGGTTCATGGTAAGGCAAAATTAAGCAATTAATTTGTGAAAAAATTCGTGCATTCTAGCCTCCCTTGGCCGTGCACTTCTGCCTCTCCCTCTCCTCGAAAATTCGTTTCCATTCTTAGTAAAATAAGAGCGAGATCTCGAAACACCTAGTTTCGTGATCTAGTGAGATAAAGACTGTGCCCACTCATCTTTCTTATTCGTCTCGGAGATTACGTTTCGGAAGACAAAGGTGTCATCCTCGAGTCCTTCATCAAGACGACGCAAGGAGTACGCGATTGGTTTAGGGGTGTTCTGTAGCTGAACCGAAAATCAATGTAAGTATTCGTTTATAAATCGGTTGCTTGATAAATATGTTCTCGTGAATTAAATTAATTAAACATAACTAGATCTTATTAATTATAACCATAATTTAATTAGCTTATGATCAGCGTAATTAATTATTTTTCCGCATTAATATGGTTATATGGGAGAATCATCTTCAACGAGTGGTATCAGAGCGATTGTTCGTGTCTGATACGCGTTTGATTCCCCGACAAGTGGTATCAGAGCGATTGTTCGTGTCTGATACGCGCTTGATTCCCTGACAAGTGGTATCAGAGCTAGATGTTATGATTAATTAATCGATTCGTTCTTGTAATTAATTTAAATATGGTTTGAATGAAATTATATGTGGATGTGAATTTCTTGCAATTCAATATATGATATGTGGATTGTGATTCGTGGTTTGATCGTAGAATATTTGATTCTCGCTTTTCTAGATTTTTTTTTGTAAACCCGAAATTCAAAGGGTATAGGCTTTATGTAATTATTATTATTATTGTTGTAATCCGATGGTGCGACGATCTTGATCACGAAGATCGGCGAGAGACGAGACGGACACACAACGAAGAAGCATGACGGACGAATAAAGCCTCAACGACTACGCCACAAGAAAACTTGTCACAAAATTTTGTGACAAGTCTCGGCCGTCCTCTTCGTGCCGGGCCGCGCCCTCGTGGCGGCGGCGGTCCGATGCAGCCTCAAGTCTAATCTTGACCTAGGTCAAGATTAGAGGATTCGTCCGGGCCTCAGCCCGGAAACCCTAGTGGGCCCACGGGCCCACTCCTTAAAAAAATTAAATTTTTTAAATGTTTTATTTAATTAATTGTATGCGCTGAGCCCTAATGATTTTTATTTAAAACATTACAAAATAAATGATTATGATATCGATTTATTTTAAATGGGATATTGGAATGGGCCCTTACTTAATTAATTTTTTCGATAAAATTAAATTAGAAAAATTAAATAATTTGATATTGATTTATTTTTCTAAAGGACATAAGAATGGGCCCAATTGAATCCATGGACCAATATGATTGGGCTCATCTTGATTTACTTTATAGAATCAAATAGGAAACGATCAATTCAAATCAAACCATTCTTGCATGCTCTTGCTTGTTTATTTAATTACTATGCCATGCTTGTATGCTATAACTTAGATCATGTATCGTATGTTAATGGTTGTCATGGGCTTTCATTCATTAAAATTGTCTAATTGGATTAGGATAGTTAATTAATGTATGAGTTGAACGGATCGGAGAACTTTGTCACCAAGCCGATAAGAGGCTAAGCTGAGAGGTTCTTAGGAAGACCTAGTGTCTCACCTCCTCTACTGGGAGCTTTTCCGTGATGGAAATACTATTAGGATAATCAAGACTAGATGTCACGAATTCCTAATCACTAAGCTATATCGAAACATAAAGGTAGCTTAGAAACACTCGAGTTTTTAATATGACTTAGTTAACTCGAGTGGATCATCTAGATTAAAGTTAATGCTAGAAAAATTAAAATACTAAAAGTATATTGAGTCGTAAGGTCTCCAACATTGACACAACACCGTGAGGATGAAAGATCCCCTCGTGACCGGCGGTTTTCTAAACATGGTGGTCAGTTCCATTCGGAAGGGCTTTTCTGATTCCAATACCAAGGTTGTGTCTATGACGATAGGTGGGAGGGTTGATCTCTACGTGTACTAGTTACGCTAGTGCGTATGAGCTAGATTTCTTTCACTGAAATGTTGGGTTGACTCATGCATGAACCAACCGGTGGTTGCTCATGTGGTCAAAGATTCCTATAAAATTGGTAGTTAGTGAGCATAGTTATGAAGGTACATGTACTATGATTGCTCACTAATTTGAGATGGTTCTCATTTTCACTAGGTGCACTCCGTTACGTTACCAGAGTGAAACGGACTGTGGATATTAGTCGAATTACCTTGGAATATAAAAACTGGGTTCTTTTGATTATTATTTTATCCCGTGCATGTTTGCATTATAGTTTTTATTTCCTAAATTATATTGATGGTTGTTTCTTTTCATATTGCTAATAAATGTACTTTTATGTTTTTAGTAATCATGTCGAACCCTATTATGGCCCTGTTGTCGAAAGACGTCCTGACTGGAGATAACTTCCCTAAGTGGAAATCGAATCTCAACATTGTGCTTGTGAGTGAAAGCATTCGCTTTATCCTCACTGAAGACAGACCTCCTCTTCCTGCTCATGGTGCCTCCAAGAACTTGAGGGAGAACTATGACAAGTGGACTACTACCAGTAACAAGGCGGTAGCCTACATGCTCGCAAGCATATCTGATGCGTTGCGAACTAAGATGGAAGGAATGGAGACCGCTGTGGAGATCCTTGACTCGTTGCAACAAATGTTTGGGATGCAAAGCGAGCAAGCCCGCATTGAGCTCACCCGTAAGTGAACTAGCACTACGATGACTGCGGAAACTCCGGTGAGGGATCACGTCATGAAGATGACTAACTACTTCACCGATGCTGAACTCCATGGGGCCCAGATGGATGAGGTTACTCAGGTGGGAATAATCCTGAATTCCCTTTCAAGTGACTTCATACAGTTTACGTCAAACTACATCATGAACAAGTTGACGTATGGACTGTCTCAGCTGTTGAATGAACTACAGACTTTCGAGTCTATCACTCGACATGGGAAGAACAAAGGGTCGGCTCTCTATGCTGACAAGTGTTCTTCGCATAAAACCAAGAAGAAGTTGACTTCTGGTGCTGAGTCATCTATGGCACGCCCGAATACTTCAAAGGGGAAAGGTCCCGCTAAGAAGGAAAGGAAGAACTTCAAGAGAAGTGGAAAAGGAAAAGAGAATAAGCGAGGAAGCATTGGTAAATGCCACCACTGCAACACTGAAGGCCACTGGAAGAGGCATTGTCCTTTGTACTTGGCTGAGCTTGAGAAAAACAACAAGAATGCTGGTATGGTACCTTAAAATTCATGATTAAAGATATCCTAAAAATGTTTTGAGGGTAATTATTCATTAGCATACTTCTTTTCTTGTTGCAGAGCAGATCTGATGAAGCACACGTGTGTAGACGAGCTTGCTGAACAATGTCGGATTCAAGCCCGAATTGTAGAGAAGCTCATGCTACGTTTGAAGATCTGATTTCCCGCTAGTTTTATTACTTTCATTTTTGGATTTATTTTTGAACATGGGATGTGTCATTTAATAATCCGAGGTTTTCTGGACTGTAGCCTTTATGGTTATTCCAGATAGGATGAATCTTTATTTCTTTATGTTTTATTACATTATTTATGAACACATGGTAGTGTCTTTAAATATTTCCTTCTATAATTGAATGCCTTGATTGCTTTTATGATATTTGAATATGCATGAATGCTTATGTCCTTATGAAAAAGGTATAAAATATGAATGTCACTTTTTTTTTCCGTTCGTATGCTATATAGAAACACAATAAATAAATATAAATATTTTCTAAGTTATTATCTCAGTTAGAATTTAATTAGCTTTTATTGCTTCATTAAATTCTTATGTTGAATATGTTTCAGAACTATTTAGAGCTTTGAAAGCGTCTAAATAATTATTACCATTATTCGACAATGACTTGTGCGAATAATAAGTAATAAAGGAGACACAACTAAAAGTTAGTGTTGATGATAAATTAAATTAGTGGGAGCTTCCTTAATTGGAACCTAGTCACTAATATTCGTATTGATTGAGTAGGAGCATCCTTAAATGGAACCTAGCCACTAAATAACCAATATTATTGAGTGGGGGCATCCTTAATTGGATTCTAGTCACTATTGTTCAATAAAAGAGTGAGAGCTTTCTTTAATGAAATCTAGCCACTTGTTGTTCAATAAATAGCAACATCCTTCATAGGATTAAACCCATCATTGAAGATGGCATCCTTAACCGGAATGTATATGCTATTATTCAATAATTAAGGTGGAAGAGTAATCAATGATTACCTTGCCACATAAATCAATGAATTGAAAGGAAGGATAATTTTGAATTATCTTGTCGTTGAAATCAATAACCTAGTGGGAGAATCCTAGAATGGATCCTTGTCACTCTCATCAACAATAAACTTTCCTTAAATGGAAAGACATGATCTTGAGATATCACTCTCGATCAAACTAACTTGTCTGAAAGTTATTAGCCCATATTTAATAGATGTACCTGTTAAGCTATTAGCTTAAAGGAATAGAGAGATCTATAAAAGGATTAATGAAATGGTTTAAGCTTTAATAAGCTATAAGGTAAGAGATTGAGCCCTTAAGGACAGACACTATCATCAATGATACTCTTCTTTCTGATACCACGAACCACTTCATTTGGGATCTTCAAAATTGAAGATGAACTGTCCTTTGAGGATGAAGTTCCAATAACATAAAGACATGGATCGAAGTAGTTATACTACTAAAACTTTTGAAATATGAAAGGTAGATCCTAAATACTTAACAAACTAATCATGATTCTACATGGATGTTTTTTATAATCAATATTTTGAGAATGATCGATAAGTGTAGCTCCTAAACAAGTGTCATGAATAAAGTCATTACTATTATAGTTCTAGACCTCATTATGACACAAGTAAATTGACTGAGCTAACTGTTTCTAAAATTAAATTTAGAAACGACATGCTCGTTCCATTATGTCTCAAACATACTTATTGATATAAGGTATGAGCTCAATGCTGAGGCTATTGACATTGTCTTTAAAAGGACTAATAATTAGACCTTAGACAATGTCGTATTTTCGAGAATAACTACATGTGTTGTAAACACTGTAATTTCTGGAAATAGTGAGATACTTAGTTATTTAAATATAGTAGATCCTTAAAGTCCTGTGTATATATTGAATATAAACACAACAAACAAGGATGGAACTATAAATAACCAAGTAATAGAAATAGGTCAATAAATTCTTATTTAAACACGTTCAATAAATCACACTATACTAAGTGGTGATGAGATCAAACCATGCAATGGTGCAACCTGTTTTGGCACCAAAGGGATGTACACCTTGATAGGGAGACTTGTTATCTTTAGATATAAAGTCTGGTGTATAATCTAAAGGTATGCGAAGTGTTAATTTGTTCTAAAGTAAATTTATTTACTATGAACAATTTGACTTGACCTTAAATGGTAAGTCAAAGATCACTTGCAAAAATGCATGCACTAGAATAATATGAAAATGGGACATATGTCAGATCGACATAAATGATAGAGTATACACTACTACAAATTAACATATCGGATGCGGAAGGGTATTAGGTGCGACATGTCGCACCTAAGAACACATTAGGTGCGACATGTCGCACCAGATAGTCCTCCAAGCGACTAAAAATTTCGCTGATGATTAGTGCTATCCGGTGCGACTTTGTCGCACCTAATATGACACTGTCGCACCTGATACTATTGGGTGCGACATTTGTCGCACCTAATACCTTTAGATGCGACATTTGTCGCACCTAATGGGTTTAAAAAATTTAAAACGGTAAAAAATTCTCCCCGAATATTTTTGGTTATGGAATTTCACATTAGGTGCGACATTGTCGCACCCAATATGACTATTAGGTGCGACAATGTCGCACCTAATAGTTTAGGGTATTTTAAATACCGTGCGTCTTCTTCTTCTCGCCCAAGCCGTGCGCCTCTCTCTCTATCTAACACTCTCTCTCTCCGACGCTCGTTCTTCT
Organism: Urtica dioica subsp. dioica; assembly: GCF_054948205.1. Taxonomy (NCBI): domain Eukaryota; kingdom Viridiplantae; phylum Streptophyta; class Magnoliopsida; order Rosales; family Urticaceae; genus Urtica; species Urtica dioica. The sequence goes on from NC_142763.1 coordinate 40,986,281, forward strand.
TCCTCCGCCGTGACCTCCCCCGCCGCCGTGACCTCCCCGCCACCGTGACCCCTTCGTCGTCCTCCTCCAAGGTACGTCTCTCTCTCTCTCTCTATATCTATCTATCTCTCTCTCTCTCTTATTCTGTCTCTCCGACTTGCAGGTCGTCCCCCGCCGCCCGTGACCACCTCGGCTCAGCCATGTCGTCCCCCGCCGCCGCCCGTGCGCCTCTCTGCCGCCGTGACCTCCCGGCACCGTGACGTACGTCTCTCTCTCTCTCTCTCTCTCTCTCTCTCTCTATCTATCTATCTATATATATATATATATATCTCTCTATCTCTCTTACTTCTGTCTTTCTCCGACCTGCAGGTCGTCCCCCGCCGCCCGTGACCACCTCGGCTCAGCCTGGTCGTCCCCCGCCGCCCGTGACCATCCCTCGACTCAGCCCGGTCCTCCCCCCGTACCCGCGGCCACCCAAACAGCCCTCGGCCCACCCGCTGCCGCCCAAATAGCCCCCGGCCCTCTCTTGGCTCAGCCCCGGCCTCGCGTCTAGCTCGTCGCCTCGGAAAAGGTTAGTTATAATTAATAATATTTTTTAGATTATTTCATATAGATTAATTAGTAATATATTTGAAAATAGAACTTTGATTAGATGTTAACATGTTTAGTTAATTAATTAATTAGTAATATGTTTAGTTAGATTAATTAGTAATATATATGAAAATAGTAACATGTTAGATTAGATGAAAATACAATTTGATTAGTTTGTTAAAAATTTGTAATATATTGTATTGAAATTGAATTTGAAATGGATATATGTTTAAATTAGAATATTGAGTTAAATGGTTGAAATTAAAATGAATAAATGTTGAAATTGGAATGTTGAGTTAAATTGTTATATGTTGAAATTAGAAAGTTGAATTGGAATATTGAAATGGATATTCGTCTGTCAATTAGTTAATTAGTATCATATGTAGTTAGATTGATTAGTAATATATTTTAAAATGATTAGTAACATGTTACATTTAATGTAATTATTGAAAATTTATTGCGACCGAGCCACAGAGGCTCGGTTTAGTATTTAGTATGTTAATAGGATAGACCTGGTTGGTTATATATGTTTTTTTTTTAAATTGCAGATTTCGGTTAGTCAATATTTTAGGGGAAACTCTGCCGAATTTTCGGTAGTATAATAACTATATGTAATATAACGAATTCTAACCATTTTTTCAAATTAATATATATTTTTCACAATTTCTCTTTCACTCTCACTAATTCGATCTCGAATCTTTCAAATGTTAACGAGTCACTCTCAATTTCCTAACAATTCATCACTCTCAATTTCATAACAATTCACTTTAAATTTCAAATATTCACTCTCAATTTTACCTCTCAATGTCAATAATTCACTCTTACAAAATGAATTCTAACGATTCATTTTTATCTCCCAATTTCCCGTCTCATTCAGAAGAATGTCAAATCCAAGTAGGGACTGGATTACCGAGAACAATCGGTTGAGTTTGCAATATAAAACATGGGTTAACGAGTTTATCCGGGTTGCAAGCAAACTCCCGAACGAAAACGGTCATTATCGTTGTCCTTGTAAGTCTTGCAATAACGTGAGATGTCTGGATATCGGGGTCGTAAAGAATCACCTTTTGAACAAGGGGTTTATCCCGGGATACACCGAATGGTATCATCACGGCGAACGTCGAATGATAGAAGATGCCAGCGAGACTAACCAAAGAGGAGTCGGTGGATTGCACGATGCTCTCCATGATATAATGGATCACGAGGACTTCGACGATTTTACGGATCCGACTCCGAGTGAAGTGCGTGCAGATGAGCAAGTGGAAGATTTGTTCGTCGAGTTGGAAGCAGAATTGTACCCTGGGTGCAAAGAGTTTTCATCTTTGTCGTTCTTGGTTTCGTTGATGCACATCAAAGTCACGAACCATTGGACGAACAAGTCGTTTACAGAATTGTTGCAGCTCTTGAGGAAGTCTCACCCAATTGGTAACCGAATTCCGGAAAAACACTACGAGGCAAAGGCGAAGCTGAAGCGTTTCGGCATGGGATACGATATGATCGACGCGTGCATCAACAATTGTGTGTTATTTCGAAAAGATCTCGAGAAAGCTGAAGTGTGCCCAATTTGCAATGAGAGCAGATGGAAGCCAACCGAGAAGAATGTATCACAAAAGATATTACGATACTTTCCCTTGAAAGATCGATTGAAGCGATTTTACGCTTCTTGACACATGTCGCTTGAGATGCAGTGGCATGAACGAGATCGCGTCAAAGAAGAAGGCGTTTTGCGACATCCTACAGATGGTTCGACGTGGAAGAATCTAGACGAGAGATACCCAAATTTCGCTGCAGAGCCTTGTAACGTACGTCTGGGACTAGCTTTTGATGGGTTCAACCCGTTTGGGGAAATGAGTCTAGCGTATAGTATGTGGCCCGTGGTACTAACTGCGTACAACTTGCCACCTTGGTTGTGCATGAAAAAAGAGTACTTGATGCTAACGCTTTTGATACCTGGACCGAGCTCACCTAGAAAAGCCATGGACGTGTTTTTAGAACCACTAGTTGAAGAGCTGAAAGAATTGTGGGATACTGGATTCCAAGTGCGAGACGGGGCGAATGATGAAGTGTTTCGGTTGCGTGCCGCGCTTCTATGGACGATAAACGACTTTCCGGCTCGATCGTATTTGTCGGGATGGAGTGGCCAAGGGTATCTTGCTTGCCCCATGTGCAACATTGAGATGCCATCTATGAAAATTAGAAACAGGATTGTCTACTATGACCATCGTCGATTCTTGCCTACGCCTCACCGATTGAGGAAAAGCACTGATCACTACGTAAATCGTCACGAGAAGCGCCTGAAACCTGTCAAGTTGACTGCGCAAGACATACTCGATCAGTTGACTAGTGTTTCTTCCACGACAACCGGCAAGAATATCGGTAAACGAAAATGTGCTGAGTGCGAATTGAATTGGACCAAAAAGAGCATCTTCTATAAGTTGTCTTACTGGTCAGAATTGGAGTTGAAGCACAACATGGACGTCATGCATATAGAGAAGAACGTGTGCGAGAATCATCTCGGGACGATGCTCAGCTTGGAAAAGAAGAAATACGATACGGAGAAGTCGAGATTGGACTTGATGCACTTGAAAATCAAGTCTTCTCTGCACTTGAGACAACAAAGGAATGGGTGGTACAAACCGCCAGCAGCATACACGTTAACGCTTGAGCAGAGACACCGTTTTACCGAGTTCCTCCAATCTGTTAAATTTCCAGACGGGCCCGCTAGAAATTTGAAGAAAAATGTAACTGCTGACGGGAAGCTCACAGGTTTGAAATCGCACGATTGTCACGTGATCATGCAGAGGCTGTTGGCTGATGGTATTCGCCCTTTTGTGCCAAAACCGATACAAGAGACGATCTCCGAGCTCTGCAACTTTTTCAAGTTGATCAGTTCTAGAACCCTGCGAGTGGACGATCTCGAAAAAGCGCAAGATTCAATCATTGAGATATTGTGTAAGATTGAGATGATATTTCCGCCAGCTTTTTTCACGAATGGTTCACGTGGTAATTCATCTACCAGATGAAGCATTGTGTGGCGGTTCGGTGCATATGCGATGGATGTACCCAATTGAGAGATACCTTGGAACGTTAAAACAATTTGTCAGAAATAGAGCTAGACCCGAAGGCTCTATTGCGGAAGCGTACGTTGTAGAAGAGGCATTGACATTTGTTGCAAGGTATCTCGAAGATAAGAAAACTGTCGATGAAGTTCAAGTGCGAGAACTTAGTGTTTTTCGGTCTGAAAACTGTGTGCCTTACGGGATGATGAAGCCGATAGTTTTAGATGACGACCAAAAAGAGAAGGAGGAGTGGTACATTTTTACCAATTGTCCAGAAATCGATCCGTATTTGATGTAAGGGAATCTTTTATTTAAATATGTACATTTTCTAGCTCATTGATTTACATCTAATTATGTAATGTTAACAGTGAGCATTTGGAACTTATACAAAATAACTCTGAAGCGGGAACCGCAGATTCTGATATCGAAGCAATGCACAGAAAAGAATTCAAAATTTGGTTTGCGAAAAAGGTAAACTGAAAGGATTCATTTGCTTAAAGCATACTAAAATTGCTAAAATGACATCATCTTAATTTGCATATATTTTAGATTTTTGACATGAAAGTTAGTGGTTCCAACGTGTCTGAAGAGCTTTACGCATTGTCTACGGGATCTATGCAAATTGCTCATCAGTATCCGAGTTGCTTTGTGAATGGCGTGAAGTTCATCACTCGTCGTCGTGATAACCAACGGATCACCCAGAATAGCGGTGTTTGTGTGCCCGTGAACGACTTCAGCTTTTACGGTCGAATGGAAGACGTAATCGTGCTGAACTATACACACAAATGTCGTGTCGTACTGTTCAAATGCATATGGTATGGTGACAAGTACAACTCAGGACGTATAGTGCACGTTGATAAGACCACCGGAGCAACGAGTTCGTATACCGCCAAAGAGTGGTTTACAGAAGAGCCGTTTATACTGGCGACTCAAGCGAAGCAAGTGTTTTACATCCAAGATCTCGTTAAGGGTCGCGAATGGGAAATCGTTCAGGAATGCAATCAACGGGGGATATGGGACATTCCTGAAGTTGATCCGACCACTTCAGCATCGATTCCATTGACAATAGAATTGTCAAATATCGACCGTCTTCAAGACATTTTGCGGGAGTAAGGATCTCGCTAAAAATGAAACTCCCGAAGGCTACAACAAGGAAGCCTGGTTGAAAGCAATAGAGGCGTTCGACTCGCCGGAGCATAAGGTATGAGTTGAACTTCCGATGGTTATTCGAATTCCTTAAAATTAAACTTAACGAATTTATGTCTTGCAGGCGAAATCTCTCCGCAACCGGGAAAATTCGAAGATGAAGAAGACGAAGGCGTGACAAGGCTCGCTTAGTTTTTGGTCATTGCTCGAGGAACGTAAGTCTCTTAAAATTAATATGCAATATATAAGTGATTCATATTTTAATGTTGAAAAATTACAGCGAAGGGAAGATGGGAGTATAGGCTCGGCTTTAGCGATATGGTCAGAAAAACACCATGACGCTAAGGGATCGTGGACGATGGACTTCGCGAAGTCGCAATACGTAGGTTAATTTTTTTATTTACTATATTTAATTACTTTATTTCTTCTTATCTGATAAGTTTTTGTGGTTTTTTTAAGGATCAAATCATCGCCCAAACGATAGATATTTTGCGGCAAGCGGCGGAGCAAAACGCCGTGATCTCCCAAGAAGATGCGGAGATGTACGCGATGCGCGATGTTTTGGGAGTACGCAGAGACTGGGAAGTCGGTTTAGGGCCTTCGATCCCAAGGTCATCGCTGGGTGTTGCCCAAACGCTAGATAGAGGCTCGTCAACTTCGTCATCTCAGACCGATCCACTGGTTGTCGAGATGCGAGCTCAGATGGATGCCCAACAAGCCGAGCTGCAGCAGATGAGGCAACAGATCGCATTCCTCAGCCAGCTGCACAACCAGCCTCCCACGACTCCCCAACCTCCTGCATCGCAACCAGGTGGGGCTGATCAGCAGACGCCAGGTTCCACGCCGAGTTCTACGCCTGGTTCTATGGATTTCTTGCGAGACCGTCCTTACGGAAGCGGTGGAGCGAGCGGCAGCGCGTCAGGCAGTGGTGGACGAGGACGCGGAAGCGGTTCTCGAAGTTATGGCAACTTATTCGGTAGAGGGAATTCTACTATCGATAAGTTTTATAGGAAAAAAAACTAGGAATTTATTTTTCCGCTTTTTTAGAATGAATTTGTATTTTTAATTAAGAATTCTATTTTCAGAATATTATTTCTAATTAATTTAGAATTTTGTTAATTAATTTTTATTTAATTCTTGAATTTTGTTAATTAATTTTTATTTAACTCAGTAATTTTTTTTAATTAAAAAACATATTGGGTGCGACATTGTCGCATCGAATATTGTGGCGGGAACGGTATTGGGTGCCACAATGTCGCACCCGATATGAATTTACCCGCCAAGTTTATTAAATTTGGCAGGAAAATGTCTTCTGTATTTGGTGCGACATGTCGCACCTGAAAGTGTCGCACCTAAAGTGGTACTTATTAGGTGCGATATGTCGCACCCAATACCTTCTGCGACGGGTTATCCGGTGCGACAATAAACTTTTAGGTGCGACATTTTAAGAATTGGGTGCGACATTCGTCGCATCGGATAACGTATTTTGTCCTAGTGATAGATAAAAGTGGGAATACATATGAAGGGAATCTCAATCCTGGGTCAAAGTCTAAATCGTCTATAATGATGGCAAAGAATTAAATTGGCTGAAGGAAACTTATCTTTTCTGGTCAAAGTGGGAGATTGTTGGCAATATTGCCGACTTGAAGATAATTAGTAAATGATTACTAAATTCGATAATAAGATTACGTTATTAGCATTATATGATTAGTGGGTTGATTTCTAAACAATTAGAATCAATAACAACTATCTTCCATAGCCTCCGTATTAAACTGAGTCACGTGCTGGGCACCTGAGTTCGGGCGGTGAGCTAAAACGAGGTCGATGACTGATATACGCCTGGAAAGCTATATCTAAAGTCATATATGTGGAACACATAGGTGAAGGTTGATCACTATGTGGGAGCATTCTACACTTGTGGTAAGTGTACGACTTGGACAGGTCTTGGTTGTAGATGTGTCGTTTAAGGACCGTTACGACACACTAACCGAGGCCGCTATGATGGTCACAGTGAGACTTGATCTGAATCCTGAAGTGATCATGGACACTGGGTCATGTTACTGAGCTCTTTGCCTCATTCGCTAAAAGGCTATCCATGCTAATCACAGCTTATGTCTTGGGAGTCTCTCAGAGCACGATTCGAGTGGGAAGTGATTTACAGAAACGGAATCCAGCCTTCCTGAAAGAATGTTAATGTTCACTCACCTAAGGGTTGATTCCAGAACCGATAGATTGCTAGCACTTAAGAAGTAAGTAACGTTCGAAAGAATCTTTCGCTGGGGAAACAACAATGCTTAGGGCTGATATATATCAAGAGAAGTATAACGGAAAAATTGACTTCTCTTGACACGGGTTGAACCTGGAGGATCTTGATCACGAACTGACTATATCAGTGGACACTCGTCACGATGAGTAAATATAATTCTAATATTAAAGGAGAGTTCATTCTTGGCTTACAAAGTGGAGTATTTGACCAAGATTAGACGAATCGATGGAAAAAGGGAAATGACTATTTCGTCTTTTTCATCGGATTTGTTAAGCTTCTATTACTAGGTCCATAGTCCCCGATTCGGCTCTGATAAAGGCGGATAAAAACTTTCGTATAATAATATTTATCATTATTAATCTCACTTGCGGTAATTGTGATTGACAACATTAATTCTGAAAAACGGGTATTCGCAGAATTAAATAAATATTTATGGTAGAATTATTTATTTATTGTTGGATCAAGTAAATAATCATTAATTATTTGTTTGTTGTTGGACCAAGTAAATAAATAATTAATTGGGTTTTAAGCAATTGGGCCTTGCACAAAATCTGAAAATCGGATTTGGGAATTTTGGCATGGGAGTTGCGCAAATTTGCCTTAGCCGTGTGCCTAAAATCCGACTTTTATGATATTGGTATTTACCAATATTTTCTCTTTAGTTGTTTAAATAAATGAGAGAGAATAATATAAGATATTGTCTTTTATTCTCTCCTTATATGAGAATATATTTAAAGGGAAATAATATATTCTCATTTATTATCTCACTAAATAAAATATTCTCTATTTGAATAGAGAATAATATCTCATAGATATTGATCTGATGGATGAGAGAAAAAGTAGGATTCACTTGTTGAGATCCAATGGCATAGATTAAATACTCTAGTGTGAACACAATAAAAAGAAATAATATATTCTGGAAGGTTCCATGAATATCTCTTTTTACTACTATAAATAGGGGTTCATGGTAAGGCAAAATTAAGCAATTAATTTGTGAAAAAATTCGTGCATTCTAGCCTCCCTTGGTCGTGCACTTCTGCCTCTCCCTCCCCTCGGAAATTCGTTTTCATTCTTAGTAAAATAAGAGCGAGATCTCGAAACACCTAGTTTCGTGATCTAGTGAGATAAAGACTGTGTCCACTCATCTTTCTTATTCGTCTCGGAGATTACGTTTCAGAAGACTAAGGTGTCATCCTCGAGTTCTTCATCAAGACGACGCAAGGAGTACGCGATTGGTTTAGGGGTGTTCTGTAGCTGAACCGAAAATCAATGTAAGTATTCGTTTTTAAATCGGTTGCTTGATAAATATGTTCTCGTGAATTAAATTAATTAAACATAACTAGATCTTGTTAATTATAACCATAATTTAATTAGCTTATGATCAGCGTAATTAATTATTTTTCCGCATTAACATGGTTATATGGGAGAATCATCTTCAACGAGTGGTATCAGAGCGATTGTTCGTGTCTGATACGCGCTTGATTCCCCGACAAGTGGTATCAGAGCGATTGTTCGTGTCTGATACGCGCTTGATTCCCCGACATCTAGGATATTCTTTACATGTCTTGAGATTTTACACAATTCTAACACTTCTACACTTATCTAAGAAACTTCTAAATGGTGTGCTTATTCTCCAAGTGGGCTTATTAGTCTTCTTGACCATTGGGCTTTCACAATTGTTGGGCTTTAGAAATTCTATTGGGCTAGTGTTGATCCTTAACAGAACACAAATTTCTATGTGCTATCTGCTACGGTTCGTGACTCTTACACTTCTACTTTTAATTCGCTAGTTGCTAGTGTGTCTGCGCTGACGCGTTTATGAACTGAACCGACAGAGATGAAGAGGCAGAGAGAGTCAACCCAGGCGCGCAATAGTGATGACCAAACCCAAGAAAACGTTGGTATTGGTGTTTCAATAACCGATCTTCCTTTCACCGTCCTCTTCGGCATCTTTCTGAGACTCTCGACAGTGGGCATTGTGATGTGCAAGTCCGTGTGCAAGGTCTGGCACGATCTGATCCGCAACCGGGAATTCGTGACGGCTCACTTCGCGCAAGCAAAGGTATGCACACTGATCCGCGACGTGCACCGAAACAAAATCTTGATTGGGTAACCGCTGTGACATCAACGACAATACGGAGTTTTGCATCGGAGCTACGGGCAAGAGACAGAACGTCGTCAAGTTGGAGTGGAACAACGATTACAGGATCGAGGTCTTGAATTCGTGCAATGGGTTGCTTTGCTTCTATAAACTGGGGCTCAGCGCTGGCTACGTTCACGACGTAAACAATCCGGTTGTGATCTGCAATCCGATCGCCGGTGAGTTTGTGCATCTTCCATATAGTAATTCTTGGAAGCAGCCTACCATTATGCCTGTAGGTTTCGGGTTCGGTTTTAATCTGGTGCACAATCAATACAAAATGATTAGGGTGTATAGTCAGGAAAAAAAATCTGTGGCTGAGATAAACACTCTCGGGTCAAATTCGTGGAGAAACGTCGATGAGGGGGTGATTGGGGATGGGTGCTTGAGATACCCAGTCTATCTTGATGGAGATCTTCACTGGCTTCGCTTTAACTATACTTACAATAGCAACGAGTACATTTACGATCGCATGATTTCTTTCGACTTGAATGAAGAGCGATTTCAGATTCACTCTGTTCCATCTCAAGCTTATCGCGGTTCAACCTTGATAACTCTAGAAGGCCGTCTTTACATTTTTTCGGTCATTACTCGTTTGCATATATGGGTGATGAATGATGATGGAAAGCTAAAAGGTTGGTCTAAGTTGTTTTCCATTGATTATTCTTTACTACAACCCTTAAAAGGCGGGTGGGGATATCAGCACGAGGACATCCAGTTAGTTCGTTGCATAAACAACGAAGAAGCGGTAGTGATGCTCCTTCGTTCTTTCTGTAATTTGTGTACTATGACGAATTAGAAGGCATGAGATTCAAAGAACTCAAATTTCGTGGCATTCGATCAAAGTTTGAAGTTGTTGCTTACTCTCCAAACTTCTCTACCCTTAAGGATATTGTGGGGCCGGATAATCTTGAAGTTCACAGCATCAATTCAGGGTACACTTTCTTTCCTTTTCTTTTGGATGCCATAATTTTCTCTGTACTTTGCAAATGTGACAAACGTATCTTTTATAATAGGGGATCCGGATAGGGGATTGCCTCTCTTTTGATTCCGAATATTTGTACTCCCTGTTTTTCAGTGATATTTGGTGAAATTCATCGTCTCTTTTGGTTGTAAATTCTGGTTGTATTCCTGTTTCGAGGGGTGTGTTGTGAATTCCCCCGTGTATTGGCCCTTTTTGTTTTTTGTTTGGAGTTTCGAGTCTGTCTTGGTCTTTTGGGTTCGCGTGCTCGATTAGCGTTGGATCCGAGGGCCAAACTTTTCTCAACTCTCCTTTTTGTGTAATTATGGCTTGTGACTTTTCATCAGTATAAGTAGTTATTGTTTATAAAAAAAATGTAAGAGAAAATGAAACAGAAAATCTTTTAATTGCATTTGAGGGCTATGTTGAAACATAAATGCTCGAGATAAACGACTAAGATACAAAAAGATAACTATTCATTGGTGTCGATTATCAGGCAAGTAAATCATCAGAATTATGAGGCTGTGTAAAGATGAAATATACACTGTCTTGCTTTATTATATATATCCTAAAGTCTCTTCTACTAATATTTTCTCGAACTGTTGATGTAGCTGTGGACGGCTGAAGTTCGTGGAAGAAACTCGTCCACTTTTGCTTGGGGCAAGAAGACAGTCGCAGAATTGTCCTCTTTAGGGACCTTGAGAAAAATTTGTAAATACATTGTTTCGGTGGTAGGTAATTTCCATTTTTTGACAATATTTTTTGTTTTTGTTTTACAATGATGTCAAAGTTCTCGAGTTGGTTTTTAGCTTTCGAGTCCTGGCTTTGGGTTTCGGGGTGGCGTGTATGATCAGCGCTCGCTCCGTCTCTTAGCTTTTCTCGTTGGTTTCGTTCTGTATCTTTTCCGCGAGGCCGATATTAATAGAATAGTCTCGATGTTTCTTTTAAAATGATGTCAAAGTTCTCGAGAAATAAAGGAAAAAAGTTTAGCACTGGGAGTTCCGAGGATATTCGCAATTATTTACTGTCCTCTAAATTTAAAATAAGAGAAACTACACGTAATAGGCCACTAATTTATACCTTTATAATTTATGAAAAGTCCATGAACATAGCTAAGTATAACAAAGTCCAAACACCAAACAAGTTACTGATTTCTGTATATTTACTTGTTTATACTTTTTTGTAAAAAACATGAATAGTACTACTGGTCTTGGGCTTAAGCAGCCAAACGAATATCCTTGGGTCTTGGGGACAGCAAACCCCCCAAGAACACGATGCACGAGCTAGCTGATAATTTGATAAAATAAATAACAACCTCGGCTTGCTCTAACATAAGAGCTTTACAATCTTGAATACATAAACCAAAAGACGAAAACATTACAACGTTGCTACGCATAGCTTGAACGACTACAAGGCGGTCCGTCTCTATCTCAACTCTTTTTTGACTTGACCCAACTTAAGGCCTCTCAGCGATACCATGTTGCTACCACTTCTGGTCTCCTCTGTGATCTCTGGCTACGGCAGCGAAAGAGTCTCTTCGAAGATAGCAGCGTCACTGTTAGGCTTTGATGCTACCACTTCTGGTCTTCTCTGTGATCTCTGGTCTTTCTTTCTGTTGGTGTTCCAGACTCTCTTGTTTCGGGCTTTCCAGATTTCCCAGCACAGCACAACTTGTCCCTCCTCGTGTTTAAACAACCAAGCGTTAAAAGAACCTCCACTTGTTCGTATTCTAGAGCCTCCTCCTTCTTCAAAACATTTTCTGGCGAAATTACACTCCACCACTGAATGAAGCGCTGTCTGACAGTACTCTCGTGGGCACTATCAGGTTATACTTTTGTTCTCTCGTAATCTGTTGAAGAATACAGTAAGTGATTCTGTCACTACTTCCCGCTGATCTTGTGAAAAGCTCTCTGAAATACTCCATCATCGCATCCTCGAGCCCATTACTCCAGCCCACCCACTATTCTGCAGCCTCGTTATCTGATAATTATTCCTTCTCGAGCTCGTGTACGCATGGAAACATCTGCTATTCTGATCCCCTGACAGTAGCCAAAACTGTTTCGATCGCTGCTTCTAATAAACTTAACGTCGATTCAAAGTAGCAAACAATTGATTCTTTGGTTTCCTGAAACGGTGCTACAGATTTTCTATCCTGCCAGTCCCAAAGTCTTCAAATGATGCTTTCTTAGTGTTGAATCCTTTCCTCGAAATTTCCAGTAAATTCTTGCCCCCACCGTTGCAGCAATTTTTTTCTCGAATAGTCCTCCTTGAGAGCATTCCAATTATCAACGAATAATTCGTCGACACATATGTCCATTCGTTTTCAAAACTAAACCTTGGTTTTGATAATCCACCAAAGGCTTTGTTAAGCTCAAGCAAAATCGGAGAGTGACAAGTGCACGATCTAGCCTCTGCTCCAGCCACCATGGCGTTGTCCTTGATTTCTCCCTAGTTAATTGACGACCATGAATCTCCATATCGATAAGTCGGCAGTCTTCAAGTGCTCGGTGGAAATCTCGGAATCTGTAGACGAAATCCCACGAGATCTTCCTTTACGGTTTGGCTCTCCATAAAAGCGGGTTACTTGCCACTCTTTCATGCTGTGTTAGTTGGAGAAACTTCTAACTAATATTTATTCTTCAATTTTCCAGAATAGTGCTATTCCTCCACTTTTCCCCTTGGTCTCCATATAAATGCTGTCGTAACCCATCTCTCTGCTAATACGTCCCACACAGTCTCACACAAGAAAATAAATTTGAGATACTATCTCTTTTAGGAATTGAACAACCTGTGAGTTCCCAAGCCCACAACGATTCCATATCAAAATGCTTATAATGATTGGCTGGCTTGCTTTGTTGCAAATCCCGCCCCAGATTCGTTTTTGAATCCCTCTGCTAATAAGATTTATTTTTTAAAAAAATTAGGTAATTAGTCAACTAAAACGCTTGAGATTGCTATATAGCAAATGTTTCGTAAATGTTAGGTAAATCGCCACAAACATGACGTGTTATTTCTGATTTGGCCTTTCATTGAAATAAAATGGTGGGATATTTACGTCTTTTTACGCTTGTAAATACATGGACATGACTATTTACCTAAAATTTACGAAACGTTGACTATATAACAATGTGAAACTGTAAATATGGCTATATACCTAATGGACCCTTTATTTTTTGGGAAAATAACACATTTATACCCTGTGTTTTAGTGAAATGTCGAGTTTAACCCTCGGTTTTCAAAAATGTCGAGTTCATACCCTCTGTTTAACTAAAATGACGAAATTATACTATCTGTTTAACTAAAATGACGAAATTATACCCTGAAATAGACAACAGTGTCACAAATATTCTTTTTATTGACTTTTCATTGACGTTGACTATAATATTTATAATATAAACACCAATTATCTGTATTCATTCGCGCCATATATGTAATTTATTTAAAAACTAAAAAATAAACAACAGTCTCTTAATCGTGAAGAACACAGAAAGAGGCAAAGTGGTAAAAATCGATAGTTGATAGTCATCAAAATCGCATATTCGAACAGAGAATCCAAGATTTAGAGTTACAATTCGAACACGGAATGAAGTCATTTCTTAGGCGGTATGAGTTTGATTATTTAATTTCAATTTAAGGCTATTTTTATTTCAAAATTGAGAATTTGGAAATTAGGGTACTGATTTAGATTTGATTCAGTTTTTCTTATATAAGAGTTAATATCAATGAAATGGAGATTTGTGACGCTGTTATTCATTTCAGGGTATAATTTCGTCATTTTAGTTAAACAGAGGGTATGAACTCGACATTTTTGAAAACTGAAGGTTAAACTCGACATTTCACTAAAACACAGGGTATAAATGTGTTATTTTCCCTTATTTTTTTTCCTTCCCACACAGTGTCACACAAGAAAATAAATTTGAGATACCATCTCCTCTAGGAATTGAACAGCCCATGGGTTCCCAAGCCCACAACAATTCCAGCTCAAAATGCTTATGATGATTAGCAGGCTTGCTCTGCTGCAAACTCCATCCCAGTTTCGTTTTTCGAACCCTCCTGCTAATACGATTTGTTTTTTCCTTCCCACACAGTGTCACACAAGAAAATAAATTTGAGATACCATCTCCTTTAGGAATTGAATGGCCCATGGGTTCCCAAGCCCAAGGCAATTCCAACTCTGATGCCAAGCCCGCCCCATATTCGTTTTTCAAACCCCCCCCCCCCCCCCCCCCCCCCAGATTTATTTTTTTTCTTCCCACACAGTGTCACACAAGAAAATAAATTTGAGATACCATCTCCTCTAGGAATTGAACAGCCCGTGGGTTCCCAAGCCCACGGCAATTCCAGCTCAAAATGATTATAATGATTGACGGGCTTGCTTTGCTGCAAAGCCCGCCCCAGATTCGTTTTTCGAACCCACATGCTAATATGATTTATTTTTTCCTTCCCACACAGTCTCACACAAGAAAATAAATTTGAGATACCATATCCTTTAAGAATTGCCCATGGGTTCCCAAGCCTAAGGCAATTCCAGCTCAAAATGCGTATAATGATTGCTGGGCTTGCCCTGCTGCAAAGCCCACCCCATATTCTTTTTTCAAACCCCCCAGATTTATTTTTTCCTTCCCACACAGTCTCACACAAGAAAATAAATTTGAGATACCATGTCCTTTAGGAATTGAACGTCCCATGGGTACCCAAGCCCACGACAATTCCAGCTCAAATGCTTATAATGATTGGCGGGCTTGCTCTGCTGCAAAGCCCGCCCCAGATTCGTTTTTCGAATTAATGACAATCTTGTCAATAAATCTACAGAATTAGTGACAAACTTGTAACTAAAATTCAGTATTTTTTAGTTTTTTGCAAATACACAAATTTCAAAATTTTTAGCAATCTTTCTCATAAATCCACTCATGCTTATTTTTATTTATGTGTTGTGATGGGGGATGTATTTTCTTTCATCAAATTACTTATTCTATTTACATTACAAACTTGTAACTAAATCAAGTGGATTTAATATCTTGTTGTCACTAAATCACTGGAATTAGTGACATGTTTGTCACCATAATTAGTGACAAACTTGTAACTAATTCTCTGGAATTAGTGTCAAACTTGTAACTAATTCTCTTGAGTGAAAACACTGTAATGAGTGAAAACATTTAATCTTAGCCTCAAAAAAAATTTGACTACCTAGTTTTGGCAACTTTGCTGAATATTTGAAACTTTGAATTTTTGCTAATCAATTAATATCATGCGACTATTTTGTATCATTTTTCAAAATTCAGATGAATCCATCAACTCATATTTTACTGCGATGTTGTATGTATTGTGTCTCATGGTGTTAGATGTGTTTGTTTTCATTATAGTATTAAATTATATATATAATTAATTTGACATATTTGTATTTTTTTTTTAAAAGATTGCATAGATAAATGATATTTGTGTTTCAGCTTCGACCACAAGAAGATCAAGTACTATTATTTGGTAGGAAAACAGATTCCTACTCAAAATTAATGGAAATATATGATTTCAATATACATTTCACTTTTGCATACGTCGGTTGGGAATACATAGAGCATGGTACAATATATTCTATGTTGCTCTTCGCGATAGTACGCTCCGTTCTGAAACCGCTAGAAGGTATAAAAGTATTTAGAAGTTGGTTTCTATATTTGACGAATTTAGACTCATAAGTCGCTCAAAGTTCCCAAGCGCGACATATTTGGTTCTAGCCGCAATGGTAATTCACGACAATTTAAAACTGTCGTATAAATATAATTATATACGATTTTTTTTTGTAAATAATAGATCTCCTTCGCCGCAGTGGGACTGATCTCCACCTTGGCTAAGTTACAAATAGTTATACGACAGTTCAAAAACTATCGTCCAACCTCCTGGGTTATGACTTGGACGACATTATTAAAAACTGTCGTACAAGCGTCCAGCGCCGCGGCCTATTTAAGGATCGTCGTGTCGAAAGAGGCTTGGACGATAGTTTTTTAGGAAATGTCGTTCAAAGTGTGTCGTCCAAGCCCCAGTTTTTCGTAGTATCTTTTCTTCTTCATATTTCTTCTTCTCCGCTCGAGCTTGCGAATTTCATAGCCCAAAACCGATTCCGTGTCCGCTCCGCTGACTCTCTCTCTCTCCAACCACCGCCTCTCACGTTCGCAACCATCGCCAAAAAATCCAACTTATTCTCCTTGAGCTCCGGGATACAAGCTCGTCCACTAGTATTGTTCATTTACATCGTCTTCATCATCAACATAACTTTCATCGTAATTCTGTTTCGAACCCAAGACAACTACCGAATACCGATTGCTCTCAAACGTCGAGAACCACCAAGACAAAATACGTCTCAACACGAGTAAGACACTCACAATAATATTTACAATGTCTTTTATCACTAGTGTGAGAAGAAGAATACCTTAAAAAAATACGAGTCTAGAAAATATAATGTATAAATTCACATTTCTTGAAGGTTATGAAAAATGAAAGTTTAAAAGTATCGAATGTCCCAACAAAAATTTTTAATAAAAGAAACAAATCGAGCTAATTATTTTTAAGTATATTTTTTGAAGGAATATAATAAGTGTGTTTAAGTATTGTGTAATGTTGAACAGTGACTAATTTTAATAAAGAATTAGAACAGAAGATAATATATTTATTTGACATTGACTATATAGTTTTCCTTTTATATTGTTTTTGAAGCATAATGTGATTACTACCATAAGTAATCTATCATCACCGGGAATTTTGATGATGCGTCAATTATGTATGTATATCATCATAAGCACATATTGTATTTGTATTTTGTGGGTGAATAATATATTCCAGTCAAGTTTGACTTAAATATCCTAATATGAATGTGGTCCATCATCAAGCTAAAATCATACCGTTTCTGACCATAAAATCAAACTGGACAGTGGGCCCACATTTCCCGACCGTTGTAATTAAATCTCTTTTGTCCAGTCCAAACCAAACCCCGAAAAAAGACCCCTCTCAAACGAATTCAAATTTCTCGACCGTTGGTTAAAAGTAACCTCACTTAAGACTTCACGCTTTCTCTCATTTCTTCTTCATGGACTCTTCATCTCCTTCTTCTTCTCGCTCTTGTCTGAAATAGCAACTATTTCCCGTTTTCATTTCCATTTCCATTTCTCTCTCAGAAATACCTTTCTCTGTAAATCGCTACAATGGTGAAGAAAGCTTCATCACCTTCTTCTTCTTCTTCGTCTCCGGTGAAGATCACGGTCTCCTCCGGAGGAAAACTCGGAAGCCGAAGCATCGGCTTAACGAGCCCGATTTCCCGTCCCTCGATCTCTGGCAACAACCCGAACTCCCCGCTTGGAGTCCGAGCCAACCGGCGAGCCTCCACCGGAGAAGTGACCAGCTCCGAGTTCGTCTCCTACACCGTACACATCCCTCCGACGCCGGACCACCAGCCGATGAAATCCAGCATCGAGACCACCGAGGAACTCGCCGGAGCTGAGCCGGAGAAGAGAAGCTTCATCTCGGGGACGATCTTCACCGGAGGGTTCAACTCCGTGACGAGGGGACACGTCATCGAGAAATCGATTGAGCGGGTGAGCGTAAACGCGAAGAAGTCCGGTCTGGTCTGTTGGATGAAAGGCTGCGACGAGAAGGCGACCAAAAACCCGGTGTGCGAGTGCGGGTTCAAGATCTGCTCCGATTGTTACTCCGACTGCTTCTTCGGTTCTGAGGGAAAGTGCCCCGGGTGTAAAGAGCCGTACAAGAATGCCGATTCCGAATCCGATTCCGGTTCGGACGAGAGGCTGGATTCGGAGGCGGAGGACGAGGCGTTACCGCTGCCGAGGCTGGACCGGAGGCTGTCGGTGGTGAAGTCAATGAAGAATCAGCCGGAGTTTGACCACACGCGGTGGCTGTTTGAGACCCGAGGGACTTACGGGTATGGAAACGCCTTGTGGCCCAAAGAAGGCTATGGCTCTGAGTCCAACGGGTTTGAGCCTCCGCCGGAGTTCGGGGAGAAGAATCGGAGGCCTCTGACTAGGAAGGTTGGCGTTTCCACAGCCATCATTAGCCCCTACAGGTAACTCAGAAGTAGCCCCAATTAGTTCATATATGATATATAGTAGAACTGCAAGTCAATTTACACACTTCAATATTCCAGTCTTTGCTTTTAGCACCGAATATGTAGGCAGCTTTGGTGTCATTGCTTACGATTTCAGATTTATTTATTTATTTTTAATGTGTGATATGTTAAAATATTTACTTCTTTCCTTATAAAACTAGTTCATCATATTAATTATATATACCAGAATTAGAACTTCGTGAACACACTTTATTTCAGCTCTATATTAAAGGTTTTCAAAAATTTAGTGCTATGCTATGTCAAAACTATAACAGATTAAAGTCCTTGGTTTTAGCACTGAGCATTCGTTTTCGCATGGCTTACTGTTTCAGAAATTTATTTTTCTTTCTTTTTTGAATGTCTGAGATCATTATTAGTCCTTCCTTATTTAGGACATTTCAAATACTTGTAGCTTGACCGTTTTGTGGTACTAAAGATTCAAACTTTTCTTAAATATATGTGAAACTTAGCAATGATACTTTTAAGGGCACTTCCAAACCAATCAGCAGATTCAAAAATTTTAACAAAATTTAGAAATGAATTAACGACTTCATTTTCCTTAATAATACCAGTCCTTTACTTTGTCCAAGCGTCAATTTTATTTAGAATATGTGAAAACTTGGGCTATTTGAAGTACACTAAATGATTTCTATGTAAAAAAAAAAAAAAAAATCTGTCAGACTGCTGGTGGCGATAAGGCTGGTGGCCCTGGGGCTGTTTCTGACGTGGCGGGTGCGGCACCCGAACCGGGAGGCGATGTGGCTGTGGGGGGTGTCGACGACTTGCGAGATCTGGTTCGCCCTCTCGTGGCTCCTGGACCAGCTCCCCAAGCTGCGCCCCGTGAACCGCTCCGCGGACCTCTCCGTTCTGGCGGAGCGGTTCGAGTCCCCGACCCTTCGCAACCCCAAAGGGCGGTCCGACCTCCCCGGCGTCGACGTCTTCGTCTCCACCGCCGACCCCGAGAAGGAGCCCCCCCTCGTGACCGCCAACACCGTCCTCTCCATCCTCGCCGCCGACTACCCCGTCGAGAAGCTCGCCTGCTACGTCTCCGACGACGGAGGCTCCCTGTTGACTTTCGAGGCCTTGGCCGAGGCCGCCGGGTTCGCCGCCACCTGGGTCCCCTTCTGCCGCAAGCACCGCATCGAGCCCAGGAACCCCGAGGCCTACTTCTCCCTCCCCAAGAGGGATTTCTTGCGCAACAAGGTTCGCGTCGACTTCGTGCGCGAGAGGAGGCGTGTCAAGAGGGACTACGATGAGTTCAAAGTCAGGATCAACTCCCTCCCCGAGTCCATTCGCAGGCGCTCCGACGCCTATAACGCCCACGAAGATCTCCGCTCTAAGAACAAGGAGATGCAAATGGTGGACACCCCTCCTCTCAAGGTCCCTAAAGCCACGTGGATGTCTGATGGCTCTCACTGGCCGGGGACTTGGGCCTCCGCTGAGCCTGACCACGCTAGAGGTGACCATGCCGGCATTATTCAGGTATACACTAGTGTGAATAACAGCTTCTCTCTCCCTAAAGTAAAACACCGCTAATAATGTGTGAGTGAAGGTAATGTTGGCGCCGCCAAACTCAGAGGCCGTGTACGGGTCCCCGGCAGACGGGTCAAACCTGATGGACTCAACGGAGACGGACATGCGTCTGCCGATGCTGGTGTACGTGTCGCGCGAGAAGCGACCCGGGTTCGACCACAACAAGAAAGCGGGTGCCATGAACGCCCTCGTCCGCACCAGCGCGGTCATGTCCAACGGGCCGTTCGTCCTCAACCTCGACTGCGACCACTACGTCCACTACTCCGGCGCCGTCCGCGAGGGAATGTGCTTCATGCTCGACCCCCGCTCCGGATCCGACCGCGTCGCCTTCGTCCAGTTCCCGCAGCGCTTCGAGGGGGTCGACCCCAACGACCGCTACGCCAACCACAACAACGTGTTCTTCGATGTCTCGATGAGGGCGCTCGACGGGATTCAGGGGCCCGTCTACGTCGGGACCGGCTGTCTCTTCAGGCGCACCGCGCTGTACGGCTTCGACCCGCCTAGGGCCACTGAGAGGCAGGGGTGGTTGGGACGGAATAAGAAGAAGGTTTTCTTGCGGCGCAAGAAATCTAGGAAGGAAGACGAGGAGGACGAGGATGTCGAGGCGGTTATGGTGCCTAAGCGGTTCGGAAATTCCTCGGCTCTAGCGGAGTCCATCCAAGTGGCCGAGTTTCAGGTAATATTTCATTTGTTTAATTAATCTCCGTCTGTCCTTCCTTAATGAAACTAATATGGCATTCTCGTGTATCAGGGCAGGGCAGTGGGGGAGGGTCCGACGTGCCGTGCGGCGGGGTCTTTGGTGGCGCCGAGGGAGCCGCTGGACGCGGCAGCGGTGTCGGAGGCGGTGTCGGTGATCTCGTGCTTCTACGAGGAGAAGACGGAGTGGGGGCGGCGGGTGGGGTGGATCTACGGGTCGGTGACGGAGGACGTGGTGACGGGGTACCGCATGCACAACCGCGGGTGGCGGTCCGTGTACTGCGTGACGAAGCGCGACGCCTTCCGCGGGTCGGCACCCATCAACCTGACGGACCGGCTCCACCAGGTGCTGCGGTGGGCCACGGGGTCGGTGGAGATATTCTTGTCCCGCAACAACGCCCTCTTCGCCTCCCCGAGGATGAAGCTCCTCCAGCGCATCGCCTACTTCAACGTCGGCGTCTACCCGTTCACCTCCTTCTTCCTCCTCGCCTACTGCTTCCTCCCGGCCGTCTCCCTCTTCACCGGCCACTTCATCGTCCAGGGCCTCGACGCCGTCTTCCTCTCCCTCCTCCTCCTCATCACCCTCACCCTCTGCCTCCTCGCCATCCTCGAGGTCAGATGGTCCGGGATCACCCTCCACGACTGGTGGCGCAACGAGCAGTTTTGGGTCATCGGAGGCACCAGCGCTCACCCCTCCGCCGTGCTCCAGGGCCTGCTCAAGGTCGTCGCCGGGGTCGACGTCAGCTTCACGCTCACCGCCAAGTCCTCGGGCTCCGCCGAGGGCGAGCCCGAGAACGAGTTCGCTGAGCTCTACGAGGTGCGCTGGAGCTTCCTCATGGTGCCTCCGGTGGTCATTATGATGGTCAACGCCGTGGCCATCGCCGTCGGCACCGCCAGGACCATGTACAGCCCGTTTCCCGAGTGGAGCAAGCTCGTGGGAGGGGTGTTTTTCAGCTTCTGGGTTCTGTCCCATCTCTATCCTTTCGCCAAGGGATTGATGGGTCGCAGAGGGAAAGTTCCCACCATCGTCTTTGTGTGGTCGGGTTTGATCTCCATCGTCATTTCTCTGCTTTGGGTCATGATTAGTCCTCCTTCTGGGAGTCAACAACAGCCCATGAGCTTTCACTTCCCTTAGCGGAATGTCAACTCTTTTGCAATTAAGGAAATTAGGTGTGTGTAAATTTCACATTTTCATCCCATCATCATAGATATAACTTTTGTTGGTGACTATGGCATATTAAATCAATCTTTTATTATGGGTTCACCGACATTTAGTACTCTTTCTGTTATTGTGATGACCAGAAATCGAGCCTGAAACCACCTCAGGCGCTGCTCATATGGTTACAAGTCTTCAAAAGGAGCTAAGCCACCCAGTACTTGACATCGGTGGAGTAGTATCCTCCTTAGTTAGAAACCCAGCACAATTAACCTACAAAATCTTTATATATAATTATTAGATATACCCATATATGCATTTATTATGATGGCTGAATGCATATTTATAAAAAGCTTGTTTTAGCTCTATACCCTATTATGATTTTTCATTTTCTTTTTCTTTACTTTTTTTTTTATTTATTTTTCAACCCACATCCATTAAATATATATATATATATATATTAATATATACGATACCCATCCATTAAACTATATACGGATATACCCATCATTAAACTTCTTTTTCAAAAAAGAAAACGATAAAAATTACAGATAAAACCCATTCATTTTCCTCTTTTTCTTCCCCAAATTAAAAGCCGTCCTCTCATAAGCTTTTTCCGGCCCATGCCTTCTTAGGTTAATGTATTGAGTTATGAGAATCTTGGAATCAATAGGCAGGACAAAGAAGAAGATGAAGAAAGAATCGGAGAGAATAATCTCTACTCTCTGATGTGATTTTTACTTATTCAAATAAATGACCTGTGAAGATTTTGCTTTTACTTACTTTTTGTTTGAACTATATAGAACGGTTAAGATTTGTGAAATTTTATTAAGTGAACCTGATAGTTAACAAAATATTAAGATTATATATCTTACTTAAAAATATCTAAAAATTGACTTTTATCTCTATTTCTGACAAAAATATAATTATGACCATATAGCGTTGTATGATATCGTATAGAATCGTACGGTATTGTATGACATCGTACGTATCGTATGCAACGTATGACATCGTACGGTATCGTATGACATCATACGTCATTGTATGTCACGATGATCAGAAGGGTATTTTTGTCCGAAATAAGGACAAAAGTCCATTTTTATATATTTTTGAAATAAGAAGTCTAATCTTGATATTTTATTAATTTTTATGTCCAATTAATGAAATTTCTCTAAGATTGTGCTTGAAACTCTCTGTGAAGTGAATTATGTTTGTTTTGCCAAAAATGCCAAGTGAGAGAGATTGTTAGATCCTCTGTGGCATATGTTCTAGTTTGGCAAAACATTCTGTTACAGTTGTTCAAGGTCAAAGCGTCAAGATGTTGTTCAATCAACAATAAGTGATCGAGGTACTTATGTCTTTTCTTCCCGCATAAATAGAAACCAAACAGTTAAACAAACGGTTTGGTTCCGACTTTCATGGAATATAAGATCAAATTTGCAGCATCCGACTTATTAGATTTCGCGAGAAATTAGGAAGTCAATTGTATAAATCCACCTTGGGTTTGTTTGAGCGACGCCGCTTTTTTGTTTGGTAAAATTCACGCAGCCATAACTTTGAATTCGTCCTTCTATTATGGAGATCATCATCGACAACAAGCTCAAAGAAACTTGCAATTTGGGTACCGTCGTACTGAATGTGTAAGAGCGTGTGTTTTGGCATTGTCGTGCTTGTCAATCTTTGAGAGGGGATTTGATGAAAGTGAGAAGGTGTCTCAAATATGAGGGGAGCTCAGATTGCAAGAATCCAGAGAATGAGTCAAAGACGAAAGTGTTTGCGAAGGGGAGTCTTGTCAAACTTAATATTCATGTACCTTTAACTATTCGTGTTAGTGGGTTGCTTTTCATCATGAATGTATCAGTCCATCTGATTAGGTGGTTTATCACCGAACAAGATTACCAAGCTTGTGTGTCCTTATTGCTTTCAGTTTATTGTTTGATTCATTGTTAATTTAGATTAATTCGGTTAAAATCAGTCAGTTGTTCAATAAGTAATTGTAGGTGTAGGAATCGACATCACCACATAAATTCTTCAGTTGGGCCCAAGCCCACGAATTTGAGCTCGGCAAGTAAAATCAATCTAATTTGAAAGCCCAGCCCGTCCACTTCGTCACTGGCCCAGGCCCACTTTGTCGAAGCATCCGCTGGAGGGGTAGCTTCTGCGTGCTCGGGCTCGGCAACCTTGTTCTTGCCCTTCTCATCCCGCTCTTTCTAAGATCGCTCCCTCTCATCGCCCTTCTCCACCTCCCTTATTCTCTTCTCTTCGGCCTTTTTCTTCTTCTCCTCATTCTTCTTTTCTTTCTCTTCTCTCTTTTTTCTCTGACTTCATCCTATTTTTCTCACGACTTGTCCTCTGGCACGACAGTCAGCTCGGTCTCTTTGAACAGAGACTTCTTCCCTCTGGAATTTTTGGCCGACGGGTCGATCTCAGCTTCCGTGCCCGACTTTGTCGGGGTCGACTTCCTCTTCACCGTGATCTTGGGCAGAGTGACTTCTGCTGAAGTCTTAGAAACAGGGACCTCGTCCATCACAATCACCTCGGAACTATCATCGTGTCGATCGTCTCCCATCGCAATGGACGGACTCGAAGCCCGTGGAGCCTCCTCAGTCCCCACCACGATCGGGATCAATGAGTTGGGAGTCGAGCCCTCGCTCATCTTGGAAGTCGAGCTCTTTTGAGGAGGCTTGGCTTGCATGAGTCTCTTCTTCTTAGCAATGTAATCGATGTCATCATCTATTGAATTGTTTGCACTATCTTCACCTGACACATAAGTAGTTCACTTCATGATTAGCATAGTGACCATTATAACGAGATTAAACAAAGACAAACAAATATGCGATACTTACCGAGTTGGGATGTTGGGATCAAGATCGACCTCGGCCAATATCCTACGGTGAAGAATCGAGATGATGTGAAATATCTCCATCCACACTTACTAGCTCGTAGCGCGGCAAGCTTATCCTCGAATTCTTTGTTCGGCTTCGGTGCTCCAAGCTTAGCTGCAAGGACAATAGACGAGATAAGTAAATAAAAAAATCTAAAGTTTTGCTAAGTGAAATCAGCTCGCTAAATTACCGAGTGTTGACACCCACTCCGTCCGAAGACGATGATCAAATGAACCAACCGAGTGTTCATTAACCTCGAGTAGAAAATAGATATTCATGAAGGGTAAACATAGATAATATTCAGTGGATCCACTCATCACAATTTAGTTGAATTCTTGAGTAGAAAATAAATTCATTTGAACCGAGAGATTTTCAGTGTCAACTCTTTAGTGGAGTCAGTTGACATTAAGCTAAACTTGGAAAAGGTTTGTGAACTTTTGAGTCCAAGTGTTTTAGCTCAAGCTTTGTTCATTTGGATCCATGAGGTCACTATCACAAATCATATCAAGTAGTTATAGTTAAACTAGAAGCTAAGTCAAAACAAGAACGAGACAAGTTTTACGAAAATTGTCAAAAGGGTATTTTTTGTCTTTTTGGACATAAGATGAAATGAATGTCAATAAATTTTTGACAATGTCATATGATGACATATTGATACTCGGCCATGATAAGTTCATTGGGCCTTATGGATTAATTTCATTTCATATAATTTTACTTGAAAATTCTTAATGGGCTTTTCTTATGTTGTCATGAACAAGTGAAGAAAATCTAGAAACACCTTCTAGAAGGCCTTCTTGGCCGCCCAACCCAAAGGAGAAAAAGGGAGATTATTTTGTGCATCAATGTATCAAGATATCTGCCAAAAGAAAAAGAGGAAACAAATTTCCTCTATAAGGAAGGGGGGATTTCGGCCAAAGCAAGAGGGAAGCAAAAGAGGAAACAAATTCAAGGCTTCTAGAAGCTCTCTTGGCCGCCCAAATGAGAAAGAGAAAGATGAAACAAAGTGAGCGATTGTATTGCAAGCTGATCGGACTGATTACAACTGCGTTCGAGCTCGATCACGAACGGAGAGGTGACGAGCTCAATGATATTATGAATGAGAAAAATACAATAATTGAGAGTATAATTATGATGGAGACGTGTCGCGAAATGTCTCGATCTTCATATATTTATAGCCGAGGTTGCCGCTGCTCTACCGTTGATTTGGAGGACACGTGGTCGGTTTGGAGGATTCTGTGGTGCCACGTGAATTTTGACTTGAAGCGGAGTGGTGAGAAGGCCGATTGAAGACCGTTTCTTCCGGGCTGATTGCTTGGTAGGATTGACTTGGTCTTAACGGGGAGCTGAGAAGTTATTGGACACTTGGCCAGTGACGAAGTGGACGGGCCGGACTTTCAAATTAGATTGCATTTACTTGCCGAGCTCAAATTCGTGGGCTTGGGCCTATCTGAAGAATTTATGTGGTGAGATCGATTCATACACCCACAACTAGTCCCCTAGTATATTTAATAAATAATTTTATTAAATAAACTAAAGTAGATTAATTATCAATTTGTAGGATTTAATTTCGAAGGCAATTTTTTGCTCCAATTTTCAAATTTCGAATCCGTGTCAGGCATTCGAGCGGCCTGGGACGCGTGTTGTGCATGGCATGTATTGGAGGACAGCTGTAGCCCGTCTCCTCGGTGGCGTCCTCGACAAAATCTATGATCAGATTCCTATTTGAGTGGAAAATTTGAACTGATTGATGTGATTGGCTCTTCAGTTGACGTCAATAAATAGAGGGATGGAATTTCTTCATTTCATTCTCCTTTTTTATACGGTTTCAGAGGTATCTATAGGCACCTTCTCTCTTTCATTTCTCTACTTCATTTCTCTCTCTAGAAATTTTTCTCTCTAGAATTTCTTCAAGGTTTTCTCAGTTCGTCTTTTAGTTTCTTGAGTTCGACCCAGTCTTCTCCAAATTCTTTTGAGTTCAGCTCGGGCATTTCGTGAGATTTCCGGGTTTGGTTTCAACTAATAAAAGATGTCGACTCGCGAGAAATTAGACGAGGTCTCTAGAGACCTAAGGTCCCTTACAGCCGGTACCGGTAAAGACTTAGAAGGGTATTTCGAGGAATTCGACATACCTAAGAAAGTCAGTCTCGCTCTGCTGGGA
Source organism: Urtica dioica subsp. dioica (assembly GCF_054948205.1). Taxonomy (NCBI): domain Eukaryota; kingdom Viridiplantae; phylum Streptophyta; class Magnoliopsida; order Rosales; family Urticaceae; genus Urtica; species Urtica dioica. Next base: position 41,012,958 of record NC_142763.1, read on the forward strand.
TAGAATTTCAACGCGCGACTATCCAAGAAGGATACTGTTGCATTTATGAAATTTTCTTCACAGAATGCGGGGCTCAGATTTCCAATTTCTCCTCTTTTGTTAGAATATTTAGATTCTCTTAGAATTTCCATTCCACAAATGTGTCCCAATTTTCTTAGGACGGTTTCCGGGATGATTACTCTGGCTAAAGAGAGTTGAGTTAATCTTACTGTTATAGATTTAGCATGGCTCGGTTACATGAAACATTTTGGAATTGATCTAGGGTTAAGAAAAAGTTTAACGCTTCGAGCAAGCGGCGGAAATTAAAAATTTTCTTTAAAACGAGTAAAATAATTTTACTAACCTAGACAAAGAGCAAGTACATGTAAATAAAAACTATAAAGAGCATTATAAATTTACTAACCTTTTTAGAAGCTTGAACGTTGAGAAGCCTTCAGAAGGTTGAAACGTTCGTCACCCCTCGCAACACGTCTCTCTTCTTTCCTTGGGAACTCGAGCAACCACGAAAGTTTCTATCACTAAAATCACTCAAGAAAGAAAGGAATTAGTGTGTGGGAACTTTTAAACATGACGATTCGAGAACAAGTCTCAAAGTCGAAGAGCTAAAAATACTAGGTTAAATGAGGACCTAGGTGCCAAAACAAAAACGAAAAGAAAACTAGAGAGAGAGGGGGAAGGGGCGGCCAAGCTAGAGAGAGAAGCTCTCAATCTCTAAAACTTGGGATGAATGAAATGTGAAGAATGAGGGCTCTATTTATAGGAGAGGTTTTACCTTCAATAAGGTAGTTTTCTCTTCTATAGAATATCACATATTCATGAGCAAATATCCCCTCTTTACTTTCTGTAATTTATTTTCGATAAATTATCATCACTTCGATTCTTATAAAACGAATTCTTGAGATTCACATAATATAAATGCATACTATACTCTAAATATAACATATAGTTTTTTTATTGTTGATGAACCGAATCCGACATCAACAGTAGCCACAATAATTTAATTGAACAAACATCTAGCACAACGTTAAGTAATTTCACAGTTGAATTTAAAAGGAAATTACAAAAAAAATTATAAAAAAAAAACCTAAAATATCTGAGGTTACACGCATAACCTCTCCCCCAAAAGTAAATGAAAGGTTACATATTCATTTTAAAGAAAAGCATCCCAAAAGACAATTGAAAAAAACATAATTAAAATAAAACAAAACAAAAACGTCCAAACGCATCCCAAATGACATGGTTATTCAACTTTGTTGTTTGATGCATGACATGTCTTCATCATAATCCGAAAGTATTGAAAATTTTGGTTTCAATGCTTAAATTACGCCACATGAAGTACCGCTCTGGAGGCAGGCGCTATCAGATGGAAGACTTCTGATATGCTGTCGGAAGCGGGGATGAAACATTGACCGGAACTTGAAATTTCTGATCTTGGAATCGAAAATTTCGGTTATAGTGGGACGTTATTTCCGGCCGATAAAGATTGAAAGCTTCCATCCCATTAACGACCGGATTGAGCTTACGTCGAAACCGGAGCTCTGATACCAATCGTATGGTCATGGTCAGGAATACGCATGATTCTTAGTTTAATTTAGTGATACTCTCGTACCATTTACTATAAGTAAGAAGTTCAAACTAGGGATTTATTATAAGTAAGAAGTTCATGTTGGAAAATGTTGGTATTTAATACCAAGTTAATGGCTGATTTGTGACAACAATTTGAGTGGGATCCACTCATCGGATTTGAATAATTCGAAGTGCTACATATTCCTTGTAACGAGGGGTATAAGATTGAATATTTGTTTGCCAAAATCGGACATAGAATGAATGAGAAATTGATACTCAAAGTAGGCTTAAAAGAAACACATTCATGTTATGTTGTTGAAGTGGAATTGCAAGAGTCCCACATTGTTTTGGGATGCGTGTTGTGGTAGTGTATAAATACTATTATCTATCCTTTAGTGGATAAGCAAGTGCGAGAGAGGAGAGTGTGGGTGGATTAGCTTAACCCCTCACGCGCGCACATACACACGCGCGCCGCCGCCGCCAAGCCGGGCCGGGCCGGACTCGGGCTCGGGCTCGGGCCCGGGCCCGGGTTTCGGGAATGTCTCGGTCTCGGGCTTGGGCTTGGGCTTGTTCCTTATCTTTTTATTTCAATTTTCATTTCGTATTGGGCTTGGTCCTGCGTGCCACATACATGCACGTGGATACTAATTTGCATCAGGAAGCAAAACGTTTGTCCGTTGAGCTTCTTTCTTCAGGCTTGTAACATCTCTCTTTTAATCTGAAGTAAAGAGCCATTATTGGTGTTTATGGCAGACGTTTTTGGGAGCTATTGCTCAGGTCTCTACGCCTATAAAAGGCAGAGCATTTCTCACATTCGATCACACCAGAAGTTGATATTCCTTCATATTCCCTACTGTTCCTTCTCTCTCTTATTGTTCCCAGAAATTTTTTTTCTTTTTGTCCGAGTTTGGTGATAGTTCTGCTTCGGTTCTAGTTCGTTGTGCGACGTACTTTGTGGTACCTTTGTTCGTCAAGTTTGTCGTTGTATTCTGGGAAGCCTTGCTCAAGAGTTCCTGTACCGGTGGGAGAGCAACAAAGCTTCAAGGAAACTGTCCAACAGTCCTCGACATTTTTCCTTTCTTTTTATATTGTCTCTGTGAAGGTTCTTTATTATTCTGTTGTTCATCGCTATTTTATCAAGTTGTAATTTTTCGTTTCTCTTAATTATAATCTGTCTTTATTCCCAAAATATTTCACGAGATTCAAGCCGAAGGAATGACCATTAGCGAGTCGTTCCAAGTCACTTCCGTCATTGAAAAGCTACCGTCAGGGTGGAAGGACTTCAAGAACTACCTCAAGTACAAGCAAAAGGAAATGAGTCTTGAAGACCTAGTGGTTCGCCTCCGAATCGAAGAAGACAACCGTGGCTCCGACAAGAGATTCAAGATCAATTCTGAGAGAGCCAACGTGGTCGAGCATGGTGAAAGCTCGAAGGGAAAGAAGGCCACCAACAAGTTTGGACCTAAGGGGACCTCTTTCAAGAAGAAGAGCCAATACAAATTTGTTGGCAAGTGCTTCAATTGCGACAAGGAAGGTCACCGCGCCGCGGATTGTCGAAAGCCAAAGAAGAACAAGAAGGAGACCAATGCTGTGGAAGTCGAAGGTGACGACAAGTTCCTCGTCGCCATGGTCACCGAGGTGAATATGGTGGGAAGTAACCGTAAGTCTTGGTGGCTAGATTCTGGTGCTACCCGCCACGTTTGCCACGAGAAGAGCGCGTTTTGTTCAATCGACGAGACTCCAACTGGGGAGAAAGTATACATGGGAAACTCTTCCACCTCCGACATCTTGGGAGTTGTACATGTGATCCTCAAGCTAACTTCGGAGAAAGAGATGAAGCTGACAAATGTTCTCTATGTGCCCGACTTGAGGAAGAATTTAATCTCTTGTTTTTTGCTTTATAATCATGGTTTTAAGCTTGTGTTTGAGGGACAAATGATTGCTGTTAGTAAGAATGGAATGTATGTTGGCAAGGGCTATGCTCAAAACAACATGTGGAAAATGAATGTAATCGCCATTCATGGCAAAGACAAAGTTAATGAGAATGCATCTACTTCCACTTACATGCTTGAGTCACCTAATTTATGGCATACTAGACTTGGTCATGTGAATTTTGATAGTTTGTGTAAATTAATCAATTTGGATTGTATACCCAAATTTAATATTGACTCAAAACACAAATGTGAAATATGTGTTGAAGCAAAACTAACAAGAACATCCTTTCATAGTGTTGAAAGACAAAATGAATCACTTGAATTAATCCATACCGATTTATGTGATTTAAAATTCATGCCAACGAGAGGTGGAAACAAATACTTTGTGACTTTCATTGACGATAGTACAAAATATTGTTATGTATACTTGCTTAAAAGTAAAGATGAAGCAATTGAGAAGTTTGCCATGTACAAACTAGAAGTTGAGAATTAACTCAATAAGAAAATAAAAGTGGTACGAAGTGACCGAGGAGGTGAATATGTTGAACCATTTGGTGCCTTCTGTGCACAACATGGAATTGTTCATGAGGTAACTCTTCCTTATTCTCCTCAATCAAACGGCGTGGCCGAACGAAAGAACCGCACTCTCAAAGAGATGATGAATGCAATGTTGCTTACTTCAGGGTTACCACAAGAAACGTGGGGGGAAGCCATCTTGTCAGCTAATTACCTATTGAATAAGATACCTCGTAAGAAGATGGATAAGTCTCCATCTGAATTATTTAAAGGAAGGAGACCTTCCTACAAATACTTGCGAGTGTGGGGGTGCCTAGCAAAAGTAATGGCACCCATTCCAAAGAAAATGAAGATAGGACCCAAAACAGTTGATTGTATCTTTATTGGGTACGCTCACCATAGTAATGCGTACAGATTCATGGTGTATGATTATAAGAATCCCGAAATACACAAAGATTCAATTATGGAATCTAAAAATGCTTCCTTCTTCAAACATGTGTTTCCTTATAAGTCTAAGGAAGATGGACCAAGTTCTTCTAATCGAATACTTGATGATATTGAGGAAATACCTCAAGTACGAGATGAAGAATTAGAAGAAGAGGTAGAGTCTGAAGAACCTAGACGAAGCAAACGAGCAAGGATAGAACAATCTTTTGGATCTGATTTTCTCACCTACATGCTTGATGCCGAACCCTTCACTTACGATGAGGCTGTGAAATCTGTTGAGGGTCATTTTTGGAAGGAATCCATAAGGAGTGAACTAGACTCTATCATGCAAAACCACACTTGGGAGTTGGTTGATCTTCCTCCCGGAAGTAAAACACTCGGATCAAAGTGGATTTTCACGAGGAAGATGAAAGTGGATGGCACTATTGATAAATACAAGGCTAGACTTGTAATCAAAGGTTATAGACAACAAGAAGGTCTTGATTACTTTGATACGTATTCTCCTGTGACAAGAATAACATCCATAAGGCTGATAATAGCGATTGCTGCTCTGCGCAATCTTGAAATCCATCAGATGGATGTGAAGACCGCTTTTCTTAACGGAGATCTTGAGGAAGAGATCTATATGGATCAACCTGAGGGTTGTATTGCCCCTGGGCATGAAAGGAAAATGTGTAAATTAGTCAAATCTCTATATGGCCTGAAATAAGCCCCAAAGCAATGGCATGAGAAATTTGACAATGTAATGATGTCAAATGGATTCAAAATCAACGAATGTGACAAATGTGTATATATTAAGACCACTGATCGTGGCTATGTGATCTTATGCTTGTATGTTGATGACATGCTGATTGTTGGGAGCAATGATCATATGATCAAGTCCACAAAAGATATATTGAACTCAAGGTTCGAAATGAAGGACTTGGGGCTAGCAGATGTAATATTGGGCATCAAAATTACATGGACAACTAGTGGACTTGTCTTAACTCAGTCACATTATGTTGAGAAAATTCTTGATAAGTTTGGAAAGGATGACTCTGGAATCTCTAGAACTCCTATTGACACGAGTCAACACTTGTCAAAGAATAGAGGAGAAAGTATCTCTCAAATTGAATATGCGAGAGTGATAGGGAGTCTGATGTACTTAATGAATTGCACTAGACCTAACTTAGCCTACACTGTGAGTAGACTGGCTAGGTATACAGCAATCCAGGTTCAGAACACTGGAAGGGAATCGTGAGAGTACTGAGGTATCTCCGATTCACTCGTGATTATAATCTGCATTATACAAGATATCCAGAAGTCCTTGAAGGATTCACTGACGCCAGTTGGATATCTGATATTCAAGACTCAAAAGCCATGAGTGGCTATGTATTCACCCTTGGAGGTGATGCTGTGTCCTGGAAATCCTCTAAACAAACGGTAATAACTCGATCCACGATGGAAGCCGAGTTTGTTGCATTAGATAAATTCGGAGAAGAAGTCAAATGGCTAAGAAATTTTGTTGAGGATATTCCAGATTGGCCGAAACTTGTGTCGGCAATATGTCTATATTGTGATAACCAATCAGCGATTGGAAGGGCACAGAGTGGGATGTATAATGGTAAGTCTAGACACATCCATCGAAGACATAACACCATTAGACAACTTCTCTCATCAGGAGTCATTAGTATTGAGTATGTTAGGTCCAAAGAGAATATTGCGGATCCATTAACCAAAGGGTTAAACAGGGACCAAGTAGAGAAGACATCCACGGGAATGGGACTAAAGCCCATGAAAATTAATGTTGAAACAATGGAAACCCAACAGTGCTGACTGGAGATCCCAAGATCTTGGTTCAATGGGACAACTTAATTGTTGAGACGATGTGAGGTCACTGTGGGGGGAAACCTCTCGTCCTATTCCTATGATTGTGACTATCGAATGAGGCTAAGCAGAGTTCTTTTAATGATTAGAATGAGTAATGTCGGATTACTCTAGAAAGAATCACCTATGTGAGAGTGAAGTGAGGCCGCTTCAAATGATAGTTAAACTGGGCTTAATTATCTAAATGCTCTTGCAGAACCAGGAGGATGTTCAGGGCCGAAATGAACATAACCATGAGAACTGAACCGTAGTCATGGAAAATAGTTGTGAGAGATATGTTTATCGTCTATATACAAACGACTAACAGTTCAAAGACATCGTGTCTACTGAGTAGTCAGTAAAGATGACATATCTTTCCGAGTGAAGGTTCAAAGGCTCTGCCTACCTATCCTATACAGTTATTTACCGTAGAATCTATCACCGTGTTTTCCCGAGTCGTGTCCTTTATTGACGTTACTCAATTTCATTCATGTGGGGGATTGTTGGAAAATGTTGGTATTTAATACCAAGTTAATGGCTGATTTGTGGCAACAATTTGAGTGGGATCCACTCATCGGATTTGAATAATTCGAAGTGCTACGTATTCCTTGTAACGAGGGGTATAAGATTGAATATTTGTTTGAGAAATTGATGCTCGAAGTAGGCTTAAAAGAAACACATTCATGTTATGTTGTTGAAGTGGAATTGCAACAGTCCCACATTGTTTTGGGATGCGTGTTGTGGTAGTGTATAAATACTATTATCTATCCTTTAGTGGATAAGCAAGTGCGAGAGAGGAGAGTGTGGGTGGATTAGCTTAACCCCTCACGCGCGCGCCGCCGCCGCCGAGCCGAGCCGGGCCGGGCTCGGGCCCGGGTTTCGGGTTTCGGGAATGTCTCGGGCTTGGGCTTGGGCTTGTTCCTTATCTTTTTATTGCAATTTTCATTTCGTATTGGGCTTGGTCTTGCGTGCCACATGCATGCACGTGGATACTAATTTGCATCAGGAAGCAAAACGTCTGTCCGTTGAGCTTCTTTCTTCATGCTTGTAACATCTCTCTTTTAATCTGAAGTAAAGAGCCATTATTGGTGTTTATGGCAGACGTTTTTGGGAGCTATTGCTCAGGTCTCTACGCCTATAAAAGGCAGAGCATTTCTCACAGTCGATCACGCCAGAAGTTGATATTCCTTCATATTCCCTAATGTTCCTTCTCTCTCTTATTGTTCCCAGAATTTTTTTTTCTTTTTGTCCGAGTTTGGTGATAGTTCTGCTTCGGTTCTAGTTCGTTGTGCGTGTACTTTGTGGTACCTTTGTTCGTCGAGTTTGTCGTTGTATCCTGGGAAGCCTTGCTCAAGAGTTCCTGTACCGGTGGGAGAGCAGCAAAGCTTCAAGGAAACTGTCCAACAGTCCTCAACATTTTTCCTTTCTTTTTATATTGTCTCTGTGAAGGTTCTTTATTATTCTGTTGTTCATCGCTATTTTATCAAGGTGTAATTTTTCGTTTCTCATAATTTTAATCTGTCTTTATTCCCAAAATATTTTATAATATTTCTAACAGTTCAAACTCCCTAGTCTCTATAGTCGTTTATGGGCTTCATATAATTTAATTTTGACTTATATTCATGTGTAAAGAATAGTTACAAAAATTGAGTGACATTGATTTAAAAAAAAAAAAACATTGCCCAACGTATTGAATTTCCAGAATTTAATATCTGCAATCAGAAAGCAGTTTTTTTATTTTAATTTTTTGCATGTATAAACTAAATGTGCCATCATTGTCTCATTCTGATGAATTTTCTATATCTATGCTTCGTATTTGGAAATTTTGAGACCCCTGAGTCTGCGACACATATCTTCCAATCAAGCCCTTATCATAATACCCAGATTTGCTTACAGTTATCATATGATGTAGTAAATGTATGTACTAAATGGGTAGTTTGGCAAACTCTAAGGTTTTTCAGACCATCGATCGGAGCTTTCTCTTTGCCATTCATGTATTTTTACTTTTGTAGTGAAAGTGCCAATTGATGTATTTGGTAGTGACAGTTTTATTTATATAAAATATATTTTGGGCGGTCCTTGTTTCTTAGAACTAAGAATCAGAATACGATTGGCAAGGACTTGCATGTTTTATTTTTGTCCCTTTTTAAAACTAATTTTTTTTTCCTTCCTACAAGTAAATCAAATAAGCTCATTAGTCAGATTTTTAACCATCTGGTTTGATTAATGAGAATCAAAATGGGATATATTAACTACTTAGAAGACAACAAGATCTAAAGATTTTTTTTTTTTTTTTTTTTAACATGCATGTTGGCCAGATTTTTTTTGCTGTCAAACGTACAGACAGAGACAGTAATGTAATTGCACAAAAGCATACTATCACCGATCCATAATACTAAATTAGGTTTACACTAAATTAGTATAACTGTGACGTCAAACATTATTTTTTATTTCCAACCCACACAACACTAAATTTAAAAATAAAATTATCTTTATATTTTTTTTTTATATTACTTCATATCAATTATATATTAATCTCTTTATTAATTTGTTATGTCATAATAATCTTATTAAATAATATATTATTTTTTATATAATAGGAAATATTATGTTAATAATACAAAATTAATATTAAAAAATTCACCCTAAAAAACAAAAAAAAAATTGAGATAACATTCATAGAATAAAAATTACTTAAATATTTCATTTCATTGGTAAAATTAAATACACATTAAGAAGTATAGATGAATTTTCTCAAAAATCACAAGACTAATTTCAACAGCAAGAACAATAAGGATATGAATATTCCGGTCAATACTTCATTAATTAATGTTATGTATTTTATTAATGTTATCTTATTTATATTATTTTTAATTGATGATATGTATTTTTATATAAATTTTTTAAATTAGGGTCAAAATAATAAAATAATTTTTTGGGAGGTGAATTTACAATTAAAAATTGTGTTACACTAAATTGATGTAAGTGAATAATCTTACACCAGATTTAGTGTGAAACTATTTATTTACACCGTATTTTATGTAAAATTTGCCTTGGTTGTATCATGTAGCAAAACCCACACCAAATTTGCTCTTAAAAACTTACAACTTAAAAATTAAAAATAAAATAGAACAATAATTGTTTTATATTATTTTTCAAACGAAAATAATAGCTATTGACTGCAATTAATTTATCTAAATTCTGAACGCAATGGTTAAAAAAAGGACAGTTGATCTGTACCGACCTCACATGAGGATTTTAATGTTTCTACACGAATTTGTCATCAAAATAAATAAAGAAATGCAATATGCTTCTGTTTTGTCATCATCTTCGTCCAGTAGCGGTATTATCAAGAATTAATGACATTTTTAGTCCCTGGACTATGTCGTGTGTAACAACTTGGTCCTTCGGCGAAAAAAGCTGTAGCATCGATACTTGGTGAATATGAGAAAATCACGATTGATCCTTCTGTCAAATTTATCGTCTATTTAGACAGAAATGTGCTGACGTGGCTTGATCGACTAGGGTAGTTACCATTTTACCCATGTTTTAATGGTTTCTGGCCTCTTCTTTCATAGACCTTGCAAATCAGTGATTCCCACATGTTTCGATTCAGCGAATCGCCGACAAAGACCAGTCTCTTCCCTCTCAACATCTCCAACATCTTTTTTCCATCAAGTCTAATTAAATTTAAAACAAATAAATACACAAATTGCAGATTTCAGTAAAGCAAAAAAAAAAAATTAAAAAAAATTAAAAAAAAATTAAAAATTAAAATCAGTTCAATTTAGGAAGGAAAAAAGAATTGATGGGTTTCCATTTAAACTTCTGAAAGTCCAAGTCAGGTCTTCCGTTAGCAACGCAGTTGAATTGTTCGTCGACTAGAGAACACGAACCAGGCTTGTAATACAAGCCATACGAATCATCTTTCACCCATTTACCATCGAAGAGATCACACTTCCTCAAGGACTCAATTGAATCGTCCCTGTTCGTCCCCTGCCCTGTCGACGCCCCTGTACTCGTTCCGTTGCTCTTCTTTTTCTCCGAATTTACTGCCGTATCTTTCGACACCGGAGTTTTCTCTGATTTCGGCGAATTAGACGTCTGGTTTTCCTGTTTCGGTTTCTCTGGCTTCAACTGCGCAGTTTGATTCGACTTTGAAGCTTTGCTCTCACTGGAACTGCTCAAGCTCTGCGTCTGATTCTTACTCGATTGGGAATTCCCTGAACTACGAGTATCGGATCTAGAAGAATTCGATTCGCCGGGAACGAAACCTAAACCGGAAGAAGTAGAAGGAGAAGAGGAAGAACTCCCGTTCGGAAAAAGATAAGAAACAATCGAAGAGACTTGAGATCTGTAACCAGAAGAACCGCCATTGGCGAAGACGTTGGTGAGCCACGGCGCGGCGGCGTTGGACGACGGACTAAAGGCGAAGAAGACGGTGACGAGGAGAGATGCGAACATGAAGCCATAGAGGAACGCCACCGTCCGGCGAGTCTTGTAGGCGGGGATTAGGCTCTTGAAGTCGGAGACGCTCACCGATACGGCGTGCTTCGCCGAGTCCGCCATTAACGAGTCCTCTCAGAGCTTCAAAATTAAGGTTAGGGTTTCGATCTCGATGATCACAAAGAAGAAGAAGAAGAAGAAGACTGGTTTTCACTACCAGTTCTAGAGAGAGAGTTTAGAGAGACAGAGAGAGAGAGACTCGCAGTAGACGAGGACGTTTGTCACGGAGCGAATATTCTATAAAAGAAGAGGAAACCATTAAAACATGGGCAAAATGGTAACTACCCTAGTCGATCAAGCCACGTCAGCACATTTCTGTCTAAATAGACGATAAATTTGACAGAAGGATCAATCGTGATTTTCTCACATTCACCAGGTATCGATGCTACAACTTTTTTCGCCGAAGGACCAAGTTGTTACACACGACATAGTCCAGGGACTAAAAATGTCATTAATTCTATTATCAATCGCTATTCAATACAGGCATACATTATTATAAATTCTTAGATATATATATATATATATATATATATATATATAGTATTTTTATTTTTGTTTTTTCCTTTGTATGTTTTCAAGCAATTTCTGGTTTAGAATCAGAACATGCGTCTCCTTTTTCCATTAAGAAAAATATGTAGAAATGTCGCCAGACGGGGATTGATTGGCCTTTTGGTCCCCTCTTTAACTTTTTGCTTAAAGTTATGGAGGCACTTCTCCAATGAAAAAAAAGAAGAAAAAATAGACTATTTTCTAAAGAACAATAATAATAAAAATCAGTGGTTGTAAATTCTAGAGTCCAATACTATTCGCCTAGAAGATATAGAATCAAAACACCATAGGTTAGTCTGATTAAAGAAACTAACTAAGTCCATATATTTTTAGTGATATTAATAACTTGTGCATTTTGGTGTTTAAAGAAGATTCGAAGTAGAAAAATAAAAAGAGTACAATGGGGACCAAAAATGGATGGTGATGGGTTACAGACTTACATATTTTAAAGAGTCATATATGCTGTATGCATACATATTTAAATATTATATACATTAATATATAACCGGGCCTAGAGACCTTTATGGCAGTTTGTGATTAGATTTGCTATTGCTGCTACGAATTAATTTTGTTTACTTGGAGAAAAATCTAAAAGAAAAATCTAAAAGAAAAATACTATGACGTGTAACAAAATACTGATTTTGCTATTCCATATCATATATGTTAACGTCGGTGTTAATTTAAATTAACAAAGAAATTAGATTTATTTATTTTAAGTCTAATCTGACAACAATGCTCCTTGAATTAAAAAAAAAAAAAAAAAAAAAAACAGTAAAAGAAATCAGTGTTCTAGAATCTTTCCACTAAACAAATGATTAGAGAAGATATTATATAATAAAAAAATGTATTAATGTCAGATTGTTTTTTAGCTATGCTGATTTCACCATCCGAACAATTAATTATGCACAGCACAACTGCACAAGCATATGTTAAGACGTCCTAATCATATATCAATAATCAAATTAATAAAGCTCTTTTGTTATTTGTCTTAGAAGCAAAGAATTGAAAGTGAAAAAAATACAATCATGAATAGAGCATTGCTAAATAGGCCATTTTCTTGCAATTTTAAGGAGGAGAAATAAAATTATTGAAGCGGTTTTGATTCCATGAACTAGTGAAAAGGTGTAAACAACTGGCCACGTGTGAATCCGCCGGAACACAAGGAAACGGTCCTCAAAACCAAACCAAACACTTTCTCTTTCTAATTTCCCAAAACAACCATTTGGCTTCATCATTAATCTTCTTATACTTGTTGGTACGTAAATGTACCACTTTGTTGGTACACTACACATACAAGCTATTAAATCATTTTTAATTATTGATTTAAGCCTGTCCAGATCATCCAATTCTTTAAAATCGCAAAATTAAATTAAATAACTTATATTGCCAATTGGCACCCAAAGTGCACTAAGAGACAGATATGCCAAGAACAAGAAAGTTAGCTCACAAACCTTTTGCCGATGCCGCCGATGCAAAATTGTTTTCACTCTTACACTTCACACACGCACAGATACAAACATACATAAAAATCAATCGATAAATCTTCTTTATATCATACAAGTCAGAAAAAAAAAATACTCAATAAGGGATAGATTCGTGCAATGCTAAATTTAGGCACTGATCGCAGCTGGCAAAAAAGAAGACACTTTTTTTTTGTTTTGGGAAACATATCCACATTGCATTGCATCCGATAAGAACCACTGCCTAATATTTAGTTAAAAGGAACCCACTTTCTAATTTGAAAAAATACGTATAAGGGAAATAAAATCGAAAGATAGACTCATAGCTTATCATCAAATTATACACGTAGGCCATTCATAAACACTGGTTTGGCCTACCAAAAGGAAAAGCCATTTTAGGGTCAGTTGGGGAAAAGAGGGAAAAAAACAAAATTACCAAATTGCAAACCCATATGATATACCTCCTCCAATTTCATATCGTAATTAAATGGTACTCAAAAGTGCAGTTTAGACATTTCAGTGCAGCCCAGTGACATGACACCCATATTATTATTGTCTTCCTCTACCACTGAAAAAAAAAATATCATAACCTCCCATTTATTTACTTATTTTCTTTCGGAGCTATTACAATTTACAATAAGAACAGTGAACTGTGTAACAATCAATAATAAATAACAAAAATCAAGCTGAATCTGTCTTTTTGTTTTCTTCATTTTATTTGCAGATGAAAGGAATGCTAAAAAGAAGAAAAAAAAATAGAATACAAATGACCTCCTTGACAGAACGAGGAGAACAATACTAATAATAATAATAATTTAATATTAAAAAAAATACCAAAACAAAACAAAAAAAAATAAAAAAATATTAAATCTTCTCATATAGTCACAGTCACAGACGAAATAATGAGGCAAAAAAAGAAAAAGAAAAAACAAATTTACCGATCACCATGCATGTTGAATGAATCCATCATCAGACGGAGTGTCCGTAGAGGTCATATGGGGCCCAGAGGGAGTCAAGCGGGCAGGGCGTTCGGGTATCCAATCGGATCCAGGGTTTACCCGAGCCGGACCAATGCAAGAGACTCACCGGCCCGGGATGGAGGTCCCGGCAACTCCCCCTCACATTATCCCCTCCCAGCCCGTGCTGGTTCCACCTGTGCTCGATGGGCGCCACGTGTCCCGCGAACACCAGCAGGAACGGCGGCAATGAGCCGAGCTCGTAGATCCTGTCCCTCCTCTGCACCTCCATCCACTTCTCGATTCGCTCCGTGAACCCCACGCGCCTCCACCGCTCCAGATCCATCACCATCACGCCCGTGTTGAAGTAACAGGGCCTCCGGCCCAAGAACGCCGCCGAGTGGGCCGGGTCGCCCCAAAACCGGGGAGTGAAGTACTTGGTGAAGTTCGCGTGGCAATACTCCGGCGCTCCGATTGTTCTTGACCCCAGGCTGGTCCGCCATAGCTTCGAGATGTCGTCCACCACGATCAGATCGGAGTCCAGGTAAATCACTCTCTTCACGCACGATTCCAGAATATGGGGCAAGTAATTCCTGGCGTAGTTGAGAGGCTGTTCCAGGGCTTGTCTCACGGAGGTTGAGATTAGGTTTTTTACCGTGTTTGGGTTGAATGTGTAGACTTGGATGTTTGTGTTCGGGAAGATCGAGCGGACTAGGGTTTCGAGATCGGCGCTCTCCGTGGAAGACACGACGAAGTGGAAGAAGATGTTTTCGGGGCACTGGGAGTGCTGGAGTACGGAATGGACGGCGGCGATTGACCCGCGGAGGTAATCGACGTCGAGAGTGATTGCCACGTGGACGAGGTCGGGGTCGCAGACTCCGGCGGAGAAGCGGCGGCCGGAGCGGCAAGATTCGGCGTTCTGGTACGGCGGAGATCGGCGGAACGAGAGGCGGTCCGGCGAGAGGTGGGAGGACCGGATCGCCTCTGCTGGAGGGAACGACTGCAGCGACGGCGACAGGACGACGAGGACCATCGCGGCCGAGATTAGCCCCGATAGCCTCGTTATCCACAGCATGATCTTTTAGGGTTTTTCCAAAATGCGAGACGAAAGAGATGATAAGAGTTTGAATTCCGCAATCCTATACGGAATCAGAGGCTTGGCTTCCGTGGGAACGAAGACAGGAATGAGAATGGGAATCGTTCGGAAGAATCCATGGGCGGCGCAGGATAAGTGGCCAGCTGCTAAAGTGCGCCGCCGAAGCGCATTGCTCTCTTCTGAAACCCCTTTCTCAATCTCTCTTTCTGTATCGCTTATCTTCTCCGAGAGTCTCTGTGTGTGTGAGTGTGCTTATGTGAGAGAGGGAGAGAGAGTTTCACGATCGCAAACAATGAAAGTGAGACAAAGAGGAGGGAAGAAGAAGAAGAGAGAAACTGAGAGAGACTCTTCTTTTTCTTTTTTCTTTTCTTCGCGTTTTCCACCATAGAAATGCACGGCCAAATCATTATACCCAATGTTAAAAATAAAAATGGAAATATCAATTTGGATAAGTAAATTTACCTAGAATAAGATGGAAAAAAAAATCTGTTTTTGTTTTTGTTTTCGTTTTTAATTATTATTGTCATTTTTATTAGGGGGTGGAGAGGAGAATATTTTATGTTACACAAATTGCGTATGATATTGGCAGAGCCTTGTAGAAGGAAACAACCTAGCTGTCATTGTCGTTTTCTAGAATTACGATACTTTCGCTAATAATATATTCTTTTAGGGAACTTGATTTATCAACATTAGAAAACTAATGTCTACATTAGACGTACTCCGAAAACAAAGATCTTGGGCATGATAAATATCCAAATCCTTTACACACACAAAAAAAAAAAAAAAAAAAAAAAAAAAAAAAAAAAACCAAATCCTTTATTAACAACCTCTTTCCCATTCTCTTCTCAAAATTCGCTTATTTCAGTTCTCACCCCAAGATGCATTCAAAACCACGCCAAAAATTTTAATTGTGTGAAATCGTTCATTTTCTAATTGATAAATTATACTGTTATCCCCTCAATTATATCACTCGTTACGTTTCACCTGCTCAAATTTAAAATCGTTCTCCACGGACCCTGAAATTTTACATTGTAAAAAACACATTAATATGTCAAATTTTATTGACGGAAGTCGTTACTTTGGTTATGTTTTAAGCACATGAATTGGTATTCGAGTGAAATTATTACAATACACTTCATTGAACTTATGATCCACGTGGTATATAGTGAAAATGACGAAATTGAAAACATTCAATATAAAACAAATTATACAAAAAAAAAAAAAAAACCCTCAAAGAATCTCGTCTTCTTCTCAGAACCAGAGCTTCGGAATCAACAATGGCGAAATCAATGAAAAACTCGAAAACCAACGACGAATGCAGGGCCCAAGAGGATCAAGAAAAAGGCGAGCACGTTGTTGAGAAGAGAGATTGGGAACTAAAAGCTAAAAAAATTAGGATTTCTCTAAGAATGCAAAATCGGAACCGAATCGACACAAATTGCCACTATTAAAGGCCTCCTCTTAACCTTAGAGCTTCGTTCGTCCCTCCACCGAATCGCCAAGCCCTTCCATCAAGCTCTCGTACGCTCTTGTCTACACATTGACCACCCAAACCCAACATCCGATCTCCTTCTTGTCTTCAAAGCCCGCTTCCATCAAGCTTTTTTTTTTCTTTTTTTTTTTTGTTCTGGGTTATTAGATGAAGCTATGAGAAAACAATCAGAAAACTTGAGAAATATCTCAAATAGATATGAACATGATAAGAATCAATGAACACTTGCTGCAAATTGATGACTGCTTAACTTGAGAAAAAATTAAGGCACTCTTTATTTCTTTCATTTTAAAAAATCTATAAATTTTTCAAAAGTGTTGCTGATGGTACGCATGTTATGAAGAATGAACATGTTCAACTTTCATGTGAAGCGCATGACTGCACCAACTTGATTCCCGATTTAAACAAAACGGTATTTGCACATGATTGCATCTGTTGGCTTTGAACTTGGATCTTGTTGTATACGAGACTGAGACATCTTTGATAAAAAAAATATTTAAAAAAATACATGCTCCATTATATTAGAGGGATTTGGGAGGCTATATTTTGATGTATTGTGAACAAGGTTCGCCTTACCGTTACCGTTGTCGTACAAAGACTTCAATTTTGGGGGTAAACCGTTTATCAGAGGGGAAATCGAAGGGCATTCAGACAAAAAAAAAAATCGGTACCGATAGGAAACCACTTACCGTAGAGGAAACCGGCAAAAAATGTAGGAAACCGAGGGGTATTCAGACAAATATTTTGCAAAAATAAACATACTTTTCATAGTGCAAACTTATAAACTTCAAAGTTTATACCGAACACAAAATGAGTTGGGAAACAAAAAGTGCCAGAGCTAGAATATAAATTTATTACAACACGTACGATAAAATACACTAATTATAGGTGGAATGTCTTTGGATTGAGATCTGCGCGGCCCAGATGTGCACCATGGATGACCATCCATCATCATATTATACTGATACCACATCATGGAACTAGAATATGTGCTAATCCACGTACGGAAGTCATAATCGTAGGTCTCCTGGCTAAGACTAATAAGTCGCGAGTACGGACAATATTCGGGCTCCTAACATGTGAAAGGGGTTTGACTTTAGTCACTGTACGTCTCATGTGTGTCCTCCACTACGATTATGAGTATTTTGAGACGGGGATGGAGATGGGGACATAAGGGCAGGAAGAGTAAGACCGGTTCTAGTAAGGTTGTATGATATCGTTTGCAGTGGATAATCAGTCTCAGAGTCGTCGGGTGTAAGTGAGAACAATCCAAAATCAGAAGTCATCATATCAACGTCATTACTAGACGACATTGACATCACATCGTTCATACCTATTTTGTTCCCGTCTTGATTCCCTCCACTTCTCGGAGCAAAAAGGAACAGGTTGAAGGGCTCATCCTCATATCGTTCACTGCCGCCCCCGTATTAAGACCATCCGGCCCTGTATTCTCCCCACCGCTGCCACCCCCGTATTGAAACTTGTCGCTCCTATGTGGTAATGGGTGGCCTAGTTGGTTGTTCCATCTGTTGTCGATGATGTCTATGACCCAACGACGTCTATGAAGCAATTCCAACTGCTTCCACATCTTATGGAACACATAGTACTACAATCCCATGGTCGGATGCACCTCCGAGTCCATTAGTCATAGACATGTGTACTGTACATGGGCTCGAAGATGGTGCACACGTCGTCGACTCCTTGCCAAAAATGGGATTGTAGAGCATTCTTGGCAACCTATTTCCCCTCTCTAGAGGACGACAATCTCAAATCCTCCCACCATTGAGAGGTGAAGAAGTTCATGAGAGGTGGTCTTTTGGCACGAAGACTTCTGAGAGCCAAGTATATGGTAGCGACACTTGTTGCCCCGGGTCTCAAAATTTCACCCGGAATTGTCTCTCTCAACTTGGACAACGCAGAGCTATGATTGTAGACGAATTTGGTCATTTGCCAAGCGGCTTTCACCACGTTATCGACACTGGCCTCTTCCCAATGTCTTCGAACATCAGGTCTAGGCAATGTGTGGCGCATGGGGTCCAATACAAGTTGTACTCTCTCATTATCTTCTTCCCCGAAAACTTGTAATTGGACCCGTTATCGGTGATGATTTGTACGATGTTCGCAGTTCCCACTTGTTCAATCACCTCAGAGAGTATCTCGACGAGGTATTCCACACTTTTGATCTTGTCGGACGCGTCAATTGAGTTCAAGAAGATGGCCGACCCACCACAACACACCATAATATTTATGATGATTAATCTTGTGGAAACATGAATTAAAATTAAAATTTACTTACTTACTTCACCGGAAACATGAATTATGTTCAGGAAGTGATGGTTAAGCGAGAAGAAATTGAAATCTACTTACTTACTTCACATGAAACATGAATCATGTTCAGGAAGTGATGGTCAAGCGACTTATTTGCCGCAACTTACGATTGAATGAAGAATCGGCTGATGGCTTTGGTCAACCTCTTCTTGATCACAGGATGCGATTCGTCAACCCTCATCTGGTGCGCTTTGTCGCTATTGTACAACGACGGTGCGGTCGTAGCAGATCTTCTTAGTTTGGGCGACCCGAAAGATCCACCGGGACCTTCATATTCTTACCGCCGTTGTTTGACGGCTTGTGCTTCTCGAGACCTCCTCATTTGTCGACGGAGTTCTTGATCTTCGTCAGAGTCTCATCTTCCCCCTAGAATTTTCCGGAGGTGGCTCGTATCGACTCACCCAAACTCTTACGTTACTTCTTCTTTTGAGAGTTATCGTAGAGTAACTATCGTATTTCCTCCTTTACTTCAGGAGGAACCTTGTCGCACACCTTCATGCTTTTTGTGTTGTCCATGTTCGCCAAGTTGTTCTTCACACGAGTGATTCCACCACCACCCATGATGTGCTCATAAAATTTGCATTGGCTTGCATTCGATCGTCCTTCCACGGGCTATCAATACTTCCGTGCCAGGTCGGACGTCATACTTCATCATCACAATAATTTCAAATCAACATATTCACCATCACAATCATTCAGAATCAACATAGTCACCATCAGATTAATTTAAAATCAACATATTCACCATCACAATCATCAATTCATCATCATATTCATCATCATCTTCATCTCAAATCAACATATTCATCATCACAATTTGTGAATATGGTTTAGAGAGAGACAAGGAGAGAGAGAGAGAGAGAGAGAGAGAGAGAGAGAGATTTTAAATTATAGATTTAATTTTCTTTAAACAAATAAAAAAAAATGAAAAAGAAAAAAAAAATACATTTTTACCCTTAATTGTTTGACACCGTTATTACAATTCGGAATTTCAAGATTTGTGATGCACAATTTCATATTTGGGTGAGTAAAACGTTACGAGTGATATAGTTTAGGGGGCCACACTATAATTTCTCATTTTCAAATTCATAGGTTCCCAAACTTGCCTATCGTCTCGCTCTCATTCGTCTCATCATTCAACGTCATCTCATCATTCTCCTCATGAAAAACATATATTCAGAGATCATGGACCATAAAATTTCGAAATAAAGTTGAAATTTAGTTCAAAATTTTGAAATAGCTTTCAATATTTCGGAAAATTTTACGAGAATTGCGAGTGTTTCAAAATATATGTTATGATACACTTTAATTCCAAAATACAACTACCCATTGGAAAGTTTTTATGGGTTTTGTTTTTAACGAACGCATCAATATTTTACACCGAAACAAACTTTAGATTACTACAAAACATGCGAAAAGCATAAATTTTTATTAAATATGTGATCAAAACTTACCCATATCAACGAAAACGTGAAGATTTTCAATAACACTTAATAATCTAGATTTTCAAATACAGTTCTATGGATGAAAAAAAAGCGACAATGAAGAAAGAAACTTGATGAATGTAGGTAATTGTGGATGTTTGGTTCATGCCCAAAATCTTATGTCTTATTATGTATTCAATATGTACCTCGAGTTTTGAATGTTGTGTATAAACCACATTGATTTATCAAGTTTCTAATACGGCATACCACATCACAAACGATTTTATAGGTATCGTGCATATATACTCTGATATACGGTAGTAGACTAATTTTATAAGTAACTTGTGTTAAATTTTATTCATATCAATTTATTTGCTCCTAGTATATTGTGCAATTTACTTGTTAAACCGTGCAATATTTTAGCAACAAATAAATTAATATAAATAATATTTAATGTTGAAATTTAGAGAGAGAGAGAGAGTCGAATCTGAGAAATATTCTTCTTGTTATTGATATGAAATTGTATCACCTATTTATAGATATGGTGGATACATTAGACTAGACTAAGTACATGATCAGTGTAATAAATGTGCGTAATAACTACTTCTAGGAAAATAAAGAATAATAAATATACACAGAGAACAAGACATAGGAAATAGAATGAAAAATAAATGCAACACTCTTTCCAAAGTGGGAAGAGTTCCAAGGAACCGGCGGGTTCCAAGATGGTGAGGTCAGTTCAGAGTGAGCTGAGGTGGATTCCGAACTGAGGACGAACTGAATGTGAGACGAGCTGACGAACTGATGGTGAGACGAGCTGACGAACTGAGACTAGTTGACGAACTGATTTTCTACACTCCCCCTCAAGCTTGATTTGGTATGATGAAGAAATCGAGCTTGGATTGCACAGTTCGAAGAGGCTCGTCAATTGGATAGTCATTGAGTTGAACTTTCTCGTGCTTGGTCTCAATGTGAGCTGAGTGCGGACGAGTCTGAGGATGAGCTCGGACGTTACGAGGTTTCTCTGTTGAGATGCGAGCTTCGAGGACTTCGGCTCCATCTTGAGAGCTGAAAACTTCGGCGGGTTGGGCTACAACTTGTGTTGAGAGCTTGATGTGAGAAGAGCTTCGACGAGTCCGAGTTGGAATATGCTTGCTCGGTGATACAAGCTTCCACATGACTACAACTGATTTTCCTCCAAGCATGCCTGTCGCTTTTGCAGGTCTTCGTTCCTAGAGTTGCGTCTTGGAACAGAAGTTGAGTCTTGGAGCTGGTTCATGTTGTTGTGTGGAGTGGTGTTGGAGCTTGACTTGTCCGAGCAGCGTAGAGATCCTTCCACCTTTGACATAGATGGTAGCTTTAAATCATGAGCTCGGCGTCTGAGTGAGAACTTGGCGGGACTAGATCGGATAGTCATTGATCAAGTTCTCCCTCTGACTGAGTGATGAGCTCGTTGGATAAGAGCTTGGTGATGAAGTGAAGAGCTCATTTGGTGAGAGCCCGAATGTGTCGTTCACTTCTGATAGTTATTCTGTTCTCCCCCTGACTATCAGAAGTGGAGAAGAAAGATGATCTCTTGAGAGTGAAGACTTCTTAGTGGCGAGCTCGATGTAGTGGGGAATAATGTCCTGGCCGAAATGACACCAAGTGGATATGTCATCGAAGGGAAGAGGTCACCGGAGTAAGGCTCGGTTAAGAGCTGATTTGGTGACGAGATGATTCGGTGACGAGAAGACTTGGTGATGAGTGCGAGGTCCGGAGAGCTCGGCTTGATGATGAGAGCTCGCTATGGAGAGCTCGAGATGGTGATCTCGTTGTGACGAGGTTGATATGGTGAGCTCGTTGTTGATAGGTGGCAGTGGTGAGCTCATTGTGACGAGGTGGTAGTGGTGAGCTCATTGTGACGAGGTCGAGGTGGTGAGCTCATTGTTACGAGTACGAGGTGGTGAGCTCATTGTTATGAGGTCGAGGTGGTGAGCTCAATGATGTGTGCTCAGTGTGTGCCATTTCCCACTTTGGATAGTCATTGATTCATTTCTCCCCCTGACTATCCAAAGTACATCAATTTAAGCTTTGTGAATTTCTTCGAGTGAGAGGTCACCTAGTGATAGCTCGCCGAGTGAGGGCTCGCTGAGTGAGAGGTCACTAATTGATATGTTTGGTGAGGATGTGACTCAGAGAGGAGATGACTCGATGAAAAGCTGATACGTGGTGATGATGAGACTCGGAATTCTTCACTTGACAAATAGGCTTCACACTGGATACTTTGTTATCAAAGGTGCACCACTTCGGATATGCATTGTTTTGGTTCTCCCCTGACTATCGGAAGTGGGGCGCTATATATATATGGAAATGTTACCTCGTAGTCACTTTTTCAAACAAGACTGAGGTCGAGGTCAAGGTCCAAGTCGAGGTCGAGGTCCAAGACTGAGTGGCGAAGTCGAGGTCGAACTTGGAACGAGAGGCAAAGTCGAGGTCGAGCTTGGGATGAGTGGCGAAGTCGAGGTTGAGCTTGGGACGAGAGGCGAAGTCGAGGTCCTGATTTGCGGAGCTGCGACAGACGTCCATGAATGAGAGATCAGAGAAGACTCGGTCACAGAGGTGGCGCTCGCTCTTGGATCTCTGGCGACGTTGCGGGGTGTCCGCTGTGGATGGCGCCAGAGGTTGTGAAGTTGTCGGAGAACTAGGCTGCAAGAGTGAAGATGTCACCAAGTGGAGATGTCACCGAAGTGAAGAGGTCACCAAAGTAAGGCTCGGTGAAGAGCTGATTTGGCGACGAGAAGAATCGGTGATGAGGAGACTTGATGATGAGACTCGTGCGGATAGGAGGCCGTTTGGAAAAATTAGCCTTTGATGTTTCTGAATTTGGAAGATATGGAAGTGTGAAAGAGCTTTTGGCGTGAGGCCGTGAAATAAGCTCAGAGTTATTTTCCAGAGTATCAACTATACGTGAGTAATGAAATGGATAGAGCTTTTGGTATTGGACCAGGAAATAAGCGCATATAATTGTGTGAGAGTGAAATATGTATTTTGTGTTCCGCCCGACGACGATCACCGTCGGGCGGAGTTGGCGGAAGCTTTGAGGTCGAACTGCTATACTGCTCTGATACCATGTTGAAATTTAGAGAGAGAGAGAGAGTCGAATCTGAGAAATATTCTTCTTGTTATTGATATGAAATTGTATCACCTATTTATAGATATGGTGGATACATTAGACTAGACTAAGTACATGATCAGTGTAATAAATGTGCGTAATAACTACTTCTAGGAAAATAAAGAATAATAAATATACACAGAGAACAAGACATAGGAAATAGAATGAAAAATAAATGCAACACTCTTTCCAAAGTGGGAAGAGTTCCAAGGAACCGGCGGGTTCCAAGATGGTGAGGTCAGTTCGGAGTGAGCTGAGGTGGATTCCGAACTGAGGACGAACTGAATGTGAGACGAGCTGACGAACTGATGGTGAGACGAGCTGACGAACTGAGACTAGTTGACGAACTGATTTTCTACAATATCATATATATATATATATATATATATATATCATTATTTAGTTATATTTAATTAATTATTAAAACATTAGAAATACGATTATTATAAATGATTTTAACAAATTGCGATATTTATGGTGTATTTTTTGTATCTATGTAAATAATAACTTCAAAAGGCATTTTGTTAGTATTTTTAATATTTACAGCTTTTAGAACACATTGTGAGAGAAATACCACAATTTTTAAAACAAATAACGAAAGAGATCGTGATAGGATACCGCAAAGGATACCCCAATCCCATGGGATATTTTAAATATTCCTAACAAAAAACAAATAAAAAATATGTTCTAATTGTGGTATTTTTGCATTTTGTTTTTGTTTCAATTATCCATTTAAACCTTAGAAAGAAAATTTAGTAACTATGTTTTTCTTGCATAGATGAAAAAGAGTAATTTTTTTTTTCTCGTAAAGTGGCACTATTTGCCCAGATTACATGATATATTAGCAGTGAGCGCACGTGATAATATTGGATAAGATTACATAATTTAGAATAAATCATAAGGGAGCATGCATGCTGCAACCCATGGACCTTATACCCAGGACCTCTCAGACAATGTATGTGTGAGATTATCACTAACGACCACCATGAAAAAGAGTCTTCCATTTTACATAAGTTTAATATTTTAATTATTTTACTAAAATATTCAATTCATTTAAACTCAACAAATTCATTTATGTAGTTTACTCTTTCTATCTTTAATTTAATCGTAGATTATTGTCATAATAGTCAATAATATTGAAAAATTTATAAGCAACTAAGCCACATCAAATTTATTGTTTATGGAATAGTCAATGTTTAGTTAATTATAGTCAATTTTTCTCTAATTCTATTATTAATTATATTTAAAAAAAATTAAATTATGGTTTTTCCAAAATAATTCTTGTGATTGTCAATAAGAGGGAGTTATTTAGGAAAAACATTCAATTAATTATTGTTAATAAAATCGGTGGCTAATTAACTATAATTAACTAACTGTTGGCTATTATGCAAATAAGTTTTTATGTGGCTATATACTTATAGAACCCATAATATTATTAATTTTATCTTAAGTTTGAATCTCTGAATATTAAAGTTATATCATATTTTACCTAAATAGTGTTATGGGTTATAAAGCTAAGATGTCGGCCGCTCTCCAAAAATGAAAGAAATGAAGTTTTCAATCCTCTGGTGTTGTCGTTATTTTGAATGCTGAAATTTCGAATTTGGTCCGCTATGTGGTTCCTCGCCACCAGGAGGTTCTTGACTCTTCGAGGTTACTGTCTGCCTAGAGGTAAGCGCCATCTCCATCTCCACCACCACGAACCATCATCAGTCGACACCGCGTCGACACCGCTTTCAATGGAGGGATTATGTTTCTCTTTTCTTTTTATGTGATTTTTTTCTTCAATTGATTAATATACAAATTTGATTTTCGTAGCACCGAATCTTTGATATGAGTTATTTTATTTTCATACTCTAGATATGAATATCGGATTTTGAGAAATAACTTTTTTACGTCATTTGAATAAGTGAATGCATACGCATTTGTTGGTGGTACGTGTTACTTAAAAAGATTGATAATCCACATCACTCGTTAATAGTAAGATTGTGTTTGCGATTCGTTTTTTTTCGTTTAAGATTTTTGAATTTCCGTTGAACTTTCTAGTAACAGTAAGTTATTTATTTATTTATTTTTTCTTTTATCAATACAGTCTCCCAATAAAATAAAAGAAATATAGGTATAACTCTAAAAATCCCTCTATTTACTCTCTCCACTTTTTATTTTTTGCAAACGTAGTCTTGCAGCTATTGGTGTTAGTGAATTTTTTCTTATAATTTAATTGTAGTTTACTAATTTCTCTAAGATTCTCTAAAATATTTAATGATTTTTCGAGTTATAATATTTATTTACTACAAAAAAAAAAAAAAAACACAAAAATCAACCGGTTTAATACTGGATCGTGCTTAAACCCACACATACCCGTTTTGTTGGCAAATTCCCATCTTTGATTATTATTTCCCACCAGTTTTCAATTTTTTTGGTGAATAATTATTAATTACGAAGGCTGAGAAATCTACATCACATTCCTATCAAGAAGGGTTTGGCTTTATCACCACTACATGATAACGTTGAACTAAAAGAAAAGAGCCATCATTCACAAACTACATGTGATTTTCTTCTTCTTAATTCAACAAATGATACTTTTTATAAATAATGATCATGACACATTTTTAACATCCAACTTAATTAAACTCGTTAACTTATCAATCAAATCATATAGGAAGTCATATAAGTTTTATGTGTTAATCTTTTGTAAATAGGCGAAATATGTCTTGAAAATAAATTAAGATAATAAACTTTGTTTGATACACATTGATATTACCTTAATCTTTCTATGGTACATATACATTTGGGTGAGGGCCAAAATAAAATACGAATACTTATATTTTATGACACGAACAATGTCAAATTTGGAATCGATGTTAGAGCTTTCGTAAACTATGATCTTCAATTTCAGAGACTCTGCAACCCATTATTTAGAGAGATGTGAACCTTAGAATAATGTATTGAATTTCTAGGTTTACAAAGAGGAAATCGAATTGGGGAAATCTAAAGCTTTATTCTTGAAAGAGAATCAGAGACAAAAATTTATTTCGATCTATCAAATTGTACAAGACATTGGCTCTTATATAGCCAAGTTACAAAAAAGGAAAACGACTAAAAACAAACAGACTAATCAAATAACAACAAACAAAACAGTCTAAAGAAAAGACTAAACAAATAACAAACGACATACACGCAACAAACTTTTCTTATGTTCCAAGATAAACTTTCTTGAAAGTTCATCTTGGACTGGAGTTGAACATCGGAGAAGACAACTCGTTGGTGAAGATGAAGACAAACAACTCGCTACCAAAGAACTCGAAACAAATGCAAAAAGGTCATTTTAACCCATCATTGTAATCATTCCCCACTCGGAATCGGCGAGTCAAGAAAAGGTCTTTTACCGTCATCAAGAATAGCTTTCACAGACATGTAAAACTCTGATAAAATGCTTTAGGAGAGGCTTGACGATCTCTGGCCTTGAGCAAGAATTTCCCCAAAACTCGTTCGCGAACACGAAGCGACTTTGAACAATCTTCCTCTAAGGCATAGCCGTGAACAACCTTGAATTCCCACACTCTCTTCACTGAGGTGGCGTTGATTCCCTCCCGAGCCCATGACACCAGACCATGGTTGAACCACCAAAAAAGTCTGGATTGTCGGACTGACATCGACATCGGATCGCCACAGCTTTGCAGGCGAGGTAGGAGGAGTAGCAGAGGATCTGGATGGCAATGGCACAACGGGGACTTGACGAAGAAGGGTCTTGATGGATTTGACACGGCGTGACTCGCCGAAGAAAGATTCTTGATAGCACTGACACGGCGGGACTAGCCGGAGAAATATTCCGATGATAAACAAGATCAGTCTGAACTTCGGGAAATGGAACTCCGTTTCGTTCCTACGCTGGATTGAGAGAAGGGAACGCCATATCGTATCTTCACCAAATCGAGAAAATGAGCTCTCCGTCGATGGAACTCCTAATTCTACCATGGATGCACGGGAAAGGTATCGGAATGTGCAACTGAAAAATGAGAGGAAAATAAACTTAGTACCTGGTTTGAGATTTTGTAGCGTCGATCCAATTTCCGTTGAAGTTTATTGATTCGTCATTGAAGAGATGATGATCAGAATTGGGGACAAAACAACAACCTAACCTTTATGAGTTTCCATCTAAGCTTGTATCAGAGTTTTGCCTTTCCATCTGAATCGCCATTGAACATGAAGAGACAGAGAGAAAGAGTGAAAGAGATCAATTCAATCGCTGGGAATCGTGGATGACGAGGGAGATCTTCTGACCTAGAAATTCAAATTCGAAAATATTGCTTAGAACCGTATGATTCGTCTTCATCGATGACGCTTTGTCATTCGCAAGAAGCTTGAAATTGAGAAGGAGAAGAAATCGGAGAACTCATAAAGCACGAAAGATTCGCTCTGATAACATATTGGATTTCTAGGTCTACATAGAAGAAATCGAATTGGGAAATCTGAAGCTTTGTTCTTGAAAGAGAATCAGAGACAAGTTTCTTTCAGTCTATCAAATTTTACAAGACATTGGCTCTTATATAGCCTAGTTACAAAAAAGGAAAATGACTAAAAACAAACAGACTAATCTAATAACAAGAAATGACACAGTCTAAAGAAAAGACTGAAGTAAAGAAAAGACTAAATAAATAACAAACGACGTAAACAGACTTTTCTTATGCTCTAATATATTGAGAATGCCACAAACGAATGTGTAAGTTTGTTTGATAGGTTGCGGATGAACACCACAAAGAATACATTCTTAAGTTTTGAAGTTTCTTTAAGAAACAAAGAGAATTCTCTAACTTTTTAGAAATATATAATAAATATAATCTGCCTTTATTATCCATGAAACCTCATTTAAAAAAAGGAAAATAAAAATGACATTCGAGGTTCCTAGTTGCCCTAACAAAAATGGGCCTAGAAAACATTATTTATGACTAATAACATTAAAATTAAAAGGGTATCTTAGTACCAAACACATATGGGCTTCATTAAGCATGTTAAAGCAAAAAAAAAAAAATAAACTCATTAATAAAACTCTAACTCAACTTATTTTAACTACGAATATACCAAATAAATAGATTAAAAAAACCTCAAGGTGGGTTTGCTTTAACAATGGCCAAACTAATGTGAATTGGCTCTCTTTCGTGCTCGTGACTGTTCACATTCTTCTCTTCTTGGATTACCTTTTTCCCTTGCCCTCATTTTTTATTGTCTCGCGTGCATTGCTTCCGGCTCTAACTTTGTATTTCTTTCATTCATCTTAGCTTAAACTATGAAACTCTTCCTTGAAGTCTTGAACCATAGGATTAGGAATTGGCTCTATGAACCTCCTTTGTTTCCTCCCACTTGGGATCATATCATGCTTTCAATCTTCGAGAAGATTTGCCCTCACATAGCTTAATTCATCAATGGATGTAAATTTGTTGAACTTCTTTGTCTCGTGACTGGGCTTCTACTGGGCTTCTACTCATTTTTCTCTTGGAAATTGGTAGATCTCATTTGTTGACTGTGTATTGTCGGTGATGTTCCCTCAATCATATTTTAAGAGAACTTCCTTTTTCTCAACACCTTCGGCATGATGAACATGTTCCTTCTTCT
This sequence comes from Urtica dioica subsp. dioica, assembly GCF_054948205.1. Classification (NCBI taxonomy): domain Eukaryota; kingdom Viridiplantae; phylum Streptophyta; class Magnoliopsida; order Rosales; family Urticaceae; genus Urtica; species Urtica dioica. The sequence goes on from NC_142763.1 coordinate 41,041,844, forward strand.
TCTCCGCGTGGCACGAGTGTTGAAGCTTGCCATAAAAAAGTCTATCATAATATCGCATGTTTTGTCAAAGGACTTTAATCCTTTTCATTTTGTTCAGGACTTTGTGGTCAAATAAATTTTTTCAACTCGATCGACTGTCTTCTTATCTTGCTTGTTATCTTGTGGGTGCGTTTGCAGCTTTTCGTGAAAATTCTACTAGTATTGGCTCGTTACAGACCGCCGCATCATCATTCTCTTCATCTTGACCTAACTTTCAATGGAAGATTTTCTCTCGCAATTCCTGCTCAAACATTCTCCAACCATTTCAAAGCATAGTCTCTAAACTCAATGCTCACGACTTTCACTTTCTTTCTTTCGGAATACTACTCGTGATTGGGGAAAACTCGTCCTCCCTATATAAGTACTTATATGGGTGGTTTCATCCTTGGAAGTATTGAATCTTCATCTTGATGTTGTCGGTGGTGTTGTTGAATTCACAGTTAGGTTGGTCTATCTTCTTATGGTGCGGCGTGCTCCGCTTGATTGAGGCAGACGTTTAAGGCCCTTATTTCTTGACGCATTAATAGTTTAACTTCTCCATAGATCGTTTAAGGCCCTTTTTTATTTCTTTTCAAACTGAAGAATAGTGATGAAAAGGTAAACTAGTGACGTATAAACATATGACCAACGAGAATTAAAAAAACAGTTGCAATTACTTCACAACGCATTGAACCAAAATATATGCACAACACGACGTAACGTAGCCAGATATTCAATCTGAATTGTACAACTCTATATATTTTTTTTTTTTGGCTTTTTTATCTGCCTTCTTTTTTTCTTTTTCTTTCTAGGTTTTGTTTTTGAATTTTTTGTATTTTTTTTAATCCTTTTTTTCAATGTGGAAAGGAAACTTTAAATAAAAAAAATTATGTACGATATCCGATAAAGGAAATAAGGAATACTAAAAGAAGGAAATAAATCCAAAGAAAAAAAAAAAAAAAGGAAACTACGAGATAGGAAACTAGTGATAAAGAAAAGTCAGGAAACTAAAGAAAAGGAAATTTAGAAAGATGGAATAAAAATAAGTAAGGAAAAAAATTTGTATGAGACCGCACAGAAAGTTTTAGGTACTTAAAACAGATTAACTAATTTTGGACAAGGATGAACATCGATTCGATGTATTGGTCGCCTAAATCCGATATTAGAATAACAAATTTGATTGTTTCAATTTTCACCTAAAAAAATTTCGGTAAACTATGAAAAATTAGAGTGACGATTTTTTTTTTTTTTTTTGACTTTTTCAAAAAAATCAAAAAAAGATAGATATAACTTTGTTGAAGTCGATCAGCTCTGATACCAAATGATATGCACCACTCCAACATTGTGATAGTGCTTCGAAACTAGAAGTGTGCATGGTCCGGTCAGATCTAAAATCGAGTTTAAAATCAGTAAAAAAAAAAACTAAACTAGACTGGTCTAAACGGTTTAAAAAAAACTAAACCAGACTGGTCTAAACGGTTTAAAAAAATTAAACCAGACTGGACCAAACTGGTTAAAACGGTTCGGTCCGGTTCAAATTGTTTCAGTCTCTTTAGACTGGTTTAGTCCAGACCTTTTTTTGACCATTTTGGACCGTTTTAGACTGCTAGACCATTTTAAACCGAATCGTTTCATTTTAACCTAGTTTATTTATGTTTATCTTAAATAATAACCGGTCCGGTTGACTTTTAGATTTTTTTAGACCAGACCATTTTAGACCGGAGCATTTTAGACATATTTTTAAATTGATTTTTTTAAATACTAACCAGTCTGGTCCGGTTTAAACCGCGGTTTAAAATTTTTAGACCAGAGCGGACCATTTAATAGTACAAACCGGACCGGTGAAATTTTAAACTGTTTAAAACCAGATCAACCGTCTAAAAAGCAATGGTCCGGTCCGGATTACGGGTTTACCTTTTTTTGCGCCACCCTTTCCAGAACCAATGTTAGTGGCTTCAGAAACAAAGATCTTTAAGTTCGATGGCACTGCGACACAACGTATAGAGAGACGTGACTTTGGAATAATGAGGATGCCATAAATGAACATGTAAGTTATCACTTGATAAGTCGGAGATGGACGCCACAAGGTACACATTGATAATTTCTTAAGTTTCTTTAAAAAAACAAAGAGAATTCTCGCACTTATTATCAAAGACATAATCGGCCTTATTACTCATGGAAGCTCATTTAATAAGAAGATACATACCAAATTTAGAGTTCTTAATTGTCCTAACATAAATGGGCCTAGAAAATATTATTTGAGTCTAATAAAATTAAAAATTAAAGGTTAGCATATATATAGACACTAGCTCTAAAGAAAAGGTTTTGTGAGGTTAGACGGATGTCTATGGTTTAAATAGCAAGAAAAGCTTTACGTAGTATTTTTTGTTTTTATACAAAATTTACGCATTAAAAATGATTTGAAACGAAGTTTATAATGCTCGGATCTGAACCATTAGAAGACTTTATTTTAGGCTTAATCGATTCCATAGTGTATTTTTAGGCCTTAATTGATGCTTTTTGCCGTCGTTGTAAAATGGAACAACTATTTAAGATTTCGGGCGATTTGACCCAATGTCGAACCGAGTGGTCACGCCGGAGTCGGGTATGCAGAACTCGAATATCACGAGTGTCGTTCCTCTAGCTCAAGAACTTTATTCATTTTTCACAGAGACCTTAGAATAAGAAGAAGAAGAATGTAAAGTGGAACAACTATTCAAGACTTCGGGCTGTTCAACCCAAGTCCGAATCGAGTGGCCACGTCCGAGTCGGATATGCAGAACTCAAAAGTCACGAGTGTTGCTCCTCTAGCTTTAGAACGTTTTTTGTATGTCACAGAGACCTGAGAATAATGAGAGGAAAAGAGCTGAAAGGGCGCAGAGGTAGGAGTAACGATATTCGTGTATACTATTTAGGAGATTTAGGGGTCGATAAGAGGAATTTGTGTACGGAGAGTTCTCGACAGAGTTTCAAGACTTTGGAATCGAGTAATTTGTGTTTAGAACAAGTTACCTTTTCCTCATCATGAGGGGATAATTTATAGATGGAGGATGGCTGAACAAACCCTCCTTGAAGAAGGCTTGGTCGGCGACAAGCCTCTCGCTGCGCCCTTTAGGGTGTAGGCGCGTCACACAGGTCGATGAAGGCGACGTGCTCAAGGGTTGGCCTGGCGCGTACACCTCATGATGAAGGGCACGTGCGATTGACATTTGGAGTCGGGTGCGATGGCTATTCCTCATTACACCAAGTCGTAGCACGGCGTGCACGTTCACTACACGTGCAAGCGTGGGCTCGACTTGGGCCCACCTTGAATGAGCTTTTGACTCTTTCGAATTTTTTACGAACGATCGACAACACTAATTAGCCCCCTAAGTTTGTCGTCCAGGGGATCCTGAGCGATGAACTCATAGAATTTTTTCCTACTTCGCGGAAAAATTGGCTTTCTCGAGTCTTCATTATTTAGTCAGCATGTCGATGTGCGCCTCATAGTGTCAGACGACTTTATTTTACCTTGTAGGCAGCTTAACGCATCACTTGGATGTCTTTGGCACCTTTGTAAGCCACGTTGTTGGATTGGACGAGCCGCATAGACATTTTGAATGCATCTCGGAAGACGTCTTTTATCACGCATCGTGAGTGTCTTAAGTGCATCTCAAAAGACTACTTTTGCGCCCCTCGTGGGCAGATTGCATTGTTAATTTTGGAGCAGTTGCTCTTTTCGTTGCCTTGTAAGGTCTTATTGCAGTCTTTGCGCTTTGTGCATGCTTTCATCCCGATGAGCAGTAGCGTATTTTGGGGACACGTGTCTTGGTGTCAAAGTTGGAGAAGTTTTTTTTCACTTGGTAGGACCGTTGGCCCTTGGATGCCATTCATGATGATCAATCAACCTGCGGGTATTAGCTTTTTCCTTAAGTGATTGAATTATTGTTGCATGTTGGATTTTTTGGTGACGCTTGGCGGGTCGCATTTAGCGATTATGTGGACCTGTGGATGTAGCCTTTTGGCATCAAGCTATCATGCGGCTGGTCCTTACTCATGAGCGGTCATGTTGCTTTGACAAGTGCACCACATTTTTGAGTTAGGATTTGTGAGTTGCTCTTAACAACTAAGTGGGATCATGGCTTTCTCCTTTGGCTCAGGACTGTTATGAAGTTTAAGTTATTATTCTTGAGCTAGCATGTTGCCTTGTCAAGCGTGTCGTGCCTTCGGGTTGGGACGAGTTTGGTTGCACTTGGCGATCGTGTGTGCACCTTGTATGGCATATTTGGAGCACAGTGTATGGCGTTTTTAGTGCATTGTGAGAGACGAGTTAACTACATCACGAGGAACGACTTTGGTGCATCGTGAGACACGGCTTGGAGTGTACCGTGTATGGCGTCTTTGGTGTGTTTCGAATAATGGCTTGGAGTACACCGTGTATGGCGTCTTTGTATGTTAGGAATATTGCCCTCTGAAGATAATAAAATAAATATGAATGATTACTAAATTTAATAAGAAGTTTACTTTATCAGCATTATTGAATAGTGAGTTATTTTTTAGTTAGAATCAATAACTATCTTCCTTAGTCTCCATATTAAAATTAATTATATGCTGGGCTTCTAAGTTCGGACGGTGAAGTAAAATTTGGTTGATGATAAATTCAAATGCTAAATCAACTTCTTATGTGGATATAGTGTCACATGCCTAGATAGCTGTATCCAAAATCATATATGTGGAATGCAGGAAGGTTGATCACTTAGTGGGAGCATTCTATATTTTTGGTAAGTGTGCGATCTGGACAGACTTTGGTTGTTGATGTGTCGTTTAAGTACGGTTACTACACATTAACTAGGGTCGCTATGATGGTCACAGTGACATTTAGTCAAAATCATGAAGTGGTCATGGACTTTGGGTTGTATTACCGGGTTCTTCGACTCATTTGTTAAGCCCTACTTGAAGATGCCAGAACACTTATGTCTTGGGAATTCGGGATATGATCTGAGAGGAAAGTGATTCACAGATAATGAATCCAGTCTTCCCGAAGGAAGGTCAATGTTCACTCACCTAAGGGTTGCTTCCGGAACCGATTAATTGTGCACACTTTCGTAGTAAGTACGTACAAAAGAATCTTTTGCTGGGGAAGCAACGATGCTTAGGACTCATATGTATCAAGAAAGGTAAAACAGAATAATTGACCTTTCTCGGTACGAGTTGAACCTAGAGGATTAAGCTCATGAACTGAATATAATTATAGTAATAAGAAGAGTGCAGTCTTGACTCATTTTGTGGAGTGTCACCAAAATTGACGTATTGATTAGGACTTTTTCATCTATTTTTAATTAGATTTGTAGGATCTTCTGTTATTAGGTCCATAGTCCCAGAGTCGGCTCTAATAAAAATGAATAAGAACTCTCAAGTACGTACTTAAACAATGAATCTTATTATTACTTTACCGTTCTTATTCATTTTTATCAGAGCCGACTCGGGGACTATGGATCTAGTAACAGAAGCTCTTACAAATCTGATTAAAAATAGACGAAAAAGTACTAATCGATTTTTCAATCTTGGTGAAATTCTATGTTTTTAAAGTCCTACAATTTTCACCGGAATTGATTTTCAAGTTCTGAATTTCAGATTCCTTCATTTATCATCTCTGAATTTAATTTTTGAAGTTCTAAGTTTTATTTGTATGTATAAAATCAATTTGGGGAAATTGATCTTTCTAGGGTTTCAAAAATTGAAAATCAATTTGAGGCTTTTTCTTTCTCTCGGATTTGGAACGTGATTTTGGGAGATTCAAAGGACTTGCAGCGAGGCCAAATCAATTCAAGGCAATTTTCATTTCTTGGTCGAATTTCAGAATCTGAAATCTAGGGTTTGAGGTGATTCGAAATTGTTGGCTATGAAAGTTGAAGGAATGGTTTGATTCGGTATTCTTGATGGAATTGGCATAAGGAATTATTAGCCTTGATTCTATTGGATTGATAAAATTGAGTGTTTGAATGAAAATTCGACATGAATCTCGACTAATTTCTATTTTTTTAGGGTCGTGTTGCTGCCTTCTTTTCGGGTCTCCTTTTTAAACAAAATATGTGAAATGAGACTTTTGTTTGAGTTATGCTTGGAATATGAAATTGAAACTATTCGATTCATCATTGGTTTCTTTGTTTGGACCGGTTATATGGTTAAGTGAATTGAAGCTTTCGTTTGTTTCTACTTTATTTGAATTAAATATGTGTGTTGAGGATTTTGTTTGATTTTTGAGTGGAATCTAAAATGGATACTTGCCTTATTGGAATTTGACTTGCAAAATTGTGGAGTTTGTTGAACTCGAATATGTAGCTTTGGTGGTTATGTTGTTTTAGATGCTTATCTTACTTGTAAGATCGTTTGTTTATGCACCTTATCTTTCTTTGGTTTGGAATTTGTGAATTCCGTTGAGATTCTAATTTAATTATAGTTTATCAAAATAAGACACTCAACTGAAAAGCGGTATAACGGGTTCACAGTGTGAGTTAATGTCTTGTTGACGAGACTATTAACGCTTAATCTCGACGTATGTGAAATATAACCCTTCTCACTCATTTTATGGTTTGGCCATAATTATATTTTATTTAAAACAAAATATTTACGAAAATGCAACGACACCCGAAACCATTTTTAAAATGTGATGGAATTTCAAATTGGGAGATCTAATATTGAAATAGAAAAGTATTTTCAGTATTATACATATATCCTGTATTTTCGAAAGAAATTATTTTGTCTATCCTGGATAAGCCGTGTACACACATACGGTGTGGATAATGCACCTTTTTCTGATTAGAGGTCTTCCACGAGTTATGGTTGCAGGGTGGCTTTAGAAATAGTACACATTTAAATGTATTAGGGGCATATTTAAATTCTATCATTTACATTTCTGCAATTTACATTTTTGCAAGTTATACTTGTACATGTATGGTGGTGGTTTACACATATAAAAATATTACTATTATAGAGTATAGTATTATTTTTTATGAAAGCTTTTAATTCAAGCCAATACTATAACACCTACTGGGCCTCATGTTCACCCCTACTATCGTTAAATGTTTTGAAGATTCTAATTTGTTTATCTATCAAGTATTTAGAAATTAGTCTTTGGTTTGTAGAAGTTTGTTTATATTTCGAGTTCTATTTCGTTTAACTTTGTATATGTAAAGTAAATAATTGAGTATGCACTATGGGATGTTTTGTAACTATATTAGTCTTTGATAAAACTTGTTTAACAGTGTTTATTATCGTAGTTCACACCCTAATTCTAGGGGAGTAACACGCCGTGCGTGGCATCTTGAATGCACCGTGTGTGATGTCTTTGGTGCGCCGTGTTTGGCATCTTAAATGCGTCGTCTATGGAGTCTTTAGTATGCCTCGAGGTTCTATGATGTGTCGTGTTTGGTGTCTTAAGTACTCCATGTATGGTGTCCTTGGTGCTCTGCGTTAGGCGTTTTAAATTCCCCGTGTATGGCATCTTTGGTGCGTTGTGTTTGCCGTCTTAAATGCGCATCGAGGGACGTCTTAAATGCGCCATGTATGACGTCTATAGTGCGCCGTGTATGGCATCTTTGGTTTGTCATATTTGGCATCCTTGTGCATGCTTTTATCCCAATTGGCAGTAGCGTATTTCAGTGAACATGGCCTATTGTCAAAGTTTGACGAGTCTTTCATACTTAGCAGGAATCTGCTCTTGTATCCTTAGCGATTGTTTCATTTCTCTGGGACGTTTGACATCTTTACGGGTTAGGTCTAATGATTCTCACTTAGTGACGATAAGGGTTCGTGGATGTAGTATTTTGGCATCGAACCATCTTGCGTGCTAAGTCCTTATTCCTGAGCGAGCATGTTTTATTTGCACAGGTGTTGCATGTTTGGGATACGATTAGTATGTCGCGCGTTAGCGATCAAGTGGGTTTATTCCTTTGCTTTTGGCGTAGAACCGTCATGCATTTTGGATCCTTATTCTTGAGCGATCATGTTGTCATTCGGGTTAGGATTTCACTGCTTGATCAATTGTGTCGCATTTGACGACCACGTCATTTCTCGATCATTCGAAAAACTTTAAAGTAGATAGACTTCAACTGAAGTTCCTAGACTTTATTGTATTTTGAAACAAAAATGTAAGACTTTAGCTCGAATGCCTTATTGAATCATTAAAAGAAAGTAATTAAGTGGGGGCATGGTGTATGATCATTGTATTACGATGGCAAGTGTCTTGTGTTTCGTGCATGTCCACATAAGTCTATGTGAAGTCATTGATGTGTTCTTTTGTTGTTGATCATGGCTACGTACCGCTTCGTTAATTAAAATGTGATTGACTCGAGGAGGGATTGTAAGTTTCAATTATGCCTAGGATGAAATCCTCTAGTTTACCTCGATTTGGCTTTTGAGTTGGAAGCATTCCAATGTTAGGTGACCGTGATCTTGGTGGAAATCGCAGTATTTTCCATTTTCACGAGTTGCGGGATCTTTCCTGATTGGTTTCGGGACAATGCAGTTGTCACGCATTAGGGCTAGGATTTGATCCGACGATGTCTTCAACGACATGAATGTCGAGTACTTTACGATGCTTTTTGCAAGTTGCTGTTTCTGTTTCATGGATGGTTGGCCGTTGGTCTAACCACCTTTGTTTCTTTTACTGCTAGAGTCGGTGTACTTGTCTGTGTGCTCGTCTCGATGGTGAGAGCTTGGTCCATTGCCTTTTTGCCCGTTGAGGTAGTCTTCGACTCCCATGTAGCTTTTGGCTCGCGTCATAAGTTCAGATGTGCTCGTTGGGACGCGGTCATGGCTATTGCGTCTCCAGCGTCAAACTGGTCGACTTTGCTAGACTCTTTCGTGAATTGGACGAGATAGTTTCTTAGTGACTCGCCATTCTATTGGGTGATGGAACAGAGATACACTTTGGTTTTCTTTTTAACCATGAACGTAGAGAAACGGGTTAGGAACGTGTCCTTCAGGTTCTTGAAATATGGGAAGCTTCCTAGTCTCAAGAAAGCTTGACACATGGCCCCAAAGGTTAATCTTTGTATAGACATCCAGGTCTCGTAGCGCTGGATGTGGTAAGTAGGGCCAGCTTACCATCGTAGGGGGTGAGGTTTTGGAGTTTGAAGTTTTCCGTACATGTCTGGGTCAAGATATGGGTAGTGAAAGGTGAAGAAGTCTCTTCAACGACCTTATAGGCTTTGTAGCCACACACACCTGACTCTCGTATGTCACAAACCTCATTTTGGATATTGTGAATCATTGCGACGACATCGAGGCCAGTAATTGGAGTAACTCCTTGCTCCGGAGGATTCAACTGTTGCCTTCCCTTGGTCCGACAGCGATTCCCATTCGTAAGAGCCACGTTAGGTGCAATAGGTTGGGAGCTAAGACGTTCGCTTAAGTCTTTGCCACGCACGTTGCGTTGGTGGTTAAATGATCTCCCAGATCTTGATTTGTGGCACGAAGATGTGAGCTTTGTCTCGGGCGTCATGTTTTACGCCTGTTCTGACTATCCGTGACATCCTCATTTTCACCAAGCTGGTAAGTGGCCGAGCATTGGGAGTTTCCTTCTTCGAAAACAACAAGTGCATTCCTAGGGTTAGGATTCGATGGTCCATCATCATCTGCAACGGGGAGCCCTTTACTTCAGCAAGAGATATGTTGGTGTCATCAAAATTCTCGAGGCCCTCGTAATCGAGATCATCATCATAATCCTCGTCATTAGGATTCTGAGTTTCCTGGTTGGAGAACCCTTCTATTTGCAAAGGTTGTTTTGCGGCCAAGTCTCCATGAAGCCTTGTGTTTTCCGCTCTTAGCTGGTGGATATTCTCCCTTATCTCTTTCATATGGGAGTCCCTTTGAACTCTGATCAGGAGATGGTGAACGAGTCGAGCTCTCCTCGGGGAGCGACTCTTCATCACTATGCGCTTGAGAGTGCAAGAAATATTTGGAACTACCCTTTGTTTTATTAGGGTTATTTTCTCCATCATAACGTGCGGGTTGTTGATTGTTCATCTATTCTCAACTTTGAGAAAAGCTAAATTTTTAGAAAAAATAAGAAGAATGTTACGCAAGGGATTTGAGGTTGTTGATTCGGGAAGTCCCCTCTTTCTAGTGCCAAAATGTTCTCGATGTAAAATGAAACAAGGATTTAAAACTTCGGATAATTCGACCATAGAACGGACCGAGTTGGTGCGCCCGAGCCGGATAAGCAAAACTCGAAAGTAACGAGTGTCGCTCCTCTAGCTCAAAAACGTTCTTTGTTCGTCACGGAGACCTGAGGAGAAGAAGAAGAAGAAGAAGAAGAAGAAGAAGAAGAAGAAGAAGAAGAAGAAGAAGAAGAAGAAGAAGAAGAAGAGCTAACGGGGCGCAGAGGCAGTGCCTCTGACGCGTACTCCAACGCTCAACATTAGTATGACTACTTGAGTCGAGGTGGGGGTATAGAATATCTTAAGAAATTTAGGTCTTGATTAAAGTAAATTGTCTGTGTAGAGTTCTCGAGAGCGTTTCAGGACTCTGAAATCGAGTATTTATAGCGAGATGAGACTTGAAGAAATTCTCTTGGGCGAAGGCTTGGGGCGCGATAGGCCTCGTGGGCGTGCCCTACAGATTGTAGGTGTGCCGCGTAGGTCGATGAGCGCGTCGCAGCGCGTACGCCTCAAGACAAGGGGCGCATGCGATGGGCCTTTAGAGGCGCATGTGAAGGGCATTCCTCATCTTGCCAGCGCGACACCGTTCGTTGCGCGTGGTGCATCCGACCGTTGGGCTTTTTCAGGGCCAGCCAATTGAGCTTTTTGATGCAAAATTTGTCGTAAGTCGCGACAAATTTAATGTTTTGGATTTTCTGAGAACGACCGACAACACTTTTAATATTCAAATAATTGGCTGTGTAGCCATCTTAAACACTAGCAATTTGGTTTTAGCCAACCTTTCGTTAATTTCCCGTAAATAGCTATCTTGCTTACGTGCCAGCTTATTAATTGAATTAGTTTTACACTTTTGCCCTTATTTAATTTGGCCGCTATTTTAATTAGGCAGGTTTTTATTTAAATTTCTAATCAAATATTGAAACGGAATAAGGAAGTTTTCAAATTTGAAATTTGAATTTTCCAGCAGATTTTGAAAGTTCTCAGCCCATTTATTGTTATGTATTTTGAAGTTTTCATCGTTGACTTTAGGTAATTAATTTCTATTTTCTTGGCAATTCATTATGGTTAAAATCTGTAAATATATTCCGGCGTCTTTTGAGCTCGCGCTGTTGAGCGACCGAACTCGCCGGGTTAGGCCGGCGTCTTTGAGCTCGTGCTGTTGAGCGACCGAGCTCGCCGGGTTAGGCCGGCGTCTTTGAGCTCGTGCTTTTGAGCGACCAAGCTCACCGGGTTAGGCCGGCGTCTTTGAGCTCGTGTTGTTGAGCGACCGAGCTCGCCGAGTTAGGCCGGCGTCTTTGAGCTCGCGCTGCTGAGCGACCGAGCTCGCCGGGTTAGGCCGGTGTCCTTGAGTTCGTGCTATTGAGAGACCGAGCTCGCCGGGTTAGGCCGGCGTCTTTGAGCTCGTGTTGTTGAGCGACCGAGCTCGCCGGGTTAGGCATACGTCTTTAAGCTCGCGCTGCTGAGCGACCGAGCTCGCCGGGTTAGGCCGGCGTCCTTGAGCTCGTGCTGTTGAGCGACCGAGCTTGCCGGGTTAGGCCGGCGTCTTAGAGCTCGTGCTTTTGAGCGACCGAGTTCGCCGGGTTAGGCCGGCGTCTTTTCTAGGACCCGTATGCTTGATAAGCCGTCAGGGTTCGAGCTTCTTAAGCCTCTGTATCCCATGAGTGGGGGGCCTAAGGTTTTTACTTATATATATATATATATATATATATATATATATATATATATATATATATATATATATATATATTTTGCCGTGAAGTTTTTGGGTGTACGTCGCAAGACCCATTAGCCCCCCAAGTTTTTAGTTTACAGGTCGTGCCGTGATGACTAAAAACTTTTTTTTTTAATAAAGTGGGTGAGAAAAAAACCGCAAACTTTATTTTTTATTAAGTTTTGGTAAGAGGGAACATCCTTGAACAGTGGCACGTAGGATCTGGATGATCTCAAACCAGGAGAAGGCATCTAACTTGGCATTTGTCTTTGCCAAGTAGGAGATCATGTTAGGCTCTTTGGCAACGTAGTCGCCTTTAACCTGATTCACGATCAACTGCGAGTCGCAGTGTATTCGTAAATTCTGTACGTTGAGCTTTTGAGCGAGCTCTAGCCCTACGATGAGGGCTTCGTACTTGGCCTCGTTGTTGGAGGCCTGGAATCCTTAGTGGAGGGCATAGCGTAACTTTTCCCGGTCGGGATTCGTCAGAATCACGCCAGCGCCTGCCCCCTGGGCATTAGATCCTCCGTCTACGTGTAGTTCCCAGATGGGACCCGTAGGGTCAACCTTTATCTTTCGAGCCGACATATCGTCGGTCGAGTCGTCTTCTGCTCTTCCCATGTCGGGAGTGTAGGAGAATTCAGCCACGAAGTCGGCTAGGGCTTGAGCCTTTATTGCCGGTCTCGGGTGAAACTCGATCCCGTACTCGCTCAATTCTTGGGACCAGATCGCCATGCGAGTCGATGTTCCCTTTTGAAGAGCTTTACCGATGGGGTGTCCGGTTCGGACAACGATTTGGTGAGCCTGGAAGTATGGTCGTAGCTTTTTGGCGGCTACGAGGAGAGCGAGAGAGAGTTTCTCTATCTCTGTGTAACGTGTTTCGGCGTCGAGCAGGGCTTTGCTTATGTAGAAGATAGGCCATTGAGCCTTATCTTCTTCGCGGGTCAGCACAGCGCTCACAGCTCGTTCGGAGACGGCGAGGTAAACGTAGAGCGTCTCGCCTTCCTTTGGCTTGGAGAGGAACGGAGGTGTCCTGAAGTAGGTCTTTATTTCCTGAAAGGCCTTCTCGCACTCGTCCGTCCATTTGAAGCCATCCGTCTTCTTTATGACTTTGAAGAACGGTTGACACTTGTCGGTTGCTTCGGCCACAAAACGCGAGAGGGCGGCAATCCGACCGGTCAGACTTTGAGCTTCCCTGACATGTCGCGGAGACTTCATGTCAAGGAGCGCTTTGATTTTCTCGGGGTTTGCTTCCATACCTCGTCGGCTAACTATGTAGCCTAGGAACTTCCCGGATTCGACCCCGAACACACACTTGTTGGGGTTGAGCTTCATTTTATACTGGTGGAGGATTAAGAACATCTCCCTCAGGTTGTCTACGTGATTGGTGGCCAAGAGGCTTTTAACGAGCATGTCGTCCACGTATACTTCCATGGTCTTGCCGATTAGGTCGGCGAAGATCCGGTTTACCAATCGTTGGTAAGTAGCTCTTGCATTTTTAAGGCCGAAAGGCATGACCTTGTAGCAGTAGAGGCCGCGATCGGTGACAAAGGTCGTCTTGATCTGATCGGGCTCATGCATTCGTATCTGGTTATAGCCCGAATAGGCGTCCATGAAACTTAGCAGTTCATGTCCTGCCGTGGCGTCAACCAGTTGTTCGATGCGTGGGAGTGGAAAGCAATCTTTTGGGCAGGCTTTGTTAAGATCTTTGTAATCTATACAAATGCGCCACTTCCCATTAGGCTTTTTGACCATGACCACATTGGCCACCCACTTGGGGTATTTGGCTTCTCGGATGAAACCGGCGGAGAGAAGCTTCTCGACTTCCTCGTTTATCGCTAGGTATCGTTCAGGGTTGAATGCGCATCTAACTTGTACCTTTTCAGCGATAGTTTTGTCGTCATTCAATCGGTGCACAATCACATCGGGGTCTATACCAGGCATGTCTGCATGTGTCAACGCAAAGACATCCTTAAACTCCCGAAGGAAGGACGCGAGTTGAGTTTTGATGGCGAGAGGGAGTTGTGCACCGATCTTCACCACCTGGTCAGGTTTAGCTTCGTCGAGAACGATCGAAGTGAGATCATCGGGGGTGTCAACTATCAACCTCTCAATATTGTCGCGGGGGTCTAGTTCCCCGAGCTGCCGTGCGTCTTTTTTGATCACACGGGTAGTCGTCTTCTAACTGGTAGATCGTGTTGACCCTTTTTTCAGCGGGCTTGCCGTCCACGCCGTGGACGTAGCATATCCTCGCTTGGGTCAGATCACCAGCCATGACGCCGATCCCCTCTTCGGTGGGGAACTTCACCAGTAGGTTATAAGTGGACGTGATGGCCCTTAGTCTGTTCAGTGTGGGTCGCCCAATGATAACATTGTAGGGCGACTCCTGGTCGACCACTAGAAAGGGGACCATGTGAACGACTTCGATACCTCCGGTAGTTCCGAAGGTGACTGGTAAATCAATGATTCCTTCAGTCATGACCTTTTCTCCCGTGAACCCAAATAGAGGTGTCTGAGTCGGGACAGGGCGGAGCCCCCCGAGCTTCATGCGCTCTAGGGTGGTCCTAAAGATTATATCGGCCGCGCTGCTGTTATCAATAAGAACTCTTTTTACCAAGTTGTTGGCTACCTGGGCCTTAAGGACTATAGCGTCATTGTGCGGGGGCACAACTCGCTTGGCCCCTTCATTGGTGAATTGTATCATCTCGTGAGGCACGGACGGAGGTTCCTCGTAGGTGAGGTTAACTTGCCCGGCAAGGCCTCCTTGAGAGGCAGCTCTGAGGAGCTTTTTCCTTTGTCGGGCCGAGTCCCCATCTTGCAAGCCACCTAGGATGGTGGTGACGACGTGGAGTTGCGCATCGGCTGTAGCCGCGACCGCTGTGCGGTCTGTGTTAGCGTTGGCCCCTCCACCTTCCTCAGGCTGCAGCCTGTTGTTGGCGGGGGCCGCCGCTCCTACGAGGCAGATGACAAACTCCTTGAGCTCTCCCTTTTGGATCAATGTCTCAATTTGTTTTCTAAGATTGAAGCATTGAGCGGTCGTGTGACCGTAATCCTAGTGAAACTCACAATAGCGGGATCGGTCGCGAGATGCGGGGCCGCCCTTCATTGGAGCCGGAGCGGTGAATTTGTCACGCGCCACTGCGTAGATTTGTTCTACCGGGGCGTTCAAGGGAGTGTAACCCGAGTAGTCTCTAAAATTGCTCGCAAGGCGCGGCTTTTGAGACGTAGGGGGCCGGCTATCGGTAGCTCGACCGCCCTTGTTCACCCTTTTGCGGGGGTTACTCGGCTCGCTACCGGACTCATCCCGACGGCGAGAGCTTTGGTTGCTGCTCATGCGGCCGTCGAGGTAATCTTTTACCCCCATAAAGGTTTTGGCTCGGTTCATTAACTCGGCCATCGTAGAAGGGACTCTGCCGACGACGGACTTTAGGAAGTCTCCGGTGCCCAAGCCCTCGATGATGGCTGTAATTGCGTCACTGTCGTCAAAGCGGTCGACCTTATTTGATTCTGCGGTGAATCGGGTGAGATACTGTCTCAACGACTCGTTAGTCTCTTGCCTGATTGACCATAAGTACATCTTGGTCTTCTTTTGGACCATGGATGTAGCAAATCGTGCTAGGAACATGTCATTCGGGTCTTTGAACGATTAGACGCTCCCTGGTCTTAAATTCTTAAACCACTCG
This sequence comes from Urtica dioica subsp. dioica, assembly GCF_054948205.1. NCBI lineage: Eukaryota > Viridiplantae > Streptophyta > Magnoliopsida > Rosales > Urticaceae > Urtica > Urtica dioica. Next base: position 41,057,398 of record NC_142763.1, read on the forward strand.
AAACCGGGTCCGGTGAGGGTAAGACTAAAAGCTTGGCATAGAGCCCCAGGTGAAACGCCCTGCATCGTCATCCAAGTCTCGTAATGTTGGATGTGATACGTAGGATCGGTTTTCCCATTGTAGAGAGGGAGATTTGGGAGTTTGAAGTTTCCCGTGCACACCTCAGCAAGGATTTGGGCGGTGAAAGGAGAGGAATGTTCTTCTACGACCCCGTATGTATCGCCGGCCAAGCCGCCCTCACGTAGATCACGCACTTCGTTACGAAGGTTGTGGATCATGGTGATGACATCGAGGCCAGTGTTAGGGGTCACTCCTTGTTCAGGAGGAGTCACCTGTCGCCGTTCATTCGACCCTTGAGCCGTGCGGGGGTCCCGATTGATTGGGGCCGCAGGGTTGTGACCCTTGCGAGCGCTTAGCCTCTCCTGGAGGTCTTCGCCACGGTCGTTCCGTTGGGCGGTAAGACGATCTCTAAGGTCCCCTCCTTCTAGCGCCAAAATGTTGTCGCACGAAAAAGAACAACAATTAGATACCTCGGGCGGTTCGATCCAAGGCCGGACCAAGTGACCGCGCCTGAGCCAAAGTTGGGAGCTCGTAGACCGAGCTACACCCTCCAGACCCTGAGGTGTGTTTTTGGGGGGTGTGACCGTGCCAAAGGTTGGCTGCCTACGTACCCTTTAGTCGGGATCAGGTCACAACGTAGTTCAATTAGTGTGTTATGGCTATCTTGGGCTCGGAGGCTGTGAGAATCCAAGGCTTTAAAGTAGGGCCTGGCTCGTAGCATTTAGTGAAGACTTTAGAGGGGTCGCTTGCCTCGTAGCTCGGAGTTCTAGCTCAATGGCCAAGAAGCTGGAGAGCAGTGTGTACTGCAGAAGCTCGGGTTGCAGAAGAGGAGCGCGCTCCCTCTCGTGGAGGGGGGTCCTTGTTTCTGAGCCGAGGGAGGAGGAGTGCGCGCTCTTGGAATGTCACAAGAGCACGAAAGAATTCTCAAAAGAAGAGAAATGTTGTTGTGGGGCTGAATCAGCGTGTTTTTGGAATGAACCAGGATCCTCTTTCCTCCCCCAAAGGGGGGGTGGGTATTTATAGTATTGGAGGGAGGCCTTGGGCCGGTCCCTTGAGGCCCACCGGGTGACTGGGAGGGGGGCGCACGAGGCTTCACGCCCAAGAGGGCGCAGGGCGCGCGGGACATGTCGCCTGGATGGGCGCGGGGTGCGCCGGGCGCGAGACATGGCTGGGTGCGGCGTGCCCGGCCGAGGCGTTGGGATTGCTCGGCCGGGGCAGCAGGGACACCCGGCCGAGGCAGCAAGGACACTCGGCCGAACCTAGGGTTTTATTTCGTGGATTGCAACTTCTCTTTTTCGGGTCGGAATGCTCCTACGACGATAACTGAGCTCCTCCGACGAATTTTTTGAGCTGTGTTCACGAGTTTTCTCAGGTTGGACGAGATGTGGGAGAGTGAGGGAGAGAGAGAGAAGATCAGGAAGACAAACAGAAGAGATGGACGGGAGAAGAGATGGGTTTGACTGAGTATTAATCGGTCTTCGTTTCGGGAGAAAATGGCTGAGTAAACATAGATGCCAATTTGTAAAGAAAATAGATAGTGAAGGACAAACTTAACTTTTTACACTTGTCTTGGTGGTATTTTGGGACAAATTAAGGTTTTAGTGGAATGTGGGAAAATTATTTACACGAATATACTGTAAATATGTTTTCTATTTACACGAACATACTGTAAATATGCTTTGTATTTATGCGAACATACACATTATTGAATAAATAACAACAACACTGTCACTGTAACCCAACATTTATCCCAAGCCATGCCAACCTAAACCGAAGCTTAAATCAAAATGTGATCAACAACCAAAAAAAAAAAAAAAAACTGTCAATAAACTTTCAATACACAAACAGCCATTATAACTTAAAAGATCAATCCAGATATATCAAAATCAAGGCTCTAATCAGTTCTAATCTCAACAGATATAAAAAAAAAACAAAAACAAAAAAACAAAGATTAATCGAGCGAATGAAATCAGGAAGAGAGCGCGCGCGTGGCGGAGGATGCTGACATCGTCGCGGTGCGTCGACCAAAACCCGTTCGCCGACGAGAGCCATTCCGCATGCGACTGCGACTAAAACCCACGGGAAGAGAGCGCAAATGCGTGGTGGAGGACGCTGGAGTCGGAGACGACACAGAAAGCGAGGACTCGTCTAGCCGGAAAAGGCGAGTTCTTCGAAGCCGGAGTTGTTTCTCACGGCCAAGATCTCGTTCAGAAATGAGGGATTTTTTTTTCCAGCGGTGAGATTGTGAGAGAGAGAGGTTGCATTGGGGATTTAATTTTCTTACCTCGAATAGCGGGAGCAGTTATTGACTAAATATTTGTCATTATTAATTAATATCTAGTTCAATTTGGGCGGGATTCAAACTGAGGCTGGTTTGGTCTTTTTACATTTTGTAAATTGGTTGGTGTGGCTATTTACTAAAAATTAACAAAAGGTTGGCTAAATTTAAATCCCCTATAACAAAAATGGCTATACACCTATATAACCCTTTAATATTTGACCTTTTTTGAAAAATTAATAGTTGTATGCAACATTTGATGATATTTGAGAGTTCTTATGGTTTATGGATATTTTCTTTCTAAAATAGAAATATGTGTGTAATTTTCAATCGTTTTAATTAGGGCCGGCTAAACAACTAGCCAAAACAACACCCCTACTTTAAAATTATAGCCCAACTATGAACATATTTAGGAAAATAGTCAATTTTTCATAACAACATTCCAATATTCCAATACTACCCTTAGGTTAATATTATTAACTATCATAGTAAATAATATCGTACATAACAAAAAAATTAGTAAATCTAATTAACAATAACAAAAACTACAGTAAATCTTATTTGCCGTAACAAGAACGACAATAAATCTTATTTACCATATCAAGAACAATAGTAAATCTTATTTACCGTAACAAGAACGACAGTAAATCTTATTTACCGTAACAAGAACGACAGTAAATCTTATTTACCGTAACAAGAACGACAGTAAATCTTATTTACCGTAACAAGAACGACAGTAAATCTTATTTACCGTAACAAAAACAACAGTAAATCTTTACCATAAGAAGAACGACAATAAATCTTATTTACCGTAACAAGAACAACATTAAATTGGCTATTCTCTTAAATAAGTGGATAGTTAAACAAATGAGGTCAATGGTTAATAGGATTAACTATCCAAGTTAATATGATTTAATATCTTGATACGCAAACAAAAGTAAAGACTTTTTAATGTTTTGTACAATGATCAGTATACTCAATCATTTTCCATCTTGGGACAAATTGAGGTTAAACGACGGATAATCTGCATCATCATCCACGATATGCTCCTAGTCTTTATCTTTTTTCTTCGGTTTCTCTACCGCGGATCCGAAAGCTGTCGTATATGGCGTTGTAGTTTTGCTGCTTGGTTTTCGCTCCATTTTCTTCTCCAGTATTCCTGCAGCATTATGTTCTTGTTGTTCACAACTTGTAGCTATTGCTTTCCCTTTAGTTCGTTTACTTGCTCTTCTTGGCTGCTCCTTTTTGTCATCGGGTTCCATAGCATTTTCTTGCTGTAAAAACAAATTGTTTGCATAAATATTTCAAGGTTATAAAATAGTTAATTCAACAAATATGAGATAGTAAATAATATTAACCTTTAGAGTAAATCAGTTTAACTTCGTGCTCTTCGATGCTGGTAATTTCTTGCTTCGACACCGGCGATTTCTCTGGCTCCTCCACCATTAATTCACCTGTAAGCAATATTCATTATAATCCAACACCTCAACCAAAATCATACAATTTCAAACCCAAACTCGTTTGAAATTCGGCCAAAAATCAAGAAATAAATCCAAATGACAATTTCAATTCACAATTTCAAAAGATAACATCACCACCGAGCTTAACAATCATCCAAAGCCCAACAATTTCCCGAAATTCCTTAAGACAATCAAAATCCCCAAATTCACGTATAAACCCTAGATCTCAAATCAATTCGGGTAAGTATGTTTCTCACCTATTTGCTGTGAAATTCGGCCTCCACGATGAGTTCTCGCTCTTTCCCGGCGTCTCTTCCTCGGGCGGCGGCCACGGAGAGCTCGCGGCGGTCCTCGTCTCCTCGGCCACGACGCGCGGTGCTCGGGTTTGATGGCTGGATGGCCACAACTTCTATACTGCCTCAGAGTCTTGTACGAATCGGCAACGACATGCGAATAGGAAGCTCGGCGGAGTCTTGGTTGTGCTCGTTTGGAGTTGCGTAGGTCTTCCTGAACCACTTCTTGAAGAGCGAGAAGTGGTGGTGCTCGTCTACCACGACCTGCCTGATGAGAGCATCGTCGCCGTCGAAATCGCCGGAGATTCTCTCCGACGAGGCGTAGCAGAGGAGAAAAAAGAGAGCGATGGAAAGAGAGAATTTCCGACGAGTCGTGGCAGAGAAGAAAAGAGAGAGAGAGAGAGAAAGAGAGAGAGAGAGAGAGAGAGAGAGAGAGAGAGAGAGAGAGAGAGAGAGAGAGAGAGAGAGAGAGATGGGAAGAGAGAATCTTTGACGAGGTTTGTGGACGAGCTGATTTGGGAAAACTAATTTGGACGATGCTGGTGGGGGTATTTTTGGTAACTGAATTTCACATTGGCTATTGTTTTAAATAAGTTAATAGATTGGCTATAATTTTAAATTACTCCTTATAATCAGGCTAGTTCTTAACAAATCTCTTTTAATTATTGTGCATAAGAAATAAATATGATGTGTTTTTATTCATATAAATTCAAGTTCTTTTGTAAAAGTAAAAAAAAAAAAGGTGCAATTTGAAATAATGGGTCGATGGGTCTCGATTTTATAAACTTAGGGATTACACAAATTTTAAGCAATAAATGTTATTTTCTTACTATAATTTTGTAAAACAATATTATTCTTGCATTATAAAGTGTCCATTTTATGTAAGTCATACACGAACTACCATTTAAAATATTAATTATAACATCAAGTCGATGAAATTTTGGTTAACCTCGTTCAAACATAAATTATATATATTTTTTATTAAAGTTCATTTTAACCAAAATTTCTTTAAGATAGTTAATCTCGGTTTGTGTTTTAAAATAAATAAAATATCTACATAGTCTAGAAATACTAATTACTTATTTTTTTAATCGGTTAAATTAATCAATTTTTAACTTTAGTCTTAACCATAATCTTTTGCTAAATTAACTTTGAAAAGCTAGTAATTTTTTTTTTTCTGAAAAACCAGTTATTACTGTACTTTTAGTGATAGATTGCTAAATCATGGCTAGAAAAAGAAATCGACCAAGCGTATCATTATTATTATTATTATTATTATTGTTAACATTATCGTGCGCATAGCATGGACTATCCGTCAATAACGCAAATTAACCATTTACAAATAACTAAATAACTCTCTTAAGTAAATCAAAATAAAGGAAAAACTTAATCAATGGTAAATGTTTTTAAAGAGGAATGTATAACATTTAAAATTAATATTATAGATCAAGTGGGAATTGGCGTCAGACGTTCGTTGTCATACGATATTTGTAGCCGTTGTTGGCACGCTTTCGCATTTGACTCGGGGTCCTCACCACTGCCAATACGCTCAATTTTGAAAAGGGAAAATATGTGTTTAATCAAAATGTGAGATTTATCCTCTTTATTTCTAGAAATATCAGATATATCCCTTCAGTTTAATATAAATGACATATATCTCCCCTAAAAAAATGTTATATTACAAATATCACCCTTTTCGTTTGAACTCCCAAAAATACCCTTAATAGAATAAATATTTATTTACTGTTTTATTAAAAAAAAAATCAAAATCTCTCTTTATAAAAAAAATCATTAACTTTTTGTAAAGAAATTTTTTAATTTAATTTTTTTGTATATAGAATAGAAAATAAAAAATTATTTCATTAAGGGTATTTTGGGGAGTTTAAATTATTTTTTTGTAAAAAATAAACGAAAAATGATGATATTTGTAATTTAACATTTTTTAGGGGATGTATATGTCATTTATATTAAACTGAATGGATATGTCTGATATTTTTAAAAATAGAGGGGATAAATCTCGCATTTCGATTAAATACGAAGGGTACTCATGATATTTTCCCTTTTCAAAACCTAAAACAAGCCATATTTCTTTCTTTTCCATTGATTTAGACGTTTGTGTGGCCAGGACGCGGATACGTATGGACTTGGTCAGTAATTAATTTCCACTTGGTTCTGTTGACTGCGTTTTAAGGTTAATATAAAAGTAGATAAAAAAAAAACAAAGCAAAATGAAAAAGTATTGTTAATGTCGTGTTATGTTATTTTAATTTATTATATATTTTGTGTACGTAGAAAAAAAAATACTAATTACACAAATTATATGTATTACAATAGAGTATATATATATATATATATGTATGTATATATATATATATATGTATGTATATACACATGTATAACATGGCGTTACTTTATAATGTGCGAGCAGTTTGATGATGTCTTAAGTTTATAACATGGCATTATACTTATTGAGACTTTCGACTTATTTAGTTAAAGATGTATTCATTGGACAGACATCACGAGGGATTGACGTTGATAGTTCGCCAACTAGAACTGGAAATTAAAGCAAATGATGAATTACATATAGTAGCTCTCCTTAGTTTGGTGATATATTTCTATATGCATTTTCATAGCTATTAACGAACACACACATGTCCTTTATAGTCGCAACAATTCCTTTATTACTACGACTATCTTATTACTCAAATAATCCGAAACGGACAATAGGGTCATCAAAACGCCGACAAAAAAAAAAACTATATTAGAGTTCGAGTCAAATAGATTCGAGAACTCACGAAAGATAAGAAACGATTCGTTCATAAGTCAAGAACGGTCCATACCGAACAGAACTTCGAAGAGAAAAGAAGCTGATAAGTCAAATACTAGTCAAAACAAATCAAACACGTGTAAATTAACAAAGCAAAACGCTCACTTCGACGGTTACGACAAAAGGAAAGCACGAAGAATAACTACGCACTAAACGCACAAACATAAAGAAGCCAAAGTGGTAACCGTCAGAGATGTGGGATTGATCACCCCACGTTATCGATTCAAGGCAACTATAAATAGAAGAAGAACTCAAATGATAGGGGAGGGAAGTTTTTACGAGCAAACTTGTCATAGCTTTTACTTTTTTGTACGAGATCCGTCTGTATTTTGGAAAAGTCTTTCCTAAACACTTAGCCTTTTCGGGACTTTCGTTCTCGGAACACAGCGTATTTCGTGAGATATTTTTGTACTAATTTTATAGGTCAGTAGTTTAGCGCTAGGAAGAGGAAGGGAGAATTCATTGGCAATCAATGGCAAGCTCATCCAACCCACCTGACAATGTTGCCGATCGAAAGATCGAACACAACAACCGCACTCTGCCGCTCATAGCAGAAGAAATTGAGGAGCTCCTCCCTCAGTCCAGTTTAGCCGAGCAATTCAAGGAGATGCAAGAGCGTCTCCTAGAATTGGAAGCTAGTAACAAGGAGCTGTGATGAAGGCTCCAGACGAAGAAGGTCACTCTTCGAAGCGCTGTGGTGATCCCAGATGATGAACGCTCACACCGGCCTGGGAAAGAATCCATGGAGCAGGTCTCTGTTCATGAAAGATCATGAAGAAGGTTAAAAAATGGGGGATAATACAAGCACCAACGAAGCCAAGTTCAAATGGTTGGAGCGCCGGATTGAAGAAGTGGCTCTGGGTCAGAAAAAGCCTACCCTAAAAATAGGGGAAGCTATGTCTCCATTCACGACGCGGGTGTTAGAGCATTCGTTGCCGGATCGCTTTAGGATGCCAAGCATCCCGGTGTATGATGGAAAGACAGACACGGGAGATCACCTCGATACCTTTTCATCATGGATGCTTCTGCAGGGAGCAGGTCCCGAGGTGATGTGGCTAGCTTTCTCAATCACTCTGACACGATCAGCCAAAAGGTGGTACCGAAAACTTAGGCCTAACTCGGTAGGGTCTTGGAAGCAGCTAACGAGAAAGATCATGGAACAATTTGTTGTCTCAAGCTCAGGGAAAACTCCCGAGGAAAGGCTTCTGGCGGTGAGGCAAGCCTATGATGAAACGCTGAAGAACTACATCAACTGCTGCTCGGAGCAAGCGCTTCAAGTCTATGATCTGAATGAATATTTCAAACTCTTAGGCATCACCTCAGGGATCCGAACAGAATCAGAATTTTGGTGGTCCCTCCAAAAGACCAGTCCTCAGGATTACAACGACTTCCTCAAAAGGGCACAGAAATACATCAATGCCGAGAAGGCCAGGCAGAAGGCACGAAAGGTCGAAGCCTCGAAGCCTCGCGGGAAGAGCACAAGGGACACCAGTCAGAAGATGTGCATTCTCTAAAAAAGAGCCGATCAGATGCAGGGCCACAAAAACCTTTCGCGAGTAAGTACGATAAGTATCATCCTTTGAACACTTCAATAGATGAAATTTACAGCATTACTCAAGATCAAGAAGACTTCCTAAAGCCAAATCGGATCAAGAAAGATATCTCGAAGAGAGATAAGACGAAATACTGTGCTTTCCACCACTACATCGGCCACAAAACTGTAGACTGTTTCAACTTGAAAGAAGCAATCGAGGCTCTAATCCGCAGAGGATCGCTAAAAAATTTACGAGCAGATCAGAAAGAGCCCAAAGCGCAGAAGAGGGAAGCCTATGAAGAGATATCTCTAATCGTGGGTGGACCACACATAGGAGGGAACACTCGAAGTTCCGAGAAGAGTTATTTAAGGGAAGCTCAAGCAGGACATCGACAGATCCTCTTCACAGCCGAACAGAGGCCGAGCAAGATCATCAGGCACATCTCAAAACCAATCACCTTCACCGCGAAAGATGCGTGATGGGTGATGTTTCTGCACATATCTACCCTCATCGGTAATCGGAACGTCCATCGAATCTTGGTGGATACAGGAAGCGCCATCGACGTCCTCTATAAAGAAACCTTAGACAGAATGGGTCTTAAGAGAGACTTATTGGCTCCTTCTCTGGAAAACTTCTACGGATGCACGGGCGATTCCATAAAACCAAGAGGTATCACCTTAGTCCCACTAACTTTGGGAGAGAACCGGATCACAAAAACTGTAAACACCCAATGCGTAGTATTCCCGGTAAGTCTTCCTTTAACGCCATTGTAGGAAGAACCACCTTGCAAGCGCTCGGAGCCATAACGTCGACAGAATATCTTAAAATGAAACTTCCAACTGATCAAGGACTCGGGGTGATCAGTCCAGGCGACGAAGTCAAAGAAATCACTCCAGACCTGACCAGCCGCAGAAAAAGCTCAGGATTGGAAAATATCTCGACTCAGGTACCAAAAAACATCTCATTTCTCTCTTGTCAAGATATTTAGATATCTTTACGTGGTGTCAAGCCGATATGGTGGGGATAGATCATGAGCTAGCGTGCCATAGGCTAAATATAGACCCCAAAGAAAAACCAATTAGACAAAAAATGAGAGGTTTGAATAATGAAAGGTACATAGCTTTGAAAGAAGAAGTAGATAAGCTATCTCCAACAAATCTATATGAGAAATTAAATATCCAAGTTGGGGTAGTCAATCCGGTACTGGTTAAGAAACCTAACGGGAAATGGCGAACCTGTGTGGGCTTCACATACTTAAACAAAGCATGTCATAAAGATAGTTTCCCAATGTCAAGGATAGATCAGTTAGTAGACGCTACGGCCATGCATGAATTATTAAGTTTCATGGATGCTTACTGAGCATACAGTCAAATCCCTATGTATGGCCCCGACCAAGATCATACCGCATTCATGAAAAACTGAGGACTTTACTACTACACAGTAACTCCCTTCGGGTTGAAAAACGTTGGAGCCACTTATCAGAGGCTAGTAAATAAAATTTTTGCAGATTTACTCGGAGTCACTATGGAGGCATACATCGATGACCTCCTTGTGAAGAGTCGAAAAATAAACAAACGCACCGAGGATTTAAAAAAATATTTTGAAACTATGCAGCAATATAGAATGAATCTTAACCCAATTAAAAGTACTTTGGGTGTCTCTGCAGGAAGGTTCCTCAGATTCGTCATCCACGAGCGACGGATAGGAGTAAATCTCGAGAAGATTACAGCTCTGGTGAAGATGAAGCCTCCGTAAAACATCAAAGAAGTCCAGAAGCTAACGGGATGCATAGCGGCGTTGAGTCGATTCATATCCAGATCGACGGACCGAAGCATCCACTTCTTCGACGCATTAAGAGGCTCGGAAGACTTCTAGTGGACCGAGCAATGCAATAAGGATTTTGAGTCCTTAAAAGTGTTGGAATCGATCTAGGGTTTAAGAAAATAATTAACGCTTCGAGAAGCGGCGGAATTTTAAAAATTTTCTTTTACAAGTAAAAACGGTTTTTACTAACCTAGACAAGTGCAAGTACATGTAATTAAAAACTAATATGAGCTAAGAAGTTTACTAACCTTTCTTGAAGCTTGATCTTTGAGAAGCTCTTAGAAAGTTGCAACGCTCGTCTCCCCTCGCAGCACGTCTCTCTTCCTTTCCTCGGCACCTCGAGCAACCACAAAAGTTTCTATCACTAAATCACTCGAAATAAAGGAATTAGTGAGTGGGCACTTTTAAACACTACGACTTAAGAACGAGTCTTGAAGTCGCAGAGCTAAACACTAGGTCGAGTGAGGACCTAGGTGCCAAAACAAGAAAAATCGAAAATAAACTAGAAAGAGAGAGAGAGAGGAGTTCGGCCAAGTTCTAGAGAGAGAGTCTATCAAATCTCTTAAACTTGGATGAATGAAATGTGTGGAATGAGGCTCCTATTTATAGGAGAGGCTTTACTTTCAATAAGGTAGTTTCCTCTTCTATAGAATATCACATATTCATGAGCAAATATTGCCTCTTTCCCACTTAAGTCACACGGCCAAGGCAGCCTTCTAGAAGGCTTGGATTTGTTTCCTTTTTTGTTCCTTGCCTTGCCTTGACTCTACTTGGCCGATTCCCTACAAGCATGTGTGGGAAATTTGTTTCCTCTTTTCTTTTGGCAAGTATCTTGATACATTTATGCACAAACTAATCTCTCATATTTCTCTATAGGGTAGGCGCCCATATTTGTCTAGAAATGGCTTCTTGAATTTTCTTCACTTGTTCATGACAACATAAGAAAAGGCCCATTTAGAATTTTCAATAAAATTCTTATGAAAGGAAATTAATTCACCAGGCCCAATGATCAAGTCATGGCCGAGTGACATTAAGTCATCAAATGAACTTGTCAAAAAATTTATTGACATTCATTTCACCTTTTGTCTCAAAAGACAAAAATACCCTTTTGACTATTTTCGTTCTTGTTTTGACTTAGCTTCCAGTTTAACTATTCCTATCGATGTGATTCGTGACAGTGACCTCATGGACCCAAATGAACAAAGCTTGAGCTAAACACTTGGACTCAAAAGTTCACAAACCTTTTCCAAGTTTAGCTTAATGCCAACTGATTCCACTAAAGAGTTGACACTGAAAATCTCTCGGTTCAAATGAATTTATTTTCTACTCAAGAATTCGACCTAATTATGATGAGCGGATCCACTGAATATTATCTATGTTTACCCTTCATGAATGTCATCAGCTAGTCGGGATTTACTAAATTACCATTTTACCCTTCTAGCTGTTATTTCCTCAACTCCTTTGTCGCTTGTGAATAAGTTAGAAACAATGTATTGACGAGGAGCTAACAAGTCACATTGTTTCATCCAAAAGAGTCAGGACTCAATTTGGACACTGGCTAGTTCATTTATTCACACTCCAAGGAACAAAGCATGAGGTGACATACATTGCATTTCAGCAATCTTGTACATGAATTCCATATCTATGAGAACTTCACAAAGTTACACATGACATTCTCACAACTTAGTACTTCACCAATAGGCCCTGTTCGGAATCACATAGTGAGTCCGAACTCTGACTTTCTCAAATGAGAATACTAAGGTGTGAAATGACATGTCTCATTTCAGGATTAAGGTAAGCATGATGCAATTCATACATAGTGACTTCGAGACATAAGAGGTTAAATGGTTTGTTCTTATCTTGTCTCTAGAAGTGCACTGGTCAATTCAGTACCTTCGGAAGATACCTAGAAGAACTATAGAGTCTCCAACTCTCAATGCCCCATAACCAGACATCATAGATTCTCCTAACAATCATACTAAGGTCAATAGTCCTTTGACCCTTAGATTGCGAATATATCGTTTTAAGCAAACTACGAAGAGTTTGTTCATGCAAATCTACATTTGTCTCTTCGTAAGTTGTTTAGTTTGTTTATGGACTAAAAGTCTAAGGTTTTATCATAAAGTTTCAAACAAGGAAGTTTGAATGAACGTTTCAACTTTTATTAATAAATAAGCAGTTACAAGCAAGAGTCTTCGTAAGACTATATGATATCAAATGTACATAAATACACACTACAACTCTTCTTGTGGGCACCATTGACAACAAAAAGAGCACCTCGCTTGGGCTCCAACCTTGAGAAAGGTGGAAGACGGAGTGCCCTTGGATATATATCTAGCCGTCTCGGATTATGTAGTAAGCTCGACGCTAATAAAAAATAAAGGGAAGCACCAGCTTCCAGTATATTACACTTCTCTGCGTCCCAACGATACAGAAGGAAGATATCCAGAGCTAGAGAAGCTGGCGTTCTCCCTCATAACTCTATCAAGGAAGTTAAAACACTACTTTCTGGCTCACCCCATCACGGTACTGACAAACTTCTCGCTTCGACAAATCCTTTAAAAGCCAGACGTCTCAAGAAGGCTGATGAAATGGTCGATCGAGCTAACCCAGTACGATATTCATTTGAAGCTCCGACCAGCCATCAAAGGGTAGGTTGTGGCGGATTTCATTGCCGAGTTCAAATACAGACCGGTCGAATACCCCACATGGGAAAATTCATGTGGATTTTGCAGCAAATAAAAAATGCGCTGGAGTGGGAATCGTACTCTCCAGACCATACGAATACAAGGTAAAATTTTCTTTAAAGTTTGTATTTAATGCATCTAACGATGAGGCTGAGAACGAAGCCATGATCCATGGACTAGAAATAGCAAAAAATTTAGAAATCAAAAAGCTAAAAGTATACTCGGACTTCCAATTAATAATTAACCAAATAAAGAACGAATTTCAGGCAAAAGACGAAAAGATGTTGCAATATGCCGAGAAAGATCGCAACCTCATACAAGAGTTTGAAAGCTGTGAGATCACTCAAATTCCTAGGTCCATGAATGGAGAAGAAGACGCCTTGGCAAAGTTAGCCACTCAGGGATCTGCTTCCGACCCTGTCACTGTCATCTAAATCCACCACCCAAGCATTGAAGAAGGGAACCTAGTCTGTCAAGTAAGGCAGCATGAAAGTTGGTAGGCTCCCATCAAGGAGTACTTGAGAGATGGAACCCTACCTGAAGTCAATTCAGAACACAGAACTTAAGGTTCCGAGTAACACGATTGTGCTGGAGGGACACACGCTTTACAAGCGAGGATTTTCCAGTCATTTGCTGAGGTGTCTAGATGAGGACGAGGCAGAATACGCTCTCAGAGAACTACACGATGGAATTTGCGGAAGTCACATTGGGGCAGAAGCGTTAGCGCAAAAGATACTCCGACAAGGATTGTATTGGCCCACAATAAAGATGGATGCTCGGGAAATGATGCAGAAGTGCCAGAAATGTTAGAAATTCTCGAACATACCACGACTTCCACCTTATCCCCTCATTTCAAGTACCATTCGCTGAATGGGGGATAGATCTAATCGTAGCATTACTAGCAAGAAAAGGAAGGTGCATGTACGCCATTGTACCTATCAATTATTTTTCAAAATGGATTGAAACCGAACCTTTGAATAAAATCACGACACATAATATAGAAAAATTTGTTTGGAAAAATATCGTAACAAGATTTGGAATCCCAGTCAAAATTGTATCCGACCACGGAACTCAATTGACAGTGATTCATTAAAAAAAAGATTTGTGAAAAATATGGAATTAACAAAGTGTTTCTATTCCAGTCCGACCACGAAGCAATGGGCTAGTCGAAGCTGTCAACAAAACCATCAAGCATGATCTAAAGACAAAACTAGACAGCCACAAAGGGGCTTGGGTGGAAACGCTCCCCGAATTTGTATGGTCGTACCGAACAACCAGCCACTCCGCAACTGGAGAAACACATTTCTCTCTCGTATACCGTTCTGACGCTCTAATTCCAACAGACGATATGATCTCCATCTAGCTAACCATTAAAGAGTTGCTCGGTACTTTAACAGGAAGGTCCAACCCCGTAGATTCAAGATTGGTGATAAAGTCCTTCGAAAAATCTTCCTCCACACCAAAGTGCAACAAGAAGGAGCACTCGGAGCAAATTGGGAAAGACCATACATCATCAAGGAAGACTTTGGGAACGGAACGGACTGGTTACAACAACTGAATGGAAACATGGTGAAAAATTCATGGAATGCCGAACATCTTCACCATTTTTTGTTTAGATTAAACTTTTGCAAAAAATTCAAAAAACGGCTTGGTCGCAAGTATATGTACTTTTTAATCTTCAAAAAATGGCTTGGCCGTGGTCATAGGCAACGATATAATCACAAGGTATCAATACATTATTTCTCTTTTTCTCCTTTCTTCGCTTTTTATTTAAAAATTACTAGTATAAACTACATATATTTTAAAAAAAGTACCAAACAGAAACTCGGTCCCGATAACTAAATATCAATTTTTAGTATAACATTTTACCAATGGATCCCTTTTCTCATTTAAATAGGTCAACTTTGAGTGCGAAAGACTTCTTTATGTACAAATACCGACCAGGACCAAAAGTACTTCGAAATATTTTCACTTAGAAATATTTCCACTTCAAAACTTTAAGCAAAAGAAACAAGTTTTACTTGGAAGTATTTTCACTTAGAAATACTTTCATTTAGAAATATTTTAACTTCAAAAGTTTTTGAACAAAAGCAGATATGAATAAAACAAGATCATTTGTGCTGAATCTAAGAAGATTTAAATAGCATTAGAAAAATAAAGATCTGACCACAGATTAAATAATTCAGAACCCTATAGGGTTAAAGCAAAAAAATTACAATATAAAAGGTCCGACCACGGACAAATAGTTCAAAAACCCTTTCGGGTTTGAGCGATAAAAAAATAAAAAAGAAGAAAGTTTCTTCATCAAGTTTGTCAGGGCGTGTCCACGACTGCATCTGAGGGAGGCGCTTGATCTGGATTATCCTCGGACTCAAGATTTTAACTGCTTCAACGAGGCCGGTGTTGTAAAGATCATTCCGCATGTTGCGGTAATCTTCAGATGCTTTATAGGCCTCTACTCCATTCGAGCGAACTGCAACACGAATGGCCTCGAGATCAGCGCGATTCTTCTCTTCGAGCTTCGACTTGACTTTCTCCACCTCGGCTCTAGCCGCATCACGCTCCTTGAGGAAATGGTTGTCCTCTTCTTGAGCGAGTGAAGCTCGGCGCCAACCGTGTCCACCAGACTCACGGTCCCAGCAAGAGCCTGCACAAAACCAAAGTAAACCATGAAAAAAACTACTAAGGTAAAAATTCAACAAAGAAAAGACACATACCAAAGCAGTGTCCTCGGAAAACGACTCTAGGCAATCCACGGTCGCTTTTGACCGCATGGCCCCGACATTGTCCGCAGACAGATGTTGTTGAAGGAAAGCCATGGTCGGAGCCAAGTAGTCCCGAGCACCGGAAGGCTCGGCAACGTCAGAGGATGGCGCCTTCGAAGCGTCGATCGCCTTAGGCGGGGTCGGAGTTGTGGTCTTGCTCGGTTTGGCCGTCTTGGGCGCCATCCGCTGTCGCTTCGGATTGGCCGGGACATCGGCTGAAGATGCTCTTTTTCTTCCAATTTCTGTAAGAGACTAGAGACTACGTAAATCTCACTAATTAGTAAATTAAATATGGGTAAAAATAATAGCTCTCTAAAGCGTCAGGGTTCGACAACACGTAAGTCGATCGATTGGACTCCGACAAATCGAAGATCAGAGATCGATCAGGGAGGTCCTCATCGTCGTACTGAGGCAACGGACCTGAGAACAAGATAAAAAGCGGAATTAGATAAAGTAATAAAAATGAAAATAAGAAAGTTCTTAAGAAACTAATCCGAAACAAGCACCGAGAACTCCAAAGCGATCGCACATTTATCATATGAAAAGTCACCCTCGATCTAGAAAAAATAATCCTTACATTTTTTCTGGCTGCTCGGAAGGTGGGTGACCTTCTCGGAGTTATCGTGCGCACAAGATAGTAAAAACCATACTGGTCCGGAGACGGCTTTAAACTATAAAACTGGGCAAAGTCCACCAACACTGGAGGCCGATTGTATAACTTGGCCCAGAGAACCATCATCCCGACGAACGTCTGATAGACGTTGGGGACGAGTTGAGTTGGAGCGCAGCCCAGGTCGGCCAAAAACTGAGAAATAAGCGGGTACATAGGCAATCCGCCAATCACCCTTAAGATGGCAACGTTAAGCGCCATTTTCCCAGGCGGAGGATTACAAGCCCGCTTGTGCTCCTCATGGACAGACAAAAAGATACTCTCGGGTATCTGAAACTCCTTGTGTACTCTTGCGAGACCCGAGAAGTCCATTGGGTGGCCAAGAACTGGCTCCCCCTGCGTTCAAGATCGTCCTCGTCTAGGTCGTTCGTAGGAATGTCCACGCGAAAGGTCCGACGACCACGCGAATCAAGACTCGTAACCGCTTCCTCGACCTCAGGCAAAGAGGAAGACGCATGCTTTTAGATCGGGCTTAGAGGAGGATTGGCTCATTTCGAGGACACAAGGGTACTTGAGTCAGAGGACATCTCTTCCCTGCAATAAAATCTCGGGGAGTCAAATACCATGTCCACAAGCTCCTTATTTGTGAGCTCGTGATACACGAGAGGATGGTGAAAAACTTGAGAAAGTACGATGGCAAAGACAGGTTGGTCCCATCCAACCTCCGGAACGTGATACCAGTCACGGTCTTAAAAGAACGAGACACTATTTCTGGAAGGGAGAATAACATCTTCGAGATCAGGTTTGGTCCTCCGGATTACCCGAGGATCAATCCTCAAATTTGGCCTCGACCAACCACACATTTCCTATGATCACATAATAAGCTATAATTTCTAACACAAAGGTTTGAGCAGACTCACAATGCAAACCTTTAACATAATTTTGCGAAAATTGAGCAAAACACATGCATTATGAACATAAATCACAGAAAATAATGCGTAAACAACTTGCCCAAAATAGTTGAAGGCGTAAGGACTGAAAAAACCATGTCATCAATAAAATAAACGCCGGAAATGAGAGAAATCGCCGGAGAAGAAAAGAAAGCGAAAATCTTGAAATCGGAGGAAATGGCAAAATGAAGACCAAAAACTCGGACTGGCCTTATATACTTTGTAGGCGGACGGCTCAGATTAAGCGCATGGAAGAAGCTTCGCATATCTAACGGTCGATAAAGAAGGGTCGCTTCATTTCAAACAAAAACAATCATGAAACGATGTCGGACGCCTTTAATTAGCCTGAAAAGAAATGAAATGATGGAAAAATAAAACCTCATCTCGGCTAGAGCAAAGAAGACCAAATAGTGAAAATGAGTTAAGTTTAATAAAGGGAAAATTAGATTGAATAGTTCCTTACAATTTTTGCTAAAACGCTAAGAAACTGGAAGGTTGCTGTTACTCAAATAATCTGAAACAGCCAAAAGGGTCCTTGGAACGTCGAGAATAAAAAGAATCCAGACTATAGTTTGAGTCAAATACGCCCGAGAACTCACGAAAGATAAGAAACGATTTGTTCATAAGTCAAGAACGGCCTCTACCGAATACAAATTCGAAGAGAAGAGAAGCTGATAGGTCAAAAACTAGTCAAAACAAATCAAACACGTGTAAATAAACAAATTAAAACGCTCACTTCGACGGTTACCACCAAGGAAAGCACAAAGAATAACTACACACTAAACGCACAAACATAAAGAATCCAAAGTGGTAATTTTCAGAGACGTCGGATTGATCACCCCACGTTATCGATTCAAGGCAACTATAAATAGAAGAAGAACTCAAAGGATATGGGAGGGAACTTTTTATGAGCAAACTTGTCATAGCCTTTACTTCTTAAATCTATTCATTATTTACTTTTTTGTACGAGATTCGTCTGTATTTTGAAAAAGTCTTGCCTAAACAATTAGCTTTCTCGAGATTTTTGTTCTCAGAAGTCATTGTATTTCGTGAGATATTGTTGTACTAATTTTACAGTCAACATCATGAAAGCAGCACTAATAGATATAGCCACGTGAGAAACAAATACCATGATATTAAAATCTCCATTTTGAAAAGATGTCATGCAATACAATTTAAAAAATACGCGTACATAATTTAAGAGCCCTATACATACACGAGAAAATGGCGGCATAAATACTTAATGTCGATTTTTTGTATCTCCGTCACTACCAAGCTGTTAACTTTGAATGTTAGTGCCACATGTCAACATCTGGTAATTTTTATAATTAAAAAATAAATAATTATTCTACATTATTATTTTAATATATTAAAAATTCATTAAAATCCTTCTCTCTCTACGCACACACAAACTGATTAATTTTTTAGTCAATTGAAAGACATTACTAAATATTTTAGAATTAATTTAATTTTTTTAAAAATAGTTATTTTCAGAATTTTTCTATTTGTCCATGAGCAGTGACAGTCGAGATTTGAACGAGATGATTCCGAAATCAGAATCACAAAATGAGAGAGAATTTGGGAATCAAGATGTGATTGATTGATTCTCATTACAATGATTGCTATAAATAGTTGACTATGTACAATGTATTTGCATAACAGAATGCCTAACTAACTGATCCTAGTGGACTTGCTAACTCATCATAATTGACTCCTTGAGTATCTAATGATGCTGATGTGGCAGTGTCGTCAATATCCCCTCTTAAGAAAAACGGGGAAGGCTTCACGTTGAGCATGGACTTGAGTTTCAGGAACCGAGCCACTGATAGGATTTTGTTCAAAAGATCAACAGTTTGATCATCTGTAGGAACGTAACGAATCTCGAGTTCTTTGCGAAGTACCATGTCTCTCACGAAGTGAGTGTCAATGTGCTTCGTTCTAGCGTGATGAACCGGCTTTGCTACCATAACTGCAGTGCCAAGATTGTCACGCCATATAATTGGCATGTAGGGCAAGCTAATTTGGAGTTCTCGTAGAAGTGACTTGAGCCATAGTATCTCACAACTTTCATGAGGTTAAGTCTTGTACTCTGCTTCAATGCTTGATCGTGCCACAACACGCTTCTTGTGTGAGCTCCAACAAACAAAGCATCCATCTAAGTACACATAGTAGGCACTTGTTGATCGTCGATTGTCTGGAGAACTAGCCCAGTTTGCATCAGAACGCCACGAAATACGCAATCTCCGGTCTTGTGAGAACTAGGTATTGTAGGGCTTCCACCACACTTCTATATTCAATAACTTCCGATAGAAGTGTTGGAGAAACAAGGGTGGTATCGGACACGAACAATCGCTCCGATAGCACATGTTGGTGACGCACGAGTGGTGTCGGACACAAACAATCGCTCCAATGCCACTTGTTGGTGAAACACGTAGGATATCAGAGACGAACAATCGTTCTAATATCACTTGTTGTAATTACACAGATGGTATCAGACACGAACAATCGCTCTAATACTACTTGTAAGGAAACGAGTGGAGTATCGGTTACGAATATTCGCTCTGATACAACTCGTCGGGATTATGTGCTCACCTTGATAACCATGAGCTAATTAAAAGGATGGTTATCTAACAAGATCTAGATTTACTTTATTAATTAAATAGTGAAAGCATTCAAACATGTCAAGCAACCAATAAGATCATAGATCAAGGCTTATAGAGAACTTACGGTTTGGGCTCACGAACAGTATCTTCTAGCGTTTACAATCCGTCTTCAAATGCCTTGAGCTCATTCTTCAAGCTTTCATATCCTCGTCCTGGAACACCTTGATCACCTTTTTTAAGCCTTCAGATCCTTGTCCTAGAATGCCTTGATCCCCTTCTTCAAGCTTTCAGTTCATCATACTCTTCTTGATAACACCGTAGTCTTCCGAAACGTAATCTCCGGACGAATAAAGAAATATGATGTGGGACCACACTCTTTAATCTCACACGATCAAGAAACAAATATTGTTTCAAGATCTCATTCTTATTTTCTAAGAACGGAATAGAGCAATTCCAAGGGGTAGAGAGAGAGAGAGAGAGAGAGAGAGAGAGAGAGAGATAGAGATAGAATTCGACCAACTCTAGTGAAGGTGGTCGAAATTTGCTATTCAGAAAGCATAAATTTTCTCTTCTCATGAACCCCCTATTTATAGTCGTGGAAATGATTCTTGGTAGTTTCCAAAATATATTATTTCCTTTTATTATGTTTACATTAGTGAATCTAAGCTTGGCCATTGGATCTTATCTCATGAATCCTACTTTCTCTTTTAGCCATCAGATTAATATCTATGAGATTTTATTTCTTGTTTAAATAGGGAATATTTATTAATGAGAGAATAAAAGAAATATCTTTCTTTTTAAATATTATTCTCTAATGAATGAGAATAAAGAAAAATATCTTATTTCCTTTTGAATATTATTCTCATTAATATTCATGAGAGAGAATAAATGACAATATCTTATTTCATTTTAAATATTATTCTCTCATTAATATCCATGAGAGATAATAAAGGACAATATATTATTTCCTTTTAAATATTATTCTCTTATTAATGAGAATAAATTACAATATCCTAATTCCTTTTAAATATTATTCTCATTAATATTCATGAGTGAGAATAAATGACAATATCTTATTTTCTTTTAAATATTATTCTCTCATTAATATTCATGAGAGAGAATAAATGACAATCTCTTATTTCCTTTTAAATATTTTTCTCTCTCATATATTTAAACAACTAAAGAGAAAATATTGGTAAGTATCAATAATGGGTATGGACGAATTTTTGGCACACGGCATATGAGTTTTTGGCGAACATCCCAATGCTTGAAACTATGATTTTCGTCCACCTCATTTAGTGAAAGACCAAATTGCTTAAAACCCAATTAATTATTTCTTTACTTGGTCCAACAATAAACCAATAAGTAATTGATTAATTATTTACGTGATCAAACAATAAATAGTTAATACTACCGTAAATAATTATTTAAATATGCAAATACCAGTATTTCATAATTGATGTTGTCAATCACAATTACAGCTTGTGAGATTATAGTAATGAAACACATTATTATTAGAGGTTCTTTATTCGTCTTATCGAAGCCGAATCTTTGAAATCCCAAATCTTTAGCTTTATTAAAAAGCTAAAATTTTGGTGTTCGAGTGACGTTAGTATTTTTTTTAATAAAGTAGTAGTGAATGAATTATTTATGTGGTAGTTTTTGAAGTTTTTCTTTTATGTATACTTTAGGATATATTTTTTTAAAAATTAATATACTCTTTAATTACAAAATATGAATATTATATATAAGGTATATATATTATAAGTAAATGATGTGTGTATAAATATACATAATTTTCATATATTGTTATATATATTATAGTTATAAATTAAAGGTCATATATAATATACATGTACGTAATTAATATATATATATATATATACATACCATAATACATAATATATATATACATATTACGTAATATATATATTATAATAATATCTATATATATTATAGTAAGTAATATATATATATATATATATATATATATATATATATATATATATATATGGTCATTCAATCAGCGCATGATGTGTATGCTTTATTATTATTATAATAATAATTATTATTAATATATTAAGAATATAAGTAAGATTAGGGTTTGGGTTTTAGGGTTAATTAAATCATATATAAACATCCTATCCTTTTCTTTTCACGTTTCTTCTCTGCTCTCCCTCCCCGATTCCTCTCTTTGTTTGGAAATTCGTAGCTCTAATTAGGTAAGCTTTCTTTTCTATATGGTTCGGATTCCTTGAAAACAGTTTTTTAAAACGCTTGCCCTAGTTTCAAAGAGTATGTTTTTGCGTTGATTCTTTTTGGAAAAGTTAGGTTTAAGTGTCTTCTATCTAAATCTTTAATAGAAATTTTTGTTTTTCAAATACATAGTATTTTCCGATTATTTTCAAATCAGTGCGCAGACCTGAGACCTATTTTCGATTTTCAGACTTTAAGCACTAACTGTGAATTCAAAAATTTTGGTTTTGCGTTGATTCTTTTTGGAAAAGTAAGATTTAAATGTCTTCTATCTAAAACTTGAATCGAAAAATATTTTTATGAAATACAGATTATTTTCTGATTATTTTAAAAATGGTGCGCATACAGTTTTTGACAAAAATTTTAAAGTTAGATTTTAGCACTTCTTTTATTTTTAATAAATAGTTAGAAAAATATTTTGGCCGTGGTGCCTTTAGAAAACGTGATCAAAATTATGTTTTATATGTATTGGAATTTTTACAGAAGTTTTCTCATAGTTTTAGTTTTTCACCGAAACCCTAATAGCCAATGGTATTTTGGTAATTTCACTTTGAAAGTCGTTTCTGAAAATTTCCAAAATATAAAGTATGTCTTGAAACCCGTTTCTAAGCTGATCCCCGAAAATCTTTTCCGTCGATTAGGTTCCGAGCGGCTTAGCTTTTCCGAGTCGTCTAGTTTTCTGAGCCGTCCACGACCAACGGTCGTACCTTCCGAAACGAAGGTGAGAATAATCTCACTATACCACAGATTTGTTCGAAAATAAAATTAGCGACGATGCGATCTATTTTAGTTGTATTATGTGTATTTATATGTTTGATTGTTTTGATATGTGTGATATGATGATATGTTATGATTCATGTGTTTATGATAAGTTATGATTCACTTCGGCATGTTGTCTACAATATGTACTTATTCTAAGCATGTTATCAAGTATGTCAATAACGTATGTTATTCTTGCGTCTGACGTAATCAAGTAATAAGATTAGCAAGTAAATAAGAGGGTCGTACCGCATCGATCCAATGAGGTAACTAGAGGATCTTCTCGAGCCGAATCAAGGGCTCACCTAGAGAATTTCCTCACAAATTTATCAAAAAGATGGGACGTTCTATGGGAGGTTGTAGCCCTATAGTTCGTTACCAAAGTGTACACTGAAATTTGTACGACTACTCTAGGGGACCCCGAATTAAAATATGTCAGGCTTTACTTTTTGATATCATGTCTCACCATTTAGCAAGTGAAATATTAATAACTGTCTATGCGTATTTATTGCTATTGTTTTGTGAGTATAGTTGTTCTCGCTGAGCGTTAGCTCACCTATGTATATCTGTCCGTGTTGTAGGTAAACAACCTATGAGCAAGTGAGGAGGGTGGATCAGCGGCGACGATGGCGAGAGGGTTGGGTTATGATTGCCGTTTTCGAAAATAAAAGACTTCCGCTTTGCTTTCAGTTTTTCAATAATCCAAACCCAAGGTTTTATTTTTCATGGTTTAAGTTATGTTTTTCAATTCCGTTAAAGGTTACGACTTTATTTATGGTATTTATTTACAATGGTATTTGTGGTTTTATATTTTGATCACGCAACTTTGATTTTTGGTTGTTTTCGTTCATCAAGTTTTTAAATGACAAATTTATTTTTAGTTCATGAGTTTTTAAACTTTATATTCCAAGTTATGTTTAAAAAAAAAATTACCTCAAATTTTCTTAAGTTTTTAAAAAAGTAAGATAAATAAGACGGTCCGAAAAGTCGGGTTGTCACAGAATCGAGGACTATGGATCTAGTAATAGAAGCTTAACAAATCCGATGAAAAGACGAAAACGTCATTTCTCTTTTCCACAACGATTTATCTAAACCTGGTCAGATTCCACCTAGGTAAGCCAAGACTGAACTTTCCTTTATATTAGAATTATATTTACTCATCGTGACGAGTGTCCACTTATCTAGTCAGTATGAGATCAAGATCCTACAGGTTCAACCCGTATCGAGAAATGTCAATTAATACGTTACACTGTTCTTGATACATATATACCCTAAGCACTATTGCTTCCCCAGTGAAAGATTCTTCCGAACGTACAAACTTCGGAAGTACCAAAAATCTATCGGTTTTGGAATCAACCCTTAGGTGAGTGAACATGACCTTCTTTTAGGAAGGCTGGATTCTGTATCTGTCAACCACTTTCCACTCGAATCATGCTCCGAAAACTCCCAAGACATAAGTTGTGATTAGCATGATAGTAGCCTTTTAGCGAATGGGTCAAAGAGTTCGGTAACATGATCCAATGTCTATGATCACTTCAGGATTTAGATAAAGTCTCAGTGTGACCAACATAGCGATCCCGGTTAGTGTGTCGGAACGGTATTTAAACGACATATCTACAAGCAAAGTCTATCCGGGTCGTACACTTACCACAAATGTAGAATTCTCGCATGTCGTGATTAACCTTCACTAGTGTTTCGCATATATGACTCTAGATACAGCTGTCCAAGTATGTATCTGTCATCGACCATGTTTTAGCAACACCGCCCGAACTCAGGTGCCCATCACGTGACTCAGTTTAATACAGAGGCTATGGATGATAGTTGCTATATTAATTCTGATATTTAGACCTCAACCCATTAATCATATGATGCTAATAAAGTAAACCATTATTCTATTAGTAATCACTTATTTATTATATCTCGTGGGCAAGAATTCCTAACAATCTTCCACTTTGACTAGAGAGGATAAGGTTTTTCCTTTTAGTCATTTTATTCTTAGTCATGTCATACAGACAGCTAGAAGTCTGACCAGGATTGAGATTCCCATCATATGGAGTCTCACTTTAATCTATTTTGTCTCGTCGACA
Organism: Urtica dioica subsp. dioica; assembly: GCF_054948205.1. Lineage (NCBI taxonomy): Eukaryota > Viridiplantae > Streptophyta > Magnoliopsida > Rosales > Urticaceae > Urtica > Urtica dioica. The sequence goes on from NC_142763.1 coordinate 41,082,392, forward strand.
CTTTTTTTGTTTTAACATTCTTTAGTTCATGCTACTTTACAAGTGATCATTGACTTACCTTTATAAGGTCAAGTAAAGTCGTTCGTTAGTAAATCAATCTACTATAGAACACATTAACACTTCGCATACAGTTAGATCATACACTAGGGTTTATATATACTGGATAATAAGTCCCCTATCATGGGTGTAACCAAGACTAGTTGTACCATAGCATGTTACAATCTCATCACCACTATCTATAGTGTGATATCATCGAACATATTCTTTAAGAACTGTTATTGACCTATCCATTACTTGGTTATTACATAGCAGATCCTTATTGGCGTGTTCATATTCAATATACACAGGACTCAAGGTTCTACTATATTAATAATAACTTAGTATCTCACTATTTCTAGAATTCATCGTGTTTTACACACTTTTTAGATTTCTTGGAAATTGAGCATTGTCAAGGGACTAATGGTTAGACCTTTTAATGACAATGTCTTTAGCCTCGCCAGTTGAGCTTTATATACTTTATGTCAATAAGTATATTTGATATCATATGGAAATAGCTAATTGAAAACTTAGGTTATAGAAACGGTCAGCTCAGTCAATTTCCTTGTGTCAGTTATTGACACGTGTTTAAGGAGTTACTCATATTGATCATTCTCGAAATATCGATTTTATTCGATAAACTCTTAAGTAAAATCGTACTTAGTTTATTTCATTCTTGGATCAACCTTTGTGGATGTTTTTAGTAGTTTCACTACTTTGATCCATGTCTTAAGTTTTTCAGAACTTTATCCACAAGGATAGTTAAACTTCCAATTAGAAGACCCAATGAATCGGTTGGTGGTATCAGAAGAGCATCATTATTGCCAACGTCTCTAATCAAGGGCTCAAACCCCTTTTGTACCATTAAGCTTTATTTAAACTTGAACGCATTCATTAATCATATATAGATCCCTTCTAATCCATTAAGTCGAAGACTTAGCTAGTAGATCTATTAAATTGGGTTTTTATGACATCTTTAAGTTATAGTGATGTTCGTGATCAAATCTTTCATAGAGTGAAATATATTGGTGATGGTATTGAGGAGACGAGGGTCTTTGCAAGGACGCTCCCACTATTTCATTAACACTGTTCATGAGAAAAATATCATTTTTCCTTTAGTTCTATTTATCGATTTATCGAACCATGTGATAAGATAATTTTCAATTAACCTTTCACTCAAATTATTTAATGATAGCAATACGTCATCATTTATGATGAGCTTGATCATGTGAAGGATGTTGCTATGCATTGAACAACAAGTGGCTAGATTCGGAACCTCTTAAATTATTTAATGATAGCAAGACGTCATCATTAATGATGATCTTGATCATGTGAAAGATGTTGCTATACTTTGAATAATAAATGATTAGATTCGGAACCTCCCACTCAATCGTTAAACATCAGTGACTATGATCCAATTAAGGATGCTCCCACTTAATAATTTGAAAAGACATAGGGGCTAGGGTCCTTTAAAGGATGCTCCCACTTATTTAGTTAACTAGAGTAGCTAGGTTCTTAATAAGAAAGCTCCCACTCTTTTGGTGAAATAGAGTAGTTAAGTTCCAATTAAAGAAGCTCTACCTCAATCAATGAAATAGAGTAGCTAGGTTACAATTAAGGAAGCTCCCACTCATTTGGTGAACTAGAGTAGCTAGGTTCTTATTAAAGAAGCTCTCACTCAATTAGAGAAATAGAGTTGCTAGGTTCCAATTAAGGAAGCTCTCATTCATTTAATGAGGTATTATTGGCTAGGATCAATGATGCTCCCACTAGCTCATCATCATTAACACTAACTTTTGTTGTATTTCCTTATTACCTTTTATTCGCACAAATCATTGTTGAAACAAGATAACTTTTCTTTAGACGCTCTCAGAGCTCCAATGAGTTCTTAAACATACAAACATATTCAATTATAAGAAATAAAGCAATTAAATGCATATTTAATTTCTAACATATATTTAACTAATAGAACATTATAACGCTCACTTATAGTGTATGAATGGATCACTAAGTCCTTCATACTCTATAACATCCAAATTTTTAAGCATAAGGCATTCATGCATAAACATTATCATAAAAACTTCAATTGCATTCCAGGAATCAAAGAGGGAGTAATATTCAGATGACACAACCATGTGTTCATAATCAATATAAAACATAATATAATTTTTAATAGAAAAGAAAAGATTCATCCTATCTGAAATAGCCACAAAGGCTACAGTTCAGAAAACCTTGGATGATAAAGACACATCAATATGTTCAAGATATCAATCCAAAAATGAAACTAGCAAGAAATTAGATCTTCAGATGGAGCATCAGCTTCTCTACAACTCAGGCTTGAATCCAACATTGTTCATCAAGCTCATCAACACTTGCGTGCTTCATCAGATCTACTCCACAACAAGAGAAGAAGTATGCTCATGAATAATTATCCTCAAAATATTTTTAGGATATCTTTAATCATGAATTTTAAGGTGGCACACCAGTATTCTTCTTGTTTTTCTCAAGTTGTCCAAGTACAAAGGATAGTGCCTTCGCCAATGGCCTTCAGTGTTGCAGTGGTGACATTTACCAACGATTTTTTGCTTATTTTCTTTTCCTTTTTCACTCCTCTTGAAGTTTTTCCATTCCATCTTAGTCGGAGCTTTCCCCTTTGAGGTACTAGGTCGTGCCTTAGATGACTCAGCACCAGAAGTCCATTCTTCTTGGTTTTCTGAGATGAACTATTGTCAGCATAATTTGCCGACCCTTTGGTCTTCACATGTCGAGTGATAGACTCGAAAATCTGTAATTCATTCAACAACTGAGATAGTCCATAACTCAACTAATTCATGATGTAGTTGGATGTGAACTGTATGAAGTCACTCGAAAGGGAATTCAAGATTACTCCCACGTGAGTGACCTCATCCATCTGTGCCCCATGGAGTTCAGCCTAGATGAAGTAGTTAGTCATTTTCATGACATGATCCCTCACCGAGGTTCCCACAGCCATCCTAGTGTTAGTGCACTTACGGGTGAGCTCTATGCGGGCTTGCTCGCTTTGCATCCCAAACATTTCCCGCAGCGAGTCAAGGATTTCCACGGCACTCTCCTTCCCTTCCTATTTTGTTCGCAATATATTAGATATGCTCATGAGCATGTAGGCCATAGCTTTGTTGTTGGCTATGACCCACTTGTCATAATCCTCCCTTAAGTTCTTGGAGGCATTAGGAGCAAGAAAGGCATGTCTCTCTTCAGTGAGAATAAAGCGTATGCTTTCACTCACTAGCACGATATTAAGGTTTGACTTCCATTTCGGGAAGTTATCACCAGTGAGAACGTCCTTCAACAACAATGCCATAATAGGGTTCGACATGCTTACTACAATTTATAACAACAATTATTAGCAATATGAAAAGAAATAACTATATAAAAAAGAGTTTAGGATATAAAAACATAATGCACAAGCACAGGTAAAAATAATAATCTCTAAAAAGACCCAGTTTTTATATTCCATGGTAATTCACTAATACCTACAATCCGTTTCACTAAGGTGACGTAATGGAGTATACCTAGCGAAAATGAGGACCATCTCAAATTAGTAAAGCAATCGTGGTTCATACACATTCATAACTATGTTTTACTAACTACCAATTTATAGGAATCGTTGGCCATATGAGACAACCACCGGTCATCTCATACTTGAGTCGACCCAACATTTCAGTAGACAAAGCTTAGCCCGTGTGTGCTAGGTCAGACAAGAGATCCACTTCTCCACCTATCGTTAGAAACACAACCTTGGTATTGGAATGCGCTTACACCTTCCGAAGGGAATGGACCACCATGTCTAAAGATCGCCGGTCATGAGGCGAGCAAGACCACCCTCACAGTGTTGTGTTAATGTTGGAGACCTTACAGACTCAATATACTTTTAGTATTTTAATTTTCCTAGCATTAACATTAATCTAGGTGATCCGCTTAAGTTAACTAAATCGTATTAAAAACTCGAGTGTTTCTAAGCTACCCTTAAAAACATAAGTTCGATATAGTTATTAGGAATTTCGTGACATCTAGTCTTGATTATCCTAATAGTATTCCATCACGGAAAAGCTTCCAGCTAGGAGGGAAGACAACGTCTTTTATTAATCCCCCAGCTTAGCCTCTTATCGGCCTTGTGACAAAACTTTCCGATCTGTTCACCTCATTCATTAATTAACTATCCTAATCTTATTAGATAATTTCAAATTAGAAAATGAAAGCCCATGATAACCCACGACACAAGATCCAAGTTATATCAAGCATGACAAAGCAATTAAATAAACAAGCATAATAAGCAAGCATGGCTTGATTTGGTTTAATCGTATCCTGTTTGACTTTTTATAAACAAAAATAGATGAACCCAATATCAAATCGGTTCAAGGATAAGTTATGGGCCCATATCTATGTCAAAAAAATCAATATGAAACCATTTAAATTAATCAGATGAACGAATCGATTAATAAAGTAAATCACCTAGCTCTGATACCACTTGTTAGAGAAACATGGTGGTATCGGCACGAACAATCGCTGCGATACCACATGTTGGTGATGCACGGGTAGTGTTAGACACGAACAATCGCTCCAATACCACTTGTTGGTGAAACACGTAGGATATCAGACACGAACAATCGTTCTAATATCACTTGTTGTAATTACAGAGGTGGTATCAGACACGAACAATCGCTCTAATACTACGTGTAAGGAAACGAGGGGAGTATCGGATACGAACATTCACTACTATACAACTCGTCAGGATTATGTGCTCATCTTGATAACCATATAAGTTGCGGAAAAAAATTAATTACACTAACCAGAGCTAATTAAAAGGATGGTTATCTAACAAGATCTAGATTTACTTTATTAATTAAATAGTGAAAGCATTCAAACATGTCAAGCAACCAATAAGATCATAGATCAAGACTTATATAGATAACTTACGGATTGGGCTCACGAATAGAATCTTCTAGCTTTCACAATCCGTCTTCAAACGCCTTGAGATCCTTCTTCAAGCTTTCAGATCCTCGTCCTGGAATGCCTTGATCTCCTTCTTCAACTTTCAGATCCTCGTTCTAGAACGTCTTGATCTCCTTCTTCAAGCTTTCAGTTCCTCGTACTCCTCTTGATGACACCGTTGTCTTCCGAACGTAATCTCCAGATAAATAACGAAATACGGCGTGGGACTACACTCTTTAATCTCACACAATCAAGAAACAAATATTGTTTCAAGATCTCACTCTTATTTTCTAAGAACGGAATAGAGCAATTACAAGGGGTATATATATATATATATAGAGAGAGAGAGAGATAGAGAGAGAGAGAGAGAGAGAGAGAGAGAGAATTCGACCAACGCTAGTGAAAGTGGTCGAAATTTGCTATTTAGAAAGCATAAATTCTCTCTTTTCATGATCCCCCTATTTATAGTAGTCGAAATGATATATTCTTGGTAGTTTCCAAAATATATTATTTCATTTTACTATGTTCACACTAGTGAATCTAAGCTTGACCATTGGATCTTATCTCGTGAATCCTACTTTCTCTCTTAGCCATCAGATCAATATCTATGAGATTTTATTTTCTATTTAAATAGAGAACATTTATTAATGAGAGAATAAATGAAATATCTTATTTCCTTTTAAATATTATACTCTCATGAATGAGAATAAAGAACAATATCTTATTTCCTTTTAAATATTATTCTCATTAATATTCATGAGAGAGAATTAAGGACAATATCTTAATTCCTTTTAAATATTATTCTCATTAATATTCATGAGAGAGAATAAAGGACAATAACTTATTTTCTTTTAAATATTATTCTCTCATTAATATTCATGAGAGAGAATAAATGACAATCTCTTATTTCCTTAAATATTTTTCTCTCTCATTTATTTAAACAACTAAAGATAAAATATTGGTAAGTACCAATAATGGGTATGGACGAATTTTTGGCACACGGCCAAGGAGTTTTTGGAGCAAATCCCAATGCATGAAACTCTAATTTTCGTCCACCTCATTTAGTGAAAGGCTCAATTGCTTAAAACCCAATTAATTATTTATTTACTTGGTCCAACAATAAACAAATAAGTAATTGATTAATTATTTACTTGATCAAACAATAAATAATTAATACTACCATAAATAATTATTTAATTATGCAAATACCCGTATTTCAGAATTGATGCTATCAATCACAATTACAGCTTGTGAGATTATAATAATGAAACACATTATTATTAGAGGTTCTTTATGTGAAATCCCAAATTTTAATCTTTCTTAAAAAGCTAAAATTTTTGTGTTCGAGTGACGTTAGTTTTTTTTAGTAAAGTAGTATTGAATGATTTTTTTTTATGTGGTAGTTTTTGAAGTTTTAGTTTTTATGTGTGCTTTTTGGTGTTTTTTTTATTCTTAATACTCTTTAGATTACAAAATATGGATATAATATATATAAGTTATATATTATAAATAAATTCTTGTGTGTATATATATACATACTTAACATATATTATTATATAAATATATATATATATTATGATTATAAATTAAAGTTAATGTATGTAAGTGTGATAGGTGATATAAAAGTATAATATATATATATATATATATATATAGTGTTATGTACGTTAATGTTAATGTATGTACGTTATATAACATAATACAATATTATATTATATAATGTTATGCATATATTACTTATATAAATATAATAAGTAATCTAAATAATGTTAGCATATATTATGTTTTTATAAAAATATAATAATAATAATTAATATATTAATATTAGAAGTAGGATTAGGGTTTGGGCTTTTAGGGTTTAATTAAGTCATATATAAACATCTCATCCTTTTTTTCACGCTTCTTCTCTGCTCTCCATCCCCCATTCTTTTCTTTGTTTGGAAATTCGTAGCTCTAATTAGGTATGCTTTCTTTTCAATCTGGTTCGGATTCTTTAAAAACAGTTCTTAAAACACTTGCCCTGGTTTCAAAAAGTATGGTTTTGCGTTGATTCTTTTTAGAAAAGTTAGATTTAAGTGTCTATTATCTAAATCTTAAATCGAAAAATATTTTTATGAAATACAGAATATTTTCCGATTATTTTTAAATCAGTGCGCAGACCTGAGACCTATTTCCGATTTTCAGATTTTAAACGTTTACCATGGATTAAAATATTTTGGTTTTGCATTGATTCCTTTTGGAAAAGTTAGGTTTAAATGTATTCTATCTAAACCTTTAATAGAAAAATATTTTTATGAAATACAGAATATTTTGTGATTATTTTAAAAACGGTGCGCAGACAGTTTTTGGCAAAACTTTTAAAGTTAGATTTTAACACTTCTTTTATTTTTTATAAATAGTTAAAAAATTATAATGGCCGTGGTTCCTTTACAAAAAGTGATCAGAATTATGTTTTATACGTACTGGCATTTTTACAGTAGTTTTCTCAGAGTTTTAGTTTTTCACCGAAACCCTAATATTCTAGGGTATTTTGGTAATTTCACGTTGAATGTCGTTTCTGAAAATTTCCAGAATCTAAAGTATGTCTTGTAATCCATTTCTAAGCTGATCTCCGAAAATCTCTTCCGTCGATTAGGTTCCGAGCGGCTTAGCTTTTCCGAGCCGTCTAATTTTCCTGAGCCGTCCACGACCAACAGTCGTACCTTCCGAAACGAAGGTGAGAATAATCTCACTGCAACACAGATTAGTTCAAAATAATATACAATAAGTATATGATCTGAATGAGTTAATAATATTTTTTTTATTGTTATTATTTGATTGTTGACATTTGTGTGGTATGGTATGGTACGATAAATTATAAATGATATGTTATGTATGCGGAGTTTATGATATGATATGGTATAGTATGTTATGTAATGATATGATATGATATGGTATGGTATGATAAATTATGAACGATATATTATGATATGCTGAGTTTATGATATCATATGGTATGGTATGCTATGCGATGATATGATATGGTATGATATGTTATGTGATGATATGTTAGAAATTAGAATACTTATATCATGTTCTTTTTCTAGTCATGTTATCATGTTTATTGTATGTCATACGTCATTCGTGCATGTAACAAAAATAAACAAGTGAAAAGATAAAGATAAGCAAGGGAGTCGTACCGCCTCGAGCTACGGAGATCTTAAGGAGAATTTCTCGAGCCGACTTACGGGCCCAAATGGGAAAATTTCTCGGGCCGAGGCCCTAATAAATTTATAAGATAGAGCGAAGTGTGGAACTTGCAACCCCATATCTTCGTCTCTAAAGTGTGCACTGAAATAGGTACGACTACCCTAGGGGCACCCCGAATTAAAAGTTGATAGAATCAAGAAAAGAAAGATCAAGTCACCGTTCAGTTTGAAAATACTAATAACCGGTTCATGCATTGCATTACTCTTTTTATTTTGCGAGCTTTATATTATTCTCGCTGAGCGTAAGCTCATCTCTTCGGAAAAAATATACGTCTGTGTTGTAGGTAAACAACCTATGAGCAAGTGAGGAGGGTGGATCAGCAGCGACGATAGTGAAAGGATTGGGTTATGGTTGCCATTTTCGAAAATAAAAGACTTCCGCTTTGCTTTCAGTTTTTCAATACCAAACCCAAGGTTTTATTTTCATGGTTTATTTATGGTTACTTCTTTATTTATGGTATTTATTTACAATGATAATTTTGGGTTTTAATTTTCGATTATGCAACTTCGACTTTTTGGTTGTTTTCGTTCATCAAGTTTTAAATGAAAATTTATTTTTAGGTCATGAGTTTTCAAACTTTATATTTTAAGTTCTGTTTTAAAAAAAAAAAATCACCTCAAATGTTCTTAAGTTTTGAAAAGTAAGATATGTAAGACGGTCCAAAAAGTCGGGTCGTCACACATTATTCGTCTTATCGAAGCCGAATCGGGGACTATGGACCTAGTAATAGAAGTTTAACAAATCCGATGAAAAGACGAAAAAGTCTTTTATCTTTTTGACATCGATTTGTCTAATCTTGGTTAGACTCCACCTAGGTAAGCCAAGATTGAACTCTCGTTTATACTAGAATTATATTTACTCATCGTGACGAGTGTCCACTGATCTATTCAGTACGTGATCAAGATCCTCCAGGTTCAACCCGTATCGAGAAAGATCAATTAATCCGTTATACATTTCTTGATACATATCTACCCTAAGCACTATTGCTTCCCCAGCGAAAGATTATTTCGAACGTACAAACTTCGGAAGTTCTAGCAATCTATCGGTTCTGGAATCAACCATTAGGTGAGTGAACATTGACCTTCTTTCAAGAAGGCTGGATTCCATATCTATCAACCACTTTCCACTCGAATCATGCTCAGAAAACTCTCAAGACATAAGCTATGATTAGCATGATAGTAGCCTTTTAGAAAATGAGTCAAAGAATTTGGTAACATGATCCAGTGTCCATGATCACTTCACGATTTAGATCAAGTCTCACTGTGACCATCACAGTGACCCTAGTTAATGTGTCGTAACGGTACTTAATCGACGCATCTACAACCAAAGTCTGTCCGGGTTGTACACTTACCACAAGTGTAGAATGCTCGCACGTCGTGATCAACTTTGACTAGTGTTGCGTATATATGACTTTAGATACAAATGTCCTAGCATGTATCAGTCATCGACCATGTTTTAGCAACACCGTGCGAACTCAGGTGCCCAGCACGTGATTCAGTTTAATACGGAGGCTATGGATGATAGTTGCTGTTGATTTTGATATTCAGACCTCAACCCATTAATCATATTATGCTAATAAAGTAAACCATTATTCTATTTAGTAATAATTTATTTATTATTTCTCGTGGGCAAGAATTCCTAACAAGAAGAGCAACAGAGTCCTTTGATAATTTCAAGCCATGAGCATAAGGAGAGGAACAGACTTTGGCACCAGTCATTTTGATCTCTGAATGCTTCTATGCCAAGGAAATAGTGAACTGAACAAAGCCTTTTGAGTGCAAACTGTGTGTTGAGATCAGAGATGAGTTTTGACATCACCGAGGCTCTGTTTCCTGTGACTAGGATATCATCCACGTATACCAGCAAGATGATGAACAATGTGGCTTTCTCAAACACAAACTAGGACATATTTGAGACTGCCCTGTCGAACCAGTGCTTGCCTGAGTCTCTCAAACCAAGCCCTTGGAGCTTGTTTAAGTCCATACAGGGCCCTTTGAATGTGAAAATGTAATTTGGCTTGTCTTTGCAAATAAAGCCCTTCGGGTGAGCCATATACACATCATCTTCAAGCACACCGTTGAGAACTACATTGTTGACATCCAACTGTGGAATATCCAGGCTTTTGTGTATAACAAGAGTGAGAACAACTCTAATCGTCCCTACCTTGTCTACTGGACTGAAAGTCTCAGTGAAATCCACACGTGGGGTCTGAGCATACCCATTGGCTACCAATCGTGCCTTGTACCTATGAGTACAGCCATCGGATTTGAACTTGAGATTAAACACCCATTTATTACCCATAATGATATGATGAGGATGATATGGCACCAAGTCCCTTGTGTCATTGTGATCAAGAGCTCGAATCTCATCAATCATAGCTCGTTTCCAGTTTGGATTGACAAGAGCTTGGCTAACAGATGTCGGTTCCACTGGACCATACTCAACAATAAAGGGGTGTTTGGCGGCTATGAATATTTTTGGGTTGTGTATTCCTGATTTGGCTCTAGTGGTCATGGTGTGAGAGTTAGGAAAAAAGGTGCTAGGCTTGTCAGATGGTAGGACAATGGTGAACTGTTTAGAGATATATGTGGTTGTTGAACTGGGGACTTCAGAACTGGTAACCCGAGTGCTAGGTTAGCAATGTAAATCAGGGTTATTTCTAGTGGTAAAGGTGAGAAGTGTCAGAATTTCTGCTGGCTGATGGTATTGTCTGATATCATGAGTGAGTGTATGATGTGAAAGGCTATGAGTGGAAGACTGTAAAGTGTTAGAGTTGAGAGTTGTACCTTCTTCAAGTTGCTCTTGAACCTGATCTCTACCAATGTTACAACCTGGATTTGTAGATGAAGTTGGAGTGAAACTCAGGGTTGGAAGAATTAAAGGGTTTGACTACACATTTGGACACACTTTAGACCCAAAAAGACTCACATATGGGAACTCAAACTCATTGAAGACAACATTTCGAGTGACATAGATTCTACCTAAAGAACTAATGCGCTTATACCCTTTCTGACTAGGACTATATCCTAGGAAAGATATTTTATGATCTAAACATCAACTTATTTTTGTTATATGGCCTTAGGTCTGGAAACACAGAACTGTCAAATACTTTTAGGAAATTGTAGTTCGGTGATCGGAGGAACAATTTTTTATAAGGACTCTGATTTTGCAACACAGAAGTAGGTAGTGTATTTATGACATATGTGGCAGTGCTAAAAGCATCCCACCAAAATGAGAGTGGCATTTGAGCCTGTGCAAGCATTTTAATCCCTAGTTTCACAATATGTCTATGTTTCCTTTCTGCACATCCATTCTATCCATGAACATGTGGACAGAGGTCTGCACATGGATTCCATGTTCCTTTAAGAAAGGTGCAAATGATCTATATTCACCACCCAAGTCACTTTGAACATTGCAGATTTAGAATTTAAGAGCTTTTTCAACAAAGATTTTAAACTGTTTGAAGGTTGTAAAAGCTTCAGATTTTAGTCTTAAAGGATAAATCCAAGTAAAACATGTGAAGTCATGAACAAAATGGGTGTAGTATCTGTAACCATGAGATGATGTGACTGGTGCAGGACCCCACAAATTAGTGTGAATCAATTGCAAAGGATGATTTGTTTTGGTTTCAGCAATAGTAAAATGCAACGCTAGAGAACACTAGAGACAATTTTAGTTGATGTATGTCCTGGCCTTTTATTAATGGAACAGTGGATATTACAATGCTTGAGAACACTAAAGACAGTTTTAGTTGATGCATGTCCTAGCCTTCTATGCCATAAGTGCCACTTATTTGCTACTGTGTTAACATTGTTCCAAACAGGTGCACTATTTTTTTACTCTAGACTCTATTGGTTTATTGCTAACAAGACTACACTTGACCTTATTTTATGGATGACAAACAACGTTGCAGGATTATAATATAGGACTTGAACGACTCTGAGAGAGGTTTGAACTGAGATGACTTGGAGTTGGTGACATGAGGTAGAGTCTATTTTCAAGATCACCTCGACGAAGCTCCATCCCTGTACTCAAGTCCTTTACAACACAGAAAGTAGGATGAAATTCCACAAAAACATTATTATCATTGGTTAGTTTTGATATACTAACTAGGCTTTTCTTGCTTTCTGGTACTCTAATGATATTTTTCAATGTTAGAGGTCGTTTGGTTGCTTTACTATTATTGCATAGTTTAGTAGAACCAACATGTGTAATAACAAGAGTCTTACCATTTCCAACCATTACCTTCCCTTTGCCTTTATAGTCTGAGCTAACTTGTAGGCCTTGAATCTCTGCAGTTACATGATTTGTAGCTCCAGAGTCAGCATACCATCTTGGATCACTAACATTTTCAGGGCCAGCAAAGAATGCAGAGACCGACGTTTCTTCTGTTTGTGGGGAATTCTGGCATTGGTTCTCTGCCTGGAAGGACTCGTCCATCCTATGCCAATAAGCCAACACAATGTGGCCTTGCTTTCCATAAATCTGATAGACCGGTTCGGAGTTTGAACCACGTCCATATGAACGGCCACCACTTCGTCCATGATGGCCTCTTCTTCCTCTTGATCGACCACGTCCACCATAGCTCGTGAAATTGGCCATGGCATTGTGTGCCTCAATCACTGATGAAGAGTTCTGTTGTTCGCTTCGTGTCTTGTGATAATTCCATTGCTTGAACATCTTGAACTGAGATCACAGGTCCAATCAATTCTTGATCAGATAGATCGGTGTCTGCATTTTGCAATTTTTCACTAATAAACTCAACAATCACATCATATTCAACTGGTAATCTAGCCAAAATTGCAATCACAATTTCTTCTTCTGAGACTTCATGGCCTGCGAAGAAGAGCACGTTTGCAATTCGTTCCATTTTGACGAAGTAGTCTGAGATCGTCATGGCTTCTTTCTTCGTTGTCTGTAGCTAAGGCTTTAGAGGCAAGATTCGTGCTCTAGATCTCAGAGCCAAAAATTTCTCAAGTCCATTCCACAAGCAAACCGAGGTTTGAACACGAGTCACAGACTTGAGAATTGTCATGGAGAGAGACGATAGAAGCCAACTAATAAGCAGTTGATCTTCTCGAATCTACTTCTCTCGCTTTGGATTGAACTCCGTGGTGACTTTTTGTGAAACCCGACTTTTGTACACGTCAGATTCTGTAAAAATTTCCTCTCATCAATAAATAAAGGAAATTTTCTTCTCTCTCCGTGTTGAATGAATTATAAAATTCACAATCTCTTTCGTTTCAGTTTATCAGAGATGTTCTCTCTATACTTTCTCGTTTCACGTTCTAAGTGAAATTTTAGAATTTCGGAAGAAATTCACAATGAATTTGGATGAATCAATAAGGAAATGATGAATTTCGATAATCCGAATATAAGGAAAAAGATTTTTGAAAGCACTTGGACGCTATAATAAATTTAAGTGCTTGAGAAAGAAGAAAATAATATTTAAGGTTGACGAAATTTCAGAATAAGAATATTCGAGTCAACTCGATATTATTTTTACTTTCCGAATAAAATTATTCGGAACATACTCGGATATTTAAAAAAATCCCGAGAGTAAAAATAAATTTCGGAATCCCTTAAATATATTTAAGATGACGGGAGTTAATGAGAATTTTCTCGGTTATATCTCGAGAATATTTTCAACTTAATTAAGGACAAAGTTGTGAAGTTTTATTTTGGAAGGACTTGTGTGTAACAAAATGAGGGACGAGATTGAAAGAAAAAGTTGAAGAAGGGCTGTTTAGGGAGTAACGTGTCCTTTGAGTAGTGGGCCACCTGTCCCCTGTGTGGCGTGAGGAGGAGCTGCCATGTGGCATTTCTTTCTTCTCCTCCCCTTATTTTCGGCCACCTCACCCTCTCACTCTCTTTCTTTTCTTTCCCTTTCTTTTCCTTTTTCTTCTTCTTTCTCTCTTTTCGTTCTTCTTGTCTCGCGCGAGAAACCCATCTGCAACAAGGAAAAAAAATTCGGCCATTATCATCATCATCACCGAGCCTCACCATCACCACCCGACCTCACCTTTCTTTTCTTCTTCTTCTTTCCTTCACCTTCGCGCGCCATCTTCACCAGCTGGGCTCCTTAGTTCACGCACGCTCCAAGCTGAGGAAAACGAGACTCGCTGAGAGCCGCCGTGACGCCGGAGCAAGAGAAACCACCGGGAAAAAAGTGAGAACCGTCCAAAGAAGCTTGAATTCGTGGATTGAGGTAAGAATTCCTCTCCTTGGATTGAAATTCGAAGCTAGGGTTCATGAGATAGGATTTGGGGGTTTTCGAAATCCGAGTGAAATATGTGAAATTGGTTGGTTTTGATTGTTCATTGAACTCGGTTAGTGATGGTTACAGCTCGAGTATGAGGATTGATTTCAGATTTCTTGGTTTGAGTTGATTTTGGCCGACAATCTCATGAACTAGGTTTTGAATTTGGGGCTTTTTGATTCTGTGTTTTAACTAATGATTCTAAGACGTGTTATGACTCTTTTAGTGTTTGGGTTTTGTTTGACAAGCCTCGTTTTGAATTTTGTTTGATTTTTGGACGAATTTTGGTGATTATGTGAACATGGCTGTGTGATTTAGTAAATATTTTGGTTAGAAATTCTGGATTGATGTTGTTATAAGAGGCTGTGATGATGTTCGTGATTCTGGTTTTTGAAGGTTATCAGGGCGGCTGTGATGTTTGATTTGAGTTTGTTAATTTTGGGTTGTAGTGTTGCTTGGCCGAGAGATGTGGTTGCGTGTGAGCATATTTTGGCCGTTTGATATGTTTGGCCGTTTAGTGACGTAAAGTCTGAGCCTCAAGAATTATTTTGTGATCAATGTTGTGTTATAGCGTTTGGTTACTTGGATTCGTGTTACGTAGCTTGAATTGCTTCAAGTTTTGGGTCGAGATAACGGGATTTGAATTTCAGGATTGATTATGAGTTTGGAATCATGAAATTGACTCGTTATCATATTCGGCTACTTTATTACAGGTCTAGACAGACAAGCGGGAACCGGACGAGTTGAAAGCGACGAAGTCGGGTTTTAAAGATTTTGAAGAAAAGAGCTATCGAAGTAAAGCTCGATTAACTCGTGAGTTTTTTTAAATCGCATAAAGCGTTTAAATACTCTTGGATTTGATTATGTAATATATTTCCTGTATTTAAATAAATAATTTATGATTATTTATTTAACAACGTTTAAGAATTTAATTTAACTATTCGCATTGGAATTCTCGGTTACTTTTTATTCGGATTCATTTATTTAAGACTCATAATCATATTATTGGATTTTATTTCGTATTATTTTCGATACGAAAATATGGAGTCTTGAATAAGTTTGACTTCCGAAAAACCAGAGAATAATAAATTGAATTCTCGAATTTCGAACCGACTCGAATCTAATCTCGACAACGAACCTTATCTTTTCAAGTAGTTTCGAATCCAATAACTAACGAAGTTGAAACTTCCGATTCTAGTTCTCTCGACGCTTCCAGACGTGCTAAAGGTCTCGGGAAGCATGTGAAGCAAAGTGTCCTCCGGAATTCATCAAGTTCTCCGACAAACTATTCTGGGTAAAGAGCCATACAATGAAAGTAATAATGTTAATGACGGGCTTCATCCCGATAAGATCTCCTCATGTAATAGGATAGACAGGTAGGCTGTAGACAGCTCCTGTAAAACGTAATGAACCCTTGTCGACAATGTAGCGGGTGGCATTCCCAAAGTCCCTTTAATGGGAAGTCGATGGGTGGCTTCATGTGAGTCGATGGGTGGCTTATCTGTCATGAGGGAAATATGAACCCTGGAGCAACCAGGGATTGGTGAGGGTTTGATCCCTTCCACCAAACGCGCGTTAAGGCCCTCCTACATGTGCTAGTGGATCCCAGGCGTTAGAACTTCGGCCTTCCGAGGGCTAGACTCGAGTTCTCGGAATGGTTTACTCATCTCTTATGAACGGCTGGGGACTGAAGTGTTGATTGGCCAGTCCACTGATGTAAGGCGCCGAGATGGGTGAGATGGATGAGTTCCTAGGAAATCGGTTGTTAGCTAGATTCCTATATTGTTGGGTGATTGTTTGTTTTAGAACCGAGTTCTAAAACTGTATATGTTCCTGCTATTGAATAATCTTTTACTGTGCTACTTGTATGATTTAACTTCTTTATTCTTCTGAATCTGTCATCTGCATTCATCATCTATATCTATGCATCTCACGTAGTAGCAGGTTAAATATCCTAGTTACTGAGTCGGTGTGACACTACCAGAAATTTGGCCTCTAACTACTGCCGAACGCCGTAGTCATTTTAAGTCGACTACAGTTTACCGACTGTCATCTATTGCACTGGAGTCTTATCTCTTTGATTATGACTCCAGTTTTTTACCGTAGTGTTTCTCTTTTATAAGACTGTAGTTAAAATATATAACTACATTTTATAGATGTAGTCTTACTAGTCTCATCTATAAATACTACAACGTTATGCTGTAGTTATATATAACTCAATTACATAATAAAAAACACTACAGTTTTAACAAGTAGTCTTAATTGATTCGATTAAACAGACAACGGTGTTTTTGTGTCATCTATTGCACTGGAGTCTTATCTCTTTGCCTATAACTTCAGTCTTTTCTGTTGAAGACTACATTGTTTAGCTGTACTTTATATTTATGAAATTATATTTTTACAATATAGACTACATCTTATTTCTGTAGAGCATTTTTTTAATAAAAAGATATATTTAAATACATTTATCATATATAAATATCCAATAAAACACATAATAATAATATCCAAAAATCTCATATTTCATTCAATCAATAATAAATATCATTTACATAAATATGGCATTACAAATTTTTGGAATATAAGTTAGTACTGGAAAGTGAACATCAAGTCTTAAGAGAAATAAGTAATAATTAAAACTATTGAGAACCAAACTAAGAGAGGTGGGTATTGATTACTACACCATTAGGATAACTATTAGAAACCTTGCTGCAAAAACACCAAAGAGAAAAAAAAAACCATAATAAAATCATCAAACCTTCTCTTCAATCGTTCAAGTACTCAAAAGTCTGTAAATATATACTCTTTTCTTTTGTCCATCCCTCCAGACTCTTGCAGCAGCCTATAACAAAGTGAAAATAAAATATCAAGAAAGCAAGAGCATGTAATGGCCGAAATCAGTAATCAATGACTAGTATGCATATTTCAGTTTTTCGATTAAACTTTTGTTTTAATAAATCAAATAAATTTACTTGTTTGTCATTAGCAGGATTCCAATCCGGGTCAAACAAAACAAGTCGATTTCCACTAATCAAATTCATACCGCAACCACCAGCCTTACTGCTCAAAAGTCGATTTACACACACACACACACACACACACACACACACACACACACACATACCTATCTCAGAATTTAATCGTTTTGAATCTGACCACAACCATCTGAATGGTTACTAGCGTTGTCAATATTAATATCTTGAAATCAATATTAATATCTTGTCATAATAACATCAAGGCTTATATACAAATCTTTAATCCATATTAAGTACTTAAAAATTTTCATAGACCCACTGCACTCTTGAAATCAATTAGCTTCGTTGCTGAACTAGGACAGCCTCACTGTTGCCCCGCATTGCTGCCCCGATGTGCTTCAAAGTCACATCTTGCTAATGTAGACTACATCATCCAATGCGCATCATAATTATTAAAGAAAACTAGGATACACATTGATAAGCTTCATTCATAAATCAAGCGACAAACATTAATCAGAATCATCAGGCCCATCACAAAATTCCAATTCAATTCTCATAAACTTTGACATAGAAATAGCCTCAAATAAAAAAATATGTACCAATTTCTCAAGTAAGTTTTTGAATTGGAAGGATCCAACTCAATCGCTTTTGTTTGCATCTGAAATAGCCTATGATTACTTACAAATAAAAAAAATATGTACCAATTGAATCAAGCTCAAGTAGCAATGTTCAAGTCAGAATCCATTAGCACATTATCTGAATCCATTGCTAATTCATTATAATCTGATAAAAAAATAAAACTAAGAATCCAAATGAATAACCATTATTAGATTTAACACAACAAACTCGTTCACACTTGTATTCTGACTACTATCAAATATTCTAACTTTTATTATTACAAGATAACTTGCTTCTATAGTCTAACAAGTAATGAGTGTTGATGAATGCATAGAAACAGATCTGATAACCACGTGGATGAATATTAGCAAGAAATTATTTGCTTTACTTCAACAATATCACTAAGCTCAAATAATCAGATCAACAGCTATATTTTCCCTAAAACGTATGCAAGCCTAACTTCTACAACTTACCTGCTATGCTATGCTTTGGTCTACCGTTTCCATCTCTTTCCTGACCTGTTCAAAGAAAGAAAGAAAAGAATCAAGAGCAGACAAATAGTTCAAAACACTACCAAGCTTGACTAAGCTCATTTGGACTTGTGATTGAAAGGAATGGGTTAAATATTTATTTTTTGTAATGAAACTGAAACAATCAAGCCTAATATGAAATAATATTGGCAGTGGATCATACAAAGATTCTGAAACAATGGAAACTAACAGTAGAAAATGGCGGTGACGAGGAGGAGGAGCAGAGGGCGGCGATGAGGCAGAGGAGCTGGACAGTGAGGTAGGTGATTGTGGGCGTGGTATTTTGAGATCCCCGGCCCTGACTAATGTCATGAACACACCAAGATTAAATCAAAACACCTGCACAAAGCATTTCTTTTTAAAACACAAACTTATAAAATCATCATAAGTTCGTAATAAAAAAGGTTTATTACAACCAAAATAAAATTACATGATGCCAAACATTAAACATCACAGCTTTTAGTTCTCTGTTTATACAAGACAATGACAAAAACAACATCCACAAAAATAAATAATGGAAAGAAACAGTAAAAGAAATCAGACCTTGAGGAAAATATTTTTACCAGTGCAAGACGAGGCTTTCTATGAGTACAACGAAGCCTAGTTTTGTTTGAAGAGAGACTGGACTCTCTCGCTTCGAGAGGCCGCACAGCGCCACTGCTGCCTCCTACGTAAAAGCTCGTCCACATCGAGACGCTGAACCTCATTGTCCAGCCCCGCCTCACTGTCGCTCAAGCGGCAGCTCCGCCATTGTTTGGACAGCGCCTTCGCCGAACCGAACCGCCGTCTTAGGCTTTACGCAGCCCGCCTATGCCGAGCAGCAACCTTGCTTCCGACCCTAGACCCTCAGCCAAACCTGTTAAAAATGCTAAAAATTTGGTATTTAAACGATACTCACCAACCATTCTCGATGAAGCCTTTGTGCCAAATCTTCCTTCTCCGATCACGTTGTTGGAAGAGAAGCTCTGAGTGATGAGCTTGAGCTAGTTCAGTTTTGTAAAACACAATTTGTTAGACACATACATATACTCAAAACACACACACACACACACACACACACACACACACACACACACACACACACACACACACACACACACACACACACACATACACACACACACACACACACACACACACAGATATCCAACTAACCTTGTTTTCTTGTTGTTTCTCGTTATCTGTGACTAAACCAAGAGCATTATCGGACCCAAACACACATCATCAAGTCAAAACCAAGTAAACAACAAAATCAGGCAATAATCATCACAAATCCTAAATTCAATAAAGCCCCAATATGATATTTCACCCATAAGAAAGACGAGAATTGAGAGAGTGGGAGATGGAGGGACTAACGTAACAGCGACATATTTAAAGAGAGAAGGATAACCCCTTGAGGCATATAAAAATTCCAACCAAGATCTCTTCTTCGCCCTCATTGATTATCGAAGAACACGAACCCATATTTTAAAAACCCTAGAAAATTTCCACAAGAAATTCGAAGAAGACGATAGTTAGACCAGAGATCTAAGGTTAGAAGCGCGGCGGCGGTCAAGCGCGGGACGGCAGGGGCAAGGCGGAGAGGAGGGCGATGGTGGTCAGATCGTCGGAGACCCTGACAGAGAGATACGAGATGAGAGAGGGTAGGATCTGAGTACTTACAAAATTATGCCAAATCAAAATAGATAAAAGAATGGTGCAATGAAATTTATTTTGAGTGAATATAAGTCTATTTCTATACTTAGTCGATTTTTGAGTTTTCATCTGCCTCAAAAATCAATTCTTTAGTGGGAAATTTTCCCCCCATTTTAAATTGGTAAAATTTTAGTAATTTTTTTTCTTGTTTTGAGTAATATAACTACTTCTTTATATTTGACTGTAGTCAAATTATATCATATTTTAGTGGGAAATTTCCCTCCATTTTAAAATAGTGAAATTTTGATCATTTTTAATTTTTTGAGTATTACAACTACTTTTTTATATTAGCTGTAGAGAAAAAAAGATAATTAGCTACAGCTTTATATTCGACTAGAGTCTAATATATGCCTAAAAAAAGGTGACCGTAGTCTGTATTCAAAGACTCCATTAAAAGGCTAAACTAGAGTTACAAAAAAAAAAACTGTAGTTGTATCCCATATATCTAGTAGTGTGACTCACCCCATAAATCCCTCTCCTTGTACATAAAGGAATAGCTCAGGTGAAGCAGGAGTGCTAGTCAAGGTAGATCTCATGATGACCTGTGGCATAAGAAGTATCTTTTTGGGAAATGGGTATCAGGTTTTTGAAACCGAGCTTGTATGCTCGTGAAAGTTTTATATTGTTTTTAAAAAAGAACTTTTATAATGTAATAACGTCTAGATAATAGGCCCGAAACTCTTTTTACGTTTTGAATTCGGTAAGCACGATTATGGGCCCGTGCTTACGAATAACAAGCTAGGTTAGTCCGTACTTTTGTAACTCTTTTAAAAGCAAAAATTTTTACTGGGTTTTCAGCGGACTAGCTCTAGGAACCCTTGTTATTCCTTATATGTAAATTAATTTCATTTTCGATGTTGCTTGATAAACGTTTTGTAAATGACGTTTGAAAATGTTTTATGTTCATTTTGTTTGAAAACATAAATGGTTATGAAAATGTTATGGGAAAGGTCGCGCTCCGAGGACGACGGGTGTCCACCGGGCCGTGACAGAGTTTTTGGTATCAGAGCCACAGGTTTAGTCATTTCTGTAGACTGTGAGATCTATTAGTCGACTGAGCATCTTGTTTACGGTATGAGTGTCTACATGTGTTATCTTTTTGTTTATGGTTACTAGGAATATGAGGGTATGAATGTGTTGGTGTGTTGTGTTTCCTGTTAGATTCGTTGAAGTGTCTGAAATGCTATTTTGAGCCTTCTGGCGTCGTTCGGTTTCTGACCTGGCTATTGTTATGTGATCCCTTCAGAATCAGAGAGTAATGGCAGAGGGAGGAGAAAGTCTTGACGCTCGTATCGCAAGGATAGAGCAATCATCGGAAAGACAGGCTAGAGAAGCGCCGCAAAGAGATGAACAACCGGAGAGACAAAACCGTTTGATGACCTTGCTGCTTGAATGGATCGACAGGTTCAACCGGATCCTCATCTAGCTGCCGAGAACGAACCTCAAGAACCTCTTCCAGCCTTACTGGTAGTGAGAGCGGAGGAGCTCAACTATCGTATTCCTGAGGTAGCCCCTGTTGTAGGAGAGCCAGTGTACGAAGGATTCCGAAAGCAGAAGCCACCAGTGTTCGAAGGAGGTCATGATCATTTAACGCCTGAGAATTAGATCAAGAGGATCCAGCAGATCGTCAGCTACATGCAATTGTCCGACGCGGAGCGCGTAGCTTGCACGATCTATCAGAGTACTTTTGAGGCTCGAAGCTGGGGGAAAGTAACTGTCATGTCGGAGGATGTGACGACCATGACATGGGTACACTTCATCAACCTCTTTCACGAGAAATACCTGAGCGATGCAAGCACATCCGGTAAGATTCGAGAGTTCATGAATCTGCGTCAAGGGAAGATGCCAATAGCGGAATACATTGTGAAGTTTGACGAGCTGGCAAAGTTTTCTACGTCCGTGGTTCCGACCGATCAAGAACGGAAGACGAAGTTTATGCACGGTTTGAACGTTGAAATCGTGAAGCTGGTGGAGAGTGGAGACACTGGGCCCAGAACCTACGCCAGTGCAGTTCAAAGGGCATTGAGGATCGACGCTTGGCGTGGAGATCTGGCAGTTTCTGATCCAACCCCTTTGACTGTAGTGCCGCCACCATAAACTAGTTCAAACACAGGGAATCAGTCCACGAGGAATCGCTCCCAGCAGCAGTCAGGACGCCATAATCCGACGAACTATGGAAATCAACCTCATCAGAGGAATCAGTCGGGTGGCGGAAACTCGTACGAAAAAGGTAAGCGCTTCCAGAAAGGTGGCCAGAACGTCGACAATAAGCGCACCAGATCTGACAATCAGAACATCCCTCAATGTGTGAAGTGTGGGAACCGACATCCAGGTGAGTACCGAGCCAATAGTGTTAATTGTTACAATTGTGGCCAAGTAGGCCATTATTCCAAAGCCTATCCAAACCAGAGACAAGGAGATGTACCAGCCAAGGCCCCACCGAAAGTCAATGCTCGAGTGTTCACTATTCGTGAAGATGATGTGGGTGCGGGGACGTCCACTGCAGTTACAGGTCAGCTTTCTGTGGGAAATCTTTCAGCTTATGTACTTATGGATTCAGGTGCTACACATTCATTTATCGCATCTAGAATAGCTGAAAAGTTAGGAAGTGAAAAGTTGAATTTTTTCTACCCGTTCATAACTGTTAAGTCCGACAAGAGATCTGTTCGAATATAAGTCATGGTTCAAGAACGTACTGATTTACGTTCAAGGTAAAGAGCCGATGGCTCATCTGATTGAACTTGAAATGGTTGACTATGATGTTATACTCGGGATGGATTGGTTAAGTAAGCATTATGCGGTAATCAACTGCAATAAGAAGGAGGTTATGTTTCAAGCTATAGGGAGTGAATCGTTTTACTTTCATGGATCATCTCGGAAACCAGCTCTTCTAATGGTGTCAGTAGTGAGAGCCTTAAGGATGCTACATAGTGGATGTTCTGGATTCCTAGCAAGCGTAAGCGATGTATCGAAGGAACAGAAGGTAGAAGCGAAGGATATTCCAGTCGTAAGGGAGTTTCTAGAAGTATTTCCTGAAGATCTACCAGGGTTACCACCTGATCGGGAGATCAAATTCTTCATAGAATTGATTCCTAGAACTGCACCGATATCGAAGACACCATACTGGATGGCTCCAGAGAGTTGAAAGAGCTTAAGACGCAGTTACAAGAGTTGTTGGATAAAGGTTTCATCCGTCCAAGTCATTCGCTATGGGGAGCGCCGGTGTTATTCGTGAAGAAGGCAGATGGTTCTCTAAGGTTATGCATCGACTACCGAGGATTGAACCAGGTGACTAATAAGAATAAATACCTGCTTCCTCGTATCGACGATTTGTTTGATCAATTAGCGGGAGCGCAAATCTTCTCAAAGATCGATCTACGTTTGGGCTATCATCAGCTTAAGGTCCGAGGTGAAGACATCCCGAACACAGCATTTCGAACGCGGTATGGGCATTATGAGTTCTTAGTCATGTCCTTTGGACTAACCAATGCTCCTGCAGCATTAATGGATTGAATGAAACGAGTGTTTGATGCGTTCTTGGATAAGTTCGTGATCATTTTCATAGATGAATTCCTCATATACTCGAAGACTCAGCTTTTCTAAGTTCGAGGACGAAACTTCTCTAATGGGTTAGGGGTTGTGAAACCCGAATTTTGTACACGTCAGATTATGTAAAAATTTCCTCTCATCAATAAATAAAGGAAATTTTCTTCTCTCTGTGTTGAATGAATTATAAAATTCACAATCTATTTCGTTTCAGTTTATCAGAGATGTTCTCTCTATACTTTCTCGTTTCACTTTCTAAGTGAAATTTTAGAATTTCGGAAGAAATTCATAATGAATTTGGATGAATCAATAAGGAAATGATGAATTTCGATAATCCAAATATAAGGAAAAGAATTTTTGAAAGCACTTGGACGCTATAATAAATTTAAGTGCTTGAGAACGAAGGAAATAATATTTAAGGTTGACGAAATTTCGGAATAAGAATATTCGAGTCAACTCAATATTATTTTTATTTTCCGAATAAAATTATTCAGAACATACTCGGATATTTAAAAAAATCCCGAGAGTAAAAATAAATTTCGGAATCCCTTAAATATATTTAAGATGACGGGAACTAATGAGAATTTTCTCGGTTATATCTCGAGAATATTTTCAACTTAATTAAGGACAAAGTTGTGAAGTTTTATTTTGGAAGGACTTGTGTGCAACAAAATGAGGGACGAGATTGAAAGAAAAAGTTGAAGAAGGGCTGTTTAGAGAGTGACGTGTCCTTTGAGTAGTGGGCCACTGTCACGCCCCGGTAAAAGATGAGGCGTGTTATAATATTTGGCTCGATTTTAAAAAAATATATATTTTCAAGAATAATAATTCTCATATATCATTTTCGAAAAACAATAATACTTTCATATAATAGTACTATCCTTGTCCCGTGTAGATCTCCATACACGTACAAGTAT
Source organism: Urtica dioica subsp. dioica (assembly GCF_054948205.1). Classification (NCBI taxonomy): domain Eukaryota; kingdom Viridiplantae; phylum Streptophyta; class Magnoliopsida; order Rosales; family Urticaceae; genus Urtica; species Urtica dioica. Next base: position 41,107,188 of record NC_142763.1, read on the forward strand.
AACCCCGCAGAAAAGTAAACGTGCATTGAATGATGAGATATGCAAATGCAAAATGCGATTTTTATGCTGGTGGCCTGCCACCGCCTGCCCACATAACCCGTGGCAGCCCTCTGATCAGAATGGTTCACTCTCCACACCCTTTTATATATACGCATGCATTCTCCGCTTCGTATATATAAGTATCCGGCTATCCCAGGCCAATAAAGAAAAATATTATATTTATATTTTTCAAATAAGGGATATATGTATAATACTGAAAATATTCTCAACTTCATAATCGGATATACCGAATTGAAGTTCCGCCACATTTTCTAAGAACGGTCTAGGTTTCGTGTCACATTCACAACCATTTTCATTTCGAAAATAATATATACTTGAGGCCAAACCATAAAATCAGGAGAGAAGGGTTATAATAACCTACCTCGAGAGTAAGCGTCAATATCGCTCTTCCACGAGACGTTCGCTCGTCCTGTGAACCTGAACGTTCACTAATACCGAGAATCCAGACGTTCACTTATTCCGTGAACCCTCTAAATGACTTTCAATCTTGAGTCCTATCACGGTAAATCAAACCGATCCTGAATCAGAATCTTGCGAGTAATCCACAATACTCAAACTCAAACATACGATTTAAAAATCGTAGGACTCAAAGACATTTCTAACTATAAAGTCCAAAACTCGCATTCCTTGAACGAGTCTAATTTCATTTCCATAATGAAATCTGAAAATAGTTCTAGCGAAACAAGTATAAACCTTTTCTTTTCCAAGTTCAAAACCGTCAATAACTTATCTCAAGTCATCATTTATCCATACTCAAACTTTTCATATAAAAAAAACACATGGTCAAAGCCAACAATTCCACACGGCCACTATACAACTCTCGGCCAAAACTTTTTCACACGGCCAAAAACAAGAATTTCAACACCAAAAATCCGAAAATCCGAAATTAATCAATCTTACAAATAATCTCAAGCATACCATCAATCCAAGAATCACCCAAGCATGTCCAAAACAAAATCCCCCAAATTTTCAGATTCAAAACCCTAAAAACCTAATTCTCGTCCACAATTCAAAGAAAAAATCAAGGGACGTGCTTGAATCTACAATTTCAAGTTATGAGCATCTCAAACCGAGTCTAAACATCAATGATAACAACTCAATTTCATAGAATCTCACTTCGAAATCAAAATCCCCAAATTCACGTATGAACCCTAGATCTCAAATCAATTCGGGTAAGTATTCTTCCCACCTTGTTGCTGTGAAATCTAACGTCTACAAGGAGCTCCCGCTCTTTCCCGGCGTGTCTTTCTCGGGCGGCGGCTGGTGTGAGCTCGCGGCGGTGGATTTCTCTCGGCCGGGGCGTGCGCTGGAGCTCGGGTTCTGGAGCTGGTGGCCGAGCGCGTCCTCTCCTTCTCTCTTATTCTCAGTCGGTCTCCCTCGCTCTCTTCTCCTCTCTCTCGCTCGATCTCTCTTTCCCTCCCTCTCGGTTCTCTCCTTCTTCTTCTTCTCTTTTCTTTTCTCTTCTTTTCCTTTCTTGCGTTTTACCTTTCTCTGGTTTCTTTGGCCGAGTGACACCAATCACTTGAAGAAGATTCCACACACTAATGACGTGGCATGCTCAAACTTATCCTTTTAATTACAAACCAACCTCTTTTTCTTGTTTTCTTTCAAATGGGTCCCTTAAAAATTGTTACAACCACGTCCTTTCATATAATTATTTAATTAAATCCATAACCAAACGGATTATAATTATATGTTTCGAACCGAGAATTTTCTCGTTCGTTCTCAATTAATTAAAATATATTTAAGGTTTCTCGGAATTAATTCTCGTCCTTGAGAATTTATTTTCTTAAATTAAATTCCGGAATATCTCCTCGGAAAATAATTTATTATACGAAACAAACTCGATAAATCCTTTATTTTATCCCGAGATTTCTCCTTACCTTAATATATTTCAAAACCAAAAATACTGGAAATACTACTTAGAAAATTAATTTACATAATTTTCTCGTCCTTTGTTTAACTTAATTTACAACATTAAGTTTACAATTTCGAGTCGCTACAGTTCTCCCCTCCTTAGAGAAATTTCGTCCCGAAATTTAAGATCTAACTGGGTCCATGGAAGAAGTACGGATATTTTCCATCATATCACTTTCCAGTTCCCAGGTCGCTTCTTCGCTTCCACGATGTGTCTACAAAACCTTCACCAACGGAATCTCACGGTTACGAAGACTCTTCATCTTTCTATCGACAACCTGGGTTGGCACTTCATCATAAGTGACATCCTCTTGGATCGGTACATCTTCGAGTTGAACGATAGCTGTAGGATCGTTCGTTAATCCAAAAGGCATTACCAGGAACTTAAAATGACCATAACGAGTCCTGAAAGCCGTCTTGGGAATATCTTCTTCACGAACCTTCAGCTGATGATACCCAGATCTCAGATCTATCTTGGAAAAGAATCGAGATCCTCCCATTTGGTCAAACAACTCGTCAACTCTTGAAAAGGTATCGAGGATAAGATCAATACATAACTCTATCTCCCGATCAGGCGGCAGACTAGTTAACTCTTCTGGAAAACGTTGGAAAATTCATCCACAACAGAAATAACTAATCATGTATCAGCGTCTTTTACATCGGCTTCTGATGCCGAAAGAAGTGCCTAGCATGAAAAGTTTCTTCGTACTCCAACGTAAGACTTCATGATACCATTCTGCATCCCATGGTCTTAGCTTTCCTGATAAGAAACTATCTCCCTAGATTCCATACGTAGTTTTACTCTTTGACAAAGGAGATCTAGCTGAACTCTATACGTTGACAACCAATCTATGTCAGAACATTACCTTTCACGTACATAGGTTGTCCACGTATTTTACCAATTCAGCCAACATTTCTAGGCCGCATCCTAGAAGACTTTCCATGTAAGCTCATCCTTGTTCATATGCTTGGCTATCTTTAGACATAAACCTCAAAGCCATCCTCAAACCTTATGCACTTCATGAGCTTGGTTTCAATACTGAGAGTGCAAAACGCACCCTATCACAACCTTGTCTCTGATTGAGACGCTATCATCTTCCTTTATCAAGGTCCACCAACTTTCATCCAGAAAGCATTGTACGTAGAACAATCCCTCCATTTGTTCCTACGTCACGAGCATCGTACGTTTTCGTGTGCAGTCCTTACGTTAAACTAGCACGAGCTTCGTGCTTAGCTACCATGAACTCTACGCAATACTCTAGCGGAGTTCTGACTATATCCAACTGCATTACGATATTTCTGACCCAAAAACCTGCAACTTGCAGAACCATATATCCTTAAATGCGTGAATATAGAAGTCCTAGAACTTTCAAAGACATCGACTTCTAGACGTACACGCGCTTCATCCTAAACACGTGTTGTCACTTCCTGAAAAACGATTCATTACTTGGCCATACTCAAGAGGCTCAAGTGAACAAAAAGATCCTTGTAACAAAGGAACATTCGAAGGACTTGCATCAGGCGACCTTCTAAAACTACTATCAATGGACTATAAGGGTAAAGTAAACCGAGTATGCATTCCCTAGAGATTCTTAACCTAGAGCTCTGATACCACCCTGTCACGCCCCGGTAAAAGATGAGGCGTGTTATAATATTTGGCTCGATTTTTAAAAAAAATATATTTTCAGGAATAATAATTCTCATATATCATTTTCGAAAAACAATAATACTTTCATATAATAGTACTATCCTTGTCCCGTGTAGATCTCCATACACGTACAAATATAACCCCGCAGAAAAGTAAACGTGCATTGAATGATGAGATATGCAAATGCAAAATGCGATTTTTATGCTGGTGGCCTGCCACCGCCTGCCCACATAACCCGTGGCAGCCCTCTGATCAGAATGGTGCACTCTCCACACCCTTTTATATATACGCATGCATTCTCCGCTTCGTATATATAAGTATCCGGCTATCCCAGGCCAATAAAGAAAAATATTATATTTATATTTTTCAAATAAGGGATATATGTATAATACTGAAAATATTCTCAACTTCATAATCGGATATACCGAATTGAAGTTCCGCCACATTTTCTAAGAACGGTCTAGGTTTCGTGGCACATTCACAACCATTTTCATTTCGAAAATAATATATACTTGAGGCCAAACCATAAAATCAGGAGAGAATGGTTATAATAACCTACCTCGAGAGTAAGCGTCAATATCGCTCTTCCACGAGACGTTCGCTCGTCCTGTGAACCTGAACGTTCACTAATACCGAGAATCCAGACGTTCACTTATTCCGTGAACCCTCTAAATGACTTTCAATCTTGAGTCCTATCACGGTAAATCAAACCGATCCTGAATCAGAATCTTGCGAGTAATCCACAATACTCAAACTCAAACATACGATTTAAAAATCGTAGGACTCAAAGACATTTCTAACTATAAAGTCCAAAACTCGCATTCCTTGAACGAGTCTAATTTCATTTCCATAATGAAATCTGAAAATAGTTCTAGCGAAACAAGTATAAACCTTTTCTTTTCCAAGTTCAAAACCGTCAATAACTTATCTCAAGTCATCATTTATCCATACTCAAACTTTTCTTATAAAAAAAACACATGGTCAAAGCCAACAATTCCACACGGCCACTATACAACTCTCGGCCAAAACTTTTTCACACGGCCAAAAACAAGAATTTCAACACCAAAAATCCGAAAATCCGAAATTAATCAATCTTACAAATAATCTCAAGCATACCATCAATCCAAGAATCACCCAAGCATGTCCAAAACAAAATCCCCCAAATTTTCAGATTCAAAACCCTAAAAACCTAATTCTCGTCCACAATTCAAAGAAAAAATCAAGGGACGTGCTTGAATCTACAATTTCAAGTGATGAGCATCTCAAACCGAGTCTAAACATCAATGATAACAACTCAATTTCATAGAATCTCACTTCGAAATCAAAATCCCCAAATTCACGTATGAACCCTAGATCTCAAATCAATTCGGGTAAGTATTCTTCCCACCTTGTTGCTGTGAAATCTAACGTCTACAAGGAGCTCCCGCTCTTTCCCGGCGTGTCTTTCTCGGGCGGCGGCTGGTGTGAGCTCGCGGCGGTGGATTTCTCTCGGCCGGGGCGTGCGCTGGAGCTCGGGTTCTGGAGCTGGTGGCCGAGCGCGTCCTCTCCTTCTCTCTTATTCTCAGTCGCTCTCTTCTCCTCTCTCTCGCTCGATCTCTCTTTCCCTCCCTCTCGGTTCTCTCCTTCTTCTTCTTCTCTTTTATTTTCTCTTCTTTTCCTTTCTTGCGTTTTACCTTTCTCTGGTTTCTTTGGCCGAGTGACACCAATCACTTGAAGAAGATTCCACACACTAATGACGTGGCATGCTCAAACTTATCCTTTTAATTACAAACCAACCTCTTTTTCTTGTTTTCTTTCAAATGGGTCCCTTAAAAATTGTTACAACCACGTCCTTTCATATAATTATTTAATTAAATCCATAACCAAACGGATTATAATTATATGTTTCGAACCGAGAATTTTCTCGTTCGTTCTCAATTAATTAAAATATATTTAAGGTTTCTCGAAATTAATTCTCGTCCTTGAGAATTTATTTTCTTAAATTAAATTCCGGAATATCTCCTCGGAAAATAATTTATTATACGAAACGAACTCGATAAATCCTTTATTTTATCCCGAGATTTCTCCTTACCTTAATATATTTCAAAACCAAAAATACTGGAAATACTACTTAGAAAATTAATTTACATAATTTTCTCGTCCTTTGTTTAACTTAATTTACAACATTAAGTTTACAATTTCGAGTCGCTACAGCCACCTGTCCCCTGTGTGGCGTGAGGAGGAGCTGCCACGTGGCATTTCTTTCTTCTCCTCCTCTAATTTTCGGCCACCTCACCCTCTCACTCCTCTTTCTTTTATTTTCCTTTCTTTTCCTTCTTCTTCTTCTTTCTCTCTTTTCGTTCTTCTTGTCCCGCGCGAGAAACCCATCTGCAACAAGGAAAAAAAAATTATGCCATTATCATCATCATCACCGAGCCTCACCATCACCACCCGACCTCATCAGCTGGGCTCCTTCGTTCACGTGCGCTCCAAGCTGAGGAGAACGAGACTCACCGAGAGCCGCCGCGACGCCGGAGCAAGCGAAACCACCGGGAAAAAGTGAGAACCCTCCAAAGAAGCTTGAATTTGTGGATTGAGGTAAGAATTCCTCTCCCTGGATTGAAATTCGAAGCTAGGGTTCATGAGATAGGATTTGGGGGTTTTCGAAATCCGAGTGAAATCTGTGAAATTGGTTGGTTTTGATTGTTCATTGAACTCGGTTACTGATGGTTATAGCTCGAATATGAGGATTGATTTCAGATTTCTTGGTTTGAGTTGATTTTGGCCGAAAATCTCATGAACTAGGTTTTCAATTTGGGGCTTTTTGATTCTGCGTTTTAACTAATGATTCTGAGACGTGTTATGACTCTTTTAGTGTTTGGGTTTTGTTTGACAAGCCTCGTTTTGAATTTTGTTTGATTTTTGGACGAATTTTGGTGATTATGTGAACATGGCCGTGTGATTTAGTGAATATTTTGGTTAGAAATTATGGATTGATGTTGTTATGTGAGGTTGTGATGATGTTAGTGGATTCTGGTTTCTGAAGGTTATTAGTGAGGCTGTGATGTTTGATTTGAGTTTGTGAATTTTGGGTTATAGTGTTGCTCGGCCGAGAGATGTGGTTGCTTGGCCGTGTGAGCATGTTTTGGCTTTGGCCGTTTAGTGACGTAAAGTCTGAGCCTCGAGAATTATTTTGTGATCGATGTTGTGTTATAGCATTTGGTTACTTGGATTCGTGTTTTGGGTCGAGATGTCGGAATTTGAATTTCAGGATTGATTATGAGTTTGGAATCATGAAATTGACTCGTTATCGGATTCCGATACTTGATTATAGATCTAGACAGACAAGCGGGAATTGGACGAGTCGAAGGCGACGAAGTCGGGTTTTAAAGATTTCAAGAAAAGAGTTATCGAAGTAAAGCTCGATTAACTCGTGAGTTTTTTTAAATCTCTTAAAGCGTTTAAATACTCTTGGATTTTATTATGTAATGTATTTCTTGTAGTTAAATAAATAATTTATGAAAATTTATTTAACAAGGTTTAAGAATTTAATTTAACTACTCGCTTTGAATTCTCGGTTACTTTTTATTCGGATTCATTTATTTAAGAGTCATAATCATATTATTCGAATTTAATTTAATCATAATCAGATACGAAAATACGCGAGTCTTAAATAAGTTTGACTTCCGAAAAATCGGAGAATAATAAATTTTATTCTCGAATTCCGAACCGACTCGACCACCGGGTCGTGACACTTTTCCAGCATCGTCAACTTTCTCGATCATTTTTGGTGGACACATTTTAGCTCCGGTGATGAAGCCTTGAAGGTTGTGACCTTTGATCGCTGATAGGATTTGTGAGCGCCAAACAGAGTAATTCTCTCGAGCGAGCTTCACAGAGATCGCCGTGCTCAGCTACAGAAAGAATGGAGAGAAGTTGCGATGAAGACTCGTTGCTATCCAGACGAAGATGATAAGATCTCATTTGTGTGTTCGAACGCTATTGAAGCGCTCTGATACAAAGTCGATATTTAAACGAGATTATTCTGAAATCACAATCACAAAAACGAGAGAGAATTTGGGAATCAAGATCTTATTGATTGATTAATTCTCATTACAATTATTGATATAAATACTTGATTATGTACAATGTATTTGCATAACAGAATGCCTAACTAACTGATCCTAGCCGACCTGCTGACTCATCTACATTTACTCTGTGAGTATCTAATGGCTGACGTGGCAGTGTCCTCAATAGTGACGAATCCAGAGATTTGATTAAGTGGGGGAACAAAAATTTAAAATTATGTTAAAAAAATTTGGCTGTCAATTAACGCTAATCATTCCGAACTAAAAACCAAATTAATATTTTAAAATAAAACTTTATTTTAGTAATGCCTTTCGATTGAGTAAAAATTAACTCGTTTGTGTGTGCATAGAGAATGGATTTTTTGAATATTTTAATATATAAAAATAATAATATAGATTAATTATTTATTATTTAATTATCAAAATTACCAGATGTTGACACGTGACATTGACATCCAAAGTTAACAGCTTGATAGTGACAGAGATACAAAAAATCGAAAGTAAGTATTTATCCTGCGATTTTTAGACAATAAGTATAGAAGTGCAACAACTCGCAAGCATCAAGTATTTATGCCGTCATTTTCTCTACATACACACTAGATAATGCCATGCTGATAGTCTTATATATAATTTTATACATATTAAAAGTAACATATTTGCGATATAAAACATTATTTTATGCATATAATTTTTAACCTATTAGATTCAAAATCAATGAAGTAATTATTAATATTATTTAACATAGAAATATAAGTATTATTTTTAAATATAAGATATGTGAGGGGGGATAGTGAAAAGTTATTGCGCGGAATTATGGGACAATCCACTTTGACTCGTTTTCATAGTTTGCGCACTTTTGTATTACCTCTTCTTACTGCCGTATTTATGCTAAAGCATTTTCTAATGATACGGAAGCAAGGTATTTCTGGCCCTTCATAGAAAGTCTCTCATAGCTAGCTATTTGTAATCAATCATTCATTACTTCGGGAAGAAATAAAAGTATTTTATTGCTACAAATATGGATTATTGATAAGAATATGAAATGTATTTGGATATTTCTCTTCAGCTCTAAAAAAATAGTTAAGTTTTTTATTTATTTTTTTTATTCGACACTCATAGTTTAAGTGAATTTTTGTAAGATTAAATGGATTATGAGAGTGTGTGACTTGAACTATTGAAACAAGGTTTCTCATTATTATATTAACGGATAATATCAACAGTATCCCTTCAGTTTAATCGAAATGCGCGATTTATACCCCCAGTTTTTAGAAATATCAGACATATCATTTCAGTTTAATATAAATGACATATATCTCCCCTAAAAATATGTTATATTTCAAATACCACCATTTTCGTTTATTTTTTTACAATAAATAATTTGAATTCTCCAAAATACTCCTAATAGAATAAATATTTATTTGCTATTTTATTAAAAAAAAATTAAAAATTCTCTTATAAATAAAAATCCTTAACTTTTTATAAAGAAAGTTTTGAATTTAAATTTTTTTATATATAATATAGAAAATAAAAAATTATTTCATTAAGGCTATTTTGGAGAATTCTAATTATTTTTTTAAAAAATAAACGACCAAGTGGTATTTGAAATATAACATTTTTTAGGGGAGACATATGTCATTTATATTAAACTGAAAGGATATGTCTGATATTTCTAAAAACTGAGGGTATAAATCACGCATTTCGATTAAACTGAATGGATATTGTTGATATTTTCTCAAATGTTAATTATCGATAAGGATTGTAAGGATTGTAATGTCGTCAGAGTGATGCGGTTAGAGGTGAGAAGAAATTTCACATATCAGTTTTCGTAGTCAATTAATTGTGAGATTCACAAAACAGAATTTAAATCTCATAGTTTCTTCCTCTGAGTAAATCATAATGCCCTAAAATGGCAAAAAATAGTAAATAAGAAGCTCTTATAAAAAGAAGATCCCAAAAAGTATAATCAGAATATATAAATACAACTTTCAGATTTAGACCCTATAATTCGATTTCACGTCAAACATATGTTTAGTTTGAATATATGATTATTATGGGATGGCTATCCGCTATATGTATTTGAAGTTGTCTTGTCAAGCATGGATATCTCACCTATATGTAGGTCAATGAATATATAATATACATATATATATATGTATCAGTTATCATGTAATCTATCAATCAAAATAATATTATTCTAGAAGTACATAATATATTTGCGATTATACTTATACTGTAGGTCAATGAATATATATTATACATATATATATATATATATATATATATATGTATCAGTTATCACGTAATCTATCAATCAAAATAATATTATTCTAGAAGTACATAATATATTTGCGATTATACTTATACATACATGTGGCCAAAACTATGTAAATTATATTGTTTCACATGACTTGTGGATGGTGATTTGTTATAATCTGTATAATTCATTTTGATGTTACGTTGTACGTCTCAAAACTCATGAAAACGTATGGAGTCACTGTTATATATATATATATATATATATATATATATATATATATATATATATATATAATATTATGGTTGATCATGGCCCTCATTATTCATGCTTGATAACGACGTCGAAGACAGAGGAGTAAGATAGTTTTTCTGTTACTTAGTAATGATATATACTCAATTGATACGTGTAATATTGATTAGTCTGAAATCTTTTATAAAGAAAAAGCTATATATTCACAAATAAACTAAATCCCTACTCTCGAGTCGATACCCTTTTTATATTAGAAAATATAAGACAGTATTACGATTTAACCACTTTCACACTTAGTAAAATATGTTAAACAGTACAAATAAAGCAAAAATTTATTGTGCTTATAGGCAAAGGAAACGCTTTAGTAAAGATATGGATGTGGCCATAGGCATTATTTCGGATAATAAAGATAGTACTTTTATCATATGACTGACAAAAACCAAATTTTATACCTTATACTATCGTAAAAGGTGAACCGAATTTATTAGCCAACATAAAAAGTAACAAAGAAAGATGTGTGTGAGAACGGTTTATATAAAATTTATTGAAGCAAATTAATATACTCACGTGCAATAAATAGAAATAGTGGTTTGTCAAAGTGACCACGATTAATGTTAGCAATATTATGAAAAAAATTGTATGAAAAAAAATAATTTACGAAAATTGATTAAGTAAAATAAAAAAATTAATTAAAAATTAAGAATGACAATCTAACAACGTAACCAATTTCAAACGTGATATTTAGGATCTAGCCAACATTTGATAAACGTATGTGTGTGTGTGAACGGTTTATATAAAATTTATTGAAGCAAATTAATATACTCATGCGCAATAAATAAAAATCGTGGTTTGTCAAAGTGACCACGATTAATGTTAGCAATATTATGAAAAATATTGTATGAAAAAAAAACACAATTTACGAAAATTGATTAAGTAAAATAAAAAAAATTAATAAACAATATAAGAAGGACAATCTAGCAACGTAATCAATTTCAAACGTGATTTTTATGATCTATCCAATATTTGATAAATTCTATAATGCAGTTATTTGTCACGTCCGGGAAAGTGGGGTGTGATAGCTTGGTATCATATCTCTAGGTTAAGAGTCTCTAGAAAATGTATACTCGGTTTACTTTACACTTATAGTCCATCGATAGTAGTGTAAGAAGGTCGCTTGGTGTGAGACTTACTAGCTAATGTCAAGCCGTGCAAGGACCATGTGTCAACTTTAGCCTCTTGAGGACGTGGCTGTTGCAATCCATCGCACCGTTCACGAGATGGTTGTACATGCTATATATAAAGCGCTTGATAATTTTTCAAAAGTTGATAGTCTTGGGGAGTTTAAGAACTTTCATATCCCTGCATTGAAATGTGATGCTGATTTGAAAGGTGTAAATCATTGGTTTTAAATCATGGTTATGGAATTGGATACAATCAGAACTCCGCTAAAATATTGCGTAGAGTTCGCGATAACTAAGCTTAAAGATCGTGCTTGTATGGTGTGGAGACAACTTAAGCGGGCGTACAATGTTCACATAATGACATGGGAACAATCTGAAGAGTTGTTTAACAGACAATTTTTCCCATATAGTTTTCGAGATGAAAGGGTTGAAGAGTATATTGGACTCTGACAAGTAAACATGACAGTGTCTCAATGCGAGACAAGGATTGTGATTGGGTGCGTTCTGCCCATTTCACTATTGAAACCGAGCACATGAGGTGCATAAGGATTTTAGGCTAGTTTGAAAGCTTCAATTCAGAGGCAAATAGTCGCGTTAGAGATTCAAGTATCATGAATGGAAGGTTCGAGAGGAACATATCCTTAAGAATATATCCCAATGTCTTTTAGAATTCCATTTAGTCATTTTGAGTTCTTGTTGATGTCTTTTGGATAGACAGACACTCCAATAATTGTCATAAACATAATGAATCGAGTTTTCGACCGATTCTGGATCAATTTGTCATTGTCTTTATTGATGACATTTTGATTTATTTAAAGACTGCACAAGAGCATGAACAACATCTTAGAATCGTTCTTCAAACTCTTCAAGAGCATCGGTTATACGCGAAGAACGAGAAGTGTAATTTTTGGTTAAAAGAAGTTAAGTTTCTTGGGCATGTAATAACCAAGGATGGAGTATAAATGAATCCCTCTAAGGTTGAAGCAGTCTTGAAGTGGGAACAACAAAGTAATGTTGGAGAGATTAGAAGTGTTCTTGGATTGGCGGGATACTACATGAAGTTTATGAAAGATTTCTCACGTATAGCAACACTGTTGTTACGTTGTTTTGTTGGCTTTATTTTTTAGTGCAAGTTCTGTGGAAAGATGTCGGTCGTTTTGTTTTCACTTCTGGTATGACATCTTTCCTCCTGTGTGCAGACTCTTTTTCTGGCAAGTTTCCAGTTTTGACAGATTGCTTCGCTGGTGACTTATTGCTGAGTTATTGCCTTGCTGCTGTCTTCATTGCGAGATATCTGCCTCGCTGGTGCCTTCATTGCAAGATATCTCTCGCTGCTCTCTTCATTGCACGATATTCGCCTTGATGGAGTCTTTACTTTGTGATATTCGCTTGAGGCCGGGTAAGGAAACCCGAGATAACTTCCAGGATTGTAAAGCTGCTATAAAAGCCATGCGTTCCCCCTTAGCAGTGTGAATACTTTTGATAAAACACTCAGAGCTCTTAGACGTGCAAGACCGGCGGACTGGGAGGCTGTGTGTTTTGGTTATAAGTGGTGTATTCTCTCAAACACTATTCCACAAAGATTGAGTGTATGTGAGAGTTGGGTTTTGTGTTCTCGTGATTGAAGGCTCACGTACTGCTGAAGACTAAAGGTCATCCGAGCCAGGAGGTTGCTCGAAGGGTGGAATTAAGATGGAGCTCAAATTCAGGGGGAGTCCCTGTCTAGGTGATCACTGGTAGTAATAGTCTCTAGGTTTTATTGATTTGTTGATTGTAATCAGATATAAACCTTATGTGTACTATTGACTACAAGATAGTGAAAATCCTTTCCACTGACAGCGTGCCCCCAGATGTAGGTGTGTTTCACCGAACTGGGTAACCATATCGTGTGTACTTGTTTTCTGCATTGTTTTGTTGTTTATCCATATATGTGTTCAAGCAAGTTGTCGGACACATTGTCAACACATTGTGTGCGACATCTTGTCTTTGCGACTAATCAGAATTTCAATTGGTATCAGAGCAGGCACCTTGATCTTTAGGTGGTTTCCTGGATTTTTTTTTCTGATTGCCTATTATGGATAGTTCCCGAGAGGGAGGTTCTGTCAATCGCCCTCCAGTACTCGACGGAACCAACTATGGATATTGGAAGGCACGCATGACCGCCTTCTTGAAGTCCCTGGGTAGCCGAACATGGAAAGCTGTGATACACGGGTGTGAAGCTCCTATGACGACTGATGACAAAGGAGCCCGTACTGGCACAAAACCCGAAAAGGGCTGGACCCCCACTGAAGATGAGACGGCCCTTGGTAACTCCCGTGCTCTTAATGCTATATTTAACGGAGTCGATAAAGATGTTTTCAGGTTGATAAATACATGCACTACTGCCAAAGAGGCCTGGGAAATCCTCGATGTTGCCTATGAGGGAACTACAAAGGTCCGTGAACAAAAGCTCCAATATCTCACAACCAACTTTGAAGCCCTCACGATGCTCGAGGATGAATCAGTTGCTGAGTTCAACGTTCGCATTCGTGATCTCGCCAATGAATCATATTCTCTCGGGAAACCAATGACAGATGAAGATCTTGTTCGAAAAACCCTGAGAGCCTTGAGGTCTAGGTTCAAAATGAAAATCACGGCCATTGAGGAAGTTCATGACCTAAAGACGTTGAAGTTCGACGAGCTAATGGGATCCCTCATGACTTTTGAGCTCTCCCTTCCTAAGGTGGAAAAGAAACACAAAGGGATGGCCCTCAAAAGCTCTGTTCATGGACAAAGGGAACAGGTATATTCAGACTCTGACAATGATATTGACGATACTATAGCTATGCTTGCAAAAAATTATGGCAGGGTCATGAAAAGACTCAACCAGATGAATGGGAAAAATGTCCCGCAAGATGTCAAGGACAATTTCCAACAACGATTCCAGAAGAATACTAATCCTCACAGGAATAGTAAAAATGGTGAACGATCTGGGAAAGGCAAAGGCATTCAGTGCCACGAATGTGAAGGTTTTGGACATATTCAAAAGGAGTGTCCCAACTTCCTCAAGAAACAGAAAAAGGGATACAACGCTACTCTTTCAGATGAAGAAGATGAAGATAGCGACACAGATCAGATAAGTAACTTTGTAGCCTTTACTGCCTCTGTTCATACTCATGAGTCTACTAATGAATTTGGTGAATGCTCTCAGAAATATGTTCTAGATGAAGAACTATCTGACGATGCTATGAATGAAGCATACAATACCTTGCACACCAAATGGGTTGAGGAATCCCAGATTCTAGACAAACAGGGTGTTCTTATTCTTTCACTGACAAAAGATAAGGCAAGGCTCCTAGAGACGATTGTGGATCTGAAGAAGGAAGTCAGTCGGCTGAATGGCGAACTCGATCACATGACCAAAACTGTTAGAATGCTGAACTCTGGGACTGACAGCCTTGACAAAATACTCACCATTGGCAAACCTGCGAAGAACATGAAGGGGCTTGGATATACCCATGGAGCTTCATCATCCCAGACTACGTTCGTTCCCCAAAAGCAGACTAGCCAGATGTCGCGAAACTTGCCTCAACCATCTGGTAACAACAATTCTCATGATCTCTCTCGGCATCATCTCTCTGGATCAACCAGGTCTCCTGTCAACGGTCCTCGTTGGGTATGCCATTATTGTGGTAGGAAGGGCCATATCCGTCCTTTTTGCTATCGGTTGTATGGGAGAAATGTCCGTCAGCAAAGGTCCATTCACAGGAATGTCCCATCTCGTCCAGAACCTACTACTCGGCTGGAATGGAGAGTGAAAAATGCCTCTTATCGTGCCAATATTGCCTACATATCTCTGAGTGCATCCACCGGGAATGACTGGTATTTCGACAGTGGTTGCTCTCGCCACATGACTGGTGATCACACCTTCCTGATCAACGTGAAACCTTATTCTAACTGTCATGTTACCTTCGGAGATGGAGTAAAAGCCAAAATTGTGGGTAAAGGTCAATTAAACTATCCTGATATGTCTTGCTTGACTGAGGCTTTGTTGGTAGAAGGACTTACTGCTAACCTTATCAGTATTAGTCAGCTTTGTGATCTAAATTTGCATGTCAACTTTACTCGTGATAAGTGTGTGGTGATTAATGAGGAACAGGATGAACTTATGCGAGGAAACAGATCTCGTGACAACTGCTATATGTGGTCTCCCGTACCAAACAGCAATTGCCTCTTGACCAAAGTTGACGAAACCAAACTGTGGCACCAAAAACTTGGTCACCTGAATCTCAGAAGCATGCAGAAAATTGTCTCTGAGAAAGCCATCATCGGTGTCTCAAACCTGAAGATTGTAGAAGGAAAAATTTGTGGTGAGTGCCAGATTGGGAAACAGGTCAAGAAGTCTCACAAGATGGTGCAAAATCTTTCCACATCTCGTGTTCTGGAACTTCTTCACATGGACCTGATGGGACCAATGCAGGTCGAGAGTCTTGGAGGGAAGAGATACGTGTTCGTGTGTGTGGATGACTACTCCAGGTACACTTGGGTTGATTTTATTCGTGAGAAATCTGACACTTTTTCTGTTTTTGAAGCTCTATGTAAGAAGGTTCATAGAGAAAAAGGAGAGAGCATAGGCAAAGTGATCAGAATCCGGAGTGATCATGGAAGGGAATTTGAGAACATGAGCTTTGTTAAGTTTTGTACTGCAGAAGGGATAGCCCATGAGTTCTCAGCTCTAATCACACCACAACAAAATGGAATTGTTGAAAGGAAAAATCGAACCCTCCAAGAGATGGCTAGAGTGATGATGTTGGCCAAAGATATTCCACCACATTTCTGGGCTGAAGCTCTCAATACTGCCTGCCATATTCACAATAGAGTTACTATTCGTCCAGGTACTTCCAGCACTCATTATGAAATATGGAGGGGGAGAAAGCCGAATGTGAAATACTTTCATGTCTTTGGTTATGTTTGTTATATACTTGCTGACAGAGATCGTCGGCATAAATTTGACCCGAAAAGTGATGAAGGTATATTTCTTGGATATTCTAGAAATAGTCGTGCCTACCGTGTTTTTAACAAACGCACTAAGACTATGATGAAATCCATAAATGTGGTGGTAAACGATGATCATGATGCTACTAACTGTACTAATGATGAAGATGAAGTTTTTCCTAGTAACACAGATGTCAGGACAGATGCTGAAAACTCTTTGGACGACATCTCTACTGGAAATCCAAATGTCAGGACTGATGCTGATGACAAAGTAAGCGACATTGTTCAAGATGAAGGATCTCCTCCTGAGACTGAACAGATAATTCCTTCCCGAAGAATTCAGAAAAATCATCCGGCTCATGAGGTGATTGGCGAAATCAGTGAAGGAATAAAGACTCGTCCAAAACCTCCTGTTAACTACCGGGAGATGATTGGTAATCTCTGCTTTGTCTCTAAGATTGAACCTAAAAATTTTAATGAGGCTATTGATGATGAATACTGGGTTAATGCTATGCAAGAAGAACTTGTTCAGTTTGAAAGAAATGAAGTCTGGGAGCTTGTTCCTAAACCTGACAATGTGAATGTCATTGGAACTAAGTGGATTTTAAAGAATAAATCTGATGAACATGGTAATATAACTCGGAACAAAGCTAGACTTGTGGCACAGGGCTATTCTCAGGTGGAAGGCGTAGACTTTGATGAAACCTTTGCCCCTGTTGCGAGACTTGAAGTCATCAGACTCCTGCTTGGCATCTCTTGTCACCTGCACTTCAAGCTTTACCAGATGGATGTTAAGAGTGCTTTTCTCAATGGGTACCTGAATGAGGAAGTCTATGTAGCACAACCAAAAGGGTTTACAGATCCTTGCTCTCCACAGCATGTCTACAAACTCAGAAAAGCTCTCTACGGCCTTAAGCAGGCTCCTCGTGCATGGTATGAGAGACTGACCCAGTTTCTTGTGCAGAATGGCTATACCCGAGGTGGAGTTGACAAGACCTTGTTCGTGAAAAAGGAGAATGGCAATCTCATGATAGCTCAGATTTATGTTGACGATATCGTCTTTGGAGGAATGTCAAACAAGATGGTGGATCTTTTTGTTCGACAAATGCAGTCTGAATTTGAGATGAGTATGGTCGGTGAGTTAAACTACTTTCTGGGCTTTCAGATCAAACAAATGAGTGATGGTATCTTCATCTCCCAAAGTAAGTATGCCAAAAACTTGGTAAAGAAGTTTGGCTTGGAAAAATCTTCTCACAAGCGGACCCCTGCCGCTACTCACATCAAACTCACTAAGGATGAGCATGGAGAATCTGTTGATCAAAGCCTCTACATGAGTATTATTGGCAGTCTTCTTTACCTCACTGCCAGCCGACCAGACATAGCCTACTCGGTAGGTGTATGTGCGCGCTATCAAGCCAATCCCAAAGCTAGCCATCTGGCTCAAGCTAAGCGAATCATAAGGTACATCTTAGGAACTGCTGATTTTGGTTTACTGTATACCTATGATACTTCTTCTACGCTTGTGGGATACTATGATGCTGACTGGGCAGGTAGCATGGTTGATAGAAAAAGTACTTCTGGTGGATGTTTCTATCTTGGAAACAATCTCATCTCTTGGTTTAGCAAGAAGCAGAACTGTGTTTCCTTGTCCACAGCTGAGGCCGAATACATCGCCGCTGGGAGTAGTTGCACTCAGCTCCTCTGGATGAAGTAGATGCTTGCTGAGTACGATGTTGGTCAAGATGTCATGACATTATTTTGCGACAACATTAGCGCCATCAACATCTCTAAGAATCCAGTTCAACACAGTAAGACCAAGCACATTGAGATCAGACATCATTTCATTCAAGATCTGGTAGAAGAAAAGAAGATCAAACTCGAATACATTCACACCGAGAAACAGCTTGCAGATATTTTCACCAAGGCTTTGGATGCTAACCGGTTTGAAAATCTCAGATCCTCTCTTGGTTTATGCGTTATTGATCAATAGCAATTACTATTTATCGGAGGAATTTTTGGTTTTAACTTCTGTGCTAATCCTTCGCTGATTCTTGTTGTGAAATTTCTCTCATGGGCCCATGTATCTGGTTGGCCCATTCGACTGGTTTGCCGGGCTAAAATGCCAATTATTGTCTCTCTGGGCCTAAGACCGATCAAGGCCCACTTTAACTTTAAGTCACGACGTCATTTTACTCCCTACCATGCTCTCTTTCATCCAGACGGTTACATTAAGCTTTAAAATTTGAAATTACTTCTTAAGCTTTGTTTGAACTTTGAAATTTCCCGTTTCTCTTCGGTATTCTTAAGCTTTGTTTCCCATATTTCCTCGCTTACCCTCTTTGACAGTTACCTGTGTGGCAGTTCCCTTAAAATTCTTTTCAAAATGGTTGGCACAAGAAGCGGGATCAGTACCACCACTCCCTCTGAAAAGGTGAAAGCCACAATGAAGAAGAAAAATGTCGCGACAAGAAAGCTAGGCGCTGAAAGCAACATGCACGGAGTTAGGGTTCGAGGTCTTCGACCCAGTGTACGCGCCGATGGTCAGGCCGGAGGTGCGATCGCTGGGTCATCAGTTCCTCCTAAGAATCCATCTCTCTCCGCCGCCAGAAGCGCAATCCTCAAGAAAGCTGCTCTTTCCATCACTGACATCACAGGAGAAGCAAGTTCCAGCAGTTCGTCTGAGGAAGAAAGAAAAGGTGACGATGCTCCAGAAGAGGAAAACATCACCGGTGGATCCCCCATCGAAAGCCCTCACAAGGTTGTGCTAGGTAATCCTATTGCCTCTGTCTCTCCTATTGTCAATCCTAGGGATAGGGATTCGCTTCCCCATGTTCATGAGACTACTCCTGAGGATGCCATTGGAGGCATGTTGGGCTTGAGTAAAGAAGTCGCGAAAGATGTGCCTACATCTTCTCAGGGGCAAGAAAGAACGACTGACCCTGTCCAGGATGTTGGAGAGGATATCCTTGCTTCTCTGAAAGAGAAGGTTCAGAAAGATGACGACATGTGCCTAGCCACTCTTCTCTCAGAGAAGAGAAAGAAGAAAAGAAAGCTGGTGGAGGAAGCTGCTCCCACTACCATCCCTGCTAAAAAGAAGATGAAGAAACCGGTGAAGATGGGCTTGAACAAGAAGAAGCTGAAGGGAAAGTCTTTTGAAGAGACGATCCCAGATGTCCTGAAGGATTTGGAAGAGGAAGAGGTTGTTGCCCGTCCTGAGGCCGTGCCGCTCATCTCCAGGAAATCTGTCGGAGGCCAAAAGCTTCCCAAGGATGTCCCCGCCGCTCCTCTGGATAATGTCTCCTTCCATGAGGAAGATCGTGTCAGAAAATGGAGGTATGTCTTTCACAGATCTATTTTTCCGGAAAATGAACTGTCTAAAGAGGCCCTGGAGATTGATGTGATCATGGAACTTTTGTCCGATGCTCAACTTGAGAAAACTGTCTCTGGGATCGGGCCTTATTATCATAGACTGGTGAAAGAGTGCATTGTGAATTTGTCCTCTGAGATTGACCAGCCTCATCACCCTGAGTTTGGGAAGGTCTTTGTTCGTGGACATTGCTTTGATATATCGTCCACTGCCATCAACGAGTTTCTGGGAAGAGGAAAAATTGTCACTGCTGATCAGCTTCCATCCTTGGATGAGGTTGCCAAAGAGCTCACTAACGATGAGAAGAAGACTTGGCCCACCAAGGGTTCTCTGCCAAGTATTCTGTTCTGTACAGAATCGGGATTGCGAATTGGGCCCCTTCCTCTCACGGCTCAAGCATCAACTCCGACCTGGCATGCCTCATTTATCAGATTGGTACTCGGGCGTCCTTCGACTTTGGGGAGTTTGTTTTCAGCCACCTGGCAAAGCATGCTAAGTCCTATGCAGTGAAGCTTCCTATTGGCTTCCCTTCTCTCCTGTCAGGCATGTTGGTAGCTCAGAAGAGGGATCTGCTCAGGGCTGACGACATTGCAGGTAAACCTCCCAGTGAACTCTCCTTCAGTCCTAAGTTGTTTAAAGGGAAACATGCCAGGGATCTTGTCTTGCCATCTGTCGCAACATCTGTCTCTCTTGGTGGTACCATCAAAGTGGCTCCCCTGTCAGAAAGTGCCAAGAGCGATATTCTCAAGGGTTTGATGGAAGAAGTTGCTGCTCTTAAGGAAGTCATTGCTATCTCTACTCGAAGAAAGACTGCTTGTGAGCATCTTATCTCTGTCATGACTCTCTCCTCTACCACGGATGGTACTTCCACCTCTCAACCAAGTCACTCTGCGTGTCCTGATGAAGAAGAGACAGAGGATGGAGTCAGTAGCAATTCTCAGGGTTCTCATGCCAACAATGTCTCTGATCCCTTTGGTTGATGTTTATTAGTTCTGGTCTGTAACATCTAACATCTTTTTAGACATCGTTTTGGTTTCTCGCTACTTTTCTTTGTACTTTAGACTGATGTTGTCTCTCTGGATGTTTTGTAAGACAGCTTTCTCATTTTTTTTTCTGATGAATGCTATGCTGTTTTTCTAGTTCTCATTCCTTTACAGGGTGTTGTTTCCTCCCTCTGTGTTGGTCGATCCTTGCCTTTGGTATTATTTTGAGGCAATCAGGGGGAGATGCGTCATGAGGTCATTTATTTTGACTCTCTTCTCTGTTCATGACGCTTGTATGAGAACTGGTCCTCGAAGTGCTTGCCTAAAAAATAGCCAAATGGGGAGATTGTTGTTACGTTGTTTTGTTGGCTTTATTTTTTAGTGCAAGTTCTGTGGAAAGATGTCGGTCGTTTTGTTTTCACTTCTGGTATGATATCTTTCCTCCTGTGTGCAGACTCTTTTTCTGGCAAGTTTCCAGTTTTGACAGATTGCTTCGCTGGTGACTTATTGCTGAGTTATTGCCTCGCTGCTGTCTTCATTGCGAGATATCTGCCTCGCTGGTGCCTTCATTGCAAGATATCTCTCGCTGCTGTCTTCATTGCACGATATTCACCTTGATGGAGTCTTTACTTTGTGATATTCGCTTAAGGCCGGGTAAGGAAACCCGAAATAACTTCCAGGATTGTAAAGCTGCTATAAAAGCCATGCGTTCCCCCTTAGCAGTGTGAACACTTTTGATAAAACACTCAGAGCTCTTAGACGTGCAAGACTGGCGGACTGGGAGGCTGTGTGTTTTGGTTATAAGTGGTGTATTCTCTCAAACACTATTCCACAAAGATTGAGTGTATGTGAGAGTTGGGTTTTGTGTTCTCGTGATTGAAGGCTCACGTACTGCTGAAGACTAAAGGTCATCCGAGCCAGGAGGTTGCTCGAAGGGTGGAATTGAGACGGAGCTCAAATTCAGGGGGAGTCCCTGTCTAGGTGATCACTGGTAGTAATAGTCTCTAGGTTTTATTGATTTGTTGATTGTAATCAGATATAAACCTTGTGTGTACTATTGACTACAAGATAGTGAAAATCCTTTCCACTGGCAGCGTGCCCCCAGATGTAGGTGTGTTTCACCGAACTGGGTAACCATATCGTGTGTACTTGTTTTCTGCACTGTTTTGTTTTTTATCCATATCTGTGTTCAAACAAGTTGTCGGACAAATTGTCAACACATTGTGTGCGACATCTTGTCTTTGCGACTAATCAGAATTTCAAACACCAATGACCCGACTCACAAGAAAGAATGTTTGTTTTGAGTGGGATCACGAGTGTGAGATTTCTTTTCGAAGGCTTAAAGTTTGTTTGACTACTGCACCAATTCTTACTATCCCCGAAGATGGGCGAGTCGTACGAGGTCTACTCAGATGCTTCTAAAGAAGGTTTGAGATGCATTTTGATGCAAAACTGACGCATAGTCGCTTATGCTTCTTGTCAACTGAGGACTCACAAGAAGAACTACCCAACTCATGATCTAGAGTTAGCAGCCATCATTTTTGCGTTAAAGATATGGAGATTCTACCTTTATGGGGTAAGATTTCAAATATTTTATGATCATAAGATTTTGAAATATCTTTCCACTCAGAGATATTTGAACTTTAGGCAATGTCGATGGATCGAGTGTATGGAAGATTACGAGTTCACTCTCTGGTGTCATCCTGGAAAGGCTACTGTTGTAGATGATGCCCTAAGCATAAAAGGAGGAGGTGTTCTAGCCTCCTTAGCTTTACTCGATTGGAAAAAGGCAAATGGTAATTGGAGATTACTATATCAAGTTCTTTGAGAATCGTGATTCAACGGAAATTTAGAATTTGGTAAATGCACCGTACTTGTTACAGCAAGTAAAAAGAATCAACAACAAGATGAGCATTGTCTGGCATCTTGACAAGATTGCGGACTGGTGAGACGCTAGAGCCTTGAAATATTTTCCATCATGGAAGCATATGTATTTCAAGAATTTTTTAGTTCCACAAGTAAACGAGATCAAGAAAGCGATTATAGTAGAGGTGCATGAGTCTCGATATGCCATTCAATCGGGAGCCAACAAGATGTACCAGAATCTAAAGAAACAAATCTGGTGGCGCAATATCAAAGGAGACGTCCTCGACTATGTTAGGAGTTGCTAGAATTCTCTCAAAGTGAAAGTCGGGCGACATAAGCCGGGAGGAATATTGCAACCGTTACCCATACCTTGATGGAAATGGGAAGAGATAACCATGGATTTTCTCACGAATCTACCAAAGTTGCAAGAGGGCTTTGACACGATATGGGTAATCATGGATCGACTTACCAAGTATGCGCATTTCATTCCCATCAAGGTAACATACTCCAAGAGAAAGCTAGCAAAAGTGTATCTTAAAACGTGGTGAAATATCACGGTGTTCCTTTGAGCATCACTTCATATCAAGATACGCAATTCACTGCTCATTATTGGAGAAGTTTCCAGGAAGCAATGGGAACAATACTAAATTTTAGTATTGATTTCCATCCTCAGACAGATGGGCAATCCGAGAGAGATTCAAAATCCTGGAATACATTCTAAAGGCGTGTGTTTTGGATTTTGGTAACAAATGGAAAGAAAACCTCTCGTTTGTTTTATTCGCTTGCAATAACAAGTTTTCATTCCAGAATCGGCATGGCCCTTTCTGAAGCTCTGTATGGGAGACCGTGTAGATCTCCTGTGTGTTGGATTGAACCAGAAGATTGCATTAAAACAGGAGCTAAAATTATCGATGAAACTAATGAGAAAATCGCGATCATTCAATAGCAATTGAAGACAGCTCAAAGTCGACAAAACAACTATGCTGATGAGAGATGAAGGCCACTCAAATTTGGAATAGGAGATTACGTGCTTTTAAAGGTATGTCCATGTAAAGGTATTTCCCGTTTTGAAAAGAAAGGGAAATTGTCTTTGGAACACATATATTGTAGTTGATTGTCTTTTTTTTAGCATTACTGCAGTTAGTAATAAAGAAAACCAAACCAGTGCATTGCAATTAAAATATAAAATAAATAACCCAACACATGAAAAACGAAACTGAACAAGTTTTTCTTGTAGGTAATTGACTTGCTTTACCACCCGATTTATCTTTCGTGCACGATGTCTTATATGTTTCAATGCTTCGAAAGAGTGAACCAGAAACTTCATCCATCGTTCAGCTTGAGGATGTACCAATCCAAGATAATGTCTCTTACGATAAAGTTTCAGCTCAAGTTGTCAACAGAAATACGAAGAGCGTTTGTAATCACGAGATATCGCTAGTCAATGTCTTGTGGACACACCACGAAACAGAGGAAGTGACTTAGGAGTTGGAGAGCAACGTGATGGATACATATCCCTACTTATTCACTGTGCCCAGTTAGATCTTAAATTTCGGGAAGAAATTTCTCTAATGAGTGGAGATTGTAACGACTCAAAATTTTAAGATGAATGTTGCAAATTAAGTTCCTAAAAAAGACGAGAATAAACCGAGAATGAAAATTAAGGATATTTAAGGTCGACGAGGTTTTGGAATATTTTTTAGAATTTGTGAAGGACAACGAATGTGAAAATAAATTCCAACGACCTCAAATAGATTCTATGTGAAAGAAAATTGAAAGGAAAATTATTTAAATAATTTTTCGCTGTTTTCCATCTCCCGGGAAAGGAATAAAAGGAATAGTATCTATTTGCAACAAATAAAGCAAAGAAAAGTTGTTTCGTGGTGGAAATTAGAAGAGACAAAAACTAAGAGGGATTTAGTTGCAATTAAAAAAGGATCATAAGGCAAATTTCGAGATTTGCTTCAGCCTTATCTCTTTGTTAAGTCAGTCTCCTTGCTGATAAGAATGAAACATAAAAGAAAACATGCACCAGAGAAGGAACGCGTGTAAACGAACGAAGAAGAAGAAAGAAAGACCAAGAGAAAGAAAGGAAAATCAGATAAAGAGAAAAGACGGGAAATAATGAGAGAGAAGGATAGACGGTGAGATTAAGAACAAGAGAAGGAGAGATGAGCCGAGGAAGAAGAGGTCGCGTAGTCGACGGCTTGTCTTCTCAGTGATTGCGCGTGTCGTGGGTCAGCCGAGAGAAAGAGATTCTTGCTGGAAGTTCGTCTGCATCGTGAGGTGATGGAAACCTCAAAATCTCTCTCATTTGTTTGAATTTTCGGATTTCAAATTGGTTTGAAAAACTAAATCAATTTGGAGTTTTTAATCCCAGGCTTGATTTCGTAATTGTTGTGTGATTTTGGATTCGGATTTGTGATTGAACTCTGCTCGAATTCGTGGATTTATGCTGATTGGGTGAGTTTTCGTTTTGATTTCTTGAACTGATATTGCACAGGTTGGTAAACGGACGTGGGTAGTCCGATATGGTCTGAGATAAAAAAAAAAAAAAATTTAGTATTTTTTCTGGATTTTAGGCTGAATGGGCTTTCTGAAACGTCTAAGAACATGTAAATCTGTTAAGAATTGAGTGAGTTATGATTTTTCAAAAATTGTGTTTAGGAGCAGTAAAACTGGATTTCCGAATCTGTGCCTCCGGGCTATTTTTTATATAGTTGTTTTTTGTTCAAATTGAGCTTGAAATATCTCGATAGAAAGAGACGGAAGTCAGCTTTGTTATGAAACTGGAATCGTTGTGGTTTGATTTGTGTAGCTAAAGTTATGAAGCGTTCTTTAGCTAGTGTTGGATATGAGATTATTGAAATCGAATCTGAAATAAATGTTTTGTTGTTTGGTGTTATTTTGTGAATATGGGTTTGAAGAGTTTAAGGGGCCGTTTGGTTATGTTTTCTGTTCCCGTTTTCTATTTTCTGATTCTAAATTCTAGAAAACTGTTTTGTTATGAATTTAGAAAACAGATTTAGAATCATGTTTCTGTTTTCTTTGAAATTTGTTTAGAAAACTGAAAACAATGAAAAGTTGTTTTCTATTTTATCTCTATACAATTGAATGGAAAACATAACCAAACAACATTTAAAATATTCTGAAACGTAATTCTAAATCTGTTTTTTAAATTTAAAAATTAGAATCAGAAAACAGAATTTAAAAACAGAAAACGAGTTTAGTTTCTGTTTTCTGTTTTTAAATTCTGTTTTCTGATTCTAATTTTTAAATTTAAAAAACAGATTTAGAATTACGTTTCAGAATATTTTAAATGTTGTTTGGTTATGTTTTCCATTCAATTGTATAGAGATAAAATAGAAAACAACTTTTCATTGTTTTCTGTTTTCTAAACAAATTTCAAAGAAAACAGAAACATGATTCTAAATCTGTTTTCTGAATTTATAACCAAACAGGTTTTCTAAAACTGTTTTCTAGAATTTAGAATCAGAAAACAGAAAACGATTTCGGAAAAGTTAACCAAACAGCCCCTAAACCAAACGGCCCCTAAGTATTTTGAATTGGATCTTTGATTTTTAATTGAAGTTCGAAAGTGATTGACTGAGGTGACATGTCGGAAAATGATTATCGTTGGATTGATTTGACTCGTGTCACAGGGCTCAGAGTTTATGCTTCTACACGGAAGCATTAGAGTTCTAAGATATGAAAGATTTTGAATCAATGATTAAATTCTTTATTTTGGATCGAGTCTGATATCGAAGAAATTGGAAATTTGTTTGGATTCCCTGGTTGAATTTATTTGTGACGCTAGTCGCAGCCACGCGCGAAGTATATATAATATTTTAAGTAAGCAAGTTAATAGAAATAAATGTATTGTTATTACTGTTGAACTATATGTTAATCGCGTTTTTGGATTAGCCTGCCTGGCCTGGAGGTCGACTCTGGCTGGAGGTCGAGCCTGGCTGGAGGTCGAGTTCGCCTGGGGGGGTCGAGCTCGCTTGGAGGTCGACCCTGGCTGGAGGTCGACCCTGCCTGGAAGTCGAGCTCGCATGGGGGGGGGGGGGGGGGGGGTCAAGCTCCCTGGAGGTCGAGCTCGCCTGGAGGTCGAGCTTAGCCTGGAGGTCGACCCGGCTGGAGGTCAAGCCTGGCCTGTAGGGCGAGCCCGGCTGGAGGTCGAGCCTGCCTGGTGGTCGAGCCTGGCCTGGAGGTCGAGCTCGCCTGGAGGTTGAGCTCGCCTGGGGGGTCGAGCTCCCTGGAGGTCGAGCTCGCCTGGAGGTCGAGCCTGCCTGGAGGTCGAGCTCGCCTGGGGGGTCGAGCTCCCCGGAGGTCGAGCTCGCCTGGAGGTCGAGCCTGGCCTGGAGGGCGAGCCCGGCTGGAGGTCGAGCCTGGCCTGGAGATCGAGCATGCCTGGAGGTCGAGCTCGCCTGGAGGTCGAGCCTGGCCTAGAGATCGAGCCTGCTTGGAGGTCGAGCTCGCCTGGAGGTCGAGCTCGCATGGGGGGTCGAGCTCGCCTGGAGGTCGGGCCTGTCCTGGTGGTCGACCCTGGCTGGAGGTCGAGCTCGCCTGGGGGTCAAGCTCGCTTGGGGGGTCGAGCCTGGCCTGGAAGTCGACCCTGGCTGGAGGTCGAGCTCGCCTGGGGGGTCGAGTTCCCTGGAGGTCGAGCTCGCCTGGAGGTCGAGCCTGGCCTGGAGGTCGAGCTCGCTTGGAGGTCGACCTTGGCTGGATCTCCCCAAACGATTCGCTTCCGATCTTGCGGCCGAGTCGGAACTTGCCTCCCTGGGGGAAGAGTTCCTCTTTATTATCTGGTCGAGCTCCCTGGAGGTCGAGCTCGCCTGGAGGTCGACCCTGGCTGGAGGTCGAGCTCGCCTGGGGGGTCGAGCTCGCCTGGAGGTCGAGCCTGGCCTGGAGGTCGAGCCTGGCTGGAGGTCGACCCTGCCTGGAGGTCGAGCTCGCCTGGGGGGTCGAGCTCCCTGGAGGTCGAGCTCGCCTGGAGGGCGAACCTGGCTGGAGGTCGAGCCTGCCTGGAGGTCGAGCTCGCCTGGGGGGTCGAGCTCGCCTGGATGTCGACCTTGGCCTGGAGGTCGACCCTGGCTGGATTTCCCCAAACGATTCGCTTCCGATCTTGCGGCCGAGTCAGAACTTGTCTCCCTGGGGGAAGAGTTCCTATTTATTATCTGGTCGAGCTCCCTGGAGGTCGAGCTCGCCTAAGGGAGTTGAGCTCCCTGGAGGTCGAGCTCGTCTGGACGTCGACCCTGGCTGGAGGTCGAGCTCGCCTGGGGGGGTCGAGCTCGCCTGGAGGTCGAACCTGGCCTGGAGGTCGACCCTGGCTGGAGGTCGAGATCGCCTGGAGGTCGAGCTCGCCTGGGGGGTCGAGCCCCTGGAGGTCGAGCTCGCCTGGAGGGCGAACCTGGCTGGAGGTCGAGCCTGCCTGGAGGTCGAGCTCGCTTGGGGGGTCGATCTCGCCTGGAGGTCGACCTTGGCCTGGAGGTCGACCCTGGCTGGATCTCCCCAAACGATTCGCTTCCGATCTTGCGGCCGAGTCGGAACTTGCCTCCCTGGGGGAAGAGTTCGTCTTTATTATCTGGTCGAGCTCCCTGGAGGCCGAGCTCGCCTGGGGGGGTCGAGCTCCCTAGAGGTCGAGCTCGCTTGGACGTCGACCCTGCCTGGAGGTCGAGATCGCCTGAGAGGTCGAGCTCGCCTGGAGGTCGAGCCTGGCCTGGAGGTCGACCCTGGCTGGAGGTCGACCCTGCCTAGAGGTCGAGCTCGCCTGGGGGGGTCGACCCTGCCTGGAGGTCGAGCTCGCCTGGAGGTCGAACCTGGCTGGAGGTCGAGCCTGCCTGGAGGTCGAGCTCGCCTAAGGGGTCGAGCTCGCCTGGAGGTCGAGCCTGGCCTGGAGGTCGACCCTGCCTGGAGGTCGAGCTTGCCTGGGGGGGTCGAGCTCCCTGGAGGTCGAGCTCGCCTGGAGGTAGAACCTGCCTGGAGGTCGAGCTCGCCTGGAGGTCGAGCTCCCTGGAGGTCGAGCTCGCCTGGAGGTCGACCCTGGCTGGATCTCCCCAAACGATCCGCTTCAGATCTTGCGGCCGAGTCGGAACTTGCCTCCGACTCGAGGCTCCATAGCCAATAAAAAATAATGCAAAAATTTAAAGAAAAAAAATCCCCGAAGACGATTGCAAAGAAACAGAGAGAGAGCTCAGGAGAAGAAAATTGCAAACCCAAGCATATCCTAAAATTTCTTACAACTGTAGTGGACTCTGACAGCGATCCTGAGCACATAAATAAAAAAGTCAAAATTATCCCTAAATATTTTGGCAAGAAATAGAAGAAAAATTCATAGTTTTCATTACCTCAACACGAACTGACCAGCCTTCCTCTCAACTTCCCTTCCCGGATTCACGCTGAAATCTTCGAGAATCAACAAACCCAAGCAAAAACAAAAAGTTAGACTCTTGAATTTTATCTTTGAAATTCGAGCCCTTACCTTGGACGAGGTAGGCAGAGGAATTTCCGATCATCTTCCTCCATTTTTCCGGTGAGATTCACCTCTCTCTCTCTCTCTTTATTTCTCTCACTCGGCTTTTCTCTCTCTCATCGCTTTGCTCTCTCTTTTTCCTGTGTATTTTATTTTTTTTAAAGAGCCGGATAGAAGATGAATCATTTTAATTGCAATTAAAAAAAAAAAAACCAAAACAGCGCCGCCACATGTCACGCAGGCAGCATCCGACGTGGCAACACCAGGATGAAAGTTGGGGAGGAGTTCCTCTTTATTATCTATGTTATAGATTTATTGACAAATTGAGAATCTGAGAATATGGATTGATATTATAGATTCGGAGATCGTCTATTTTTCGAGCCTTAGAATCTGAAGTCACATGTGTGGTCAGAAAGTGTATGTAGTTTATGATGTGATATTGAAACTCGTACTATTTCGATATTTGATTTCTCGATTTTGATCTGAGTTTAGTGTTTGGGAAATTGGAAATTTCCTCCGGATTGTTGCTTACGTGTTTTGTCTTTAGTTAACATGAATCTGTGGATTCCGTTGAGAATCTAATCCGATTATTATGTACTGGAATAGGACATCGAGTTGGAAGCCTTTTAGAGGGTTCACAGTCTCAGTGAATGCCTGATTCTCGGTGTTAGTGAACGTTCGAGTTCACGGGGTTGGTGCACGTCTCGTTGACGAGTGCTAGACTCCTAGCATCGAGGTAGGTTAAATATAACCCTTTTTTCTTGATTCTATGGTTTGGCCAAAGTATATATTATTTTCTAAATGAAAATGTTTTCGAAAATGCCACAACACCCGAGATCTGTTTTTTTTTCAAACTTGGCGGAATTTCACATCGGAAGATCCGATTGTGAAATTGAAAAATTATTTTTCAGCATTATACATGTATCCCTTATTTGCGAAATAAAATGTTTTGTATATCCTAGATAAGCCGGATTCACACACACACATTTACGGTGCAAAGAGTGTATCTATCTCTGATCAGATGTCTGCCACGGGTTAAGTTGGCAGGGCGGCTCAGGAAATAGTACACGTTAAGATGTATCTAGAGACACACTTAAATTTTCGTCATTTACATTCTTGCAATTTACATTTTTGTAAGTTATACTTGTACGTGTATGGTGATTTACACTGACACGAACATTATTATTATAACGTATAATATTATTTTTGAAAATCTTTTTACTCAAACCATTACTATAACACCTACTGGAAGCGAGAAGAAGGGTTAGGACAACTCTGAAGTTTAGTGTCGTCAAGTGTTTTGAAGTCTCTGTATGGTTTATCTAACAAGTCTATAAATAAGCGTTTACTTGTAAAAGTTTGTTTATTTTGAATTTTCTTTCTTTTATCTTTGGACTTGTAAAGAAAATAACTGAGTATGCACTGTTGGATAGTTCTGTAAAATTTTTTAGTTCATTTTATAGCCAATAATCACATCCCACTTTTTCGGGGCGTGACACTATTTACGGAAATAAACGAGTGTAAAATATCGAAAATATCATTTTGTAGTGTAAATTATACAAACGAAACAATAGCAAACATTTGAAACATGCAAATTAGAAATTCAACTTATGCATTTAAAATTACTTGGACAGAATGAAATTTCAAACATTTAAAAGGCAATTAATCTAATAAAGGAAAGAAATTAAATATTCATTATAGCAAACGTATTTTTTTTTTAAATCATGAAAATATCCCTTTAAATCAAAAATTATTTTAATACAGTTATTATTTAACATAGAAATAGCTTTCTTCAGATTTATTTTTATATTTGAGCAATTTCTCTCTATATCATTATTTCATTAAAAATCGTTTATCACTACTACAAAAACGTTTATTAACTATATAGTCTCTAAACTAGGACTACGGTTTTCTTTATAGCATCTATCGCATCGGATTCTTTTCACTTAATATTTTACTTCAATTTTTTTCGTAGTCTTTTTTAACTTATTAAACCGTAGTTAAACTATATTACTACGATATTTACATGTAGTATATACAGATTTGATGTATAAAAACTACACCGTTAGTAATTAGTTTTATATAATTCAGTTATTATATAGTATATATACTACTTATATTTGTTGTAGTCATATTGTAAGACTACTTTTATTAATAGAAGTGTTTGAGTATCTTGTTATTTAAAACTACAGTAGTAAATAGTAGTTTAATAACTATGAAACTATATTACAATAATATAATAATATAGACTACATAGCCCGCTTGTAGTTTTACAGTAATATATTCCCAAATTTATATTTTTATAATTTAATATAGAAAATAAAAATAATAAATAGAATCTAATAAACTCCTCTTCGACAATGCCATAAATATTCTAAGTCATGAATTACAAATTTCTAATTCAACTAAAATATAAAAGTAATGGGTAATGGCATAAAAAAAACACCTAACATCAATAAAATATTATTCTTTAAAATACCTATGAAGCAAAGCCTTCAAAGATCTAGCGCCTAGAGTCATCCATTCCGAGCAACGTTACACTTGATCCCACGGCAGTAGCGATATTAACATACTCGATACCATAAGCTTTCACCTTCTTACTATCCTCAGCTATAAGAGAAAAAAACATAAAAATATGGCAAAGTGTTTAATTAAAACATGAAAAAATCATAAACTTACATGGGAAAATGGAGACAGGGAGGATGCGCTATAGGTGATGGTAAGGTGTGGCAGCATATCAACATCATCAAATCTTTAAATCACATGTTAGACCATCTACAATGAGGATGGTTGCGAATTGGGGGCAAGCAAGTTGGCGGTCTCTCGTCTGTCCACCTCTAGAAACGCACCGCTGCTGGTCCGCTAGGTAAGCCAATCTCATCGATTCTATGTCACCAAACTTGTCACCGGACTCTTGATACGCAGAATCTCATCACTGCGGCTATGTCACCACTATTTCGTCGCTGAACCAAACTCGTGCAGCTGCCTTTGTCGGAGATTGGAACCAAAAAGCTGAGTGTTGTTTTTGTATAAAGAGTAAGAAAATGCCGCTGAGGTTACCTTGCAAAAGAGGAATACGCGATTGATTCAATTTGGACCACGATAATTATAATAAAATAAATGCTAAACTAAAATTGAAATATTTTTGTTCTTTTCTTATCTAAATAACACATTAAAAGCAACATTGCATTCATCAGTTTTTTGAGAGTGCAATTCTTTTGTTCGGTGACATCATTCGATTGAGGAGAATATGGTAGAGTGACTTCGTGAATAATTCAATCGTGTGCACAAAAATCACCAAATAGTTCAATATATTCACTCCCTCGGTCACTTCGCACCGTCTTAATCTTCTAATTAAGTTGATTCTCAACTTCCAATTTGTACATAGAAAAGTTCTCAATCGCTTCATCTTAGCTCTTAAGAAAAATACATACACAACAATATTGTGTACAATCGTCAATGAAAGTCACAAAATATTTACTATCACCTCTTGTTTGCATGAACTTTAAATCACATAAATCGGTATAGATTAAGTCAAGGGATTCATTATTTCTTTCAACACTATGAAAATATGCTCTCGTTAATTTTGGTTCAATACAAATTTTACATTTGTATTTGAGTCAATATTAGACTTTTGAATACAATCCAAATTAATTAATTTTCTCAATGTGTCATAATTCACATGACCTAGTCTACCATGCCATAAACTAGAAGACTCAAGCATATAATTGGAAGAATTATTCTCATTAATTTCATTTGCCTTGATGGAAATTAGATTCATCTTCAACATACCATTCTTAATATAACCTTGCCCACATACATCCCATTCTTAGAGAGTTTAATCTTTTGAGATTCAAAAACTATTTTAAAATCCATGGTTACACAGCAAGGTCCCAGAAATGGGATTCTTCCTCATATCAGGCACATAGAGAACATTCGTGAGCTTCACCTCTTTTCCAGAGGTCAGCCTCAGGATGACGTCGCAATTTCCCTTGACTTAAGAGGTGACACAGTTGCCCACAAACAGCTTATCCCCATCTTCCATCAAATTGTGTGCAAAGAGGGAATTCTTGTCAGAGCATATGTTACGGATCGCACCAGTGTCGATCAATCACTCCTTGGGGTTTGAATCCACCATGTTCACCTCAAATATCATATCGACGAGGAGGTCATCAACACCATCCACGACATTCGCCTCTTTCTTCTTCGGCGGCTTTCTACAATCCCCAACACGGTGAACTACTTTGTCATAACTGAAGCATTTACCAACAATCTTTTGTTCATAATTCTTCTTCAACGTCCCTCGCTTGGCCCCAAGCTTTAGGCGACTTTCTTCCCATTCGAGCTCTCGTCGTGTTAAAAAACGTTGGCATTTTTTAAGTGGTCTTGAACCTCTTGTCGGAGCCACGGTTGTCTTCTTCAATTCAGAGATGAATAACCAAGTCTTCAAAACTCATCTTATTTCGCTTGTGCTTGAGATAGTTCTTGAAGTCCTTCAACACTGAAGGAAATTTCTCGATGACCGAGACAACTTGGAAAGAGTCACTAATAGTTATCAATTCGGCATGAATCTCGTGGATGATAAGTTACAGCTCTTGCACTTGACTCACCAAGGTCTTCAAATCCATCATTTGAAACTTGAGTAAACGGCCCACGATATACTTCTTAGAGTCCGCATCCTCGATTTGATTATTGCGATCCAATGAATCTCAAAGCTCTTTGGAGGAGCGTTTCATGCTATAAACGTTATATAGCGAGTCGTTGAGACTATCTCTCACATAATTCCTACACAAATAGTCGGAATCTTTCCCCGCGCTAAACGCCATTAGAACTTGTGGATCAGTTTCCTCCTCGCGACGATTCGGTGGATCTTCGGTCGAGAACCGTGCAAGAACGATTGTTGCCAAGTAGAACAACACCTTTTGTTGCCAGCGCTTGAAGTTCAGCCCCGTTAACTTCTCGGACCTTTCGCCCGGCATAACCGCGGTGGGCACGCGTTCCACAGAATTGCACAGAACGAGCCCGCGGGTCCATTCATGGTTGTAGCCGTCATTGAGGTTTGTCCCATCGCGGTGGGAACAAGATTCGTAGTAACATTCGGGTGTTCACCACATTGAGTGTCTCGGTGACGTTCTCATCAACAATCACATTAGTCATGTCATTTTCGTTAGTCATGTCTCTATAAAACAAATCCACAATATTAGTTTTCTTAAAAAATAACAAATCCAGAACAATAATGAAAATAAATCCTATATTTTTCTTGCAAACGGCCTAAAAAATTTAAAAGCTTTAAGATTGTTAGCAATTTATGGAAAATATTATACGAGAAAAAAAACAATTTGTGAAAATTGATTACGTAAAATAAGAAAACTAATAAACAATATAAGAATATGGATAAAATAAAGAGGTATAAACCTTAATCGGAAAGAATAAAAACAATAGGAAACAAAGGGGATCATCGAGGCTCGTTTGACGATTTACTTGAAACTTTTAGTGCCCTCCCACGAGTGTTGGAATTTATGTGAGAAAACTTCCAAGGATACAACGACGAAGAGACGAGCGGATCACCATACGAACGTCTCCATGGAACTTGAACCAAAAGCCAAAAGCTACCACCGGACTACAAAAGAAAACTAGAATTTCTGGCGGGAGAGAGGAAAGCAAGAACACTTAGTTTAGGATATGTTGGTGTGTTCTGAATCAGATGCATAGACCTCTTTTTATAGGCTAAATTCTAAACGAATTTGAACCAAAAATGTTCTAGAATAAAGAGCCATGAATACGAGTTAATGCACGTTGGTTATGAACATTTCCAAGCTTTGCAAGCACATGACGAAAACCGTTCAACAATGCTCGACGAAGCAATTAATATCTGGATTAAACCGAAGCAATTAATCCATGCACATTAATATAAAGATTTTATTTTATTCATAAATAAATAAAATCAAATCTGGAAGGAAAAAAATTAATGCCCGAGTCAAACTCCGCACGACTGACCGACCGGACCGTGGCGGTGCTCGTGTAATGGATATGGGCTTGCCTAAACCATTGACCCTATACAAAATTGGGTCACCCTTGTAAATCCAAACCCTTTTCCACAATTTGCATATATAAGCACAACAAATCCATATATCTCTTCCAAGTGGGAATCTTGTATGTGCACAATAAATCGCAACATCCAATTTTCTTAATAAATCACTACTACAAATTTGGTTTTCTAATACGCATGACTATCAGGTGCGACCAGTCGCACCTAAAAGTCGCATCTAAATGACTTTCGGGTGCGACTAGTCGCACCAGATTGTCAACCCGAAGTGTTAAAAATTTCGCAAAAATTGTTTTCTGCTTTTGAGTATCGGGTGCGACTAGTCGCACCCGAAAGTCATAAAAACTATCAGGTGCGACTTTGTCGCACCTGATAGTTTCAAAATTTTAAGCGGGCCAATTCTCCCCCTCATTATTTCATTCAGGATTGACGTGACATCCTGGGTTATTTTTTTAAGATATTATCCGGTGCGACTAGTCGCACCTGATAGATCTTTCGGGTGCGACAATGTCGCACCTGAAAGTTAGGTTTTTCTATAAAACAAAATCGTCTGCACTTCGTCTTCCTCATTTCAACAGCCTATTTTTGAAAAAAAAACCACACTCTCTCTCGGAAAAAAAAACCTTCTCTCTGTCTACCACCTCCGCCGCGCTCCGCCGCCGCCAGCAGCTCATCCACCAAGCCGCGCGCGCCACCAGCCATGCTCCGCCGCCACCAGCCACGCTCCGCCGCCGCCAACAGCTCCTCCACCAAGCCGCGCGCGCCACCAGCCACGCTCCGCCGCTGGTGGGAACTCCGCCGCCGCCGCGCTCCACCGCCGCTAGCAGCTCCTCGGCCACCAAACCGGTATTTCTCTCTCTCCCGCTCACTGAATTCGTTCCCTCTCTGACTCGCTCTCTCTCTCTTAGTGTTTCTCTCCCTCTCTCACAGCCTCGATCGTCGTCCCGTGCCTCCGGACCTCGCCCTGCGCTCAGCCCCTGCTGCCGAGTCCCAGCCAATAGCCGGAACCTGCCCTGTTCGGCCGAGCCCAGTTCCTCTCCGACGCAGGCCCGTTAGTCGCATCGACGGGGTGACCTTCCTTCTCCGAGAGTCCCGGCCAGGTTAGTATTTTTTATTTTTTTTTTCCTGTTTAGGTATTATTAGTTTATATATTGTATGTAAATATATATTGTATAGATTTTATTGTATATTGTATATGTGTAATTAGTATATTGTATATTGTATGTTTAGTTTATATTTGTTAGGTATTAATTTGTATATGGTGTTAAGTAATTTTAATTAGATTAAGTTTATATGTGTTAGAAATTAATTTGTATATATATGTGTAGTTTAATTAGTATTAATTTGATAATTTACATGTTTAGTAATTTTGTTAAGTTTAATAATTCCATTAGTTTAATTATGTTAAAAGTTTAAATTGATTGTAACTTAATTAGTATATGATATCTTCAATTGTTTAATAATGTGATTAGTTTAGGTTAAAATTAAGTTTTCATTGTTTTTTTGACATGTTTTGATATAGTTTGTGATATAGTATAGGTTAGTGTTTAGTTTAAATTTGTTTTGTTTTAATTAGTTTTGAGTTATTGTAATTTATCAATTAGGAATTGTAATTAGTCTAATAATTACATGAATAGGTTATTTAGTTTAAAATTATTTAATGAAATTAAAATTGTAATTATAACATGCTACTTTGAAATTGATTAGTAATTGTAATCGATAATGTCACATGTTTAATAATTTAATTAGTTTAGGTTAAAACTAAGTTTTATTTGTGTTTTGTGACATGTTTTGATGTTTTGTGATATGTTTAGTATAAAATGAAGTTTAGGTTAAAATGAAGTTAATGAATTTGTGATTAGTTTCATTTGATTTAACATGAAATGAAATTGTAAGTTTAAATAAGAAAAATAGTTTGTGAAGTGTTTTGATAGTTTGTGATATTTTGTTTATTTGACTTTTTCATTTATAAAATGTTGTGACCGAACCACGGAGGTTCGGTGTAGGGCTGAGCTAATTTGTAGGATAGTTCTGGATGGTTTGTATATGTTTTTAAATAATTTTGCA
Source organism: Urtica dioica subsp. dioica (assembly GCF_054948205.1). NCBI lineage: Eukaryota > Viridiplantae > Streptophyta > Magnoliopsida > Rosales > Urticaceae > Urtica > Urtica dioica. Next base: position 41,144,345 of record NC_142763.1, read on the forward strand.
GGTTTTTGGTTTGTCAGTATAATAAGGGAAACTCTGCCAAAATTTCGGTAGAGTTTCGAATCAATTAGTCTAAAAACTCCGAACTTATTCAATCCGAGCTCAAAATAACATACAATTCATAATCTCTCTTTTATTTTGTTCTCCGTCGTCCTTTATCAATAACTCTTCAAAACTTTCATTTCTCGCTCTCATTCAGCGAAATGTCCAATCCAAGTAGAGATTGGATCACGGAGAATAATCGGGTGACATTGCAATACAAAACCGGTGTTAACGAGTTTATTCGCGCTACAAGAAGATTCCCTAACGAAAATGGCAAATATCGGTGTCCTTGCAAACCTTGCAACAACGTGAGATGGCACGACATCGGGGTTGTCAGGAATCATTTGCTGAACAAGGAGTTTACCCCAGGCTACACAAAATGGTATCATCACGGCGAGCTCGAGCGTGTCGTCCTTCCTCATGAAGAAGATTCCATCGGAGGAACAGATCAGAGAGGAATAGGAGGATTGCACGGTGCTGTGGAGGATATCAGGGATCACGACGATGCTACGGAGCCGACCCAGAGCGAGGTGCGTGCAGAGGAGCAAGTGGAAGACCTCTTCGCCGAGTTGGAAGCAGAATTGTACCCTGAATGCAAAGAGTTTTCTTCTTTGTCGTTCTTGGTTTCGTTGATGCACCTCAAAGTCACGAACCATTGGACGAACAAGTCGTTCACAGAACTCTTGCAGCTCTTGAAGAAGTCTCATCCAGCTGGTAATCGAATTCCGGAGAAGCATTACGAGGAAAAGGCGAAGCTGAAGCGTTTTGGCATGAGATACGAGATGATCGATGCGTGTATTCACGACTGTGTCCTATTTCGAAAAGATCTCGCGGAAGTTGACGTGTGCCCAGTAGGCAACGAGAGCAGATGGAAGCCAACTGGGAAAATGATACCGCAAAAGATTTTGCGATATTTTCCCCTGAAAGATCGATTGAAGCGGTTGTACGCGTCTCGACACACGTCGCTTCTGATGCAGTGGCACGAAAGAGATCGCGTCAGGGAAGTTGGTGTTCTACGACACCCTGCGGATGGTACGACGTGGAAAAACCTGGACGAGAGATACCCAGGCTTTGCTGCAGAGCCTCGAAACGTGCGGTTTGGACTAGCTGCAGATGGATTCAATCCGTTCGGAGAAATGAGTCTATCGTACAGCATGTGGCATGTGGTACTAACTGCGTACAATTTGCCGCCTTGGTTGTGCATGAAGAAAGAGGCATAACTGTAGTGTTGTATTGTTCAAATGCATTTGGTACGGTGACAAGTATCATGCAAACTGACTAGTGCACACCGATAAGACTACTGGAGAAACGAGTGCTTATACTGCGAAACAGTGGTTTAAAGAGGAGCCGTACGTACTCGCGACTCAAGTCAAACAAGTTTTTTTACATCGAAGATCTTGTTAAAGGCGGCGACTGGGAAATCGTCCAGGAATGCAATCATCGAGGGATTTGGGACATTCCTGAAGTTGACCCCCTCCAACTCAGCCTCGAACCCATTGACTATAGAGTTGTCAAACATCGAGCGTTTGAATCATCGACACGAAACCGATGAAGCTGAGTTAGTGACTGTCGTTGACGATGATGAAGAAGACGATGATGAAAATGAGAGACGGGTCGTTTTTGAGGGAGAAGATGTTGATGTCGATATAGAAGATGATATTAACATTATAGACATAGATGACGATGAATGAGTAATATCTTTTTTGTATGCTTATTTACTATATAATGTAACCACGGTTTTCCTCCGCCATATGTGAGGTTTGTTAATAATAAAATCCGTGGTGCCGTCCACGTTTTTTTTAAACAGAAAACTAATATTTATTTACTAATATTGTTCACATCTTACAGGATGTCAGATGCAGGTGGAGATGAGTCTCCGCTACACCGTTCACGAGCAGGTGGAGATGAGTCTCCGCTAGAGACACCGGGTTCCCAAGGTCCTAAGAAAACAAGGGGACCAACAACCGGCTCTACTTCGGCAAAAGCAGCGCTTGGGGTACCCGATGCGAAAGTTGTTAGGTATGACCCAATCAACCAAACCTTCTACCAGGACGTAAGGAAAACAATAAAAAGGTAGGAGTATTCAACAACCGCGTCGGCGTTTTGGTGAAAGTCCATATCCCGGTCACACTTCGTGATTGGAACGAAGTGACGCCCCAGATGTTGGGCAATATTCTGAGCGCACTTCATTCTGAGTACACTTTCGTGTACAAGGATGATGAGACCGATGAGCTGCTTCCGGCGGATTGCTTTCATCATCAGATTGACCAGACTATCATTCGCGATGCAAAGCGAATGAGGCGCAACCAAACGTCTAGATTATCAGGGACTTTCTTAGGCAAATGTTGTGGGCAAATGAATGTCGCCAAGAAAGAAATCCCAAAAGGATATCAAAAAGACGATTGGGAGAAGGTGATAGAGGAGTTCGCAACTGACGATTGGAAGATAATGTATAATTCAAAAAAAATTATGTTATCTTCTATGAAATCGAATTATAACGCAATTTAATATGTGCAGAAAAAGTCTACTCGCAACAGAGACAATTCAAAGAACAAGAAAACGAAGTCCACACAAGGGTCGATTTCTTTTTTGGCTCATCGACATTTGAACGTAAGTTTATTCTAATTTTGTAATATTTTTTTTGCAATAAATACATTACTCATATTTTCATAAGAACTGCAGAGTAGGGAAGATGGGACTTTGGCATCGGCGTTAAACACGTGGGAGAAAAAACATCAAGATGATCAAGGCAATTGGACGACAGCTTGGGCGCAACAAGCATTTGTAAGTTACTTGTGTTAATTACTTAATAATCAAGTTTCGATAATCTTAATAATTTTTTTAACATATGTTTGAAGGCGCGAATTATGACTCAAGTCGAGGATATGCAACGACAAGCAGCGGAGTCAGGCCAAACGTTTGACATAGACCAGGCGGAGCAGTACGCGATGGATACTGTTCTCGGACAACGTCGAGATTGGTATGTCGGGATAGGTCCCTCGATCCCGAGATCCTCGTATCTCTTGGCTCAGGCTCAGGACGACAGCTCGTCCTCAGGTTCTTCATCGAGGCGCGTTCCAGATCCAGTGGCTAGTGAGCTACAAGCAGCGTTGGCCGCACAACAGGCTGCAATGGAAGAGATGAGGCGTGAGCAACGAGCTCAGATGGAGACGTTTCAGCGACAGTTCTTTGCCTACACACAGCAGCATCCGTCTCCCATGCAGACATCCCCCACGACGCTGCCATCCGCTTCAATGCCGAATGTTCAGACGCCGCCATCCGCTTCAATGCCAAATGCTGATCAGACGCCAGGTTCGGTAGAATTTCAGCGACATCGTTCGAGCGCCAGCGCACCAGGCCGCCAAGGGGCACGAGGAAGATCTGGCGGAAGAGGAGGCCGTGCATTCCAGAATTGGAAGACTTCGAGTGAAAAAGGGAAACAAAAAGAATAGATTGTAATTTTTTTAATTTATTGAACGTAACTTATCAAATTTTATGAATTTAATATTAGAATTTCTATTAAATTATTTAAATAATTATTCTAATTAATATTATTCAAATTATTTATTTAATTTAACAAAAAAATTATTTAATTAATTTTTAAATAATTTTTTAAATTATAATTTTTAAATAATTAATAGGCTGATTCTATTAGAATCAGCATTTTTTTTAAAAAAAAAACTACAGACAATCAGATGCGACTTGTCGCATCTGATACCTTCGCGGGAAAAGTATCAGATGCGACTAGTCGCATCTGATTGTACTGTAACCCGCCAAATATTTAGCGGGGAATGATTATCAGATGCGACTAGTCGCATCTGATACCTTTCCCGCGAAGGTCGCATCTGATACTATAATTCCCGCTTTAATATCTTATTTTGGAGGATATTTAGGTGCGACGTTTGGTGCGAGAAGTCGCACCTAAAATGTCGCACCTGATAGTGATGACTTTCAGGTGCGACAAGTCGCACCTAAAATCATCAGGTGCAGACTTTCAGATGCGACCTTGTCGCATCTAAAGTCGCACCCGATGATACTTTCAGATGCGACATTGGTGCTTTCAGGTGCGACTTTTGTCGCACCTGATGCTATTAATTGTACTAGTGAATATTGGTATTTTCCAACACACTTTGAGCATCGATTTCTCATTTAATATATAATTGATTTTGGCAAATAAATATTTAATTGGATACCTGTCGCAAAGATGAATAAAAATACACTGGAGTTAAACAATTCCGATGAGTGGACTCCACTCAAATCTTAGTCACAAATCAGTTAATTTCATGTAATAAATACTCTTTATTAATAATATTTCTAACCATTAACATATTTTGGCTACGCAGTTACATAATTTTAGAACTTTTTAAATCATAAAACAACAGAGGACTACGTGATTATTGCTATAAAGTGGTCCTTCTATTTACTTGAGAAATGAGAAGAAATTTGATAAATTAACTGAAGAAAATACTGAAAATGAAATCCAATTTAAAGTTAAATTGTGTTAAAAAAAAAAAAATTGTATCTTCTTTCTTTGTTTTCTTTCTTTTTGGGAGAAGAAGATCTAAGAAGGTGTGGTGGGTCGTCCCTTTCGTAGCTTGTCAAAGTCTCCATGAAATTACTACTAATTAAAAATCTTTTATACAATCAGCTTTGTTGTCGGCCCTGTCCTAAGGCGGGCAAGGCTTGTGTCTTGGACTCCAAAAAAAAATTATTTTACACTTTTTGCTTTTTTTTAAGAAAATTTACATTTTTTACCCTAAAAATTTACACTTTTGGCCCATTTTCTAAAAAAATTACATTTTTAACCTTGAAATTTTAAATTTTTATTAGTATTATAGGGCCCCAAAATATTGAATCGCCTAGAGTTCCCGGTGAGTTAAGGCCAGCCCTGTTATATCATTTTACTGCTTAAACCAACTTTATTATTCTAATGCACGGGGACCTTGTAAAGTCTTGTGTGATTGGTTGGGCCATGATTGGGGCAAGTATAAAAAGCTGAATTTGAGCTTTAAGATGATTGGGCTATGATTAGAGCAAAGTAAAAACATATTAAATTCATAGCTAGTACCTTTGACTGACCCACACGTGTGTTTCTCAAAGCTAGCCTGATGACAATGCAAAGCTAACACATTATAAGGCCTATGACGTACTCAAATTACGAGCCCAACGATAGCCTTCGATGAACCAAACCTAATATAGTCTCAACCCAAACTGTAGTTTGACCACACGCTTTCAGGAAATTTGGCAAATTTGAAGGTAGTATGTGAATACCTCAAATTTTCAAATATCCCATAACTATCTCTTTTATTTATTAATTTAGTTTGTTGTTATTTTAAGTCAAACGATAAACGATTATGAAAAAGCCAAATGAAATTATAAACAGAAAATAAATGTAACAAGAAAAAATTGTAAACATGATTCAATCATCCTGGAAGGATACTTGGAGGTCGATATGAAAAAGTTGGATCGAGGACGAGTTGATATTTGGTGTTTTCCTAATTAGAAAATTAAGAAAAGTTTAACCAATTTTTCGAAAATCTTCGTGGTGGAAAAAGTTGTTGAACTTCTTCGTGATGCTTCTCTTCTTGTTGTGAATGTGACGGTGTGTGAGTGTGACTAGAACTTTGATGTGATTCACGTAAACCTCGACGAGAACTTTGATGAGATGATGATTCGGCATACGTTTTTAATAATATTTATAAAATATATAAATATTATATATTTAACTATGTAGTACTAATTTTAGAAATATAAATTTAATTATATTGATAAAAATGTAGAGAAATATTTGCAGAGAATACTGTAGAGTAATGTTGTAGAAATGAAATGTGAGTTGTCACATGAGTTGTGAAAAATGAAATAAAATAAGATTTATTTATAGGCAATGATCCGAAACGGGCTGAAAGTATAAATGTATCATAAATATTATATCTCAAAGGTAAGAAACTGTCATTTTTTTTTACAGGCATTCATTAATTTAACGGTACAAAAATTAAAGGTTGAGATTGAATGGGAGAGTGAGCATACTAGCCCAATCAACCCACCAATATTAGGAGAATAACCCAAGTTTGAATAAATGAAGTGAATAGCCCAATTAATATTTCACTACTTAAATTACCCTCATATATAAGAGCAAAACTCAATTTTCCCAAAATCTAAACCTAAACTCGTTCTTGTCTTCGTCCATGTCACGCCACCGATCCACTTCACGCCGCCGATCCATTTCACGCCGCCGCGTCGTCGCCGATCGTCGTCCATCCTCATTGCTGATCCCTAACACGTCGCCGGCGTGATCCGCCATAGACGCCGTCAAGATCCGCCATAGACGGCGTCGATTCCGTCGAGCTCCGGCGGCGGCAATGCTCGACCTCACCGGAACTCGAAAATCAACGAGGGGAGAAGAATCGGCGACGAAGAGGAAATCGACGGCGATGGAGGGGATTGAGGAGAGGCACTTTGTAAATTCCCGAATCAGTTAATTTAATTAACCTACTGGAGTGAGTTAGGTTAATTAATTAACTGACTCGTGAAGGATTTGAAATTCACAAAAAATTTACAGAAATCATAACTTAAGTCAATTGATATTCAAAGCATTCAATTAATTAACCTAATTCCGAATTCAATCATTTAGTAAATTAACTTTACTCACAAAAAAATCAGAATCTAAATTAATATTCAACCAATAAGTTAATTAATTGACCTAACTCACTCCAGTAGGTTAATTAAATTAACCAATTCGCGAATTTACTAAGGGCATTATGGTCTGAGCCGAAAATATGGATTATTTGCTTAATAAAATGAAACTTGGGCTATTCCCCAATAAGAATGACAAACTTGGCTAGTTACAACAAATTTCATAGATTGAATTACAAAAAACCATCTGTAAAGCTAACATTCACCTAACGGATGAATGGAATTAATTGCGCGTCATTGCCAACCTGTGCCTTGGTGCCACTTCCGACACCTAGCGGAATTCATTCTGCCATTTTCGAACACACGAAAATAGATAGTACCATTGGGACAAAATTAAAAGCGATAGTGGCATTTCCGTCTTTTTTTCGTACCAGATGCCTAGCTTGACGTTCTATAAATAAAATATGTATCCTTGTACTAAAAATAGAAGTAACCTTTTTTAAATAGGTTTTAAGAAAGAGGTTCCTCCAAAAATTTGCACAAAATTGAACTATTCCAAACTCTTTAAATATAGAGACTTTTTTTTTTTTTTTTTTACAAATTTCGGGCTTGAGCACGAAATTGCCCGAAGTAACAATCAATCAGCGTTTGTCAAAACATCAATTAACCTGGACATCCTAGAAATTCGGATATACAAAGTGTTAGTATTACATTTTACTTTATCTGTGTGATATTGTTGGTACAAATGTAGCTAAACTACAAGCTAAAAATCATATACACCGGATGATGTAGAGAGAGTAAGAGAAGAGTGAGTATATTAGTTAGATTTTTGTGAATTTTTAGATGCGTATTTTGTGGATATTTTGGATTTAGGATTTGTGCTTATTTTGGCAGAATTATCGGATGGATTTGTACCACTTTCACGTATTTCAAATTGAAAAAACCGAAAGAATGGACATAGATATTAAAAAAAAAAAATACTAGTTTCTTTTTATTTCAATTGTAAAAGGTTATATCTCGCCATAGCATAAACTACAATTAGCCGTAACATAAAAAAAAAAGCAACTGTGGAGAACATTTAAAAAAAAACGTCAAAAATTTTACACAACAGTTCGCGCTACCGACGTGTAAAGTCTCTCCGTGACAAAAATATGCTACACTGCAGAGAGTTTTCACATACCTCTAGTGTTCAATTCTCCGTAGGTTAGTATAATTCCCGCAATGTAGTATATTTTTTCTCCAACAAGGTAAAACCTCGCCGTAACGGTTTTCATACCGCTTTAGAATCTTTTATAACCGTACATAATTATTGTAGAATCTCTTTATTACGATTTTTTCCGTTGTAAAATTCAATTTTTGTAACACGTATGTGTTAAAACTTAGCACCTCCATACATTATAGTTGCAAGATTTTTATAATACCCCAATGTGGAAAACTCTAAAAGTTATCTATTATAATATTGTTTTAAGGGCCCATTAGATATATAGTCTAATTTACAGTTTCACATTGCTATATAACCAACGTTTCGTAAATCTTAAGTAAATAATCACGTTCATGTATTTACACGTGTAAATTGACATAAATATCACACCATTTTATTTCAATGAAATGACAAACCAGGAATGCCACGTCATCTGTATGCATATTAACCTTAGATTTACGAAGACAAATTGTCATACCTACCACCATTTCAATAACATTTTCCAATAATCCACTAAATTTTGGCCAAAAATACTACTTGGCTTTGTGTGGAAAACCCAAAATACTTTTCACTTTAATATTCCTTACATTTTGACCAAAATCCAAAACAATTAATATTTATCTTTATTTTGAGAAATCGGTGAGGGTGAGATTTTGAATAAACTCGGTAAGGGAGAGAGAAAGAGAAATAAAATCAATTAAATGAAAAAAATAATTACTAAAGATAAATATTAATTGAGTTTTTGTTTTTGATCAAAATGTAAGGAATATTAAAGTGAATGATATTTGTAGTTTTCCACACAAAGCCAAGTAGTATTTTTGGCCAAAATTAGTTTTTAGTGGATTATATTGGAAAATGTTATTGAAATGGTAGTAGATGTGACAATTTCCCATTTACGAAACGTTGGCTATATAGCAATCTCAAACATTTTAATTGGCTAGTTACCTAATTTTTTGATATTTGAATGTATTTTTTTTCATTTAGTTTAGAGGAAATGCCGACAAAAATACTTTTTTTTTTACCCGAAATCATAGTTATATACTTAATTATATTTGTTGCGACCAAAATAAATAATGTTATATTTTATTTGCACCGCAGGTGCCTCCGCTGTTAAAACTAATGGAAGTACATGTGGACGGCTCAGATTTCATGAAAAAATAAGTTATAATTTTTTAAAACTAAAAGCGCTTCGATGTCTCGTATTTTGATACCTCTCGTATCCTTGATCTTATCATCGGTACCTCTCAAATATTAATAATTTCATAGAATATGGAAAAAAAAATGTAAAATATTAATTAATTGTTATATCATTATTATTTTTTGAGAAATTGTCATAATTTTGGCCAAAAATACTACTTCACTTTAATATTCCTTACATTTTGACCAAAATCCAAAACAATTAATATTTATCTATATTTTGAGAAATCGGTGAAGGTGAGATTTTGAATAAACTCGGTTAGGAGAGAGAAAGAGAAATAAAATCAATTAAATGAAAAAATAATTAATAAAGATAAATATTAATTGAGTTTTGGTTTTTGATCAAAATGTAAGGAATATTAAAGTGAATGATATTTTGGGTTTTCCACACAAAACCAAGTAGTATTTTTGGACAAAATTAGTTTTTAGTGGATTATTGGAAAATATTATTGAAATGGTAGTAGATGTGACAATTTCTCTTATTTTTTTTATTACCAAATTATTAATTTTTTATTCAAAATACATAATTTAATTTTCCATGAAATCTGAGATGCCCATGTGTATTTTTGTTAGTTTTAACGGTGGAGGTACCTACAACATAAGTAAAATGTAACATATAGATATTTTTGTCGTAACAAAAAAATAAGTATGTAAATATGATTTTTAACAATATTAAATCTATTTGTCGCCATTTTTTCTTTATTTTATTTTTATTTAGTGATCATTCATTATATATATATATATATATATATATATATATATATATATATATATATATATATATATATGAGAATCTTTGCTCTATGGCACTCTAAATTGTATACAATGCAGTAATAATTTAATTTGTACTCCAGCTAGATGGAAGCACCTCCATTAAAGTACTTCAAAGATCAGATTATTCTAGAGAAATTGCCATATCTACCACCACTTCAATAACAATTTCCAATAATCCACCAAAACATAATTTTGGCCAAAAATACTACTTGACTTTGTGTGGAAAACTAGAAATACCATTCACTTTAATATTCTTTACATTTTAACCTAAAATCAAACCAATTAATATTTAATATTCTTTGTTTCTCTATGTCTTCTCCCAAGTTGCCTCTTTCTCTCTCACATACTCTTCTCTCCCGTAATAAAAAAAAACACCACACCCTAAATTTCATTTGAGATTTCTTTGTCAATCCAAGCTGATTTCTTTGCCAATCCGAGCCTCGTCTTTGTCAATCCACCAAACTCTCTCTTTAGACTCTTCTTGGTTAGTTTTTATGTTTTTTTTTTACCATTTATTTTGTTTTTGTGTATGTTTATTCTCGGTATGTTTAAGTTTGGCGGAAAATAAGATTTTCATGATTCTGGGTAATTGTTGAAGTTGTTCAGCGAAGTTCGTAAGTTTCGTCAGATGTCAACATTTGACATCAATTGTTGACATCTTATGTCAACAGTTGACATCAACTGTTGACATCATAGTTCTTCCGCCTGAACACGCAGCGCGTGCCGCCGGTAGGCCGAAAAAGAGAAGAATACCCTCTCAAGGGGAGAAAGTTAGGATGCGCAAGTATACGCGATGTGGGGTACTCGGCCACAATCGTCAAACATGCAATAGTGCTACTCCATTGTCCACGGTTTAGTTCTAGCTTTATTTACTGTATTAATTATACTTTGTTAAGATTACTTTTGTTTAAGAGTCTCTTTGTTTAATTCATTATACTTTTTGTTCAGACTACTTTTGTTAAAGAGGATGTCTTTGTTTATTTTCTTCGTATAGACTACTTGTTGACGTCAATTGTTGATATTGATGTCAACAGTTGACGTCAATTGTTGACATATGTTATTTTTAACTTTTGCCGGGTATGTTCATCTCCTCTTGTTTCACCTCATGCAGATCTAAGTCGTGAGTCATAAACTCCATGGCTTTCATGACAAACATGCCACAATTACCACTGTTTTAAAAAAAAAAATCGGGATTAGACAACTTATTTAATATATAAATATGGTATAATTAAATAATAGTTATATACGTACCCATTGCTCTGGTGTGGCATGGTGAGTGAAGTGGATATTGTGAATTGGGCTGAACTGGTGTCTTCAATACTCAAACGATCAAACACATTAGCAGAGCAGAGCACTAGTGAGAGTAATTTGGAAATTTGTTGGATGTGGGTTGTCACCATTTTTTTATGAACCCTATTGCTGGACATAGATTCGTAGATCGTAATGGACCGCTCCTGAATCGATACAACAAGAAGAAGAAAGTCCGTCCTATCCTTGAAACAACAGGGCAAATAGACGAGATCGACATCCACCCAGGGCCAAGAGTGTGTCAAGGACATGTTGTTCGTGGTGACGTAATCATAGATCAAGTGTCAATAGTTGACGTCACTATTGACATTGACGTCAACAAACAGAGAGCATATAAATCACAGACGTCAACAATTGACGTCAATTGTTAACATTGATGTCAACTGTTCAATTAATTGACATCGATGAACATAGATAGTTATCCAAAAACTTTTCATAAAACACAAACCAAAAACCATTCAACCAATAATACCTTCTTGAGTCTCTTGTGTATCTTCTATGTCGTCTCCTATGCTGAAAACCTGCCCAACATCTCATTCTCCTTCTTTGTCTAGATCATTTTTGTCTTCATCATCCTTCTTCTTTTCAGCATCTTCTTTGTCTTCATCTTCTTTTTTTCTTTTCAGCCTCTTCTTCATCTTTCTTATCCTCATCACCGTGTTTCTCGGCTGAAGCTTCTGGATCCACTTCAGGTTGTGCATCTTGGACAGCTCCCGTGATCAACTTGGATAGCTCCATCAATTTTTCATTCACACAACCAGTGAATTCTTTGAAGCTCTGTTCCATCTCCATCTTGAACGCCGCGAACACCGTCCTTATATGGTTGACTGTTTTGTCAATGGTGCCCACAAGAAGAGTAGTAGTCTTTACTTATGTACATTTGATGTAATAAAGTCTCACGACGACTCTTGCTTTTAACTGCTGAATTATTAATAAAAGTTGAAACGTTCATTCATTTTCCCTATATGTTTGAAGCTTTATGATAAACTATAATCTTTAGTCCTTAAACAAACCTAACAACATATGAAGAGACAAATGTAGATTTGCATGAACAAACTCTTCATGGTTTGCTTAAAATAATATATTCGCAATCTAAGGATCAAAGGACTATTGATTTCAGTACGATTGTTAGGAGAATCTATGATCTCTGGTTATGGTAGAGAGTTGGAAACTCTATAGTTCTTCTAGGTATCTTCTGAAGGTACTAAATTGACCAGTGCACTTCTAGAGACAGAATAAGAGCAAACCATTTAACCTCTTATGTCTCAAAGTTACTAAGTATGAATTGCATAATGCTTACCTCAATCCTGAAATGAGACATGTCATTTCATAGCTTACGTATTCTCATTTGTGAAAGTCAGAGTTCGGACTCACTATGTGATTCTGAACAGGACCTATTGGTGAAGTACTAAGTTGTAAAGATGTCATGAGTAACTTTGTGAAGTTCTCATAGATATGGAATTCATGTATAAGATTGCTGAAATGCAATGTATATCACCTCATGCTTTGTTCCTTGGAATGTGAATAAATGAACTGGCCAGTGTCCAAATTGAGTCATGACTCTTTTGGATGAATCAATGTGACTTGTCAGCTCCTCGTCAATACATTGTTTCTAACTTTTGGATGAATCAATGTGACTTGTTAGCTCCTCGTCAATGCATTGTGTCATCAGTGGATCCACTCATCACAATTAAGTTTAATTATTGAGTAGAAAATAATTTCATTTGAACCGAGAGATTCTCAGTGTCAACTCTTTAGTGGGGTCAGTTGACATTAAGATAAGCTTGGAAAAGGTTTGTGAACTTTTGAGTCCAAGTATGCTAGCTCAAGCTTTGTTCATTTGGATTCATGAGGTCATTGTCACAAGTCATTTTGAGTAGGATTAGTTAAACTAGAAGCTAAGTCAAAATTAGAACTAGACAAGTTTTATAAAAAATGTCTAAAATGTATTTTTGTCTTTTTGGACATAGGATGAAATGAATGTCAATAAATAAGTTTTTTGATATTTTCATATGATGACAAATGAATTAAACCACACGGCCATTTCAATGAATTTGGGCCTTGAGGATTAATTTCATTTCATGGAATTTTACTTGAAAATTCTTAACGGGCTTTTCTTATGTTGTCATGGACAAATGAAGAAATATCTAGAAGGTCCTTCTAGATGCCTTACTCGTCCAATCCAAAGAAATAGAGATTAATTTTGTGCATTGATGTATGAAGATACTTGCCAAAAGAAAAAAATGAAACAAATTTCTTCTACATGGAAAGAGGTATTTCGGCCAAAGCTAAGGGAGAAGCAAAAGAGGAAACAAATCCAAGTCTTTCTAGAAGGATTTGGACGTGTGAAGTGAGAGGAAGGAAAAGCAAATATTTGCTCATGAATATGTGATATTCTATAGAAAAGAGGAAACTACCTTTTGAAGGTAATCCTCCTCCTATAAATACCCCACCTCATTCTCATTGTTTCTCATCCCACAATTTTAGAGATTGATAGCTTCTCTCTCTAGAATTGGCCGCCTCTCTCTCTCTCTCTCTCTCTCTAACTCCTTTCGTTTTTGTTTTGGGACCTAGATCCACATTTGACCTAGCGTTTTATTTTAGCTCTTCGACTCTAATACTTGTTCTTGAGTCGTTGTGTTTAAAAGTTTCCACACACTTATTCCGTCTTACCTCAAGTGATGTATGTGACAGAAACTTCCGTGGTTACTCGAATTCCCGAAAAACGAAGAAAGGCGAGCTGCGTGGGGAGACGAGTGATTCAGCCTCCACAAGCTTCTCAACGATCAAGCTACATAAAGGTTAGTAAACGTATAATTGCTTTTAGATAGTTTTAATTTGATAGAACATTTGCTTGCTCTTTGTCTAGGTTAGTAAAAATCGTTTTTACGTGTTTAATGAAATTTTTATATTTCGCCGCTTGAAGAAGCGTTAAATTTTTCTTAATCCTAGATCTATTCCAACAAATGGTATCAGAGCAATGGTCAAAGTTAAGCATGTACATGTGATTAAAATTATATGCTTGAAAATCGTTTTCGAAAGATTACTCGTTTTTTAACAAGTTAGAATTGTTTTCTTAGATTTTTTTTAGTTTATTGCTCGTGTCTTTAAATTAAAATCATGTTCACTTTCTATGACCTTGGGATGTTAATAAAACACATTAGAATCATTTCTAAAAGTTTTAATTTTTTCATAGTGAAAAACGTGTATTTTTAAGTTTGAGAAGTTTCGGGTAATTTCATGACTAATTATATTATCTTGCTAGTTTTGTTTGTTTACTCGTTTTGTTTTATGTTTGTTGTTATTTACTTTTATACTATGTTATTACCATGTTAATAATACACATATAAAAGCTTTTACAACTCTCTAAAACGTTCCGTTACACTCGATTCTTTTGCACTCAAATCCGAACTTTAATTATTTCCAGTTTTCTTCGAGCTCGAGAAAAACCTACGGTAAAAGAGGCATAACTCTCTGCTCAGAATTCAATATTTAATGATTCTTGAATCAAATTAAAGGTCTGTTTGTCCTCTTTCCAATGGCTAGTTTTAGGTCAAAAGGATGTCGGAGCCGCCAGTTATGGCGATTTTACTCCGAAGTGTGCAGCTGCTCTGAAAGTCCAGTTTTTTTTAGAATTTTAGAATTCCGGATTTCGGACCCCACTCCATGAGTTATAGAACTCTAATGAGAAAATTTCCTTGAGCAAAATTGTTTTTCATAAGATAATAAACATAATGTGAAAGATTAAAATGCTTTGATTTTTGAAAAATTTACTTGAATTGAATTTCTTTAAAAACTAGTTTGATTGTTGAAAATCGTTTTGACTTTCAAAACTTAAAAATGTTTTGTCATCCAAATCATATATGTTTTTCAAAATGTTTTCAAAACTATATATATATATATATATATATATATATATATATATATATATCAGGTATGTTCAAAATCTATATGCTCTTGAAAATTTGAGTAGGAGGTCTCCTCGAAGACGAGCCGAAAAAATAAAGATGTGTAATCTCAAACTTTTTGAGTGTTCAAGTGAGTTGAAGTTCACACTTCCCTCATGCACTTTCCCGAATAGAAAATAGGAAAATGTCCAAGTATGTACCTTGTGCCTTTATGCACTAACACTGTTCTTCCTTGAACATGTAGATCTAAGATTCATTTCTAGAATTCCACTCTATCACTCTATAACTAGGAAATGTGTTTCCAAACTTATAAGAGACGATGTGCCAACTCTAAAAACTAAGTGGGAGGGTTATACTTGTTGTTTAGAACCCACGATCCCCAACACTAATGAAAAGTGCAATTGTCGCCAGACTAAGAGTCACCTACATGGCCCTCTATTAAATGAGAGTACTCAACAGCGCTTTACTCTGATCATTGCTCGAAGAGCTAAGTTCGAGAGTTAGATAATGAGATAAGGCCTCCCCTCGGTGGATTGTTTTTCAAAGTCGGTCTCTTGGACTAAGTGGTTGGTTACACACTTAGACTCCATCCCTAGTAATCCTCCCTCGATGCCATGCGAGAGGATGTGAATGATCAAACTTTTTTATAAGGTGGCTAGTCAAATATGATGTATTGACATCTTGGCTATGCATTAATGTTGAGTCATTTACTTATGAAAGGAGACTTCTTTGCGGCCTTCCCTCGAAGGAGTAAAGTGTCATTTCGTTCATAACACCTTTGGATTTTTCATGTCTTCTTCATCATAAAAACTTAAACAAACTTAAACCCTAAACCAAAGACTAAACTTAGATGGGGTGATGGGACCTGAGTGTCAACAAAGGCCGTGGGATCAGTGACGATAGCTTTTGAAGATCGAACTCTGAACTTGAATAATATATATTTTGTTCCTTCCTTCGGAAAGAACTTGATATCCGTAGCTCGTCTTTATGAGCAAGATTATTGTTTAAAGTTTATTAAGAATGGAATTAGAATTTCTCTTTCCAATAATTCTTTCGTCACTAATGCATGTATGAAGAATGCCCTCTTTTACATTTATCCCACGCAACCTTCGCTTTTAGACACTGAGATAGATAATGATCTAGTTAGGGAGCCAAAGAGGATCAAACTTTCTGAATCCTCCGATCTAATAATATCAACATATCTCTGGCACTTGAGACTTGGTCATATCAGTCTAGATAGGATTAAGAGACTTGTGAGGGACGGTCCACTCCAAGCCTCTACAATAGATTCACTACCTACTTGTGAATCTTATATAGAAGGAAAAATGACTAAGCGATCTTTCTCAGCTAAGGGTCGAAGAGCCACTGAGTTACTGGAACTTGTACATTATGATGTATGTGATCCGCTTATTACACAGGCACGGGGAGGATACGAATACTTCGTTATCTTCACCGATGGTTACTCAAGATACGGTTTTGTCTATTTGCTCAAACACAAATCCGAGACCTTTAATGTATTTAAGGTCTTTCGGGCTTTAGTGCAAAAGCAAACTGGAAAACAGATCAAAACCCTTCAATCTGATCGAGGTGGTGAGTATATATCTACAGAGTTCGATGACTTTCTTAAAGAAGAAGGTATCGCTTCTCAGCTTATAGTCTTTAGTCCTTAAACAAACCTAACAACATATGAAGAGACAAATGTAGATTTGCATGAAAAAAATCTTCATGGTTTGCTTAAAACAATATATTCGCAATCTAAGGATCAAATGACTATTGATTTCAGTACAATTGTTAGGAGAATCTATGATGTCTGGTTATGGTAGAGAGTTGGAGACTCTATAGTTCTTCTAGGTATCTTCTGAAGGTACTAAATTGACCAGTGCACTTCTAGAGACAGAATAAGAGCAAACCATTTAACCTCTTATGTCTCAAAGTCACTAAGTATGAATTGCATAATGCTTACCTCAATCCTGAAATGAGACATGTCATTTCATAGCTTACGTATTCTCATTTGTGAAAGTCAGAGTTCGGACTCACTATGTGATTCTGAACATGACCTATTGGTGAAGTACTAAGTTGTGAAGATGTCATGAGTAACTTTGTGAAGTTCTCATAGATATGGAATTCATGTATAAGATTGCTGAAATGCAATGTATATCACCTCATGCTTTGTTCCTTGGAATGTGAATAAATGAACTGGCCAGTGTCCAAATTGAGTCATGACTCTTTTGGATGAATCAATATGACTTGTTAGCTCCTCGTCAATACATTGTTTCTAACTTGTTCACAAGCGACAAAGGAGTTGAGGGAATAATAGCTAGAACAGTAAATTGTTATTTTGTAAATCCCATCTAACTGATGATATTCATGAAGGGTAAACATAGATAATATTCAGTGGATCCACTCATCACAATTTATGTTGAATTATTGAGTAGAAAATAAATTCATTTGAATCGAGAGATTCTCAGTGTCAACTGTTTAGTGGAGTCAGTTGACATTAAACTAAGCTTGGAAAAGGTTTTTGAACTTTTGAGTTCAAGTATGATGTTAGCTCAAGCTTTGTTAATTTGGATCCATGACGTCACTGTCACAAGTCATTTCGAGTTGGATTAGTTAAACTAGAAGATAAGTCAAAACAAGAACTAGACAAGTTTTAAGAAAATTGTCTAAAGGGTAATTTTGTCTTTTTGGACATAGGATGAAATGAATGTCAATAAATAAGTTTTTTGACATTGTCGTATAATGAAAAATGAACTAAACCACATGGCCATTTCAATGAATTTGGGCATTGAGGATTAATTTCATTTCATGGAATTTTACTTGAAAATTCTTAATGGGCTTTTCTTTTGTTGTCATGGACAAATGAAGAAATATCTAGAAGGTCCTTCTAGATGCGTTGCTCATCCAACCTAAGGAAAGAGAGATTAATATTGTGCATTGATGTATGAAGATACATGCAGAAAGAAAAAGAGGAAACAAATTTCATCTACTTGTAAAGAGGGATTTCGGCCAAGGCTAAGGGAGAAGCAAAAGAGGAAACAAATCCAAGTCCTTCTAGAAGGAGTTGGACGTGTGAAATGAGAGGAAGGGAGAGCAAATATTTGCTCATGAATATGTGATTTTCTATAGAAAAGAGGAAACTACCTTTTGAATGTAATCCTCCTCCTAAAAATACCCCACCTCATTCTCATTATTTCTCATCCCACAATTTTAGAGATTGAGAGCTTCTCTCTCTAGACTTGGCCGTCTCTCTCTCTCTCTCTCTCTCTCTCTCTATCTCTCTCTCTCTCTCTCTCTCTCTCTCTCTCTCTATAACTCCTTTCGTTTTTGTTTTGGCACCTAGATCCACATTTGACCTAGAGTTTTGTTTTAGTTCTTCGACTCTAAGACTTGTTCTTGAGTCGTTGTGTTTAAAAGTTTCCACACACTTATTCCTTCTTACCTCGAGTGATTTATGTGATAGAAACTTTCGTGGTTACTCGAATTCTCGAAGAACGAAGAGAGGTAAGCTGCGTGGGGAGACGAGCGATTCAGGCTCCACAAGCTTCTCAACGATCAAGCTACATAAAGGTTAGTAAACGTGTAATTGCGTTTAGATAGTTTTAATTTGATATAACATGTGCTTCTTCTTTGTCTAGGTTAGTAAAAATCGTTTTTTATTTGTTTAAAGAAATTTTTATATTCCGCCGCTTGAAGAAGCGTTAAATTTTTCTTAATCCTAGATCTATTCCAACAGACAGAGGCTTCCACTGACATCAACCGAGCCTGTGTTAAAAAGTAGACGTAGGCCAATGTTTTTTTTTACTATAAATAAATAGTAAATCATGTATGAAAGATTTACAAACCTCTGAGTTTTCTCCGAGGCCGGACAGAGGTGTTCTACACAGAGTGGATGTACCTCTAGTTGATTCCACCGGTGCCTGTCAAAATTAATGTCAACAAAGGTTAGGAAACATAGAGCTCATAAATCACTGATGTCAACAATTGACGTCAACTGTTGATATTAATGTCAACAAACAGAAAGCTCATAACTCACAGATGTTAACAATTGATGTAAAATGTTGACATTGATGTCAAAAATTGACGTCAATTGTTGACATATGTGACTTTTAAGTCCTCTGGTTTATTGACATACACGTCAACAATAGACGTCAATTGTTGACATCAATGTCAACAATTGATGTTAAAACCATAAAAAATAGAGATTCAAGATTAATCACCTTCTGTTGGCTCGTCTTCTTCATTGCCTTCAAGTTAACCTCATGTCCTCCCATTGGTTTGAACACAAAGTTCTCAGATTGCCACAAAATTGTTAAGAACGTGTTCTCAACGACATGAGTCGTCAATTTCCACCGACACATGAGAGGTGCAACAGTATTAGACAATCTCTCGCAATACAAGAGAGACGTGAACACGGGCATGGTTTCGTATGCCCAAATCTGAAGTGGGTACATGAATGAAGGAAGTTTTATCTTGACTTTGGAATCCATCTTGTCCACGTTCTTGTTTTCGACGAAAAACTTCCAAACCACATCGCCCCACGGATACGAGTTAAATTGGTCCAATTCCTCTACCAATTTAACGTACGACCAATCTTGAATGGTCATACCCAAAGGGGCACCGAGAAGTACGTTGAGGAGAAAATGAAGAAGTAAGAGCTTGACTCGCTTCGTATGCAGCCACCATTGCGATTCCATCAATTTTGATGTAAGCACTCCACGACTGTTCGTCATCCCGTTGGAGAACAATTCCCTTAACAGTCCACCTTCAGCCGGCTCAGTATAATCCAAGGATGGGACGTCCCCATGGCGTAGCCCTAAGATAGAACAGAAATCGTCTCTTGTGAAAGCCCGCGGTTTTCCCCCGAGCTCCATAAAGAGAGTATCTTCACCACTAAAGTAACCGACCCTCATCAACAAATAGTTAATGATCTTTTAGGATCGGGTGACATTCGGGACGTCCAGAAACTGGCCAAAAAAAGAATTGCTGAACATCGCCTTCGCTTCTAGACCCATAGCCGCTGATTTATCGAACGTCTCAAGCGTTCCATAAAAACTGAGATTATGATTCTCCATATTCGATTCAGAAATGTACCTCCTCCACCCCTGAATACCGCAACAAATAAGATGAGAATTAACACGAGCACAACACAATCTCAAATAATTTGATAATAAATTAGAGACTTATAACCATGCATTAATCAACAGAATTGATAATGTTCTCATGTTTTAATTATTAGACATGTAATCTCCAAGCACAATTTCACACAATTTCAGCCATGTTTTGTACTGATCTCCAAGCACAATTTCAAAGTTGCAAGTTTTAGATATCACTCACAAACTTTATGTGACCATTTACAAATATAAGAATAGTACCAGAGAAAATCCAAGTGAGCATGACAAAACTGATCTCCTGCAAAGAAATTAGGGAAATTATGAGCATAACCGCAGAATGATAACAGTAGAATGCACAATAGAATTTCATGATAACAGTAGAATGCACAAAAGAAAGAGAAAAGCACAATGCACAAAAGAATTTCATGCTCATACCCATTAAATCGCATAAATGAAAATGCAAACCTTCAGTTCGGCGGTGGGTTTCAGGCCACGGCGGGGCTTCTTCATAGCCTTCTTCGTGTTCACATTGGGAAAAACGGTCGTCTTTCTTTTCCGGGCATGTGGAGAAGGGTTTGGCGTGGTCGCTCCGGACTCTTCCGGTTGTTTGGGCCCTGTCGTCCTAGGACTCTTTCACGTTGTGGGTTCGAGAATAGGGTTGAATGGGTCAGACATGGCGACTTGAGGGACTGGTTTCGCGATTCAGAAGGATTCGGGGAGAAGGAGAAGGGATTCGAGGTTCCAGGCAAGGGATTCGTGGAGACGAAGAAGAAGGGTTTCGGTCACGATTCAGAGAAGAAGAAGGGATTCGTGGAGGGATTCGTGTTCGGGCAAGGGTTTCGGTCGCGATTAAGAGAAGAAGAAGGATTTCTTCGGTGATTTTGGGTGAGTTTGAATAAGAGAGAGAGAGAAACAAATTACAAAAAATAATAAATATTAACTGTTTTGGTTTTTAAGTTAAAATGTAAAGAAGATTAAAGTGAATGGTATTTCTGGTTTTCCACACAAAACCAAGTAGTATTTTTGGCCAAAATTATGTTTTGTTGGATTATTGAAAATTGTTATTGAAGTTGTGGTAGATATGACAATTTCTCATTATTTTATGTGTTGCTATTTACACCAACGCTTTGTCATAGCACTAATTATATACACTAAACCATAATTACTTTGCGTGGTTATAGCTAGTATAGCCTAATTAGTAGCTTCAAACCCACTTACATCAAAATTGTCATACTTTGCAAAAAGTCTCTCTGCAAGCATATCCCTTAGCCCTCATCCTATTTCCTCTTAACTTGAGCCTTTTGATTATAACTTATAGGTGAATAAAAGCTTGCGTGCAAATTTCCCATGATGATTTTGACCATCATCATCCAAAATCAACCGCCAACTTTAATGCGCCATTAATTAAGATGCCCATCAACCACCAACGTAACATTATAAATATATATATCATACTTATTTTCGCTACCTACACCACTTACTTTTATTGTCAGATAATCCATTTATCTACAAATCTCCCAAAGAATACTAGAAATTTCATTAATGACTATAAGCTTAGGATTGCATATATATATATATATATATATATATATATATATATTGATTAAATGGTTGACTTGGACTATGAAAAGTATTAGATTTGTGATTACCTATGTAAACTGTATTACATAATAGGAGAGTCCTATTAGCTAGGTAGGCATATATATTGTGACCTATAGAGTAGGATGTTTGTGATACGTTTTGATTATAAACCCTAGTTAGTTATTCATTAAAGCTGGCTGGTTGGTTTGGCGCAGATTAATGGAAATATCAATATTCCTTTTATCGATGGAAATTTGCTGACCATATAAAAGTTATTAACATAAAGTTTATCGTTTAGAAGGCACTTGGAATTTATTTAGGAAAAATTGTACAGAATAGAATAATCGTTTCAAACTTATTGATTAGCAAAATAGTTAAGGTTTTCATTTTTCAACAAAATAGTCAAATTTACGTTTTCAATTTTTTTTACAGTTAAGATTAAATTTTTTGACGATTATTATAAGCAATTTATCACTTTCAAAAAAATTAATTTTTGGTTCAAAATTTTTTTTGAAACTAATTTAATGTATATTTTGACTATTTACTAAATTAAGATAAACGTTGACTATTTTGTAAATTCATAATTTTAAATTGACTATTTAACTACGCAACCCATTTATTTAATACCTACCAACTAATGAGAAGAAAAAAAAACTAATTTTTTTTATAGCAAAATAGTAACAGTTTGAGACTTGTCACGCTCACATGATTAGAGTAATTATGTGTAGTCTTGAATATTTTCAAAAAAAAAAATTGTTTAAACTTTAAAGGAATTGATTTTTTTTTCTTTTGTTAATTGAATGATTCTTCATCCTATGCTGTTTATTTAAGGTAATTTACTAACACTTTGACTAAAGATTTATATCAATTACTGAAACTCTCGCATCAAGATTTATGACCACTAGTTTTCCTTGCGAATAATAAAAAAAAAGGTTAAGAGTCGTAGTTACAATTTTTTTTTATATATTTATTTCGTTAGTTATCATATTCGCTTTCGTATTGGGTATAAAAACATGATATTCAAGATTAAATGTTCAGTGTGGTAGCTAGCTTGGTCTAGCGGTAATCCCACACACCTCGACGGAGAGGTCATGAGTTCAAGCTCCCATGGAATGTAGAAATGCATGGTCCCTAGGATTTATTCTAAAAATTATGTAATCTTGGTCAATAGTGTCACCTACTCTGTAATCTTGGCCGATAGTGCCACCTGCGCTTTGCACTGCTAATATATCATGTAATCTTGGCCGATAGTGCCTTACTCAAAAAAAAAAAAAAAAAAGATTAAATGTTCAGTAATGAAAAAAAAAAATCATTCTTACTTTACTTGTTTTTTGTAGAAATTATTTTTTTAGAAAATTTATACTATTATTTGATAGTATCAATTATCTATTTAGAATAATTAATAATAAAAAGACTATTTTGAAAGTTCGCTTTTGGTCTTGATATTTTTTAAGCCGGCCAATACGCAGTATTATAGTGTATATAAATACATACATATATATATATATATAAATATATATATATATATATATATATGTATATGAACGTAAACCGTCATGTTATCTTATATTTATTTACTCGAGTAATTACGACTCAGATGATGTTATAACTTTGGTTTCAAATACTATATTTTATAGGGCCGGTTAGGTATCTAGCCCAAATTGGCCATCTTCTTTAAAATTCTAGCTCAACTATCACTTAAATTATGTAACTAGTTCAATGCACTACCAAACAATATTATATTCCTATCTTACCCCTCATCAAATACACACTAAAATTTTCGCTTCCGACTTTGAATCCTTCAATCCTCCAATACTGCCTCCGAACTCTCCGTCGATTTCGAATCCTTCAATCCTCCGATATTGCCTCCGACCTCCTTTTCCGCCACCAATTTTTTTAGTTCGCCACTTTCGAAGCCGACGAAGACGTCTCCTTTCTCAAACTTGGAAAAAATGGTAAGTAAATATTAATTACAATTCGATTAACCCATAGAACACCATAATCGAAACCCTAGTCTGCATCGCTGATCAATTCTCTGTTAGATTAACTATAAAATAAGGTAAATATTATTTTCAATTCGATTAACCCATAGAACATCATAACCGAAACTCTGAAACTTTAATGGTAAATAATATTTACAGTCCGGCCATTTGATAGTAAATATTATTTACCATTCGAAAAAGAAAAATACATGTCTCCGATTTGGCGAACGATTGCATGATTCAAATCCGATGATGAATAACTGAAAAAATTTGGATTTAACAAACAAATAAGAACGAAGTTCTATGAAACCAAAGAACCTAAACACCTACACTAGACAAACAAAAACTAAGAATGATTAAATGACTTACCTAGACAAACAGACAATATAAGAACAATATAATAACATCTACGAAATCGACGATCCTAAACATCTATTCCAAATAAATCATCGAATATCCTGGTTGCAAATCGCAGGATAATTTTAATGGTAAATAATATTTACCGTCCGACCATTCGATAGTAAATATTATTTACCATTCGAAAAAGCAAAGTACCTGTCTCCGATTTGGCGAACGATTCCATGATTAAAATCCGATGTTGAATAACTAGAAAAAATTTGAAATTAACAAACAAATAAGAACGAAGTTTTATGAAACCAATGACAATTTTAGAAGTATGAGAAATATGAACTATTTCCCTAAATAAATGGGCTAGTCGTTTACAAATCTCTATTTTATCTCCACTCCTATCAGACCTGCAGATATCTGTTCAACTACTAATATTTTAAGCTTGGTATCTTTTTAAGTAATTTAATTCCTCAAAAAAGTCAAAGTAATGCCACATGCATGCATACATAAAAAATAAAAAAATGAAACATATAAAATAAAATTTGAATAAAAAGAAGCGTAGTCCTCTACGTCGTATATCAATCATTCAAAACTATTTTGAAAGTCATATCTATATATTCGATAAATCTAATCATTGATTACAAACAGTTATAAGTCACTACTAAATAAGTTCAAAGTCCTTATCATCACCATGCTGTAAAGAAGCCAACAAGAGATAAATTCGGAAATAATGTTTTTATATATAAAAATATTTGGAAAATGTCATTGGATCACACTTTTGTAATTATCTTATATGGCCAACAATGATATCGATATAGTGACAAGGCATACCATTAATTTTTCCGCGCCACCTTCACAATATTAATGATTCCATGCCCAAGTATACAATTCGGCAAGAACACCCATAGTGCACTTGCATTAGTCTTGCTTCGTATACAATTGATACATATATGCAATCAGTGACGGAGCCAGCTAAGGCCAGGGGAGCTTAAGCCCGGTCAAATTATTTTTTTTTGCACTTTTTGCCAATTTTAAGAAAAATTATATTTTTTTCCCTTGAAAATTTATACTTTTGGCCCAATTTTTATAAATTTTTTACAATCAAGCCCCCCTGCATTTTTTTTTTCAAATTAGCCCCTTCTGATGGGCTTTTCTGGCTCCGTCACTGTATGCAATATATGATATATACACAATATGTATCCATATATAATTATATAATTAAATCCCACAAACCTCCCGACTTTCCGTCTTTGCCTTAAAAGAAGTCTACTATGTATGTATAATGTTAATTAATAACAGATAGTTTGGATTATGATAACTTTTCATGTAAAAATTTTAATCGCAGGAAATGATTCTTCTAACAATAATTTGATGTAGTTTCTTCTACCAACAATTTAACAATAATTCTAGTTAATTTGATAGCTAACGCCAATTTAAATATGATATTAAACAAAACAAAAAAAGTCTCATAGCTCATGTAGATTTATTTCTTACTTATCAGCATAATTAACTAATCCTCTTTAACAATTACAACTAAAGAGTACGCTCACTTTGAATAGTATGCATATGCACTATAAGAGTACGCTCACTTACCAGCATAATTAACTAATCCTCTTTTACAATTACAACTATAGAGTACGCTCGCATATCTATTTATATCTAATTGAAATCCACAACCTCCCAACTCCCCACTTAAAAAGGTGTATGTATGGACACCTAAAAGCCAGTTTACTTCAAATCAAACGAAAATCACTTAAGAAGGTGTACTATAGATATGTTTTTTTAATCAAATTACTTATGGTAATTAAATATAAATAAAAAAAAACTAAAATAAGTGTTAGCTCAGCGCCTCAGATCATAGATCTATTTCTTTCTTATTATCATTAATAATAATTAATTTTACAATTACAACTGAAAATCACGTTCGTTCGCTTCCAATTGGTGATACATAAAAGAAAGAAAGAAAGACAAAGGAAACAGCAAAAAGGAGGTGAGATGACAACCAACTAGTCTAGAACTAGTGTATTACCGCCGGCTAAGGGTGGAGGGATTGGGTGCGTCGCGGTGCAGGGTATGACCCTGCGCGAGCAAGATAGACCTGTAGATCTCGACGATCATCTTGTCGTCGTACTCCTTGGTGGGTCCACTCCTTCCGAAGGCGGAGACTCCGTCTCCGGCGACGCCGTAGCCGGCTGAGCAGACTCGCGAGCTGGCGAAGCCGAGCATTAGATTGACGTAGGCGTCTCGGAGCCAGACGAGAAGCTTCCTCGGCGACGCGGCGGCTCGGCGCAGGAACCCCAGCCTGGGGCGAGCCACGCGGAGCCTCCAGACCCGTTTTCTTCGGGTCGGAACGGGTCGCCGCCGTGATCCGGGCCGAGACAGCTTCGCGTAGCCTCCTCTCTTGCGCCTCCAGTAACCTCTAAGGCCTTTGTACATGCTCGCTGACAACCCTTCCATTTTCTTTTCTTTTCTTCTCTCTCTCTCTCTCTCTCGGTTTTGTTTTGATGGCCGGTTTTTTCTTTTTCCTTTTCTTTTCTTTTCTTTTCTTTTCTTTTCTCTTTCTGAGGGAATGTAAGTGTGTGTGGAGAGGGGGAGACTTAATGAGAGAGAGAGAGAGAGGTGGGTGAGACTAGAGGATTGAATGTCTTGATTAAAATTAGGTTTCTGTATGTTTACATGTCATGTACTTATATATTTAAAAATAATATATATTTATATAATGTAATCGAAATCGCTGGTCATTGTCTTGATCTCGATGATAATATTATATGTACTTTTAATATTTTTTACACTATAATGAAAGTTATTTAACATTCAACATTAGTTAGGACTTAGGAATTAATAATAAAGAAATCTTTCAACTTTGATAATAGTAAAGAAGGCATTTTGTAGTTTTAGCTCACACAATAAAATTATAAGAAGAAGGTTATGTTGTCCTAATTATATACTAAGAGATTCAGAGAATATATATATGAGAAATTGCCACAATTACTACCAAAACAATAACTTTTTTCAATTTCCCATCAAAACCATAATTTGGCCAAAAATGCCACTAACTCAAATGTACAACTACCATTTTACCATCAACTACATTTTTTCTTACAATCTCAAACCAACCCACACCAACTCGTTTTAATGAGCAAATATTTAAGAGATCTGAAACATTTTCTCTTCCTCTCTCTCTCTCTCTCTCTCTCTCTCTCTCTCCGTCGCTCTCTCACTCTCTCTCTCTCTCCTGTAAATCTCGTCCAAGGTCGGTCACCCATGAAACCCCCACTCAAGCATTGAAACCCTCTGCTTCTAAAAATCCACACCCAAGCGTTGAAACCCTCACCCAAGCTATGAAATTGTGGCTCTGAAATCCTCGTCCAAGTTCAGCCACCGCACAACGTCCTCGCCCAAGTTCCGACCCCAGATCCCCGCTTAAACTAAAGCTCAAGGTTCGTTCTTTCTTCCTTTTTTTAAAAAAAAAATTGTGGTTTAAAGAGTCATTTTTATAGATCGTTTAAAGAGATGTTCTGTTTGGTCTGGGTATGTTCAGAGTTCATCAGTTGTTTAGGATATTGTTTGGGATATTGTTTGGGTATGTTCACCAGTTAGTATGAAAACAGAGTTCATCAATTGTTGACTTCAGATGTCAACAGTGGACGTCAACTGTTGACATCTGAAGTCAACAAATAATTAATAACTCTGCCTATGCTTTTTGTACGCAGTGATGGCGGCTATTTATTTATTATTCAAGCACAGTGGAACTTGGGTTGAACCTGGTTGTTATCATGAGAATGGATCTTTCGGAATCATGGTGCCGTATGAAGTTAACTTCGCTAGTTTGATGCAAATCATTTACGCGAATTTGGGCAAATCACCATCCACTCATACCATTGGTGTTGCATACGCGATGGCTGGTGCCATGAAACCTGTTGAGATAACCAACGACGCTACGTTAGAAGGTTATTTATATTTGAGGAAGAGGAGAGAAGATGACACGGAGAAATTACAACTGATATTGGAAATAAATGAAATTCCACCCCGGGCTCGATTCTCCAGGGGTTGGATCCACTGGCCACAGCCGTGATAGTGGTTGCGTTGGAAACCCGCCTACAAGAGTTTCTGACATGCCATCCATACCCGAGGAGGGGGTGGTTCGGTTCCAACTCCTGATTCGGTAATTCGTGGTACGTTCGGATTGGATGACTTAAGGTTGTCAGACTATGAGACACAACGACAACAACAACGACAACGACAATGCTCTCCACCACGAAACTCGCATCCACCTATAAATTCCCGATCCCCTCCTCCACCACGCAACTCCCCTCCGTCACCACGATCCCCTCCTCCACCACAAAACTCCCCTCCTCCACCACGCAACTCCCCTCCGTCACCACGATCCCCTCCTCCACCACAAAACTCCCCTCCTCCACCACGCAACTTCCCTCCGTCACCACGATCCCCTCCTCCACCACAAAACTCCCCTCCTCCACCACAAAAACTCCCCTCCTCCACCACGCAACTCCCCTCCGTCACCACGATCCCCTCCTCCACCACGCAACTCCCCTCCGTCACCACGATCCCCTCATCCACCACAAAACTCCCCTCCTCCACCACGCAACTCCCCTTCGTCACCACGATCCCCTCCTCCACCACAAAACTCCCCTCCTCCACCACGATCCCCTCCTCCACCACAAAACTCCCCTCCTCCACCACGCAACTCCCCTCCGTCACCACGATCCCCTCCTCCACCATGCAACTCCCCTCCTACACCCTCACAAAACTCACGTCCTTCATCACCGTCTACGCCGAATTCACAGAGCGTCCCAAGTTCATCTACTAGGAGAGACGCAAACATGGATGGGGCTATTATTTTAGATGGTCATTCCCCCGTATTTATTGAGCGACATGCATTGTACAAGGATAAAAAGACTTTACAGAAACACTTGATGTTGTTCGCTATAAACAACAACTTCACGTATAAGACAAAGAACTCGGACAAAAACACATTGCATGTTGTTTGTCTGGGAGAGCATTGTAATTGGGCTGTCCGGGCCGTGAGAAAGGCTAACACGCCCATTTTCCAAATTAGAAGGTAAACTCTCTTTGTTGAATTATGTATGAAATTGAAATACTGTAATTAGATCTCTGTTTTTTGACATCTGGTGTCAATTGTTGACATCTGGTGTCAATTGTTGACATCTGGTGTCAATTGTTGACATCTGATGTCAATTGTTGACATTAATGTTGAAACTAAGTTTGTTGTAATTTTCATGTTTTAGGTTCGACAACGACCACAGTTGTGCCCTGAACGTAAGACAAGGACGTCACCCGCAAGCAACGAGTACTTTAATAGGAGAGGTTGTGAAGCATAAGTGTATTGATCCAAGCGTGGGTATTTGCAAACCGAAAGAGATAATGAACTACATGCAAATGGATTACGGGGTGTCTATGTCTTACAAAAAAGCTTGGCGTTCCAGAGAGCAGGCTCTAAAGTCCCTCTACGGCAATTCCATGGAGTCGTACGCATTCTTACCTAAGCTAAGGTACATGATCGAGACTAAGAATCCATCTTCAGTCGACGAGTTTGAGGTCGTAGACAGAGAGGGGATTGTATATGCTGTTAATTTAGAAGAGAGGACATGCTCATGTCGGCGATGGCAGGCTCATAATTTTATTTGTCCACACGCAATCGCAGCATGTCGAGTATGTAACCATCAAGTTGAGAACTACATTTCTGAGTTCTACTCTACGGAGTATTTGCGGGCAACCTACGCAGGTGTACATCATCCTCATGGCGACATTTCGAGTTGGAATATTCCCCCCGAGGTGGAGAGTATCAAAGTTCTTCTGCCTCAACACAAAGCACGTACCGCCGGTAGGCCCAAAAAGAGAAGAATACCCTCTCAAGGTGAGGAAATTATTAGGCGCAAGTGTACGCGTTACGGGCAAATTGGCCACAATCGTCAAACATGCAATAGTGCTACTCCTTTGTCCACGCAATAATTTCAGACTTCTTTGTAATTTCCACCATTTCAGTAGTGACTCTTGTTGATTTCTTAGTTTATTGAGAAATTTATTTGTAATCTCCGACTTGTATGCAGATTTTAGACATCTAAAGTCAACAATAGACGTCAACTGTTGACATCAGATGTCAACAATAGACGTCAATTGTTGACATCTAGATGTCAACAGTTGACGTCTATTGTTGACGTCAACAATTGTTTGTGATTTCTTATTGTTCTCCATTAGTTGTGAGGGAACTAAACAATTGATGTCAATTGTTGACATTAGATGTCAACAATTGGTGTCAACTGTTGACATCTAGTGGATGAATTTAATTTAGTTCTTCACTTAGGCATGCAATTCACAACATTACACATATATAAAAGGGACATAGTGTAAATAGACATATTAAGCAGTTTCAAGCATTCAAGTCATACAAAAACCCATACACAAATATAAATATTATGAAGTTTAGACCAATGATGTGGGGAATTCATCGTCAGACTCATTTCTTGTTGATCCTCATCCTCCTATAATAGAGAAGTTCCTCTCTCTGGGTTTTCAGCATAAACAGTCGTGTCCCCTTGGGCACGACTTCCATAAAATCTCCTTTTTCCTTCAACGGAGTCTCCCAATCGTCTCCGATGATTTCTTTCATAACCCTTTCGAGAGACATGATCGGACCCGATTCAGTCTCACTACAAAAAGTATCCAAGTACCATATGTACTCAGCTTGGCTCATTTGAAACTCCGTGAGTTGTGCATCACCGAGTTCCGATCCGCTTGCCTTATTAACATCAATTGACTACAATTTTAGTAATTGTCTACGATTATAGGTATGAATGTCTACAATCATAAAATAATAACTGAAAATCAGCTTTGCTTGGCATCAGAATGTACCTCATTTTTAGATAATTTTCTCTTTCGGGGCTCGAAGTCGTCACATCTTGTCACCGGAGATTCAATGGAGTGTTTTTCTGACATTTCTGTATATTAGTATCAACAACATTCATTATTTGTTGATTTCAGATGTCAACTGATGAGAGAAATTGACATCTAAACTCTACAGAGTTCATCAGTTGTTGACATTAGATGTCAACAGTGGACGTCAACTGTTGACATCTAATGTCAACAACTGATGAACTCTGTAGATTATCTCAAAACTTAATATACCTAAAATCTGTTCATCCAAACAATATCCCAAACAATATCCTAAACAACTGATGAACTCTGAAGATTCTTAACATACCCAAACAATATCCCAAATAATATCCTAAAAAGCGAAACGAACCTTGTGCGCGACCTGATCTTGGACTAAATCTGGAGTTTGAGTCTCGTCGGCGTTTGGGTCCTCGGGTTTTAGAGAGTTGGTGCGAGAAAGAGAGCTGGTCCTCGGGCACCTGGGTTTCTTGGGTCTGGTGGCTTTGGGTCCTCGTCGGCGTTTGGGTCCTCGAGTTTTAGAGAGTTGGTGCGAGAAAGAGACCTGGTCTTCGGGCACCTGGGTTTCTTGGGTCCTCGGGAAAAGACTGACGCGAAGAGAGAGAGAGAGAGAGAGAGAGAGAGAGAGAGAGAGAGAAGAGAGAGAGAGAAGAGAGAGTGAGAAGAGATTGACAGGAAGAGAGAGAGAGAAAGAGTCATGGATTAATGTGAGATGTGAGCGGGACATTGAGAGTTGGTGTGGGTTGTAAGAAAAATTTAAGTGAAGGGTAAAAGGGTAGTTGTACATTTGAGTTAGTGGTATTTTTGGCCAAATTATGGTTTTGGTGGGAAATTGGAAAAAGTTAGTGATTTGGTAGTAGATAGGGCAATTTCCCTATATATATATATATATACTTAGGGATATATACATTATTATTATTCATTACTACCGAAACTACTTTTAGAAACGACATAATTTTTTAGAAGCAACTTTTTTCAATTAGAAATGATTTGCCGCTTTCAACGTAATCAACGAAATCTCATGCACTTTGTCTTGAAAAAGTCAATTTTTTAACAATAAAAAGGACAAATGTTGTTTCTAATATTTTTCCGCAATTTATAAGAGATAATAGAAGCGACATGTCGCTTCCAAACTACCGAAATTTTTGGCTCCTTATTTTTTTTTCGCCAAGTTTTCATTTTGTTTTTAACAAAACGACGTCGTTTTGTCAAATTTAGAAGCGACTTGTCGCTTCCAAGCTATCAAAATTTTGACTCCTTTTTTCTCCGCCAAAATATTAAAGTTTTAACAAAACGACGTCGTTTTGAATGACCTAAACATTAGAAGCGGCTTTTCGTTTCTTAAGTAATTTCTAAATGCTAGGTCAGACTATAAATACGCGACTTTGTCTTCTTCACCGAGCCGGACCGAAAATCTCCAAAAAAAACTCGACTACAACTTTTATACTGTGATATTTTTCTCCCTCTCTTTCTGATATTGCTTCGAGATTCCGGCCACCACCATCATCATCACCTCCTTCACCACTCCGGCCACCACCACGTCTGCTCCCTGCCACCACACACCACAACCCACCGCGCCTCTACCACACACAACCACCACCACCACCCACCACACCACTCTACCTATCAGACACGAACAATCGCTCGAATACCAATTGTCAAGAAGTCAGGTGATATCAGACACGAACAATCACTCTGATACCAATTGTTAGGGAATATAGGTTGGGTATCGGAGACGAACGATATCTCCGATGCATTTGATGGGTAAATTACTTCACTAGCGTTAATTACGATTCCATATATTGAACATGAACAATCGTTTTAATACTTTATATTGGGTAAGCAATCTTTTAACCCTTACAATATGTTTACAAGTACGGAATATAAGAAAACGCTCGCTAATCTTTAATGGAAACAATAATTACCAAGATACTCAAAATCATTCAACAACAATAGATCTAATATTTAAGACAAGCGTAATCAGCACAAACTATAAGAAGATTTAATTATACATACCTTTTGGCTCAGCTACAGATCTTCCACGCTCATAGCTTTTGGATCTCTTTGCTTCTCGGATTCTTCGGCGTCTTCTCGGATCTTCGGATCTCCAAGCTCTCGGATTCCTCGGCGGCTCTTAGCTCTTTGGATCTTCGGATCTCCAAGCTCTTAGATTCTTCGATTGCTCGTCAGTTAATCGATACCACAATCTTCCAAGGTGTGGGTCAACACTTTTCTCACTAATTACTCCAGTAAGGTGTCAGAATAATTCTTTCTTTCTTTGGGAGATAGTATGAATGAATTTTCAGCTCTGAGAGAGAGAAAAAACATCAAAGCCAAGAGGGAAAGGGGTTGCCGAATTTACTGTGTGGAATAAGGATTAGTTGGGCGATTTTTGCACTACCTCAAGCCCTCTATTTATAGCTTTCTAGCTTACCCAAAATAGAGTATGCACTTACTTGATTTCCTTATATCGTATTCTAATTAATATGAGATATTTATTCTATGAATAGAACAAATTTAAATATCTTCTAGATACTTAAATAGATAGAATATCCATATCATAACTGGTATTTATTTTCTTCCCACATTAGAATATATTAATTAGGTAATTGATAGATACGCGGATTTATAAATACTAATTTATAAAAAGAACCTAATTATTTTTGGAAATTGTGTTAGAATATCTCCATGATATTCTCAATAAATAACATCATTAATATATTATTTATTTCTCACAATAAGAGATACTATTCCATAAAAGGAATAACAGAGAATATTTTCATGATACTCTCATAAATAGTTATTACATTAAATACTAACCACATCGGATAATGTTTATTTCCTATTTAAGAAAAGTCTCAATCTTATTGGGCTTTGATCAAACAAATCCAATGCCCATGTACCTCATTGCACACGCCTACCATAAGGCATATTGGACCTTGTGGGCTGATATTTAAATTGCTCTTTTGCAAGTCCATTTAAATCTAACTGATATTCCAAAGTTACTTAAAACATTAATAACTTACTTGTAAAATATTTTGTTACGAATGCGAAAGAAATTGGAACCAAGTTGCAGTAGTGAGAGTGTAATCAATTATCTAATTATTACGAGCATCTCTATCGATATTATCATAGCCACCTTGGGGACTATGTACCTAGTAACAGAAGCTCCTACGAATCCGAACAAACAGACGAAATCTCTATTTTCTCTTATTTATTCGATTCGTCAATATCGGCGTCACACCACAAGATGAGCTGAGACTTTGACTCTTGTTGTTTCTAGAATTATATTTTACTCGATGTTATGAGCCTCTATTGATATAGTCAGTTCAAGAGGTCAATCCTCCACGTTCAACTCGTATCGAAAAATGTTAATTATTTTGTTATACTTTTTTTGATACATATGAGCCCTAAGCATCATTGCTTCCCCTATTAGGAATTCTTGCCCACAAGAAGATGTTTTTTTTTTTTTTTTTTTTTTTTTTTTTTTTTTTAAATTCTCCCTGAAATATTAATGAAATAAAGTTTTGTCATTTATAATTTATTCGAATCGAAAGCGTTATTTCTTATATATTAAGATTTATCAAACATTCATCAACTCATAGTCTCCGTATCGAACTGAGTCACATGCACGACATCTAAGCTTGGGCAGTGAACTAAAACTGGTCGATGATTGATTCCAGCATGGGTAACTGAATCTGAAATCATATATGTACAAGACAAGTGAAGGCTGATCACTTAGTGGGAGCATTCTACGCTTCTGGTAAGTGTACGACCCAGACAGGTCTTGGTTGTAGATCTGTCGTTTAAGGACCGTTACCACACACTAATCGAGGTTTCAAATGATGGTCACAGTGAGACTTGATCTAAATCCTGAAGTGATCATGGATACCGGATCATGTTGCCGCACTCTTATAGTACGAATGAGGATTCAGTCTTGGCTTGCAAGGTGGAGTCTAACCAAGATTAGACAAATCAATGTGGAAAAGAGAAAAGACTTTTTTCGTCTTTTTCATCGGATTTGTTAAGCTTCTAATACTAGGTCCATAGTCCCCGATTCGGCTCTGATAAAGGTGGATAAGAACTTTCGAATAATAATGTTTCATTATTATAATCTCACAAGCTGTAATTGTGATTGACAACATCAATTATGAAACATGGGTATTTGCATAGTT
This sequence comes from Urtica dioica subsp. dioica, assembly GCF_054948205.1. NCBI lineage: Eukaryota > Viridiplantae > Streptophyta > Magnoliopsida > Rosales > Urticaceae > Urtica > Urtica dioica. Next base: position 41,179,538 of record NC_142763.1, read on the forward strand.
AAATAATTATTTATGGTAATATTAATTATTTATCGTTTGATCAAGGAAATAATTAATCAATTACTTATTTGTTAATTGTTGGACCAAGTAAATAAATAATTAATTGGGTTTTAGGCAATTGGGCCTTTCACAAAATGAAGTGGACGAATGTTTTGGGATTTGAGCACAAGGATTTGCGTCATCCCTCTTGGCCGTGTGTGTCAAATTCGTCCATCATAATATTGGTACTTACCAATATTTTCAATTTAGTTGTTTAAATAAATGAGAGATAAAAATATTTAAAAGCAAATAAGATATTGTCATTTATTCTCTTTCATGAATATTAGGAGAGAATAATATTTAAAAGGAAATACGTTATTGACATTTATTCTCTCTCATGAAAATTATGAGATAATAATATTTATAAGGAAATAAGATATTGTCATTTATTCTTTCTCATGAATATTTAGAGAGAATAATATTATTCTCTCCAAATTAAATATTCTATATTTAAACATAAAATAAAATATCATATATATTGATCTGATGGCTATGAGAGAAAGTATGATTCATGAGATGAGATCCAAAGTCTAAGCTTTGATTCACTAATGTGAACACAATAAAAGGAAATAATATATTTTGGAAACTACCAAGAATATATCATTTCCACCACTATAAGTGATTTCATTAGAAAAATTCGACCTAGAGCTCTTTCCCTCTCTCTTGGCCGACCTCTCTCTCCTCTCTTGGAACTCCGTGATTCCATTCCCATAAACACGGTGCCATCTAAACATTTCGTTCTAGATCGTAGTGAGATAAAGATTGTGCCCACTCATCTTTCTTATTCACCTCGAAGATTACGTCTCGGAAGACTAAGGTGTCATCATTGTCGAGTCTAGATCGTTGATGAGCTAAAGCTTGAAGGAAGTCTTTATAAGACCGAAGCCGGATGAGTGAAAGCTTAAAGATTCTGTAGCTGATCCAAATCATGTGAGTCTCTCTGAATCTTTAAACCTTGCTCTTATTGATTGTTTGACATCGCTTTCATGAATAATTAACAAGTAAATCTAGATCTTGTTATATAACCATAATATTTATTAGCTATTGTTAGCGTAATTATTTAATTCGGAAACTAATATGGTTATCAAAGTGCAATAATCACCAACATCCCCAACAAAAGATTCTTTCATTATATTTACTACAAAGCTGCACGCAATCAATCGGTTCTAGAATCAACCCTTAGGTAAGTAAATATTAACCTTCTTTCAGGAAGGTTGGAGTCTGTATTTGTGAATCACTTCCCGCTTAGATAATATTGTTGGTGATTATCGCACCTTGATAACCGTATTAAGTGCGAAATAATTAATTACACTAACAAGAGCTAATTAATATTACGGTTATCTAATAAGATCTAGATTTACTTATTAATTATTCATGAAATCAATATTAAACAACCAATAAGAGCAAGGTTCAGTGATTCAGTAATACTTACATTTTTCGGATCAGATACTGAATCTTCAAGCTTTGACTTCTCCATCTTAGAAGACTATCCTCAAGATTTAGCTCCTCGACGCTCTGAACTCATCAGTGATGACACCGTAATCTTCCGAGACGTAATCCCCGAGACGAATAAGAAAAATGAGTGGGCACAATCTTTATCTCACTACGATCTACAACGAGGTGTTTAGATCGCACCGTATTTATGGGATTGGAATCACGGAGTTCCAAGAGGGGAGAGGGGCGTCAGCCAAGAGAGAGAAGGACAACTCTTGGTCGAATTTTCCGAAGCACCAAAGTATGTGTGTTGCCTTTTCATGAACCCCTATTTATAGTAGAAGAAAATATATATTCTTGATAGTTTCCAAAATATATTATTTCCTTTTATTGTGTTCACACTAGTGAATCAAAGGTTGACCTTTGGATCTCATCTCATGACTCCTACTTTCTCTCTTAGCCATCAGATCAATATCTATGAGATTTTATTTCTGTTTAACCAGTGCACAAAAACGTCTATCACCAATAGGGAGGTCCAAATTTTTGCTTTTTCAAGGCCCAATAGCTTTAAACCCATTAAACACTTATTTACTTGTCCAACAATAAATAATAAGTTTATTTACTTGATCTAGCAATAAATAAACAACTTTACTATAAATATTTATTTAATTCCCAAAATACCCTTTTTGGAATTAATGCTGTCAATCACTATTACAGCTTTGTGCGAAAATTAATAATGAATTTATTATTATTAGAAAGTTCTTACTCGCCTTTATCAAAGCTGAATCGGAGACGATGCACCTAGTACTAGAAGCTTAACAATCTCGATAAAAGACGAAATATTCCTTTATCTTTTCGAATCGAATCGTCTAGTCCCTTACAATACTCCACCGTGTAATCCAGGACTGAACCCAACTTTAATACTAGAATTATATTTACTCATCGTAACAAGTGTCCACTGATTTAGTCAGTACGTGATTATTGTTGGCAATGGTGCCCACAAGAAGAGTTGTAATCCTTATATTGTACATTTGATGTAATAAAGTCTCATGAAGACTCTTGCTTGTAATTGCTTATTCATTAATAAAAAGTTGAAACATTCATTCATTCCTCATTGTCTGTTTGAAGCTTTATGATAAAACAATAGTCTTTAGTCCATAAACAAACTAAACAACTTACGAAGAGACAAATGTAGATTTGCATGAACAAACTCTTCGTAGTTTGCTTAAAACGATATATTCGCAATCTAAGGGTCAAAGGACTATTAACCTCAGTATGATTGTTAGAAGAATCTATGATGTCTGGTTATGAGGCATTGAGAATTGGAGACTCTATAGTTCTTCTAGGTATCTTCCGAAGGTACTAAATTGACCACTGCACCTCTAGAGACAAGATAAGAACAAACCATTTAACCTCTTATGTCTCGAAGTCACTACGTATGAATTGCATCGTGCTTACCTTAATCCTGAAATGAGACATGCCATTTCACACCTTACGTATTCTCATTTGAGAAAGTCAGAGTTCGGACTCACTATGTGATTCCGAGCAAGGCCTATTGGTGAAGTACTAAGTTGTGAGAATGTCATGAGTAACTTTGTGAAGTTCTCATAGATATGGAATTCATGTACAAGATTGCTGAAATGCAATGTATATCACCTCATGCTTTGTTCCTTGGAGTGTGAATAAATGAACTGGCCAGTGTCCAAATTGAGTCTTGACTCTTTTGGATGAAACAATGTGACTTGTTAGCTCATCGTCAATACATTGTTTCTAACTTATTCACAAGCGACAAAGGAGTTGAGGAAATAACAGCTAGAAGGGTAAAATGATAATTTTGTAAATCCCGACTAGCTGATGATATTCATGAAGGGTAAACACTGATAATATTCTGTGGATCCGCTCATTACAATTAGGTTGAATTCTTGAGTAGAAAATAAATTCATTTGAACCGAGAGATTTTCAGTGTCAACTCTTTAGTGGAGTCAGTTGACATTAAGCTAAACTTGGAAAAGGTTTGTGAACTTTTGAGTCCAAGTATTTTAGCTCAAGCTTTGTTCATTTGGGTCCATGAGGTCACTGTCACGAATCACATCGATTATGAATAGTTAAATTTGAAGCTAAGTCAAAACAAGAACGAAAATTGTCAAAATGGTATTTTTGTCTTTTGAGACATAGCATGAAATGAATGTCAATAAATTTTTTGACAAAGTCATTTGATGACTTAATAATACTCGGCCATGACTTGATCATTGGGCCTTGTGGATTAATTTCATTTCATAAGAATTTTATTGAAAATTCTTAATGGGCTTTTCTTATGTTGTCATGAACAAATGAAGAAAAATCTAGAAGGCTTCTAGAAAGTCTTACACGCCCAAACCCAAGAGAAGAGAGACCAATTTTGTGCATTAATGTATCAAGATACATGCCAAAAGAAAAAGAGGAAACAAATTTCCTATGTTGGGTAAGAGGGAATTCGGCCAAGAGAGTAATAGTCAAGGCAAGGAACAAAAAAGGAAACAAATCCAAGCCTTCTAGAAGGCTGCCTTGGCCGTGTGGAATAAGAGGGAAATCGGCAATATTTGCTCATGAATATGTGATATTCTATAGAAGAGGAAACTACCTTATTGAAGGTGAGACCTCTCCTATAAATAGTAGCCTCATTCCACACATTTCATTCATCAAAAGTTTTAGAGATTGAGAGCTTCTCTCTCTAGACTTGGCCGCCCCTCTCCTCTCTCTCTCTATTCAATTTCGTTTTATTGTTTTGGCACCTAGGTCCTCATTTGACCTAGAGTTTAGCTCTGCGACTTCAAGACTCGTTCTTAAGTCGTAGTGTTTAAAAGTGCCCACACAGTAATTCCTTTTATTTCGAGTGATTTAGTGATAGAAAATTTCGTGGTTGCTCGAGTTGCCGAGGAAAGAAAGAGAGACGTGCTGCGAGGGAGACGAACGTTATCAACCTTCCGAAGGCTCATCAAAGTTCAAGCTTCTAAAGAGGTTAGTAAATTTATTATGCTCATATTAGTTTTATTTACATGTGCTTGCACTTTGTCTAGGTTAGTAAAAACTGTTTTACTCGAAAAAGAAAATTTTTAAAATTTCGCCGCTTAACGAAACGTTAAACTTTTTCTTAAACCCTAGATCAATTCCAACAATCATGACCCTACAGGTTCTCCCGTATCGAGATATGTCAATCAACCCTTAGGTGAGACAACATTAACCTTCTTTCAGGAAGGCTGGATTCCGTATCTGTAATAATATTTTCTTCTACAATCATGTCCCGACTTCCCAAGACACATATTTGATCAGCGTATAACTAGCCTTTAACGTGGTGAGTGAAAGAAGCCGGTAACATGATCTAGAATTTCATGATTACTTCAGGATATTAGATCAAGCGTCACTGTGACCATCATAAGCGATCTCGGCTAGTGCATCGTAATGATCCTTAAACGACGCATCTATCCAAACCAAAACCTGTCCATGTCGTATATCTTCTGCAAGTGTATAATGCTCCCACTGAGTGATCAACCCCCACTCATGTTCCACATATATGACTTAGATAAGGCTTTCCAGGCGCATATCAGTCATCGACCATATTTTAGTTTACTGCTCGAACTCGGATGCCCAGCATGCGACTCAGTTAAATACGAAGACTATGTAATGATAAATGTTTGATAAATCTTTGGATTAAGATACTATCGCTTTCAACTCATAAAGATGGTAAATGAAAAACTTTATTTTATTAATTATTTTAGCGAGAAGTTACAAATAATATCTTCTCGTGGGCAAGAATTCCTAACAAGTTTTACCTAATTGGCTTTTAACACAAGCACGAAATTCTTTGTACTTGCCAAAAGTTTCAGGTTTTCGGTGCATTAGGTAAATGAAACCATATCTAGAATAATCGTCAGTGAAAGTGACGAAGTATTCCTAACCGCCTCTCGCAGCTTCATTCATTGGTCCAAAGACGTCAGAGTGAACTAGTTGCAGAGGTTCAGTGGCTCTTAGTCCTTTTCCAGAGAAAGATCTCTTGGTCATCTTTCCTTCAATGCAAGATTCACAAACACGTAGAGTTCCCAACTTTAAGGTGTTTCAACGACCCTAGCCTTGAAAGCCTCTATAGCTTGTTTATATTAATGTGACCAAGTCTTAAGTGCTATAAATATGTTTCATCATCATTGGATACTTTTATTCTTTTATTAGATGTGGGTTTAGCTACCTTAAACATCTCAACATTATAAGCAAATTTATTTTCAGGGGATATCACATATATATTCCTAATTTTTTACCGTAAAGCTTTGTCACCAAGCCGATAAGAGGCTAAGTTGGGGGTTAATAAAAGACGATGTCTTCCCTCCCAACTGGAAGCTTTTCCGTGAAGAAATACTAATAGCATTTTCATTCATTGACAAAGAATATTTATGTTTTAGTAACTCAGAGATCGAAATAAGGTTTCTACAAAAATTAGGAATAACATAAACAGAATCAAGTATCAAATATTTATTTCCAAATTGGAGTCGCACTACTCCTAAAGCTTTAGCCGTGACGGAGTCTCGGTTTCCCACTCTAAGCTGTAGTTCATTTCCATTCAGTTCTTCCCAGGAATCAAACACGTGTAAAGATGTACAAACATGATTAGAAGTCCCCGAATCAATTATCCAGGACGAGAATGAATCTCCAGCATAAAATGCCTCTAATACATGTATGTATGTGGACAAGAGGATACCTCCACAGGACTTTGGGTACAAGTCTACTACTTCGTTATCATCATCAGAGATGTAGATAACCGAAGACTCTCCCAATGCGAGAACATTCTCCATGGGTTGTCTTATAGGAGGGTAATAATGAGATGGGATTGCCACACTAGCAGAGTGCAATCTATAAAGGCACTCGTCCTTTACTAAACCATCACGCTGGGCTAGAAGCTCAACTTGGAACTTCTTCATGACATACTTTGGGCCAAAACCACGAAAGTATTCTTTGAAAATGGCGTACTCCTCAGCGAGGGATTCAAGAACAATCTCCACTCGAGTAGCTTCATTTATCTCAGTGTCGAAGAAGCCGATCAGATTCAATCTATCGGTCATCGACTTCATGTGCTCGACGGCACACTCTCCGTTCTTCAACTTAATATCCATAATTTCTTTTAACAATGAATAGTTTGAAGCCATGGGGAAAAATACTAATCTCTAAAAGACCCATTTTTTATATTCCATGGTAATTCACCAATAACCACAGTCTGTTTCACTAAGATGACATAACATAGTGCACCTAACAAAAATGAGGACCATCTCAGATGAGTAAAGCAATCATGGTTCATGTACATTCATAACTATGCTTACTAACTACCAGTTTTATAGGAATCGTTGGCCATATGAGACAATCCAGTTTTTATATTCCATGGTAATTCACCAATAGCCACAGTTCGTTTCACTAAGATGACGTAATGGAATGCACCTAGGGAAAATGAGGACCATCTCATATTAGTAAAGCAATCGTGGTTCATGTACCCTCATAACTACGCTTACTAACTACCAGTTTTATAGGAATCGTTGGCCATATGAGACAACCACCGGTCGTATCATACTTAAGTCGACCCAAAATTTCAGCAGGCAAAGCTTAGTCCGTGTGTGCTAGAGAAGCCTAGGTCAGACACGAAATCCACTTCTCCACCTATCGTCAGAAACACAACCTTGGTATTGGAATGCGCTAACACCTTCCGAAGGGAATGGACCACCATGTCTAAAAGACCGCCGGTCACGAGGCGAGAAAGATCACCCTCACAGTGTTGTGAAAATGTTGGAGGCCTTACAGACTCAATATACTTTTAGTATTTTAATTTTCCTAGCATTAACATTGATCTACGTGATCCACTTGAGTTAACTAATTCGTATTAAAAACTCGAGTGTTTCTAAGCTACCCTTAAAAACATAAGTTTCGATATAGCTTAGTTATTAGGAATTTTGTGACATTCTAGTCTAGATAATCCTAATAGTATTCCTTCACGGAAAAGCTTCCAGTTGGGAGGGAAGACATCGTCTTTTATTAACCCCCAACTTAGCCTCTTATCGGCTTGGTGACAAAGCTTTCTGATCCATTCAACTCATTCATTAATTAACTATCTTAATCCAATTAGATAATTTCAAATTAATAAATGAAAGCCCATGATAACCTACGACACAAGTTCCAAGTTATATCAAGCATGGTAAAGCAATTAAATAAACAACCAAAGCAAGCATGGTTTGATTCTTGACTCGTAATAAATAAAACGAGATGAACCCAATATCAAATCGGTTCATGGATAAGTTATGGGCCCATAGCAATATCCCATTGGAAAATAAATCAATATCAAATTACTTATTTTTCCAAATTATTTTTTTTATTAAGTGGGCCCATGGCATCCGGGCCCAACTCCGGACTATCCTCGAGTCCACCTGCACGGTGGGACTCGACTCGAGTGGTCAGGCCGTGTGCCAGGTGGGTCACACGGCCACAGAGGCATGGCAACATAGGGGCGGCGGACGTGGTGTCCGCCCCTTTTGGTCATCGGTCCCGCTACCTCGTTGTGGGTCCGTCTCTCGCCGATCGTTTTGCTCAAGAACGTCGCTCGCCAGATTACAACAATAATAATAATAACGTTTACAAAAATCTTATACCCTTTGAATTTTGGGTTTAACATAAAAACTAGAAAAGCAAAATCAAATATTCTACGATCAACCCTGAATCACAATTCACATAATCATATATTGAATTGCATGAAAAACATAATCGAAATATTTTTTTCACTCAAACCATTTAAATTAATCACATGAAAGAATCAATTAATAACATAAATCAACTAGCTCTGATACCACTTGTTGGTGATTATTCAACCTTTATAATCATATTAAGTGCGGAAATAATTAATTACAATAACAAGAGATAATTAATATTATGGTTATCTAACAAGATCTAGATTTCTTATTAATTATTCATGAAAACAATATCAAGCAGAAAATAAGAGCAAGGTTTAGTGATTCAGTAATACTTACATGTTTCGGATTAGCTACTGAATCTTCAAGCTTTGACTCCTCCCTATTCAGTCTTAAAAGACTATCTTCCAGCTTAAGGTCCTCGATGCTCTGAAATCGTCAGTGATGAAACCGTAATCTTTCGAGACGTAATCTCCGAGACGAATAAGAAAGATGAGTGGGCACAATCTTTATCTCACTACGATCTACAACGAGGTGTTTAGATCGTACCGCGTTTATGGGATTGGAATCAAGGAGCTCTAAGAGAGAGAGAGAGAGAGAGAGAGAGAGAGAGAGAGAGAGAGAGAGAGAGAGAGAGAGAGAGCTCTTGGTCGAATTTTCTGAAGCACCAAAGTATGTGTGTTGTCTTTTCATGGACACCTATTTATAGTAGTGAAAACGATATATTATTGGTAGTTTCCAAAATATATTATTTCATTTTATTGTGTTCACACTAGTGAATCAAAGCTTAGCATTTGGATCTCATCTCATGAATTCTACTTTCTCTCTTAGCCGTCAGATCAATACCTATTAGATTTTATTTCTGTTTAAATAGAGAATATTTCATTATGAAAGAATAAAGGAAATATCTTATTTTCTTTTAAATATTATTCTCTCATGATATCCATGAGAGATAATAAAAGATAATATTTTATTTTATTTTTAATATTATTCTCTCTTAATATTCATGAGAGAGAATAAATACAATATCTTATTTCCTTTAAATATTTTTCTCTCTCCTTTATTTAAACAAATAAAGAGAAAATATTGGTAAGTACCAATATGGCATGGACGAATTTTGGCACATGGCCAAGGGGAGATTGGTACAATTACTTAAAACCCAATTAATTATTTATTTACTTGGTCCAATAATAAACAATTAAGTAATTGATTAATTATTTATTTGATCAAATAAGAAATAATTAATACTATGATAAATAATTATTTAACTATGCAAATACTTATATTTCAGAATTGATGCTGTCAATCACAATTACAATTAGTGAGATTATAATAATGAAAACATTATTATTCGAAAGTTCTTATCCGCCTTTATCAGAGCCGAATCGGAGACTATGTATCTAGTATTAGAAGCTTAACAAATTCGATGAAAAGACGAAAAAGTCATTTCTCTTTTCTACATCGATTTGTCTAATCTTTGTCAGACTCCACCTTGCAAGCCAAGAATGAATCCTCCTTAGTACTAATAATATATTTACTCATCGTGACGAGTGTCCACTGATATAGTCAGTTCGTGATCATGATCCTCCAGGTTCATCCCGTGCCGCGAAAAGTCAATTACTCTGTTATACTTTTCTAGACACCTATAAGCCCTAAGCATTGTTGATTCCCCAGGGAAAGATTCTTCCGAACGTATAAACTTTGGAAGTGCGCGTAATCTATCGGTCTTGGAATCAACCCTTAGGTGAGAGAATATTTACCTTGTTTCATGAAGGCTGGATTCCATATTTGTGAATCATTTCCCACTCGAACCATGTTCCGCAACTCCTAAGACATAAGCTGTGATTAGCATGATAGTGGTCTTTTAGCGAATGAGTCAAATAGTATGGTAACATAATCCAATGTCCATTATCAGTTCAAGATTTAGATCAAGTCTAACTGTGAGCATCATTAGTGACCTCGGTTAGTGTGTCATAACGGTCATTACACGACACATCTACAACCAATACATGTTCGGGTCCTACACTTACTACAAGTGTAGAATGCTCCCACTAAGTGACCAACCTTCACTTGTGTTCCACATATGCGATTTCACATTCAGCTACCCATGCATGAACCAATAATCGACCAGTTTTAGTTCACCGCCCAAGTTTAGATGCCGTGCATGTTACTCAGTTCGATACGGAGACTATGGGTTGATGAATGTTTGATAAATCTTAATGTATAAGAAATAGCGCTTTCGATTCGAATAAATTATAAATGTCAAAACTTTATTTTATTAATAATTCAGCGATAATTTACGTAAGCATCTTCTCGTGGGCAAGAATTCCTAACATATATCCCGAATTTCTAAGACATAAGTATTTAGGCATCTTCAAGTAGCTATTAACAAATGAGTCAAAGTGATTTACTCCGTACTACACTCAGTGGTATAATCACAGTGAGCCACGACATGCCATCGTTGCTAAAGAAAAAGCAACAGTTGAGAACGAGCAAGACATTGGTGGATTACATGATGCCATTCACGATATCATTAATCACCGCGATTATGATGATTTTGACGACCCGACCCGAGTGAAGTGCGCAAAGAAGAGTATGTTGAGGATCTTTTCGCCAAGTTGAAAGTAGAGTTGTACCCTAGTTGCAAGGAGTTTTCTACTTTGTCATTCTTGGTTTTGTTGATGCACATCAAAGTCACGAACCACTAGACAAACAAGTCATTCACTAAACCGTTGCAGCTTTTGAGGAAGTTGCATCGTGCTGGAAGCAGAATTCCAGAGAAGCACTACGAGGCGAAGGCAAAGTTGAAGTAGTTCGGCAAGAGATACGAGATGATCAATGTGTGTGCGAACGATTGCATCTTATTCTGGAAGGATTCGCTCAAGCAGTTGTTCGCAACTCGACACACGTTTCTTGAAATGCAGTGGCATGAGAAGGAACAAGTGACTGAGGAAGGCGTTCCACGACATCCTGCCGATGGGAAGGCATGGAAGAACTTGGACGAGAAGTATCTAGACTTTTCTGCAGAGCCGAGGAACTTTCAACTTGGACTTGGCCGATGGTTTCAACTCTTTTGGGGAAATGAGTTTGGCATATAGCATGTGGCCAGTAGTGTTGACCGTGTACAATTTTCCACCATGGCTTTACATGAAGTCCGAGTACTTGATGTTGATGCTCTTGATTTCGGGCCCGAAGTCGTCTAGAAAAGATATTGATGTGTTCTTGCAGCCACTCTTTGAAGAACTGAAAGAGGTGTGGGAAACAGGCGTTTGATTGAGAGATGGGGCCGAGAATAATAAAGTCTTTTGATTGTAGGCCGCACTCCTTTAGATGATCAATGACTTTCTAGCATGGTGCAGTTTATGAGGATGAAGTGGACAAGGGTATCTTGCATTCCCCACGAGCGCCAAAGACACGCCCGCATTGCCCATTAGAAGCAGAGTCGTGTATTACGACCATCGTCGGTACTTGGCAGATTCTCATCAGATGAGAAAGTACATTGGTCACTACAAAATGCACGTCGAGAATAAAAGGCCTCTAAAGAGGCGGATCGCGAGTCAGATAATCAATCAGATGAACAGTCTTCCCGATATGACACCAAACAAGCACTCTCAGGGGTCCGAAATGAAAGCGAGGCGAGAGCGAACTAAACTGGACCAATAAAAGAATCTTCTACGAGTTGTCGTACCAGTCAGAGTTGACGTTGAAGCACAACTTGGATGTGATGCACTTAGAGAAGAATGTGCGCGAAAACTTACTCGCGACGTTGCTCAGCATTGACGGGAAGGATAAGGACATTGAGAAAGCAAGACAGGATTTGGAAGACTCGAAAATCAAGTCTACTTTATAGTTGGAGAAGCGTTAGAATAGATGGTTCAAACCGCATGCTTCATACGTTCTAACATCGACGCAGAGGAATGAGTTTGCGGAGTTTCTCAAGTCCGTGAAGTTTTCCGATGAACTTTTTGGAAATTTGAAGAAAAAACTGCTACTAGGAAGGTGATGGGGTAGAAGATCCGTGACCTTCACTTGATCTTGCAAAGGTTGTTGACTGTGGGAATCGGTCCTTGTGTCCCGAAACAAATTTAGGAGACCATCGTAGAGCTGAGTAACTTTTTAAGCTCATATGTTCCAGAACCTTATGAGTGTAAGATCTCGAGAAAGCGCAAGGTACGATCGTTGAGATCTTGTGTAAGCTGGAAATCATAATTCCGCCTGCATTTTACAATATCATGGTTTATGTGACGATACATCTACTCGAGGAAGCTCTTGAAGGTGGTCTGGTGCATATGAGATGGATGTACCTATTCGAGAGATACATGGGAACGTTAAATCATTTCGTGAGAAATATAGCTAAATCAGAAGGCTTTATCGTTGAGGTTTGCGTTGTGGAAGAAGCTTTGGCATTTGTTTCAAGGTATTTTGAAGATGCCTCGAATGAAGTCGTTCAAGCCCGCGAGCTCTATGTTTTTCAGTCAGAGAAGTGTGTGTCTTTTTAAAGATGAATTCGACCAAGTTGGATGAAAAGTCAACATAGATGGTAACATTTTGACCAATTATACCGAAATTGATCCTTATATGAAGTCCATTATAAGCGACTTTTAGGTTTTTAGAAGCAATTTTTATCGCTTTTAAAGGCTTTTTTTTTGGGGTGTATTAGTAGTGATTGTGTGTTGTAGTAGTCTCTTGAATACTTTAATTTCACTAGATTGAGTTAAGTTAATTTAATTTAATTTTTATTTTTTGTTTCAAAGATGAGTTAATATAAAACTCAATTTTACATACCAGCAGGACTTGGTTCCCCGTTTTGTTTTTTTTTTTTTTTTTTTTTGGGTATGGTATCCATGCAACGATGTAGTTGTTTTAGAAGGTTCAATGTAGATATACAATATTGTATATTTCATAATGTATTGTTTTGGATATATATTGAAGTATACTTTTTGATAAATATAAATAACGTACACAATTTACAATAAAATCCGCATCCGGTAAATCATAAGTGAAGTTGTGTATTTTGACTTTTGAATACGGTTTGGGTTAATTTATTTCTGAAAAATAACATATGAAAAAAACTCTCTCGTTAAAATCTAGTGAGTGTTTTACCTTTTTTTTTTTTAATATAGAAAAATGTAAGGAGATTCATTAGAAATATGGTAAAATACTTTTGAATATAGGAAAATAACATCTTACAAACGACATCAAAAAGTGAATCAAAAACTAAGTACAAATAATTGCTCATTTTGTGCAAGCTTCCAAAAAAAGAAAAAAATAATAGTACATTTAATATCGAGCACTCATACGGTTATTTTAAAATGTCCATAATGATTGGTGGAAAGATCCATTCAACCGAGATCCGACGACCATAAGTAAGATGATTTTTCAGGCTGTATAGACCAAAATTAAACAGGAAATCCAAATTAGGACGGGGGATGGCTCAATATAGCCAAACTCAGCCCATTAACATGTTGGCCCCCTCTCTCTCTTAATCGACTGTACGACTCTCCAACTTCCTTTAATTTCTCTAACTCCCGCGCAAGCAATCGTAATCATCCACACCACACCAGTACTGATCCACACCACAATTGTAAAAATCATCAATCCACCTCCACAATCGCAATCGCCTCGTCCTCGTGGCGGCGCTGACGCTCGTCGTTCGCCACCACCACAGTTGCTCCTCCCTCGCCAGTCGCCACCACCGTCGCTCGTCTAGTCGTCTTTGCCCAAAGCCCAACCGGATTTCAAGAGTCTTCAAGGTTTTTTTTTCTTCTTCTGCAAGCTCTACAAGAACGTTTAGTGATTATGTTCTGATACGTTGTTCAAGATTTTTTTTTGCCAAAGTCATTTCATTTTGTGCGTGCTGTGAAATCAGCCAAGTTTTATTGTGTTTGATTTTGTGGACATTTTTAGTCCGTTACAGTGAGATAGAGATGTATTCATTATTTTTATTTTATTCCCATTTGCACCAAATAAAAGTCAAATTACTTGACGGAAGGATTCAATATTGTGGGAATTTTATTTTATTTTGAGAATCTATTTTTTTTGTCAAGAACGTTTGAAATTCATTGCTCTAATATGAAGATTCAGTGTTGTTCGAATTTTAGAATTATTTATTTGCGAATCAGTAAAAGTTTTCATTGTTTTTTAATATGTTTCTAGAATAACTTATTTTCAGTTTACATGGCCACCAGCGTCCACTCGCGACGGCGACGCAGTCCTCTGTCCGACACCATCGTAACCGCAGCAGCAACTCGTCTCTCTTCGCCGCAGTTTGCTTCTCGTCTCTGTCTTCGGCAAGGTAATTCTTTAAATTTCATTTTTGAAACTGTTATTTGAGATTTGATTAGGCTGTTTTTAATATCAAACTGGTTTATTTCTTAACTACTTAAAATGTACTTAGTATTTGATGATTAGTATTGAAGAAGTGATATTTAATTTCGTTTTGATATTTCAGATGACGAAAAGAACAATCGATATGTTCTTCAAGAGACAAAGTACAACAAATGAAGTCCAAGTTGATGAAATAAATTTACAATGTGAGGATCATGTTTCAGAATTACAAAGAAATAAAAATAAAGTTGAAGATGAAGTTGAGTTTGATATAAAAAAATTGAAACGAGATCCAGGAAAACGACGACAAATATGCACATATCCAGCCCATTTGCGTGACGAGGTACGAAGATCTTACATTAAATATGATCCATATCAGCCAAAAGAAGAAGAATATCCAAAAACAGGGGAAACATATTTAAGAAGTTTTCAAGAATCTTGGTATAAGCTTGGTCCAACATGGTTAGAATATTCTCCCAAAGAAAGTTCTGTGTTTTGTCTTCCTTGTTTCTTATTTAAAAAAGATAGTTGGAATTCTGGAAGCAATGCTTTTACGGTTGATGGATTTCGAGCATCGAAAAAGGTGAAAAGCGGAAAAAATTGTTCTCTTTTGTTACATGTTGGAAAGAATTTGAATTCATGTCACATAAATTCCGTGAGAGCTTGTGAAGCTCTTATGGACTAATCAACTCATATAGCAAATAGACTTGAGAAAGTTGCATCGTAAAAGATTATGGATAATCGACTTTGTTTGAAAACTTCAATTGATGCAGTAAGATTTCTTACATGTCAAGGATCTCCTCTTAGAGGCCATGATGAATATGAAAGATCATCAAATCGTGGAATGTTTTTAGAGTTGAGAAGCTTGCTACAACGATATAATTCTCAAGTAGATGATGTTATAAAGAAAGCGCCACGAAATGCCTTGTACACGGGACCAAAAATGCAAAAACAAATTTTACATGTCTTGGGCAATAAAGTGAGGAATTACATTCGTGAAGAGATAGGTGATGCAAAGTATTGTCTATTGGTTGACGAAGCTAGAGATGAATCTTAAAAAGAACAGATGTCTATTGTTTTGAGATTCGTTGACAAAGATGGTTATTTACAAGAGCGTTTTTTTGGATTGGTTCACGTCAAAGACACAAAAGCATCGACTTTGAAAGAAGGTATTCTTCGTTTCTTTCTCAATATAATCTCACCATTATACTTTGTATGTTCTGATATGTGTTTTTTTTCTGTAGGTATTTTTTCAGTTTTATCTCAATACAATCTCGATTTTAAGTCTATTAGAGGGCAAGGTTACGATGGTGCAAGTAACATGCGTGGTGAGCTCAACGGTTTGCAAGCGTTGGTGTCAAAGGCATGTCCACAAGCTTACTATGTCCATTGTTTTGCTCATCATTTGCAATTGGCATTAGTTGCTGCAGCTAAGGACATTAACCATGTCCACCACTTTTTTAACAAGCTGAGCTTTATCATTAATGTTGTCGGTGCATCATATAAGAGAAATGACCAACTGAAGGCGGCTCATGCATCGAATGTCGAATTTTTACTTGGTACTCGGGAGCTAAAAAGTGGAAGTGGCCTAAATCAGATCGGTTCTCTGTCGCGATCAGGTGATACCGGTTGGAGTTCTCACTTGAAGTCAATTTACAGTTTGCTCACGATGTATAGTGTCACTTATGAAGTTTTATTGGGAATTATTAATGGAGAAGATCATAATAATAAAAAAGTTGATGCGGAAACAGCGTATGAGAATTTGGCTTCGATTGAGTTTGTTTTCATCTTGCATATTATGAAAGCAATTTTAGAGATCTCAGATAGACTATGTCAAACTTTGCAACTTCAAACCCAAGATATTTTAAATGCAATGTCACTTGTTTCCGCTACAAAACATACAATGCAGAAGCTAAGAGATGATGGATGGGAGCCGATAGTTCAAGATGTGCGTACTTTTTGCGAAAAAGTGTATCTAGAATTTCCCGACTTGACTGCCAAATATGTTCCTAGAAGGTGGACAACCTCGTCGTAAAATAAATGATGCTACTCTAGAACATTATTGCTGCGATAGATTGCCAACGGGAAGAAATTAATCACAGATTCAGTGATAATACTATGGAATTGATTAGTCTGAGTACATCATTAGATCCCAAAGAGATGCGTACGACATTCAAAATCGATGATATTTGCAAGCTTGTGCAAAAATTTACCCAAAAGACTTTGAAGCTTACGAAATGTAGACTTGGTAGGATTTGATTATTATCGAGGGCTTCTAGAATTTATGGAGTTCATTAATCTTTCCGATCTATGTCATTGTATGAAATTAACAGGGAAAGCTGAATCATATCCTCTTCTTTATAGAGTGATAACTCTTATCTTGACACTTCCCGTTTCTACTGCTACAACAGAGCGTTCTTTTTCATCTATGAGTATGATCAAGAATGCACACCACAATAAGATGGAAGATGATTTCTTGTGTGATAGTCTGCTTGTTTTATATCGAGATATGCGATTTAGTATTGATGAACTTGCCGACGATTTTCGTGATATGACAGAAAGACGCTCTCAATTTTGAATCTTTGTTGTTAAGGTTTGTTTTCTAAAATAGCTAGTTTAATTATTCTCTTTTGCTATATTGGTACTTGAAAGTTATAAATTTATAATATTTTGTTTTCATTGTCGTGTTACAGGATAACTAATATATTGAGATTTTGTGAAAATCGAACGAATACATGCTATTTCAGGTTCGGTTAGACTTATTTTGTGGATTCATAATGACAGAAAAAATGTATATCTTTTGTGGATTTGATGATAAAAAAACATATGATAATGTATCTTTTTGTGGATTTGATTACAAAAAAAAAAAAACCATTCCGGCCCCCCTCATTATGAAATTATGGGTCCGCCACTGCCGAGCAGGGCTTCAGAGCACGCCACCGAATGCCCATCCCGACATTGAACGAGTCTAGGTTCCCATACTCCTGGATTTGGCTTGAGAAATGGCAACCCTCCAGCACCATGAAGATGGCGACGAAGAAACGGAGATCGTTGTCGAGGTTGACAATAAAAAATTCATACCATCAAATAATGTCACACATCTATCATCGGCCCACACCAAAGAACTTCCAACATTGGCAGGCGTCGAAAACCACGAATGACCGCCACCGACGACGTTGTCGTACATCCCTCATTGTTGACCGCTATACGCCATTCCTCTATCCCTATGGACTCTTTGTTCCACTACAGTTTTCCTTCCTCCTCTCGCACTTATTTGGCAATCACACCTAGTCCAAGCAGAAGGGGAAGATACTTGACAACTGATGTTTTTTTTCCCTTAAAAACCCTAATTTTGTCGTTATTAGAGACAGAGATACCCATAATTTTTCACTTATTTGCTCATCGATCAATAAATAATGACATAATATTATGCATTTATATTGTATTACAGTTTATAAATATTTAAATAGCTAAAAAATAATATTATATTTTTAACAGACTATATTATCAAATTTTGTCAACTTTTAGTCATAAATATATCTTAAACAGCTGCTCATAAGCAGTAACCCTGGCCTTTGGCCGCCACTTGTGAAGCGTGAGGCGCGACCTCCTGCTGCCTTGGAGACGCGTGGCCCATAAGGCCCGGCGTTATGCACAAGACGCATGAGGCCTCGACTTCTCGTTTGGACCTTCAAGTGGTGGCATTGTGGCCCAGAGGAATGAGGTACATGAGGCCACCGGGGTCGTGGAGGCGAGAGTTTGGAGGCCCCGATCTCTTGTGGGTCCTGTTTTCGAGCCATTGGTCTCCCGCCATGACTAGAAATATTTTCTAAAGAGGGAAAGGGTTCGCTTTAGCGTGCATTTTGAAATATTTTTTTCCCGTCATGGGAAGAGTTTGATGGTAAGGATATCCTATTTTTTTAAAATCATTTCCTTATAGCATCAAAATACTGATCCACGTTTCAGATTAATAGTTAAGAACTCAGATGGTTTGATGAATGTTGGACATTGTGCCTGTACTTGAGTTAAAAGACAATTGACTCCTCAACTTGTTATCGTGTGGACCTTGAAATCACCTTTTGATCCTTGTGAACTTGTAATGAGAAAGAAATTTTGAACTATTGGGGTGTAGACCATTTTTCCCTGACGCACTCTTTGAAGTTCAACGTTAATCTTATTGCTTTGACTGAGATGGACATGTCTTTCTCATGGTTAGAGGAATTTGGATCAGCAGTCAATTTGACAGAGTTTCGAGTGTTCATTACTTCGTTCTTGTGAGGTAAGAGTCTAGATTGAAGAGGCGCGTGCCAAGGTTGGTGAATAAATGAGTCTATCAAGATCCTCTTTTTAAGGCCTCCTCAATCGAGCTCTCGATTGGGGTTTTTTTCAGTCAGGTGCACCAGGTCGAAGCACGTTCAACTGAGGCCTCTCAAAATATGTCTAATGGTTTGCGCTTCTCAATTAGGTCCTATGAGTCGGGGCCTACCGGTCAAGGTTCACTAGATAGGACCTCCCGGGTCGGAGGCTGTACTGGGACCTTACTTATACTGAGTGAGGTCTATCGACTGGAACCTCTTGGTTGAGGCATGTTAGTTAGGACCTCTCCGTCGAGGTCTACCAGCTAGGATCTTCCGGTTAACAACCGCCTCGCGAGACTTCTCGATTGAGGTTCCATTAGCTGAGACCTTCTAAAAGAAATCATGTAAAAAATTATGTGTGGTGGAACAAAAGATCTCTCATTTCCCGCTAAAATAAATTATTCCTTTTCGTTTGAGGCTTTTGAGTTGTGGGTTTACTTGCCCATGCTATTTGACCAAGGTCTAGCACTCCGTTGTGTTCATTTTTTTTTTTTTGAAAAATAGTATGAAGTAGCCAATTAAAACTATGACTTTTGCAAAATAGCCATAGTTTCATTAGGTATAGCAAAATAGCCAATTAATAGTACAAGTTTTCATTAAATTTAATCCTGCTTCGATTAATTTTAATCCAGCCTTCATGAAATTTATTTTCTGTCTTTATAGTTCGTTGGGATTAAATTTAATCCAGCTTAGATTAATCTTACTTGGGCTAATTTGCTTATAATTGGCAAACTATGGCTATTTTGCAAAAGCTTAAGTTCTATTGGGCTATATAGCCGCTTGACCATTTTTTTTTCAGGTCAGGGTTTGATTCTAATTTGTTATCGAGGATCATCATATCGTATAGTAAAAATAAATGTTATAAAATAGACAAACAATGATGATCATAAAATTTATGGTTTTTTTTTTTTGCCATTTTAAATATATTAATCCACAAAAATTAACAAAATTTAGAGTTAGGGCATTGTTAAAAAATTGTGAATATAAGAATAAAAACACACGTTATAAAATAGACAGACAATGATGATCATAAAATTAATGAGTAATTGTGGTAGCTAACTTGATGTAGTGGTAATTCCACACATATCTCGATTGAGAGGTCTTGGGTTCAAACTCCATAGGCTGTAGAAATGCATGCTCCGCTAGGTTTTTTTTATTAAGTAAAAAACAAGTGAGAATTGTGTTATTAGGGGGAAAAAAAAGACTTTGGATTTTATTTATCATACAATGTCAAACACGGACTATTATCGCATTATTTGATTAAAATGAGTTATTGCTATTTTTCTTTTATAAGTTAATATATTGCATGTAGTAGTATTTTCGTTAAATTAATTGTAAAAATAACGTGTCTATAGCATGGCCGGCTCAACGAAATTTTGGGCCTTGGGCGATTGAAAAAAACGGGGCCTTTTACAATTATATTTAAATTAATTTAAAAATATAATATGTTATAAATTTATCATTAAACAAAATATAAAATATAAAATAACAAGACCATTCAATTTAATTATTAAAAAAAAACAAATAACAAAATAAAAATGTAAGAAAATTACACAAAATCCACTTTTCTTGCTTTTCGAGATGCAAATTCAGAAATTAAATCCTTATAATCAAGTTTGTCTAGCAACTCTTTTTCGACTGACAAAATAGCAAGCCCGCTAAGTCTTTCTTGGCACATGGATGATCTCAAATAAGACTTTATCAACTTCAACTTCGAAAAACTTCTCTCTGTGGAAGCAACGGAAACATGAATAGTCAACATTATTCTATAAGCAACATAAGCCTTAGGGAAAGAATCAATGTGCTTAATATAGTTAAGTGTCGGGGATGATTCCCCCATATAACCATATAAATGTGGAAAAGTAATTAATTACGCTAATCATGAGCTAATTAATTCAATGATTATATGACAAGATCTAGATTTACGTTGGTTAAAAAATTATAAGAGAGCATATAAGTCAAGCAACCGAAACAAGAGTAAACAAGTACTTACATTGATTTTCGGTTCACGAACTGAAAGCTTTCACAATCCATCTTCGTCTTGAACGTACAAGCCTCCACACGATCAAATAAGGGACTCTACTTCAAGGACTCGATGTGATGACACCTTAGTCTTCCGAAACGTAATCTCCGAGACGAATAAGAAAGATGAGTGGGCACAGTCTTTATCTCACTAGATCACAAAACTAGGTGTTTCGAGATCTCTCTCTTATTTTACTAAGAATGGAAACGAATTTCCGAGGGGAAGAGAAGCAGAAGTGCACGGCCAAGGGAGGGCTAGGTTGCACGAAATTTCTCTCAAAAATTGCTTAAAATAATTCCTTATTTTTGCCTTCTCATGAACCCCTATTTATAGTAGTAAAATGAGATATTCATGGAATCTTCTAGAATATTTTATTTCCTTTTATTGTGTTCACACTAGAGGATTTAATCTAGGCCATTGGATCTCAACAAGTGAATCCTACTTTTTCTCTCATCCATCAGATCAATATCTATGAGATATTATTCTTTTATTTAAATAGAGAATAATTTATTTAGTGAGATAATAAAGGAGAATATATTATTCTCCTAAATACTTTCCTTTAAATAATGAGAAAATATAGGACGATATCTTATATTTTTCTCTCTCCTTTATTTAAAGGACTAAAGAGAAAATATTGGTAAATACCAATATTATAAATTTCGAATTTTAGGCACACGGCCAAGGGGGGATTTGCGCAAACCCTAGTGCCAAAAATTCCCAAATCCGATTTTCATATTTTGTGCAAGGTCCAATTGCTTAAAACCCAATTAATTATTTATTTACTTGGTCAAACAATAAACAAATAATTAATAATTGTTTATTTACTTGATCAAACAATAAATAAACAATTCTACCATAAATATTTATTTAATTCTGCGAATACCCGTTTTCTTGAATTAATGTTGTCAATCACAATTACAGAAAGTGAGATTAATAATGATAAACATTATTATACGAAAGTTCTTATCCGCCTTTATCAGAGCCGAATCGGGGACTATGGACCTAGTAATATGTCACGACCCGCAAGCGATAGCTCGCCCACGAACTGCGACTGATCAACTCAAATCTGTACATAACTCATAATATAAACACATAAATTAAACATAATAAAATAGTTTGCGAAAATTCGGGAAA
Source organism: Urtica dioica subsp. dioica (assembly GCF_054948205.1). NCBI lineage: Eukaryota > Viridiplantae > Streptophyta > Magnoliopsida > Rosales > Urticaceae > Urtica > Urtica dioica. Next base: position 41,201,545 of record NC_142763.1, read on the forward strand.
ATTTTTCGCTTTTATAACTTAGAGTCTTATAGCGACTCCTATACAAATATGTTCTGGAACGTTTTAACAGAAGACACTAACCCCCGATTAAGAAACCCCATAGCCCATAGGTCAAGGCAATACGCGCTCGGTCTCGGTCTTCAATCTCGTTTCCCGCTTACTAGCTTTTCCCTTATCTACATTACCAAGGGTCATAAAACTATGAGTCGATTGACTCAGTAAGTGGGAGTCTATCTATAAAGTAAAACGACTAATGCTATGTGACGTGCAAACAAGCATACAAGAATGCAGAATGATTGCTAGATATCGCTAGAACATAACAATAGAGCATGATTGACGCGTGATATCACACTCTATCTATTCACTTGTCGTTCTGCAAGATCGTACATCCTCTTCTGCTACGATCTCCACAACGACAATAAGCCAGCCTCAGACCTCGAGCAGCAGTCTTACGGCGGCTTGGGTGTTTTAAGATTGTCTGGGATCCACTAGTGGTACCATCTTCATCTGACGTCGGCGCATGTGTGCTGCCTTGGGACGACAATGAGTTCACTCGAGGCGACTGCTCATTGCTGAATGGGTTCACTCTAGGCGACTGCCCATTACCATCGGGTTCGCTCGTGGCGACTGCCCGTTATCGTTGGGTTCGCTCGAGGCGACTGCCCTTTACCATCGGGTTCACTCGTGGCGACTGCCCGTTATTGTTGGGTTCGCTCGAGGCGACTGCCCTTTATCATCTTGTTCGCTCGTGGCGACTGCCCGTTATCGTTGGGTTCGCTCGAGGCGACTGCCCGTTATCGTTGGGTTCGCTCGAGGCGACTGCCCTTTACCATCGGGTTCGCTCGTGGCGACTGCCCGTTACCATTGGGTTCTCCCCAGTTTTGAGTACTCAGCGCCATACAGACCACCTTGGTTTACCACAAACACAAGTCGTTGACTTGTGGGTACCACCGACAACCGTTCAATTAAGGTTCAGGTACTCTACAGCACGCAGAGTACACACTCATACTACTACAGGAGAGCAACTCGGGATAAATCCCGAAGGAATTAATGTTTCTCTTTCGTGCTCGTTAAGTGCTTTAGAAAGAAGATTTGGGATGTGACTCCCGGTACTTCCACCCTTGGTTCGAATCCAAGAGTTTGACTTATGCTCTCCCGTCACCCTTGATCTAACCTATCCACTATGGTTAGCAGGGGGATCTAACAAAACAAAATAACATCGTGGTTGGTTCAAGTTAGCGTTTGAACCTTACGGGCAAAACCCGAACTAAATTTTCAAGCAAGAGTGGCCGAAACCTTAACTTTCATGTTTATTCATTTTAGGGCTTTCACCTACTCTTGTTTACTAGCAAATAAATGCACAAACAAACAGGGTTATTCCCTTGGTATGTAGTTGACTTAAGTCTCCACACTTACCCGGAAAAGATCGTCTGGAAATTTGTTGACTTCCGAAGTTTCCTTGCTTTTCACACTTCCCGAGACTCTACACGTCCTGAAGCGTTAACACGTCCTGAAGCGTCGAGAAACTAAAACCTGAAGTTGAAATCTCATTAGTCAATGATTCGGGAGAAGCTGACGAGCTTAAGGTTCGTTATCGGGATTCACTGCGAGTCGGTTTAGGGGTTCGAGAATTTAATTCACTTATTTCTCGGCTTTTCGGAATTTAAACTTATTCAAGACTCGTGCGAGTTCGTACCAGAGAACGAGTACGAAATAAAATCCAAATCATTATTTGACGAGTCTTAAATAAATTAAATGAATAATCCGAAAAATCCTACAAACCGAGAATTCTGAATTAATTAACCAGAATTTAAATTCTCGAACATTCTTAAATAAATAATTAATAATCCCTGAATACAATCTCAAATCCAAAAATTAAAACTCGAGTCTAACGCTATAAAGCGATAAACGACTCACGAGTTAATCGAGCTTTATTTCGATAACTCTTTTTAACTTGATATCTTCAGAAACCGGTCTTGTCGCTCTTGACTCGTCTGAATCCCGTCCGTCCGTCAAGATCTGTAATTCAAACCTGGAATCCGATAACGAGTCAATTCACGATTCCCAAAACATGACAAAATCTTGAAATCCCGATATCACGATTCAAAACCCGAACCCATAACCAATTCACCAATTCAATCGACTCAACACGAATCCAACCAACCGGAAACGTCCTAACACGAAAACGATCACAAAAAACTCCCGAGGCTCAGAAATCAACACACATAACCAGGTCAAAACAACCAAAAGTATTGCTCATGGCTAACATCAAAATGAAACACCCAGCCAACAAATTACACAGCCAGAGACTCACACGGCCAAGAGCAATTTCCAAAGAAAATTCGTCCAAAAATTCAAACAGCCACTTCTAATCAAAACCCAAGATTTAAACAGCCTCAAAAACAACTCAGGATCATCACTAAACACGCAGAGATCAAAAGCCCCTAAACAAACCCTAGTTCATCACATTTTCGGCCAAAACCAAACCAAACCAAAGAAATTCGGAATCAATCGTTAAACTCGAGCTGTAAACATCAACAACCGAGTCCAAACATCAATTAAAACCAAGCAATTTCACCAAATTCAACCCGGAATCCATAAAGCCCCAAAATCAAGTATGAACCCTAAAATCACAAAATCCATTTCGGGTTCAATTTCCTTACCAGGTTTCTCGTGAATTTGGACTCCTCGGCGTGCTACCCTTCTTTTCCGGCGTCTCTTCCTCGGGCGGTGGTCACGGCGAGCTCGCGGCGGAGTTGCTCTGCTCGGTCGAGGCGCACGCGGTGGCTCGGTGCTGGGTGACGCGCGAAGAAGAGGAAGGAAGAAGAAGAAGTGAGGGACGAGGTGGTGTTGGTGATGGCGGTGAGGCTCGGTCTGGTGGGACTCAGGGCCGGGAATTTTTATTTTTTCTCTGGTGATGGTTCTTGCGCGAGAGACACGGGAAGAAGAAGAAGAAGAAGAAGAAAAGAAAAGAAGAAGAAAAGAGAGGAAAGAAAGAGAGAGAATGAGGGGTGATGTGGCCGAAAGAAAGAGGGCAAGGAAAATTATTTTGCCACTCAGCACCCTTATCTCACGGCCACGTGTGCACAAGTGGTCCACCCACATTTCGACACGTCTCTCCCAAAACAACCCTTTTTCCTATTTTTCTTTCAATTTCGTCCTTCAAAATGTTGCACATAAGTCCTTTTAAAATAAAATCTCACAATCATGTCCTTAATTAATTAAAAATAATCTTGAAAAATAACCGAGAAAATTATTATTATTTCCCGTTATTTTGAATATATTTAAAGGATCTCGGAATTTATTTTTACTCTTGAGATTTTTAAATCTCCGAGTACGTTCCGAATAATAATATTGAATTACTCGAATATTCTCATTCCGAAATTTCATCGACCTTAAATATTATCATTTTCTAAGATATTTAAAATTTAAGGACATCTCACATGCAACAAGAATTTGAATTAAAACTCGTCCATTTTATTCAAATTCACAAGTCGAGCGTTTACAAAAGCTTATACATTACATAATAGAAGCTTAACAAATCCGATGAAAAAGACGAAATAGTCCTTTCTCTTTTGTCCATCGATTCGTCTAATCTTGGTCAAATACTCCACCTTGTAAGCCAAGACTGAACTCTCCTTTATACTAGAATTATATTTACTCATCGTGACGAGTGTCCACTGATATAGTCAGTTCGTGATCAAGATCCTCCAGGTTCAACCCGTGTCAAGAGAAGTCAATTTTTCCGTTATACTTCTCTTGATACATATCAGCCCTAAGCATTGTTGCTTCCCCAGCGAAAGATTCTTTCGAACGTTACTTACTTCGAAAGTGCGCGCAATCTATCGGTTCTGGAATCAACCCTTAAGTGAGAGAACATTAACCTTCTTTCAGGAAGGCTGGATTCCGTATCTGTAAATCATTTCCCACTCGAATTATGCTCTGAGAAAACTCCCAAGACATAAGCTGTGATTAGCATGAATAGCCTTTTAGCGAATGAGTCAAAGAGCTCAGTAACATAACCCAGTGTCCATGATCACTTCAGGATTTAGATCAAGTCTCACTGTGACCATCATAGTGGCCTCGGTTAGTGTGTCGTAACGGTCCTTAAACGACACATCTACACCAAGACCTGTTCGGGTCGTACACTTACCGCAAGTGTAGAATGCTCCCACATAGTGATCAGCCTTCACCCATGTGTTCCACATATATGACTTTAGATATAGTTTTCCAGGCGTATATCAGTCATCGACCATGTTTTAGCACACCGCCCGAACTTAGGTGCCCAGCACGTGACTCAGTTCGATACGGAGGCTATGCAATAATGAATGCTTAATAAATCTCATTAAATAAGAAATAACGCTTTCAATTCAAATAGATAATAAATGTCAAACTTTATTTTATTAATAATTTCAACGAGAATTTACATAAGTATCTTCTCGTGGGCAAGAATTCCTAACATTAAGTATTTCCATCGAGTTACTATCATTTTTTGAAAAAATTCCCTTAAAACTTGTAATTCAGAAAATAAATCCAAGCCATCTAGATCGGAATTTCCATCACACCTTAAAAAACGTTCAAGATTTAAACATCATTTTTTCAAAGTATCTTCATCTAAAATCTTTAATTTTTTAAAGTTAAACAAAAAAACCAAATAGATTTTCAAATACTTGATATTGTTCAAATCTAGTTCTAAGAGAAGTTATCACTTGATCTACCATAAAAAGAAAATACTCAACCCTAAATAACTCATCGGGAGATCTTATGTCATCATCAACATTATTTTCTTCAAAATGCTTTGTTCTACGAATAACTCTTTTCTCACGAAATATAGGATCTATATTCATATCAATTGCAATTTCTTTTGCCGAAGTCAAAGAAGATTCAAATCCTTTTTCACGATAATTTTCAAAAAATGAAACAAGACCTTTTAGTTGATCTATAGCATCATCAATATGAATATCTTCACTTTGAAAGTTTTTGCTAACCGAATTGACAACAAACAAAATATCATACCAAATAGTCATACCTAGCAAAAATTCAAAATCATCGAATTCATATATTGCTAGACATTTAGATTCACTCTTTATTTTTGGATCTTCACTTGTTTCTTCCAACTCAAATAAAGCATCTCGAATTTTAGGAGCTTGAAATTTAATTGCTTTAACACTTTCTATACGACTTTCCCAACGAGTTTGTGATAGTGACTTGACTATAAGAGTAGATATATTATTTTTCAAAATTTTCCATCGTTTGGGAGAAGAAGAAAATAAAGTATAAATTTGTTGAAGAACTTCAAAAAAAGATACGGCCCTAACGCAAGAGTTTGCAACATCACAAATTACTAGATTAAGACTATGACAACCACAAGGAGTATATAATGCTCTAGGATTTATATCTAATAATTTTTTTTGCACCCCTTGATTTTTTCCTTTCATGTTAGATCCATTATCGTATCCTTGACCTCTAGCATCTTGTATATCAAGCCCTAAACATTCAAGTTCTTTTACAAGCTCATCAAAAAGTCCCTTTCCGGAAGTGTCGTCAACATTCAAAAATCCCAAAAAATATTCTTGGATCATAATAGGATTAATAGAAATATCTACACACCCTAGGATCATAGTCATTTGTTCTTGATGGCTTACATCCGGAGTACAATCAAGAATAATAGAGTAGTATTTAGCTTCTTTTTTTTTTTTTTTTCAAAATTGTATTTTTCACCTCTTTTGCTAATAATTGAATCAATTCATTTTGAATATTATGTCCTAAGTAATGATTATGAATTTCACCAATTTAAGTACGACGGATATGCTCTTTCATGATTGGGTCAAATTCACTAATCATTTCAATTAAGCTCAAAAAATTCCCATTGTTCTCTTGATGAATTTTTTCGTTACTTCCACGAAATGCCAAATTATTTTTTGCTAGACTTTTCACAATGGCTATGATTCTTACCAAGACATTCTTCTAATGTTCCTTCTCTTTATTAATTTTTTCTTGGACATCTTTGTCGATTGTTTTATTCTTAGACAAGCCTACCTCAAAATCAAACCAAGCACTCATATTAATCAAATGTTCATTGCTTGTTTCGTGACTCTTCAACTTGTAACTAAGGTGTTTCCAATCTCTAGTTCCTTCATTTCCTAGTTGACTCATACATTGTTTAACACTAAATAGTTTGCAACAAAAACAATACACTTTGTCAAAATCTTTAGAATAAACTAACCATCTCCTATCATGTTTCTCTCCATTTGACAAGTTTCTTACATAATGAGAAATCCCAATGTGTCTAGAGTTTTTCATCTTTGGGAAACTTTATATCACTTTCTCGTATTGGACCTTTCTCTATTACTAGAATTTTTGAATTGCTATCTAAATTTTTCCATCTTCCCGGATCGTAAATACGACTCATGTCATCGTTATTTTCTTGATTTTCGTTATCATCTAATGTATTCTCAATTTTTTGTGTATTTTCTACTATTGGATCATTGTTATCGCCTAGTACCTCTTCATTTATTCCCCGATAGGTATTTCCTACTCGACATATCGACTAATACTAATTACTAATATATTGAAAAAAAAACACAACAAAGACAAGAAAAAATAACAAAACATATAGAAAGCAAAATTATATTAAAAATAAAAAGAGTTAAAGAAAGATAAAACCCGAAAATAGCTTGATGGAAATAGCTTGATTTCTTTATCTCTCTTTCTCTGATAAACCTGAAAATATATTATAATAATTATTAAATAACAATAAGAAATAACAATACAATATTTAGTGAATAACAATAAGAAATAACTTGATGAAAATGCTCTTACTGAAAAACTCTGATATGCAGGGTCTGTTGATGTCAAATAAAGCATTCTTTGAAGTTGAACTAGTTGTGTTATTTGAGTTGGAAATAATTTTTTTTTTTACAAACCGCATTAATTTTCCTCCAACTTCAATGATGTATATATAAGAAAGAATAAGTATAACGGTTAAAAAAAATGTTTGAGATTTCAATAATAATCCATTTAATAATATTAACGTTAGAAACAATAATTTAGGCTTGATAATCGCACCAAATAATTGCTTTGGGAAAAAAATTATCGCATGTGGCTATTACTAACGCACCAAATAATCGCGGCTGTTATAATCGCAGTGGGCTTTTATTTGATTCAGAACAGCCCAAAAATGGGCTTTAGGGCTCCAAATTCGCACAACCCATTAGAGGTAGAATTATTATTATTATTATTATTTTTAAAAGAGAGGCCTTCCTTGGGAGTGGGCCTTGGGCGTATGCCCCACTCGCCCTCCCCTTGGGCCGGCTCTCTAGAGTGTTTCTTTTTATCACGAAAATAGTACTTTTTGTTATATTAAACAATTATTATTTCTTGATGTTTATATAAAATGTTAATTTTTTATTTAATGTTAGGAATCCCACATCGAAAGTGAATGGGAACTAACAAGAGCTTATAAAGGTCATGGGTAACTCCTCTCATTACCAATTGGTTTTGAGATGGAACCCCATGATACTTTCACATGGTATCAGAGCCCATTAAGCCCAAACGGGTATCCGATCCAATCGTTGGGATTCGGCCCAAGATGAGTGAACGCAAAGAGCCGTCATCTTGAGGGGGCGTGTTAGGAATCCCACATTGAAAGTGAATGAGAACTAACAAGAGCTTATAAAGGTCATGGGTTACTCCTCTCATTACCAATTGGTTTTGAGATGGAACCCCATGATACTTTCACATTTAATACTATTTTGAAAAAAAAAAACCAGCAATTATTTAGAAAATATTATTTTTTTAAAAACTATTTCTGTAATTTTATCGTAAGGTATTCATAGAAATATAACATTATAGTTACGTAACTAGTTTGAACAGGAATTTTACGATCAAACTTAATTCATAAATTATATATCTATAACAAGTTACGCTTCTTTTTTTTTTTTTGAAAAAGGAATTTAATATTTTTCTATATTTTAACTATGTACGCTAGTTATTTAGGCCAATGTACATTTTACCATATATATATATATATATATATATATTGGCTTAAACTAATAAAATTAAAATTATTAATTCAGAAATTAAGTTCACCAAAGTTTCCTTTCGAGAGCAAAGTAAAATAAATAAGAATAATTCAGAGTTGAATTAAGAATACTAAACGCAATGAAAATTGATATAATTTTTTATCATATTTTTTAAGTAATATTTTTATCATTTATAGGATGATAATAAATCAAAGACTATATTAAATTAAAAAAGTTAGAGGAGGTGGTGATCGATGATAAGAGCAACTCCAATGGTTTACCATAAGGACTTGCTAGTAAATTTTAAAAAATTGAAGCTAATAGCTTCACCATTGGAGCATGATTTGACTATTGGCTTAGTAGAGCAAAGTAGCTCTAATTAGCAAATTAGCTCTAGCAAAAACAATGGACCCCACATTCATTTGAACCAATGAGAATTAAGTAAAAATTTAATGAAATGTTATTTATATGTGTGATACATAGAGCAAAGAGAAAGAGATTAGCTTAACCATTGGAGATGGTTGTTGCTTGAATGAGTTGTAGTTTGAAAAATCTAGGTGGCATATTAAGCTAATGTTACCACTAAAGATGCTCTTAAATGTGATACGCTGTGACACACCTGCTTTACTAACGGGAGTCGCTGTCTTTCTTTAATGTTGGTCGATAAGGCGCGTGTATAGCACGCTTCATCACAACCGTTTATATGTCACATTAGATAGTTCACGATGATGCACGCTTCATCACGTTTTCTATAAGTCACATTAGATAATTCACGATGATGAAAATATCACGGGTCACTACTACAAATGTTGGATTATATGACCCACTTTTTACAACGCTTAAAATATGTGTTGTAGAAACTAGGGATTTTACAATGCTTAACATAAGCGTTGTAGAAACTTGGTGTTTCTACAACGCTTATGGCTAAGCGTTGTAGAATCTGGGTGTTTCTACAACGCTTATAGCTAAGCGTTGTAGAAGCTTGGTGATTCTACAACGCTTGTGTTAAGCGTTGTAGAAGTAGATAAATTTCAGATTTCCCACAACGGTTAGACTATCCGTTGTAGAATAATCGCCGCGGCACCACGTGATTTATGCCGCGGCGAGAACTTTCTACAACGCAAGGTAAAATCGTTGTAGAAGGATGGACCTCGCCGCGGCGACTCATTCTACAACGCTTATTAAAAGCGTTGTAGAATCCATTCGCCGCGGCGATAGTCATATCTCGCCGCGGCGACATTATCTCGCCGCGGCTAGAAATATTCTCCACCGCAGCGAGAAGGATTTCGTGGTCAAGCAGTTTTTTTATGAAACTGCCTCGCCGCGGCGATGAAGGAATCCCGCCGCGGCGAGACGATCCTACAACGGTTATAAAATCCGTTGTAGGATCGTTTCGCCGCGGCGAAGACATATTCTCGCCGCGGCGAGGGGTTTTAGGTTTTCCGTATAAAAGGCCGTTTTCAGTTTTTTTTTCTCATTTTTCTCAAAATACAAATGCGAGACAACAATTTCGGCCGATTTTGTCCTGATTTTTTCTTCCAAATTCCCTCGCCACGTCCTCGCCGCCCCGAACTCTCTCCGTCGCCTTGTCCTCGCCGCCATTCTCGCTCGCCACATCCTCGCCGCCCCCACTCTCTCGCCCCTCTCTCTCTCTCTCACCGCCTTTCTCTCTCTTTAACATTGAAAGGTATGATTTTCTAAGTTTTTTAAGGTGGTTATTGATTTAATTTCGATTTGTTGATATGAATTTCGTGTTGTTGATATGGATTTCATGTTATTTTCCCGAGTTGCATGTTGTTTGATTTTCTTAATTAAAAAAATTAGTGTTTTTTTATTTTATTTTCTTTGTTTAGAACACGAAATTAGAATTTTGTTTGAAATATTATGAATGAGAATTTGTGTTAGAATGAATTTGAGTTAGATTGCAATATCCGGATAGTGTTTGACATATTGTGATATCGGTTAGTATTTAAAATGGTTATATTGATTAATGTTGATATTGAATTGTTTACCTAGTAAAAGTAAAGGTAAGCGAGCTCGTCAAGCGTCTCCTGAAGCAGATTATAATACAAGTATCTTCACTAGCAAGGCCGCAGATGATCGCTACGACAAAATCTCGTCGCGTAGTGTGATCCCTGAGCGGGGATTCAATGTGAGCTCTAACACTGATATAGGAGTGTTAATCCGCAATAGTATTCAAGGTCATGACTGGGTGAAGTATTGTGCCGTACCCGAGTTTGAGGCGAACTTAAACTTCATGTACGAATTCTACGCAAACTTACCAGATAACGATGGAGATGTTGTGATGGTCCGAGGTAGACCGGTCGATGTGAGTGTCGGAGCTATCAACGATTTGCTTGGGACCCCAGATGTGCCTTTCGAGAATGAAAGCTATCGGCAATGGTTAAGAACTTGCAGCCACGAGGAGATGGCGAGGTTGTTGTGCATTCCAGGAGAGGATTGGATCCTTGAAAAAGGAAAAAAAAGAGTACTCAAGCAAGAGGCAACATTTGTTGTAGCAGTACATGACAGTCGTGAGTCTTCATTCCAATAAGTCTCAAATCTTTCAAAGACACGAACCTCTTATAGTTTGATGAATGATCATCGGGGACTTTAATAGAAGCAAACCAGCTACACAACTTCTTCTTCTCCTTTCGATCTAGAGTGTACTTTGCCGGTGGCAATTTTGTTTTTTTTTTCCAGCCCCCTCTTGGGGATGCAAAATGCTTCTTATATTCATCTATTTGAGATCCATTCGAGATTTTAATCCGTCTTTTGATTTATTTGGATCATCAAGAAGCGTACCGATAATTGATTCACACACATTTTTCTCGATGTGCATAATATCCAGACAATGCCGAACGTACTATGTCTTCCAATAACGAAGGTCGTAGAAAATCGATTTCTTCTTCCAAGGATTCTCTTTGAAGGATTCTTTAGTACTAACACTCCGCTTTCTTTTCCCAAGCACTTCATTGACGTTTTTAACCATCTCATAGACATCTTCACCAGACAAAATTCTAGGAGGCGGTCGTTCTTCTGTATTTCCATCAAATGCCTGTTTCAACCTTCTATATGAGTGATCTCTTGGTAAAAATCTTCTATGACCAAGAAAAACGGTTTTCTTACAATGCTTCAACCTGATGGAAGATGTGTCTTTCATGCAAATCGGACAACCAATCGAGCATTTCACAGAGTATCCTGACAAGTTTCCATAGGCAGGAAAGTCGTTAATAGTCCACATTAACATTGCCCTTAAGTTGAATGAATCTCCACGGTAAGCGTCTTTGAATTCTATCCCTTTTCTCCCATAACATCTTCAAATCATCGACCAACGGTGCCAAATAAACATCGATATCATTTCCTGGTGGATTCGGTCCTGAAATCAGAATCGTTATCATCAAGAACTTTCTCTTCATACACAGCTTTGGAGGGAGATTGTAGTTCACGAGTATAACCGGCCAAACACTATATTTACTGCTCATCATGCTGAACGGGTTCATACCATCAGACGCTAGACCAAGGCGCAAATTTCGAGTATTAACACTGAAATCCTTATACTCTAAATTGAAGGATTTCCATTGTGAAGCATCAGCAGGATGTGTCAACATACCATCATCGATACGATTTTTGGAGTGCCAAACCATGTTTTTCGCGTGTTTGACACTATTAAACATTCGACGGAAGTGCGGCATTGGAGGAATGTACCATAATGACTGAAATATCACTACTACAAATTAATATATTAGGTGCGGAAGGCTATTAGGTGCGACATGTCGCACCTAAATGTCGCACCTAAGCACATATTAGGTGCGACATGTCGCACCAGATAATCCTCCAAGCGACTAAAAATTTCGCTGATGATTAGTGCTATCCGGTGCGACTTTGTCGCACCCAATATGATAATGTCGCACCTGATACTATTGGGTGCGACATTTGTCGCACCTAATACCATTAGATGCGACATTTGTCGCACCTAATGGGTTTAAAAATTTAAAACGGTCAGAAATTCCCTCCGAATATTTTTGGTTCTGGAATTTCACATTAGGTGCGACATTGTCGCACCTAATAGTCATATTAGGTGCGACACTTATGACTATTAGGTGCGACAGAGTCGCACCTAATAGTTTTAGGGTATTTTAAATACCCGAGCGTCTTCTTCCTTGCCCAAACCGCCTCTCTCTCTCTCTCCGACGCTCGTTCTTCTTCCGCCGCCGTGACCTCCCCCGCCGCTGTGACCTCCCCGCCACCGTGACCCCTTCGTCGTCCTCCTCCAAGGTACGTCTCTCTCTCTCTCTCTCTATCTATCTATCTATCTCTCTCTCTCTCTCTCTCTTATTCTCTGTCTCTTCGACTTGCAGGTTGTCCCCCACGCCGCCCGTGACCACCTCGGCTCAGCCCGGTCGTCCCCCGCCGCCCGTGACCTCCCCGCGCCGCCCGTGACCTCCCCGCCGCCCGTGACCTCCCCGCCGCCCATGCGCCTCTCTGCCGCCGTGACCTCCCCAGCACCGTGACGTACGTCTCTCTCTCTCTCTCTCTCTCTCTCTCTCTCTCTCTCTTATTTCTGTCTTTCTCTGACCTGCAGGTCGTCCCCCGCCGCCCGTGACCACCTCGGCTCAGCCCGGTCGTCCCCCGCCGCCCCTGACCAAGTAATGAAAATGTACGTACCTTGACTTGAACTCCTTTAACCCCATTACATGAGCGAAGGTTTTTGATGATGAAGAGATGGAAAATGTTGAAGAACACATCAATGAAGCGGTCTCTTTAGGTATGTTTTTTTTTTATCTATTTATTAATAAAGCTAAATGTTTTGGTATTAAGTTATTGATAATATTCTTGATTCTCTTAGAACACGACGATGTTTGTGATCGACGAAGATCGATCCTATCATTGTTGATGATCGTCCGAACATCGATCCTATTGTTGTGGAAAAATCCAATAATGTTCGTGCTAGTTTCAAAAGGTAGTTTCCTCTTTTCCATAGAATATCACATATTCATGAGCAAATATTTGCTCTCCTTCCTCATTCCACATGTTCAAGGCATCTTCTAGAAGGCCTTGGATTTGTTTCCTCTTTTGTTTGCTCGTCTCTCCTTGGCCACCCCCTTTGATTTCCTTCTAGAGGAAATTTGTTTCCTATTTTTCTTTTGGAAAGTATCTTCATACATCAATGCACAAAATTATTATTCTCTCTTGGTATGGACGAAATGGACCTTCTAGACCATGCTTCAAGATGTTACTTTATTTGTTCATGACAACATAAGAAAAGCCTATTTAGAATTTTCAAGTAAAATTTCATGAAATGAAATTAATCCTCAAGGCCCAATTACTCTAATATGGCCATGTGACTTATTTCATTGTCATCATATGACAATGTCAAAAAAATTATTTATTGACATTCATACCATCCCATGTCCAAAAGGACAAAATTACCATTTAGACAATTTTCGTGAAACTTGTCTACTTCTTGTTTTGACTTAGCTTCTAGTTTAACTAATCCTACTCGAAAAGACTTGTGAAAATAACCTCATGGATCCAAATAAACAAAGCTTGAAATTTCCCGTGCATACCTCGGCCAGTATCTAGGTTGTGAAAGGCGAGGAGTTCTCAGTGACGACCCCGTAGGTGCTTCCACGTACTTCGTATTCTCGGAGATCTCGCACTTCTTTTCGAAGATGGTGTATCATGGTGACCACATCGAGATCGGTAGTTGGAGTAACTTTTTTTTCTAGAAGAGTCACATGTCGCCTCTCATTAGACCCTTGATCCGTGCAACGATTCCTATTAGTTGGGGCAACCGGAGGGATGTTTTGCCGAGAACTTAGACGCTCTATTAGATTTTCGCCATGTTCATTTAGTTGGGTGGTAAGGCGATCCCTACGATCCGGGTTCACAGCACGGAGGCTCATTCTAAGATGTTGCACTCTTTGCGTGCTCTGATTTACCGCAACATTCTCTCTTTGACTAAGTCGGTCATGGGCCGAACGTTAGGAGTTCCCTTCTTGGGAGGCTGCTGTGCGTCCCTTGTCTTAGTTGAGAAGTCTGAAGGACCGGCTTCATTCATGGCGAGGAGTCCTCTATACTTAGTGATAAAAGTCTCGATATCCTTTGAATCATCAAGGCTCTCATAATCAGGGTCGCGGTCGCGACTTTCCTCATTGAGATTTTCGGGTTCCCTGTTGGGGATTACCATGTTATGTATAGGTCGTTTTGCAGCCAGTCGGATGTGGTACCTTACATTTGTCGTCTTTAGTCGGCGGATATCCTCCTCCAACTCCCTGATGCGGTCATCACGGCTCTCTGGAGATGGATATGGTGAACGGGTCGAGCTGTATTTGGGAACGACTTCTCGTCACCATACGCTCGGGAGCGCAAGACATATTTTTTGGTCCTAGTAGCGTTATCGAGGTTGATAACGCCCTTAGAATGCGTAGGTGGTTGATTACTCATCTTTTCTCAAGTTTGAGAAAATGGAGTTTTTTAAAGAAAAGCGGAAGATGATTAGAAGGGATTTCGGGCTGTGCATGTCAGGAAGCCCCCTCATTATAGCGCCAAAATTTTGTAGTACGAAAATGAACAACGATTTAAAGTTTCGAACGGTTCGACACAAGGTCGGACCAAGTGGCCGCACTTGAGCCAATGGTGTGAACTCGAAAATCTCGAGTTGAGGTTCCTCCAGTCGGAGGCGTTCTCTTAATGAGAGAATAGGGTGAATGGGGGTGAGACTGTGCTTCTTGTGAGCTACTTACATACCCGCGTTGGGGGATCAAGTCAGGTGTGTGTATACATTGTGTGAGGCGCGAAGCCTGGGGGGTGTGCTCGACAGAGGAGAGAATCGCGGAAGAGTCCTCACCGACGTCTCGGGACTCTAGGATCGAGTGACCCGATAGAGAATGTGTTTTCTCTCTTTGGAGACGTAGGGGATTTTCAATAGAAAACCCCGGGCGCAGCTTGTCGTCTTTAGTCGGCAGATATCCTCCTCCAACTCACTGATGCGGTCGTCCCGGCTATCTGGAGATGGATATGGTGAACGAGTCGAGCTCTATTTATAGGAGGAGGATTACTTTCAAAAGGTAGTTTCCTCTTTTCCATAGAATATCACATATTCATGAGCAAATATTTGCTCTCCTTCCTCATTCCACATGTTCAAGGCATCTTCTAGAAGGCCTTGGATTTGTTTCCTCTTTTGTTTGCTCGTCTCTCCTTGGCCACCCCCTTTGATTTCCTTCTAGAGGAAATTTGTTTCCTATTTTTCTTTTGGAAAGTATCTTCATACATCAATGCAAAAAATTATTATTCTCTCTTGGTATGGACGAAATGGACCTTCTAGAACATGCTTCAAGATATTTATTTATTTGTTCATGACAACATAAGAAAAGCCCATTTAGAATTTTCAAGTAAAATTTCATGAAATGAAATTAATCCTCAAGGCCCAATTACTCTAATATGGCCGTGTGACTTATTTCATTGTCATAAAAACTTATTTATTGACATTCATACCATCCCATGTCCAAAAGGACAAAATTACCCTTTAGACAATTTTCGTGAAACTTGTCAAGTTCTTATTTTGACTCAGCTTCTAGTTTAACTAATCCTACTCGAAAAGACTTGTGACAATAACCTCATGGATCCAAATGAACAAAGCTTGAGCTAACATACTTGGACTCAAAAGTTCACAAACCTTTTCCAAGTTTAGCTTAATGTCAACTGACTCCACTAAAGAGTTGACACTGAGAATCTCTCGGTTCAAATAAATTTATTTTCTACTCCAGATTTCAAATTAATTGTGATGAGTGGATCTACTGAATATTATCGATGTTACCCTTCTTGAATATCATCAGCTAGATGAGATTTACAAAATTACCATTTTACCCTTCTAGCTGTTATTTCCTCAACTCCTTTGTCGCTTGTGAATAAGTTAGAAACAATGTATTGACGAGGAGCTAACAAGTCACATTGATTCATCCAAAAGAGTCATGACTCAATTTGGACACTGGCCGGTTCATTTATTCACATTCCAATGAATAACGCATGAGGTGATATACATTTCATTTCAACAATCGTGTACATGAATTCCATATCTATGAGATCTTCACATTCCAAAACCCAATAGTGTTCGTGCTAGTTGCTCATTGAATCCAACCACCCCGGTGACACCGACTTCGGATGAAAGCGTCGAGTGTCTTCTTTTCATAGATGTTGTGAAAAGAGGCATGATTCATGTTGCAAATGGGCGAACATACGTAAATGGGAGCGTAGTTCACTCTTTACCTTTGGAGGAAGGAAATGTACGTGTGACCGTTTTGGGGGTTTTGATTAAAAAAGCAAAATTTCCAATTCCTAACGAAGAAGCTCAAACCATTGAAGATGCCATAGGAGGATTTGTCTCGTGGCCGAAGAGATTGATAGAAATGGACACGGGAATAGAGAGTCGCGGTCCGGTTGTCAAACAACTCTCAAAGCTCGGTTTTGAGACTGAACCTAGCATCGATGATGCTAAGAAGATTCCGTACAAGGTGATTAATCCAAAGTTTCGATTGCTCGCTCAACATGCCAACAAAGTAATGTTACCGGAAGGAGATGAGATTATGGTCAATGTTAGTCCAAGTCTCACGGCTATCCCGATTCCGGTGTCATTTGAAGATGTTTCCGACTTTTTGCAATACTTGGAAATTGGCGCGGGGAGCATAACGGTTTATATGGAGTAAGTGTTTTCTTTATATGCGTTTTTAATATAAATATTCAATATTTAGTGTTTTGATCAACCAAATACTTGTTTGTCATAGCTATCTATGCTCGAGGCTAGAAAAGGCGAAGAAGAGTCGAGACTATTGTTTTATAAATCCGGGCTTAAGTTCGTACATCGCAAACAACGACGAGGATGCTTATTTGTCAAAACGAGTCAAGGACGTTGGAAACATGGTACGAAAATACAAATTTGGTGAACTAGCTTTGATGCCGTACAATAAAAGTACGCATTGGATGCTTGTTGTCCTCGACCCTTGGAGAGATAGTGCTATGTTCTTCGACCCGTTAAGAAATAAAATTCCAATCGATTTAACTCGATTGATAAAAGGTAATATTTTGATTTTTTAAACTATTTTTATTATAAATCATTCTAGAGGTTTTTCCTCTTATGATGTCCGTGTTATAGGGTTTTTGTGGATTTCAAGCTCGAGCACCAAAACGCCCATAGTAACGGACAATCAACGTACATCAAGGCTTGGAACGCTCCGAGACAAACCGGAAACACGGAATGCGGGTATTTTGTGATTTCTTATATGCGCGATATATTCGTAGGAGGAGTAGGAAAATTAGAAAGTAAGAAATACTATACAAATGAGGATTTAGAGAGAGTTAGGGAAGAATGGGTAACTTATGTACAAACATTTATTAATTGTGATGATTAGTTAGTTTTTTTATTAAATTTTGGATTGGTAGATGTAAATATTTGCTTTTGAATGTTTTGAAGGTGTAGATATTATTTTTTGGATTGAAGGTTATTTTCAGGTGCCAGTTTTTTACAACGGGTTTTAGTATCGTGTAAAAAATGATTTCAGCTTCAAAAAAAGATGCCTCTCGCCGCGGCGTGTAACGTTTTCCGCGGCGAAAAATAAGAGTCGCTGCGGCAAAAAAGATACCGAGAGCACATCATTATAAATCTATAACACGCCGCGGCGACGTTTGGGTTTCGCCGCGGCGACATACACCACGCCGCGGCTAAACTAAAACGTCGCCGCGGCGGGTTTTTAAAAAAAATATTCAGACCCCTTCTACAACGGATCTATATCCGTTGTAGAATCCTGTCGCTGCGGCGCAGAACATACGTCGCCGTGGCGAAGTATAATTTTCGCCGCGGCGATATGATTCTACAACGGATCTATATCCGTTGTAGAATGATGTCGCCGCGGCACAGAATATAAATATCCGTTGTAGAATATCACGCCGCGGCGAGAATTATACTTCGCCGCGGCGAGTTGTTTAAAAATATTTGAAAATTACACAATGGATTCATACCGTTGTAGAAGCTTCTACAACGCTTAAATATCCGTTGTAGAAGCTTGGTTTCTACAACGGATAATAAAGCGTTGTAGAAAGCTCTTGGATTTTACAACGGATATTTAAGCGTTGTAGAAACTGTAGATATTTAAGCGTTGTAGAAGCTTCTACAACGCAGGATTCTACAACGCTTGAGAAGCGTTGTAGAATCATTTTACAACTGTTTTTAAGCGTTGTAGAATCCTAATTTTGTAGTAGTGGGTGTTTTTTTATGTTTATTTATTTATTTATTTTTTTAGTTCTCTTTCTTAAATTGGGAACAATTATACTTCCACATCTTCTGGCATTGTTATATTACTTATATATTTTTCAGAAAATAAAGAAAAAAATAGAGTGATCATATTGATTGATTGATTAGTCGTTGTTAAACGCCAATACATATAACTCTTGACATATATTGACTAAAATTCTACCTTGTTACGATGGTTCAACGAGGTTTTAACTACTTTTTTTTTTCTTCTTCTTAAAATCATTATATACATACATATATATTTAATATTCATACACATATTCATGGGACGAGTTAAAAAAAAAATAAAGGGATTAGAGATGCTCAATAAATTTATGGGTTAAAAGACTAAAGAAAGAAACTAAAGTTTTGGCCAAGGACAATGAATTATGCATGATACTATCATACAATGTTTTAAGTATTTTTTTCTTCTTTCTGTCAGACTACTGTTAGTAGTTGAGTTAAAATGGGTCAAGTATGGGTGTTCGAGGTGTCTTTCTAATGTTTTTATTTTATATTATACATGAAAAAAACAAAAGAGTAGTTTTCTAATGAATGATTTAGGTACGTGTACAAGCAAATATATGAAGATATATGCTTATTTGGTTGTTGGGCCATCACGTTCCATGGCGCTTCAATATTGTGTAAAAAGCCAAATTATTTCCTCGCGAACTACGGAATTGTACAAATGATACATCTCTAATATTGGATGATATAAGTATATAACACCCCATCAAACTTTATTATTTTTTTGAAAGAGCCAATCAAACCTTACGTATGCGAATATTCATTGCTTTCGCAAAGGAAAAAAAATCTCATGAAAAATAAAAATAAAAAAGCTATATATAATGAGTATGGATAAATTAGTACCCAATTCATTGATGATACGTACAGTTTCAATTATTTCCATTCTAAAAAAAAATTGATTTTAAATATTAAAAAAAAAATAGAGAAGCCGAGAAATCAAGCTGAGCTGACTAATCCTGTTTTCCATCTCATCTTATTTTCGTGAAAATTAACATATTCGCAACGAGACAAAATCATTATTCATATGGTTGCCCTTTTTAAAAGAAGCGATCGCCAATGGATTGATAGGGCGTAAGTTGTCAATAGACAAAATCATTACAAAGAGATAGAATTCAAATTACCTTTTTCACGTGGCTTTGAGATGATTGGACTATGCGTTTGTTATCATCATACTCTTATTATCTACTCCTTTATTAAGAAATGTTAGCTCGATCAAGACCTGAAGCAAAATGTTAATAAGTTAATAATAATATTGCTAGAAAAAAAAAATCAGTAAATAACAATAACTTCCGGTGGTTGTTACGTACTACATTTTAGTAAATTTTCTATCTACTAACTGCAGCAATAACCTCTATACAAAGACAACTAAAAATATTCGTTTCCTTTAACATATACGTATATATTAATTATGTACATATATAGTGTTGTCGCAGAAAAATGAACAACGATTTAAAATTTCGAACGATTCGACTCAAGACCGGACCAAGTGGTCGCACCTGAGCCAATGGTATGAACTCGAAAGTCTCGAGTTGAGATTCCTCCAATCGGAGACGTTCTCTTAAGGAGAGAAGGGGGTGAATGGGGGTGTGATTGTGCTTCTTTTGAGCAGCCTACGTACATGCGTTGGGAGATCAAGTCAGAACGTAGTTCAAGGCGTGTATATACGCTGTGTGAGGCGCGGAGCCTGGATGGTGTGCTCGACAGAGGAGACAGAGCGTAGAGGAGTCCTTGGCGACGTCTCGGGACTCTAGGATCGAGTGACCCGAGAGAGAATGTGTGTTTTCTCTCTTTAGCGACGTAGGAGATTTTCAATAGAAAATCTCGGGCCAAGCTTGTGCATTGGAGACGTATGGGATTTTTAGTAGAAAACCCCGGACGTAGCTTGTGCGCTAGATTAAGCACTCGATCAGAGGAAATTGTGCGCAAAAAGTCTCTGGCAGCGTTTCAGAAATCTGAGAGCGAGTAATGTTGAGGAAAAAGTGAATGTCTCTCTCTCCCTCACTGAGAAGGGGTATTTATAGTGGATGTGGAGGCCTCGAAAAGCCTTTGGACGCACCTCGAGTAGCGGAACGCAGGTTTTGGGTGCGCGAGGCGGTTCCGTAGCACCCACGCAGCACGCGGCCGCACAGTGCAAGCGCACATTGGCGCGGCACGCTGGTTGGCTGGCTCGCCGAGCGCGCGCTCTTTTCGAGGAGTGTGCGATGGTGAAATCCACTCCGCGTGTGAGCTTGGGCTTGGACTTTCGGGCCGTTGGAATGGCCTCGGCTGTTGTGATCATTGGTAGGTCCTACAGTGACCCAGTCCATTGAGCTTTTAGAGTTCAGGATTTCGCGCAAGTCGCACGAAATTTAATGTTTTGGGTTTTTCGAGAAGGACAGACAACATTAGCCCTCCAAGATCGTTGCTCGGGAGGCCCTGGCGATGAACTTTAGTTGTTTTACGCCGGGTGTTTGAGGAAAGCCGATCTCCCTTATTTTCGGGGGGCGCACCGTGCGTCAGATTGGTGAGGCGTGCGTGCGTAGGTAGCCTCGCGCGCGTGGTGCGGTCGGCCCATAGATGATTTTTCCTCTTTTTCTTGGTTCCTTTTCCCTCCCTGTTGGAGTAGGATTAGGATTCCTACTTTTGGAATCCAACTTCTTCACCCCATATTTGCCTATAAATAAGAGCACAACTCTACATATTTTTCACAACTGCACGTGCTTTTTCACACTTTTCCGTCTCTCTCTAGACTACTCCATAGTGGAAATTCCATTCCCCTTATCAACCGAAGATCCCAAGGTGGATTTCTCTTAGTTGCTTCAGGACTCTGAGCATGCAGAGAGCGATCTATTTTTAGGATTGGAGAAGTTTCCTATGCATGTGGATGAAGATCCAAGAGGAGTCGAGCAGTAGCTCAAAATGGGCGAGACGGGCACGATTGCGTCCGACACCCAACCTATGGAGCGGGAGGAGCTGCGTGAAATGACTTGGTGTGGCACGGACAAGGGAGTAGGTCGGCATGGTGCACCAAGAGAAGTTGCGCCCTGCCTCGTGATCAACCTGGTTGATCGGGGGATGAGGAGGGGGGATGCGCTAAAGTCTGGCACGCTGTGCCGAGTATCCAACTTGGATGCTCCGGGTGTGCCGGATGAAGGTGTTTATGCCGCGTTGTCAGGTTTTCCAGAGTCTGTTCTCGACGAGATCGACTGTGTAGACGTCTTTGGGCCGAAATTGGATGATCGTGGCGGTGACTCGAAGACTTGTCCAAGGGCAAAAGTTCTATCGCGGAGCACCCGGGGTAGGTGATGGCGACTGCCTCAACTGTCTTGAGGGGCAGCTGCTCTCCTATGGGCCCAAGGTGTGCTCGGTCCGAGGTCTCGAGCGCGGAGTCGAATGTATCGGCGAAGTCTTTGGTGAGGGCGGAGCGGTATCCTGTGGAGACTTTCGTAATCTTGTCGCGGTCTTTTCCGCATCGAGGCAGTCTGCCTTTAATATGGTCCGTGATCGCAATAACACCAAGCTGATCATGGACACCAAGACCCATAGCATGAAGGCGTGGGTATGGGTCTCAGTCGAGGCATTTGGAGTGGCGTCGCTCCGGCTCCGGTCGGTCCTATGGCTGACTTTTCTGCCGACGAGGGGGTAGATACCCTCGGGTTCGTGGTGAAGATCTGAGGCATGTTGGAAGCTCAAAAAGCCAGCGAGCGGTTTCGTTCACCCGAGTTGATGGCGTCGATTGGATGGTTCCCATCCTTCCCTCCAGATCGTGAGGAAGTTCAGCAGGTGGAGGAAGTTCCTTGCGCCGCGTCGTCTCCCATGAGCGTTGGTCTTCTAGGTATTTTTTCCTTTCTTCTTATGACTTTAGTTTCTTTTTGGTCAGAGTCCTGACCTTCGTTGTATTTTGCAGGGCGAGGGCTTGGGCGCGCTTGACGAGATCTTCTCAAGACTCGAAGGCATTGGCAGCGACTCGTTCTCGAATCATAGTGCGAAACGGCAAGGAAAAGTCCGATGATGGTTGCTTGGCAGAGTACAGTCCCCACGCTTCTTTGAAGTGACCCTCATCCTCGGCACTTCCGGATGTGCCTTCGGACTCGAAGCGCTCAAACTCGATGATCGAGGTGGAGGCCTTAGAGGTTAAAGGGGAATGTTCTCAAAGGCTCCAGGAGTCCCTATTGAAGGTGGGGAATGGCATTGTGTCGAGCAACGATGTGGAGTTCTTTTGCTACGGTGTTTCCATTGCCCAGAGGGTGAGTTTTCCTCTACTTGTCTCATCACACCTTTTTGTGACGGTTTCGCTTTTGCTGACTTGCGCTTTTGATTGCTTTAGGTGCTTGCACGTGCGACCCGGGGAGAGAAGATTCTATAAGACCTCATTCGGCGTATGGGACTCGTCTAGGAAAAGCTTGCTGATGCAAAATCTCAACTAACTCGGGCCGAGCGGGGTCCTCACTCAAGAGCAGAGTTTGCGAGTATTCGCGAACTGCTTCAAGAGACTCACGTGGAGCTAGGAGTCGTCCAAGACCATGTGATCGTACCAAGTCGGCAGTGGCGAAGATGGCAGGAGAGTTTTTTTATAGAGCGTCAAGCTCTCAAAGTAGCGACCCAGTCGACGTAAGTTTTCCGGAGCGAGATGCATGACCTTCGACGCCAGTTAGACACTCGGACGGATGAGGTGAACATCATACAGGGCCAGCTTGCATCAAGTGAGACTGCCTCATTTAGGTGGAGCATGAGCGCGAATCTTTGGCGGAAGAGGTTGCTCGACTGACTGCGGAGAAGGCTGTAGAGGCACAACTTGCGTCTGACTTGGAAGACGACTTCGATTTCGGGGTTGAGGAGGCAAGGCGTACTGCAGCAGTGGAGTATCGGAAAGCTACTGCGGTCGAGAATGTCTCTCAGGGGGTAACTTTTGCCTTATTCGATTCTCTATTCCCGCCGCTTGACGGGGTCGAGCCTCCTAGTGGCGGAGACAAACATGTTGACATTGAGTAGTCGCCTATTTTCCGTGCAAGTGTGTAGCGCATTGTTTTCCTTAAGAATTTTCTTTTTCAGCACAATTGTCTTAACGCTCGCTTTTTAGGATTGTTTTTTCTTTTGGCGCACTTGCATTATGTATTACTCTTTTAGGAACTTCGGAGGAGTTGCTCCTTTATATGAAATATATTTTTTTGCTTTCGAGTTCGAACGCTTTCTTTTTATGATCTTTTGAACAAGCCTGCTCGTTTTGATCATCGGTGCGTGCTCTCATTCCGATTAGCCATGATGTACTTCGGTAGGCATGCGTCCTTAATTCACTAGTACAAAAAATAGCAATAGGTGCGACTTTTTTCGCACCTGAAAGTCAATTGTCGCACCCAATGATACCTATGGGTGCGACTTTAGGTGCGACTTTTTCGCACCCGAAAGTCCGCACCTAATGATTTTAGGTGCGAAAAGTGGGTGCGACATTTAGGTGCGACTTTTCGCACCCAACATCGCACCCAAATTGGACAAAAAACTCAACCGAAAGTTGGCGGGAAGAGCATTGGGTGCAAAAAGTCGCACCCAATGCCCTTCCCGCCAACTTTCGGGTGCGAAAAGTTGCACCCGATAGTTTGGTATATATTTTTGAAATGTTTTTTTTACGTTTTTCCTTTTATTTTTCTGTAGCAAAACAAGTTACAAACAACTTCAAAACAGGCTAAAACAAATAAAAAAAACAACAGTAATTTTTCATTACAAATGTCATTATCATTCATCAACAAGCATCCTAACATATTCATTGATAAACAAACATCCAAACCTAATTCGACAATTCGCAAATTGTTACTTTAAAATTAACCTATCTCAGAAGGTTACATAAGCCCAAAACGCAAAGCCAATTACTCTCCCTTGTTTTAAATGTGTAGGGTCTCTGCAAAAACAACATAATTACAAAATCCATGAGGCTGTGTTGAAGACTAAAAAATAAACCTTGGCATAAAAGAATTAAATGAACAAATCAAAATCAAGATCATGTATATAATACATAAACAAGAATGAAATGAACAACGAGTGGGCTTGATGCGGACATCGAGCGGGCTTTGACGTTCCCCGAATGCTCGGAGAAGTGGCGACTTTGAGGCGGCGTATCTTTTGACTCGAAAGTCAGTTTTCCTATTCGCGCCACTTGTTTCGAAGCTACGGACGTTACGAACACTAGATGTTTTCGAGTCTACTTTTCGCCGACCTTTCAGGCCTAAAAACGCTGTTTAACAGCCTTTATTTCGAGTTTAAGTTTAGAGTTTAATTGTGTGTTTATTTAGTGTCTTTTGAGTTGTTTGTCCTTTGATTTTTCCCGACTTTTGGGATTCTTTTGTGGTGTTTTTAAGCCTCGTTTTCATATTGTAAGAGGTAGACTTTTTAAATTTAATTTCAATTAACATTCTAATTAACTACTAGACTAATTATACTAATTACAATTAATCTAAAGTAATTAAAAATACATAATTAAAAGGGCTGCAAGAGGCTAACCTGCAGGGCGGGGCTTGAGCACGGCAAGGCTGCGAGAGGCAGGAGGAGCACGGCGGGGCTGCGACGGAGCTGGAGCATGGCACGGCACGCAGAGCTGTGTTCTTGTACCCAACCAAGACAATAATTCAATCCAAAATCCAAAGTCTTAAACAAATTATCACAGCCTCAAAACAACAATACATATCCAGAATTCTTAACCACAAACCAAAGATTTCACACGGCCAAGAGTAACGAAATACACTAAATTCGTCCAAAAATTAATCAACACTCAAACAGCCATTTCCAATCAATACCCAAACACTTAATGAGCCACAAAACATCACAGAATCATCAATCAAGCTTCACAAATCAAAAAACCCCAAAAACTCGGGTTCTCTAACCCTAGTTCATCCCAAAATTCGGTCAATCATACAAAAACCAAGAAATTCGAAATCAATTGACAAACTCAAGACATCAACATCAATAATCAAACTCCAACATCATCTAAACACGGCCAATTCCACAGATTTCAACCCGGAACCAAAACCCCCAAAAATTCAAACCAAGAACCCTAGCTTCGAATTTTAATCCAAGGAAGAGAAATTCTCACCTCAAACCAAGGAATTTCTCGTTCCCACAGCTTCCTCGTCCTCTTCCCGATGGTTACCCCTTGCTCCGGCGCCTCAGCGGTTCACGGCGGCGTCTTCTCTCCTCAGTTGGCGCGCGCAGTGGCGAATAGTCGGAGTTTAGCTGACCGGAAATTAAAGAGGAAGAAAAAAAGAAAGGGAGAGGAAACACACCTTAGGACGCTCGATGGTGGTGGTACCCGTCGGTGGTGGTCGGAGAGAGAGGCTCGGTGGAGAGGACGCTCGGAGTGGACTGGTGGTCGTGGTAGGAGAGAACTCGGAGAGAGAGAGAGGCTCGGAATTATGTTAAGAATGAATGAAAATCGAATTGAAAATTTGTTTAATATCCTGACCTAGATTTTGGGTGCGACTTTGTCGCACCCAATGACACTTTTGGATGCGACTTTGTCGCACCCAATGACCCGTGTCGGGACTTTTGGGTGCGAAAAAGTCGCACCCAATGCTGTTTGTAAAAAGAGGGGGAAAATTTGGCCGCTGAAAAATTTAGGACATTTGGGTGCGACTAAGTCGCACCTAATAGTTTTGATAAAGTATTTGGTGCGACTAAGTCGCACCCAAAAGTTTTGACGGACTTTTGGGTGTGAAAAGTCGCACCCTAAGTTAAAAAAATTATCGAAAATTTTCCAATGCTTGTTGGAGTTTTGGGTGCGAAAAGTCGCACCTGAAAGCATCATTTGGTGCGAATTTTGGGTGCGAAAAGTCGCACCCGAATGTCTTCCGCAACGAAAAACAGTATTTGTAGTAGTGCTTGTCGATTGTTTTGACAAGTCTTCTTCCTTAGCAGGATTTGGCTCCCCTTCCCTAATTGTGCTGGGATGTTTGCCTTTGCAGGGGTTTGGCCCGAGACATGCGAACCGCTATATGGTTCGCATTCTTGTTCCCGAATGAATGTGTTGCTTCTTTGGGTTGGGACGAGTCTGTCGCAATGTTGCGATGACATGGGCGCGCCGTGTTTGGCGTGTTTGGCTACGTCGCCGTTGGCAACTTGGTCAATCGTGTGAGACCGCTTAGGTTGTGCCTAGTGTGGTGACTTAGGTGTGCCTTATGGCAGTTTTGAGTGCGTCGTGGTTAGACGGCTTAAGTGCGCCTTATGGCGGCTTAGGTGCGCTTTATAGCGGCTTTGGTGTGTCTTCATGTGGCTTTGGTGCGCCTTATTGAGGCTTAGGGTACATCGTGGTTAGCCGGTTTTGGTGCTCCTTATGGCGGATTAGGGTGCACCATGTATGGTGACTTTAAGCTTGCATCTATTGGATGTTTTACAGCGCGCCACAAAGGCGTCTTAGGGTGCACCGTGTATGGTGTCTTTAGCCTGCATCTATTGGATGTTTTACAGCGCGTCGTAGAGGCGTCTTATGGTGCACCGTGTATGGTGACTTTAAGCATGCGCCTCTTGGATATCTTACAGCGCACCGCAGATGCGTCTTATGGTGCACCGTGTATGGTGACTTTAAGCCTGCATCTCTTGGATGTCTTACAGCATGCTGCGGAGGCGTCTTAGGTTTCACCGTTTATGGTGACTTTTAGCCTGCATCTTTAGGATAACTTACAGCGCGCTGCAGAGGCATCTTAGGTTGCACCGTGTAGGGTGACTTAGGTCTTTATTCCCGTTTGTGTTCGGGTTGAGCCCTAAGGTTTTGTTTTGGTGGAGCGTACTTTCTTGAGGATCTTCTTACGTGTTGCCCTATGTCACTACCCCCCATGTTTTTGAGTTTACAAGCGTTATCTTGATGACCGAAAAACTTTGATAAAGTGGATTTTGAACGGAAAACCTTGAACTTTATTAATTTTGCGAAAAATTTGAAATCCTAAAACATTGGGTCGTACGTCTGATTGAATTTGGGAAAACAAAGCAATAAAATGGGGGGTACCGCTGGCTATTGCTAGTACTGCCTCAAGTGTTCTGCACTTCATGGGTGACGGATCGGGATCTCATCCATGTACTCGATGTAGTAGGTCTCATCATGCATGACTTGGTGAACTCTGCAGGGTCATTCCCAGTTTGGGCCAAGGACACCAACGCCTTGTACATGGGTGTTTTGAAACACTCGCCTATATACAAGGCTTTCGATGGCGAAGGTTCGCCTTTTGATCTTGGAGTCGTAGTAATTTTCGACTCTGTCCTTTTGTGCAACGAGGCAGATGAATGCCTTTGACCTCGTTTCGTCGATTAAATTCATCTATAGGCGCATTGCTTCGTCACTATTTTCCTTGTTGAAAGTCTCAACTCGGAATGTGGGGATCTCGGTTTCGATCGGCACCACAGCTTCGATCCCATATGCGAGGGAGAATGGAGTTTCCCCGGTGGCATTCCGGGCAGTCGTCCGGTAAGCCCATAGGATGAATGGTAGCTATTTGGCCCAGCTCATTCTTGTCTTTGAGCTTATTTTTAAGATTGCACTTTATAGTCTTGTTAACTGCTTTGACTTAGTCGTTGGCTTGTAGATGACACGACGAGGAGAACGTCTTGCTGATCTTTAGTTGATTGCAGATATCTCTTACTCGTGCATTGTCAAACTATGTGTCGTTGTCAGTCACAATAGAGGCAGGGACGCCGTATTGGCAGATGATGTTCTTTCAGATTAAGTTCGTCGTATTCGCCTTGATGATCTTTGCAAGTGGCTCGGCTTTCACCCATTTGGTGGAGTAGTCGATGGCGACGATGACAACGATGGCATATTCGTACTATCATGGCGCTCTTGAGAGCTTGCCAATGATGTCCACGCCTCATTTGGCAAAGGGTCGTGGAACAAGGATGCTGCTCAATGGAGTCGGTGAATTCCTCGGGATGTCGTAGAAGCGTAGGTACTTGTCGTACCGCCTCGCCTATTCGCATGTATCTTTCTTCATGGTAGGCAAGAAATAGCCTTGCTTGAGCGCTTTGAGCGCGAGGGAGACCCTAGCAGAGTGGTTCCCGTATATGCCTTCGTGTATTTCGCGGAGGACCTTGGTCGTCTCGACGATATCCGGGCATTGAAGCAGCGGCGTTGTGTAACCGCGCTTGTAGAGTACGTCATCTCGAAGCGTGTACTTGAATGCTAGGGATCTCAATTTCTCGGCTTCCTTGCGGTCTTCAGGGAGTTCCCCCCTTCACAGGAATTCGATGGTCGTGGAAGATATTCGATTAGGACAGTCCCCAATCCGTCTTCGTCGATGCCAGACCCGAGACGGGTAAGAGCGTCAGCCTCAGAGTTCTGTTTCCTCGGGATTTGGAGGATCTCGAACCAAGAGAAGGCATCGAGCTTGGAGTTTGTATTCGCTAGGTAGGCGACCATTTTGGACTCCTTGGCAGTATAGTCGTCTTTAATTTGGTTTACAGTCAACTGCGAGTTGCAATGTATTCCCAGGTTTTTGGCTCCGAGCGTTTGTCGTAGCTCTATCCATATGATACAGGCTTCATATTCGACTTCGTTGTTGGAGGCCTGGAATCCGTAGTGGAGGACGTACCGTAACTTTTCCCCGTCGGAGTTAGTTAGTATGATACCGGTGCCAGCCTCCCCAGGCATTAGATGCTCCGTCTAGGTGCAACTCGCAGATGGGACCCGTTGGGTCAACCTTTCTCTTTCGTACCTGGAAGTCGTTGGTCGAATCATTTTTTGCTCTTCCCATGTTGGGAGTGTAGAAGAATTCTGCCACAAAGTCGGCTAAGGCCCGACCCTTTATAGCCATTCTTGGACAGACCTCAATCTCATACTCGCTCAATTCTTGGGACCCGCCATACGAGTCAATGTTCCCTTTTGAAGAGCTATACCGATCGGGTGCTCAGTTCGGACTACGATATGGTCAGCCTGAAAATATGAGCGCAACTTTTTAGCTACCATCACTAGAGCTAGAGAAAGTTTCTTGATCTCGGTGTAGCGCATTTCAACGTCAAGTAAGGCCTTGCTCACGTAGTAGATCGACCATTTGGCCTTATCTTCTTCGCGGATCAAAATAGCGCTTACTGCTCTTTCAGAGACGGCGAGGTAGATGTAGAGTATCTCGCCTTCTTTTGATTTGGAAAGGAATAGTGAGGACCCGAAGTAGGCCTTCATCTCTTGGAATGCTTTCTCGAAGTCATCAGTCCACTCAAAGTCGTCTTTCTTCTTTAGAGGTTTGAAGAACGGTTGACACTTATTGGTTGCTTTTGACACAAAGCGTGTATGAGTAGCAATCCGACCAGTCATGCTTTGCACCTCCTTGACTTGTCTTGGAGACTTTATTTCAAGGAGAGCCTTGATCTTTTCGGGATTCACTTCTATTCCTCGTCGACTGACGATGTAACCCAGGAATTTCCCGGATTCGACCTCGAACACGCATTTGTTGGGGTTGAGCTTCATTCTGTAGCGGCGAAGGATTGTGAACATGTCCCTTAGGTCGTGTATGTGATTAGTTGCCTGTAGGCTTTTGACGAGCATGTCATCCACGTACACTTCCATAGTTTTGTCTATTTGATTGGCAAAGATCCTATTGACCAATTATTGGTAAGTAGCTCTCGCGTTCTTAAGGCCGAAAGGCAACACCTTATAACAATAAAGGCGTCGATCAGTGACAAATGTTGTCTTAATTTGATCAGGCTCATGCATGCGAATCTGGTTGTAGCTCGAATAGGCGTTCTTGAAGCTAAGGAGTTCATTGCCGGCTATGGCGTCTGCCAGTTGTTCGATGCGCAAGAGTGGGAAGCAGCCCTTAGGGCATGCTTTGTAAGATCTGCGCCACTTCCCATTAGGTTTTTTCACCATTACCAAGTTGGCGACCCACTTGGGGTACTTAGCTTCTCGGATGAAGTTTGCGGTGATAAGTTTCTCAACCTCTTCGTTTATGGCTAGGTATCGTTCTGGGTTGAACGTTCCTCTAGCTTGAACTTTTTCGGCGATGCTTTGGTCATCATTCAACGGGTGCAATATGACCTCGGGGTCAATTCTAGGCATGTCTGCATGAGTCCATATGAAGACATCCTTGAATTCTCTGAGGAAGGCAGCAAGTTGAGTCTTGATAGCGAGCAGAAGTTGGGCGCCGATCTTCACACCCTGGTCAGGTTTGGATTTTTCTAGTGTGACTGATGTGAGATCGTCGGAGGTTTCGACTTTACGTCTCTTGATTTTGTCTCGAGGGTCAAGTTCTCCGAACTTCCTTGCGTCCTTCAGGTCGCATAGATAATCATCTTCTAGTTGGAAGATTAGTTAACCATTTTCCGGCAGATTTTCCGTCAACTCCTTGGACCGACCATGATGCCAATTCCCTTTTTGGTTTAGAACTCCACCAGTAGGTGTTATGTAGAAGTAATAGCCATTAGTCTATTCAGCGTGGGTTACCCTGATGACATTGTAGGGCAACTCCTGATCAACCACTAGAAAGGGGACCATGTGAACGACTTCGATGCCTCCGGAGGTTCCGAAAGTGACCGAAAGATCGATGATGCCTTCGGTCATGACTCTCACCCTAGTGAACGCAGATAAGGGCGTTTGGGTTGGAGTCAGGTGTACCCCCCGAGCTTCATGTGCTCTAGAGTGGTCTTGAAGATTATATCGGCATCACTGTTGTTGTCGATGAGAACCCTCTTCATCAAGTTGTTTTTCACATGGGCTTTGAGAACTATCGCATCATTGTGCGGATGCATAACTCGCTTGGCCTCTTCGTTTCTGAAGTACATCGTCTATTGAGGCGCGGATGGAGGTTCCTCGTAGGTGAGGTTGATGTGCTTAGCGATGTCTTCTTGAGACACGGCCCTTAGAAATTTTTTCCATTGTCGGGCTAAATCTCCACATTGCGGACCACCTAGTATGGTGGTCACATTGTGGAGTTTCGAATTGGCGGCAATATTAGCTGTGGTTTGGTTGGTAGTAGTAGATGCTCCTCCTCCTTTGCTAGACTGTGGTCTGCTTGAGGTGGGGCCCGCAGCGCTAATCATGTGCAACATGAACTCTTTTAGATCACCCTGTTGGATCAGAGCCTCGATTCGCCTTTTGAGGTTATAGCATTTGGAGGTAGGTGACCGTATTCCTGATGGAACTCGCAATATCTAGACAGGTCGCGAGTCGCATCATCTTTCTACATTAGAGCCGGGGTGGTGCACTTGTCACGTGCCAAAGCCAAGATTCGATCTGGCATCGTGTTCAACGGTGTGAACGACGAGTAACCCTTGAAGTCTTTTGCACGTCGCAGCTTCTGGAGCACGGTGGGGTTGGCTATTGGAAGCCTGACTCCCATTATTTCTCCTTTTTACGGGAGTTACCTTACTCGTGGCTAGGTTCGTCTCGGAGACGAGAGCTTTGATTGTTGCTCTTGTAGCCATCGAGGTAATCTTTGACTCCCATAAAGGTCTTGGCTCGAGTCATTTACTCGGCCATGGTAGAAGGGACACGGCCGACTACGGACTTGAGGAAGTCGCTTGTGCGTAAGCCTTCATTGATGGCCGACTACAGACTTGAGGAAGTCGCTTGACACGCCAGTCTCTTGCCTGCTTGACCACAAGTACATCTTGGTCTTCTTTTGGACCATAAAAGCGAAGCATGCCAACAACATGTCCTTCAGAACATTGAATGATTGGACGCTTTTCGGCCTTAAGTTCTTGAACCACTCGAAGATGAGTCCGGCGAGGGTAAGACTAAAAGCTTGGCACATGCCGCCGGGAGCAACACCGTGCATCGTCATCTAAGTTTCGTATTGCTGGATATGATAGGCGGGTTTCCCTATCCCATCGTAGGAAGTGAGATTCGGGAGTTTGAAATTTCCCGTGCATACCTCGGCCAGTATCTAGGCTGTGAAAGGCGAGGAGTTCTCCTTGTCGACCCCGTAGGTGCTTCCACGTACTTCGTATTCTCGGAGATCTCGCACTTCTTTTCGAAGATGGTGTATCATGGTGACCACATCGAGATCGATAGTTGGAGTAACTTTTTGTTCTGGAAGAGTCACATGTCGCCTCTCATTAGACCCTTGATCCGAGCATCGATTCCCATTAGTTGGGGCCGCCGGAGGGATGTTTTGCCGAGAACTTAGACGCTCTATTAGATTTTCGCCATGTTCATTGAGTTGGGCGGTAAGGCAATCCCTACGATCCGGGTTCGCAGCACAGAGGCTCATTCTAAGATGTTGCGCTCTTTGCGTGCTCTGATTTACCGCAACATTCTCTCTTTGACTAAGTCGGTCATGGGCCGAACGTTAGGAGTTCCCTTCTTGGGAGGCTGTTGTGCGTCCCTTGTCTTAGTTGAGAAGTCTGAAGGACCGGCTTCATTCATGGCGAGGAGTCCTCTATACTTAGTGAGATAAGTCTCGATATCCTTTGAATCATCAAGGCTCTCGTAATCAGGGTCGCGGTCGCGACTTTCCTCATTGAGATTTTCTGGTTCCCTGTTGGGGATTACCATGTTATGTATAGGTCATTTTGCAGCCAGTCGGATGTGGTACCTTACATTTTTCGTCTTTAGTCGGCGGATATCCTCCTCACACTCCCTGATGCGGTCATCCCGGCTATCTGGAGATGGATATGGTGAGCGGGTCGAGCTGTATTCAGGAACGACTTCTCGTCACCACACGCTCGGGAGCGCAATAAATATTTTTTGGTCCTAGTAGCGTTATCGGGGTTGTTAACGCCCTTAGGTAAGTGGTTGATTACTCATCTTTTCTCAAGTTTGAGACAATGGAGTTTTTTAAAGAAAATAGGAAGATGATTAGAAGGGATTTCGGGCTGTGCAAGTCAGGAAGACCCCTCATTCTAGCGCCAAAATTTTGTAGTATGAAAATGAACAACGATTTAAAGTTTCGGACGGTTCGACACAAGGTCGGACCAAGTGGCCGCACTTAAGCCAATGGTGTGAACTCGAAAATCTCGAGTTGAGGTTCCTCCAGTCGGAGGCGTTCTCTTAATGAGAGAATATGGTGAATGAGGGTGTGACTATGCTTCTTGTGAGCTACTTACGTACCCGCGTTGGGGGATCAAGTCAGGCGTGTGTATACATTGTGTGAGGCGCGAAGCCTGGGGGGTGTGCTCGACAGAGGAGAGAATCGCGGAAGAGTCCTCACTGACGTCTCGGGACTCTAGGATCGAGTGACCCGAGAGAGAATGTGTTTTCTCTCTTTGGAGACGTAGGGGATTTTCAATAGAAAACCCCGGGCGCAGCTTGTCGTCTTTAGTCGGCAGATATCCTCCTCCAACTCCTTGATGCGGTCGTCCCGGCTATCTGGAGATGGATATGGTGAACGGGTCGAGCTCTATTTATAGGAGGAGGATTACTTTCAAAAGGTAGTTTCCTCTTTTCCATAGAATATCACATATTCATGAGCAAATATTTGCTCTCCTTCCTCATTCCACATGTTCAAGGCATTTTCTAGAAGGCCTTGGATTTGATTCCTCTTTTATTTGCTCATCTCTCCTTGGCCACCCCCTTTGATTTCCTTCTAGAAGAAATTTGTTTCCTATTTTTCTTTTGGAAAGTATCTTCATACATCAATGCACAAAATTATTATTCTCTCTTGGTATGGACGAAATGGAACTTCTAGAACATGCTTCAAGATGTTTCTTTATTTGTTCATGACAACATAAGAAAAGCCCATTTAGAATTTTCAAGTAAAATTTCATGAAATGAAATTAATCCTCAAGGTCCAATTACTCTAATATGGCCGTGTGACTTATTTCATTGTCATCATATGACAATGTCAAAAAACTTATTTATTGACATTCATACCATCCCATGTCCAAAAGGACAAAATTACCCTTTAGACAATTTTCGTGAAACTTGTCTAGTTCTTGTTTTGACTTAGCTTCTAGTTTAACTAATCCTACTCGAAAAGACTTGTGACAATAACCTCATGGATCCAAATGAACAAAGCTTGAGCTAACATACTTGGACTCAAAAGTTCACAAACCTTTTCCAAGTTTAGCTTAATGTCAACTGACTCCACTAAAGAGTTGACACTGAGAATCTCTCGGTTCAAATAAATTTATTTTCTACTCCAGATTTCAAATTAATTGTGATGAGTGGATCTACTGAATATTATCGATGTTACCCTTCATGAATATCATCAGCTAGATGAGATTTACAAAATTACCATTTTACCCTTCTAGCTGTTATGTCCTCAACTCCTTTTGTCGCTTGTGAATAAGTTAGAAACAATGTATTGACGAGGAGCTAACAAGTCACATTGATTCATCCAAAAGAGTCATGACTCAATTTGGACACTGGCCAATTCATTTATTCACATTTCAATGAACAACGCATGAGGTGTTATACATTGCATTTCAACAATCGTGTACATGAATTCCATATGTATGAGATCTTCACAAAGTTACTCATGACATCTTCATAACTTAGTACTTCACCAAAAGCTCCTGTTTAGAATCACATAGTGAGTCTGAACTCTGACTTTCTCAAATGAGATACGTAAGCTATGAAATGTCATGTCTCATTTCAGGATTGAGGTAAGCATGATGCAATTCATACGTAGTGACTTCGAGACATAAGAGGTTAAATGGTTTGTTCTTATTCTGTCTCTAGAAGTACACTGGTCAATTCAGTACCATCAGAAGATACCTAGAAGAACTATAGAGTCTCAAACTCTCAATGTCCCATAACTAGACATCATAGATTCTCCTAACAATCATACTGAAATCAATAGTCATTTAATCCTTAGATTGCGAATATAATGTTTTAAGAAAACCATGAAGCGTTTGTTCATGCAAATCTATATTTGACTCTTCATTTGTTGTTAGGTTTGTTTAAGGACTAAAGACTATAGTTTATCATAAAGCTTCAAACAGACAAGGAAGAATGAATGAACGTTTCAACTTTTATTAATAAATAAGCAATTACAGGCAAGAGTCTTCGTAAGATTATATTACATCCAATGTATATAAATAGATACTACAATTCTTCTTGTGGGAACCATTGACAACATGCATATCATGGACGTCTTATGGAGCGCCTATTGGAATAGATCTAGGATTAAGAATAATTTATCGCTTCTAGCAAGCGGTGGAATATTAAAAATTCTTTGAAACATGTAAAACGATTTTACTACCTAGACAAAGTGCATGAACATATAATTTAAAATGAAAAACTATAATGAGTTTTCACTTGGTATCCTTATCCGCTTGAAAATCGGAGTCTGTATATCCCGTCATAGTCAGGTCAGTACCTGAATATATAAGCATCAAGTTCCTAGTTCTCCGAAGATACTTAAGAACATGCTTAACAGCAATCCAGTGCTCAGGTCAAGGGTTGAATTGAAAATGGCTAACTACGACAACTGCAAAGCAGATATCTGACCTAGTGCAAAGCATAGCATACATGAGACTTCCTACGGCTGAGGCGTAAGGAATTTTTCTCATGTCCTCAATCTCTTGTGTAGTCTTAGAAGACTGGTCCTTAGAGAGTAAGACTCCATCTCTAAATTGTGTTTGGCCCTTCTTGGAGTCTTGCATCGAGAAGCGATCCATCACCTTATCAATATAAGATGCTTGAGAGAGCAACAAAGTCCGGTTCTTCCGATCTCAAAAGATTTGGATCACCAGAATGTACGCGGCGTCTCCTAAATCCTTCATATCGAATTGATTTGCCAGCCAGAACTTAACCTCAGAAAACTTACCCACATCATTACCTATGAGTAATATATCATCGACATACAGTATCAAAAACACAACTTTGCCTTCGTGTATTAACTTGTAAACGCATGGCACATCTATTGATTGCTCAAAACCGAAGCTCTTCACAGTTTCATCGAATCTAATATACCACGACACCGTCTGGTTGAGCCATATAAATGGACTTAAGCAACTCACAAACCTTGGTCTCTTGACCTTCTTCCATGAAACCGTTTGGTTGAGCCATATAAATACGCTCGTCAAGATTGCCATTCAGGAAGGTAGTCTTGACATCCATTTTCCAGATCTCATAATCGAGAGCTCCAGCTATGGATAGAAGTATGCGGATGGATTTAAGCATCGCGACTGGCGAGAAGGTCTCTTCATAGTCAATACCTTCTTTTTGGGTGTAATCCTTAGCCATTAGTCGTGCTTTGAACGTCTCGACGTTCCCATCCGGACCCCTTTTCTTCTTGTATATCCACTTACACCCTACGGGTTTAATCCCTTCAGGAAGGTCTACAAGTTTCTAGACTTTGTTCACATACACCGAGTGCATTTCAACTTGCATGACGTCAAGCCAAAGGTTTGATTCAGAACCAGCCATTGCATGGATGTAGGAAACAGGGTCATCCATGTCAGAGACGGTTACGAGAATATCTCCATAAGACATGTACCTGTCAGGCTTTTGGGAAGCCCTCCCACTACGTCGAAGTACTACTTGAGGTTATTCTGATGAGTTTGGTTGTGTTTCAGTTGGGGTAAGAACAGTTCTTACAGATGAGGTAGAAGCATCCTCACCCAACTTTTCTTCAAGCATAATTTTGCTTCTAGGTTTTACATCTTTCATAAAGTCCTCCTCAAGGAAATGAGCATCTGTGCTAACGAAAGTCTTGTCATCCTCGGGACTATAGAATGTGAAACATTTTGTTTTCTTTGGATATCCCACAAACAGGCACAATTTTGACCTACTAGCCAACTTGCTAGTCTTTTGCCTTAGCACATGTGTTGGGCAACCCCATATTCGGATGTGGCCTATATTTAATTTACATACAGTCCATCGTTCATAAGGAGTACCAGGAACCGTTTTAGACGGAACTTGGTTCAGAATGTAAGCTGCTATTTCGAGTGCATGTCCCCAAAAGGAAAGAGGGAGTGATGAGTAGCTCATCGTCGATCTAACCATCTCTATTAGAGTTCGGTTCCTTCTCTCAGACACTCCGTTTTGTTGAGGTGTGCCAGGTGTTGTAAGCTGAGAAGCGATACCTTCTTCTTTAAGAAAGTCACCGAACAATCCAGACATATACTCATCACCTCGATCCGATCGAAGGGTTTTAATATGTTTGCTAGTTTGCTTTTCCACTAAAGCTCGAAAGACCTTTAATACGTTAAAGGTCTCGGATTTGTGTTTGAGCAAATAGACAAAACCGTATCTTGAGTAATCATCGGTGAAGGTAACGAAGTATTCGTATCCTCCTCACGCCTATGTACTGAGCGGACCACATACATCAGAATGCACAAGTTCCAGCAGCTCAGTGGCTCTTCGACCCTTAGCTGAGAAAGGTCGCTTAGTCATTTTTCCTTCTATACAAGATTCACAAGTAGGTAATGAACCTATTGCAGAGGCTTGGAGTGGACCGTTCTTCACAAATCTCTTAATCTTGTCTAGACTGATATGACCAAGTCTTAAGTGCCAGAGATATGTTGATTTTAGTAGATCGGAGGAATCAGAACGTTTGATCCTCTTTGGCTCACTAACTAGATGATTAGCTATTTCAGTGTCTAAAAGCAAAGGTTGCGTGGGATAAATGTAAAAGAGAGCATTCTTCATACATGCATCAGTGACGAAAGAATTATCGGAAAGAGAAATTCTAATTCCATTCTTAATAAACTTTGAACAAAAATCTTGTTCATAAAGACGAGCAATGGATATCAAGTTCTTCCCGAAGGAAGGAACAAAATAAAAACATTATTCAAGTTTAAAGTTTGATCTTCAAAAGATAGCGTCACTGATCCCACGGCCTTTGCTGACACCAAGCTCCCATTACCCCATCTAAATGAGAAGTCACCTTCCTCTAGGCTAATGGTTTTCTTGAAACCAGTCAAGGAACAACAAATATGGTTAGTAGCAGTGGAGTCAAGAATCCACGTTGATACATTATCAGCTACTAAGCATGCTTCGGTAATAAGTACATTACTATTTTCCTTTGCTTTGAGGTAGGCAGGGCAGTTCTTCTTCTCGGCCTTATGAGGTCTCTTCTTAGATCCTGAGGTGGAGGCTCTATGCTCAGTAGCATGTGCCTCTCCTTGATTCCTCTTTTTCTTAGTCAGACCTTCAGCAGTGTGAAGTTCCTTCATAAGCTCGGTAACAATGTACTCTAGCTTGTTGATGAAGTCGTTCAGCTTGAAGGTATCAAAAGACTCAGGGAGAGTTTCAAAGATCATATCTATTTTGGTCTCCCCGTCAATCTCAGATCCTAGGATTTCTATTTTATTTAGGTAACTAATGATCAGCATCATATGGTCCCTGACAGGAGTCCCAGCCTTCATGCGATAGTTCATAAACTGTCTGACTGCTTGTTGTTTTGCCTAACGCCCTTGCCCTCCAAACATCTCATGGAGATTGTAGAGCATGTCGGCGGCAGTCTCTATATCATGATGTTGTTGTTCCAGCACATTGCTCATCGATGCCAAGATATAGCACCTCGCAATCACATCGGATCGGAGCCAGGCCGCCAAGTCGTCTTTGTCCTCTTGAGGCGAATCGTCATACGTTTCAGGAGGACACGGGGTGGTGAGTACCCATTTGTGCTTGTTAACGGTAAGGACAATGTCAAGGTTACTTTTCAAATCAACGTAGTTTTCGAGTTTGTTTGAGGAAATGATGATTGAGAGAGGGTTGAGTGACATCTTGCTGAAGTTAAGTTGAAACAAGTTTAAGATTAGTCTTTTGGTTTAGGATTTAAGTTTGTTAGTTTTTAGGATGAACAAGATAGGAAAAATCAAAAGGTGTTATGAACGAAATGACACTTTACTCCTTCGAGGGAAGGCCGCAACGAGTCTCCTTTCATAAGTAAATGACTCATCATTAATGCATAGCCAAGATGTCAATACATCATATTTGACTAGCCACCTTATAAAAAAGTTTGATCATCACTCACATCCTTTTGCAGGGCCTCGAGGGAGGATTACTAGGGATGGAGTCTAAGTGTGTAACCAACCACTTAGTCCAAAAGATCTACTTTGAAAAACAATCCACCGAGGGGAGGCTTTGTCTCATTGTCTCACTCTCAGACGTAGCTCATTGAGCAATCATCAGAGCAAAGCACCGTTGAGTACTCTCATTTAAGAGAGGGCTATAAGAGTGACTCTTAGTTTGGCGACAATGACACTATTCATTGATGTTGGGGATCGTGGGTTATAAACAACAAGTATAACCCTCCCACTTAGTTTTTAGAGTTGGTACATCGTCTCTAGTACATGCTTTCCTAGTGCTTAGAGACATGATTTCCTAGTGCATAGAGAAATAGAGTGAACTTCTAGAAAGAAATCATAGATCTTCATGTTCAAGGAAGAGCAGTGTTAGAGCATAAAGGCACAATGTACATACTCGGACATTTTCCTATTTTCTATTCGGGAAAGTGCATGAGGTAAGTATGTGTTGGGAATATTTCCCACTTGAAGATAATGAATAAATAATTACTAAATTCGATAATAAGATAACTCTATTAGCATTATATGATTAGTGGGTTGAGTTCTAAACAATTAGAATCAATAACAATTATCTTCCATAGCCTCCGTATTAAATTGAGTCACATGCTGGGCACCTGAGTTCGGGCGGTGAGCTAAAACGAGGTCGATTACTGATATACGCCTGGAAAGCTATATCTAAAGTCATATATGTGGACCACATAGGTGAAGGCTGATCACTATGTGGGAGCATTCTACACTTGTGGCAAGTGTACGACTTGGACAGGTCTTGGTTGTAGATGTGGCGTTTAAGGACCACACTAACCGAGGCCGCTATGATGGTCACAGTGAGACTTGATCTAAATCCTGAAGTGATCATGGACACTGGGTTATGTTACTGAGCTCTTTGACTCATTCGCTAAAAGGCTATTCATGCTAATCACAGCTTATGTCTTGGGAGTTTTCTCAGAGCATAATTCGAGTGGGAAATGATTTACAGATACGGAATCCAACCTTCCTGAAAGAAGGTTAATGTTCTCTCACCTAAGGGTTGATTCTAGAACCGATAGATTGCTAGCACTTTCGAAGTAGGTAACGTTCGAAAGAATCTTTCGCTGGGGAATCAACAATGCTTAGGGCTGATATGTATCAAGGGAAGTATAACGGAATAAGTTGACTTCTCTCGATACGGGTTGAACCTGGAGGATTTTGATCACGAACTGACTATATCAGTGGACACTCGTCACGATGAGTAAATATAATTCTAGTTTAAAGAAGAGTTCAGTTTTGGCTTACAAGGTGGAGTATTTGACCAAGATTAGACGAATCGATGGAAAAAGAGAAAGGACTATTTCGTCTTTTTCATCGGATTTGTTAAGCTTCTATTACTAGGTCCATAGTCCCCGATTCGGCTCTGATAAAGGCGGATAAGAACTTTCGTATAATAATGTTTATCATTATTAATCTCACTTGCTGTAATTGTGATTGACAGCATTAATTCTGGAAAACGGGTATTCGCAGAATTAAATAAATATTTATGGTAGAATTGTTTATTTATTGTTTGATCAAGTAAATAAACAATTATTAATTATTTTTTTATTGTTGGACCAAGTAAATAAATGATTAATTGAGTTTTAAGCAATTGGGCCTTGCACAAAATATGAAAGTCGAATTAGGTTTTTTGGCACTAGGGTTTGCGCAAATTCCCCTTGGCCGTGTGCCTAAAATTCGACTTTTATAATATTGGTATTTACCAATATTTTCACTTTAGTTGTTTAAATAAAGAAGAGAGAATAATATAAGATATTGTCCTATATTTTCTCCTTATTTAAAGGAAAGTATTTAGGAGAATATATTTAAAGGGAAATAATATATTCTCCTTTATTATCTCACTAAATAAAATATTATCTATTTAAATAGAAAATAATAACTCATAGATATTGATCTGATGGATGAGAGAAAAAGTAGGATTCACTTGTTGAGATCCTAGGGCCTAGATTTAATCCACCAGTGTGAACACAATAAAAGGAAATAAAATATTCTGGAAGATTCCACGAATATCTCCTTTTACTACTATAAATAGGGGTTCATGAGAAGACAAAAATTAAGGATTTTGACCTAATAATTTCGTGGCTCTCTCTTGGCCGTGCGAAATTTTCTCTCCCTCCCCTCAGAAATTCGTTTCCATTCTTAGTAAAATAAGAGAGAGATCTCGAAACACCTAGTTTCGTGATCTAGTGAGATAAAGACTGTGCCCACTCATCTTTCTTATTCGTCTCGGAGATTACGTTTCGGAAGACTAAGGCGTCATCCTCGAGTCCTTCATCAAGACGACGCAAGGAGTACACGATTGGTTTAGGAGCGTTCTGTAGCTGAACCGAAAATCAATGTAAGTATTCGTTTTTCGCTCAAATCGGTTGCTTGATAAATATGCTCTCGTGAATTAAATTAATTTAACATAACTAGATCTTGTTAATTATAACCATAATTTAATTAGCTTATGATCAGCGTAATTAATTATTTTTCCGCATTAATATGGTTATATGGTAGAATCATCTCCAACGAGTAGTATCAGAATGATTGTTCGTGTCTGATACGCGCTCGATTCACCAACAAGTGGTATCAGAGCTAGATGTTATGATTAATTAATCGATTCGTTCTTGTAATTAATTTAAATATGGTTTGAATGAAATTATATGTGGATGTGAATTTCATGCAATTCAATATATAATATGTGGATTGTGATTCGTGGTTTGATCGTAGAATATTTGATTCTCGCTTTTCTAGATTTTTTGTAAGCCCGAAATTCAAAGGGTATAGGTTTTATGTAATTATTATTATTATTGTTGTAATCCGATGGTGCGTTGTTCTTGATCACGACGATCGGCGAGAGACGGACACACAACGAAGAATCATGACGGACGAAGAAAGCCTCCACGACTATGCCACAAGAAAACTTGTCACAAAATTTTGTGACAAGTCTCGGCCGTCCTCTTCGTGCCGAGCCGCGCCCTCGTGGCGGCGGCGGTCCGGTGCGGCCTCAAGTCTAATCTTGACCTAGGTCAAGATTAGAGGATTCGTCCGGGCCTCAGCCCGGAAACCCTAGTGGGCCCACGGGCCCACTCATTAAAAAAAATTAGAAAAATTAAATAATTTGATATTGATTTATTTTTCTAAGGGACATAAGAATGGGCCCAATTGAATCCATGGGCCAATATGATTGGGCTCATCTTGATTTACTTTATAGAATCAAATAGGAAACGATCAATCCGAATAAAACCAATCTTGCATGCTCTTGCTTGTTTATTTAATTACTATGTCATGCTTGTATGCTATAACTTAGATCATGTATCTTATGTTAATGGTTGTCATGGGCTTTCATTCATTAAAATTGTCTAATTGGATTAGGATAGTTAATTAATGAATGAGTTGAACGGATCGGAGAGCTCTGTCACCAAGCCGATAAGAGGCTAAGCTGAGAGGTACTTAAGAAGACCTAGTGTCTCACCTTCTCTATTGGGAGCTTTTCCGTGATGGAATACTATTAGGAGAATCAAGACTAGATGTCACGAATTCCTAATCACTAAGCTATATCGAAACATCTGTTTTTAAGGGTAGCTTAGAAACACTCGAGTTTTTAATATGACTTAGTTAACTCGAGTGGATCACCTAGATTAAAGTTAATGCTAGAAAAATTAAAATACTGAAAGTATATTGAGTCGTAAGGTCTCCAACATTGACACAACACCGTGAGGATGAAAGATCCCCTCGTGACCGGCGGTTTTCTAAACATGGTGGTCAGTTCCATTCGGAAGGG
Source organism: Urtica dioica subsp. dioica (assembly GCF_054948205.1). Lineage (NCBI taxonomy): Eukaryota > Viridiplantae > Streptophyta > Magnoliopsida > Rosales > Urticaceae > Urtica > Urtica dioica. The sequence goes on from NC_142763.1 coordinate 41,244,542, forward strand.
CTTTTCTGATTCCAATACCAAGGTTGTGTCTCTGACGATAGGTGGGAGGGTTGATCTCTGCGTGTACTAGTTACGCTAGTGCGTATGAGCTAGATTTCTTTCACTGAAATGTTGGGTTGACTCATGCATGAACCAACCAGTGGTTGCTCATGTGGCCAAAGATTCATATAAAATTGGTAGTTAGTGGGCATAGTTATGAAGGTACATGTACTATGATTGCTCAGTAATCTGAGATGGTTCTCATTTTCACTAGGTGCACTCCGTTACATCACCAGAGTGAAACAGACTGTGGCTATTAGTCGAATTACCTTGGAATATAATAACTGGGTTCTTTTGATTAGTATTTTACCCCGTGCATGTTTGCATTATAGTTTTTATTTCCTAAATAATATTGATGGTTGTTTCTTTTAATATTGCTAATAAATGTACTTTTATGTTTTTAGTAATCATGTCAAACCCTATTATGGCCCTGTTGTCGAAAGACGTCCTGACTGGAGATAACTTCCCTACGTGGAAGTCGAATCTCAACATTGGGCTTGTGAGTGAAAGCATTCGCTTTATCCTCACTGAAGACAGATCTCATCTTCCTGCTCATGGTGCCTCCAAGAACTTGAGGGAGGACTATGACAAGTGGACTAGTGCCAATAACAAGGTGGTGGCCTACATGCTCGCAAGCATATCTAATGCGTTGCGAACTAAGATGGAAAGGAAGGAGACCGCTGTGGAGATCCTTGACTCGTTGCAACAAATATTTGGGATGCAAAATGAGCAAGCCCGCATTGAGCTCATCCGTAAGTGCACTGGCACTAGGATGACTGCGGGAACTCCGGTGAGGGATCATGTCATGAAGATGACTAACTACTTCACCGAAGCTGAACTCCATGGGGCACAGATGGATGAGGTTACTCAGGTGGGAATAATCTTGAATTCCCTTTCGAGTGACTTCATACAGTTTACGTCCAACTACATCATGAACAAGTTGACGTATGGACTGTCTCAGTTGTTGAATGAACTACAGACTTTCGAGTCTATCACTCGACATGGGAAGAACAAAGGGTCGGCTCTCTATGCTGACAAGAGTTCTTCGCCTAAAACCAAGAAGAAGTTGACTTCTGGTGCTGAGTCATCTAAGGCACGCCCGAATACTTCAAAGGGGAAAGGTCCCGCTAAGAAGGAAAGGAAGAACTTCAAGAGAAGTGGAAAAGGAAAAGAAAAGAAGCGAGAAAGCATTGGTAAATGTAACCACTGCAACACTGAAGGCCATTGGAAGAGGCATTGTCCTTTGTACTTGGCTGAGCTTGAGAAAAACAAGAAGAATGCTGGTATGGTACCTTAAAATTCATGATTAAAGATATCCTAAAAATGTTTTGAGGATAATTATTCATGAGCATACTTCTTTTCTTGTTGCAGAGCAGATCTGATGGAGCACACATGTGTAGACGAGCTTGCTGAACAATGTCGGATTCAAGCCCGAATTGTAGAGAAGCTCATGCTTCGTTTGAAGATCTAATTTCCCGCTTGTTTTATTACTTTCATTTTTGGATTTATTTTTGAATATAGGATGTGTCATTTAATAATCCGAGGTTTTCTGGACTGTAGCCTTTATGTTTATTCCAGAAAGGATGAATCTTTCTTTCTTTATGTTTTATTACATTATTTATGAACACATGGTTATGTCTTTAAATATTTCCTTCTATAATTGAATGCCTTGATTGCTTTTATGATATTTGAATATACATTAATGCTTATGTCCTTATGAAAAAGATATAGAATATGAAGGTCACGTTTTTCCGTTCGTATGCTATATAGAAGCACAATAAATAAATATAAATATTTTCTAAATTATTATCTCTGTTAGAATTTAATTAGCTTTTATTGCTTCATTAAATTCTTATGTTGAATATTTTTTATTGTTTAAGAACTATTTAGAGCTTTGAAAGCGTCTAAATAATTATTACCATTATTCGACAATGACTTGTGCGAATAATAAGTAATAAAGGAGACACAACTAAGAGTTAGTGTTGATGATGAATTAAATTAGTGTGAGCTTCCTTAATTGGAACCTAGTCACTAATATTCGTATTGATTGAGTGGGAGCATCCTTGAATGGAACCTAGCCACTCTAGATTTATTGATTGAGTGTGAGCATCTTTAATTGGAACCTAGCCAGTCTAAAATTCAATAATCGAGTAGGAGCATCCTTAGTTGGAACCTAGCTACTCTTATTCATTGACTTAGTGGGAGCATCTATAAATGGAACCTAGCCACTAAATAACCAATATTATTGAGTGGGAGTATCTTTAATTGGATTCTAGTCACTATTGTTCAATAAAAGAGTGGGAGCTTTCTTTAATGAAATCTAGCCACTTGTTGTTCAATAAATAGCAACATCCTTCATAGGATTAAACCCATCATTGAAGATGGCATCCTTAACCGGAATGTATATGCTATTATTCAATAATTAAAGTGGAAGAGGAATCAATGATTACCTTGCCACATAAATCAATGAATTGAAAGGAATGATAATTTTGAATTATCTTGTCGTTAAAATCAATAACCTAGTGGGAGCATCCTAGAATGGATCTTTGTCACTCTCATCCTAGAGTGGATTGTGATTCGTGGTTTGATCGTAGAATATTTGATTCTCGCTTTTCTAGATTTTTTGTAAGCCCAAAATTCAAAGGGTATAGGTTTTATGTAATTATTATTATTATTGTTGTAATCCGATGGTGCGTTTTTCTTGATCACGATGATCGGCGAGAGACGGACACACAACGAAGAATCATGACGGACGAAGAAAGCCTCCACGCTATGCCACAAGAAAACTTGTCACAAAATTTTGTGACAAGTCTCGGCCGTCCTCTTCATGCCGAGCCGCGCCCTCGTGGCGGCGGCGGTCCGGTGCAGCCTCAAGTCTAATCTTGACCTAGGTCAAGATTAGAGGATTTGTACGGGCCTCAGCCCGGAAACCCTAGTGGGCCCACGGGCCCACTCATTAAAAAAAATTAGAAAAATTAAATAATTTGATATTGATTTATTTTTCTAAGGGACATAAGAATGGGCCCAATTGAATCCATGGGCCAATATGATTGGGCTCGTCTTGATTTACTTTATAGAATCAAATAGGAAACGATCAATCCGAATCAAACCAGTCTTGCATGCTCTTGCTTGTTTATTTAATTACTATGCCATGCTTGTATGCTATAACTTAGATCATGTATCTTATGTTAATGGTTGTCATGGGCTTTCATTCATTAAAATTGTCTAATTGGATTAGGATAGTTAATTAATGAATGAGTTGAACGGATCGGAGAACTCGGTCACCAAGCCGATAAGAGGCTAAGCTGAGAGGTACTTAAGAAGACCTAGTGTCTCACCTTCTCTACTGGGAGCTTTTCCGTGATGGAATACTATTAGGATAATCAAGACTTGATGTCACGAATTCCTAATCACTAAGCTATATCGAAACATCTTTTTTTAAGGGTAGCTTAGAAAAAGTAGGATTCACTTGTTGAGATCATAGGGCCTAGATTTAATCCACCAGTGTGAACACAATAAAAGGAAATAAAATATTCTGGAAGATTCCATGAATATCTCCTTTTACTACTATAAATAGGGGTTCATGAGAAGGCAAAAATTAAGGATTTTGACCTAATAATTTCGTGGCTCTCTCTTGGCCGTGCGAAATTTTCTCTCCCTCCCCTCGGAAATTCGTTTCCATTCTTAGTAAAATAAGAGAGAGATCTCGAAACACCTAGTTTCGTGATCTAGTGAGATAAAGACTGTGCCCACTCATCTTTCTTATTCGTCTCGGAGATTACGTTTCAGAAGACTAAAGTGTCATCCTCGAGTCCTTCATCAAGACGACGCAAGGAGTACACGATTGGTTTAGGAGCGTTCTGTAGCTGAACCGAAAATCAATGTAAGTATTTGTTTTTCGCTCAAATCGGTTGCTTGATAAATATGCTCTCGTGAATTAAATTAATTAAACATAACTAGATCTTGTTAATTATAACCATAATTTAATTAGCTTATGATCAGCGTAATTAATTATTTTTCCGCATTAATATGGTTATATGGTAGAATCATCTCCAATGAGTAGTATCAGAATCATTGTTCGTGTCTGATACGCGCTTGATTCACCAACAGTATGAATTTCAAATCACTTGAACACTTGAAAGTTTGAGATTACACATCTTTATTTTTTTCGGCTCGTCTTCGAGGAGACCTCCCACTCAAATTTTCAAGAGCATATAGATTTTGAACATATGTGATAGAGATATAGTTTTGAAAACATTTTGAAAAACATATATTATTTGGATGACAAAACATTTTCAAGTTTGAAAGTCAAAACGATTTTAAACAATCAAACAAGTAACAGAATGTTTTAGAGAGTTGTTAAAGCTTTTATATGTGTTTTATTAACATAGTAATAACATAGTATAAAAGTAAATAACAACAAACATAAAAACGAAACGAGTAAACAAACAAAACTACCAAGACAAAATAACTAGTCATGAAATTACCCGAAATTTCTCAAACTTAATAAAACACGTTTTTCATTATGAAAAAACTAAAAACTTTTAGAAATGATTGTATTGTGTTTTAATAACATCCCAAGGTCATTGAAAATCAACTTGATTGTTGTCGCTGTTTTTCGGACAACTATTTAGGAGCCAAAGACGGTTAGACCCAAGGCCGGACCAAGTGGTCTCGTCTCGACTCGAGCGTGTCGGGCTTGGTATTCCAAGCCGTCCCTTAGCTGTAGGTGGTCTCTGTCTCGTCCAAGCACCTGAAAAGTAAGCAAAGAAGGTGTGAACTACAAAGGGGAAACAGGGGGGGTGCCCCTGTTTACCTCTCCGACGCTCAACATTAGTGTGATTGAGGTGGAGTATAGAGGTTTTAGGGGTGTTTAGAGGCCAAAGCTTGAGAGAAACGAGCGAGGTACGAGTTCGGCAGCGTTTCAGTACTCAAGAATGGATTACCTGGACCAAGGGGGGTGCCTTGGTATTTATAGGCGACCAAGGGGCATTTTGGGCATCCCATTGGCCGAAGGCCGCCTCTGACCCGGCCATGGCCGGCTCTGACTCGGCCGTGGAGGCCATGGCCGGCTCTGACTCGGCCATGGCCAGCTCTGACTCGGCCGTGGAGGCCATGGCCGGCTCTGACTCGGCCATGGCCGGCTCTGACTCGGCCATGGCCGGCTCTGACTCGGCCATGGCCGGCTCTGACTCGGCCATGGCCGGCTCTGACTCGGCCATGGCCGGCTCTGACTCGGCCATGGCCGGCTCTGACTCGGCCATGGAGGCCATGGCCGGCTCTGACTCGGCCATGGAGGCCATGGCCGGCTCTGACTCGGCCATGGCCGGCTCTGACTCGGCCGTGGAGGCTATGGCCGGCTCTGACTCGGCCATGGCCGGCTCTGACTCGGCCATGGCCGGCTCTGACTCGGCCATGGAGGCCATGGCCGGCTCTGGAGCGCCGGCCTTGGAGGAGGGCCGGCCTTGGAGCGCCGGACTTGGAGGAGGGCCGGCCTTGGAGCGTCGGCCTTGGAGGAGGGCCGGCCTTGGAGCGCCGGCCTTGGAGGAGGGCCGGCCTTGGAGCGCCGGCCCTGGAGGAGGGCCGGCCTTGGACGCGGGTCGGCCGGCCATGGGCCGGCTGAGCATATGGCCGGTCATTGACCGGCTGAGCATATGGCCGGTCATTGGCCGGCTGAGCATATGGTCGGCCACTGGCCGATTGACCTCTGGGCCGGCGATAGGCCGGCCAAGCACACGGCCAGCCGCTGGCCGGCTAACCCTTGGCCCGGCCATTGGTTTGGGCCGGCCAAAGGCCGAGGCAAGGTTTCGTCGCCCGAGGCCTCGCACCGGTCGCGTGGGTCGGAGTGACGCCTTAGTCCCCGTCGGTCCGAGACGGACCGACAACATTATCCCCCCGAGTTTCTGGTCGAGCATAGGTCGAGCGGAAACTCAGTGCTTGCGTTGATGTGTGGACCCAGGACAAACACTCTCGGGTTCGCGTCATGAGGAATGGCCTTCGCGCGTCGCGAGGGACGACTTATTGTTTTGGGTTGATCGTGCGTGTCCTATTTTCTCGACTTGCCAACGAAGGCGTGATCGATTAGCACGACTTTTTTGTATTGTGCGCGTCTTATTTTCTCGACTTGCCAACGAAGGCATAATCGATTTGCACGTCTTTGTTGTGTTGTGCGCGTCTTGTTTTCTCGATTTGCCACCGAAGGCATAATCGATTTGCACGTCTTTGTTGTATTGTGCGCGTCTTATGTTTTCGATTTGCCACCGAAGGCATAATCGATTTGCACGTCTTTGTTGTATTGTGCGCGTCTTATGTTTTCGATTTGCCACCGAAGGCATAATCGATTTGCACGTCTTTGTTGTGTGGACGCAGACCTTGAACCCATTTGTAACTCGTTGCCTATCGGCCGACGAGCTGGGCGGCGAGCGCGATGCCACATTTGTGCGGCGAGGTTTCCCGTGGGCGCTGGCTAGACCAGATACGCCCTGCGGACGCAGACCTTGAACCCATTTGTAACTCGTTGCCTATCGGCCGACGAGCTGAGCGGCGAGCGCAATGCCACATTTGTGTGGCGAGGTTTCTCGTGGACGCTGGGTAGACCAGATACGCCCTGCGGACGCAGACCTTGAACCCATTTGTAACTCGTTGCCTATCGGCCGACGAGCTGGACGGCGAGCGCGATGCCACATTTGCGTGGCGAGGTTTCCCGTGGGCGCTGGCTAGACCAGATACGCCCTGCGGACGCAGACCTTGAACCCATTTGTAACTCGTTGCCTATCGGCCGACGAGCTGGGCGGCGAGTGCGATGCCACATTTGTGTGGCGAGGTTTCCCGTGGGCGCTGGCTAGACCAGATACGCCCTGTGGACGCAGACCTTGAACCCATTTGTAACTCGTTGCCTATCGGCCGACGAGCTGGGCGGCGAGCGCGATGCCACATTTGTGTGGCGAGGTTTCCCGTGGACGCTGGCTAGACCAGATACGCCCTGCGGACGCATACCTTGAACCCATTTGTAACTCGTTGCCTTTCGGCCCACGAGCTGGGCGGCGAGCGCGGACTCAAGACTCAACTCGAGGGCTCATGTATAGCCTGCACGAAGAATAGTTAATTGACTTGCGGACTTGGGATTCAACTCGAGGACTCATGTAAAGCCTGCAAGAGGAGTTTCGTGAAGAGTCGTCGCGAGGAGTATTGGTCGACTTGCGGACTCGGAGCTCGACTCGAGGAATAAATTCATCTCGAGGAACATGTGAAGAGTCGACACGAGGAGTATTAGTCGACTCGTGGACTCGAACTCGACTCGAGGACTCACGTAGAGCCTGCACGAGGAGTTTCGTGAAGAGTCGTCGCGAGGAGTATTGGTCGACTCGCGGACTCGGAGCTCGACTCGAGGAATGATTTCATCTCGAGGAGACATGTGAAGAGTCGACACGAGGAGTATTAGTCGACTCATGGACTCGAACTCGACTCGAGGACTCACGTAGAGCCTGCACGAGGAGTTTCGTGAAGAGTCGTCGCGAGGAGTGTTGGTCGACTCGCGGACTCGGATCTCGACTCGAGGAATGAATTCATCTCGCGGAGACATGTGAAGAGTCGACACGAGGAGTATTAGTCGACTCGTGGACTCGAACTCGACTCGAGGACTCACGTAGAGCCTGCACGAGGAGTTTCGTGAAGAGTCGTCGCGAGGAGTATTGGTCGACTCGCGGACTCGGAGCTCGACTCGAGGAATGATTTCATCTCGAGGAGACATGTGAAGAGTTGGCACGAGGAGTATCAGTCGACTCGTGGACTCGAACTCGACTCGAGGACTCACGTAGAGCCTGCACGTGGAGTTTGCGAAGAGTCGGCGCGAGGAGTATCGGTCGACTCGCGGACTCGTAGCTCGACTCGAGGAATGAACTCATCTCGAGGAGACATGCGAAGAGTTGGCACGAGGAGTATTAGTCGACTCGTGGACTCGAACTCGACTCGAGGACTCACGTAGAGCCTGCACGAGGAGTTTGCGAAGAGTCGGCGCGAGGAGTATCGGTCGACTCGCAGACTCGTAGCTCGACTCGAGGAATGAATTCATCTCGAGGAGACATGCGAAGAGTTGGCACGAGGAGTATTAGTCGACTCGTGGACTCGAACTTGACTCGAGGACTCACGTAGAGCTTGCACGAGGAGTTTTGTGGAGAGTCGGCGCGAGGAGTATCGGTCGACTCGCGGACTCGTAGCTCGACTCGAGGAATGAACTCATCTCGAGGAGACATGTGAAGAGTTGGCACGAGGAGTATTAGTCGACTCGTGGACTCGAACTCGACTCGAGGACTCACGTAGAGCCTGCACGAGGAGTTTGCGAAGAGTCGGCGCGAGGAGTATCGGTCGACTCGCGGACTCGTAGCTCGACTCGAGGAATGAACTCATCTCGAGGAGACATGCGAAGAGTCTCTCTTATTTTTATTTTTTGAGTTGTTGTTGAATTGTTTTTTTGATTGAGCGTTGGTCCCTGTTAGCCCCCCGAGTTTCTTGCGTTTGTGAGACAAAGGTTGAGAAACTCTCGCATTAGAGGTATACAATAGTATGCGTTACATTTTTTCATGTGTGAAATAACTCTTTATTGCAATAAGGGGGTCATTACAGTTTGTCATGGCACTTGGCCTTCTTTGAAAAAAGGAAATTACATTTTCGAAATGAAAGTGACCACGAAGCCGATCGAGTTCGGGCGTGAATTTAAATGTAGTCGCGACAATCACGGCTCGCTAACAGATGCGACGAATTCCCTGAGATTCCCAACTCGAATTAGGGAATCAATTCGCTTCTTAAGCTGCTTGCATTCGATCGTCACGTGCCCGTGATCTTTGTGGTATTCGCAGAACCTGCTTCGATCTTGCTTCGCGGGGTCCTTTGTGAGTGGAGCGGGGCTTCCCAGCTCATCACGGCGTAAGCGCAGGATCCGGTCGGGCGTTGTGTTGAGCGGGACGAAGGATCGCTTCGGGGCTGGAGAAGGGTGGTCGTTAGGGACTTGACCCTTCCGGCGCCTTTTCCTTCGTGACTCGGGACCAACGGCCGGCATCACAAGCTTGGCTGCGCGCTTTTGGGTGGGTGCTTGATCAGTGTTAGGTGGTTGCTGCCCCAAGACGATCGCGGTCTCACGTTGAGCGTCGAGTTTTTCTCTCAAGTCGAACTCGTGATTCTCTCTTTGAGAGTTGAGGCGGTCTCTCAAGTCTCCGGAGGCCGTCCCTATCACCCTTGTTAAGGGCGCGTCATTCAGGCGACACCTTTGGCGGGGGCCGAGACCATCGACGTTGTCACCTTCACAAGGGTTTTGGATGCGGACGGTGAGCTTGGAGCGTCCCTTTCGGGACCTCGAGACCGAGCGTCCTCGGGTACTGTGCGAGCTTCGACGCCTTGACGTGGTTGCCCGAGGGTGTCCCCTCGAGGGCGCGTGCGCGTGCTCATCGGAAAGTTGGCGTCTTGACGCGGTCGCCCGAGGGTGTCCCCTTGGAAGCGCGCGCGCGCGTCCACTTTCGTGAACAGCGTGGTCGAGGTTGGTCTCGTGGTTGATGTCGCCGACGTTGTTGGAGTCGAGGAGGTCGGCGATGAGCGCGCCGGTGATGCCGGGGCGGTCTAGGAGTTCGGCGAGCCTTCGAGCCGTGTCCTCTCGGACTGCGACCTCGGGGTCATTCGCTGGGTCTCGGGGCTGGCTCTCATTATCATGAGGTTGCCCTTCGAGACGGTGCGCGGAGCTTTGGAGGTCGCGCCTCGAGCTAGTCGCTCGGGCACCCACGGAGGTGGCGGGGCTACGACTCATCTCTCGAGAGTCGTAGAAGTGAGAAGAAGACTGGTAGAGGGGATGTGTTGCCAAGGTCGAGAGATCCCCTCCTTCTAGCGCCAAAATGTTGTCGCTGTTTTTCGGACAACTATTTAGGAGCCAAAGACGGTTAGACCCAAGGCCGGACCAAGTGGTCTCGTCTCGACTCGAGCGTGTCGGGCTTGGTATTCCAAGCCGTCCCTTAGCTGTAGGTGGTCTCTGTCTCGTCCAAGCACCTGAAAAGTAAGCAAAGAAGGTGTGAACTACAAAGGGGAAACAGGGGGGGTGCCCCTGTTTACCTCTCCGACGCTCAACATTAGTGTGATTGAGGTGGAGTATAGAGGTTTTAGGGGTGTTTAGAGGCCAAAGCTTGAGAGAAACGAGCGAGGTACGAGTTCGGCAGCGTTTCAGTACTCAAGAATGGATTACCTGGACCAAGGGGGGTGCCTTGGTATTTATAGGCGACCAAGGGGCATTTTGGGCATCCCCTTGGCCGAAGGCCGCCTCTGACCCGGCCATGGCCGGCTCTGACTCGGCCGTGGAGGCTATGGCCGGCTCTGACTCGGCCATGGCCGGCTCTGACTCGGCCATGGAGGCCATGGCCGGCTCTGACTCGGCCATGGCCGGCTCTGACTCGGCCATGGAGGCCATGGCCGGCTCTGGAGAGCCGGCCTTGGAGGAGGGCCGGCCTTGGAGTGCCGGCCTTGGAGGAGGGCCGGCCTTGGAGCGCCGGCCTTGGAGGAGGGCCGGCCTTGGAGCGCCGGCCTTGGAGGAGGGCCGGCCTTGGAGCGCCGGCCCTGGATGAGGGCCGGCCTTGGACGCGGGTCGGCCAGCCATGGGCCGGCTGAGCATATGGCCGGTCATTGATCGGCTGAGCATATGGCCGGTCATTGGCCGGCTGAGCATATGGCCGGCCACTGGCCGATTGACCTCTGGGCCGGCGATAGGCCGGCCAAGCACACGGCCAGCCGCTGGCCGGCTAACCCTTGGCCCGGCCATTGGTTTGGGCCAGCCAAAGGCCGAGGCAAGGTTTCGTCGCCCGAGGCCTCGCACCGGTCGCGTGGGTCGGAGTGACGCCTTAGGCCAAAGCTTGAGAGAAACGAGCGAGGTACGAGTTCGGCAGCGTTTCAGTACTCAAGAATGGATTACCTGGACCAAGGGGGGTGCCTTGGTATTTATAGGCGACCAAGGGGCATTTTGGGCATCCCCTTGGCCGAAGGCCGCCTCTGACCCGGCCATGGCCGGCTCTGACTCGGCCGTGGAGGCCATGGCCGGCTCTGACTCGGCCGTGGAGGCCATGGCCGGCTCTGACTCGGCCATGGCCGGCTCTGACTCGGCCATGGCCGGCTCTGACTCGGCCATGGAGGCCATGGCCGGCTCTGACTCGGCCATGGCCGGCTCTGACTCGACTATGGAGGCCATGGCCGGCTCTGACTCGGCCATGGCCGGCTCTGACTCGGCCATGGCCGGCTCTGACTCGGCCATGGCCGGCTCTGACTCGGCCATGGAGGCCATGGCCGGCTCTGACTCGGCCATGGCCGGCTCTGACTCGGCCATGGCCGGCTCTGACTCGACCATGGAGGCCATGGCCGGCTCTGACTCGGCCATGGCCGGCTCTGACTCGGCCATGGAGGCCATATGCTCAGCCGGTCTTGGAGGAGAGCCGGTCTTGGAGGAGGGCCGGCCTTGGAGCGCCGGCCTTGGAGGAGGGCCGGCCTTGGAGCGCCGGCCTTGGAGGAGGGCCGGCCTTGGAGCGCCGGCCTTGGAGGAGGGCCGGCCTTGGAGCGCCGGCCTTGGAGGAGGGCCGGCCTTGGAGCGCCGGCCCTGGAGGAGGGCCGGCCTTGGAGCGCCGGCCCTGGAGGAGGGCCGGCCTTGGACGCGGGTCGGCCGGCCATGGGCCGGCTGAGCATATGGCCGGTCATTGACCGGCTGAGCATATGGCCGGTCATTGGCCGGCTGAGCATATGGCCGGCCACTGGTCGATTGACCTCTGGGCCGGCGATAGGCCGGCCAAGCACACGGCCAGCCGCTGGCCGGCTAACCTTTGGCCCGGCCATTGGTTTGGGCCGGCCAAAGGCCGAGGCAAGGTTTCGTCGCCCGAGGCCTCGCACCGGTCGCGTGGGTCGGAGTGACGCCTTAGTCCCCGTCTGTCCGAGACGGACCGACAACATTGATATTTAATTTAAAGACACGAGAAATAAATGAAAAAAAATCTAAGAAAACAATTCTAACTTGTCAAAAACGAGTAATCTTTCGAAAACGATTTTCAAGCTCATAGTTTTAATCACATGTACATGCTTAACTTTGACCATACCTCTGACGTGCACATAACACATAAATGTATGCGTGAGAGTCATATAAATTCGATTGTATGAAATGCAAGCGGTTGCATACAACCTACTTGTGAACTTGTCATATTTATCCTCTAACATCAAACATTCGTTGCAATAACCCTCAGAGTGACAAGTAGCCAGCTTCAGACCCGAGCAGTTAATCATGAGGGTGACTCCAAGATTTAAACTTTGTGTATGATCCTATAATGGTACCATCACCGAATATAGGTTGGATTAGAAGCTCATTGACAATGCTCAAATGCGCCTGGCACGGTGGCCAATTTCAAATTACAATACTTCGCGCCCATCAAGAACTCCCTGACAAATAACACGTCTTCTGACTTGATGGTACCATCGACATATATTTTTCTTTAGTGCATGATACTCGATGGAATCAGAGTACAAACCTAAACAACAACAGGAAGAGCATCGTCTCGAGTAGAATGCTAGTAGATATAGTTTAATATGCTCATCAAGGTATTATAAAAGAGAATTCAGGGAGTGACCCTGGCAACCTCTAAGACAGATATCTCAACTGGAATGCGAGGAACATATGCCCTTGCTTTTCCCGTAGGTCCGTCTATCGAGTGAATATAAAATTAATGTTAGTTAAGGGAAGATTAACTACTAACATAAACAAAGGTTCGGATTGTTAGAAGTTACGTTTGAACTTATCGGATAGAATCTGAAGCTACATTTTCAAAGAAAGTGGCCGAATCCTTGATCTTTAATAGCTTATCAAATTCATTGGCTTTTAAGTAATTTTGATTAATAACATGGTAAAATGCACGTAAGCATGTGATTCCCTTGGTAAGTAGTTGACTTAATTCCTAATTTCATGAACTCCTGATTCGCTAGCTCATTTCCTCTTTAACGCCTACTCTTTCGGGCGATAATTGAAAATATCTAAGGAATAAAAGGGAGCGTTGAACACCTTTTGTTCTACACTCACTGATATACTAGACTATAAATTCTCATCACATAGAAACAAAAGCTGGACACAATGGAATCATATTTGTCACATGCAGATTACACGTTTTCAGTTAAGAGATAGAAAACAAATACAAGATCTTCAAACAAAACAGTGATCGAGAGAAAAGAAAACGAATCCTAGAGGTAGAGACTAGACGTGAAACTCCGAGGTATGAGATCCGCTACGTAAAAAAGTACTAACTACCCAAACTCCTTAATTGGGTTGAGCCCAATAACTATAACAGAAGCTTGACGTTTAAGAACTCGAAGAAAACACGCCCGCTTTCTTTCCACTAAGACCCATATGAAATTAAAGACTTATTATAAAGAAAGTCTTTCTTCTAAAAAAACGTAAAAATTAGAAAAACTCGCTAGTTAAATTATAAATGTAGTTAGTAAATTAACTCTTTTCAAAACTATAGGTATAAATTTAGAAAATAATACTTATCTTAATTAAGGAAGTAAATTATAATGTAGATAATTATTTAGAGATAGTTAAAAAAAATACTTAGTTTAAATAATAATATCGAATATAATACACAATAAGATTATTATAAACCTTCTTTTTCTTTTTTATCCACTTTCTTAATTATTTTTTCAAAACTCATTACTTTAAAGTATAAATAGATTAGATAGGGATTAGTTTAGTATAAGCTATAATTGAAATAACTTAAAGTATCATCATAAACCCTACTCACATCACATCGTCATCGTCACGTCATCGACGAGACGCCGAGCCAGTGTCACTGCGTAACTCCGCCTCGACACGCCGAGGCCCTGCAGTTCGAGTCCACACCATTATTGTGCCTATTGTAGCTTCGAAGTGCCTTGACGCATCTCGAAACTCACCGCGAAAGATCGAGGAGCTCTTCTTCATATTGCGAACTAAAAAAACGCGCGACTCATGGGAACCATCTTTGTTGTCTCCTCCTACATGTACAACCTCTGAGACATAGAAGCAAACAAAGCAACAAAAAGAGTAGTTAGGTTATAATTTGAACCGAGAATACCAAAAAATTCTCGATTCGAACACAGTTTCTAAACAAGAAATTCAAAAATCGAACGTCAATCACAACTCGACTCTAACTCGTCCCAAACACCTAGCATTCAACCTTACATTTTCTAGATTATTCATTGTTGAAAAAAAAAACAGGTTGGTATCAAAACGAACAATCGCTCTGATATCAATTGTTGGAAAGTAACAATTTGGTATCAAACACGAACAATCGCTCTTATACCAATTGATGAGATGTTAGGTGGTATCAGACAGGAAAAATCACTTAGTCACCAATTGTTGGGGAATATAGGACGATAACTTTGATGCCATTTGATGGGTAAAGTACTTCACTAGTGTTAATTACGGTACTCATGTATTGAACACGAACAAGAGTTTCGATACTTCTTATTGGATAACCAATATCGTAACCCTTACAATATCTTTACTAGTGCGGAATAGAAGAATACATGGACAATTGCCAATTTTTAGATTAAACAATAATTACAATGATACTCAAAATCATTCAACAAAAACAAATCAAATATTGGGCAAACATTATCAGCATAGTACCATAAGAATATTTCAGATTACATACCTTTCGGCTCAGTTACAGATCCTCCAAGTTCCTAGCTTTTGGATCTATGTGCTTCCAGCGATCTTCAGATCTCGGATTCTCTTTGCTCCTTGGATCTTCAGATCTCCAAGCCTTCGAATTCATCGGCGGCTCCTTGCTTCTAGGACCTTAGGATCTTCACTCTCGGGTTGATCAATATCGTAGTCTTCCAAGATCGTAGTCTTCCAAGATATAATCTTCGGAAGGATGGAGACTCAGGTGTGAGCCAACTCTATTCTCACTAATTACCCGGATTCCCAAGACATAAGTCTTTAGGCATCTTCAAGTAGCCATTAACGAATGAGTCAAAGAACCCGGTGACACAAGCTAGAAGTCTGTGACCACTTCAGAATTTAGATCAAGTCTCATTGTGACTATAATAGCGACCCTTGTGACTATAATAGCGACCCCGGTTAATGTGTCATAACGGTGCTTAAAAGACACATTAACAGCCAAAGTATGTCTGGGCCGTACATATACCAAATGTGTAGAATGCTCCTCCATGTGATCAACCTTCCACTTGTGTTCCACATATGTGATTTAGATGCAGATCACCGCCCGAACTCAGATGCCCAAGATGTAATTCGGTTTAATATTGAGGATATGGATGATAATTGTTATTGATTCTAACTAGAAAATAACTCACTAATCAATACGACTAATAAAGTCAACTTTCTATTATATTCAGTAGCTATTTTCAGTGGAAAATATTCCTAACATTCACATCGTGGTGGATCTCCGATCCATCTAACACAAAGAATTCCAAATATGATCTTAAACAAAACGATACCAAAACAAAAACCAATTCAGTCTCATATTCAAACCAAACTGAATAACTTCACAAAACGATCTCAGATTCTAAAATTCAAACAACAGTCAAGAGAAATCAATCCCACAATGTAAAACCGCTATAAATAAGAACCAACATCATATTTGAATCTTCACAAAACCAAGCAACCAATATGAAAATTCAAAATCCAAAACAAAAGCGAAACTGAACCAAATCTCAATTTATGTGAAATCTCAAATTGAACCTGTAAATATCTAATTTTACACTCAGAATCCGAGAACCAATAAACAATCGAGAGATTCAAACTTCACACAATGAAAACCTCCAATTATTTTTTCCTAATTTTTGGTTAAGCAAGAAGATATTTCATAAATAAAACCCTAGAGCACCTAATCAAGGCTAAACAATAAAAACGGGAGTCCTACAACCAAGTATCCACATAAGCAAGCAAGGAAAATCAAAAGCTCTAATTTCTAAACCCTAATCTCAGATTAGATGAAGAGAAAAATTGAATCTCCTACCTTGATATATGTTGATGTTGGACTTCATCCTCCATCTAATGCATAATGGATTTGGTCCAATACAAGTTTATTGGGCCAAAGCGCATACCCTTTGGTTTAAGTAGGTTTAATCAAGGTGCCAGTCCGTCGAACAAGATTGATCCTCAGCTCGATCATCAACAAAGATAACTGGCTCCTGAAGACCCGTATAACGAGAGCTCGTCAGCAAGACCAATTCGTAACCGCCCTAGGTCTCTTGCGCCAAATGTCTCAATACGCGGTAGTGAATTCCGACTAACGCGTGACGTGTCTCGAATGACCCGGAGACCGCTAGCTCCCAATCTCAGACCATAGATATATGGTGACGAAAATTATTATTGTTATCAAAATCCAATCTTTGTACTATTTTTCGAGTGATCTTAATACAAAAGTCTCGAGCTATTCTTATATTATTTTTTTCATCTTCATTTGAATTGCGCATTTAATTTCTAGTTCTTTAAAAGATTGAATTTATTCTTGTTACGGAAAATTGAGGCGAGTCCACAAATCTAAATCGACCCGTTTTAACCACAAATTTGTCGTGAATGTTTTGGTGTGATTTATCACATCAACAGTTTGGCGCCGTCTGTGGGACTTCCTATCAGTTTTCCTTACGTCCCAAATCTAAATTCCTACCAAAAAAATCTTATTTCCTATCACACCAACCCCGTGGCATCTTCGTCTCCGACAACCCCAGTATATGGCTTGGAATTGATCTCCTAGTTGAAATGAATGCTGGAGGCCCTCATCGAGAGAGCCATAGTTCAGGATCAATCGTACCAGACCGTGATGTGAGAAGTCTCATCACTCTCCTCTAGGCACAAAGCATTGAAATCCCGATGTGACGCAGTGGGTCTCCCGCTCGCGGGATCCAATCCGAACGCTGCGGGATCTAGTAGGTCGGGAAGGGATATCCCACCTAAAATTCAGTTGGATTTTGCGGGAATCGAAATGAATCCTAACATTGACCAGGGTGAAGTCCGTACTGAACTTCCAGCTCCACCTCAAGAAATTCTGCTGCACATGAGAACCCCCCGAGAATTGGCCTGTACAGGCCCCATCTCTAGTGTATCAGCACCATCGAGAACGTGCACGTTTAGCTGAACCCACACCTCGTAGAATGGAACACTCTATAAGTCGACCCAACTCACCTGTAAACGCAGGATGCCAAGCCCGCATCCTCGAGCTGGGGGAGTTTGAAACCCATTCTGACCTGACCAACCATAAGTCGAGCCTGCAACATCTCACGAACAAACCCCACTCGAAGCCCGGTACAATCGTGATGAAATAGCATTGTTGCGGAAAACCGTGGCTAAAACTAAGGGTTACGAGCTGTGAGAATACGAGTTCATAATGCCACGAGCGCATCTCCCGAAATAGATCGCATGATTGAAGAAATGCGCCGCACCCCATTTACCAAATGAATAGCCAACGTTCGGATCGGGGATGCGGAAAAGCTCAGACTTTCCTTCTACAAAGGGAAGACTGATCCGAAAGCACATATGATCACGTTCAAAATCGCTATCGGACGGGCTTGCCTGAACGAGGATGAATGGGATGCTGGTTATTGCCATCTCTTTGCAAAATACTTTTTAGGCCCCGCCCTGGAATGGTTCTCGGCTGGAAGAAGGATCCATTGATAACTTTGACCAATTATTTATGGTGTTTTTGAAGCACTACTCCATGTACGTGGACGATGGCGCTTCGTATACTAACCTCTGGTCACTCCAGCAAGGAGCCCAAGAGTCACTTAGGACCTTCATGACTCGATCCAAAGATGTCATGTCCGAAATCAGCGACATCAGGAATGCAAGAGCGATTATGACTCTAAAGAATGCACTTTGGCACAAATCACGGTTATGCAAGGAACTAATTGTGAATCAACCCCCTACAATCGAAGACGCTATGCATCGAGCAACGAAATGGGCCGTCACCGAGGAGGAAAGCCTTTCCCTAGCAAAAATGTTCATGATCATGAAAACGACCTCGAATGCAATGAATCCTCCAATTCAAAACCCTCGCTTGTTTACGCCTGAAAAGCGCAGCGATGGGCCCAGACAACCCCAAGGAAATCACCCCAAAATGAAGGGGAAAGGCTAAGATTTCCATACGATGTTGCATGGGGTAACAAAGGGACAAAATATACCCCAAGATCGAACACATGGACTCAAGACATGTCCCCCTGCTGCAATCACCATAAGAATTGGAGACACAAAACCGAAGATTGCAGAATAATACGTGACTACACTGCAAAGTTTGCACTAGGCGAGCTACAAGGCATAGATCTTGACGAACTCCACCCCCCCCCCCTCACCCACCCCCCCTCCTCGAGGTGGACCATCACCCGGAAAGCGTGAACGCCCCGAGAAAGGAGCATCTCCCCCGATAGAAGCTTCTAAGAAGATAGTCGATTGCATCATAAGAGGATCTCGACTTTGTGAAGAGTCAATGAATTCTATTAAGGCTCCCCAAGGTCGGGCTATCTCCAGGACCACCAAGTTCAGGGAAAGCGGTTCTTGGTCGTTTTATGGCCCCTACGACGACGCACTCTTCCTAACTCTAAATGTATCAAACAGAGTACTCTCTCGGATTCTTAACGTTAACGGGAGTTCCGTCGAAGCTATCGATCTGAGCACGCTAAGAAACATCGAGAAGGTTCGGTGGAACTCACCCGATTCAATGGAAAGTCGACCTCAGCGATCGGGTCAATAAAACTTGTCGTCTATGCAGGCGGCGAGAATAAGCTCATTGAGTTCGTCGTGCTAGTTTGCCCCTTGACATTCAACATGATTTTGGGAAGACCATGGATTCATTCCATGAGGGAAGCCCCATCAACTTTGTATATTTTTTTGCAATTTTAAGCTTTATTTAATTCGGTATGTTAATGTATGTTAATTAACTGTATTTTCGTTTAATTTCGTCAGTTTTGATATGTGAAAAGTCTCATGATGTAATATAAATCTTGGTTACTTGTTTTGTGTTTGGCATATTTTGATTAATGAAAAAAAAAAACAAATAGAGAGTTTTCTAAAATTTCCCTATTTTCGTATTTTTTTGTGAATTAACGAGTATAAGATGTCATTAATTTGGTATTCGTAATCTATTGAATCAACCGATTTTTTAAGAATCATCGATTGGTATTCGTGCGTGAATTAATCGTTGTGATTTGTGAGTTTGTGCTTCAATTTCGCTACATCAACACATCTAATATACTATTAATCAAAAATAAAATAACATAAAATAACATATGAGTCACAAGCGGTGGCAAGTTAAATCATGTTATGCCTTTGCATTCCGGCTTTCATGGTGAAGCCAATTTAAAAAAAAATTCTATTTATCAAGTTTGAAGCTTGTTATATTTGACCAACAAGAAGCAAAATTCTTTTAATGAATGCGTGTAAACACGTAAGTTATGTACTACTTAACGAATTAATTAGTCGGGTCAACATCAACGTCAACTTAGTCGGATCGGTTACTCCTCAAAGAGAATTGAGGCGGAGAGATCCACTCTATTCCTTTCTCTTTCTCTTTGTGGCGGAAGGTTTCTCGGGCATGCTACGGAAGAGGGAGGAGAAGGGCAGTCTCGGAGCATTCGATTCAGTACGGAAAGGCCGCGAGTTTTTCACATTCTCTTTGTCGATGATAGTTTTTTTTTCTTAAAAGCTACTATCGATGATAGGATAGTAATTAACTCAATCCTTGATGAGTATGTGGCAGCTTCGTGGAAAGTGGTGAATTTTGACAAATCCGAAATCTGTTTTGGTCGGGATGTAAACGAGAGCATGGGCTACGAGATTGCTACGATGCTTGGGGTTGTGCTTTCGAAGTGCCATGAGCAATACTTTGGTCTTCCTACGGTTGTGGGGCGAAGGAAGAAAAACACCTTTGACTTTGTTCAGAAAAGGGTTTGAAATAAAGTGAAGGGCTGGAAAGCTTCGGTGTTCTCAATGGCTAGTAAAGAAGTGCTTATTAAATCGGTTATCCAATCGATTCCAAATTATGTCATGAGTGTCTTCAAGATCTCGGTGAGTCTAATTCGGGAAATTGAGAAGCTTATGGTAAGGTTTGATGGGGCAGCATGGTAGAGAAGAAGAAGATCCATTGGGGAGCATGGTCGAGGCTTTGTAAACCGAAATTTGATGGAGGGGGTTTCCGTGATGTCACAGCATTCAACTAAGATTTTTTTAGCTAGAAGAGTGTGGAATATCATTAGACAGCCCCACTTATTGTCAAATCGGGTTCTAAAAGCCTCCTACTTCTCCCATGTAGATGTGATGAGAGCCCCTGATTCAAAATCAGGCTCAACTATTCGGCAATGGATTTTATAGGGGCGGGACATCATTGAGAAAGTTTCTAGATTGCGATTTGGGAATGGGGAAAGTGTGGACATCATTGAGGATCGATGGATTCCATGAAAAACAATTCTAAACTTTTAAATCCGCCATTCATTTCGGTCGGTCTTCGAGTGGTAAATCTAAAGCTTGCAAACAGAGAGTGGGATAAGGAATTTTTCACCACGTTATTGGGCGAAGAGGTCGCTAAGGAGATATTTCAGATTTCATGCTCTAGAATGTTCCCGACAGATGTTCGAATTTGGCACTACACATGGAACGAGGAATTTATAGTCAAATCGGGCTATCACATAGCTCGCTGCAGAGGGGTTAGAGAAGGAACATCTGAGACCGGGATTAATAACAAATGGTGGAGACTTTTATGGGGTTTGAAAATACCCCAAAGGTTAAAACCTTTTTCTGGAAGGTCTGTAATAATTGGCTCCATGTGAAAGCCAATTTGATAAGGCGTCATATTGCAAGGGACAGATTTTGCGAGAGATGTAGTTTGAAGGCGGAATCGAGGCTGCATGCTTTGGTTCGATGTCGTGATTCTGCCCATTTCTGGAAGGTGGCAGGCTCGTTTCCTTTTAAAGGGAAGCCGGAGGAGCTTGACTGGATTATGGAGTTACTTGAAATTGGGGAAACAGCAGGTACACTGGAGCTAGAGAGGCTGATTATGCTACTTTGGAAAAGCTGGAATCTGCAAAACATAACTATTTTTCATAATCGGAAGGATGATCCGCATAGGTGTTGGTGATTATTGCACCTTGATAACCATATTAAGTGCGAAAAAGATTAATTACACTACGAAGAGCTAATTAATATTATGGTTATCTAACAAGATCTAGATTTATTTATTAATTATTCATGAAAGTGATGTCAAGCAACCAATAAGAGCAAGGTTCAAAGATTCAGTAATACTTACATGATTCGGATCGGCTACTGAATCTTCAAGCTTTGACTCCTCCGTCTTCAGTCTTAAAAGACTATCTTCAAGCTATAGCTCCTCAAGGCTCTGAACTCGTCAGTGATGACACCGTAATATTCCGAAACATAATCTCCTAGACGAATAAGAAAGATGAGTGGGCACAATCTTTATTTCACTACGATCTACAACGAGGTATTTAGATCGCACCGTATTAATGGGATTGGGATCACAGAGTTCCAAGACGGGAGAGGGGCATCAGCCAAGAGAGAGAGAGAGAGAGCTCTTGGTCGAAAATTCTGAATCACAAAAGTGTGTATATGTTGCCTTCTCATGAACCCCAAATTTATAGTAGTGGAAATGATATATTCTCGTTAGTTTCCAAAATATATTATTTTCTTTTATTGTGTTCACACCAGTGAATCAAAGCTTGACCATTGGATCTCATCTCATGAATCATACTTTCTCTCTTAGCAATCAGATCAATATCTATGAGATTTTATTTTCTGTTTAAATAGAGAATATTTATTAATGAGATAATAAACGAATTATTTTATTTCCTTTTAAATATTATTCTCTCTTAATATTTATGAGAGAGAATAAATGACAATATTTTCTTTCCTTTTAAATATTATTCTCTCTTAATATTCATGAGAGAGAATAAATGACAATATCTTATTTCCTTTTAAATATTTTTCTCTCTCCTTTATTTAAACAACTTAAGAGAAAATATTGGTAAGTACCAATATGACATGGACGAATTTTGGCACATGGCCAAGGGAGGATTGGCGCAAATCCCAATGCCCGAAATCCCTAAAAAAATTTCCACCTCATTATGTGCAAGGCCCAATTGCTTAAAACCCAATTAATTATTTATTTACTTGGTCCGACAATAAACAAATACATAATTGATTAATTATTTAATTGATCAAACAATAAATAATTAATACTACCATAAATAATTGTTTAATTCTGCAAATAC
Organism: Urtica dioica subsp. dioica; assembly: GCF_054948205.1. NCBI lineage: Eukaryota > Viridiplantae > Streptophyta > Magnoliopsida > Rosales > Urticaceae > Urtica > Urtica dioica. The sequence goes on from NC_142763.1 coordinate 41,266,859, forward strand.
CCATATTTCATAATTAATGTTGTCAATCACAATTACAGCAAGTGAGATTATGATAATGAAAACATTATTATTCGAAAGTTCTTATCCGCCTTTATCAGAGCCGAATCGGGGACTATGGACCTAGTATTAGAAACTTAACAAATCCGATGAAAAGACGCAAAAGTCCTTTCTCGTTTCTACATCGATTTGTCTAATCTTGGTCAGACTCCACCTTGCAAGCTAAGACTGAATCCTCCTTGTTACTAGAATTATATTTACTCATCGTGACGAGTGTCCACTGAAATAGTCAGTTCTTGATCAAGATCCTCGAGGTTCAATCCATGTCGAGAAAAGTCAATTATTTTGTTATACTTTTCTTGACGCCTATAAGCCTTAAGCATTATTGCTTCTCCAGCAAATGATTCTTCACGTACAAACTTCGGAAGTGCACGCAATCTATCGGTTATGGAATCAACCCTTAGGTGAGAGAACATTTACCTTCTTTTAGGAAGTCTGGATTATGTATCTGTAAATCACTTTCCACTCGAACCATGTTCCGTAACTCTCAAGACATAAGTTGTGAGTAGCATGATAGTGGCCTTTTACCGAATGAGTCAAAGAGTGTTGTAACCTGATCCATTGTCCATGATCACTTCAGGATTTATATCAAGTCTCACTATGACCATCATTTGTGACCTCGGTTAGTGTGTTGTAATGGTCCTTAAACGACACATCTACAATCAAGACATATCCAGGTCGTACATTTACCACAAGTGTAGAATGCTTCCACTAAGTGATCAACCTTCACTTTTGTTCCACAAATATGATTTCAGATTCAGCTATCCAGGCATGAACCAATCATCGACCAGTTTTAGTTCACCGCTCAAGCTCAGATACCGTGCATGTGACTCTGTCTGATACGGAGACTATGGGTTGATGAATGATTGATAAATCTTAATATATAAAAATAACGCTTTCGAGTCGAATAACTTATAAATTTCAAAACTTTATTTTATTAATATTTCAGCGAGAATTTACAAAACCATCTTCTTGTGGGCAAGAATTTCTAACAATAGGATGGTGGAGTGGGTGCTTCATTATGCGAGTGACTTTTGCGAAGCTTCGAGAATGGCTACAACCACATGCCCGAGATGTTCGGAGATAAGCAGATGGCCAACTCCTCTTGTTGGGTGGTGGCTGCCTCGTGGACGCGGCTACAGATTATGAACGCGAAAAAGTTAGTGCAGGAGTGGTGATCAGGAACATGAGTGGAACGGTTCTCTCTATGATGTTTGATCCTTAGTCGAGTCCTTTGAGTGTGGCGGTAACAGAAGCAAGGGTGGTTCTGATCGGCCTTCAGCATGCGATGGAAGCGGGTTATCGAAAGGTCGCAGTCCAATCTGATAATGCTCAGGTGATCTCATTACTCAATGATACAACTCCTTCTCTGGCCGAGTTTGGTACACTAATAAATGATATTCTCTTTGTTAATAAGTTCCTGGATTGTGTTTCTTTGATGTATGTTCCGCGTAAACTGTAATATGTTTTGTTTAGCGAAAATGGCTCTCAAGTTTGATATTCACCTTTAGCATGCGATGGAAGCGGGTTATCGAAAGGTCGCAGTCCAGTCTGATAATGCTCAAGTGATCTCATTACTCAATGATACAACTCCTTCTCTGGCCGAGTTTGGTACACTAATAGATGATATGCTCTTTGTTAATAAGTTCCAGGATTGTGTTTCTTTGATGTCTGTTCCGCGTAACTGTAATATGTCATCGCATTGTTTAGCGAAAATGGCTCTCAAGTTTGATATTCATGTTTCTTGGGTGGGATTGGTTCCACCGATTGTGTTTGAAGTTGTGGTGGCAGATTCGCCTATTTAACAAAATTAAAAAAAAAATTGAGAAAAAAAAAGAACGATTTAATTAATTGCTGTGAAATCGGGCTGTGTAAAAAAATGACATATATTTAATCGATTATAAAAAAAATAGTTCATTAATATATGAATGTAGAGTTTTAAGCTTTGTATGTCTCATGAAATAGTCCATATGAATATTAAAAATTGATTTTTAATAATGTGGTCTTGTTTAATTTGACTTGATTGAAAAAAGAAAAGAAACAATAATTTGTAACATAATCAGGCGCATTAAGGCAACTTGGTATACTCATGTCAAGAGGCTAAAACAGAATAACTGATAAAAATAACTTGGAACCAAAAGACTTCGGATAATTTCTTAGGATTGAGAGCGTGATTATTAGTAGTGGTATACTTAGATTAGATATGTAATTACTCTGACCGCGTGTTTTTTTTTTTAATCATTTAATTGACTTAACGCTATATGCATGAGCATATCATAAGTTTATTTTATGTATCATTATAGATTAGCATCAAGATAAGACATAACAACAGAAATAGAAATGTTGTTTACTTTTGAAATTTGCGATCTGTATAAGACGGTTGAACTACGTATCGATCCACACAATTTGATTTATACCATTTAGAATAAAAGATATAAAATTAAATTAGATTAGAGATGTTAATTTATTGCCTTGGTTCCAATTACAGAAAACAATTGGATAACTCATCTACGTATTAAACACTAAAAAAATGTGGCCGTCTCTTTCTTAATTTCATATATACCACGCTAAAAACAACCTAAAAATGATATATCGTAGTGAGATTCGTCGCTCTCGTTCTCGAGAAAAATAAGAACAGTCCTAGGGTGCTTCACTAATTCGTTGTAGCCTCCAGATCTCGTCTGTTGATTATGGATATTCCAGCTCCCCCTCTTCTCTCTTGCCTTTGCGATTTGTCACCACTATCCTCCGTTCATCAAGGACTCGTGATATTACCTCCTCCTCGTCTGATCAAAGCAAAAGCCATTCGGTCGTCGGCTCAGGACGAGACTTGACAATGACGAGTTTCGCAAGTTAAAGAGTCGTGTGGAGGTTCTCAAAATGGTCAGCCCCATAGCATGACGACATGTTTCATGTAATGGTTGGAATGACAAGATGTTTTGGACTCTTGTTTAGTATTGTATTTTTATAGATTTCACTTCATGTTTGGTAAGATTTAATTTGTATTTTAGTTGCTCATTTCTTGGAATTGATGATTTTTTGTTCGGCTGGAGATGAGCCAATCGTCTTCGAAGATCTCAATAAGGAATAATTTTTGGATTTTATTTATTTATTATAAGACGGACGACCACGCTTGGTTGGTGGACCTCGTTTGTTTGGTTTTTTCCATCAATCTTTGAGGGTAACTCAAAAGATCTTGTTGTTACGTATGTCGTTGACTTATTTTTAGTACAAGTTTGTTGGGCAGGATGTCTTGCAGCACGCTCCAAGATATGTTGAGACATCTTGGCCGTACTGTACAAAATTATATTTCTAGCAAGTTTTCTGTTTCGCCAGAATGATTTGCGAAAAATATCTCTACATTGGTTCTCCGCGTTTATGGGTTAGAAAATTCTAATTCGACTTCCACAGGTGTTGACTACTATAAAAGCCAAAGGTTTCACCCTTAGTAGTCTTGACACATTTATTCACATAGTTAGGGTTCTTAGACGTGCAAGATCGGCGGATTGAGAAGCTAATTGTGTAATGCGTGTGGTTTGATTCTCTAGACACTTTTCCAGACATATTGAGTGTTAGAGAGTTGTGTGGGTTTTATGATTTTGTGATTGAAGTTTTTCACGAGCGTTGACATCGAAAAATACCAAACACTAGGAGAGAGTTTGAGAGTGGAATCCCATAACTGTTTATTAATTACAGTTATTTTTAAACAAATACGTTTTGGTCTAAAAATGTGGTCTATTAAAGTAGACTATGGTCATCAATTTTATGGGATTTGTTAGACTCCCTTCAAATATAAAACTGTAGCGATTAACTTCAAATCCACTACGGCAGATATAAAAAATGTAGTGTAAATCTGGGAAAAAAAAATAAAAAAATTTGTCTTGAAAATTTTACTAAAGGAAATTAACCTCTTCTATTTCACTTTTTCTTTGGTGGTACAATCTTAAAATTTTAACAAAGTATACATTTCAAAATATTTTACTCGCACACACTGTTTTATCGACGACGGTGGTGAGCGACGAGTAACGTCATGGACAAGGTTTATTTTTTGGGGTCCATTAGTTAAATAACCACATTTACAGTTTGACATTGCTAAATAGCTAATATTTCTTAAATTTTAGGTAAATAGCCACTTTCATATATTTACGGATGCAAATCTTAGATAAATAACCATTTCCATATATTAGGTCACGTCATCTTTATGGTTATTTACCTAAAATTTACGAAACTTTGGTTATTTAGCAATTCCAAACATTTTTGTTAACTATTTACCTAATTTTTTTGTGTCTTATTTTATTTCATATTTTATAGAAAGAAAGATATGTTCCACTGGTTGGGTTTATTTTCGTAACCATCCTCACGCTCGGAAAGTTCTATCCTCGAAGGATTTAATTATATACAAAATTTATGACCAGACATTACACTTGTAACTTGGAAGTTTGAGAATCATCGTACAGAAGATTCAGGAGAATATGGAAAACTTGAACAAAGAGGTAAAGACTAACAAAGGAGTTTTGCTATCATTGTTTTAATCCATTCAAACAAATTTCAAACTTCAGCGATGTCATGGAATGGATATGTTGTGTTCAGCTACAACTGTAGCTTGCTGAACAAGCAACCGAGGAAAACGACACTAAAGCTTCATTAGAACTACTGCCAAGTTTGAAGATGCACTCGATGACGTGGACAAGTGGATGGCAAGGATTAGAAGATCTTCAACGGCTGTGATTGACGCTGAGGATGCAGACGATTATCAGTCTGTTATGAAGTTTTGTTTTAAGTGCAGTTTTTATTTGTATCATTAGACAGTTAGTTGAGAGAAGGTTGAGATCTGAAAAAACGCTACAGAGAGAAAAGAGGCAAGCTCTGAGTGAGATTCTTAGATAGGGAAAGGCCTGAGCTATTGTTTGTGTGTTTTTTTATCGGATTGATCTTGTAAGGATTGTGAATTGTGTGGTTGTATTTTTTCTTGGTGATTAGTGCAAATCGGACTGCCTTTGCCTGAAGGAGTTCGCGGGGACGTAGGCTTGTTAACGCCGAACCTCGTCAACAAATCTGGTGTTCTTTCTTCATTCGTTCATCGTTGTTTGTTCAATCTGTGTCTACGTGTTGATCAAGTTAAGTTCAAATTCTGCCAAATTGGTGTGGATCGGTTTTCTAACAGTGGTATCAGAGCCTCATTCACCTTAGGCGTTCGTGTTTGGCGATCTTCGTGGACTCGAGGATCGTTGCATGATTCGCAACACTGGAAGGAACACAGGACCAGAATCCAGACAGGGAAAACGACGGCGTAGCGCAATGGCCATCGGGTACAAGATTTGAGCAAGAAGGCTCGTCGACCTCAACGCAATCGGAGAGGTCTATTGGGAATCCCCAGCAGTGGAACTCCTACTCGGCGATGAGGATCGACATCGACAAATTTGACGGCACCGGCGATTTCCGCATCTGGAGACGCAAGATCTCTGCTCTCACCACACAGTAAAAATGGCTGCGAGTCATTACAGATCTGGTGACGTGGCCTCCTGATTTTCCAGAAGATCAGAAGGATGAGATGCTTGAGACAGCCACAGGTACTATAATCTTCCACGTGTCAGACTCTATCATCAGGCTCGTGGACAAAGAAGACACTCCATCCAAGATCTAGAGAAAACTAAATGAACTTTTCCAGTCAAAGTCTTTATCCAACAAGATTTACCTGAAGGAAAGGTTGTTTGGCTTTAAGATTGAGTTTCTTAAAATGAATATCGAGCTTGCTAACTCAGGAGATAAAGAAGAATTGAGTGATGAGAATTAGGCCATCATCATCCTGAATTCCCTCCTTGACACATACAGAGAAGTCAAGCTAGCCATTAAGTATGGAAGATCCTCTATCACATTGGAGGAGGTGATCTCTGCCATCAAGTCTAGGGCCCTAGAGATCAAGGCTGATAAGCAAGGTGATGGTGAGAACCACATGGCCAGGGGAAGGGGTCAATCAAGATCGATAAACAAAGAGAAGGGAAAGAACAAGTCCAGATCCAAGTCAGCCAACCCTACCAAGGCACTAAACCCCAATGCTGACAAGAAATGTTATCACTATAACAAGATTGGTCACATAAAAAAGGAACGCTACTCCTGGATCAAGAACAATCAGAATACTTCTAAAGCAGGCACATCAAACCAAGAGACCACTGACTCTGCCAACCTTGGAGAAGGCTATGACAATGGCGAAGTCCTCTCAGTGGTCAATGAAAGATCTGATTCTGAGTGGATCCTTGACTCAGGATGTACCTTCCACATGACTAACAACAAGTCTTGGTTGAGAGATTTCAAGGAACAAGAAAGGGGCAAGGTGGTGATGGGGAACACTGAAACTTGCCAAGTCACTGGTGTAGGCTCTGTCAGTTTCAAGATGCATGATGGTGCCATAAGAATCCTCACAGATGTGAGATTGGTGCCTGAGTTGTCAAGAAACCTGATCTCCATTGGAATCCTGGATGACTTAGGCTACACCAACAGCATCAAGAATAGCTCCATGAAGATCTGTAAGGGGTCCCTTGTGGCTATAAAGGGTCAGAAAATATCAGGGCTCTACTACCTGATTGGAGAAGCTCTCACTGGTCAGACTGTTGTCAATGGTGCCCACAAGAAGAGTTGTAATCTTTATTTTGTACATTTGATGTAATAAAGTCTCATGAAGACTCTTGCTTGTAATTGCTTATTCATTAATAATAAAGTTGAAACGTTCATTCATTCTTTCTTTGTTTGAAGCTTTATGATAAAACCTTAGTCTTTTAGTCCATAAACAAACTTAACAACTTACGAAGAGACAAATGTAGGTTTGCATGAACAAACTCTTCGTAGTTTGCTTAAAACGATATATTCGCAATCTTAGGGTCAAAGGACTATTGACCTCAGTATGATTGTTAGAAGAATCTATGATGTCTGGTTATGAGGCATTGAGAGTTGGGGACTCTATAGTTCTTCAAGGTATCTTCCGAAGGTACTGAATTGACCAGTGCACTTCTAGAGACAATATCAGAACAAACCATTTAACCTCTTATGTCTCGAAGTCACTACGTATGAATTGCATCATGCTTACCTTAATCCTGAAATGAGACATGCCATTTCACAGCTTAGTATTCTCATTTGAGAAAGTCAGAGTTCGGGCTCACTATGTGATTCCGAACAGGGCCTATTGGTGAAGTACTAAGTTATGAGTATGTCATGAGTAACTTTGTGAAGTTCTCATAGATATGGAATTCATGTACAAGATTGCTGAAATGCAATGTATGTCACCTCATGCTTTGTTCCTTGGAGTGTGAATAAATGAACTGGCCAGTGTCCAAATTGAGTCCTGACTCTTTTGGATGAAACAATGTGACTTGTTAGCTCCTCGTCAATACATTGTTTCTAACTTATTCACAAGCGACAAAGGAGTTGAGGAAATAACAGCTAGAAGGGTAAAATGGTAATCTAGTAAATCCCGACTAGCTGATGACATTCATGAAGGGTAGCATAGATAATATTCAGTGGATCCGCTCATCATAATTAGGTTGAATTCTTGAGTAGAAAATAAATTCATTTGAACCGGGAGATTTTCAGTGTCAGCTCTTTAGTGGAGTCAGTTGGCATTAAGCTAAACTTGGAAAAGGTTTGTGAACTTTTGAGTCCAAGTGTTTAGCTCAATCTTTGTTCATTTGGGTCCATGAGGTCACTGTCATGAATCACATCGATAGGAATAGTTAAACTGGAAGCTAAGTCAAAACAAGAACGAAAATAGTTAAAAGGGTATTTTTGTCTTTTGAGACAAAGGATGAAATGAATGTCAATAAATTTTTTGACAAGTTCATTTGATGACTTAATGTCACTCGGCCATGACTTGATCATTGGGCCTTGTGAATTAATTTCGTTTCATAAGAATTTTATTCAAAATTCTAAATGGGCATTTTCTTATGTTGTCATGAACAAGTGAAGAAAATTCTAGAAGCCTTTTCTAGAAGGCTATAGGCGCCCAACATACCCAAGAGATAGAGAGAATATTTTGTTCATAAATGTATGAAGATACTTTCCAAAAGAAAAAGAGGAAACAAATTTCCTCTAAGGGAAATAAGAGGTAGGCGCCCAAGTTGAGAAAGAAGCAAGGCAAGGAACAAAAAAAAGGAAATAAATCCAAGGCTTAATGAAGCCTACCTTGGCCGAGTATGTCTTAAAGGAAAAGAGGAAATTGGCTCATGAATATGTGATATTCTATAGAAGAGGAAACTACCTTATTGAAGGTAAGACCTCTCCTATAAATAGGAGCCTCATTCTTCTCATTTTTCTCATTCCACATAAGTTAGAGATTGAGAGCTTCTCTCTCTAGAACTTGTGGTTGCCGCCCCTCTTCTCTCTCTCTCTAGTTTATTTTCGATTTTTCTTGTTTTGGCACCTACGTCCTCACTCGACCTAGTGTTTAGCTCTGCGACTTCAAGACTCGTTCTTAAGTCGTAGTGTTTAAAAGTGCCCACTCACTAATTCCTTTTCTCTCGAGTGATTTAGTGATAGAAACTTTCGTGGTTGCTCGAGGTGCCGAGGAAAGAAAGAGAGACGTGCTGCGAGGGGAGACGAGCATTGCAACTTTCTAAGAGCTTCTCAAAGATCAAGCTTCAAGAAAGGTTAGTAAACTTCTTAGCTCATATTAGTTTTTAATTACATGTACTTGCACTTTGTCTAGGTTAGTAAAAACCGTTTTTACTTGTAAAAGAAATTTTTTAAAATTCCGCCGCTTCCCGAAGCGTTAATTAATTTCTTAAACCCTAGATCGATTCCAACAAATGGTATCAGAGCTATGGTCAAAGATATGCATGTACATGTTTTTAAAATTATGAGCTTGAAAATCGTTTTCGAAAGTTTACTATTTTTGTGACAAGTTAGAATTGTTATCTTAGATTTTTTTTAATTTATTGCTCATGCCTTTAAATTAAAAACCATGTTGATTTTCTATGAGTTTGGGATGTTTTTAAAACACATTAGAATCAGTTCTAAAAGTTTTTAATTTTTTATATTAAAAAACGTGTTTTAAAGGTTTGAGAAATTTCGAGTAAAATTTTGTGACTAGTTTTGTTATATTGCTAGTTTCTTATTTTTACTTGAATCGTTTTATGCTTGTTGTTATTTCTTTTATGCCTTGTCATTACCTTGCTAATAAAACACAAATAAAAGCTTTAACAACCTTCATAAAACGTTCTGTTACACTCGATTCTTTTTCGCACCTAAAAAGGACCAAGCTTTAATTATTTCTTTTTCTTCGAGCTGGAGTAAACCCGCATTAAAAGTGGCATAACTCTCTGCTCAGAAATCGCAATTTAATGATTCTTGAATCAAATTAAATCTCTGTCTGTCCTCTGTACAATGCCGCCGGTTTCGGCTCAAAAGGACATCGGAGCCGCCAGATATGGCGATTTTACTCCGAGGTGCGCGGCTGTTCCGAAACTCCAGTTTTTAGAAATCCGGATTTTCAAACACCACTACCATGAGTTATAGAACTCTAATGAGAAAATTTCCTTGAGCAAAAATGTTTTTCATATGATTATAAACATGATGTGTAAGATTAAAATGTTTTGATTTTTGAAAGTTTAATTGAAATTGAGTTTTTACAAAACTAGTTTGAATTTTGAAAAACCGTTTTCACTTTCAAACTTGAAAACATTTTGTCATCCAAATCAAATAAGTTTTCAAAATGTTTTCAAAACTATATCTATATCACATATGTTCAAAATCTATATGCTCTTGAAAATTTGAGTGGGAGGTCTCTTTGTAGACAACCCAAAAAATAAAAAGATGTGTAATCTCAAACTTTCAAGTGTTCGAGTGAGTTGAAGTTCACACTTCCCTCACGCACTTTCCCGAAATAGAAAATAGGAAAAGATCGAGTATGTACCTTGTGCCTTTATGCACTAATACTGCTCTGAACATGTCGATCTAGGATTCTCTTCTAGTTGTCCGCTCTGTCGCTCTCTAACTAGGAAATCTGTTTCCGAAATTATAAGAGTCGATGAACCAACTCCAAAAACTAAGTGGGAGGGTTATATTCGTTGTTTGTAACCCACGATCCCCAACACTAATGAAAGATGCAATAACGTGGGACTAAGAGCCGCTCTTGCGACCCTCACTTAAATGTGAGTACTCCAAGGCGTTATTGCCTCGATCATTGCTCAATGAGCTACGTCCGAGAGTGATGCAATGATGACAAGGCCTCCCCTTGGGGGATTGTTTTTCAAAGCTGATCGTTTGGACTAAGTGGTTGGTTACACACTTAGGCTCAATCCCTAGTAATCCTCCCTTGAGGCTCTGCGAAAGGATGTGAGTGATCAAACCAATTTAAAAGGTGGCTAGTCAAAATAGATGTATTGACATCTTGGCTTAGCATTAATGATGTGTCATTTACTTATAAAAGGAGATTTTTTGCGGCCTTCTCTTGAGGGAGTAAATTATGGTTTGGTTTATAACACCTTTGGATTTTATAAAAGTCTTAATAAAACTTAAATCCTAAACCAAAGACTAATCATAAACTTGTTTCAACTTATATAGGCAATATGTCTCTCAACCCTCTCTCTACAATTCTTTCCTCGAATAAACTCGAAGGCGACAATTACGTCGACTGGAAACGTAACCTCGACATAGTCCTTACTGTCGACAAGCACAAATGGGTTCTCACCACCCCCTGTCCTCAAACGAATGATGATTCGACACAAGAGGAGAAAGACGTCCTGGCGGCCTGGCTTCGATCCGATGAGATTGCGAGATGCTATATTTTGGCATCGATGAACAATGTGTTGCAACAACAACATCGTGATTACGAAACTGCCACCGATATGCTCTACAATCTCCATGAGATGTTTGGAGGGCAAGGACGTCAAGCTAGGCAACAAGCGGTCCGACAATTCATGAACTGTCGTATGAAGGCTGGAACTCTCGTTAGAGATCATATGATGCTGATCATTAGCTATCTCAACGAGATGGAGATCCTTGGATCTGAGATTGATGGGGAGACTAAAATAGATATGATCTTGGAAACTCTCCCCGAAACCTTTGATACCTTCAAGTTGAATTATTCCATGAACAAGCTAGAGTACACTGTTACCGAGCTCATGAAGGAACTTCAAACCGCTGAGGCACTCACTAAGAAAAAGAGGGCTCAAGGAGAAGTACATGCTACTGCCTCCACCTCTGGATCTAAGAAGAGACCTCGCAATGCCGAGAAGAGGAACCAACCTAAGGTTCAAACGAAGAAGAAGGCGCCAAAGGCTCAGAAGGTGGACAAGTCTAAAGACAAGTGCCACCACTGCAACGAGCCTGGTCACTGGCGTAGGAACTGTCCCGCCTACCTCAAAACCAAAGCAAAAGGTATTGTACTTGTTACTGAAGCCTGTTTAGTAGCTGATAATGTATCATCGTGGATTATTGACTCCGCTGCTACTAACCATATTTGCTGCTCCTTGACTGGTTTTAGGAAAAGCAAAAGCTTAGAGGATGGCGACTTCTGCTTCAAGTGGGGTGATGAGAGCGTGGTGTCTGCGAAGGCTGTGGGATCCGTGACGCTATCTTTTGAAGATCGAACTTTAAATTTGAATAATGTTTATTATGTTCCTTCCTTTAGGAAAAACCTAGTATCTATTGCTCAACTTTTCGAGCAAGATTATTATTTAAAGTTTATAAAGAATGGAATTCGTATTTCTTTTTCTAATTCTTTTGTCACTGATGCATGTATGAAGAATGGTCTTTTTTACATCTATCCCACTCAACCTTCTCTTTTAGACACCGAAATAGATAACGATCTAATTAGGGAGCCAAAGAGGATCAAACTTTCTGAATCCTCCGATCTAACAAAATCAACATACCTCTGGCACTTAAGACTTGGTCATATCAGTCTAGATAGGATTAAGAGACTTGTGAGGGATGGTCCACTCCAAGCCTCTGCAATAGGTTCACTACCTACTTGTGAATCCTGCATAGAAGGAAAAATGACTAAGCAACCTTTCTCCGATAAGAGTCGAAGAGCCACTGAGTTGCTGGAACTAATACATTCTGATGTATGTGGTCCGCTCAACCAACAGGCACATGGAGGATACGAATACTTCGTTACCTTCACTGATGATTACTCAAGATATGGGTTTGTCTATTTGCTTAAACACAAATCCGAGACCTTTAACGTATTTAAGGTCTTTAGGGCTTTAGTGGAAAAGCAAACTGGCAAAGTGATCAAAACCCTTCGATCTGATCGAGGTGGTGAGTATATGTCTGGAGAGTTCGATGACTTTCTTAAAGAAGAAGGTATCGCTTCTCAGCTTACCGCATCTGGCACACCTCAACAAAACGGAGTGTCAGAGAGAAGAAACCGAACTCTTATGGAGATGGTTAGATCAATGATGAGTTACTCATCACTCCCGCTTTCCTTTTGGGGATATGCCCTTGAAACAGACGCCTATATTCTGAACCAAGTTCCGTCCAAAATGGTTCCTGGTACTCCTTATGAACGATGGACTGGCCGTAAAGTGAATCTTGGCCGCATCCGAATTTGGGGTTGCCCTGCACACGTGCTGAGGCAAAAGACTAGCAAGTTGGCTAGTAGGTCAGAATTGTGCCTGTTTGTAGGATATCCGAAGGAAACCAAAGGTTTTACTTTCTATAGTCCCGAGGACGATAAGACTTTCGTTAGCACGAATGCTCGTTTCCTTGAGGAGGACTTTATGAAGGATGCGAAACCTAGAAGCAAAATTGTGCTTGAAGAAAAGTTGGGTGAGGAAGCTTCTACCTCATCTGTAAGAACTGTTCTTACCCCAACTGAAACACAACCTAACTCATCAGAATCTCGTCAAGTTGTACTTCGACGTAGTGGGAGGGCTACTCAAAAGCCTGACAGGTACATGTCTTATGGAGACTCTCTTGTAGCCGTCTCCGACATGGATGACCCTGTTTCCTATAGCCAAGCGATGGCTTGTTCTGAATCAAACCTTTGGCTTGACGCCATGAAAGTTGAAATGCACTCGATGTATGTCAACAAAGTCTGGAAACTTGTAGACCTTCCTGAAGGGATTAAACCCGTAGGGTGTAAGTGGATATACAAGAAGAAAAGGGGTCCTGATGGGAACGTCGAGACATTCAAAGCACGACTTGTGGCGAAGGGTTATACCCAACAAGAATGGATTGACTATGAAGAAACCTTATCGCCAGTTGCGATGCTTAAATCCATCCGCATACTCCTATCCATAGCTGCAGCTCTCGACTATGAGATCTGGCAAATGGATGTCAAGACAGCCTTTCTGAATGGCAATCTTGACGAGCGCATTTACATGGCTCAACCAGACGGTTTCGTGGATAAAGGTCAAGAGACCAAGGTTTGTGAGTTGCTTAAGTCCATTTATGGATTGAAGCAAGCATCTAGGTCATGGAATATTAGATTCGATGAAACTGTAAAGAGCTTTGGCTTTGAACAGTCAATAGATGAGCCTTGTGTTTACAAGTTAATACACGAAGGCAAAGTTGTGTTTCTGGTACTATATGTCAATGATATACTACTCATTGGTAATGACGTGGGTAAGTTATCTGAGTTTAAGGTCTGGCTGGCAAAGCAATTCGATATGAAGGATCTAGGAGAAGCCGCATATATTCTGGGAATCCAAATCTTTCGAGATAGGAAAAACCGGACCCTGTCGCTCTCTCAAGCATCTTATATTGATAAGGTGATGGATCGCTTCTCGATGCAAGACTGCAAGAGGGGTCAAACACCCTTTAGGCATGGAGTTTCACTCTCTAACGACCAGTCTCCCAAGACTGCACAAGAGATTGAAGACATGAGGAAGATTCCTTACGCCTCTGCCATAGGAAGCCTCATGTATGCTATGCTTTGCACTAGACCTGACATCTGTTTCGCCGTTGGCGTAGTTAGTCGTTTCCAATCCAACCCTGGACCCGAGCACTGGATTGCTGTTAAGCATGTTCTTAAGTATCTTCGAAGAACTAGGAACTTGATGCTTACATACTCAGGTACTGACCTGACTATGACGGGATATACCGACTCCAATTTTCAAGCGGATAAGGATTCCAGGAAATCCACTTCGGGATTTGTGTTCATCCTTAATGGTGGAGCTGTTGTGTGGAGGAGTATTAAGCAATCTTGCATTGCTGACTCCACAATGGAAGCAGAATATGTGGCTGCTTGTGAAGCATCCAAAGAGGCTGTATGGCTTAGAAAATTCCTTAAGTATTTGGAAGTTGTTCCAAACGTCGACGAGCCCATGACCCTTTATTGTGATGATAGTGGGGCTGTCGCTAACTCAAAGGAACCTCGAAGCCATAAGCGCTCTACACATATTGAGAGGAAATACCATTTGATTCGAGAGATCGCGCAACGCGGACACGTGGAGGTGAAGTAGATCTCTGGCAGATCCATTCACCAAGGCCCTAGTGAACATGGTCTTCGACCAACTTCGTTAGGGATTAGGCATGAAAGACTACACACATCTTCTTTGAGTCAAGTGGGAGTTTGTTGTCAATGGTGCCCACAAGAAGAGTTGTAATCTTTATTTTGTACATTTGATGTAATAAAGTCTCATGAAGACTCTTGCTTGTAATTGCTTATTCATTAATAATAAAGTTGAAACGTTCATTCATTCTTTCTTTGTTTGAAGCTTTATGATAAAACCTTAGTCTTTTAGTCCATAAACAAACTTAACAACTTACGAAGAGACAAATGTAGATTTGCATGAACAAACTCTTCGTAGTTTGCTTAAAACGATATATTCACAATCTTAGGGTCAAAGGACTATTGACCTCAGTATGATTGTTAGAAGAATCTATGATGTCTGGTTATGAGGCATTGAGAGTTGGGGACTCTATAGTTCTTCAAGGTATCTTCCGAAGGTACTGAATTGACCAGTGCACTTCTAGAGCAATATAAGAACAAACCATTTAACCTCTTATGTCTCGAAGTCACTACGTATGAATTGCATCATGCTTACCTTAATCCTGAAATGAGACATGTCATTTCACAGCTTAGTATTCTCATTTGAGAAAGTCAGAGTTCGGGCTCACTATGTGATTCCGAACAGGGCCTATTTGTGAAGTACTAAGTTATGAGTATGTCATGAGTAACTTTGTGAAGTTCTCATAGATATGGAATTCATGTACAAGATTGCTGAAATGCAATGTATGTCACCTCATGCTTTGTTCCTTGGAGTGTGAATAAATGAACTGGCCAGTGTCCAAATTGAGTCCTGACTCTTTTGGATGAAACAATGTGACTTGTTAGCTCCTCGTCAATACATTGTTTCTAACTTATTCACAAGCGACAAAGGAGTTGAGGAAATAACAGCTAGAAGGGTAAAATGGTAATTTAGTAAATCCCGACTAGCTGATGACATTCATGAAGGGTAGCATAGATAATATTCAGTGGATCCGCTCATCATAATTAGGTTGAATTCTTGAGTAGAAAATAAATTCATTTGAACCGAGAGATTTTCAGTGTCAGCTCTTTAGTGGAGTCAGTTGACATTAAGATAAACTTGGAAAAGGTTTGTGAACTTTTGAGTCCAAGTGTTTAGCTCAAGCTTTGTTCATTTTGGTCCATGAGGTCACTGTCACGAATCACATCGATAGGAATAGTTAAACTGGAAGCTAAGTCAAAACAAGAACGAAAATAGTTAAAAGGGTATTTTTGTCTTTTGAGACAAAGGATGAAATGAATGTCAATAAATTTTTTGACAAGTTCATTTGATGACTTAATGTCACTCGGCCATGACTTGATCATTGGGCCTTGTGAATTAATTTCGTTTCATAAGAATTTTATTGAAAATTCTAAATGGGCCTTTTCTTATGTTGTCATGAACAAGTGAAGAAAATTCTAGAAGCCTTTTCTAGAAGGCTATAGGCGCCCAACATACCCAAGAGATAGAGAGAATATTTTGTGCATAAATGTATGAAGATACTTGCCAAAAGAAAAAGAGGAAACAAATTTCCTCTAAGGGAAATAAGGGGTAGGCGCCCAAGTTGAGAAAGAAGCAAGGCAAGGAACAAAAAAAAGGAAACAAATCCAAGGCTTAATGAAGCCTACCTTGGCCGAGTATGTCTTAGAGGAAAAGAGGAAATTGGCTCATGAATATGTGATATTCTATAGAAGAGGAAACTACATTATTGAAGGTAAGACCTCTCCTATAAATAGGAGCCTCATTCTTCTCATTTTTCTCATTCCACATAAGTTAGAGATTGAGAGCTTCTCTCTCTAGAACTTGTGGTTGCCGCCCCTCTTCTCTCTCTCTCTAGTTTATTTTCGATTTTTCTTGTTTTGGCACCTACGTCCTCACTCGACCTAGTGTTTAGCTCTGCGACTTCAAGACTCGTTCTTAAGTCGTAGTGTTTAAAAGTGATCACTCACTAATTCCTTTTCTCTCGAGTGATTTAGTGATGAAAACTTTCGTGGTTGCTCGAGGTGCCGAGGAAAGAAAGAGAGACGTGCTGCGAGGGGAGACGAGCGTTGCAACTTTCTAAGAGCTTCTCAAAGATCAAGCTTCAAGAAAGGTTAGTAAACTTCTTAGCTCATATTAGTTTTTAATTACATGTACTTGCACTTTGTCTAGGTTAGTAAAAACCGTTTTTACTTGTAAAAGAAATTTTTTAAAATTCCGCCGCTTCCCGAAGCGTTAATTAATTTCTTAAACCCTAGATCGATTCCAACAAATGGTATCAGAGCTATGGTCAAAGATATGCATGTACATGTTTTTAAAATTATGAGCTTGAAAATCGTTTTCGAAAGTTTACTATTTTTGTGACAAGTTAGAATTGTTATCTTAGATTTTTTTTAATTTATTGCTCATGCCTTTAAATTAAAAACCATGTTGATTTTCTATGAGTTTGGGATGTTTTTAAAACACATTAGAATCAGTTCTAAAAGTTTTTAATTTTTTATATTAAAAAACGTGTTTTAAAGGTTTGAGAAATTTCGAGTAAAATTTTGTGACTAGTTTTGTTATATTGCTAGTTTCTTATTTTTACTTGAATCGTTTTATGCTTGTTGTTATTTCTTTTATGCCTTGTCATTACCTTGCTAATAAAACACAAATAAAAGCTTTAACAACCTTCATAAAACGTTCTGTTACACTCGATTCTTTTTCGCACCTAAAAAGGACCAAGCTTTAATTATTTCTTTTTCTTCGAGCTGGAGTAAACCCGCATTAAAAGTGGCATAACTCTCTGCTCAGAAATCGCAATTTAATGATTCTTGAATCAAATTAAATCTCTGTCTGTCCTCTGTACAATGCCGCCGGTTTCGGCTCAAAAGGACATCGGAGCCGCCAGATATGGCGATTTTACTCCGAGGTGCGCGGCTGTTCCGAAACTCCAGTTTTTAGAAATCCGGATTTTCAAACACCACTACCATGAGTTATAGAACTCTAATGAGAAAATTTCCTTGAGCAAAAATGTTTTTCATATGATTATAAACATGATGTGTAAGATTAAAATGTTTTGATTTTTGAAAGTTTAATTGAAATTGAGTTTTTACAAAACTAGTTTGAATTTTGAAAAACCGTTTTCACTTTCAAACTTGAAAACATTTTGTCATCCAAATCAAATAAGTTTTCAAAATGTTTTCAAAACTATATCTATATCACATATGTTCAAAATCTATATGCTCTTGAAAATTTGAGTGGGAGGTCTCTTTGTAGACAACCCAAAAAATAAAAAGATGT
Organism: Urtica dioica subsp. dioica; assembly: GCF_054948205.1. NCBI lineage: Eukaryota > Viridiplantae > Streptophyta > Magnoliopsida > Rosales > Urticaceae > Urtica > Urtica dioica. Next base: position 41,284,621 of record NC_142763.1, read on the forward strand.
GTAATCTCAAACTTTCAAGTGTTCGAGTGAGTTGAAGTTCACACTTCCCTCACGCACTTTCCCGAAATAGAAAATAGGAAAAGATCGAGTATGTACCTTGTGCCTTTATGCACTAATACTGCTCTGAACATGTCGATCTAGGATTCTCTTCTAGTTGTCCGCTCTGTCGCTCTCTAACTAGGAAATCTGTTTCCGAAATTATAAGAGTCGATGAACCAACTCCAAAAACTAAGTGGGAGGGTTATATTCGTTGTTTGTAACCCACGATCCCCAACACTAATGAAAGATGCAATAACGTGGGACTAAGAGCCGCTCTTGCGACCCTCACTTAAATGTGAGTACTCCAAGGCGTTATTGCCTCGATCATTGCTCAATGAGCTACGTCCGAGAGTGATGCAATGATGACAAGGCCTCCCCTTGGGGGATTGTTTTTCAAAGCTGATCGTTTGGACTAAGTGGTTGGTTACACACTTAGGCTCAATCCCTAGTAATCCTCCCTTGAGGCTCTGCGAAAGGATGTGAGTGATCAAACCAATTTAAAAGGTGGCTAGTCAAAATAGATGTATTGACATCTTGGCTTAGCATTAATGATGTGTCATTTACTTATAAAAGGAGATTTTTTGCGGCCTTCTCTTGAGGGAGTAAATTATGGTTTGGTTTATAACACCTTTGGATTTTATAAAAGTCTTAATAAAACTTAAATCCTAAACCAAAGACTAATCATAAACTTGTTTCAACTTATATAGGCAATATGTCTCTCAACCCTCTCTCTACAATTCTTTCCTCGAATAAACTCGAAGGCGACAATTACGTCGACTGGAAACGTAACCTCGACATAGTCCTTACTGTCGACAAGCACAAATGGGTTCTCACCACCCCCTGTCCTCAAACGAATGATGATTCGACACAAGAGGAGAAAGACGTCCTGGCGGCCTGGCTTCGATCCGATGAGATTGCGAGATGCTATATTTTGGCATCGATGAACAATGTGTTGCAACAACAACATCGTGATTACGAAACTGCCACCGATATGCTCTACAATCTCCATGAGATGTTTGGAGGGCAAGGACGTCAAGCTAGGCAACAAGCGGTCCGACAATTCATGAACTGTCGTATGAAGGCTGGAACTCTCGTTAGAGATCATATGATGCTGATCATTAGCTATCTCAACGAGATGGAGATCCTTGGATCTGAGATTGATGGGGAGACTAAAATAGATATGATCTTGGAAACTCTCCCCGAAACCTTTGATACCTTCAAGTTGAATTATTCCATGAACAAGCTAGAGTACACTGTTACCGAGCTCATGAAGGAACTTCAAACCGCTGAGGCACTCACTAAGAAAAAGAGGGCTCAAGGAGAAGTACATGCTACTGCCTCCACCTCTGGATCTAAGAAGAGACCTCGCAATGCCGAGAAGAGGAACCAACCTAAGGTTCAAACGAAGAAGAAGGCGCCAAAGGCTCAGAAGGTGGACAAGTCTAAAGACAAGTGCCACCACTGCAACGAGCCTGGTCACTGGCGTAGGAACTGTCCCGCCTACCTCAAAACCAAAGCAAAAGGAATTGTACTTGTTACTGAAGCCTGTTTAGTAGCTGATAATGTATCATCGTGGATTATTGACTCCGCTGCTACTAACCATATTTGCTGCTCCTTGACTGGTTTTAGGAAAAGCAAAAGCTTAGAGGATGGCGACTTCTGCTTCAAGTGGGGTGATGAGAGCGTGGTGTCTGCGAAGGCTGTGGGATCCGTGACGCTATCTTTTGAAGATCGAACTTTAAATTTGAATAATGTTTATTATGTTCCTTCCTTTAGGAAAAACCTAGTATCTGTTGCTCAACTTTTCGAGCAAGATTATTATTTAAAGTTTATAAAGAATGGAATTCGTATTTCTTTTTCTAATTCTTTTGTCACTGATGCATGTATGAAGAATGGTCTTTTTTACATCTATCCCACTCAACCTTCTCTTTTAGACACCGAAATAGATAACGATCTAATTAGGGAGCCAAAGAGGATCAAACTTTCTGAATCCTCCGATCTAACAAAATCAACATACCTCTGGCACTTAAGACTTGGTCATATCAGTCTAGATAGGATTAAGAGACTTGTGAGGGATGGTCCACTCCAAGCCTCTGCAATAGGTTCACTACCTACTTGTGAATCCTGCATAGAAGGAAAAATGACTAAGCAACCTTTCTCCGATAAGAGTCGAAGAGCCACTGAGTTGCTGGAACTAATACATTCTGATGTATGTGGTCCGCTCAACCAACAGGCACATGGAGGATACGAATACTTCGTTACCTTCACTTATGATTACTCAAGATATGGGTTTGTCTATTTGCTTAAACACAAATCCGAGACCTTTAACGTATTTAAGGTCTTTAGGGCTTTAGTGGAAAAGCAAACTGGCAAAGTGATCAAAACCCTTCGATCTGATCGAGGTGGTGAGTATATGTCTGGAGAGTTCGATGACTTTCTTAAAGAAGAAGGTATCGCTTCTCAGCTTACCGCATCTGGCACACCTCAACAAAACGGAGTGTCAGAGAGAAGAAACCGAACTCTTATGGAGATGGTTAGATCAATGATGAGTTACTCATCACTCCCGCTTTCCTTTTGGGGATATGCCCTTGAAACAGACGCCTATATTCTGAACCAAGTTCCGTCCAAAATGGTTCCTGGTACTCCTTATGAACGATGGACTGGCCGTAAAGTGAATCTTGGCCGCATCCGAATTTGGGGTTGCCCTGCACACGTGCTGAGGCAAAAGACTAGCAAGTTGGCTAGTAGGTCAGAATTGTGCCTGTTTGTAGGATATCCGAAGGAAACCAAAGGTTTTACTTTCTATAGTCCCGAGGACGATAAGACTTTCGTTAGCACGAATGCTCGTTTCCTTGAGGAGGACTTTATGAAGGATGCGAAACCTAGAAGCAAAATTGTGCTTGAAGAAAAGTTGGGTGAGGAAGCTTCTACCTCATCTGTAAGAACTGTTCTTACCCCAACTGAAACACAACCTAACTCATCAGAATCTCGTCAAGTTGTACTTCGACGTAGTGGGAGGGCTACTCAAAAGCCTGACAGGTACATGTCTTATGGAGACTCTCTTGTAGCCGTCTCCGACATGGATGACCCTGTTTCCTATAGCCAAGCGATGGCTTGTTCTGAATCAAACCTTTGGCTTGACGCCATGAAAGTTGAAATGCACTCGATGTATGTCAACAAAGTCTGGAAACTTGTAGACCTTCCTGAAGGGATTAAACCCGTAGGGTGTAAGTGGATATACAAGAAGAAAAGGGGTCCTGATGGGAACGTCGAGACATTCAAAGCACGACTTGTGGCGAAGGGTTATACCCAACAAGAATGGATTGACTATGAAGAAACCTTATCGCCAGTTGCGATGCTTAAATCCATCCGCATACTCCTATCCATAGCTGCAGCTCTCGACTATGAGATCTGGCAAATGGATGTCAAGACAGCCTTTCTGAATGGCAATCTTGACGAGCGCATTTACATGGCTCAACCAGACGGTTTCGTGGATAAAGGTCAAGAGACCAAGGTTTGTGAGTTGCTTAAGTCCATTTATGGATTGAAGCAAGCATCTAGGTCATGGAATATTAGATTCGATGAAACTGTAAAGAGCTTTGGCTTTGAACAGTCAATAGATGAGCCTTGTGTTTACAAGTTAATACACGAAGGCAAAGTTGTGTTTCTGGTACTATATGTCAATGATATACTACTCATTGGTAATGACGTGGGTAAGTTATCTGAGTTTAAGGTCTGGCTGGCAAAGCAATTCGATATGAAGGATCTAGGAGAAGCCGCATATATTCTGGGAATCCAAATCTTTCGAGATAGGAAAAACCGGACCCTGTCGCTCTCTCAAGCATCTTATATTGATAAGGTGATGGATCGCTTCTCGATGCAAGACTGCAAGAGGGGTCAAACACCCTTTAGGCATGGAGTTTCACTCTCTAACGACCAGTCTCCCAAGACTGCACAAGAGATTGAAGACATGAGGAAGATTCCTTACGCCTCTGCCATAGGAAGCCTCATGTATGCTATGCTTTGCACTAGACCTGACATCTGTTTCGCCGTTGGCGTAGTTAGTCGTTTCCAATCCAACCCTGGACCCGAGCACTGGATTGCTGTTAAGCATGTTCTTAAGTATCTTCGAAGAACTAGGAACTTGATGCTTACATACTCAGGTACTGACCTGACTATGACGGGATATACCGACTCCAATTTTCAAGCGGATAAGGATTCCAGGAAATCCACTTCGGGATTTGTGTTCATCCTTAATGGTGGAGCTGTTGTGTGGAGGAGTATTAAGCAATCTTGCATTGCTGACTCCACAATGGAAGCAGAATATGTGGCTGCTTGTGAAGCATCCAAAGAGGCTGTATGGCTTAGAAAATTCCTTAAGTATTTGGAAGTTGTTCCAAACGTCGACGAGCCCATGACCCTTTATTGTGATGATAGTGGGGCTGTCGCTAACTCAAAGGAACCTCGAAGCCATAAGCGCTCTACACATATTGAGAGGAAATACCATTTGATTCGAGAGATCGCGCAACGCGGACACGTGGAGGTGAAGTAGATCTCTGGCAGATCCATTCACCAAGGCCCTAGTGAACATGGTCTTCGACCAACTTCGTTAGGGATTAGGCATGAAAGACTACACACATCTTCTTTGAGTCAAGTGGGAGTTTGTTGTCAATGGTGCCCACAAGAAGAGTTGTAATCTTTATTTTGTACATTTGATGTAATAAAGTCTCATGAAGACTCTTGCTTGTAATTGCTTATTCATTAATAATAAAGTTGAAACGTTCATTCATTCTTTCTTTGTTTGAAGCTTTATGATAAAACCTTAGTCTTTTAGTCCATAAACAAACTTAACAACTTATGAAGAGACAAATGTAGATTTGCATGAACAAACTCTTCGTAGTTTGCTTAAAACGATATATTCACAATCTTAGGGTCAAAGGACTATTGACCTCAGTATGATTGTTAGAAGAATCTATGATGTCTGGTTATGAGGCATTGAGAGTTGGGGACTCTATAGTTCTTCAAGGTATCTTCCGAAGGTACTGAATTGACCAGTGCACTTCTAGAGCAATATAAGAACAAACCATTTAACCTCTTATGTCTCGAAGTCACTACGTATGAATTGCATCATGCTTACCTTAATCCTGAAATGAGACATGTCATTTCACAGCTTAGTATTCTCATTTGAGAAAGTCAGAGTTCGAGCTCACTATGTGATTCCGAACAGGGCCTATTGGTGAAGTACTAAGTTATGAGTATGTCATGAGTAACTTTGTGAAGTTCTCATAGATATGGAATTCATGTACAAGATTGCTGAAATGCAATGTATGTCACCTCATGCTTTGTTCCTTGGAGTGTGAATAAATGAACTGGCCAGTGTCCAAATTGAGTCCTGACTCTTTTGGATGAAACAATGTGACTTGTTAGCTCCTCGTCAATACATTGTTTCTAACTTATTCACAAGCGACAAAGGAGTTGAGGAAATAACAGCTAGAAGGGTAAAATGGTAATTTAGTAAATCCCGACTAGCTGATGACATTCATGAAGGGTAGCATAGATAATATTCAGTGGATCCGCTCATCATAATTAGGTTGAATTCTTGAGTAGAAAATAAATTCATTTGAACCGAGAGATTTTCAGTGTCAGCTCTTTAGTGGAGTCAGTTGACATTAAGATAAACTTGGAAAAGGTTTGTGAACTTTTGAGTCCAAGTGTTTAGCTCAAGCTTTGTTCATTTTGGTCCATGAGGTCACTGTCACGAATCACATCGATAGGAATAGTTAAACTGGAAGCTAAGTCAAAACAAGAACGAAAATAGTTAAAAGGGTATTTTTGTCTTTTGAGACAAAGGATGAAATGAATGTCAATAAATTTTTTGACAAGTTCATTTGATGACTTAATGTCACTCGGCCATGACTTGATCATTGGGCCTTGTGAATTAATTTCGTTTCATAAGAATTTTATTGAAAATTCTAAATGGGCCTTTTCTTATGTTGTCATGAACAAGTGAAGAAAATTCTAGAAGCCTTTTCTAGAAGGCTATAGGCGCCCAACATACCCAAGAGATAGAGAGAATATTTTGTGCATAAATGTATGAAGATACTTGCCAAAAGAAAAAGAGGAAACAAATTTCCTCTAAGGGAAATAAGGGGTAGGCGCCCAAGTTGAGAAAGAAGCAAGGCAAGGAACAAAAAAAAGGAAACAAATCCAAGGCTTAATGAAGCCTACCTTGGCCGAGTATGTCTTAGAGGAAAAGAGGAAATTGGCTCATGAATATGTGATATTCTATAGAAGAGGAAACTACCTTATTGAAGGTAAGACCTCTCCTATAAATAGGAGCCTCATTCTTCTCATTTTTCTCATTCCACATAAGTTAGAGATTGAGAGCTTCTCTCTCTAGAACTTGTGGTTGCCGCCCCTCTTCTCTCTCTCTCTAGTTTATTTTCGATTTTTCTTGTTTTGGCACCTACGTCCTCACTCGACCTAGTGTTTAGCTCTGCGACTTCAAGACTCGTTCTTAAGTCGTAGTGTTTAAAAGTGATCACTCACTAATTCCTTTTCTCTCGAGTGATTTAGTGATGAAAACTTTCGTGGTTGCTCGAGGTGCCGAGGAAAGAAAGAGAGACGTGCTGCGAGGGGAGACGAGCGTTGCAACTTTCTAAGAGCTTCTCAAAGATCAAGCTTCAAGAAAGGTTAGTAAACTTCTTAGCTCATATTAGTTTTTAATTACATGTACTTGCACTTTGTCTAGGTTAGTAAAAACCGTTTTTACTTGTAAAAGAAATTTTTTAAAATTCCGCCGCTTCCCGAAGCGTTAATTAATTTCTTAAACCCTAGATCGATTCCAACACAGACTGCCTTAGCAGCAAGCACTGAAGATCAAAATGCCTTACTGTGGCACAACAGGCTTGGGCATATCAGCACCAGGGGTCTTCAAGTGATGTGTGATCAACATCTCCTATGCAAAGGGAAGGTCAGCAAGGTAGAGTTCTGTGAGCACTGCATTCTGGGAAAACAACATAGACTCAAGTTCAACATTGGCAAGCATCAGTCAAAGCATCCTCTAGAGTACATTCACTCTGATATATGTGGTCCTGCCAAGGTGTCCACACATGGAGGTAACTCTTATTTTCTATCTATCATTGATGATTTTACTAGAAAATTGTGGATATATTTGTTGAAACAAAAGAGCCAAGCCTTTAGCAAATTCAGAGAGTCGCTAACACTCTTAGAAAACCTCACTGATAAAAAGGTGAAAACCCTTAGAACTGATAATGGTCTTAAGATTTGTAGTGAGGAGTTCAGTAGTGTTATTGTGCTAGTCAAGGTATCCAAAGGCATAGGACTGTTACGTTGACTCCTCAACAGAATGGTGTAGTTGAGAGGATGAATAGAACTCTCCTGAATAAGGCTAGGTGCATGTTGTTTAGCTCAGGGTTACCTAAGAGTTTTTGGGGTGAGGCTATAGTCACAGCAGCTTACCTTGTCAACAGATGTCCCTCTAGTGCCCTAGACTTTAAGACACCTCAAGAAATCTGGACCAATAAGCCACCAGACCTAAGTAACCTTAGAACTTTTGGTTGTGCTGCTTATGCATATCAGAGTATAGGCAAGCTTGAACCTAGATGCCTTAAGTGTATCTTCTTAGGTTACCCTCAGAGAGTGAAAGGGTACAAGCTGTGGGTTGGAGATGGCTCAGGGTTCAAGACCATTATCAGTAGGGATGTGGTATTTAATGAATTTGAGTTTCCATGTTTCAGAAAGGATGAGACAGGTACCAGTTATGAGGACACTGCCACAATCTCCATTGAGACCACCATTGAACTCCAGGCTGGGAATGAAGTACTTCATCAAGTGGAACAAGCTGAAGGTGACTTTGACTAGGTGGAGCAAGAGAGTAATGCCAACAAGTCTCCCTCAGCGAGTGAACAGCTGAGCCCTGCTATGCACCTGAAAATCAAGCTCAAGACAGTCAAGGGTCTGAAAATCTTAATGAAGATCAAGCCTCACCACAGTCATATCAGCTGGTCAGAGACCAGTTGCTTGTAAATGGCTCTACAAAATCAAGGAAGGTGGTGACTCCAGTGATCCTGTAAGGTACAAGGCTCGTTTGGTAGCAAAGGGCTTTACTCAGGTGGAGGGAATTGACTACACAGAGATTTTCTCCCCTATGGTGAAGTACAAGACTATAAGGATCATGCTTGCTGTAGTAGCTCAATTCAATTTGGAGCTGCACCAAATGGACGTCAAGACAGCTTTCTTGCATGGAGATCTAGAAGAAACCATCTACATGGAGTAGCCAGAGGGTTTTGAGGTCCATAAAGGTCAGGACCATGTCTGCTTATTGAAGAAGGCTCTGTATGGCCTTAAACAATCTCCAAGGCAATGGTACAAGAGATTTGATGCCTTCAAGATGAAGCAAGGTTTCAGTAGAAGTTCATATGATCCCTATGTGTACTTCAAAGGTACAGATGTGTTGAGTTGTGTGTTTCTACTCCTCTATGTTGATGACATGCTCTTGATCAGTCAGTCAATGAACAAGATATTGGCACTGAAGAAACAGTTGAGTACTGAGTTTGACATGAAAGATCTTGGAGAAGCTAAGAAGATTCTTGGTATATGTATCCTAAGGAACAGGGACAAGGGCAGATTGATGATGTCCCGGCAAGGGTACTTGGAGAAGCTAATTGACAGGTTCTCTATGACGGGCTCAAAACCTGTCACACTCCCTCTTGGCTCTCACTTTCAGCTCTCCAGTGATCAAAGTCCAAGCACTCAGTCAGACAAGGAGTACATGGGAAGTGTGCCTTATTCTAGTGTTGTGGGGTCTGTTATGTACTCCATGCTTTGCACCAGGCCAAACTTGGCTCATGCCATTAGTACTCTCAGCAAATTCATGTCAAACCCTGGAAGAGAGCACTGGCTAGCCATGAAGTGGCTACTAAGGTACATTGCCACTTCTACGGGTGTTGGATTGGTCTATATGAAGACAGAGTCAGTAGTTGAGGTAAAAGGGTATGTTGATTCTGACTTTGCCGGAGATAGAGATACAAGGAAGTCTAGAACAGCTTATTACTTCTTGATGTGTGGGAATTGCATAAGTTGGAAAAATTACAGCCCATTGTGACCCTGTCCACAGCAGAGGCCGAGTATATTGCAGCCTTTGAGGCAGTAAAGGAAGCTATATGGCTCAAGGGAGTTCTGAGAGAGTTGAACCTGTATGAAGGCCCGATGACAATCTACTCAAATAGCCAAAGTGCTCTACATCTGTGCAAGAACCCTGTGTTTCATGACAGGACCAAACATGTAGATATCAAATACCACTTTATCCGGGAACAAATTTCATATGGTGATATCAACATGGAGAAGGTCAGCACTAATGATAATCCTGCTGACATGGGCACTAAAGTTGTGACACTTGGTAAGTTTAAGCATTGTCTTAAACTGCTAAGGGTTATGACAGGTTAGTAAAGGTGAAGATCGAACGATGGATTCGGGTATAAGGTTATGGTTTGCACTAAGAGGAAGGAACATGGGTGAAGTTGAAGCTGAAGGTGGAGATGTTGTGTTCAGCTAAAACTGTAGCTTGCTGAACAAGCAACCGAGGGAAACGACACTAAAACTTCATCAGAACTACTGCCAAGTTTGAAGACGCACTCGATGACATGGACAAGTGGATGGCAAGGATTAGAAGATCTTCAACGGCTGTGATTGACGCTGAGGATGCAGACGGTTATCAGTCTGTTATGAAGTTTTGTTTTAAGTGCATTTTTTCTTTGTATCATTAGACAGTTAGTTGAGAGAAGGTTGAGATCTGAAAAAACGCTAGAGAGAGAAAAGAGGCAAGCTCTGAGTGAGATTCTTAGAGAGGGAAAATCCTGAGCTCTTGTTTGTGTGTTTTTGTATCGGATTGATCTTGTAAGGATTGTGGATTGTGTGGTTGTATTTGTTCTTGGTGATTAGTGCAAATCGGACTGCCTTTGCCTGAAGGAGTTCGCGGGGACGTAGGCTTGTTAACGCCGAACCTCGTCAACAAATCCGGTGTTCTTCTTTCTTCATTTGTTCATCGTTGTTTGTTCAATCTGTGTTTACGTGTTGATCAAGTTAAGTTCAAATTCTGCCTAATCGGTGTGGATCGGTTTTCTGACAGGATATGTAATCAAAAGAGTACAGCAGTCCGAATCATGATGTGTTTGTATTAGCTATAATTAAACATATAATCACATATGTTTAGAAGTTCAACTTCTTGGGTTTTGAGTTGCTGTTTTTCTTCACAGGATTGATACTAGCGTGAATTATTTTGGCACAATTCAGCTATGACAAATTCTGAGTTTCCAATGCTACAGGCTTCCAAGCGATCAACGAGAGAATTAAAAAAAGAAGACTGCATCTATTTCATGGCCAGTCACATTGTATGCATCAATACTCAATCTGCTCTTCTTCTTTCAGTCATTCTTGATTTAGGTTTGGTCACTGTCGTTGATGCAAAGAAACGTGTGTTAGTCTTTCTTAAAGTTTGATGCGAGCTGTGTTTTTTTTTCCTTGGCCGTGATCAAGTTTAGATTATAATTAGTTACTTTTATATAGCGTCTATATATCTGTGTACACAAAAAATAATATTGAATACATTTAGACCGTCAAGGTTGGGATTTTTTTTTATTTGATTTGTACATTTATTTTGATGATCAATAAATTTTTAATCAAAGATCAGGGATTATATAAATGCAAACATTTAATGCCTTGGTAAATCTGCAGGTTGTTTCCCCTGTAGGAGACTCCTTTATTCCGAAGCTAGTCCCAGAGAGAGGATAATGTCTTGGTAACTTATAGCTGTGTCGGAATGAGTGGTGTGCGCGCCCGTAAACTTGAAGTGCCATGAAGCGATGCTCTACATCGGAAGTACGTCATCGATCTCAGGAACATGCAAAAGGTTATGTGGGCCGCGATCCACTTCTCCAAGATGCACTCCTTCGAGATATTGCCTTCAAAATCCTTGATCTGCAAAAGGTAATGCTCTCTCTCTCTTTTTGTTTCTTTCATATCTGCCATGCAATGATATTCTATAATTTGATCGCATTTAGTTCAAAGGACTTCAGACCAATTTTCAAAATTGATGTATACCTCCTTAACTTTCCTAAATTCATTTACTTTGTTAGGAGAAGCAAATTGATTTATTACTGAAGGTGAAAGAGAGAGAGAGTACAAACACTGGAGGGTGTTCCACGTTTTATAATCTTGTTAAAGTTAAAAAAGAGACAATGAAACTGGATTTCTTTGCAGCATTGGGGAACATTGTTGTAGCTAAAGATCTTGATCAGATTGGTTTCCATATCAAAGAACCATACTTTTCGTAGATGAGCTTTAATTATTAGCAGAAATAAATTTATACACTACTCATAAATTAATTACAAGTTACTCTGATAGCATATAACAGAAACATCGAATTCTAAAGAGTGATTACACTTGACAGTGAATTGTTTGAAAATCTGGTACATTGAGTGGCGGGGGAACGTCTATTCGAGCTGCCCGTGTGTCACTCGAAGCTTTCGCAAATGCCGAGGAAGTGATGACTTTTGTTATCTACTCTCGTGGAATTAATTTTCTTGCCCAAGTATTGTCTACTCAATTCAATGTTATGTGATATATATCTGATATATTTGCATAAAATGCTGGAAAAATACCAGGACGAACACCCACACTCTGGGAAGAGCGAGCTTGGCAAATAGAAGGAAATGGCTGAATACCAAGGCGCTAGATATCCAAAGGCTTTGCTTCATAGGTACGGTTTTACATATTATCTTCTGGTTATAAAGAAATTCTTATCCGAGCTGAGTAATATGGGGAAGATCAGTTCAGTAGTATGGGAGTGAGCATTGTACAATTTTTTTTTTTTCAGGAAAAATGAGGAATTGACATGAGCGGCGACGTTTAAACTTTTTTCTCCTAGTGTTCGAGTATGATATTTCATTGGTGGTTTATGCTTTTGTAGAGGTTTAGATTATGCTTGTAGAATTAGTCGGTCATTCGGGTTTACTACCACTTACTGTTTTGTTGTATTCTAGTCTCCTCGACAACCGTCAGGCACAAAGTGTGATTACTATGTGATGAAGTACATGGACGATGTCACAGCATCTCTACCGAAGCTAAAGTAAGCGTCTAGCCTTAATATCTTGAAATTATAATTTTTCTTCGTTAATAGTATGATGGAAAATGTATCTACACTCAAGACGAGCTCGATGTGGTGCGCCAAGAATGGGCAGGTTACCTTCAAACATTTATTAGGAAGTGTTTTGGATGTGAACTTATGATTAGGCTATTTTGATGAAGTTCTGTTTTGGGATCTCTTGGATGATATATATATATATATATATGAAAAATTAGACGGACTAGCCAAATTCAAACGTTGAGATTGCATTTTAGCAACATTTAAATTTATTTTGAAAAATAGTCAATTTCGCTGACGTGGCGTTCAAGCCAATATTTTGCTTCCAGTTTTGCCCTTTTTAATTTTAAAAAAAATATAATCACTACCAGAAATTTGGCCTCTAACTACTGCCGAACGCCGTAGTCATTTTAAGTTGACTACAGTTTACTGACTGTCATCTATTGCACTGGAGTCTTATCTCTTTGATTATGACTCCAGTTTTTGGCCGTAGTGTATCGGTTTTATAAGACTGTAGTTAAAATATATAACTACATTTCATAGATGTAGTCTTACTAGTCTCATCTATAAATACTACAGCGTTATGATGTAGTTATAAATAACTCAATTACATAAGAAAAAAACACTACAGTTTTTACAAGTAGTCTTAATTGATTTAATTAGATAGACTACGGCGTTTTTGTGTCATCTATTGCACTGGAGTCTTATCTCTTTGCCTACAACTCCAGTTTTTTCTGTTGAAAACCACATCTTTAAAATGTAGTTGTTGAAGTTAAGAGTGCATAAACACTACAACTTTAGAAAGTAGTTTTAATTAATTGAATTTGACTGACTACTGTGTTTTTGTGTCATCTATTGCACTGAAGTCTATTCTATTTGGCTATGACTCCAGTCTTTTCTCTTGAAGACTACATTTTTTAATTGTAGTTTATATTCATGAAATTATATTTTAACAATATAGACTACATCTTATTTATGTAGAGCAATTTTTTAAAATAAAAATATATTTAAATAAATATAAAATTAAATACATAAATGAATATCTAAAAAAACACATGATATCCAAATAAATCTCATATTCCATTAAATCATCAATCAATATCATTATAGTGTCATACAAATAAAATTCATGTCTAATTTATTGCATACTTGGCCAAACAAGCTATTAAGCATGTTTTGATATCAGTTCATTAGCATGCAAAATTAATATACCCATTCACATGAAAAAAAATAATTAAACAAAACGCAATAAAGTTTCACCGGGGAGAGTGGCTGGACCGGACAACATAAAGTCTAATTCCCTCTGTGAACTTTTTATCTTGGTCGCCAACCTTGAGAGCAGAGAATCAGAGAAACCATATAAAAAAACAAGTTATGACATAAAAGCTTAAAACAAACATTTTTAATATGTAATATAGCCATGACATGGAACGTAAACACTAATGTCTGCAATTTGGTCTATTGAAGGGCTGGCTAAGTATCAAAGCTTTACCGAAGGCTATAGGAACAGCTCTAATTTTTAACCTTTCGCAAACAGACAATTTGGCTTTTCCTGAACGTAGCTTTATCTAAACACGAGTACAAGTCACCTCATTTTTCTACACAATCTGGTTTAGAATAAGAGAACATACCTTTTACCGTCAGGGTTGAAAGCAAGAGCGTTAATTGGTCCGAAATGTCCTTTGACTCCTCCAATATCTTCTGTCAGAATCTGATGAGATGAAATCATAACATCATCTACTGAAGCTTATGAAATATAGAGAGTGTTTTTGCAAGTTTTTCAACACGACAAAAACTAGTTAACTTATGGAAGAACTTGCCTTATCGTAAAACTTGGCCTCAAACTTTCCAGCACGGTGATCAGTTGTAGTCACAGCTGAAGCATCTTTGCCGCCTCCAAGAACAACCTACCAAAAATCAGATTCAAAACCAACTAAACCAGTCTGAAAAAAAAAACGCATAAAGAACAAATATCCAGAGCAAGGCTTAGATTCAAGCAATCAAACCAAACTGAAACTCGAATCCAAAGTCTCAGAATTCCAAAGGTCATAAGTAAGACGAGAGAGAGAGAGAAAAACACCAACACAGCCATAAGTGAACGAGAGACAATAAAACCAAACCAAAGCACGAAACACTTCTCAGCCGTAAATTAAAAACCAGAAATCTGAAACGAGAACTCCAGCCATCAAGACAACAATCTCAGCCCCGGAAATCAACAAGTAAGACCCAGGAGAGATAAACACAACGAAAAGCCCCAAATATCAAAAACTAAATACCTAATCTCAAATTCAAGGCTGATAGGAGTTTTAAGTTTTACCTTGCTTGAACGAATTTTAGAGCACTCAGAGACTCTTTCACTTCCTCCCAATCAACGCTTAATCTCGCTGAAACCACGAACCACGAGCTCAGTCACGAGTTCGCGGAGGGGAAAAGAAATGTGGAAGAAGAAGACCGGAGAAGATGAAGAAGATCGACGGCGATGGGTGAAAATACGAGATGAGAGAGAGAGTATCTGAGGTTTACGAAGAGAGAGAGAGAGACTGAGAATGTGAGATATACGAAGATGAGAGGGAGAGGGTTTATTTTTTTTACTTAGTCAATTTTAGACGAGATTTTGATGTACCGGTTAAAACAAAAAAATTAGTGAGAAATTTCCCTCCAACATCAAAATAATGAAATGTTAGAAATTTATTTATTTTTTTTAGTGCTACCACTACTTTTTTAGATTTAGCTATAGTGAAATGTGCTAAATTTTATTGGAAAATTTCCCTCCATTCAAAAGTGGTGAAAGTTTGGTAATTTTTAAATTTTTGGGTATTACCACTACTTCTTTATATTGACTGTAGAGAAAAAAAAGACCATTAGCTACAGTTTTATATTCGACTAGAGTCTAATATAGGCCTAGAAAAAGGTGACCGTAGTCTGTATTCAAAGACTCCATTAAAAGGCTAAACTGAAGTTAAAAAAAAAAAAAAAAAACTGTAGTTATATCCCACATTTCTGGTAGTGAATTAAAGAAAATCAAAATTGATTGCTAACATATTCATGATTTGATTGCCAAGATATTCTATTTTGATTGCTCAATATTATTATTACTACAAAAAGAATAGGCATGAGTGAGACTAGGCACATTGGAAGCCGGAAGGGACGCCGTAGCCGCAGTAATTGAGAAGCAGAGAGAGAGAGACGTTGAGGTAGGCTTGGACCCGACGAACCTCTCGCGGGCCTTGAGCGGCGGCGACAACCAGATCGTGAACCTCTCGCGGGCCTCGAGCGGCGGCAACAACCAGATCGCCCCGACGAACCTCTCGCGGGCCTCGAGCGGCGGCGACAACCAGATCGTGAACCTCTCGCGGGCCTCGAGCGGCGGCAACAACCAGATCGCCCCGAAGAACCTCTCGCGGGCCTCGAGCGGCGGCAACAACCAGATCGTGAACCTCTCACTGGCCTCGAGTGGCGGCGACAACCAGATCGCCCCGACGAACCTCTCGCGGGCCTCGAGCGGCGGCGACAACCAGATCGTGCTGACGGCGTATAGCCTGTTGTCGGAGATCGCAGTACGATGTGGAATTGTTCTTCCCAGCTGATTCATGTATGGAACGATTTTCAATCTTGTTAATTAACGTTAATATCTGTTAATTGTTGTTATGTAGGTTTTTGAACGATTTCAATCCTGTTAATTAACGTTAATATCTGTTAATTACTGTTAATTGAATTTGTTTTTGAATTTTTTCCTTGTTCTTCCCAGCTGATTCATGTATGGAACGATTTTCAATCTTGTTAATTAACGTTAATATCTGTTAATTGCTGTTATGTAGGTTTTTGAACGATTTCAATCCAGTTAATTAGTGTTAATATATGTTAATTGCTGTTAATTGACTTTGTTTTTGAATTTTTTTTCTCGTGCGGTGTAGGTTTGGTTGCGTGTTTGAAAGATAAGCATTTATCACGGTGGATTTGTTAGATATGCATTTATCACGATGGATCTGTTTTAGTTGGCATTTATTCACGCGATTCCAATTTCATTTCTTTCTTTTTTGGACGCGGGAATCTTCCAAATATTTTGATTTGATATTATTTAAATGAAGGGCAAATTTGTATTTTTTTACTGTTAATGTGGTATATTGGCTACACATTAAAAATAAACCAAAAGTTGGCTATTTTGACAATTACAGCATTTGACTTTGCTATTTTGCTCGGGCTCCCTTATTATATATCTATATATATATATATATATATATATATATATATATATATATATATATATATATATATATATATATATAATTAGATAGGTAAGTATTTGGATGGTATCGGAAACTTGTGAGATTTAGACTATGGAGTTACATGTTAGTAGAGTATCTGATATATGTACTTGTGAAACTTGTTTGGATGATATTTGGATGTTATTAGGTACTGGATGATATGATATTATATATTTGGATGTTATTCTTAGGTACTCTTTGGATTTCAATATATTTTGAACGTGTTTTGATTTGAATTCATTAAAATACGTAAATTTACTACATAAATGCATGTAATTTAAAATAGACGTCAAGACTACAATATAGTAAAAATAGTCTGAGCTAGTAAATAACTAAACACTACGACATTAAATTATAGTCTTAATTGTATTACCCCTTAGCAGCAATTTAAAACTACAATTAAAAAATGCAATAAAAAATTGCATCTACAAACACCACAATCTTTCCGTTGCATCGTTAGTAAACCAGATATTATCACACTTCTGAAAACCAATGTAGTCTTACAGTATCACTACAATATATATATATATATATATATATATATATATATATATATATGTAGTCATATAGTATATATATTAAGTAAAAACAACCTACACTACTACAAATAGTACTTTTGGCTTCGGAAGAGTATTGGATGCAACTAGTCGCATCCAAAGGTGTTCCCAGGAGTCAAAAACTTCGGTCATTAAATTTGGTTTTTTTAGCATTGGATGCGACTGAAACCTTGAGTATTGTCGCATCCAGTACTCGAAATTTAAAGCAGGATATACTTCCCCCCTTTTATTTTCGTTCAATTAATGATGTGGCATTTTTCTCCAATTTATTTTTAATACCTTCGGATGCGACAAGTCGTATCTATATGGACCTCTGAAAGTATCATTGGATGCGACTTTGTCGCATCCAATATCTAGGTCAGTTCTATTTAAAATCGTCTTCTTCCTCGCCTCTTCCTCATTAGAAATCCGAACCAGAACTCAAAATTTTAAATCTCCAGACCGCCCAATCTCCTCGAAATCTCCTCATTTTAGACCAACACTCCTCGTCGCAAACTCCTTCCCGGCCCTCCTCCCCGTCCCCACGAGGCTCTTCTTTGGCCCGCCGCCGCCGTCTTCTTCTCCCCCATGGCTCCGACTCCGACCGCCATCACCGGCTCCGAGGCCGCCATCACTAGCCCGCTTTAAAACCGTCACCACGACCACCATCATCGGCGCCAGACGACCACCAACACGAGACAGCCATCACCGGCGCGAGACCACCTCTCTCGGTATCTATCTCTCTGTCCCTCCATTTTTCTCACGTTCTGACTCTCTGCACTGCTCACCAAGGCCTCGCTGACCGCTCGTTCACCGTCGTGGCCTCTCTCCGGTGCTCTGTCTAGACCGCCGCGCCACCGCCTCTCTCTCATTCTCACCCAGCATCTCGCTCTCCCTCTGCTCTCGGATTTCTCTTGGTCACTCTATCTCTCTCGGTCTATCTCTCTGTACGTATAGGTTAGTTTTTTTATATGTTATTTTGGTAATTAATATATGGTAAAGTGTGAAACCCCATATTTTTTGATAGATATTGTAGAAATTTTCTTTTTAGTATTTTAGTAGATTTATATATGTCTTTTATTTATTTATATATATAAGGATAATGTGCTTGTGATAAGTATATATACATATATATATATATGATGTTTGTGATACGCATATATGATATATTGTTTAATTATATTATATACTGTTATATATGAGGTTATTTCCTAATATATAAATTTTAAATGTGTACACTCGTACGTGTATTGATACATATATATGTATGTATAGATATATATATACATTATTGTACTATTTTTTTACATATATCAAGGATACGTGTATGTATAATTGTTACATAGCTACATATGAATATATAATTAGTGAAAAGTTGCTATATTGGACATATGTATATAATATATGTTATTTATGTATAAATTATATAAAAATTGTAGGTTGTATATTATATATGTTGTCATACGTTTTATATATATATATATATATATATATATATATATAAAGTGATTTTTGGACGTATGTGTTTATACATAATAAAAGTAATGATTAATATATTAAGAGTAGTAGTAGGATTAGGTTTGGGCTTTTATGGTTTAATCAAGCCCTATATATACATACACTCCTTCTCTTTTCACGTTTCCTCTTTCCTCTCTCCCCTATTCTTCTTATTCTTTGGAAATTTGTAGCTCTAGTTAGGCAACTCAATCCTTGAAAAAAAAATAGGTATTATTTCTTCTATCTGGTTCGGATTTAATAAAAATATTTTTTTAAAACGCTCACTGTGGTTTCAAAACTCATTATTCTCCATCGTTTTTTTAAAGCTATGTTTAAATGTCTTCTATCTAATCCTTAATCGGATAATTATTTTCTGAAATACAGAATATTTTCCGATTATCTCTAATCTGTGCGCAAATCTGATTCACTGGTCTAACGTAATTCCGTTTTTCAGACTTTGTAACGTTTATTGTGGATTCAAAAATTATTATTTTGCATTGATTTTTTTTTTGGAAACGCTAGTTATACATGTCTTCTATTTAAAAATGTAATCGAAAAATAATTTCATACTATACATAATATTTTCTAATTATATTACAATATGTGCGCAGACCAGTTTTGACACAAATGTTTAAAGTCGGATTTTATACTTGTTTTATTTTTAAGAAATAGTTAAAGATGTTTTTGGCCGTGATGACTTTACAAAAAGTGCTCAAAATTATGTTCAATAGTTACAAAAAGTTTTACAGAAGTTTTTACAGAGTTTTAGTTTTCCCTCGAAACCCTAATAGCCAAGGGTATTTTAGTAATTTTTACGTTGAATGTCGTTTCTGAAAATTTTCAGAATCTAAAGATTGTCTTGAATCCTTTTATTAGCTGATCCCCAATAGTCTATTATCCCAATTAGGATTCGAGTCAAATAGAGCTTCTAATTCCTTCTTTGACCAACGAGCTTTATTCCCGATTCGTCAAGGTGAGAATAATCTCACTGCAACACAGATTAGTTCAAAAATAAATTTGATCAACATATTATTTATGAGTCATATATGTAGTTTTATATACTTAAGTATGCGTTTTACTATATGATGGCGTGTTTGCTCTTTTGTGGTTTGATATTTGTGTGAGCTATGATTTGCAAGTCATGTGTTAATGTTATTTATTAGATGTAATTTAAAGTAGTGATTTATGTCTGGTAAACTATGTGATGTTAAAGTAGATTTGAGAATGTATATGTTTTATTATTTAGTCATGTTTTTGTATGAGCATATGTATGAAAGTTTTTATTTACATGACATATCTGTATGTAACGTAATTCTCAAAGTGAAAAGACAAAGATAAGTAAGGGAGTCGTACCGCCTCGAGAGGTATCAAGGGGAAGTTTCCCGGACCGAGGCTTAAATGGGGAAATTTCTTGGGCCGAGACCCTAATATGTTTATTAGATACAGCGAAGTGTGGGACCTTGCAACCCCATATCTTCGTCTCTAAAGTGCGCATTGAAATAGGTACGACTACCCTATCGGCACCCCGAATTAAAAGTTGATAGAATAAAAAAAAAAAGATAAAATCACCGATTAGTTTTAAAATACTAATAACTGGTTCATGCATTGTATTACTCTTTTTATTTTGTGAGCTTTATATTGCTCTCACTGAGCGTAAGCTCATCTCTTCGGAAAAAAAAAATATATGTCTGTGTTGAAGGTAAACAACTTCCAAGGAACTGAGCAGGGCGGACTAGCGACGTCGATAGCGAGATGATTGGGTTATCGTTTTTCATTTACAGAATAAGTCTTCTGCTACAAGTGTTTTATAAATAAATTTTTAAAGTTGTTATTTTCAATTGTTTCAAAGTTCTGAAGTTTCAAAGAGTTTTCTATTTTGGTTGAGATTTAGAACATCGATTATATCTTAGTATTCTCGCCGCTATGTTTGGTTTTAAATTCGTATTATCAATTTTGGTTTAGTACTGCGCATGAAACGTTTGAAATGCAATCTTCATATTTATTTTATTATTTTTTTCTTTTTTTAAATTCTTAAAACTTAAGTTTTCTTTTATTCGATGTGTTTCTTTTTAAAAAAAAAAAATTCCTCCAAGTTTTCTATAGAATTTGCTAAAGTTTAAAAAGCAAGTAGAGTAAGACGGTCCGAAAAGTCGGGGCGTCACATAAAGTGTTTTAGTTTAGTATATATGTTTACATTCGTGTTATTTTAGTAAATTAATTGGTTATGTAACATGTTTAGGTTACTTGTTTTAATTAGTTTAGGTTTTTTTATAATTAGTTTAGGTTAATTGTAATTGTAATCGAAATTATCAATTTGTAATTGTAATTAGTTTTGTAACATGTTTTGTTTAGGTTGTTTATCTATATGTTTTGTCATTATAAATGTTAATACGACTAAATAAGTTTAAGTAATTGTGATGAAATTGTAATTTTTAGTTAAATTGTTTGGTTTTGATTATTAGTATAGGTTAATTGTAATTGTAATTGTTAAGTGAAATTGTAATTGTTAAATGAAATTGTCATTGTTAATTGAAATTCTAATTGGTTTTCGATTTTGATTTTTTTCGATATTCATTGATAAATTGTTGTGACCGAGCCACAAAGGCTCGGTTTGGACTTAGTTGATTAATAAGATAGTTCTGGCTGGGTTTTCCAATTTTATTAACAAAGTTGTAGGTTCTTGGTTATCAATATTATAGGGGAAATTTTGCTGAAATTTTTGTAGAATTTTAAACTAATTAGTCTAAAATTCATGGGAAACGGTATAATACTGTCAAATTCTTTCCGACCAGCGATTTCGCATCTTTAATCCACAATTTCTACAACCAGACTTCAAAAATAACAAATATTTCACAACCTCTCTGTCTCACTAATGAAATTTGCTACTGTGCCTTTAGTAATAATTCTCTTACAAAGTTAATTAATAACTATATTTTTCCATCTCGTTTTCTTCTCTCGTTCAGCGAAATGTCAAATCAAAGTAGAGATTGGATTACCAAGAACGATCGGTTAAGCTTGCAGTATAGAACAGGGGTTAATGAGTTCATACGCCTTGCAAGCAAACGATCGAACGAAAATGGCCAATATAAATATCCTTGCAAGTCTTGCAATAATGCAAGATGGCAGGAAATCGGGGTCGTAAGGGATCACCTCATGAACAAGGGATTTACCCCAAATTACACTTAATGGTATCATCACGGTGAACATCATGTCCTTACCCAAGAAGAAGATGTCATCGAAACAGATCAGAAAGGAGTCGGAGGATTGCACGATGCTCTCCATGATATCATGGATCACGAGGATGTCGACGACTTTGCGCATCTGACCCCGAGCGAGGTGCGTGCAGAGGAGCAAGTTGAAGACCTATTCACGGAGTTGGAAGCAGAATTGTACCCTGGATGCAAAGAGTTTTCGTCTTTGTCGTTCATTGTTTCATTGATGCACATCAAAGTCACGAACCATTGGACGAACAAGTCGTTCACTGAACTTTAGCTTTTCTTGAGGAAGTGTCATCCATTTGGTAATCGAATCCCGAAAAAGCACTACGAGGCAAAAGCGAGACTAAAGCGCTTTGGCATGGGGTACGAGATGATTGACGTTTGCATCAACGACTGCGTCTTGTTTCGAAAAGATATCGAGAAAGTTGACAGCTGCCCAGTTTGCAACGAGAGCAGATGGAAGAATCTCAGGAAAAAGGTACCGCAAAAGATATTGCAATATTTCCCCCTGAAAGATCGATTGAAGCGGTTGTACGCATGTCGTCACACGTCGTTTCATATGCAGTGGCATGATAGAGAGCGTGTCAGGGAAGAAGGCGTTCTACGACATCCTGGTGATGGAACGACGTGGAAGAATCTAGACCGAAGATACCCAGATTTTGTTGCAGAGCCGCAAAACTTGCGGCTTGGACTAGCTTCTAATGGGTTCAATCCGTTTGGGGAAATGAGTTTAGCGTACAACAAGTGACCGGTGGTACTGACTGTGTATAACTTGCCGCATTGGTTGTGCATGAAGAAAGCGTACTTGATGCTGACGCTTCTAATGCCCGACCCGAGCTCACCCGAAAAAGACATGGACGTGTTCGTATAGCCATTTTTTAAGAGCTAAAATAATTGTGGGAGACTGGATTCCAAGTGTGAGATGGAGACAACAATGAAGTGTTTCGGTTGCGTGCCACACTACTCTAGACGATAAACAATTTTTCAGCTCGATCGTATATATCGAGATGGAGTGGAGAAGGGTATCTTGCTTGTCCCATGTGCAACTCTGAAACGCCATCTCTGAAAGTCAGAAATAGAATCGTCTAATACGATCATCGTCGGTACTTGCCTCATTCTCACCAATTGAGGAAAAGTAACGATCACTACACAGTTCAAAACGAGAGATGCCCTAAACCGAAGAAGTTGACTCCGAAAAACATACTTAATCAATTAAGTAGTGTGTCTTGCAAGACAACTGGCAAACAAGCCGACTCTGTGGGAAGAAAACGAAGGCGAGAATCGTGCAAACTGAATTGGACAAAGAAAAGCATTTTTACGGGTTGTCGTACTGGTTTGAGTTGGAGTTGAAGTACAACATAGACGTCATGCACATAGAGAATAACGTGTCCGAGAATCTTCTCGGGACTATGCTCAGCTTAGAATGGAAGAAGGGTACTGAG
Source organism: Urtica dioica subsp. dioica (assembly GCF_054948205.1). Classification (NCBI taxonomy): domain Eukaryota; kingdom Viridiplantae; phylum Streptophyta; class Magnoliopsida; order Rosales; family Urticaceae; genus Urtica; species Urtica dioica. The sequence continues at coordinate 41,307,781 of NC_142763.1, forward strand.
AAAGCACGACATGATTTGATGGACTTAGAGATTAAGTCTACTTTGCACTTGAAAAAACAAGGGGATGAGTGGTACAAACCGCTAGCTGCGTACACTTTAACCCCTGAGCAAAGGCAGCGGTTTACGGAGTTCCTCCAATCTGTCAAATTCCCAGATGGCCTTGCTGGGAATTTTAAGAAAAACGTAACTGATGATGGGAAGTTGATAGGTTTGAAATCTCATGATTGCCACGTGATCTTACAAAGGTTGTTGGCTGTTGGTATTCACATTTTTGTGCCAAAGACTATACAAGAGACGATCGCCGAGCTTTGCAACTTTTTTTAAGTTAATAAGTTCTAGAACTTTGAGAGTGGAAGATCTCAAAAAAGCGCAAGATTACATAATTGGAAGACGTCATCGTGTTGAATTATAGGCATAATTGTCGTGTCGTACTATTCAAATGCATTTGGTATGGTGATAATTATGATGCGATGAGAAGAATGATGATAGGATTTGTGGAACGACAAGTGCTTATACCGTGAAAGAGTGGTTTACGGACGATCCGTACATACTCGCGACTAAAGCGAAGCAAGTCTTTTACATAAAAGATCTTGCCAAATGTGACGAATGGGAAATCGTTGAGTTATGCAATCATCGAGAGATTTGGAACAATATTGCTAAAGTTGACGCCACCACATCGGCCTTAGTTACATTGACAATACAGTTGTCAGACATCGAGCTTCTGAATCATCGACACGATATAGCTGAAACTGAGCTCGTTACTGATGTTGACAACGATGAAGAAGGCGACGATGATGAAGATGAGGTGCGCGTTATTTTTTAGGGAGAAGATGTTGATGTCGAGTGATGACAATGAATGAGTAGGATGTCTTTTTTTAATTGTTTATTTTGATGAAACAAATAACTTTTTACTTATATTATTTTTATCTTATATGATGTCGATGGCCACTGGAGCAGGTGGAAGCGAGGATCCCCCACAGACACCGGGATCCACCGGTTCTAAGGCTACACAGGGACCGACGACTACGCCACTTCTGAGAAAGTAGTCAGAGGGGTCGAAGGTGCGAAGGTTGTTGGCTACGATCTAGTACAACAGACGTTCTATCAAACTGTTAGGGAAAAGAATAAGAAGATCGGAGTATTCTCCATGCGCCTGGGAGTCTATATCCACGGCTCGATTCCAATGCACATCTCTAGCTGACCAGACGTATCGCCTCAGTCTGTCGACGCTATTTTGACCGGACTCCATAGTGAGTTCACTTTCGCGTGCAGAGGTCCTGAGACTTGCAAGATATGCGCTGCTATCATTCGCAATGAAAAGCGAATTTTTTGTAACGCGAAGTCAAAATTATCGAGGAAGTTCATAATCAAATTATGCGGCCAAAAAGATCTCGCCAAACAAGAAACGCCAAAGGGCGTGAGTCAGGCAGATTGGGAAAAGGCGATAGAGAGGTTTGATACATAAGAGTTCAAGGTAATATTTTTAAAGAAAATGTTATCATATATGAGCTCGAATTAACTGGATTTACATTTTGCATAAAGCGTCTGAACGTAACAAAGAAAATTAGAAGAAGAAGAAGACAAAGAGTCGACAGGGGTCGATATCTTTCTTGGCTCGTCTTCGGACGCAAGTAAAATTGTAATTGCAATATTTAATAGTTATATATTAACAAGTTGCGCATATTTTCATTAATACTTGCAGATGAGGGAAGATGGGACCTTGGGCTCTGCATTAGAGACGTGGCAAGACTACCACCAAGGCGACAAAGGCAACTGGACAAAGGAAGCCGCGAAAGATGTATTTTTTTATTAATTTAATCATATTAATTACTTATTAATTATTATTTGATAATCTTTATGTTTTTTATCACATTTGTAAAGGAACAAATCCATATTCAAATGGCGGATATTCAGTGACAAGCGGAGGAAAAATGCGCAGAAGTGGACATCAATGATGTAGAGCAAGCAGCGATGTGTTTAATTCTCGGGCAACGTCGAGGTTGAGAAACAGGGATAGGTCCCATGATCCCAGGGGAGCTTTGCTCTTTGCTGCAGCTCAGGACGAGAGCTCGTCATCAGGTTCGTCTTCTCGCACGCGGCACAATCCAGCTGTTAGCGAATTGCAGTCAACGTTGCAAGCCCAGCAGGCCATGATGGAGCAGATGCAACGACAGATCTTCGAGCTCACACAGAGCATAAGACCGTGTCAGCCGTCATCGTCGACACCGCAGCCTTAGACTACGCCGCCGCCATCTACAAGGACTGATGACCAGACGCCAGCTTCTATCGAGTTAATTTCAACCAGAGCGTCCTAGCGCCAGCAGCGCATCCCGAGGCAAAGGCGGAAAAGGATCAGCCACAATGAAAAAGTGGTACCAACGCGCAAGAAATAGTTGTATATTTCTTATTACCGAATTTACTTTTACGTTTTATAAGATATTTTCATTACGTTTTATTGTTATCGAATGTATATAATATTTTCTATTACGTTTTATAAAAAATTTATTTTATAATTCGAATTTTTATTTTGATTATTAAGTATTTAGAAAATTTTAATTAAATTTTTTAAAAAATAAATAAAACTACTATTGGATGCGACAAGTCGCATCCAATACTCTGCCCGCCACAACGCATGAAAGACTATTGGATGCGATTAGTCTCATCCAAAATGTTCCCGCGTTATGGCGGGATAAGAATTGGATGCGACTTGTCGCATCCAATGGTCTAATATCCTGCCAAACAAAATATCCCGCAATAGTATTTGATGCGGTAATAGATGCGACTTGTCGCATCCAAAAAGCTTCATAAAAAAATCTAGACTTTTTTTCGCATCCATGATTATTTGATGTGGACAACCATTTTGACTTTTGAATACGACAAAAATCGCATCCAAAAGTGTTATTTGGTCCCTAGTGAAATAACTACTCGGTAACACGGTAGTTTTTACACATAAGATCTGTATATATATAAATATCGTAGTTATATAGTTTAGTTACGATTTTATAAGTTATAACGAACTAAAATATATATATATATATATATATATATATATATATATATATATATATATATATATTGAAGTCACTGTCGAGACTTTAAAATAAGATCCAAAAATATTTATAAACACAATACTACATGATAATCCATAAGTAACTATGAGAAACATTAAAGAAAATATAATTTATGAGGTAAGTTAACAATCACACAAGACGAGATCAAGAAAGATAAAGCCTGTAAAAGGAGCCGGAGCAGCAACACGTACGCGAGGCTCGTTGAGAGAGAGAGAGAGAGAGAATTTGGATGGTATAATTTGAACAAATTATTTCTCCCACCTTACCTAACTAATAAATGTGTCAAAAAAATAATTTTTTCTTTTGGTTAAAAACATCAAAGCTACTTATATTTTTGTCCAAGTTATTTATGGCAAATGTATCCCAACAAGTCAACTTATTTTGTTTTTAATCACGTGGAGTATTCTATTAGTTTATTGGTAAAACACCCATAGACACAATTTGTGAAATCTCAAAATACTGGTGTTCACTCAGTTTGTATGCATTTAAAAAAAATTGAAGAACAAGAGGTACACCACATTTCGAACACGTGTCTAGCTCTTTCAAAACACTCACGTTAGTTGACAATTGTACGAAATGGTACGAAACGGGCATAAAGTGTGTGAAAAGTGCGACATGGAATACGAGTAAGTTTAGTCTTGCATTATGTCTCGGTGATTCTTAGGCGACACCTTATTCGGTAAGTCTAATCAGTTTAGTTCTATGGAATTCCAATTCATTTGTAATTTGCTTATTAGTAACGTGTTTGCTTGAATAAAATTTCTATGAATAAAAAGTGATATTTTCTGATAAAGTGTTGGTGAATTAAAAAGAAAACAAAGTTGACTATTTAGGATAAGAAATTATGTTTGTAAGAGTTACTAGTTTATAAAATAGGTTTCGCAAATAATCATTTGAGAGGGAATGAAATAGTAGCTGTGAGTGGCTTGGCGTGATGGCTCGGAGAGACTTGCTTGTTCTTATTTTATTTTTATTTTATACTTTATATAAAAGTTATAAGTTTCTAATTATAAGCATATCACTAAAATTAGAGATGAAAATTTAATCCGGACACAAAACATGAAACGGTTACGACACGATTTAAGCATATTTGGATCTCAATATATGAGTTGGTTCTTAATTAGATCGAAGATGCTAACACGATTAAATAATTAGTCAAAATGACACAATACGGTAACACGAGTAAAATTCAATTAACACGATTATTAAATGATTGGCACAAAACACGATTACAATCCTCACGAATATGACTCAATTAATACGATTACGAGTAACAGCGGTATTACGACTCAGTTAAACATAATTAATATAATATATTTAAAATTATTAATTTGTAACTATAAACATAAAATTGATATTAAAAAATATGGTGAAATAAAATAAGGTATATTCATATCAATAAAATCAATTCATATATGATAACATATAGTCTATAGTATATCAATTGACTTCACGAGAGCAATAATAATCTATCGAATTAGTGGTTTTCAATGTCTAGTCTAGTGGTGTTCTCATAATTCACAATCTACAATCACAAAAATAATAGTCTCACATTAATGATGTTCTCAACAAAAAAACTCAATTTGAACTTTATTTATATGAGACAAAAATGGATAGGGACATCGAATTAGACATTCTCGTTTATTAGAAGTTAAATGAATGTCGATATCTTATCGTTGCGACAATGGCTTGTGATATATTAGTCGTTCCCGTTTCAATGTTGCTTCAGAATCTTCGTTTAGTACTGGCGGTAGAGTTTTTGATGCATATCGTGGCCGACTTATACCTAGCAAGGTCGAGGCATTAGTTTGCACTCGTGATTGGCTTTATGGTAAGTGAGCTTCTTTTTTTTTAATCATTTTAGTTTTATGAGTCTTGAATTTATTTTTATTTTGATATTTTTAACTAATTATAAAATTTAGGTAGGATCGAATGGAGAAGCCGATGATTTCGTAAAATGAGTTTTGAAATTTAAGTTACATGACGAGGATACACAATCCGAAAGTTCAAGTATTCGTATTGGCTAAAACTAATCATGTCTTCTTTTATTTGATTTTGTGAAGGATGATTGTATTTTTATGTCTTATTTTCCGATGACATATATGTATGAGATATTTTTATTTTGTTAAGACTATTTTTTTTTCTCTTATGACTGATATGTTTTTGATAATTTAATGACAATTAATTGAGTCCGAATGTCTAAACATGATTAAAACACGATTGAATAAATTATTTAAACGATTATTAAATAGTTTAATTTAAACGGTTATAGATCCGTAAAAAAAATAAGCGGTCAGATTTGAATCTAGACTTCAAACACGATTAATAAATAATCGATTTGTTTTTAACATTTATTTATGCAAACAGGATTACTACGACAAAATTATCATCTCTAACTAAAACGTAAAATGTTAATCCAAGTAGCAATCCAAAAAAAAACTAATTCAACAGTTAGATTTAAGAGAGAGAGAGAGAGAGAGAGAGAGAGAGAGAGAGAGAGAGAGAGAGAGAGAGAGAGAGTAATGCTCTTCAATTCAAAAGTTTCATCGCATAATGAGTGGGTATGGCCTCAGTTTCCTCAGCAGCCACTTCCTTCTGAGCTTCACATCCAAAGCCATGAAAGTGTTGGCCTTGTTTTGGTCTTCGAGAAGATCGCACGCGTCCAACACCAAACCTTCATCCATGTCCGGTAAAGCCTGCACCGCTTTGATTACGCTCTTGATCGGAACCACTGTGATCTCCTCATCTTCGTTGTTCCCACGAGGCCTCTTCGAAGCAGAGAGTCTCCCAAGTTCAACCTTCGTTTTTTTCTTCTGAGGCATTGAAACCTCTCCGTCGTCGGAATCTTGATCGAACGAGCCGGAGAGACTCGCAGATTCAGGCTTGTTTTTCTTCTTCTGAGGCATTGAATTCTCTCCTTTCTCGTCCGAATTCGGGTCGCAAATCTTGCGCAAGTCTTTGAAATAAGGGCTGGGATGGTTCCGGATTTGTCGTGCATCCTGTATCGCGAAAGAAACTTAGATGGAAAGGAAAATAAGAGTCACTTGAATAAAAGGAAATGCGTTGAAATGGGTTTTTTTTTTTTACCAATTAGAGAATTTTCTAGCTTGTGCTCATTTTCATCTCCCACTTTTCTATTACTGTAACTTCAGGGGAAAAAAAAAAAAAAAAAAGACTCAGTTACCCTCATGAAATCTCGCCAGACAGAAACGGAGGCTGTGACCCTCTGGCTGGAATCGTCCCAAGAGAAGCCGTCAAACTCGAGCAGCTTCTTGCTGAGGATGTATTGCCTCTTCATCATCTTGTACCGATTCTTGACCTTTTCAAAGGTTTCAGGGCAATCAACGAGCTCATACTTAAAGATCAGAAATTGGAAGATGTCCTCCCATGCTTTCTCACTAAAGTCTCCTTCGACCATCTCTCCCTTCTCGACCTGTTTCAGCATTAGATCCACGAACAGCCGCTCCATCTCATCGTACCAATAAACCTGGCGCCGAAATTTCGACCTGCGCTCATAAAATGCTTCATCGCGGATTTCCTCCTCCGACTCCTCGTGGTCATCATGGAGAGCGAGCGATGATGATTCCTCGTCTAGTTTTGATATCAACATTACGATCATCGCTAGTTTTTCTATTACACAATGCAACAGCGAGTAATAAAACAATATATTTGAGACCTCTTTCTTTACCTGTCTTCTCCGGGATTTTTGGTACAAATTCGTAAAGAAAACACAGATCATTGTAGTAAGGAATGGTCTTGGTTCGGAATGGACGAGCATTTGGATGTTCCTGAAAATGAATTCAAAATAGAAATTTCGTATAAAACCCTTCCTCTTCTTCTCGGACTAAAACCCCAGACCCACCACGGAAAAATATAGAATATTAACAAATTTACGACAGAAATGTACGACAGAATCAGGTACTAAACATAATTACGAACGAGGGTCAAAAGTCGATTTTGATGAAGTTCAAACAGTTAGCCCTCTTTGTGAATAAAGACTCCTTGAAATGTTTTATCAATCCAAATCATATATTAATGAAAGTCTCGTGTGAAGAACAACCTTGATATAATCATCCCAGACATGATCTTCAGCGATGACCATATGCTTAGTGTCGTCCCAGGTAAAGCCGGTCTGGTCCAACAAATTCTTGACAGCTCTGTACCATGCCCTGAGAGTGGCTCGCCGGCTCTTCAACGAGTCTCTGGAGTACTGAACCTCAAATCTATTGTTGAACGAAGATGAGATATCGGCCCAAGCCCAGCAGTTGAACGAGTTGTCGTTCCGTTCCTTAACTTGCTCCAACATCAATTCCACGAAGTAACTGTCCTTTTCTGGAGTCCAAGCAGCTCTTGATTCGCTTACTCCCCATCTTCCAAACATCCCTAACTCTAATTCCTCAGCAGATTAAGGGTATGAATAAGACTCACTGAACTGAACCTTGAAAGGTTGAGGATATCAAGGAGTTGTAAATAATGGGCGGGATAGGGGTTTCCAAAAATGCCGGGAAACTAAAATATACTCAAAACGCTAACCCAAAATCGGGCCGGGCCCAAAATATTTGTTATTTGTTAATCCAAGCCGCTCAAAGAATGGGCGAAAAATAGTATATTTCAATATTTAAAAAAAAATAAAAAATAAAAATTCTTAGAAATAAAGATCAATTAGACTAATAATTCAATAATCCACCATTGTTTTTAAATAGTCCAAGTTTTATTTTAGTGAAATTTGTTGTAACTAGCCAAGTTTGTCATTCTTATTGAGGGAATAGTCCAAGTTTCATTTTATTAAGCAAATAGCCCATATTTTCGGCTCAGACCATAACGCCCTTGGTAAATTTGCGAATAGGTTAATTTAATTAACCTACTGGAGTGAGTTAGGTTAATTAATTAACTTATTGGTTGAATATTAGTTTAGGTTTTGATTTTTTTGTGAGTAAAGTTAATTTACTAAATGATTGAATTCGGAATTAGGTTAATTAATTGAATGCTTTGAATATCAATTGACTTAAGTTATGATTTTTGTAAATTTTTGGTGAATTTCAAATCATTCACGAATCAGTTAATTAATTAACCTAACTCACTCCAGTAGGTTAATTCAATTAACTTACCGCGAATTTGGGGGTTCTAGGGTTCGTTCCTGGAAATTTCAACGCAGACCACGTGCTCGCCGAAAAAACCAGAAGAAAATGGTGGCGAAGCTTGAGAGTCGCAAGGAACCCCACCGCGCGAGACCGACGCCGGATCTGGAAGATCCCGAGCTCGAATTGGAGGCCGTTCGACTCCGATTCCGACGGAGCGGATATTGGGAGGTCGAGATTCTTCATCTTCTTGAATCGCCGGCTGTCCCAGGTGTTCTCGAGCGCTGGTATTACGACAGCGGGCTTGGAAGCCGAGGCTTGATCGCCGGCGTTGAACTCGGTGACGAAGCTTCTGGAATTCTGATCCGTGCCTTTGGCGTCGTCGTCGTCGAAGGTCTGAGAACGTTTGATTAGGTCTGGTAACGTGTGTGTGTTCTGTGAGAGAGAGAGAGAGAGAGTTGTGTGAAAGGGTAATTTAGGTATTTTAGATTAGTTGAGCTATTCCCTTAATTAAATGAAACTTTGGCTATTCTCTTAATATTAATAGGTTGATTTGGCTAGTTAGCAAAATAGCCCTTTAATGGAACAATTACAGGAATATTATTCTAAAGTGCAATATTTCTAAATTACTGGCTATTTTAAATACATTAAAAAATCATATTTTTTTTCAAACCATATATAATTGCTTCTTTAAACGTAAATAAAGTTATATAGAGCTAAAAATCAAACAGTAAACAAATAATATAAAAAATATATATTCACACAAATTAAAAAAGTAGGAACGATTCGTATCTGTCATTGTTAAGAAAGTTCTATAATTGTTAAAAAAAATTAATGCGAGCTTTTTTACAGTGCCAATAGAAAAATGTTATTTTTTTAATTGTCAACTAGTCCATTTGGTTTAATAGAAATTTATAAGCAATTAAGCTACATCAAATTTACTGTTTGCTTAATAGTCAAAGTTTGGTTAATTATAACTAATTAAGCGCTTATTCTATTAACAGTAGTTAATTGATAATTTTGCCCAAATAATTCTCGCCCATTTATTGTCTGGTGCTTTGTATCGATGGCGGCGCTAGCCCTTGGCTGTTATTTCTTTTATTAGGGTCTTCTGACACTAACACCATCACTACCCTCTCGATGGTGTGGATTGATGGCTTCCTCGTTGCCGACTTTGACTTCCTCTAATAGGTAGATAGTGGTGACTCGATGCTTACTATCATTTGCGTCGATCCCAGACCAGATTTTTTTCCTGGCGAGTTCCTCGGTTGTTAGTTTTCTATTGCTAAAAATGCGATTGATTCTCAATTGAGGGCTTTCTGTGAGATTGTAGATTTCCTTATAGTTAACATACTTAGTCTGTGTTTTCTTATCATTATGTTATATTTATTTAGCTCTATCATGTTTGTTTATGTTTTTGGTAGTTCGTCGAGTCTTCTTCTTAGTGTTAGTGTTGTGCACTATGTTGTTGAGGTTCTTCTAGAACTTTAAAGGCACAATGTTCAAGAGGATGTTGGATTGTTTGTAGGCCTTGTGTCTTCGAGCATCTTTCGCGAACTTCCGCTTAATGTGCGAGTGTCGGACTCTAGAATAATGGTCTTACTTTTCGGAGGTTGGAATCCATTGGATGGAGTTTTCTTGGGTGACTATATGTGTTGCCATTCATCCGTTTGCAAAGTCTAGTCCTCCGTTATCTCTCAGTGATTCTTAGGCAACACATTATTCGATCGGTCTAGTCAATAAATAACTCTTCGTAACTGGCTTATTTGATTTAATAATAATAATAATAATAAAAAAGTTGACTATATAGGATAAGAAATGGTATTTATAAAAAGTTACTAGTTTATTAAATCTAGGCATATAGACTGGAAGGACATCGGAATTCCGGTTCCTTCCAGTCGCTACTTACATGTTGAAGTATTTCTTCCGTCGTTGATGGGGAACGGAATAACGACTTCTGTACATCTAGCGGAAGGCAACGGAATGGCGCGGAAGTCCTTCCTTCCGGTCGTCTAACAAGTTTTAATTTTTTTAACCCCTCATTTTTATTTTCCTATAAATTTCACCCTCATTCATAATAGTTCTTCACACCTCACAAATACAATCTTCTATTACTCAAAATCTCCTAATATCTTCTCAGATATTCATTTATATTATATATTTTTCATAAATATTTTTCGTATGTATTTTTCATATGTAATTTTCAAATATATTTTTAGCATATATTTTAAATTAAGAAAATGTCTGAATCTCAATACGTTAATCTTTATTTCTCAATTTTACATTTTAGTCCTTATTTAAAAAATACTAGATTTTAATCCTTTGCCGTTTCCTACCAAATGCCCAGATTTATAGTTTATTAAATAGATGCTGGAAATAATCAGTCTAGGAGGGAATGAAACAGTAGCCGTGAGTCGCTCAGCGTTCTGGCTGGGCGAGACTAGCTCTCTTGAACTTCCCATTTTTTTTTTCTTCAGAAAAACGTAGAGGCATATCACTAAAATGCAAAATGTTTCTCAAGTAGCAATTCAACTTTTAAATTAACAGTTAGATTTACAATATTCAGATTAACTATAAGCGTTTATCAGCATTCACGGTCAACATAAGTGTTTGCCTTTCTATCTATCGTAATGAACTAAAAAAGGCAACAAAACCATACAATTAGACCCCAAAAGAGAGAGAGAGTAGTGCACTTCTGTTCTAAAGTTATCTCACCAATGAAGTTTCCTCAGCTTCCTCACAAGCCACTTCCTTCTGAGCTTCACATCCAAAGCCATGAAAGTTTTGGCCTTGTTTTCGTCCTCGAGAAGATCACAAGCGTCCAACACAAAGTCACTGTCCATATCCAGCAAGGCCTGCACCGCTTTGACTATGCTCTTGATCGGCACCGCCGTGATCTCCACGGCTTCGTTGTTCCCACGAGGCCTCTCCGAACCAGAGACACTCCCGAAGTCAACCTTCTTTTTCTTCTTCTGAGGCCTTGAAACCTCTCCTTCGTCCAAATCTTGATCGCACGAGCCAGATAGACTCACAAATTCAGGCTTCTTTTTCTTCTTCTGAGGCATTGAATCCTCTCCTTTCTCGTCCGGATCCGGATCGCAAATCTTGCGCAAGTCTTTGAAATAAGGGTAGGGATGGTTTCGGATTTGTCGTGCATCCTGTATCGTGAAAGAAAATTGAATGAAAATGAAAATAAGAAGTCACATAAAATAAGAAGGAAATGGAATATAGTTATTTTTTTACCAATTAGAGTAGATCTAGTTTGTGTACAATTTTACAATCTTATCCATTTATTTCAATTAAAAGGTGGAAAATCGTAGGTCCAACTTTTTCCTTCTAAAGTTGAAAGATAAATAGTGAGTCCTAAGCTCTATTTTAATCTATCATATTTACCTTCCTACCAAAAAACTTGAAATCTAAATTCCCACCCTTAAATTCCGGAATCTTGATAATCTGTCAAATTTTGTCTAATTTAGCTTATCTCTCCAATCATATCACGATGAGACATGTAATCAGACGAAAAGGAGTACAGAGGATCTGAATTCCAAATTTCTACATTTTATTCCATCTCCCGCTTTTCTATTATTGTACCATAAGGTAAAAAAAAATAATTAAATTAAAAAAAGGACTTAGTTACCCTCATGAAATCTCGCCAGACAGAAACGGAGGCAGTGACCTTCTGGCTGGAATCGTCCCAAGTGAAGCCATCGAATTCGAGCAGCTTCGTGCCGAGGTTGTATTGCCTCTTCATCACCTTGTACCGATTCTTGACTTTTTCAAAGGTTTCAGGGCAATCAACGAGCTCGTACTCCCCGGCCAGAGATTGGAAGATATCCTGCCATGCTTTCTCACTAAAGTCTCCATTGACCATCTCTCCCTTCTCAACCTCTCTCAGCATTTCATCCACGAAGTCCCGCTCCATCTCATCATACCAATAAACCTCTCTCCGATATTTTGACCTATGCTCATAAAATGCTTCATCGCGGATTTCCTCCTCCGACTCCTCCTCTTCGTGGTTGTCATGAAGAGCGAGCGATGATGATTCCTCATCTAATTTTGATATCAACATTATGATCATCGCTAGTTTTTCTATTACACAATGCAACAGCGAGTAATAAAACAATATATTTGAGACCTCTTTCTTTACCTGTCTTCTCCGGGATTTTTGGTACAAATTCGTAAAGAAAACACAGATCATTGTAGTAAGGAATAGTCTTGGTTCGGAATGGACGAGCATCTCGGTGTTCCTGAAAATGAATTCAAAACAGAAAGTCCATATATCAGTCCTTGTAACTGGTCTATCAGAACTAGTTGAAGTTTATCATAACTAAACTAAACATAAATGTTGAAGAAAAACAAAAACCTAAGGGCTAAGACCCTTTCTTTTCTCCCCGGACTGAGACCGTAAACCCACCTCGAAAACTTAGAGCAAATTATATAATGAATCAAAATGTTTTCTGAATCAAAATGAATATATATATATATATATATATATATATATATATATATAAATATATATATATATATAAATATATATATATATATATAGAAGAAGAAGAACCTTGATATATTCATCCCAGACATGATCTTCAGCGACAACCATATGTTTAGTCTCATCCCAGGTAAAGCCGGTCTGGTTCAACAAATTCTTGACAGCACTGTACCATGCCCTGAGAGTCCATCGCCGGCTCTTGAACGCGTCCATCGAGTACTGAACCTCAAACCTATGGCTGAACTTAGATTCCATATATCCCCAAGCCCCCCTATCCAACGACTGGTCGTTCCGTTCCTTGGCTTGCTCCAACATCAATTCCACGAAGTAACTGTCCTTTTCTGGAGTCCAAGCAGCTCTTGATTCGCTTACTCCCCATCTTCCAAACATCCCTAACTCTAATTCCTCAGCAGATTAATTCGAACACCGATGCATATATTATTGATTGAAAAATAAAATAAAGGGTAGGAATTAGAGAGTAAATGCTCACTGAACAGAGCGAGGAGTTGTAAAGAATGGGCGGGATAGGGATTTCCCTAATGGCGGGAAATGAAGAATATATATTACTCAAAAGGCCAACCCCTAATCCGACGGGCCCAATAGACTAAAGTCTTACCTCCTGGCCCGATATATCAATGGACGAATCTATGCTCCGTTTGAAACTCAGAAAAAAGGAGTGAAAGTGAAAATATAAGGAAAAATGAATATATGAGGAAAAACAAGAGGAAAAATTAAAATTCTAGATTGTATTTGGAAGTCGTGAAAAATATGAGGGAAAAATGAGGGGAAAGTAAGAAAGATACAAACAAACGTGGTCCCCACATGAACAAATTTGGAGAGATTTTCATTTTTCATCTAATTTTCTAGGGAAAATAGAATCTTCATTTTAGTTATATATTTTCTCTCTCATTTTCCCTCCAACTTTCATTTTCACACTATTTTCTCTCATTCCAAACAATCAAAGGAAAATATGAGAGATTCCATTTTTTCAAGTTTCAAACGGAGCCTTAATAACTCATTTCTCATAATCAACTAAAATATTAATTTGGCCAATTCTATTACGGGGCCCATTGTACTAAACTACTAATACGAAAACCCTCCTTTCTTCTCTCTTATTTCCCCTCTTTTCTGATGGTTCATTCTCTCCTTCATTCTCATGTTTCATTTCAAATGCTCCCTCTTTCCTAAACCCAAAAACAAAAAGCTCGCTCATCAATCACCACATCGTCATCTTCACTTGACCACCACACCAATGAATGCCGCAAACGCCATCTCAATTTCACCCAAATTTCTAGGGTTTCATATTTGAGAGTTTCAACAATGGCTCGTACCGAAGAGAAAGCCCAGTCTTTGCTGAACCGCTTCATCATGATGAAGGCGGAGAAGAAGTCCACAAACCCAACATAGAGATCTGAGATTTCCACTCGAAGAGCAGAAGAATTAGAAATAATAAAAAAAATCCCTAAGGTTCATGGCCGTTTCGGCTCGATTCCTCTTCAACTTCGTCGCGGCTGCTCTCTTCTCTCGACCCCTCACATAAATCCAATCCATTGAGATCCGGGACGATGATCGACTGATAAACCTGCTGAACGAGTTCAGATTCCTAATACGGGACGTTCATGATTTGTTGAAATTTATTGATTCGCCTGTTGTATTTACATGGTGTTGACAAATTATGTATGAACTCGCCTTTTGTATTTACATGATAGAAAATAAATGTAGAGTCTAGAGTAACTAATTTCATGTTCAGCTCAAATTGTATAGACTTGTAGAGCAACTTGTCATTTGTTAATTATATGTCAACAAATCATGTTGATTGTTGACATATATGTCAACAAATCATGTAATTTGTTGACATATAAATGGGTACATAGACTTAAAATTGTTTGACATATTGATATGTAGACTTGAGTGTGTATAATTGTGAATATTATTCTCTAAAGACAAACTCAAGTAAATATGTAAAAATATGAAAATTATGTCAACAAATCGTGTAATTTCTTGACATATATATATCAATAGATTGTGTCATTTGTTGACATGTCAACAAATTGTGTCATTTGTTAATGTATATATGTTGACAAATTGTGTCTATATCAAACAAGCCCAAATTTGTTGTCAAATTGTTTTACTAATATAATTGGTCAAATTAGCATTTGGTCGTATTATGTTCATTATTTCATGTCAGATTTAATCTCATTACAGAATTTTGAGGCCCATCTCTATAAATTAAAATCGACACTTTTCCCTTACGAATTTGTCGAGATTGCTTTAAGGTGATATTGTGAGGTAAGTCGAGACAAGTTTTTGGTCTTCTATAGTATATATGCAAATCAAGATATAAGTGCTTGAGTGAGGAATATATGATGGAGGTTAGAGAAGCGGAAGAAGAAGGCTCTATTTGGGTTTTCCAAATACATAATGTGTTTTCTAGCTGAAAAAGAGGCATTAATCAAGAGTGTAGCTTAATCTTTACCGAGCTATACGGTGAGTGTTTTCGATACATGGAGAGGCTTATGTGTAGATTTTGATGGAAATGGTCATTGAAGTCAAAATGGTTACACTAGATGAGTTAGGCAATGCCAACAATTCACAAATCGAAGGGGTGGAATAATGGTTTATAATTTGAGATATATTGACCTAGTACTACTCAAAGTAAGGATATAGGTTATTAAATAGAGAATGATCTTTGGCAGTGAGGATATTCAAGGCGAGATACTACTACCATGCGTCGCCGATGATGAACTCCGACCACCAATTCTCCGACAGGACAACGACACCGCCGCCGGCGCCGCTCTCGAGGAAGTCGAGCCGGCACACTCTGAGCGGCGCGTCTCCCGGGAAGGGCAATAAAGGAAATAATAGTAATACAATAATTCTCATATAAGGAAGTCGCGGAGCTCTCAACTGAAGTTCGAGCTCGATGAGGTCATGAGTGGCGCGGTGCTGAGCCGAGCCAGCAGCACCAGCCTCGAACTCTCTTTCTCCTTCATCACAAATTATTATTTTTTTATTTTTTATATTAATATATATGCATATAAATAAAATACCCTCTCTCATTGAGGATGAATAATTTTTTTTTAAAAAAGGAAATGGTATTGTTTTCGTTTGGATCGAGTTTACTACCTATTCTTTTTTTTTTTTACGTTGCTACCTAATCCAATTGTATGGTCCAAATTTAACTGTTATAAAAAAATAAGTTATGTTGTAATTATTTTGTTAAAAAAAGAATGAGAAATTAAATAGAATGAAAAACAAATAAAATGAATTACAACAAAGAGGTCAACCATGCCAAAATACAAAGAGGAAATTCGAAATTAAAAAACCCTAAATCTCCAAATGTCGACGATGGACGAAGAGTCAGAACCAGTCGACGTTGAGATGTCAAGGTTGAAGAGAAGAGTATCACGACCATGGAGAGCACAAAGCTGATATGCGGAACACAAATCACCCTCAACAATGGTAGGCCGCTGTCAACGAGGTCTGTAACGACGTCAAATGTGAGGTTGAAGACACTGATGGACATAGGGATGAGAGTGACCTTGAAAGCTTTCAAAGCGATGACGACGACGGTCATACGTGGAAGATGAGCAGGGAGTTCAACCCCGAGGAAATCTAGAAAATTTCAAGTTCACACTAGGTATGAAATTTCCCACAATGGACCATCTGAGGAATATTTTGATAGATGAGTTCATAAAAGCCGATAGTGAATTTCAATATTGTTTTAACGACCAGAATCGAATCAGAGCCAAATACCGAGGGACGGGGTGCAAATGGGTTTGTATGCCAAGGTTCTGAATTCGGACAAGAAGACAGTGAAGATTAATACTCTATTTGATAAGCACGAGTGTAGGATTGTCTTCGATAATAAGCATTTGACAAGTACGTGGCTTGCCAATCACTTCTTGGACCACTTCATACTCAACCCGAATTTGGACTATCAAAACTTTAAGAAATTAAGTTCTGCAATGTGTCCAAGAATGTGTTCTATAGAGCAAAGAAGGCAGCAAGAGACGTTTTAGAAGGATCAGTGAAGGACCAGTACCCGATTCTCGATGATTACTGCAAGCAACTACCTGCAACAAATCTTGGTACCACGGCTCTATTGAAAATAACTCTGGTTGGTGATAAAAAGGTTTTTGAGAGTTTACATTTGCTTGAAAGCGTGCAAGGACGGATTCAATAAGGGTTGCAGGTCCTTGATCTGTTTTGATGGGTGTTTTTTAAAGAGCTATTGGAAAGGTATGTTACTGGTTGCTGTGGGTATCGATCCGAATAATGCTCAGTTTCCAATTGTGTTTGCTGTAGTGGAGAAAGAAAATACACAAACGTGGACCTAGATTATGATACTTCTGAGTGAAGATCCTCAGATTATGAACCCGAGCGGATTCACGATGATGAGTGATCAGCAAAAAGTTTAGAAAAGGCTGCCTCTGATGTGCTTCTAGGAGCTGAATTCAAGTTTTGTGTTAGGCATCTACACCCAAACTTTAAGGCCAATACAACATGATTTTAATGCAAGATCATCTTGTATGAGCATCTTCATTGGATTTCGAATCAACTAGAACCATGGCTTTTCAAGAACAAAGGTAAAGGTTGATCTTATTCACAGGTGCGGAGATTATTCAGTTGTTAACGTGGTAGAAAAAATAACCGCCGAAAATCATAGATTCAGAGAATTTGATAGAGCAGGAGGTAAATGAACGAGAGGTCTTTACAGATAATGAAGTATTGAAAAAGGTAACTGTCAACTTCCTTGGTAGATTTTTAAAACACTAAATACCAGGTGATTCCATCCTGGATTTTTTCTTAAGCAACTATTGTAGGCATGTGCAAAGGAGACCACAGAGATAGAGTTCAAAAAGAGATTGCAAATGCTTAAAGATGAAGATGTGAGGGCACATGACTGGCTAGTGCAAAAGAATCCAAAGGAGTATAGCAAATCACATTTCAGAGTCAATATGAAATGTGATATGCTAGTGAACAACCTTTGTGAAAGCTTCAATTTAGCCATATTGCCTGCAAGAGACAAGCTGATCGTCACACTCTTGGAGAAAACCAGGTTCTGGTTGATGTGTAGGTTTGAAACAAAGAGATGTGATGTTCAAAAGTGGCGATAACCAATGGGAGGAAGGATAATGGAATTGATTGAGAAATACAAGAACACTGCTCGGTATTGTCAATGCACATTTGCTGGTAATGCAAAGTTGTAGGTAATGCAATTTGATAAGATTTTATAGCTTTAATTGTTTATGATTTTATATGGATTTTGTTAAGATTTTATAGCCTTATTTGTTTATGACTTTATATGGATTTTGTTAAGATTTTATAACTTTATTTGTTTTTGATTTATTCGTTTCTATTTTGTTAAGGTAGATTATTTGGAACAAAGTCATTTGTGGTTGATTTGAGGTCAAGAACTTGCACATGCCAATCTTTTGAGCTTAATGGCATACCATGCCCATATGCCTTGGCGTGTATATGGTCATCGGGTTTGGAAAAAAATGGACTACATCGATGATTGGTATAAGAAAGACGCGTATGTGGCAGCATACATTGGCATAATTTAACCAATGACCAGTCCCGATAAATGACCGGATCCTGGCCTCAACCCTATTAAACCACCACCAGAGATTTCATTGCCAGGTATACCAAAGAAGAAAAGAAATAAACACCAAGACGTACCACCTCCAGGATTTGGTCCACCTCCTCCTACAAAACACTTTAGGAAGGGCCAAGTGAATCATTGCAGCAGGTGTGGCCAAATAGGACATTCACGAGTCACTTGTCAAAATCCAGTTTCTGAACAGGTTTGTTTCTGTTTTATATGGATTAATGTTTTTGTTATTGAATTGTCTTATTAAGTTTCTAACCAACATATGACAGGTCACACAAGGAAGAAAGAGAGGAAGACCAAAGAAGGATAACCACTAGTACAAAAAAGACCTTTGGGTGCGACTTTTTTCGCACCCAAAAGTCAATTTTCGCACCCAAAGATATCTTTAGGTGCGACTTTGGGTGCGACTTTTCCGCACCCGAAAGTCCGCACCTAAAAGTCTTGGGTGCGAAAAGTGGCACCCAAAAGTCTTGACTTTCGGGTGCGACATTTAGGTGCGACTTTCCGCACCTAAAGTCGCACCTAAAAAATCACCAAAAATAAAAAAAATGGCGACTTTCGGGTTTGTTCTTATCTCCGTCGCCGCTCCTCGCCTCAGATAAGAACAAACCCGAAAGTCGCACACACACATATACACACACACACACACACTCACCCCACACACACGGTCAAACCCAAAAATCAAAACCAACGATCCATTGTAAACACAATTTTGAGCATAATTTCAATATGAGAACACTCCAAATCACCAACAATCATGAAAAAACCCCCAAATCAAACCCTAGAATCCAGAATAAAAATTGGGGGCTGAGGGGCTGGTTGGAGGCTCGGGACTGGTCGGAGGGGCTGGTCGGAGGGGCTGCAGCGGAGGGGTTGGTCGGAGGGGCTGGTCGGAGGCTGAGAGAGAGAAAGAGAGTCTGTGTGTTAGAGAGAAGGGGGAGAGACAAAGTGAGGATGAGAATCTAAGAGTGAGAGGAAGGGATTACCTAACTGGAGAGAGAGATCACGACGACGGAGCTCGGAGTGGTGGCGGCGGTCAGAGAATTTGTAGGAGAGAAATCGGAGAGAGAGAGGCGAAATGAAATGTTTTGGCTCGGATAGAATGAAAACCGAGCAGAAATTTGATTTATATAAAACTTTGAATTTGGGTGCTACTTTGTCGCACCCAATGACACTGTTGGGTGCGACAAAGTCGCACCCAAAGACCTGTGTCAGTACTTTTAGGTGCGAAAAGTCGCACCCAATGATTTTTGTAAAAAGAAAGGGAAAATTTGGCCGCGGAAAAATTTTGACTTTTGGGTGCGACTTTTCGCACCCAAAAGGTCCAATGGGCGCGAAAAGTCACACCCAATGATTTGACTGTTCAAAATTTATAAAAAGGGGGGAACAAGACCACTTAAAACATTTGGACTTTTGGGCGACTTTGTCGCACCCAAAAGTTAACCTTGATTTTTAGGTGCGACCAACGGTATTAATGAACTTTTGGGTGCGACTTTTCGCACCCAAATTTAAAAAAATCGGCGAAATTTTTTAGTTGCTTCAATGTCTTTTGGATGAGACTTTTCGCATCCGAAAGTCTTTTTTGGTGCGACTTTTAGGTGCGAAAAGTCGCACACAAAAGTCATCCGCACCGGAAAACTGTATGTGTAGTAGTGAACCCCACAGTCGAGATTATGAAAAGAAGATATCGGAGGAACATGCAAAAAGCAAGGGCAAAAGAGTCGCAACCAAGCTCTTCATAGCCTATCTTAATTTTGCAAAACAGCTTAGTTTATGCCTTTATAGTTTAGGCCTACTTTTGTTGCTTTAAATGTATATATTAAGGCCTCTTTTTGGTACAATTTTGTGGCTATTAATGTCAATATCTTGCCTTGTTTTTGGTAAACAGTTTGTGGCTGTTAATGCCTATTATGAACGTGATTATAAATTGTAATGGCTTGTTTGATTTTGATACAATTATTAGACTATAAAATATCATAACCTTTTTCTCATTGCAAAACAAGCAATCTAAGCTTTTCTGATTACAACACAAGCACATACAAATCACCAAAACACTAGTTCAAACAACGATACATGATTCTTAAAGGGTGCGAAATCTGTGAGTTTATTTCTTGGGACATTTTAGGAAAGCTCATCAGACTTTCAAATCTCGATCTAAGCTACTGCAGAAAGCTCTGCGGTTTCCCCGAGAGCATCAATTCGAAAGTACTTAAAACTTTTTACCTTCAAGGTTGTCGTAACCTCATGACCATGTTGTGGATAGAGAGCACGAGTCTAGTGACCTTGTATTTATCTTCGACTCCAATAGCGGGCATGCCATCGTCGATTGGTTACATAAACATTATCTCCAACCTGATCCTCAGTCACTGCAACAAGTCGTGAGTCTCCCCCAATGCATATCTCAACTGCACCTCTTGAAAACCCTTGATTTGCGTGGCTGCCAAAGCCTCAACCAGTTTCCAGATCTTCCAATACACATCGTGGAGTTGTTTATTGAGGGTTCGGAGGTGAAAGAAGTTCCTTCGTCATCGATCGAGGATCACTCTCGTCTTTGTGAAGTCTCGCTTTTCTGTTGCAAAAATCCGGAGAGCTTGCCAGAGAGCATACTTGATCTGGCGTCTCTCATCTCTCTCAGTTTGAGCAAATGTTGTGCACTGATGAACCTTCCAGAGATCACAAAAACAAACACTATCCTGCAAACGCTTACTCAGGACCAAACGGGGATCACGTGATTTCCGTTGTCGATTGGGAATCTAACAAATCTAGACATGAGCGGCTGTCGAAACCTCGAGTTTGTGGGGAACTTGTGTGGTTCTCAGTTGACACATCATGACCTTAGGAATTGTGTGAAAATCCGAAATTTACCAGAGCTTCCGTTCACTCTCACAAACCTCGACATAGCGGGATGCGAATCCATAGAGGAAGTGGGGATTGTTTCGTCCGGACTAGGACTCTCTGAAATAACCATAAATAAATTTTGGGATCGTTCTCGCAAAATTACGTTTGGCACAATCGATTCAATGGACTTAATCAAGTGCTTGTATTTGAACTGGCGCTCACAAGACAACATTATAACACCATTCCAACTCAAAGTCTTGCACATGTGAGGTATCCCCCTCTTTTTCCCGTATTCATTTGTCTGATTTATCCACAAGAAAGAAAAAAAAATAAACGAGTACTGAAGTATCCTAAAAATTATTAATTGAATTTTAAACAGAGTACCTGGTCTAGGTCATATAATGCCTTTTTATTATTTCATTTAATAACCTAAAATGTTACATCCCTCCTGGTTGAAATACCCCTTTTGGTGACAGTGTGCCTCCCAGGGAGTAACATTCTGAATTGGTTCGAGTTACAGTGCGAAGATTCGGGAACGAGTTTGATTACGGTTTCGTGTAATGGGATTCGCGTTGTGCAGCATCGTGTCTTGAAGGACTACCAAAGCGCTCCAACAATGTGCTGGGTCCACATCTTGCGCGCTCGGGACATGAAGGATCTGGGGTCTCATCGACGATCACAAGATTGGTAGCCCCTCTTATGCCGATCCGCTTGAGTCGAGCACGGTTATTGTAAACGATGATATTCGTGGCGGTCAGAGTTCGAGCTCAACAATTTGGCAAATGGTTTGCTCAGCTTGGAGTACTGCCATTTTACTTTGTTGCTCTCCCATGGCCATAGACACGCATTTGGAACACTAAGTGTGTGTTTGGTTGTCCATTCAAAAAGTGTTTTTAACTTTTTCAGTTAAAAAAATAGTAAAGTAAAAGTGAATTTGGTGTTTAGTTAAAATTTTTGGAAATTTTTTTTAAAAAATTTGGAAGTTGTTTTGAAAAAAGGTAAAGGAAATTGAAAACAAGACAAAGGTGTTTTCCGAAATTATTTTCTCGCGTGTACTCTGTCATTCTTCTATACTCTTCTTCTTTCTTCTTAGCCGCCTGAAACAAAGAAAAAAAAACGCAGAAGAGAACGAAGGAAAGAGAGAAAGACCGAGGGAAAGGAAAGAAGAGAGAGAGAGACCGAGAGGGAAGAAGAGAGGGATAGAGAACGAAGCAGGAGCAGAAGCGACAGCTTCGTCTTTCCGGAGTCGCGCGCGTGAAGAGACGGCCGAGAGAGATCCCGGACGAGCTAACCCAGCCGTCTCTCACGTGAACCGCCGCCGTGGAACGAACCCGAGCGCGCGACCACCGAGCCTCATCGAGGGCGCGACCGCCGTGAAGGCTGAGCCGCCGCGAGTTGGAGAGGACGCCGGCGAGTGAGAAGGTGAACGCCTGAGGGATTCAATTCCTCCAGAAACGAGGTGAGGTTTTTTTTTCCCGAATTGAAATTCAAGATGTTAGGGTTTGAGGTTTTGGATTTGGGGCTTTTCTTAATCCGAGTTGTTTATGAGCAATTGATTGAGGTTAATGGTTGGTGGAGCTTGATAATCGATGTTGATGATTTGAAATGAAGAAATTGAACTCGAATTTGGTTAGGTTTTGTTGTTATAGCCGTGTGCTTGGCTGTGTGTTTATTGTGGCCGTGTGCTTGATAATCCGAATTTTGTCTTGGCTGTGTGTTTGTTGTGGCTGTGGGCTTGATTTTGGCTGTGTGTTTCGGTTTGACTATGTTGTCATGATCTCTGAGCCTCGGGTTGGTTATTGTGTGTGAACGTTTTTGTGTGTTAGCGTTTAGTTACTTGGATTCGGGTTATGTTTACTTGAATTGGTTCGGGTTTGAGATGTCGGGTTTTGGATTTTGGAATTGATACGAGTTTGAAATTGTGAAATTGACTCGTTATCGGATTCGATGACTTGATTACAGATTTGGACGAATGAGCAGGAACCGACAGAGTCGAACCGGCAGAGTCGAAGGCAACGAATCCGGAGTTTGAAATTTTCAAGAAAAGAGTTATCGTAGTTAAAGCTCGATAAACTCGTGAGTTTTATAAATCGCTTAGTGCGTTTAAATGCTCTTGGATTTGATTATGTGATGTATTTCCTGTATTTACATAAATAATTTTCATGTACCAAACAGTTTTCACTTTTCATTTTTTCAAAAAAAAAAAAGTGAAAAGTGTACCAAACAGTTTTTCCAGTTTTTTCAATTTCTCAAAAACAAAAATGAAAACTGTACCAAACAGCTTTTTGAAAACAACTACAAAACAGTTTTTCAGTACAACTACAAAAATTAGAAAACAGAAAACAAAAAACAGTTTGAGTTAACTACCAAACGCAACCTAATATATTGTGTTTTTTTTTTTATTATTGTGGCCGGAATAAGTTTGTTATTTTTTAGTTGTACTCCAAAAGTTCAACCAAAAAATTTTTTTTTGCCTTTTAAATGATTGTGTTGAAAGGATAAAGAAAGAGAGAATCGGAGAAGAGAGAGAGTGTTCCGAGACTTTGAATATTTCTTATGTTTGATATGAACTTGTATCACCTATTTATACATATGGTGGATACGAGAGAGAGTGTAATAAATACATGTAATAATTCTATCTAGGAAATAGAAAGTAATAAATGTTACACAGAAAATAAGACATAGAAAATAGATGACAAATAAATTAACACGATTTCCCATGTGATGAGTTCCAAGGAGAGAGGACTTCCGAGGCACGCTTGTCAGGAGCTGGCGAAGTGACGAGCTGACGAGCTGACGAAGTGGCGAGCTGACGAAGTGACGAGCTAGCGAAGTGACGAGCTGGTGAAGTGGCGATCTGTCGAACTGACGATCTCGATTTCAACACTCCCCCTCAAGCTTGACTGTATATGTTGAGGATGTCAAGCTTGCTACATAGCTCGGAGAAGGTTGCTCGAGGAAGGGCTTTGGTGAGAATGTTGGCGAGCTGATGACCTGATGGAACGTATTCCATATCGATTATTTTTTCTTCAATCTTTTCACTGATGAAGTATCGGTCGATCTCGATATGTTTTGTTCTGTCATGATGGACTGGATTTTTGTCTATTCTGAGAGCAGCTTGATTATCGCAAAAGAGCTTGATTGGACCTTCGATGATGATCTTGAGGTCGTCGAGAACTCTCTTCAGCCAGATGCCTTCACATACTCCGCTTGCTAAAGACCTGAGCTCGGCTTCAGCACTACTTCTTGAGACAACGGACTGCTTCTTGCTTCGCCAGGTAACAAGATTTCCCCAGACGTATGTGCACATGCCTGATGTTGATCGTCTGTCTGGAACATATCCGGCCCAGTCCGCATCTGTGAACACTTCGACACCTCGACTTCGTGTTTTCTTGAAGGAGAGACCAGTCCCTGGGGCAGCTTTGAGGTATTGGAGAATCCTCATGACTGCGTCCATGTGAGTTTCCGAGGGATTACTCATGAATCGACTTACCATACTCACTGCGAATCCAATATCTGGTCTCGTGTGAGTTAGGTAGATGAGTTTTCCTACAAGCTGCTGAAATCTTTCTTTGTCGGTGGCGGCCTCGGTGGTGCGAGCTAGAACTTTCACATTGGCATCTATCGGAGTGTCAACTGGTTTACAGCCAAGCATGCTAGTTTCTTTGAGGAGATCCAACGTGTACTTGCGCTGGGAAACAGAGATGCCCTTTTCTGATCGAGCTACCTCCATGCCGAGGAAGTATCGTAGGCTGTCGAGGTCCTTGACTTCGAACTCAGATGACAAAGTTTGCTTCAGTCTCCTGATCTCTTCTAGGTCTTCTCCGGTGATGACTATGTCGTCCACATACACACTCAGGATGGTGTGCTTGCCTTGTGTTGAGATCTTTGAGAAGAGTGTTGGATCGGCTTGACTCTGCTCGTAGTCGCAACGCTTGAGCACATTGGTGAATTTTTCGAACCATGCTCGAGGGGACTGTTTTAGACCGTATAGAGACTTCTTGAGTTTGCAGACTTTGTTGGCTCCTTGATCATTGTCAAATCCCGGTGGGAGTTGCATGTAGACTTCCTCTTCCAGTTCGCCATTTAGAAACCCATT
Organism: Urtica dioica subsp. dioica; assembly: GCF_054948205.1. NCBI lineage: Eukaryota > Viridiplantae > Streptophyta > Magnoliopsida > Rosales > Urticaceae > Urtica > Urtica dioica. The sequence continues at coordinate 41,332,976 of NC_142763.1, forward strand.
CTTCACATCGAGCTGAATGAGAGGCCAATCTAAGTTGGCTGCTAGTGAAAGGAGGATTCTGATGGTATTGAACTTCCCAACTGGAGCGAACGTCTCTTGATAATCAATGCCATATGCTTGAGTGTACCCTTTCGCGACAAGGCGGGCTTTGTATCTCTCCACTGTCCCATCTGGATTGTGTTTGATGGTAAAGAGCCATCTACATCCAACAGTTTGCTTGCCTGGTGGTAGCTCGACTATATCCCACGTATCATTCTGTTCGAGGGCTTGGATCTCGGCATGACTCAAATCTCGCCACTCAGGACTTTGAAGGGCTTCCTCGATGGATTGTGGCACTTTACCTTCATCTAACTTCGCCACATAGGCTTGGTAGCTCGTAGATAGGTTCCCATAATACACGTAATCCTCTATTCTGTATTGACCACACGACCGAGCAGGTTTTCTCAATGCAATTGGTAAGTCTGGAGATGAGATGTTACCTTGTTCAATAGTGTCATGGTTCAGGTTCGGAGAGAAATTTTGTTCGCGAGCTTGTTCCGGACTCTGGGTGATGTTCAGTTCGCATGGAGAGGGTTCAGAGGCTTGCGAGCTGGGGATCAGAGTCGGACTGGGCGAGCTGGGAATTTCTTGAACAGGTGAGGTCGGACTGTGGGGCGAGCTGGGAATTTCTTGAACAGATGAGGTCGGATTTGGGAGCGAACTAGGTGGACTAAGTGGTGAGGTGAATTCTGGGTTTATGATGAGCCAATTTGGGAAGTCATCTCCATTATTCTCCCCCTGACGAGCTGAATTGGCGAAGTAAGGACTTAACTCATGAAATGATACATCCATGGAGACTATGAATTTACGGGACCGGGGTTCATAGCATTTGTAGCCTTTCTGAGTTGCTGAATAGCCAAGGAAGATGCACTTGAGAGATTTTGGATCAAGTTTACCTTGGTCATAAGAATGGGTGAAGACTGTACATCCGAATACTTTCGCAGGTAGAGTTGAGATGAGTCGAGAGTGAGCGTATGACTCTAGAAGGACTTGGGATGGGATTTTGTAGCCAAGGACACGAGATGGCATTCTGTTTATGAGGTAGGTGGCTGTGAGGACTGCTTCTCCCCAAAAATGAGATGGAACTTTTGAGGAGAACATGATGGCTCGAGCGACCTCGAGTATGTGTCGATTTTTCCTTTTGGCTACCCCATTTTGTTGTGGGATGTGAACGCACGAGCTGGAGTGAATTATGCCATGTGTTTTGAAGAAATGGCCGAGCTCGGAATTAAAGTAGTCTCGGGCGTTGTCGGTGTGGACAATTTGGATGGAGGTGTCGAACTGTGTTTGGACCATTTTGTGAAAGATTTTGAATAGGTTGGATGTTTCGGATTTTTGTTTCATCATGTATATCCAACTGAGTCTAGTGTGGTCGTCAACAAAGAGAAGAAACCATCGAACTCCAGTGATATTGGGAATTTTTTAGGGTCCCCATATATCACTGTGAATTGTGGAAAATGGGCGAGATGGTTTATACGAGGTGGAGTGATATGAACTTCGAGTATGTTTAGCGAACTCACACATGTCACACTGAATGGAATTGATATTTTTATTGATAAACAAAGAAGGAAATAGTCTTTTGAGATACATGAAATTTGGATGTCCTAGTCTAAGGTGATTGAGCATGATCTCTTTGTACTGGGGTGATTGTTGGGCGAGCTGACACATGGCGGACTGATCTGACTTGATGACATAGAGTCCGGTACTCAGCTCGGCATTACCAATCTGTCTCCCCGTGACCTGTTCCTGAAACACACATGAACTTTCATCAAAAATAGTTCGGCACTTAGAGTCTTTGTTGATCTTATGCACAGATAAGAGATTGCATTGTAATTGGGGAACAAAGAACACCGATTCTAGCCTCATAGACTTCGTCAAGACCACGGTGCCAACACCAGTGACTTGAGTTTTGGCTCCGTTGGCGATGGTGACTGATATGCTTCTATTACAAACGGAGTTGTGAATAGACTTCGATTACCAGTCATATGATCAGAGGCACCGGAGTCGACAATCCATGCTGTGGGATTCTCTGAGCTTACATTGAGGGCTCTAGGAGAGTTACCTAGAGGACCAATGCTTGAGGTTTCTCCACTGAGTTGGACTTGTTGGACAAGCTTTTGGAGAATAGCGATCTGGTCGTTGTTGAAGGGAGATTCCGAGGTCGAGGTCGAGGTCGAGGCAGCGGACGAAGTGGATACTAAGTTTCCGACTGAGTTCGGATCCTTAGTGTCTCGGGTTGACTTCGAGCTCGGTGGTTTCCCATGTAGCTTCCAGCAGTTTTCTCGGAGGTGTCCAGGTCATCTGCAATGATCGCAGTAGGGGCGAGGTTTGCGAGGTCTCTCTGTTGAGACGCGGGCTGCAAGTACTTCGTCTCCATGCGTGGTGAGGGCGGACGAGTCTGAGGATGAGCCCGGAATTGAGCTCGATTGGATAACTCCCAGCATGAGTTTCCTCCTGCTTTCCTCGTGTCAGACCGCGGAGAAGGCTTCACGGAGAGATGGTAGTGGTTTTGTACTAAGTATCCGACCTCTGACCTCATCAAGGTCTTGGTTGAGACCGGATAGTAGTTTAAACACACGTTTGGTCTCCACTATCCTGCGGTAGAGTTTTGAGTCTTCGGGGCAGGTCCACTGGTGCTGTTCGTAGAGGTCGATCTTCTGCCATAGGTGTGTGAGCGAGCTGAAGAACTGAGTAACAGACATCTCTCCTTGACGTAGGTCGTGGAGAGTGTTCTCAGTCTCAAACAGCTCGGATACATTTTCGGAGTTGGAGAAGATTTCTCTAGCTGCTTGCCGAATTTCTGCTGCCGTTGGGTAAAGGAGGAAGGTTTCCCCGATTTCGGGATGCATAGAGTTTATGAGCCAGGACATCACCATGTTGTTATCTGCCTTCCAACCAAGGATCGAAATACCGTTACCGTTACCGTTCCGAGCTTTCGAATTTACTGGTAACCCCTGGTACCGTAAAGGAATACCGGGGGAAGCAGGAAAAAAAAAGGAAACCGATACCGTTGAACTTACCGTTACCGTAGAGGAATACCGTCAAATACCGTATTTACCGAGGGGAATTCAGAAAAGAAATATACAAAAAAAATATACAAAGTACGTAGGATAAAATTCATAAAATTAAAAATAATGTTGCAAAATAATTTAGATATATAATTTTGCAAACTAATTTTATTGATAATACATGCCCTCAAATTCATTTAATGAAATATGAGTAAAAAAAGAAAAATGTTAGATTTTTTAGAATACTAACAACTTTAACAAAAGCCCAAGCCCACTGAATGAATAATTGCAGTGATGCGTTTTACCATTTGTGAGTTGCACGTGAAGCATCAAAGACATATGTGAATCGTCAGATGCAAACTAATCCAACGATAGAGAATAAAGCTTGGATAAGATATAATGTCTTCTTAACCTAGCTGCTCCTTTGAACAAAAAAATCATAGCCGCTTCAGTAAAAAAAAAAAAACAAAAAAAAAACCTACCTGCAACAAAAAAAAACAGAGTTTCATTAGTTTTGCTTTCTCTCTTCACTTTTGGGAATTCACCTTCGTCGCGTCGGAAAGCTGCGGCACGGCGGGATCCGGGCGGGATTTGGGAAAATTCTCACTTGGTCGCGTCGGAATTTTGAAGATCTAATACCGACGCAAATGAAGTTTTTTTTGGGGGAAACCGGGTATAAAATACCCGGTTTTTTGGTTTTTTTAACTGAACCGGACCGGGAAGTGGGAACCGGGTTTCTCACGGGTTCCCGGTCCGGTTCCCCCGGAATCACCGGAAAATTCCAGTTTTTAAGATTTCGATGCCGGGGAGTTCAAAAACGGGGGAACCGGTCCGGTTCCCGTCCGGTTCCCCCGGGATTTCAATCCTTGCTTCCAACTCTTGAACGCCGGATCTTCGATCTTTGGAGATTTTGCCGCGCCTGTGAGGTAGTCATCTTTACCTCGTCCCGATATGAACATGAGCACGGATTGTGACCACTGTAGGAAGTTGTGACCATTGAGTTTGTGGCTCGTGATATGTTGGGAGAAGGATTCAGATTGAGACTGGAAGGTGGTCGGAGTAGTGTTCATGGTGATTGATTTTCCCTGCTCTGATACTATGTTGAAAGGATAAAGAAAGAGAGAATCGGAGAAGAGAGAGAGTGTTCCGAGACTTTGAATATTTCTTATGTTTGATATTAACTTGTATCACCTATTTATACATATGGTGGATACGAGAGAGAGTGTAATAAATACATGTAATAATTCTATCTAGGAAATAGAAAATAATAAATGTTACACAGAAAATAAGACATAGAAAATAGATGACAAATAAATTAACACAATTTCCCATGTGATGAGTTCCAAGGAGAGAGGACTTCCGAGGCACGCTTGTCAGGAGCTGGCGAAGTGACGAGCTGGCGAAGTGACGAGCTGACGAGCTGACGAAGTGGCGAGCTGACGAAGTGACGAGCTGGCGAAGTGACGAGCTGGTGAAGTGGCGATCTGTCGAACTGACGAGCTCGATTTCAACAGATTGTAAGATCTTAAAATACAGAGGGCACTCTCTATAGAATCCTCTTTAAGGAGAATGATAGTTATAATAGCCTAAAGCAATAACAAAAACTGTAGAATTCCGGGTAAAGACTAGCTTCAGCATACAAAGCCGTACGAGCTGGAGCGAGCTGAGGAGTTGAGCGAGCTGGAGCAAAGCTCGCTGAGGAGTTGAGTGATCTGCGAGTTGAGCGAGCTTCGAGTTAAGCGAGCTTCGAACTGCGAGCTGCGAGCCTTGTTTCGTTTTATTAAAACTCGTTGGTTGTTACCTTTACACGTGTTCCTTTATTATCTGCTATTAGTTAGCCTGTTATTACTTTACCTATTCTTTAGGCATGATTTGCTCCGATATCTTAGTTGTTAAGCTATCGGAATAATAGGCTATTGTTATGGTATTTTAGTTATTGTATTCGTCATTTCCCTGTATAAAAGACTCATTCGAGTATCTGAAATAATATCGAGTATTCCCTCATAAAACACTAGCCTAAATTCTATATGGTATCAGAGCAGTGTTAACCTCGATCCAGAAAATGACTAAATATGGTCAATCACACGCCCTAGCTTCCTCATCCGAAACCCCTTCCCTAAACACCTCCATGGCCGATCAAAACCCTCACACCATCACCAGTCACAAGCTCAATGGCCAAAACTACCTTCAATGGTCTCAGTCTGTCCAAATGTTCATCTGTGGTCGCAGCAAAGACGATCACCTCACCGGAGAAGCCAAAGCCCCGAAGAAAGATGATCCAAAATTCAAAATTTGGAAGGCTGAGAATAGCATGGTCATGTCATGGCTTGTTAATTCTATGATGCCTGAGATAGGTGAAAATTTCTTGCTTTACTCTACTGCATCTGAAATTTGGGAAGCTGCTCGTATCACCTTTTCAGATTCAGAAAACACATCAGAGCTAGTTGAGACAGAAAACCTTCTTCATGACTCAAAACAAGGAGATGCTTCTGTTACTCAATATTATAGCACACTGACAAGATTATGGCAAAGAATCGATGTATATGATCAACACAGGTGGAACTGCCCTGAAGACTCGCTGCTCTATGCAAAGATCTTGGAAACCAAGTGTGTATTCAAGTTCTTATCAGGTCTCACCAAGGAGCTAGACGAGGTCAGAGGGAGAATCTTGAGCATCAAGCCATTGCCAACACTTCGTGAAGCATTTTCAATGGTCAGACATGAAGAAAGCCTTAGAAAGCTCATGATGACTGCACTCCAATCCTCTCCAAGTCCTCGAGATGTCTCTGCCTTGGTAGCTCACGAAGAGTCTCATGCCCTGGCTGCTAAGGCACCCTACAACAAGACCAAGAAAGGAAGACCCTACTGTGAGCACTGCAAGAAGCCAGGACACACACGTGAGACATGCTGGGAGATTCATGGAAAACCTGCAAACTGGAAGCCTTCAAGGTACTCAAGAGACCAGGAGACACAAGCCAATTCAGCATCCTCAAGCCCCTTCAGTCCTGAGCAGCTTGAGATGCTCACATGCCTCATCAAAAAAGCCAGCCAACAAGGTGACTCGCCTACAACTGGACTGATAGATCAAAAAGGTACAATACATGAGGCTATTCAAGCCTTAACAGCATACCATGTGATTACTAATCTCTCAATTGTGTGGATCATGGATTCTGGGGCGTCAGATCACATGTCAAGCAGTTTCCATCTATTCACCAATTATACACCATGTGATGAGAATTTGTATGTCACAATAGCCGATGGATCAAAGGCCTTGGTAGCTGGGATTGGTTCAGTAAAAATCACCAATCAACTCACACTGAGTTATGTATTACATGTACCTAAGTTACACTGCAATTTACTATCTGTTTATAAGGTAAATAAGGACTCATGTTGCCTAACTATCTTTGATGATGTGTCTTGTGAAATTCAGGAAAAGAAATCAGGGATGACGATTGGTAGTGCTGAAATGTGTGGTGGACTCTACCTCATCAAGACAAGCTCCGAGACCAGCAAAATTGCCTCAGCTTCAATCCTCAAAAATAAGTCAGCCTTCTCTCAAGCAGATAGAGATATTATGTTGCATCACTATCGCTTAGGCCACCCTAATTTCATGTACCTCAAGAAAATGTTTCCCAAATTATTCATCAATAAAGATACAAATTTGTTTCAGTGTGATGTGTGTCAACTATCAAAGCATACTCGTAGCTCTTATAACCCTAAGCAATATGTCCCATCAAAACCTTTTTCTGTTTTACATAGTGACATTTGGGGTCCCTCAAGAGTGAAAAATCTAAATGGTGCTAGATGGTTCCTAAACCTCATTGATGACCACACTAGAATAAGTTGGGTATACCTTATGAAAGACAAATCTGAGGCTAGCTCAATCATCATCCAGTTTCACAAAATGATAAAAAACCAGTTCACCACAGACATACAGATTATACATTCAGATAATGCCAAAGATTATTTCAATGCACAACTCAACACTTACTTCCAATCTCAGGGCATCATTCACCTTAGCTCGTGTGTCCAAACACCTCAACAAAATGGCATTGCAGAAAGAAAAAACAGACACCTATTAGAAGTAGCTAGATCCCTTATGTTTACCTCACATGTACCAAAATACCTCTGGGGAGAAGCCATTCTAACTGCCACATACCTCATCAATAGGATGCCCTCAAGAGTCCTAGGATTCAAATCCCCATGTGAGAAACTGAGAGAATCCTTTCCAACAACTAGGCTCATATCCACCATCTCACCTAACGTCTTTGGATGCTCTGTCTTTGTACACACATATGATCACAGCAAATTGGATCCTAGATCCATAAAATGTATCTTCATTGGTTATTCTTCCACTCAAAAGGGATACAAGTGCTACTCACCTCAAAACAAGAAAACCTATATTTCCTATGATGTTACCTTCCATGAGACCACACCATACTATGACTCCTCTGAAGGACTCCTAGAAACCTCAAGCACACCAATCCACCACACTCAGTCCATGCCTACTACCATAAACATCATAGACACCATACCAGATCCACAACAAGAGCCTCACCTCACAGATGAATCTCACCAAGATCAGATGCCACAAGAGACACACATACTTCAGCACTCCTATGAGACATCACCTGATCGATCCTTAATCAACATCACAGATGAATCAAATCAAGGTACCATTAGTCCTGAAATACCTGCAAATAGTACAATTGACAGTGAAACAGGTCTTGATCTTCCCATTGCCTTGAGAAAGCCATCACGAGCATGTGGTCCATACCAGATCGAAGACTTCATCTACTATGGGAATCTCTCCAGCAAGTATCAAGCCTTCCTGACTCAACTGGATCAAGTCACCACACCAAATACAATTCAGGAAGCAATGTCAATCCCTGAATGGAGAAAAGCTGCAATGGAGGAGATAGAAGCCCTAGAGAAAAACAAGACCTGGAGCATTGAGGAACTGCCAAGAGGAAAGAGAACAGTGGGGTGCCGATGGCTGTTCACGGTCAAATACAAGTCAGATGGCTCAATTGAAAGGTACAAAGCTCGACTTGTAGCCAAGGGATATACTCAGTCCTATGGAATTGACTACCAGGAGACATTTGCACCTGTGGCTAAACTAAATACAATCAGGGTCATTATGTCCATTGCATCAAACTTGGATTGTCCATTGTACCAGTTAGATGTCAAAAATGCCTTCCTTAATGGCACTCTTGAGGAAGAAGTGTTCATGGACTTGCCCCCGGGATTTGAAGGTGATCATGAAAGCAAGGTCTGTCACCTCCACAAGTCCATCTATGGACTCAAACAGAGTCCACGAGCCTGGTTTGGGTGCTTCACAAGAGTCCTCACGAGCTGCCAGTTCAGCCAAAGCCATGCAGATCACACCTTGTTCACCAAGCATTCAGCTCAGGGAAAATGTACCATCCTCAGTGTTTATGTGGATGATATAATCCTCACAGGTGATGATGAAGAAGAAATCATGAAGGTCAAACGTGTTCTGGCTACTGAGTTTGAAGTCAAAGATCTTGGAGAGTTGAGGTATTTCCTCGGCATGGAAGTAGCAAGGTCCAAGATTGGAATCTCAGTGTCTCAGATGAAGTACACTGGATCTGCTCAAAGACACAGGTATGCTGGGGTGCAAACCTGCTGAAACTCCAATGGATTCAAATGTGAAGCTACTGAAGAGCAGCACTGAGAAGAGAGTGGATAAGGGTCAATACCAAAGACTTGTTGGGAAGCTTATCTATCTGGCTCACACAAGACCAGATATAAGTTTCTCAGTAAGCATGGTAAGCCGCTTCATGAATGACCCCTCAGAGATTCACATGGAAGCTGTAATGAGAATTCTCAGATACCTCAAGTCCACACCAGGAATGGGATTGATGTTCAAGAAACAATCAAGCCGTGAGATTCAAGTCTTCAGCGATGCAGACTGGGCAGGCTCAAAGACTGACTCCAGATCAACCTCAGGCATGTGCTCATTTGTCTGGGGAAACCTGGTCACTTGGAGGAGCAAGAAGCAGTCAGTTGTAGCCAGAAGTAGTGCTAAGTCAGAGCTGAGATCTTTAGCTCATGGAGTGTGTGAAGGAATGTGGCTAAAGAAGCTGCTCGAGGACTTGAAGATCAAGATATATGGCCCAGTGAAGATATTGTGCGACAACAAGTCAGCAATAAGTATGGCTAAAGACCCTGTTCAGCATGACAAAACAAAACATGTCGAAATTGATCGCCATTTTCTGAGTGAGAAGATTGAAGAAAAGGTGATTTCCCTGCTATATGTGAGTTCGGCAGATCAAGCTGCTGACATATTTACCAAGCCATTGCCACGTCAACCCTTCACCAACAATTGTTCCAAGCACGCCTTGTTTGACATCCACCAGCGAGCTTGAGGGGGAGTGTAGAATTCCGGGTAAAGACTAGCTTCAGCATACAAAGCCGTACGAGCTGGAGCGAGCTAGAGCGAGCTGAGGAGTTGAGCGAGCTGGAGCAAAGCTCGCTGAGGAGTTGAGAGATCTGCGAGTTGAGCGAGCTTCGAACTGCGAGCTGCGAGCCTTGTTTCGTTTTATTAAAACTCGTTGGTTGTTACCTTTACACGTGTTCCTTTATTATCTGCTATTAGTTAGCCTGTTATTACGTTACCTATTCTTTAGGCATGATTTGCTCCGATATCTTAGCTGTTAAGCTATCGAAATAATAGGCTATTGTTATGGTATTTTAGTTATTGTATTCGTCATTTCCATGTATAAAAGACTCATTCGAGTATCTGAAATAATATCGAGTATTCCCTCATAAAACACTAGCCTAAATTCTATAAAAACCATAGAGAATCGTTTCAAGTTCATGGTTCATCTTACTACACACAATTTACGACAATTATAAATAAAAGAAAAATGAAACTAACAAGGTTAAACATACTAACGTAAATTAACACTCGCACACATATATCATTTTTCACCTTTTACCCTTCGTCGGTTTCTTCTTCATTCCCTCAGGGGTCTTCACTTGGCTAAGCCTCTTAATCTTCGCGAGCTTTTTTTATTTCTGGTGAAGATCATTGCAGACTATTTTGTACGAGGTCTTTACCTTGACAAGCTTCTTGGACTCGACGAGATTTTTCAGCTCCAGGGAGAGAGATTTCTTGAAGCTCGGCGAGAGTTGGTTCTTGTGCCTCTCTTCTATGGCCTTCGTGATCGCTGTCTGGCTCGATCCCTCGCGCTCTTTCAAAGCCGATATCGCTTCGATGATCATCTGCGAAAATAAATTTGTAAAAACAGGGGTGAATATGAAATTGTATGATTGGGATCGTGGCGTGAAATTGGAAATTAGAATATTAGGGGGACCTGAAAGTAAGGAATGTGGAGAGACGGTTGAGTTTTTGAGGATCTAGTGACCATCTTTCTAGTAACAGCGGAAGTTGTGTGTAAGAATGACGAAATGAGAGAGTGAGAGACTGAGAAAGATAAGGTAACCTATTTATGGTGTGTTTTTTAAAATTCAATTTGTTTGAAGAATTATATGGCGGGATTATATCACACGTGCGAGTGTAGGCTACCATCTTAGGTCCTAAGAGGTAGCTCTTCTTACGATAAATTTTAGATAATTCGTATTTGGACCTATGAGGTAGCTCTTCTTACGATAAATTTCACAAATAACCCATTTGAAGATAAGATGGTATTTCTTATGATACCTGTCGGTGTTGGACTTCATCCTCAAGATAACAAAAGATGGATTCGGCCCGACACAAGGAAGTTGGGCCCAAGCCCACGAATTTGTGATGATAGGTCCAAGAACAGCGCCAATAAGATAGAAGATTCAAATATCATATCGATATAACCGCTCCCCAAAGACTCGCAGGTACGAAGCCAGTCAGCCCGGATGATCCGTAACCGTTCCTCATATGAATAAGTCTTTGAACCGCGGATTCCAAAACATAGTAGTGAGCTCTAATTGACATACGACGTGCACTCGTAACCCGGAGCTCACTACCTCATCTCTAGTACTATAAATATAAGATAATTAGGCCTACGTCGGACAAGTTACTTTTAGTTTTTCTTTCCCTACTCTGCGATCTTGCAATCTTTGCCTCCCGATTCAAATTATTGTATTACTTTGAGCGATTATAATAAACAACCCCGAGCTTACTTTACATTAAGTTTTTCTTACCTTTACTTATTATAAAATATTCTTCCAGTTTTCTTGTTTTGGTCTTGCAACGAAAAATTGAGGCCCAATTATAAATCTAAATCGACCCATCTAATTGTCTAAGTTGTCGTGACGGCTTTGGTGTGATTTCTCACATCAACAATACCTCACATAAGAAGAAAAGTATTGTAAAATAGAGATATTTATGGAATAAAATAACAAATAAATTATTTGAGAAACTAAATTCGAAGAGATGGTTTTAGAAAAGAAAAAAAATTGTTATTTGTGAAGTGGAAATGACTTATTGCCTTCATTCAAACTTAAATTCCTCAAATATTATTTTATTTATTTATTACATAAATAAGTCTATTTAACCATATTTTTCTTCTTCTTATTTACAATTTTATATCTTATTTATATTTGACTTTAAGTTTATAGTGTTGTTTAATTTCTTTTTCTGTTTATAATTCCTTTAAATTAATGAACAACTCGTTTTAACAAATATGATTTTTTTTTATGTCTTCATCAATTTACATCAAACATTCGGTCAAAGGGCTTCTTGACTCTCAGAGTCGTCGTCATCCCTATCAATATAGATCGTTTCCGTCGTCCACAATATAGTTTTTTTCTATAATTTTTATGTTTTAATAATCTAAACATGAGTCTGACTTTTGTACCACATTATTTTTTAAATTATATTTGTTAGGTCTAAACGTTATATCTAAGATATGATTTATTTTCTTAGGCATAGATCTTAGTTGGATAAGGTCTTATAGAACTTAATCGACGACATGTGGCTATACGCAGTGACGGATCTAGGTAGGGGCCAGGGTGGGCCAATGCCTCCCCTCAATTTTTGAAAATTATTTTTTTAACCCCAAACTTTTATACTTTTTTATAATTTTACCCCTAAATTTTACTAATAATTATGTTTTTGACCCAAATTTGTAAGTTTTTTTTCAATAAAGCCCCTCCTAAAAAATATTTCTCAAATTTGCCCCCCTTGATTAAAATCCTGGCTCCGTCACTGGCTATACGTGTGAAAAAAATTGGTAATCTACTATTTTTTTTTTTTTTGCATTATTGATCGTTGTATATTTGTGATTCATTTCTCATTTTTTTTAAAGAGTTCGTAAGTTTAATTTTTGTAGTTGTAGTTTTTTTTAGCTTTTATTAATATATCAATGTGAGGAGTCTTTTTATAAATAATAATAATAAAAAAAAGAAATAGTAATCTCCTATTTTGAACGATATAAACAAAAACCAGTCAATGTGTAATATATTATGTGTTAGTTTCTTTCCATGTACAAATTTGTATTTTTATAAACATTTTGAAAATAAAAAATAAACTATACTCTGAAGAGATAGAGTTCGGTGGTGTAGCACTTTACTCGCTGTAGAGTTATTTTTCCCAATGTTTAAAATATTGCGATAGCAATATAATAGCTCATTATAGCCATTATATATAGTAGTATATTGCGACAATGCCACACGCAAAAGATAACGATCCATTGGATTTAAGGAAATGGAACGGTAAAGAAAACTTTATATATTTAAATTATTTTTCTGTCAATTTTAACGAAATTGGTTTATCAAGAGGTGTCACTATGTTGTGTGACCACTGATCAGTGACCACCAAGGAGAGATATGGATCCAAAAGTCATTGAAACCTTAGCGAAGAGCCAAAAATGATTTCGGTAGCACTGTTGTCCCACCAATTCCGTTAACTCCTTTTTTTTTTTTTTTTTTTCTTTTCCAATCTCTCTTTTACACTACCATATTTACTTACATAAAAGCACAAGCAAGCGGGAATATTTGATATATATTGATGATAGTTGATAATTTAAGTTATTAATTATATTTGTGACACTGACACTATATATATTATATTATATTTTTTTTTAAACGTTATAATATACTAAGTTAATTTTGGTTTAGATTACATGTTGATTGTGTTAAATGAATAATTATGAGTTTTTATGTAAGCATATTTAATTTATTTGTGTAAAAAATGCTATACATTTTTTTAATATTCTTAAATAAATACATTTCAAACTCAAACTTTATTTGAATTCCGGCACAAAATAATATTATAATATTAATTAATTATAATATATAAAATTGTGATTAGCTAAAATCTTATTATTGTTATACTAAGCTATTGATATTCAAAATAATAATAAACGACGATAGTGTTCTATTATTCTTTATGACCATATATGCTCATAATTAATCAGATTTTTTTTAGATATATTCATAATTTTGGCTAAATTCTTGTTAAATAATGACACAACAATTTAAGAAACAACAATCCTGGCCGAGGCCCTTGTCCTCTAGCATCCATGGAAAAAATGAGCCCTTCATTTATGTCTTTTAATCCAAACAACAATATTGCAGAAAAAAATAAATCCAAAAATTCTTAATCTCATCCATAGATTATTGATACATCCAAGATTTAGGATATAAAGAAAACCAGTTTATTCTTCCACGATGAAAATATGAGGAATGAAGAGGAAGAAAAAACAAAACCACCACTTGGATTTTAGGAATGAGAGAGAGAGAGAGAGAGATTTACGATTTGGAATTTTAGAATAACCTCAATTAAAAAAAAAAAAAAAAAACAAACAAACAAACCTGCTCGGGTTAGAGGTTTTTTTTTTTCTTTTGCTTATTGGTTCAAGGACGCGAATACTCAATTCATCGTCATTGATGCCATCGACTCATTGAATTCACTGCTCCAAAGTCAGAAGGCGTAACACATCAATATGCATGTATCAAAAGATTTAAATCAAGATGCAATTTAAATCAACTTGAAATTGAATTTTGATTTGATGTTCAAAATCTTTTGATTTGGTTCAGTCCAAAAGCGGCAATGAGGAATTTTTCGATTGTGCTTTAGGTTTTGAGGAATTTGGCTCTACGATCTCAATATTCAGCGAGCCATTGGCCTCAATCTTAAGGTTCATTCACTGCTTGATTTATTCTCTTGTTTGGTTTCTTAATGCGTGTGTTTGATTGTGATTTCAATGTTGTGATATAATCGTCTGGGCATTCTTGGATAGAGCTTGTTTGTCATATTGCTTGGCTCTGTTTACCAAAAGTTGTGATCGAATTTTAGTGCATCGATTTTGTGATTGTGTATATTTGAAAAGCAGAGGAAGTTTGTGTCTGTTGAAACACATGAACTCGCTATATATAGCACATTACAGGAGGAAAAAAGACTACAAATATCTGGATTTATATATATATATTAGTTTAGTCTTTGTTTTAGTTAGCTTGTGTATTAAGTTTCCATTTGTTATTGTATTGGTCAATCGAGTTAAGCCTTCTTTATTTTCCTTTTATCGCATATGCTGACGTGGCTATTTTATTTATTTTGCTGCTTCAGCTGTGCACTTTACAGTTGTATAAATATCATTAGTTTAGTCTATTTCGAACTAACCAATCAGTAATGAAACATTTTCTTTCGTTTCTTTCAATCTGAGTTTCTCTCTTCTTCTCCGTTCTTGATTTTTCTTCCGCGTTATGGTATCAGAGCGATCAATCCGCACATGATCACCTAGGTCAAGGTTCTAATTCACCGTCCTCCGATTCTGGTCTCACAACGTATCTTTTGCTTTTTTCTCCGATCTATGTCATCTATGGAGGCGAAGAAAGCAGATGTAACCATCGTTGAAGACGTGAGCTCAGGAGGAGATTTACGAAGATCGAGCATGGATGATCCGCAAAGTCCTTACCATATCCACCATTCTGACAATCCATGAGCAATCATTGTCTCTCAGCCTCTCAACAGCGACAATTATCCATCATGGAGTCGATCGCAACAACAAAAATGGTTATTTCTTAGATCTTGAGCACCGTCTCTAAAGAAATTGTATCTTCAATTTTGGTCAGTGATTCCGCTGAGCACGTTTAGAATGACCTAAAGGAACGATTTCAACAATCGAACCAGCCAAGAATCTTCCAACTTCTACGAGAATTGGCTAAGCTCACTCAAGATCAAGCAGCAATTCCAACAAATTTAAGGCAATTTGGGAAGAGCTCAACGAATTCTCATGCGATTGCAAATGTGGAGATCAAAAGGAATTAGCGGACTTCATCCAGGAAGAATATGTGATGGCGTTCCTCATGAGATTGAATGAGTCCTACAAGCAGACGAGAGGCCAAGTTAATCTCATGGATCCATTTTCGGCGGTCAACAAAGTTTTTGCTCTAGTTACTCAAGAGGAAAAACAATAATCTGCGAGCGATGAAATTGGATCCAACGAAACCTCTACAGCTATGGCGATGGCGGTCAAAGATGACACTATGCAGAAGAAGTTCAATAACAAGAAGGATATGACAGTTATTTTACAAAAGATTAGATTTACTTAGATATGTTTTAAATTTTATTTCTAGCAATAAGAATGAACCTTGTTGTATTTTCCTTTGGCAAAACAGTGGGCTTCCATTCATTGCACGTAACAATATTTTGGATTTAGTACATTATGATGTTTGGGGCCCTTTCCATATAACTTCCTATAATGGCTACAGAATTTTCTAAACTATAGTGGATGATTGTTCACGTTTCACTTGTACTTTCTTAATGAAGCACAAGTCCGATGTGTCACTACCAGAAATATGGGATACAACTACAGTTTTTTTTTTAACTCCAGTTTAGCCTTTTAATGGAGTCTTTGAATACAGACTACGGTCACCTTTTTTTAGGTCTATATTAAACTCCAGTCGAATATAAAGCTGTAGATAATGGTCTATTTTTCTCTACAGCTAATATAAAAAAGTAGTGGTAATACTCAAAAAATTAAAAATGATCAAAATTTCACCATTTTTAAATGGAGGGAAATTTCCCACAAAATTTTGGCACATTTACACTACAGTCAAAGGTAAAGAAGGAGTTGTAATACTCAATACATAAAAATTACCAAATTTTTTACAAGGTGGGAAATTTCCCTCCACTATCTTTTGGAAATTTCCCTCCACTATTTTATCTGGCCAAATTGACTAAGTATAGAAACATTATATCACTCATGTTAAACATATCAGATTCAACGAAAAATAAGAAAAAAGAAAAAGAAAAAAGAGAACCGAAGAGAGAGACTCACCGCGATAACCACCGCTGCGAAAAACACCGCCACTATCACAAATATCTCACCCCGACCATGCTCACCGGTAAATCCCTCTCTCCGAATCTCAGTCATCTCTCTACTCAGTATTTCCCTCTTCTTCTTCTTCAAATTTCTCAAAGGATAATAGGGTTTGAACCTCTTTTCCTGGCTCGGTTTGCTTCTTCCACTACCAGAAAATTGGTTCTAGGTTATCTAGGGTTTCATCTGAGATGTTTGGGTTGATAGAATCTCTCTTTCCCGCTCTTCCTAACTCTGTCTCTAACTCGCAGACCTGGTTCGCCGTGTTCCTGGACGATTCTTCACCGTCCCTCTCTGTGGCCATTCAATATTTTCCGCCCCTCTCCATCGCCGTGCGATTCTGCTCCATCGCATGTTAATGTTTGGGTTTCGGCGAACGTTAATTGCAGGTAATTTCATGGATTTAGAGTTTCGATTTTGAACTCTGATTTTGGGTTTCTGAAATTGATTGAACGTGGTTTGATTCATCTCAGTTGATTTGAATTTATCTTGTCTAATTTAGTGGGTCTGATTGTGATTTTTTGTGAGTTGAGATGTAGGGTCTAAATGATTTCACAATGGCTTCAAGAAAAGCTGAAGAAGCAGGTTTGTATTTTTCGACTTTATTTCTTCTTTCACAATTTTTTTACATTATTCGATTCCCATTTTTTGTTTTCTTGATCATAATACGAAAATAACCGAATATGTTAAGCTTGGAGGCGATTTCAAGCGGTGCAATGGCTCAAGAGCTTAGTGGGTACGTTGGGATTGTCGAACGAGCCTTTGAAGAGAAAATTCCTTTCTTGCTTAAGAAATTGAATCATTCTCTGCAATACCATCAACAAGATTCACCCAGGAGCCGTTTCCAAGGTATCGATTCGCATTCTAATCTCATCTCGTTTATGAACTTTTAAATCCTCATAACAGGATTGTTAAATCTCCCCTTGTGATATCCGAGTCCCTTGGCTTTACATTATTTAAAGTAATAAATTTTGAGCCCGGGAAGAGCGGCGGCGGAGGAGGAGAGTTTATCGATCTTCCGGCGATGGTGAAATTTCTACATAATATCTACTATTTATCTTGTTTTCTTCCTAATTATAGAATACAAGAAATTTCCTTTCTTGACTGATATAGAGTTATTTTGGTAGTAGAACTTCGAAGGATGTATTTGTAAGTTATTTTGATCAGCATCTAAATCGTTACCAAGTACATTTGTTTTATATCTGGATTTGTTTATTTGACTTTAATCGCATTGAATAATCATTATTTATACTATCTGCCCTTTTGATGCTTTTTAGTTCCACTAAACATGAGATTATGCCATAAGCCATCGGGCAATTCTCGCTCAGATATTGTTCTCTTGTATAGTACTATGCGATGTATCTATTCTGATTTTAATTTTGCTCTGTAGAACTTCCTCTCCGTCTGGCTGATTTCGGTGTCCTGCATCGTAATGAAGCAAGTGGCGGTTCTGGAGGAGACGACGATGGAGGTTTACGACGCGGAGGTGATCAAAGGGATTCGGAGCCCGATGGAGGAAGGGCTGATTCAGGCGCTGAAGCTCGCGATGGGTTTGTTGTGCTCCGGTGCCGGCGGTGAGGCCGGCCATGGACGAGGTGGTCAAGCAGTTGGAGGAGAATAGGCCCAGAAACAAGTCTGCTTTGTATAGCCCTACCGAGACCAGGAGTGAAACTGGTGCACCTTTCTGAGGTTTTTGTTTTTTTTTTTACGTTGGCTTTTCTTTTTCATTATTGTTTCCAGTGTTTACCAAAGGACAAGGGGGTTATTTATTTAGGCGATCATATTGATGATAGTTTTTTTTTAAAAATCTTTATGGAAGTTTTCTGTCTGGCTAGATGTACATCAATATCTTCTCTTTATTAAAAGTGTTTATTCTCTAAAAAAAAAATTTGTTGTGAAAATTAGGAGGCTGGAGAATGAAAGGATTTCTTTAGGAAATTCCTTGACAATTCCATCTCTTTTGATCGACCCTTAACACAAGTAAAGAAAAGAAAAGAAAAAAAACTACACAATCGAGAGAGAGCTGAGCATGATCGAGAGAGAATCAGCAAGACAGAGATTGGGCATGAGATTGAAACACGTTGAGAAAGAAAAGAGGGAGAAAGGTTGAGAGAAAGAGAAAGAACAGGATCAGAATTAGAAGAGAGTCATCGAAGTTTGTTTATCTCATAAGAAGATGTACGGCAAAGGAGCTGTAAGTGGATTCTCGCCAGTTATTCACGAGTTTCTGAGGTAATTTTCTCCTCTTCTATTCGTGAATTAGGACTTCCTTTTGATTCTGCTTGATTTCGGAAATTGAATGGTTTGAGGATAAATTTGATGGCGATGTTTATGATTCACGTCGTTCTTGTTTCTCGCGTGCCTTTGTTTGGTTTGATTGTGATTCTCTTGAGTTAGGTTTCATGAATTTGGGGTTTTTGCGGGTAAATGGTTCTTGATTATTGGTGCTGAATTGATGCTTGATTTGTGATGATCGTTGAATTTTTCAGAATCTTTGTATGATATATCCACTGCCAATATTATTTCATATTAGGTCTGATTGTTTCAGTTTCATTACAAAAAATAAATATTTAACCCATTCCTTTAAATCACAAGTCCAAATGAGCTTAGTCAAGCTTGGTAGTGTTTTGAACTATTTTTCTGCTCTTGATTCTTTTCTTTCTTTCTTTGAACAGGTCAGGAAAGAGATGGAAACGGTAGACCAAAGCTATTTCTATGTCAAAGTTTATGTCAAAGGTCTTGGCAGTGGAAAAGCTATTTTTTTGCGTTGGATCCTTCCAATTCAAAAACTTACTTGAGAAATAGGTACATATTTTTTTATTTGAGGCTATTTCTATGTCAAAGTTTATGAGAATTGAATTGGAATTTTGTGATGGGCCTGATGATTCCGATTAATGTTTGTCGCTTGATTTATGAATGAAGCTTATCAATTTCTATCCTAGTTTTCTTTAATAATTATGATGCGCATTGGATGATGTAGTCTACATTAGCAAGATGTGACTTTGAAGCACATCGGGGCAGCAATGCGGGGCAACAGTGAGGCTGTCCTAGTTCAGCAACGAAGCTAATTGATTTCAAGAGTGAGTCTATCCACAGTGGGTCTATGAAAAATTGTAAGTACTTAGTGTCTGTCCTAGTCTCTGTGTGTGTTATGTTAGGTAAGTCTGATTTGATCATGTGTGTGTGAAATATTAGTGTTAGTGTCTAATTAGTGTTAGGTTCAAAGCTAAACAATGTCTCAGAGTGTTAGTACATGGTGTGGCTTTTTCTTATGTCTCAGGTGTTTATGATTTTGTGTGATTTTGGTGTGTTTTTCCCTTGCCTGCAGGTTCGATGGGTTCACTATACTAACTTTTCTTGTAGGGTCTCCTTAAAAAAAAAAAAAACTTTGCTTGTAGTGTCATAAACAAATTGTAAGTAATTTATCTTTTCCAAATATTTGTAATGCCAAATTTATGCATGTAAATGTAAATGATATTTATGATTGATTTAATGAAATATGAGATTTTTTTATATTATTATTAGGTATTTTTTGGATATTCATTTATTATAAATGTAATTTAGTATAAATATTTATTTAAATATATATTTTTATTAAAAAAATTGCTCTACATAAATAAGATGTAGTCTATATTGTTAAAATAGAATTTCATGGATATAAACTACAGTTAAAAAATGTAGTCTTCAAGAGAAAAGACTGGAGTCATAGGCAAAGAGATAAGACTCCAGTGCAATAGATGCCACAAAAACACAGTAGTCTGTCTAACTCAATTAATTATAACTACTCTTTAAAGATGTAGTGTTTATTGACTCTCAACTTGAACAACTACATTATAAAAATGTAGTCTTCAACAGAAAAGAATGGAGTCATAGGTAAAGAGATAAGACTCCAGTGCAATAGATGACACAAAAACGCCGTAGTCTGTCTAATTAAATCAATTAAGACTACTTGTTAAAACTGTAGTGTTTTTTTCTTATGTAATTGAGTTATATATAACTACATCATAACGCTGTAGTATTTATATATGAGATTAGTAAGACTACATCTATAAAATGTAGTTATATATTTTAACTACAGTCTTATAAAACAGATACACTACGGCCAAAAACTGGAGTCATAATCAAAGAGATAAGACTCCAGTGCAATAGATGACAGTCGGTAAACTGTAGTCGACTTAAAATGACTACGGCGTTCGGCAGTAGTTAGAGGCCAAATTTCTGGTAGTGTGTGTGCCTTCTCTAACGCTGATTGGTCAACGTGTGTGGACACTCGAAGATCTTTTACAAGCTTTTGCGTCTTTCTTGGAGATTTACTGGTTACGTCAAAGACTAAGAAGCAAACTACGGGTCTCAGAGCTCAGTAGAGGCAAAGTATCGTGCTCTAGTTGCTGCCACATGGTGTTATGGTTAAAACAATTGCTAGTTGACTTCTCCATTGTTTCATCTATGCCAGCTGTTTTATTCAGTGACAACCAAGCAGCAGTTTAGATTGCTTCGAACCACTCTTTACACGAGAAAATAAAGCATATAGAGATTAATATGCACTTTGTGTTGGAATTGATCTAGGATTAAGAAAAAAATTAACGCTTCTAGCAAGCGGCGAAAAATAAAAGTTTTCTTTAAACAAGTAAAAACGATTTTTACTAACCTGGACAAAGAGCAAACACATGTTAATTTTAAATTAAAACTATCTAAGAGCAATTACACGTTTACTAACCTTTATGTAGCTTGATCGTTGAGAAGCTTGTGGAGGTTGAATCGCTCGTCTCCCCACGCAGCTCGCCTTTCTTCGTTCTTCGGGAATTTGAGTAACCACGAAAGTTTCTATCACATGAATCACTCGAGAGAAGAAGGATTTAGTGTGTGGGCACTTTTAAACACGACGACTCAAGAACAAGTCTTAGAGTCGAAGAGCTAAACCAAAACGCTAGGTCAAATGTAGACCTAGGTGCCACAAACAAAAACGAAAAAGGGAATCTAGAGAGAGAGAAGGGGCGGCCACAATGAAGAGAGAGAAGCTCTCTATCTCAAAATTGTGTGATGAGAAACAATGAGAATGAGGGCTTTATTTATAGGAGAATGATTACCTTCAAAAGGTAGTTTCCTCTTCTCTATTGAATATCACATATTCACGAGCAAATTCATTGTTTCCCTTTTCCATTTGGACGTGCAAGCTAAGCCATGCAAGTCCTTGGATTTGTTTCCTCTTTTTCTTTCTTCTTAGTTGGCCGCCCACTTGCTTTGCTTCTAGAGGAAATTTGTTTCCTCTTTTTCTTTTGGCAAGTATCTTCATACATCAATGCACAAAATTAAACTCTCTTTCCTTGGGTTGGACGTGCAAGACCTTCTAGAAGGGCGTTCTAGATTTTTCTTCATTTGTTCATGACAACATAAGAAAGGCCCATCGATAATTTTCAAGTAAAATTCCATGTAATGAAATTAATCCTCAAGGCCCAAATTTATTGAAATGGCCGTGTGGTTTACGTTCATTTGTCATCATATGACAATGTCAAAAAACTTATTCATTGACATTCATTCCATCCTATGTCCAAAATGACAAAAATACCCTTTAGACAATTTTCGTAAAACTTGTCTAGTTCTTGTTTTGACTTAGCTTCTAGTTTAACTAATTCTACTCGAAATGACTTGTGACAGTGACCTCATGGATCCAAATGAACAAAGCTTGAGCTAACATACTTGGACTCAAAAGTTCACAAACCTTTTCCAAGTTTAGCTTAATGTCAACTGACTCCACTAAATAGTAGACACTGAGAATCTCTCGGTTCAAATGAATTTATTTTCTACTCAAGAATTCAACTTAATTGTGATGAGTGGATCCACTGAATATTATCTATGTTTACCCTTCATGAATATCATCAGCTAGATGAGATTTACAAAATTACCATTTTTACCCTTCTAGCTGTTATTTCATCAACTTCTTTGTTGCTTGTGAATAAGTTAGAAACAATGTATTGACGAGGAGCTAACAAGTCACATTGATTCATCCAAAAGAGTCATGACTCAATTTGGACACTAGCCAGTTCATTTATTCACATTCCAAGGAACAAAGCATGAGGTGATATACATTGCATTTCAACAATCGTGTACATGAATTCCATATCTATGAGATCTTCACAAAGTTACTCATGACATCTTCATAACTTAGTACTTCACCAATAGGTCATGTTCAGAATCACATAGTGAGTCCGAACTCTGACTTTCTCAAATGAGAATACGTAAGCTATGAAATGAAATGTCTCATTTCAGGATTGATGTAAGCATGATGCAATTCATACGTAGTGACTTCGAGACATAAGAGGTTAAATGGTTTGTTCTTATTCTGTCTCTAGAAGTGCACTGGTAAATTCAGTACCTTCAGAAGATACCTAGAAGAACTATAGAGTCTCCAACTCTCTATGCCCCATAACCAGACATCATAGATTCTCCTAACAATCGTACTTAGATCAATAGTCATTTGATCCTTAGATTGCGAATAGATTGTTTTAAGCAAACCATGAAGAGTTTGTTCATGCAAATCTACATCGGTCTCTTCATATGTTGTTAGGTTTGTTTAAGGACTAAAGACTATAGATTATCATAAAGCTTCAAATATACAAGGAAGAATGAATGAACGTTTCAATTTTTATTAATAATTCAGCAGTTACAAGCAAGAGTCTTCGTGAGACTTTATTACATCAAATGCAGATAAGTAAAGACTACTACTCTTCTTGTGGGCACCATTGACAACACTTTGCTCGTGAGCATTTCAGCTCCAACTCAGTCAAGTTGTTACCAGTCAGAATCATCAACTAGCTGGCGTCTTCACCAACCCGCTCTCAGATCCAGTCTTATTAGAGAATTTGATATCCAAGATATCTCTCACACTACTACAAAAATGAGATCATACAACGCTTAAAAACAGTTGTAGAATGATTCTACAACACTTGTTAAGCGTTGTAGAATCCAACGTTGCAGAAGCTTCTACAACGGTATGATTCCATTGTACAATTTTCAAATATTATAAAAATCCTCACCGCGGCGATGTATAATTTTCGCCACGGCGAGATATTCTACAACGTATATTTTAACCGTTGTAGAAGTTTCTCGCCGCGGCAAAAAATATACATCGTTGCGGCGACTTTTTTTCTTATTTATGAATAAATCATCGCCGCGGCGAGTTATTCTACAACGGATATTTTAACCGTTGTAGAAGTTTCTCGCCCCGGCGAAAATTATGCATCGCCGCGGCGAGGTCTTGGGTTGAACCTCGTTAAAGGCTTGGACTATTCGTTGTAGAAGATTCTACAACGGATAGTCTAATCGTTATGAGAAATCTGAAATATATGAATTTTACAACACTGTAGTAAGCGTTGTAGAAACACCTTGCTTCTACAACGCTTAGCCATAAGCATTGTAAAAACACTCAGTTTTTACAATGCTTAGCCATAAACGTTGTAGAAACACTCAGTTTCTACAACACTTATTTTAAGTGTTGCAGAATCCCCAATTTCTACAACACTTAACCGTATGTATTGTAAAAAATAAGTTGTAGAGTCTAATATTTATAGTAGTGTCAAAGATTGTACGATCCATTTTGAGCGGGAGTATTGAGGATGCTTAGTTTAGTCTTTGTTTTAGTTAGCTTGTGTATTAAGTTTTCGGTTGTTATTGTGTTGGTCGATCCAGTGCCGGCATTGGGCTAAGGCGAGCTAGGCCCATGCCTAGGGCCCCAATATGGGATGGGCCCCCCAAAAAAAAAATTATGTATTTAATTTCTCTCTGCCTCCGCGCGACCTCAAAGCTTCTAAGCCGATCGCACTTCTCCGCAGAATCCTGAAACAAAAAAGAAAAAAAAGTTTGAAAAAAGATACGATTGCAGCAGAGGAGCATAAAAAGAGAAGACGAACGACGGAACGAGTCTCACTCCGCGCGACCCAAGACGACCCTCTCCTCCGCCTCCGCGCGACCCAGACGAACGCCGAACGCACCATCTTCGCGCGACCCAAACGAACGAGCATCTCCGCCTCTGCGCGACCCAAACGAAGGCGCCATCTCCTCCGCCTCCGCGCGACCCAAACGAGAGCCTCTCCTCCACGCCATCTGGCCCATCTCCTCCGCGCGCGCGTCAAGTCCGACCGAGCCCTGCTAAATCAAGGTGAGGAATTAGAAAATTCTTCCCAAATTTTCATACAGATAATTGATTTAAGCCAAGGATTAGATTAGGCTGTGTTAATTAGCCAATATATGGATCATGAAAGAATTAGGGAAACACATACGGTGGCGTCAGGGTTCGTAATCTTCGGTTTTGTGAATGTAAGCCATCTCCGGTATGTGAGAGAGAGAGAGAGAGAGAGAGAGAGAAAAGAAAAAAGATCTGAAAGTTATGTAAATTTTCCCCAAATTTGAGTACCCTCCAATGGGGCGCTATTAGAGAGAGAGAGAATTGTTGTAGCCCTAGTGCTGGTATTAACTGCGAGAATATACCTGAGTATATGATATCCTTTTCTTGTAGATAGGATTGTTGCAATGGTATTAATGAATGTAGTTGTAGCCCTGGCTGATCATTCTCTCTGTTTTTGATTTATGTGAAAATGAGGAATTTGAATGGATATGAGCTTGACCTAGGTGCTTGGATTTGAGTTGTACATATCAAACAATTAGAATTTGTTTTAATCTCTTTGTCAAGTGAGTATACAGCAATTAGAATTTTTATTTCATTATGCTTTTTTTGCATCTTATATATTTATTAACTTATTTTTTATTGTTATCAAAAGGCCCCAAAATGTTTATTCACATAGGCCCCGGTCATGAGTTCGGGCCGGCCCTGGGTCGATCGAGTCAAACATTCTTTCTTTTTTCTTTTTGTCGCATATGCTGGCGTGGCTATTTTATTTCATTTGTTGCTTCAGCTGTGCACAATTTACAGTTATATAAATATCATTAGTTTAGTCTATTTCGAACTAAACAATCAATAATGAAACATTTTCTTTCGTTTCTTTCCATCTGAGTTTCTCTCTTCTCCATTCTTGATTTCTCTTCCGCGTTATTTTAGTTTTTTTTTCTGAAACAAGATATATATTATTTATTTTTAACAAAGTGTTCTTCTGCATTTTTTTTTTTTTTTGTCGTAGAACTATCCACGTGTTGTCAATGTATGCTCATGGATATTATTGACTTATTATCATCGCCATAATGTCTCAAGTTGCAACACGTCGTCGTATATTCCAACTGGCAATCAACATGAAATTATATAGGCTCTAAAAGTGAGAAATTATATTTACGTAAGTTGTTAATTACATGGATATGTTATCATAATCAAAAGTTTATTTGATACGACTGACATTACATCATTCCTACGCAATAAAGCAAAGACAAAGGAAATCCATTTCTTTTCCCATTATTTTCATACAACCATCAGAAACTTAAGAATATAATACAAAAGAATTCAACAGTCATCTCAGTTTATACAAAAGTAGCTAATCTTGTATGATAAACTCAACACAAGCAAGATTAGAAGGAATAATAATAAGATTATATCATTATTCGAAATAGAGAAAAACAATGAAATTTTAAAGAAATGGTACATACTACAGATAATCTTCAAGAACAGAAAAACGTTATTCTTGCATATCTTATTACTTTATGACATGCATATATAATTCACAAGAGATTGTCAACGAACAATAATAAACAGCAAGAAAATCCAAATTAATTATCACGGGGGATAAGAACAAACGCATTCACGAAGAGAAAAGTGAAGGAAATGACGAAATTAACCCTGGAGGGAAGAGAACTGGAGGGCGGTGGCGTGTAATAGTTGGGATAGTAAGACACCGGAGGAGAGTCGTACGGATGCGGCGTTCCGGGATAAACCGGCTTCCCATTTGGCGGCGCCGGCGGATATATCAACGGCGGCGAAGGGACGTATCCTCCGCCGGATGGCGGTGGAGGAGCGCAGTTTGGGATCTCCGGCGGTGGCGGCGGAGCGCAGATTGGGATCTCCGGCGGTGGCGGCGGAGCGCAGATTGGGATCTCCGGCGGTGGCGGCGGAGCGCAGATTGGGATCTCCGGCGGCGGTGGAGAGGGCGGCGGCGGAGGAGGAGGAGAGGGTGAGGGTTTGCATGGGTCCTCACAATCCTCGCACATAGTGCATTGTATCACTTCTTTGGACTCCACATTAGGGTTTATATTATTATTACTATCAATAGTCCTCTTAATTGAGTGAGTTGTTGGGGTTGATATCATTAGAAGAATAGTGATGGTAATGATGGGAGATAGTGGAATCGCCATTTCTTTTATGAATGTTTTTTAGACGAGGTTGAAGTTGATATATGTATATACTGATCTAAAAGAGTGAATATTTGGGAGAAGTGTGAGGTAGAGAAAGAGATAATAAATCTATAAAACGACGGAATATTTTTTTTGGTGTTGTGTTTGTGAGCGCATTGTGTATTGCTGACCGCACCATCTTGTCGGTGATATATCTCTTTTCGCTAGGATATATTATATGAAATAGAGATATTGACGACAAGAAGAAAAATCAAAACGTCAAATATACATTTAACAGAAAATGGCTATATTGATACTAATACTATACGTACGCCACTGGAGTATGTTACTATATGTCCGGCTCAATGGCTCTTCTATTGTTACGCAATAAATAAAAAGCAATATAGCCCCTTAATAAGAAGAAGAAGAAGAAGAAGAAGAAGAAAACATTCATGCCCCCTATAAAACTCACCTCTTCCGTGGATATGTGTCTTATGCAATGTTTTAAATGCCGGAAAAATTTGCCGGAAATCGGTGATGATACCGTCGTTGGAGTAAAAACGGTCGGCGAAAAGCGTATTTTTTTTTGTCATCGATTTTCGTTTTTTTTTCGTTTTCACCGATTTTCGTTTGTTGTCTGTCATTTTTTTTTTACGAAAGTTAAAGGAAATTTAATGGAGCTAGCTAGGAATAGATCCCAAGTCACCCAAAACAAATCTCCAAAACCATTACCAAG
Organism: Urtica dioica subsp. dioica; assembly: GCF_054948205.1. Classification (NCBI taxonomy): domain Eukaryota; kingdom Viridiplantae; phylum Streptophyta; class Magnoliopsida; order Rosales; family Urticaceae; genus Urtica; species Urtica dioica. The sequence goes on from NC_142763.1 coordinate 41,360,317, forward strand.
TTTAACCAAGTAGCAATTTTGTAATTATATTGTTTACTTTTTGATACTATATTATATTTGTTATATGATTTTAGACAAATACTATATATAAGATAAAAATTCATATATAAATGTAACAAATAAATTTTTACTAATAAAAATAAATATCTTTTCAATTAATGTCATTTTAAATAATGTATTTAATTATATTACTACGTATAAAAAAAATAAATGTATAAAAACAAAATAAAATGATGAAAACGGATGTTTATAAAAGATAGGCAGGGATTCTATTTTGAGAGGTAGAGATTTTGTTTATGACATAGGCAACGGTATGGATAGCCACCCCCCAAAAAATATTGGGAACCTCGGCGGACTGAGCGGGGTCTCTAACAAGATGAGAGTATTTCCTTTCGGCAACATCGTTTTGTTGAGGTAGGTCGGTGCATGAGGTTTAACGAATGGTCCCATAGAAGCAAGTAACTGGCAAAATCGTTAGAAGTATATTCACTTCCTAATCACAACGAAAACATTTAATGACAGCATAGTGTTGTGTTTTAACGAGGGCTCTAAAATCACGATAAATGCCTAAAAAATCAGATATACACTCCATAAGATAAACCCAAGTGTAACGGGTGAAATCATCAATAAAATAGACGTAATATCTAGACCACCCTTAGTAGACACAGGAGCATGTCCCCTACACATCAGAATGCACAATATCAAAGGAGGCAAGAGATAACGAAACACTGTTTTGAAAAGGTAAAGCTAAAAAATTTCGCAAGTTTACAACCACTACAATCCGAAATAACATGGGAGTTCAAATGTCATAGAGCTCACGTAGAAACCAAAAAATGCAAACAAGACGCTGAAACATGACCAAACGAGAATGCCACAAATAAAAGTTAGACGATAAATGACGCAAATAAAAAGAAAATAAATCCACACCGGAGGCAGTTACACCCGATACTTTGAGTTCATCTAAGACATAGAGTCCCTCTTACTTACGGCCAATCATCGTCTGAAATCGTGGATCTGAACACAACAAGTGGACAAAGAAAAAGTGACTAAGAAAACATATTCGATCAATTGACTACCAGACACAAAACTTATAGCAAGACTAGGGATATAGTAAACATTAAGAATAGAAAGTGAGGGGGCATTTGATTGGAGACACCTGAATCAAGGACCCACAATGAGGATAGTATACGTGGGGCTGACTACAAGGACAAACCTTTTGAGGAACAGTGGAAAATGGCATGAGGCTACGAGGCAAGGAGCTGGTGGAACTATTCAAACATGTACGGATCTACAAATGGGGCCAACGACCGCTGATGAGACTGTGGTGGTTGTTGGTGTTGCGGTTGCGTTTGGCCTCTGCTCAACAATACGGGACACTCAACCTTCCAATGACCATTTTTCTTGCAGTATGCACACTCGTCATTGTGCCTCACCCTAACAAAACTCCAAAGATGAAATCAAACAACCAAACTCGAAATCCAATTACCCCAATATACACTCCAAATCGAAGCAATTTACAACTAAATTACCACTACTACATATATAGGCATCAGGTGCAACAAAATGTCGCACTTAATGCCAAAATGTTGTACCCAAAAGTCCGTCGCTAAAGCTTCGTATGTGACATGTCGCACCTAATAGTGTCACATATTAGACGCGACACTTTTCGGTGAGATATGTTGTACCCAAAGTCGCACCCCTGTTTTATACTGCAAGCTCAAGAAATTGTTCTCGGTAATCCAATCTCTACTTGGATTTGACATTCCGCTGAACGAGAAGGTCAAAGACAATTATTGTTAAGAGACGGAGAACAACTTTAGTAGAATGATAGAGAGATTATGAAACTAATTAATTCGAAACTCTACTGAAATTTCGGCAGAGTTTCCCCTATAATACTGACAAACCAAAAACCTGCAAACACGTTTAAAAAGATATACAGACCATCCATAACTATCATATTAATAAACTAAACTCTAAGGCAATAACATTTGAACTTAACATTGCAAATTCATTTTTAAATTTCAATTATAATTTCATTTTTAGTAATTACAATATACTAGTTTAAACTTGTCACAAAATTAATAATTTTAACTTGTCACAAAATTACTTATTACTAACTTATTGAGGTTTAATGAAGCTATAGTTGATTCCTTGTTGAGGATTTCTTTAATTTAAACCCGAAAAAATAAAGTTAACCAAAAGTAACCGGTTTACTTTTAAATAGAAATTACACATTTGAATGTAAAGACATTGTTACCAAGTAGATGTACTTGTTGAGAGAGAGCGAGAGAGAAACTGAGAATGTCCTCACGCCGGTGCTCGGCTCGGCTCGGCGGCTAGGCTGAGAGGACAGCGAGAGTGAGCGAGAGAGGCAGTGTTTTTTAGCGGTCATCGAGGCTCGTCGGCTCGGCTGAGAGGGCAGCGAGAGTGAGCGTCAGGCTTGGGCTCAGGCGTCGGGCTCGGGCGGAGACATAGCAGGAGATAGAGAGAGTCAGAGAGAGAAAGATAGTGAAATAGAGAGAGAGAGAGAGAGAGAGAGAGAGAGAGAGAGAGAGAGAGAAAGCCTACCGTGAGGGACGGGGCTGTTAGGAATATTGCCCACTAGAAGATGATGATTACTAAATAAGATAAGAAGTTACTTTATAAGCATCATATGATTAGTGGGTTGAGGTCTGATAACATTCAGAATCAATTATAATTGTCATACATAGTCTCCGTATCAACCTGAATCGCATGCTGGGCATCCGAGATCGGGCGGTGAACTAAAACTTGGTCGATGATTGATATGTGCCTGGAAAGCCTTATCTAAAGTCATATATGTGGAACACAAGTGAAGGTTGATCACTTAGTAGGAGCATTCTGTACCTGTGGTAAATGTACGACCCGGACAGACCTTGCATGTAGATGTGTCGTTTAAGGACCGTTACGACACACTAGCCATGGTCACAAATGATGGTCACAGTGACGCTTGATCTTAATCCTGAAGTGATCATGGACTTCTAGGTCGTGTTACCGGGTTCTTTGATTCATCACGTTAAAGGCCAATGAAGGTTGAATAAATGGATGTTTTTGGGAACTCGGGACATGATTGTAGAAGGGAAGTGTTTTACAGATACGGAATCCAGCCTTCCTGAAAGAAGGTTAATGTTCTCTCACCTAAGGGTTGATTCCATAACCGATTGATTGTGCACACTTCCGAAGTTGGCTTACGTTCGGTTGAATCTTTCGCTGGGGAAGCAACGATGCTTAGCGCTTATATGTAACGAGAAAAGTATAACGAAACAAATTGACCTATCTCGATACGGGTCATGATCACGTACTGACTATATCAGTGGACACTCGTCACGATGAGTAAATATAATTCTAAGTATTAAGGAGAGTGCAGTCTTAGCTTACACGGTGGAGTATTTACTAAGATTAGACAAATCGATCGAAAAAGAGAAATGACTATTTCGTCTTTTTTATCGGATTTGTTAAACTTCAACTACTAGGTCCATCGCCCCCGATTCGGCTTCGATAAAGGCGGATAAGGACGTTAATATAATAGTATGTATTATTATTATAATCTCAATTGCTGTAATAGTGATTGACAGCATTAATTCCAAAAAGGGTATTTTTGGAATTAAATTAATATTTATGGCAATGCTGTTTATTTGTTGCTAGATCAAGTAAATAAACTTATTATTTATTGTTGGACAAGTAAATAAGTGTTTAATGGGCTTAAATCTATTGGGCCTTAAAAAAGCAAAAATCGCCTACCCCCTACGGTGTTGGACGTTTTTTGCACTGGTGTGGTAATCAGTATTTTTTCTGTTTTTTTGTTCCTAAAATATAGGAGAATAAATAGGAGATATATTTTCCTATATTCCCTCGTAATATTTAGGCTAAATATTAGGAGGATATTTAGGAGAAAATCTAGGAGAATATATTTTCCTAGATTTCCTCAACAGCAAAATATTTTATACTGTTGTATAAAATAAAATCTTAGATACGGATCTGACGGATGAGAGAAAAAATAGGATTCACTTGTTGAGATCCAATGGTTGAGATTTAATCCACTAGTGTGAACACAATAAAATGAAATAATATCTTTTAGAATATTCTGGAATATTTTATAAAGATACCTTTTAAACTGCTATAAATAGATGGCTGATGTGAAGCAAAATTTAACAGAAATAGCCAAGGAATTTCGTGGCCTCTCTCTCTCCTTGAGTTGGCCGACTTTTTCTCATCTTCCTCCCCTCGGAATTGCTTCAATTCCATTATTAGAAATAAGAGAGAAAGATCGGAAACACCCCATTTTCAGATCTAATGAGATATAACGAAGCCCACTCTTTTGTCTTATCTTCCTCGAAGATTACGTTTCTGAAGACTCTGATGTCATCACATCGAGTCCTTGAAGGAGGAGTTCCAGATCTGATCGTGTGGAGGCTTGTACGTTCAAGACGAAGACGGATTGTGAAAACTTTCGGTTCGTGAGCCAAAACTGTAAGTTTCCTTAAACTCGTCTTTTATCTGATATGATTGCTTGATGAAGTTTCTTATGATTAATTAATTAAGTAATCTAGATCTTGTTTAATAACCATGTTAATAATTAGCTCTTCTTAGCGCAATTATTCTTTTCCGCATTAAATTGGTTATTTAAGGTGCATTAATCACCAAGAGGGGCTCCGGCTGCGAAGGGGCGATGGTTGAGACCGGCGAGGGCAAGCTTCGGAGATTCTCTCAAGGATAGCATCGCAGGTGCTCTGCCAGACTTCGAAGGACGGGAATACGTCGAACGAGGAGCTCGTCGGGGTAATGAGAGGGCAAGGCCGGCGAGGCCGAGCTCCTGTAAGGGCGAGCTCCGGCGAGGAAGTCGTAGACGAGGTAGATGTGGTTTTCGGAGACGGAGGCGCCGATGAGATTGACGACGAGGCGCTGACGGAGGTCGGAGTTGTCGATCTTCCAACGGAGTCGGTGCTGGCGGAGGTCGGCAGATGACGGCGAGGCGCTGACGGAGGGCACGGAGGTCGACAGATGGGAATGGCGGAGGACAGAGAGCGAAGAGTGGGGAGGATGGCGTCTGCGCGAGCTCCGGCGTGGAGGAGGGGCAGTGAGCAGAGGGACGAGCGTGAAGAAGAAGAAAAAGAAGGAGGAGGGTCTTTATAACCTTAACCTAATATTATCCGGTGCGACATGTCGCACCTGTTGCATGTATTGGGTGCAACATGTCACACTTGTTGCACGTATTAGGTGCGACATATCGCACCCGATACCACTTAAAATGATCAAATTTTTTGGTTTTCTGAATTAGTATCTGGTGTGACATGTCGCACCTAAATGAGCATTAGATGCGACATATCGAACCAGATACTATTTTTTTTAATTCATGACACTGAAAATAAGATGAGGGATTTTAAATCCGCTTAAAAATTTTAAAACTTTTAGGTGCGACATGTCACACCACTTAAAATGAGCAAAATATACCACATCTTAATACAACCATAAAGAAACTAAAATAACCCTACATAAATAGGGTAATAGAAATATACTATGCTAATAAGTGTTACTTTACCATTACTCATTCATTCCAACACACACACACACATACACACAAAAACGATCATGATTCATATACACAACGATCTCGAAATAGTCAAAACCATTCCCGGCGCATAGCCCTGAGAACCCTTCCGTGTGGAGAATCAGGGTCCCCGCGCATGGCGTTTCGCCGCCACATCTCGGCCGTCCTCATCATCGTCTCCTCCGCCGTCAAAACCTGCTCCGGCAACCACCCCGAAACGTTCCTCTTCTGATCGGAAGACCCGTCCGTGGCCCGCGTTATCGGCTTCCTCGTGTCTGCCATCTCGATCTCCGCCAGCGGAGACGCCTTGTGCCGCAAGTAGTACTCTCTGTCGTCGTCGTCATCGTCATCCCGGCACGGCGGCGGTTCCACCCCGGCGGAGCAGCCGAGATTTTCCACTTTCACCGGAGATTCTTTGTGGAGTTGATGATTCTTCCGATGCTGGAGGAAGGTGGGGTCGGACGGGTTGTGGACTCCGCTGGACTCGAGCGTAGAGGAGCTATGGTGTACTGCTGCTTTATTATTTGGTCGTTTCACAGGTACTGTTTTTCCTTTTGCTGGTTTCTCATCTTTATCACTTCTTTCGTACCCTGCCTCCCCTGTTTCAGGTTCATATTTCTCCTTCATTTCCTGATCAAGAACAAGTTAGAAATATAAATACTGTGATATACTTATATTTTTATTGTAATGATTAGGGTTTACGTTAGGAAGGACTGGTTGTTGAGATTCGTCTTCTTGTGCGGTCCGGTACGGCGTCGATGAGATTCCACGGCGGAGAAGTCTAGTCGATGAGAACAACCGGGTTGACTGTCTTACTACTATAGATGCTATCTTTGACACCATTGTTTTTTTAATCAAGGAAGTAAATTTGTTTCTTTTTAGATCGATGAATGTAGTGTAGTTGCCGAAGAGATGAACTAAAAATAGGTTCGAACGAAGTTTCCAGAGGCTGCTTCTGGACTGACAGGTGTGTATTTGTGCTGTGACGTGGTAACGATTCAGTGTACGTTGCTTACGTGTCATGTTCTAGTCTATTCAAAGTCTTTCTTGGGCTTTCTAATGTTGATTAACGATTCACCCAATCCTGGTTTAATTTCACCTCTTTTTGGATTTATCTTATTATTTATCAATGTAATTATCAGATAGAAAGGATTATATACGGTAATTGTTAGGAACTGATTTCTTATCCAGTCTCGTTTTATAAACGACAACATTGGATTTCCTTTCGACGTTCATTTTCATTCACAATACAAGTCCGTTTAGTCAATAAATGACATATATAACCCAAGATAGACAAAAGAAACATACACGTACACTAGTCGAAAAACGGCAGTAATTGCTCAAGAAGAGCATGAACTAATTACGGATAAAAATGCACAAACAAAACAATAAAAATCCCTGGAATTAGTGATATATGGAGTTAAAGCCTTGTGATTATTGATCGCGTAATCGATGAATAAGACGCAGCGTTAGAGTTAGAGTGAATCCCAGGGTGTGGTTGGTCAAAGCCTGAAGCTTCCGTCTCTATGGCCGAGCTTGGCAAAGATGTTGGCTAAGAAAGCGAAGAGGGCAGCGAAGAAGCACATGATCCAGGAGAGCAGAAGGAGGACCCAATCAAGGTAGTTCCTCTTGGGCGGGTGGGTCCGATCCGACACCACCAAAGCCCGATAAAGTGCCTCAGCCACAGAGTAGGAAGAGACTGGGTCAGCGTCCTCGGGTGCGAACCCGTGCTCTGTCTTGCACACCACGTCATATACCCCACTCGTCTCTGACACTCCCACCCCTTCGCAGATCTTTATTCGCGCCTCCATCCTCTCATCCGCCGACAACTCGTCTCCGTGTGTCAATATCAACATCGGCTTCTCACCTACATAATCAAAATCAAATACCACCCTTGATCTATAAACTGAAGTTTTATAACGACAAAGATCCCTTACTTTTATATATATATTTATAAGGACAAAAAGAAAAAAACTCACCCCATTTTTTAAAAACAGGAGATCGATAGAGTTCTTTGACGGCGTCCAACGGCTTGTGATTCGCCGCCTTGAGAGCGACGTAAACCTCCGCGGCGTTGACCACCACCATAGCGCAGTTGACCCTCCGCCGCGCGAACTTTGACGACGAGGACGATCTGGCCGACAGCGCTTCGAGCTCGTCCCTTGGCAGCGAGTACTGATCCCCTGCCCTCATGCACAGCTGGTTGTGGTGCACCCCGTCGTTGATCCAATCCGAGAGCTCCACGTCGACAACCTCGCTGGCCTGGTCGTAGTCGAACCCCCGAGAGTCGTACACGCAGAACCCGCTCCGAAGCGACCTTATCACGTTGTGCTCCTCCAAAAACATGCTCGTATTATTACCATGCTTCCCTCCTAAACAAAATGAAAACAAATAGTCAAATTAATCTTAAAGAAATTTGTTAGAATGTATAATATATGATATACCTGCTGAATTGGAGGTTTGAGCGAAAGGGATGAGGCAAGATCGGCCGAGGACGGAGTACATAAGGTTGACGAGCGAGCTTTTTCCGGCGCCGGAGAAGCCGAGCAAGAGGATGGTGGTGATCGGAGGGATTTCGGTTCTCTCCTTGGGGATTCCTCCGGTGGGGACCCAGAAATCGCCGCACCGGTACGTGAAGAGCTTGTGACGGAGCTCGCTCAGACCGTTGTGGTCCCCACCCGCCGCGGAAAGCCTCTCGAGCTCTCTCAGGACTCTCTCCCTCGGCGATGGTCCGGCGGAGGATGGTGAATTCGGGTCGGATCTCCACCATCGGGACGACCCGGAACACTCTTCGTCGTTCTCGTCTTCTTCGCTGGTTGAGAAACACTGTTGGTTCTTCATCGCTGAGCAGTGATTCGAATTCGATGAACAGTTTTTTTTTGTTGGTTGGTTTGTATTTGGATAATGGGGAGTGGTTTCTGTTTCTGTGAAGGAATGGAATGGAGACAAATAAGTACTGTGGCTAAGCTGTTTCGTCGACTCTTTCCGATCTGGGATTCTCTTTGACACAAATGTCCGTTACTTTATTATTATTATTATTATTATTATTATTATTAGTTTTAGCAAATGAAATGTAAAATATTAACTTATTATGTTTCCATTATTTATATATAATTTTTTTGCTTGATTTTTCTCTCGATTTAAATGACATGTTAACAAAAAACTTGGTCGTTAATATTCCTTCAATTTTTTTTTTTTTTTTTTTTCTGAATAAACCAAAAGCCTGAAATCAGAAATAGTTACCAACTGCTGATTTGATAAGGACCGATTTTTACCATTTATACTAATTTTATCATGTAAACAATTAATACGGTGAACAATTTTTTTTATTTGTGTAATTTTTTCATAATTATACTCTTACCTTACTAATATATATATATATATATATATATATATATATTATATATATATATATATATATTGATGATAAAAAATTGCTACAATATTTGCCTCAGCGAAAACTCGTGTATAGCAAACATGATATGCCAACTAGAACATACCGATTAGAATATGCCTACGACATGAAGATTTATGATATATTTTCTATATGACAAACAAATCTAATTACATAGAAAATAACAAATAAATTTTGAGCGTGTGCTTATGATAGATGAGAAGCATAGCTAGTGTAAGAATGAGAACCTCTTTCTTTTTCACATTATTGCCATCATTTTATAATGCTTGGATCATCTGGAATCTGGATTGATCAGACCCACGTTTTGACGATTATACTGCTAACCGTTCATTTCATGTGTGTAGGAGTTATTTTGATAATTTTATGGCCCGTGTGATCAATTGACGATTATCTAAAGTTTACGTGGCTATTATAAACATTCGATTTTGATTAGTCTTTTTTTTATAACAGCTAATTTCTATTATATTCTCGATGATGTTAAATGAGCATTGGTACATATTTTCTGGCAATTTGGTGTATTAGGTCGGTGATATTTCCACCTTATAACAATATATAATCATCTAATATATTTAATACTCCAATGAAATCGAGATGCGTATGACCTTATTTGAAATTGCAAGTATATCAAAGTTTTTTCTAAAATGTTACGAAATCATAATCTATTTATATTTTTTAGTATGGATATTTTGGACATTTTATAAATGTGTTGTTTTTTTAATATATGAATACGATATTAGAGCATCATTAATGGTTCCTAGCTTAACAATTTAAGGACTTGCTTGCAATTAGGAAAAGTGTTAAGCTATTTGCTTAACCATTATTTGGCATTTTAACTATGTGATTGGCTAGAGAAATTAGCTCTATAGAACTATTTGCTTAAGCAAACTACATGGGATCCAATACACTATTTTAACAATTATTTTATTGTTTTGAATATGAGAAGATTTTTTTTTTTTAACACTATATTTCTCCGGAAGAGTTCAAACAAGTTTGCAATATCATCAAGGCTAAGTACGGAATTGAGTAGTCTAAAGTAAAAGTTATTTTATATGTAGGGATTTATTATGTAATGTCAAACTTTGTTTATGCAATGTCATGATTTGTGTTTTTGAAGGAGTAATGACATAATTAATTAATCTACAACTCTGTGTATTAGTTTTTTTTTTTTTACATTATGTACTCATTAGTTTTTTTTCTTTGACAGTGTGTTTTGGGTAGTTTTATGACATTGTGCATCAAGTTTTCTTAAACTGTGTATATTTCTTAATTTTATTCTTTTCTTAATATATTGTTACTATAATATAGTCAGATTGTTTTCTTAAAAAAATTACATGTTCTTCATTTGGCCTAATAAATTGAATTATACAACTTTTAATAAATAAAAAAAAATTATAGTTTTTACAAGTGGAAATTGAATAAAAAAAATAAACAAAAATAGAAAATGACAAGTGGGATAAACTTAAGCAAGATGATAAATTAGCTTATATTGTGGATGATTTAACTTAAATAAATTGTATTTTGCTATGACTTATGTGGCATGGTAAGCTAATTTGACATAGCTTACCATTAAAGATGCTCTTAGTGGGCCTGAGTTGCAAGGAACTATAGCCATGTGATTGGTTGGTTTCTAGATTAAATTTTATCACCATGATTAGTTTGTGGGAGCGAGTGATCTTCATAATGGGAGCAACAATGTGATTTTTAATCATTATTTACACAGCGTATAATAAAGTGGATCTCATGTATCAGTTAAATACCTTCTCAACATGCAGAAATGGATAAATAAATTAGAGCTTGTCAATTAAAAAATATAGATATTAGTCAAACATGATGGGGGCATTAACGGTCAAATTGAACAAGCCTGTTATTGCGGATCCTTCTGAAAAATAATAATATTTAAAAAATATGTACGTGATAGGATAATATTTGTAGGAAATAAAGTATCGAGTAAAGTGCTTCGTGATATAAACAGTGTGATCGTGACAATTTCTCTAAATAGCTATTTTTCCAATGCTTACTTATTAAATGTGTTTTCCACGGCTTACTAGAATGGCAACTTGTAAAGGTAAAACCGGGTAAATTTATTCTGTTACTCGTACTCATTAATTTTTTAACTCAGACATGTTTATCCGGATTTTGAGACGGACCGGGTAACGGAGATACCCGTAGAATAAGTGGGTAAAATATAGGACCCGTTACCCATTTACCCGACATAAAAAAAATGTATCGGATCGGGTAGACCCGTTTACAAAATAAAAATCAATCAACAATATAAAATTAAAAAATAATAAAATTTATGTGAAAAATATCAAAGTGCTACTACAATATAAAGAACATTAAAATTCAAAATAAATAATAAATAAATACAAAATAAGTCTTCATTGCAAATTGGATCATCTTGAAGATGAAGAAGGTAATTTTCCTGTCCAAGTCTGAAGGCAAACAAACATATTGAAGATCCCGTTGCTTCAAACGTGAGAAGACATATTTGTAATGCAAAGCAACTTTAAGCATCAAATACGTAGAGTTCCATCTTGTTTCTCATTCCAAAACTAAACTCTTAGTATATGTGACTTTCAATTGATTTGCAGTTTCCTCAAACTTTTCACAACTTCTAGGAGACGAAGTCCAAATGACAACACTATCACGAACCTTTCGAATTCCCTCGGTGAATTTCTCGAGTCCATCTCTTACGATAAGATTCAAAATATGAGTTGCACATCTCATATGAAAAACTCTCCACCCAAAAGAAATGTTTTTTTTGTCAAATCTTGCTTTTACCTTGCTAATTATACTGTCATTTGTGCTACAATTATCCAGAGTGAACGTGGATAAGTTGCGATCAATATTCCAATCCATCAGTTTCTCCAAAACTTTATCACAAAGAACTTCAACAGTATTCGGAGCTGGCATGTAGATGAACCATATTATCATATAAGAAATCATTAGAAGGAGTAACAAATAATATTGAAATTTTAAAATAATATTGAGTAGTTAAGTTGATACCTTAATATGTAGTTTCGTAAAACTCAATCGTTGTCCATAAAATGTGTTGTGACAACCATATAATGCTTGTGTTGATTGTTAGAATTCCACATATCAAATGTTATAGCAATTCTTCCTTTTTTTTTCCAATAAATCATCATTTTGCTCTTCTCAATCTTGTAAATCTTCAAAATGTCATTTTTTACCGTGTTTCTCGACACCATCTTAAACAACGGTTGAAGCCCACTGCAAAACTTTCGAAATGCAACATGCTCAACAATCGAGAGTGGATACTCGTGCGTGATGAACATAGTTGTGGGATCTCTTCTTGAAACTTCTGGGTCAAAAGCATGTAGACCAAGTGCAGATTTTCCCTCAGCTGTCTTGACTTTGTTTAATGACATTTGTGATATTGATGTAGTAGTCCGGCGAGGACACTTTTGCTAATGCTTCATCAGATGAGATGTCCCCTCTTTCGATCCCCCGTTCAGTTTCTTCTTACAGTAAATGCACATTGCCTTCGATACATCATTTTCTTTGGTTCTTTCAAAATGTTTCCAGAAAACCGACTTCAATGATCGTTTTGTTTCCACTACCACTTTATTCTCGGGCGATACTTCCACGGGATTTGGACCTGATATCCTAACATTACCCATCATATTTTTGAATTAGATGACTGGTTGTCATCCGGAGGTGATTGATCTTGCTTCGATGAAACTCTTTCTCCAATAATCTCCTCATTCATGACTAAAACAACAGAAAAAACCAAACAATAATAAAGAATACTATATTCATCAGTGTACTATTTTTAATAAAGAATAATATATGTATATCTAAGCTATACATATATTGTATTTGGTCAGTGCATAATATTTTAGCTCTATTGTAAACAATATTGCCTAAATAAACAATACAGTTTTTTTTTACCAGTACTGACTTTTATACATACAGATATGTACATACATACAAAGCTCAGTAAAAAAGACTCACAACAACAATGGCTCATATATGTGTATATTATTATCAAAAGTTAGAAAAAGATTCACGACAATGACTATTGTGTATACATGTGTATATTATTATTAAAACTCGGTAAAAGACTCATGAAAATGGCGTGTCTATATATATATATATATATATATTATCAAAACTTAGTAAAGCACACATATATATAAATTCAATAAATCTCAAGACGATTGCGATGGTGAACAGCAGCAGCGTCAGATCAAACAGTGGTGACAAACAACGTTGGTGGCGACGGTGAACAACAGCACGTCGGATCAAACAACGGCGACAAACAACGTCGGTGAATGAACGGGCAATCGCGGTAGTGACAACTGAGAGATTCTTTGTACTGTGGCTGAAATGGAAAAAAATAATTACGGCTAAAAAACTAGGGCATCGTTAATACTACTTTATTAAAATATATCATCTAATTAGATAAACATATATTGATTTATTATATTTTTAAATATTTAAAAGTTAACGGGTCGGGTCCCGGGTAACCGGGTACGGGATGACTATTCCGTTACCCGTACCCGGACCCGTTAAAATGTCACGACCCTTGAGCCTTAGCTCGTCCACGAACTGCGGCAGAGATCTTCGTATCTTAATTAACATAAAATAAAATTCATGAAAACCGTGTTGGAAACGCTTCCGGGAAACATTTTCTAGAAAACTTGTAAAATATTTACATAAACGTCTAAAAAATAGGGGCGAATTTTTCGTTTTTCTTACAACATACTATTTAAAACTTTTATAAACAAAAGACTCGATTTTCAAAAATAAAACAGACCCATTCCCCCCTTGACTTAGCCACAGGTCAGCAGCCGTACATACACATCTACTTATTTACCGAGTTCTGCTGATGCCCTGCTCAGTCCTCCTTAGCCTTGCCTTTATCAACGATATCAAGATAATAACTATGAGTCGAAAGACTCAGCAAGTGGAAATCTATGTATCTAATACACCGTGTATTGTCAATGGTGCCCACAAAAAGAATAGTAGTGTTTACTTATGTACATTTGATGTAATTAAGTCTCACGAAGACTCTTGCTTGTAACTGCTGAATCATTATTAAAAGTTGAAACGTTCATTCATTCTTCCTTGTCTGTTTGAAGCTTTATGATAATCTATAGTCTTTAGTCCTTAAACAAACCTAACAACATATGAAGAGACAAATGTAGATTTGCATGAACAAACTCTTCATGGTTTGCTTAAAACAATATATTCGCAATCTAAGGATCAAAGGACTATTGATCTCAGTACGATTGTTAGGAGAATCTATGATGTCTGGTTATATGACATTGAGAGTTGGAGAGTCTATAGTTCTTCTAGGTATCTTCTTAAGTTACTGAATTGACCAGTGCACTTCTAGAGACAGAATAAGAACAAACCATTTAACCTCTTATGTCTCGAAGTCACTACATATGAATTGCATCATGCTTACCTCAATCCTGAAATGAGACATGTCATTTCATAGCTTACGTATTCTCATTTGAGAAAGTCAGAGTTCGGATTCACTATGTGATTCTGAACAGGACCTATTGGTGAAGTACTAAGTTATGAAGATATCATGAGTAACTTCGTGAAGATCTCATAGATATGGAATTCATGTACAAGATTGCTGAAATGCAATGTATATCACCCCATGCTTTATTCCTTGGAATATGAATAAATGAACTGGTCTGTGTCCAAATTGAGTCATGACTCTTTCGGATGAATCAATGTGACTTGTTAGCTCCTCTTCAATACATTGTTTCTAACTTATTCACAAGCGAAAAATGAGTTGAGGAAATAACAGCTAGAAGAGTAAAATAGTAATTTTGTAAATCCCGACTAGCTAATGATATTCATGAAGGGTAAACATAGATAATATTTATTGGATCCACTCATCACAATTAAGTTGAATTCTTGAGTAGAAAATAAATTCATTTGAACCGAGAGATTCTCAGTGTCAGCTCTTTAGTGGAGTCAGTTGACATTAAGCTAAACTTGGAAAATGTTTGTGAATTTTTTAGTCCAAGTATGTTAGTTCAAGCTTTGTTCATTTGGATCCATGAGGTCACTGTCACAAGTCATATCGAGTAGGATTAGTTAAACTAGAAGCAAAGTCAAAACAAGAACTAGACAAGTTTTATGAAAATTATCTAAAGGGTATTTTTGTCTTTTTGGACATAGGACGAAATAAATGTCAATAAATTTTTTGACATTGTCATATGATGAGAAATGAAATGTAGCACTCGGCCATGATGAGATTTTTGGACCTTGAGGATTAATTTAATTTCATGGAATTTTACTTGAAAATTTTTAATGGGCTTTTCTTATGTTGTCATGAACAAGTGAAGAAACATCTAGAAGCTCCTTCTAGAAGCCTCAAATTTTGTCCAACCTAAGAGAGAATAAGAGTGTATTTTGTGCATTGATGTATGAAGATACTTGCCAAAAGAAAAAGAGGAAACTATAATGGGCGGCCAACCAAGAGAGAGCAAAAGTGGAAACAAATCCAAGGGCTTCTAGAAGCTTGCCTTGGACGTCCAACTAAGAGAAGGAGAGGCAAATATTTGCTCATGAATATGTGATATTCTATAGAAGAGGAAACTACCTTTATGAAGGTTACCCCTCTCCTATAAATAGAGGCCTCATTCTCATTGTTTTCTCATCCAACATAAGTTAGAAATTGAGAGCTTCTCTCTCTAGACATTGTGGCCGCCCATCCCCTCTCTCTCTCTAGCTTCTTTCATTTTTGTTTTGGCACCTAGGTCCACATTTGACCTAGTGTTTATATTAGCTCTTCGACTCTAAGACTTGTTCTTGAGTCGTTGTGATTTATGTGATAGAAACTTTCGTGATTTATGTGATAGAAACTTTCGTGGTTACTCGAGTTCCCGAAGAACGAAGAAAGACGAGCTGCGTGGGGAGATGAACGTTTCAACCTTCCTAAGGCTTCTCAACATTCAAGCTTCATAAATGTTAGTAATCGTGTAATCGCTTTTAGATAGTTTTAATATTAACATGTGCTTGCTCTTTGTCTAGGTTAGTAAAATCGTTTTACTTGTTTAAAAGAAATTTTTTTATTTTCTGCCGCTTGCTCGAAGCATTAAATATTTTCTTAACCCTAGATCAATCCCAACACCGTGCACATAACACCTAAGCAACATATAACATATAGTTTATATCTTAACATAACTTGTGGAAGTATCGGCTCTGATCCCGATAGATCTACCTTACTTAAGAATCAATCGGCTTAGGTCCCGATAGATTCATCTTACTTAAAATCGATTGGCTTAGGTCCCGATAGATTCATCTCATAAGAATCCACCAGCTTAGGTCCCGGTGATTCACATCATAGCATACATATTTCTATCATAATCTATGGAATTATCAGCTTAGGTCTCGGTAATTCATACTTACTTGAGACTCTGCTAGCTTAGGTCCCCGCGATTCCCATCATACAATACATGCCATGCTCGAGATCCCTTAATGATATCCGCACGACATATGTCTTACTGGCGCCAGACAGGAGGGTGCACAATCTCCTGCCTAATCCCCATGTGGTACCACCACGAAGGATAACAGGTACCTGCTAACATGGGGTATATGTCGGAAGCGGTACCATTACATGTTTTCTCTTTAATTAGCTTAACATGAAAGACTGCTTAGTTCGGGTTCAATCCCGATCTTAACATATATTCTTTTCTCTTATTAACTCGTGACTTATAAGATCTCGGGATGTGATTCACAGAGATCTTTACATAAACATCCTCGCTTTTGAATAGAGTCTTAACCACAGTCTCTCATAACCCAGTCAATAGGACTGGATCTCTTGGGGGAGGCTAACTAAAGACGTAACAAAGGCTCGGGTTTCTAGTTTCCTCTAGCCAATTTCGTTAGCCGGACTAATTCTGTTTCCCTATTCGTTAGTGGCTTGAAGCCCTTACTCTTGATAGTGACTTATCTTTTGGCTTATCCTACTCTTGGACTTATCTAAGGAAGAGAAAGATCGAACATCGAGCGTGTTTAGTACCTCATCCATCGACACACTAACGTACACACGTTTACTAAAAGAAAGCTCATATGGAATGTATTCAAAACGTTCTCCTAGTCACGCTACTCAGAGCGCCTCAAACACGAGCAACAGAGAACACACAAGACAGAACAGAGACACACAAAAGAATTGAAGCCTAAAATGAGGCCTTGACATTGCTTCTCTGATCTAAGCGAAGAAACGTCTCACACTATTCGACCATCTACTCTTTCGACTAGGCAAAACCCATTGCTTAGAATAGATTCCTGGGAGTCGAGACTAAAATAATCAAAACATAAAAAAGAAACATTAGCTAGTAGTTGCTATCTAACATGAGTTATTTGAAAATAACTCGAGCAAACACCTTCAAAACATCATAAACTTCACACGACCCATAAACTAAACAAGACCTTTCGTTTCGGGTTTTGAAAAAGACTTAAAATTTCCGAAACTCATTCTTAAATAAGCTTTAAAAACATTTTTTTGACTTGTCTCTTTTTATTGACAAGTTATAGATATTTGATAATGTAAATAAACGTAAAACCCTTTCATTTAAAATAAACTAAGTCATTTATTTTAAATATCTAATCATTTTGTAAATAGATTATGGATTCGATTTAATAAAATATTTACGAAATAATCGAACCCTCGGTCCGTATTCGAATCTTTCTTTCATTTCTTGCCCAATTAAAATATTTTTCGTTGATATTTTTTTCGATTCAAAAGAGTCGAACTTGGAGTCGAAATCGGTTTTAATACATAAATTAAATAATGATACTAAATAATTAATTGGATAACCAACGAGTACGATAATAGCACTATAATTTTTAACAAATTATATCGAAACTAACTCGGAAAATAAAATACTTAACAATCCATAAAAAAAAAACATAATAATACCACAAAAAATATATATCGACTCTTAAAAATGATTAACCGTTCGTAACTAGCTCGAGTCGAGACTCGAAAAATCCTCGACTTGTTAAACACTAAACAAACACTTTGTGAGCCTCCGAGCCAAAGCCGAAAGGCCTTTCCCACCCGGCCTACTCTCGGATTGGTCCGGCCCCACCTCACCGACGCTCGCGCGGCAGCTCCGCCATTTCTCGGACAGCGTCCTCGCCATCCCGAACCACCGCCACAGCTCTGCGTAGCCCACCTAATCTGAGCCTAAACCCCCGATAAACGCATAACTCACACAACACGAAACAAAGCTTATCAACCATATCAACAAATCTGAAAAATCAAATCTATTTCTCAGAATCCAACACCATGTTTGAGAATAAAATCTAATTAGATTTTTCAGACATGGTGCTCATCATCAATTCGAGCATAACAGAGATTTAGATTAGATTTCCAAATTCACAAAATCGGCCTAAACAAAAGAGACGAGAGAGAATTCCAAAACGAATATACTCATTTTCGAACATAAATCAAGAAACCATTTATATAATCATCGAAATCAAACCCTTGAACCATCAAATCCGAAAATCCAAATTCAAACCCCAGAATCCAGAATAAAATTGGGGAAAAAGAATTTCCTCACCTAATATATCCTCATTGGTGCTCTTTCCCTCTGATTCCGGCGATTTCTCTCGGTCCAGTGTCCTCGGCGTGCTCGCAGCAGCTCTTTTCTTCTCGGTCCGTGCGCGCGCGGGGGCTCGCGCGAGGTAGAAGACGAGGAGAGAAGAAGAAGATGAAGGTCGGAAAAGGATTTGATGGTGGTGGTTTTTCTTGTTGTTGTTGCTGTGTTGCTGTTTCTTTTCTTTTCTTCGTGTTCCTGCGTCGCGCGGAAGAAGAAGGCGAAGAAAGAAGAAGATGTTGGAAGAAGATGTTGGAAGAAGACGTGTGAAGAGAGAAAGGATTTTGGTTTTTATACCAACCCACAATTCTATAATTACTAACTTAATCCTTCTACTTATCACCTCTTGTACACTGTCCCGGAGTTCCATTTTTATTTCAAATGGGTCCAGAAAAATTATTACAATTAAGTCCTTATCATATAATTATTTAATTAAATCTATAACCGAACGGATTATAATTATATGATTCGAACCGATAATTTCTCATTTGTTCTCGATTAATTCAAATATATTGAAGGTTTCTTGGAAATAATTCTCGTTCTTGAGAATTCATTTATTAAATTAATTCCCGGAATATTTCCTCGAAAATAATTTATTAATCGAGATTAACTCAATAATTACTTTATTTATTCCGAGATTTCTCATTACCTTAATATATTTTAAATTAATTCGATAAATTTATTGAACCATAATTTACTCGAGAATTTAGTTGTGATAATGGAAGCTCGTTTATTATTTCCAACTCTCCAATACGAGTGACGCAAAAGCTTGTCCTTAAGACTTTAACGGGTATTACCCGTTTACCCAAAAAGAATGGGCATTACCCGACCCGATATTAAAATCGAGGAACGGGTCGTAATGCGGGTAACGGGGCAAATTGCCATCCCGCTGACTCAGAGTATGAATAAATAGCTTCCTCATTGCAAACAACTTTGTTATTTAAAAAACCTATTTAATGAGTATGCCCTGGAAAAATACATAGGAAATCACTAGTTTTTCTAAATAATTCTTATCGGTCAATGTTTAATTGTAAATGTGTGATTGCCATGGTATGACGGAAGCATACCATCAAAGAAAGATATATTATTGTAATGATGTTATTATACAACGAATTTAAAGCCTTAAAACTTATATATTATTGTAGAAAAGGGAAATACGATTCCTCTTTGTATTATCAAATGCGATAACCAAAGTTTCGAATGTCATTTTTGTTATCGTTTTAAGCTTCCTAATTTACACAAAATCAACAAACCGATTAAAAATTACATAAAAAAATGTAGAAAAGTGCAACTGATTTACTGTTTTCAAATTCCGTTTTTTATAAAAAAAATCGATATGCCAATAAAAGAACACACATAAATAATGTTGCGTAATATATTAAAAATATAATACATAAACATGTGTGTGTGTGTATAACAAATTTGACTAAAGCTTAACAATTGAACTTCACATGTATATATATATATATATATATATATATATATATATATATATATATACATGTGAAGTTCAATTGTTAAGCTTTAGTCAAATTTGTTGTAACTAGTCAAGTTTATCATTCTTATTGGGGAATAGCCTAAGTTTCATTTTATTAAGCAAATAGCTTATATTTTCAGCTCAGACCATAACGCCCTTGGTAAATTCGCGAATAAATTAATTTAATTAACCTACTGGAGTGAGTTAGGTTAATTAATTAACTTATTGGTTGAATATTAGTTTAGGTTCTGATTTTTTTGTGAGTAAAGTTAATTTACTAAATGATTGAATTTGGAATTAGGTTAATTAATTGAATACTTTGAATATCAATTGACTTAAGTTATGACTTTTGTAATTTTTTTGTGAATTTCAAATCCTTCACGAATCAGTTAATTAATTAACCTAACTCACTTCAGTAGATTAATTAAATTAATCGATTCGCGAATTTACAAAGTGTCTCTCCTCAATCTCCTCCATCGCCGCCGATTTCCTCTCCGCCGCCGATTCCTCTCCCCCCGCCGATTTTCGAGTCAACCTGAGCCGTCGATTCTCCGAGCATCGCCGCCGCCGGAGCTCGACGGAATCGACGCCGTCTATGGCGGATCTTGACGGCGTCTATGGCGGATCTCGCCGGCGACGTTAGGGATCAGCAACGAGGATGGACGACGATTGGCGACGATGCGACGGCGTGAAATGGATCGATGGCGATCGGCGGCGTGAAGTGGATCGGTGGCGTGAAAGAGAAAAAAAAGGAGGCGGCTTTGGTTGTCCTTCTTGAGATTATTAATAACAACCATGGCAGCGGCAACACTTTCTTTTAAGAATGTCTGGAGTGAGATTAAGTTGTCATCACCTAAGACATTCTTATTCTTGCCGCCGCCATTTGATAACGACAATAACAATTTCACGAAGATGAGAACGAGTTTAGGTTTAGGTTTTGGGAAAATTGAGTTTTGCTCTTATATACGAGGGTAATTTAGATAGTGAAATATTAATTGGGCTATTCACTTAATTTATTTAAACTTGGATTATTCTCATAATATTGGTGGGTTGATTGGGCTAGTATGTTCACTCTCCCGTTATTGGCTATGTTTGGTTCAGCTTATTAAGCTTGATTTTAGTTTTTTCTAAAAGTTAAATCATATTTAAGTGTTTGGTAAAATTGCTTTTTCTAAAAGCTAAAAAGTGTTTTTGAATATTTTAACTAAAAAATCAAAAGCTACAATTTGTAGCTTTTATACGTAGTTTTAGTTTTTGGATTGTAATTTCTCTCTCTTAACTTTTTGTTTTTTCTTACACTAACTTTTAATTCTAATTATCTTTATATGCTTTTATCAAATAATTTTTTTGACGTCACCAAAATTTATAATTTATTTTTTACATTCTATAGACACCCACTTTGATATATTTTTTATATAACAAAATATATCTTATTATTATTATTAATTACATTTTATATAAATAATTATCACTTATAAATATTAATATATATTTTACCAAACACTAAATCAGCTTTTGTTAACAGCTACAGCTATTTTACAATAGTTTACCAAACACTCATCTGTTTTTTAAAACAACAGTTTTTTCGTACAGCTATTTTAAAATCACTTTTTTAAAAAGTAAAGCTATGCCAAACACAGCCATTATTGCACCCTTGTTTTGTTTTTATTGAGCTGTGTTTATTACTTTGTTAAACCCAATTTTTTTTTTTTTTTTTTTATCATTCTAATTTTCTCATTGTTTCCTCTGGTGTTTGAGTGTTATTTCAATTGCTCACATCTCATAACCAAACTAATTTCCTTTGTTTTCTTATTTTCATTTTGGTAGGCTTTGTTTCCAAATTCATCAATTCATTCGATTTACATTGCTTAAACAAAAAACTTCTCTACTATGTTCATTACATCATCATTTCGAATTGTTCTATCTCACAATTTTACTTATGATTCTTGTAATTACTTTTGATAAATTTACAGGTTTGTGAAGTAAATTAATTTACCATAAAAGTTTTTTTTTAATTTACTATTCCGATATTAGTTTTGTTACCAAATTCGTATTTTTTTTTTCTTTCGATTTGCATTGTTTAAACAAAAAAAAGTCTTTATTATCTTCATAACAATCTCAAGTCGAATCATTTTGTCTCTGGTTTTTTATTCTTCATTTCGAATTGTTTTGTCTCGGATTTTTTTCTCCAAATTCTAGTAATTCCATCTAAAATATTTTCAGGTTTGTGAAGTAAATTAATTCACCCAAAAAGTTAATTTAATTTTCTATTCCGATATTGCTTATTTGTTACCAAATTCATAATTTTCTTTTGATTTACATTGTTTTAAAAAAGAATCCTTTATTAGCTTCATAACAAACTCGGTTCGAATCGTTCTGTCGATGGATTTTTATTCTTCAATTTGAATTGTTCTATCTCGGAATTTTTCTTCAAATTCTCATAATTACATCTGAAAATTTCCTATTTTGTGAAGTGAATTAATTTACAATAAGAGTCAATTTAATTTATTATTCTGATTTTGGTTTTGTTACTAAATTCATATATTTCTTTTGATTTAAACTGCTTCAACAATAAAATTCTTTTTCAGTTGCATTACAAGCTCACTTCGGATCGATCTATTTTTGGAATTTTTTTTCTTTCTTGTAATTAAGTTTGTAAATTTACGAGTTTGTATAGTAAATTAAATTTACCCGAACAGTTAATTTAATTGACTATTCAGATTTTGATTTTGTTATCAATTTCATATATTCTTTTGATGTACATTGTTTTAACGAAAAATCTCATTACAAACACAGTCGACTCGTTCTATCTCTTGATTTTTCTTCTGATTCTCGTAATCAAATATATAATTTTATAGATTTGTATGGAAAATTAATTTACCATAATTGTTAATTTAATTTACTTTTTAGTTAATATAGAGGGGTATCTTCGGAATAATGTTTTTTTGGCCAATTCCGATCGACTACTTCTTTTAATAAAATGAAACTTAGGATAAACTTTTAAAAGAGGAAAGTGGACTGGGCTAGTGGGCTAGCATTCCCTAAATTTAATATATAATTATATGTATTGGTGTTTATTTTTCTTTTGGGTTTAAGATGCATAACAAATGTTTTGGGTTTAAGATGTATAATAGTGTTTATGATTTTAATTGAAAAAATTACTCTTGCTTAGTTATCTATATTTGCACTTATTTATTAGGCTCAAGTATATATTTTGGTGTTACTGTAAGTTAAAACTTACAACTTGTACCAAACTGATTTTTCTTTTACTTTTCAAATTTGTCTTCCCCGGAGGTATTTGTACAATTTTTTTTATATATAAAAAAAAAATCAAAGATATATTTGCCCCTTAAATTATGACGGTGACTAGAGTACACTCTTTGTACTATAAAATCGACCACTTGCTCCTTAATATCAGTTTTTGTAAAGGTTTGGTCCTTCAACGTATTTTGAGTTAATAAAAAGATTGGAAGTTACTTCCAGACTACTCTTTCCGCAACGAAGTAAAAAAAGACGTAAAACCCATAAAATAAAATCGCGATGGTGATGGGAATACATAGTGGTTGTGATTGATTTAGGTGGTGGTGTGAAGTGAAGAAATCGGAGAAATGGATTAATCATAATCTAATGACTGAGGTGATGTTGGAGAATACTGTGAGAATTTCTACACGAGAGAGAGAGAGAGAGAGAGAGAGAGAGAGAGACGACGACGACGATGACGACTATGGCAGAGTTTGTTGGTGGGGAAGTCATCGGTTGGGAGTTGTGATGAAGGTGATGGTGTTATGGAGAAGAAGATGGGTTGATGAGAGCGAGAGAGATTGTTTTGATTTTCTAATTTTAAATTTAGTTTATTTTTCACTAAAATTACGAGTTTACCCTAATTTAAAAAATCACTTGACCAAAAATATGTACATTTAACTGACGGATTGAGCTCAAAATACAAGGAATGACCAAAACGTTACATTAGCTAGTATTGAAGAGCAAAGTGGTCAATTTTATAGTATAAGGGATGTATTCTCGTCACTGTCATAATTCTTGGATAGATATGTCTTCTGTTCATAAAAAAAAAAAAAATTGAATTACTTTTTGGCAAAAGCTCTTTAGCTTCTTTTTTTATTTTTCCTATTAGTTTTCTGACTTCTTCTTATTCTTTCACACCATTTTCTACATAACTTGAAAACTAAAACTTCAACGTCGTTCAAACGGAAAAAAACACTTATATGTTCTTCTCGTTGATTTTCGCGTAATAGTTCCATTTTGTGCGCTTTTCTTGATTTTTGGACGAATATTTACGTTTTTAAAGTGCATAATTGTGTCATTAAATTATTATATCGAACGATTCACAATGAATCACATTTGAATCCTGTAGTTATACTATCAAGCCTAAATTAATTTTGACATCACTAGCTATATACAAAGATTGTAATTTAGTTTTGTCATTAATATGTTTGTATCTATTATTAAAACCCAATTACTATTGGTAATGTAAAAAATTTATATAGTTTTAGTATCAAATGTATGTAATATCTACCTGTGAAATTTTGTATCTAACAAATTTAATTAACTTTATCAAAGAGTAATAATCAATTTTATTAAATTTTATAGAGTCATATTCAATTTTAATTTATTTTAACAATTCATTAAAAAATTTATTTAAATGGAACATATCATATTCAACTTTATTTAATTTTCATTGTAATAAAATAACTTATTCCCTCCTTTTTTTTCAAATTCAATTTCTAATTTTGGTTGAGATTTTTTTAAGTAAGCCAAATTAATAATTAGTGTTTTCAATTTCCATCAAAATTTTCACTATCCTCATTTATTTCCTTATTATCTCTCTCTCTCTCTCTCTCTCTCTCTCTCTCTCTCTCTCTCATTAGTGTTTTTATTTTAATTGTAGTAAAATAACTTATTTCCTTCCCTTTTTTTCAAATTTAATCTCTAATTTTTATTCAGTTTTTTTTTTTTAAAAAAAGATACATCAAATTAGGATTTTCATTTCCCCCCAAAATTTTCATTCCCTCAAAT
The DNA here is from genome assembly GCF_054948205.1 of Urtica dioica subsp. dioica. Lineage (NCBI taxonomy): Eukaryota > Viridiplantae > Streptophyta > Magnoliopsida > Rosales > Urticaceae > Urtica > Urtica dioica. The sequence continues at coordinate 41,385,402 of NC_142763.1, forward strand.
ACCTTATTCCTTTTATTTATATGAAAAAAAACTCTCTCCTCCCCCAAAATATAAATCAATGCCCCTTACCTCTTTCTATAATTCGTCAGCATCTCCAACTCTAACACCAAATTTGGTGTGTTTGAATCACAATAATTTTGTTGTGTTTTGAGCATCAAACTTTTTTCCAACTTCATCCACAAAAAAAAAAAAAAAATCACACAAAAAACACTATTTTCTATTTTTATATTATTAAAACTAAATAACCTCTTTATTAATAAATATTTTAATAAAACATTATAATTCCTATATTTTTTAAATTAGTTTATTAAAATTATTTTTTTACATGTTAATATTTAACAAAAATTAAAATTCACTAAAACATATGGTTTAGTATATTTATAGATATGATACGTAGGTATATGTCTATATACATATAGTTTAATTATTACTGCCTTTAAATATATAGTTGAATATATATGGTGAAGGTTTAGATATATATGGGTTAGATAGATACGGTTTAAATATACGATAAATGGCATGAACTAGCCGATTCAAACTATGACTTTTGCAAAATAGTCGTAGTTTCATTAGGTTAGGCAAAATAGCCATAGTCTCCCAGATCAGGCACTACACACTCAGCCAAAGTCACGAACTTGGAAACAGGCATGTTCACATCTATGGCCACCACCTGAAGATACCGATCAACGAGCCTCCCGACCTTCCTCACCGCCGCCTGCCTCCGGCACGGTGACACCAGATCCTCCACCACCGCGTCGGCCAGCTGCGCCGCGCAATTCCGCAGCAGCTCCGACCTGGTGGCCCTCCTCATCGCCGTAGTGTGACGGAGAGTCCCGAATCTCCGTCGATCTCCTCGCCTTCGCCGCCGTGACGGAGAGTCCGACGGGAGGTAAGATCTGTGCGATTGCGGTGACTGGAAGGAGGTTGGAGAAGAAGGAGGTCGAAGAACGTCGAGGATTAAATTTTAGGACTGAATAAAATCCCTGAATTAAATTAATCCTGCCTGAATTAAATTTAATCCAGAAATCCTGTCTGGATTAAATTTAATCCTACCTGAATTAATCGCAGCTTGACTATTTTACTTATATTTGATAAACTTTGACTATTTTGCAAATCCTTAAGTTCTATTTGACCATTTAGCCGCTTGATCTTTTATATATATATATATATATATATATATATATATATATATATATATATATATATATATCGATATGATACTCAAGAAAGTGTTCTAAAAAAAAATTCCGTGTAAACGCCATGATATAAAGTGCCTTGGGAGCAAATGTTTGGTGGTAATTTCTTTAATATTGCTTGCGGATAACTTTATATTTCTGTAATACTTATAGAAGACATTTTTTTTTTAGGAAACGTGGTCGGAGCCACGGAATATCATAAAAGCCCTCACGTATGGCGGAGGAAAACCGTGGTTACAAAGATAAGAGTGAAACAGGAACCAACGGAAAGAAAACAGAAACAAGCTCAAACAAACAGGGCCCTAGGAGGCCGTGCGGGACCTCAACTCGCGATCATCGGCCCTAATGGCCTCTTCCGAACAAGGCGGGACTAAACCCAGCCAGGTCGAGGACGAGTGATGGTTAACCGCATAGCGTGCTAGATTATGCGCAGCAACATTACAAAGGCGAGAAATATGCAAAATGCGAAAAACCTCAAGCTCCCTCACCTCTCTGAAGATGCGGTGCAAGATCGTCCCAAGCTCTGTTGCAGGCGTCACGCCCTCATCGATCATCCTCACCACCCCCAAGCAGTCAGACTGGATCTCCGCTCTCCTGCCGCCGACGCTGCGAACTAGCTCTATGCCCTGGAGGACAGCAAACGCTTCCGCAAGCTGGGGGGAGAACCCCCTAGCCAGGAAAAGCGTCTGCGAGGCGATCACCTCTCCGGAGTGGTCTCGAACTATGCAACCGACACCGAAGCCTCCACGGTCGCGAGCGAGTGCCGCGTCGACGTTAATCGAGAGGGTCCCGTCCCTAGGGGGGTCCATCTGGGGGTCGTAGTCACCCTCGTGCTCGTCGGAGTCTCCCCAACCGTGGCCGCCCTGTACTCCTCGAGGAAGCTCACCGTCCACTGGACAAGCTGAGGCTGGCTCCAAGCTGATCTCCCGGCCAAGACATTGTTCCTGTGGTTCCAAAGTTCCCAAATAATGGTAATAAAAAGCTCATGGAAACGAACCTCAAGGGTCTCAGTCGCTCTGAGGATAGCGTCGAAAACGTCGCCGTCTCTGAAGGGCGGAAGAATGTGGCCGAAGCCCACCTCTTTCCAGACTCTCCTGCTCCACCTGCAACCCAAAAAAGCGTGGAAAACAGTCTCTCTCGCCTCCTGACAGACAGGGCAGCTGTCGTCAGAGGTGATCCTCCTCTTAGCTAAGACTGCTCTGGCCGGGATCTGGCCTAAACAGACTCGCCAACAGAAGAGTTTCACCTTAGGAGGAACTCTCAAATGCCAGAACTTCGTCCACCACTTCTCCATCACCGTCGGATCAGAAGAGCTGGCGACTGGAGTACTGGCTCTCTCCATCGCTACACGGTAGCCGCTCTTGACAGAGTACTCTCCGTTCTCAGTGAAATGCCAGCGACGCACATCAGGATTATCCTCACCACCACACGGAATGCTCAGGATCGCCGCAGCGTTCTCCACCCCGAACATTGCTGTAATAAGATCGACGTCCCAGCTACCGTCGAATCTCATTAGCTCAGCTACCCGCATATCGGGGGGAATCCAAGGGGGGTCGATCCAGGTGGCCGGTCTGTCCCTCGGAACCCAACTGTCGCCCATGACCAAGACAGACTCATCGTCCCCGATCCGCCATCTCGAACCAGACTGAATGATCTCACGACCCCAAAGAAGACTGCGCCATATGGAAGAGCTACACGAGCCAGGGAGAGCCGTCATGATATCACCGTCTGAGAAGTAGCTTTGTCTATAGACTCGTCCTACCAGGCTATCAGGTCTCCTGAGAAGCCTCAAGACACTCTTAGCCAGAAGGGCCTGGTTGGACTTCTCCAGATCTCTGAAGTCCATCCCGCCCTCTGACTTGTGTCGCGTGAGGTCCTCCCACTTGCACCAGTGGATCTTCTTCGTCGCCGTTCCACCCCCCCACCAGAATCTGACGATCGCTGAATGGATGTCTCTAATCAAACGTAGAGGGATCTTGTGGCAAGAGGCCACGTAACTGGGGATCGACTGAAGGACGGACTTAATGAGGACCTCTCTGCCAGCCTGCGAGAGGGAGAGACCATTCCAACTCTTAATCTTAGCCCATACACGGTCTCTCACAAACCCAAAAAGTTCCGCCTTCCTCCGACCAGTGAACGCGGGGAGACCCAAGTATCGCTTATGGCAGTCCGTCTTCCTAACACCAAGGATCTGAGCCAAAACCTCGCCCTCCTCATTGCAAACCTCCGTACCGAAACAAACATCGGACTTTTGAAAGTTCACCATCTGGCTCGAGGCCTCTGAATAAGTTCGTAAAATGTCTGTAACCCTCTCACACTCGTCAGGTATCGCTCGACAGAAAACCAAGCTATCATCCGCAAAGAGAAGGTGAGACACATGAAGATCCCGGAACCGGACTCCTGAAATCGCTCCAGCATCCTCGCTCGCTTGAAAGAGGCTCGAGAGACCCTCAGAGCAGAAGAGGAAAAGGAAAGGAGAGAGAGGGTCCCCCTGGCGGAGGCCTCTGAAAGGAGTCACACTGCCTCGGATGGAGCCATTGATGTTGAAAGCAAATATGACTGAGGTAACGCATCTCATGATAAGGTGAACCCACCGCGGGCAGTAACCCAGTCTCAGCATCATCGACTCCAGGTAGGCCCACTCGACCCTGTCGAAAGCCTTCGCCATGTCAAGCTTGAGAGACGCGCACATTCCATTTCCGAAGCGTTTCCGCTTCATCGTATGGAGAGCCTCGAAACCAACCATGACATTGTCGAAGATCAGTCTACCTCCAACGAAAGCGCTCTGGGACTCAGAAATAGCATCGTGCATAGTAGTCTTAAGACGATTGACCAAGCACTTGGCCACTATCTTATAGATCACATTGCACAGGCTAATCGGTCTGAAATCGCTGACTCGTCTCGGGTCCTCGACTTTGGGAATGAGGGTGACCACAGTATCATTAATGGTAGCCACCTCATTCCCGTCGTTAAGAATCCCAAGGCAGGTCTTCAAGACCGATTCGCCTACTACGTCCCAATATCTCTGGTAGAAAATCGCGGGAAAGCTGTCACTTCCCGGGGCCTTGATCGCATCCATCGAGAAAAGCGCCTTTTTCACCTCCCCTGGCTCAAAAGGGCGCTCCAGCTCGGCGTTCAAAGCCTCCGAGATCCTAGGCTGAACGCCCGCCGAAACTAACTCAATACTCTGCGAAGAAGGCCTCGCCGAAGAAAAGATGTCGCCAAAGTAACCAGAGACGATCCTCTCAATCTCCGTGTATCCACTATGCCAATCACTGTGATCGTCTTCCAGTCCTCTGATAGCATTCCTCTTCCTCCTAGAGGAAGCCTTGCGGTGAAAAAGCTTCGTATTCTTATCCCCGCACCGCATCCAGGACACTCTGCTCCTCTGTCTCCAGTACTGCTCCTCCTTCTGAACTAAGGCGTCGAGTTGTCTCTCCTCCCGTCTGAAGAGCTCCATGCTGAAGGCCGGACCCGATTGTCCCGCGAGCTCAACAATCTTCTTCTGCTTCTCAATCCTGTTCTGATCTCTCTGTTCCTCTCTACGCCCCAGTGGGAGAGGCTCTGCCTGCACTGACTGGTCGCATCAGCTAAGCTCGGACTCTGATCACCACTCTGGCCCGTCCCCCAAGCTCTACGGATCCGCTCGTCACACTCAGGCTCACCTATCCAAGACTCCTCAAAGAAGAAACGCCTCGGCCTCCTGCTCTGCCGGCGATCTCGAGATCCCGCTGTAAGAAGAAGAAGCGGTCTATGATCCGAACTCCAGAACCTCAAGTGTCGAACAGTGGCCGAAGGGAAAAGATCACTCCACTCGTGACTCGCAAGGCAGATATCAAGACGCTCCTCTATATTTCCTCTGCGCCAGGTGAAAGGGTCTCCCTCGAAACCTAAGTCGTGGATGTCGCAATCCAAAATCATCTCTCTGAACGCCGATAACTAGCCGGGGCCTCTGTCTCTACCTCCTCTAATCTCAGAGTTGGAGGCAACTTCGTTCATGTCGCCCCCAACCAACCAAGGACCCGTGGAAGAATTCCGGAGGCGACGAAGAAGCTCCCAAGTATGCCTCCTCTGGGCGCTCACAGGATCCCCGTAGATACCCAAAAATCTCCAACTCTCTCCTAACTCGCTAACCAGAACTCCCTCAATGTGAAATCTCGAGAACGTCCCGAGTAGGAGTCTCACAGGCTCCTTCCAAAGTAACATCAAGCCTCCACTCCTACCGAGACAGTCAACCGTCATACAACCATCAAAACCCAACAAAACTCTCACCCTTTCAGCCCCCTCTCGCCGAAGTCTAGTCTCCGAAAGAAAAATAAAATCGGGGCTATGGTCTCGAACGTGGGCAAGGAGGGCTGACCTCGTCCCGGGGTTACCCAACCCCTGGACGTTCCAAATAACGCCTATCATTGCGATCGGCGGCCCTCTTCCATGAGGGGCGCCGCTCTCTCTGTCAAATCGTCCTTAGTCGAATCCGAGGTGTCAGAAGCTCCTAAGTTATTAGTACCCATAACTGTCTCCGAGACCATCTCATTTGAGGTCCGTAACATCTCATGATCAATCGGAAATGAAATAGAGCACCGGAAAGAAAGACTAACCTGGTTCGCCTGAGGAATAAGGGAAGGCCTCGTCTCGCAGCCGGGAGCCTGGTCTTCCACGCTTGGCTTCCCCCCACCGGCTTCAAACAGTCGAGCCATCTTCTTCACGTTTCCGACTCGCATCCTCTCGCTAGATTTTCTCTTTCCCGGCCCACCTACGTCATCCCCGCCCACCATTTTGCCCATATCAGTTTCCCTCCCGTGGGAATGATCAAGCTTGCGGCCCAAAATAATATTTTTAGGCGCTAGAGAAAACTTTTCAGCGGGCCCAGGCCTCCCACGGCCAGAAGAGGGGGACGGCCCAGAGGCTCCAGGATGTAGCGTTCCTTTTAAATCAACTTTGGGCTTCGTGGGACTAGCATCCTGGCCCAAACCGAAATTTCCCTTGCTTTCCTCAGAAGGAAAAGACATTCCCTGGCCCAAATTCAAACTAAGCCCATTCCTGGGTATAGCCTGAACATTTTTCGGGCCCAAAGGGAAGCACCCAGCCCTTTCTTCTGAGGAAAGCCTCTGACCCGGTCCCACCTCAACAACTCCTACCTCGCGCCCCTCGCCAAAGGACATGGCCTCCTTATCTGCAGCTCTGAATTTCTCTGAAGAGACCACCTGCTTAGAGCCGTTGCCTCCTAACCCCCCAAAATCAGGTAAAAGAACCTCTCCTTTCGGAATAGGGTTATGGCTGCCCCTCTCGAAATGGCAATCAGACCCGGAGCCCGAGACAACCGACGTGGCGGCTTTCCCAGCTCTTTTCCCCGGTTGTAGTCGGCGCGCCTCAGGGGAAACCTTCGCCGAGCCAGTGAGATCCCGGCTGGCTTCCTTCGTAGCAGTACCGGTGGTCCTCTCCAGCGCGCCTCGCGATTCAGACTCAGCAACCCTCGGCACCTGGTCTTTATTCTCTGGCGTCTCGCTCTAGGTTTCGCCGGGTTCCGCCGCTCCAACATCCTTCGCCGAGCCAGAGAGATCCCGGTTGGCTTGCTTCGTAGCAGACCCGGAGGTCGGTGGGCTCTTCGGCGCACCTCGCGGTCCAGGCTTAGCGACCATCGGCACAGGGCCTTCAGTCTCCAGCGTCTCACTCAGGGTTTCGCCTGGATTCGCCGCTCCATCCTTCGGTTGCGATTCCTTGTTCTCCGACCCTTGCGAGCCGCTAGAGTCCATTCCAGTGTGCCGCTTCTCGCCGTCGTCCCCAACCCCGCCTGGCCTGGCCTTCCTTCCCGTCCCAGAGGTTTCCACATAGTCCAAGTCCGGGCCGGCCCATCCCTTCTCACGCCGGGATGTGACGCCATTGAAGGTCCAGGTGTCCAGGTTGGTTTTCTTAGTTTGGTCACCTCGCAGCCAGGTCCCGTACAGGGCCTTAACTCCGTTGTTGTTGTTTTCCTCGATTCTATCTTGGCATTCCGATTCGCCGTGACCGAGACGGCCACAGCCGTAGCAGAAGTCGCCGAGCTTCTCATATCGGAAAGCAGTCCAGGTCTTCCCTTCATTAGCTCCCAATTTGATAAACATTCCCGTCATTAACGGCTTTCCAATGTCGATGGCGACACGGGCACGGATAAAATCGCCACAAACCCGACCTTCCCTGGTTTTATCAACTTTTGTAACCCTGCCAATTTTTCCTCCGATAAGCTCTCCCATTTGCGTCGACCTGTACCTGGCAGGGATTCCATGGAGTTGGACCCAGAACTCAACGAACCGGAATTCATCCACGTTGTTCTTCTCAGTCTCGGGATCGCTCAAGACCAGGAGGGCCTTGCCGAACGTCCACGGCCCCAAGTCCCACACACGTTTCTTATCCGCCGGCTTCTCAAATCGGAAACATAGAACACCATTTCCGTGATCGCTGATCTCCAGCTTCCCGTTCGTTCTCCAGATTTTGGCCATGACGGTCTTGAGTGCATCGCTGTTGTAGCCTTTATTTCGGAGCAGCCTTCCCAAGAGGCAGTCGGACAGGTCCACCGCCGCGCTCTCAAGATCTTCTTCTTCAAAAACCATAACCTCTCCGTCCTCTTCCTCTTCGATGCCCCGCTCCGACCATTTGTCGCACAAGTCGTCCATACTCAGAGAAGAGGAAGACAACCGGCCACTCACACAGACAATTCTCTAGAGAGAAAGCTGTTCATTTAATTTATTACTCAACTTTAGATGCTCTTGTGTTGCTTTTAACTTTTAACTTTGAATGAAGGGAATCGGGTCTTATCTCACTCAACTCGTCTATAATTCCTGAGCCGCCATGCTTGGGTGGGTCAACTCTGTCATTCAGATTTTTATTTAATACTTATAGAAGACATTGAATGTACTGTTTTGAAATGCAATGTGTTGAACAAATTGTATATAACATGCTTTAATGCATTCTGCTAAAGTATATAATATGATTCTCTTTAATTTCTTTGTAGCTTCTGCTCGTATTCTTTGCAATATAATATGGCAGATTTCAAATGGAATTTAATTCTGAATAAGTGGAACAAAGTGTCGATGTATCATTTCGATGATGGTGAAGTGCCAGCAAAAACTAATTAAATAAATCATTTAACACGATTATTAAATAGTTTAATTTAAACGGATATGAATCTGTAAAAACATAAATGGTCGAATTTAAATCTAAATTTGAAACGTGATTAATAAATGTCGGATTTGATTTTAATGATTACTTTTATAAATACGATTAACACGACATAATTACGACACGAACACACAAAATTATCATCACTAATAATGATATTCCACATTCTGCAATTAAATAACTATTATTAGATAGACTTTTCAAGATCAAAACAAAACTATCATCTCTTTGTATACAAACAATACAAGAAGATAAAATTATTATAGACATTTATTCCCGGCTAGTAAAATATTTTAGAAAAAAAAAATGTCTGGCTAATAAAATCTCCAGTATTCTTACATTATGTCTCTAGGCCACCAAAAAAGAAACAATTATGTTTGGTAAGTTGCAACAACAATGATGAGCCAAAACAAGAAATGAAGATGAAACATTAGACTACTGCAGCGGACAACTTAGGACCGCAGCGGACGGCTCACGCCGCACACCGCCGCAACAGATGGCACACGACCGCAACAGACTGCACGAGAATCGCATAACAGCGCGCCGTTTGACAATCACAGGCCACCGAAGGGGACATGAGGTGCTCTGCGGTCCGGTGCGGTGGTGTGGCGTATTCTCCGGTGTTAGTGTTGAGTAAAGAAACGACTTGTAGTTTCTTTACATCTTCTTTCTTTTGTGTATCGTATAGTTTCCCTTCTATTCATTGTCGTTCTTTTATCTCAAGATCGGTAACTATAAATTATGATCTTCTCTGTACTGTTCTTTGTATCAATGAAATCTTCGTTCACTCATTTGATCCCAAACACCCTCTCTCTCTCTCTAGCTTCAACATGGTATCGGAGCTTTTCTCGTTTGACGTCTGATCTTCGATCACTTCCTCGATCGCCGTCCTCTTTTCCTTCATCTTTATTCTTTCTTCTCCGAGATGGAAAGCAACGCTGCTACGCATTTCGTCACCTTTCTCATATCCAGCTGCATCTAAACTTGATGCAAAACTGCATTATCTTGAGAAATACAAGTCTTAGCTACTTTGCGAGGCCACATTCTGCGGAGATTCCTGCTAGCTGAAGTAACTACGCCACCAGAATTCACTTCCGATCGTAATCGAGAAAACGGAATCGTGAATCCAGCCTTTGAAGCTTGGGAACGACAAAATCAGTTCATAATCTCATGGCTTCGATGAGCGACAGTCTCCTATCGCGCGTGATTTCCTGTGAAACATCCTCTCAGATCTGGAGTACATTGAAGACGTACTTCGCATCACAAGATTAGGGCTCGGTTCCGCGAGCCCATAGCATTCGGATCGAGCGGAAGAGAACCCACTATTAGGGCAAACGGACTCCAAAGATCTTCACTTCGCGATTAGGGAAAGTCCTGAACTGTGGCCATTGTTGCTGGGATGCGAGCACCGCCAAGTCATTGAATCAAACTCGGACCAAGACTTAGACTCTGATCTTTTGGTGTTCAAGGAAGAGAAAAACAAAGAAAAATATTATTAATGGTTTTGTTTTTCATCAGAAAGAAAGGTTTTAATGTGATTAGAGATTTTGGGGATTCATTTCCTATTTTCTTTTATGACTTGCTAAAATCTCAATAATCTTGAGAGCAATAGGAATAAATCTCATTGATCGGCGATAGGATTTTGATGAGATGAGAGTGAAGAGGAAAAAGAGAAAAGAGGCTAAACTTGAAAAGTGCGTGTCTAAAGTCATTTTTGTGAAAATATACATACTTTCTAAATTAAAACTTACCACTCTTTAAAAACCAAATATTGCAACTTTTAACACACATTTTTCCAAATTTTCAAAAAAAAAATTGAGGGGCCCGAATATATATTTATCTCTATCACACACTCATGTGAACTCAGACATACTAGCAATCACTAAATTTCTACTTATTCACGAACACACTGAGCCCGCTAGTATGTAATAATACTACTGAAGATTCAAAAAAATAAATATAATATTACTAGTAATTATAATGGACATACAATTTACTATTACTAATATGTTCGAGAGCTCATTCATATTTGAGATTTACCTTGTTTGAAAAAAAGATGGTCAATTCAATACGTAAAATTGTATCACAATCTCAAATATAAAACTAAGAACAGGACAAGCCAGGCAAGAGACAAAAAGATGGATAAAAAGAAGAGAAGTTTCAAGTCGAGAGAGTCACGAGAGAAAAAAAAGAGCAATGGAAGGAAAAATATCTTCCGCGGCAAAGAATTTCAAACCCTCGCCGATTCAACAGCTCTCACACCTCGCCCAGCGACGCAACGCCGTCAACCTGGCCGAAGGCTTCCCCGATTTCCCCGCGCCTTCACAGCTCAAAAACGCCGCCGTCTCCGCCATTAACGCCGATTTCAATCAGTACCGGTACGATTCTTAACCACTTCCCTCATTTTCACTATCTAAACCATAACCTCTCTCTCTCTCAACTCTCAAGGCACGTGGAAGGACTATGTGACAGCCTGGCAAAGACATTGAAGAAAACGCAAGGCTTGGAGGTGAATCCCCAAACTGATATCGCCATTTGCTGTGGCCAATCTGAAGCTTTCGCGGCCGCGATTTTCGCTAGTGAGTCGCTCAGAGCAAATTCAGTGTTCTTCAACTCAACAATCTGCTTATATATGTGTTTATATATAAATAGTAATAGACAAAGACGATGAAGTAATACTGTTCGACCCCGCTTACGAGACCTACGAAGGTTGTGTCACGCTGGCTGGTGGAATTCCGGTGAGCTTAATTAGATATAGATAGAACATCTCTCAAATTGTCGTTTTTAATCTGTTGTCGTTTTTACAGTAGTTTTTTTTTTTTTTATAGAAAAAAACGGGTTTTGCACATATTTGTCCCCTTTTTAAGCGGTAGTCTTTTATGCTTTATTTTAATTAAGTTTGATGCAAAAAACTTGGGCTGTAAAACATGTAAAGCCACAAAAACATATCATTGTAAAAAATAGGGTCATTAATGTCATTTTCTAAAAAAAAAACAGGTGTATGCTGCTCTCGACCCTCCTCGATGGACATTGAACCCGGAGAGGCTCAAGAAGTGTTTCACCGAGAGAACAAAAGCCATAGTATTGAACAGGTTACGAGCTAGTCCTTTGATATTCGTGACTTGAAACACGAGTTTTTAGTGACGAAATATCGCTCAGTCCGCAGAACCCGACCGGAAAAGTTTTCACCAGAGACGAGCTCGAGGTCATCGCCGAACAATGCCGCCTCAGAAACTGCTTTGCCATAACAGATGAAGTATAATTATCTAGATCCCTAAACAATTCTTTTTTCAATTTTTGTGTTTTTATATGACTTACTTTGGTGTATTATTCAGGTGTATGAGTACATTACATTTGACGGCAACAAACACATATCGCTTGCATCGCTCCCGGGAATGCAAGAGAGGACTATCATCACATCGTCGCTGTCGAAATCCTTCAGCGTCACAGGTATAAATTTTGAAACTAAACACGGTATCTAAGTTTGTAGATATGTTCTAAGTTGTTTAGGTGCAATATTTATGAAAAAAACTGTACTAAAAAGCTGCAAAATATGTAGTTTAAGGACTATTTTTTTATTATTTTATTTACTGTTTATATTTTTGTTTATCATAAGGTTGGAGAGTTGGGTGGGCGATCGGGCCATCGATCATCGCGTCGGCAATAAAAAACATTCACGTGAAGATCACAGACTCGGCGCCCGCGCCTTTTCAAGAAGCCGCCCTGACTGCTTTGGCAAGCCCTCCTCACTACTTCGAGTCGCTGCGAAATGTATACACAAATATATCATAACTCACTCTAATTTTATTTGTTTTAAATTTTAATTCATTCTTCCTTGAATATAGAGGAATTGAATCCCAGTTTTTTTTAATTCTGGTCATAATGCTCAGGATTATGAGTCGAAGAGAGATTACATTGTGAAGATGATTGAAGGGGTTGGTTTCAACGTTCAGTTTAAGCCACAAGGCTCTTTCTTTTTGTTTGCTGAGCTCCCAAAGGAGTGCCCACTCTCTGATGTATGTGTATGCGATATTTTTTATTTTTATTTTTTTTTCTTGTAGTATGAAAAACTCATAATTTTTTTTTTTTTTAATTTCTTTTCTTTTGCAGGTGGAATATGTAATGGAAATGATAGAGAAAGCAGGGGTTGTGGCTGTGCCTGGATGTGTCTTCTTTCGTCCCAATTCATCAAATTTGGTGTCCGGATCCGAATCAGATTATCAGAGTCGATATATTCGGTTTGCTTTTTGTAAAAGCAATGCCACTCTAGCCTCTGCGGCTCAGAAATTGGAGTCTCTAAGATTCTAAAATATCATTCTTTTTTATTTTTTAAATTTTGTTTAGGATGACTTGCAACACAAGCAATATTTTTGTATTTCGGTTTATTTGTGAAAGAACAAGTTTTGAGACGCTACTCAAAATTAGGTCATTATGGTTCATTGAGCTTTTATGGAAAATAGCTTACAATTCCAAATTCTTGCAGTCATATGATAAATGGTCGATCAAATTTGAAGTCCTCTTCTTTCTTTCTATGAAAACATGTGTCAACAAAAGCTAGAATTGTGTCTCATCATGGACATTGGACGGTATCGGAAATCCGTTTCCAATGAAAAACGCATTCGGTCGTTAACGATATACCGGAAGCCTCCCATCGTTCACGACTGGTGATCCCATCCCGCTGGACACCGTAATTTCCGATTCCAAGACCAAAAAGTCCGAATTCCGGTTATATTGGCGTTTTGTAATCTATTAACATAAAACAGCGTGAAAAAAAATATATACGAACTTGCCGCGGTAAGATTGGAGTTTGCCGCGGCTACTTGTTGGCAGATGAGGTCTAAGCCATTGGATTTTGAATCCAATGGTCCAAAATTAATTAAAAAAAATTGAAAAAACCTAAAAACTTCAGAAGTTAGCGGAAGTGAAGACTTCCATGGGTTGTTTACCGCTTCTAACAGCTTGTCGGAAGTGTCTCTTCCACTACCGGCCGACTGCCACCGGAATGGTACTTCCAGTGGTGTAAATTAAAGCATCGGAACCGGAATTTTCGATCTCTTTCGATTTTGATACCAATGATTAATCGTGTCAAAGCTATACACTATAGTCGAATACTATTTGAATTATTATTATTATTTAACGTTGTCTTTGCACTTTACCATTTTTTTTAAAATAAGTTAAAAGACACATCTGTAACGGCTTGTTATCAAATTGGCATGATAAGTAGTATAGAATGTATTATTGAGTGCAATTTTAATGCTCAGATATTGTTATTTATAAACATTTTTTATTACGGTTTTTAAGAAATAATTCATAGGAATGACAACGGGTCTAGATCCGGTTGAGTCCAATGATTTCATTATCCAAGCCCGATTAAAAATGGACCCGGTTACCTGGACCCGTTTATCCAGTTTTTGAAACAAGCCGTGTAACGGGCATAACTGCTGAGTAAACAGAGTTAATATTTATGGGTACTGGGTTGGGTAGATCCATTGACCCGTTTAAATTATGCAATTTTTTGTTTTGTTTTATCCCATCAAATACATAATCAAAATACACCATAAAAAAATAATGTTATATTACGAGATCAAATATGAGTGTAATAGTATAAAATACAATTAATATCATATATTACTACTGTTATAATACTAACTTCGAGTGTCAACGGAGGGTACTGGAGAGACGGTACAAATCCACTTATTATGTTACTCGGACCCGCTATAATTTTAACGGGTCCTACCCGTTTATCCGTTTACTCGATAAGAACGGATATTATCCGGTCCGTTAAGACCGGATAACGAGTAAAATTGCCATCCCTAATAACTCAAGTTTAAAAAAAAAAATAGAAGAAACAACTCCATTATAAATCATTAAAATAATAACAAAAATGTTGTTTTCTTTCTTTTCTAGGTTTATAATTTTTATTAAATCATTTGAAATGTGGGGCAATTAGGCCAATAGTCCAATAGTTCACTCTCCTTTTAAAAAAAGGTCAAAAATTCATTTTATTAAGAAAATAATCCACCCGGCCCGCGGTAAATTCTCTAACTAAAGAGTAACTTAAATAGTAAATTAAATTTCCTTCTTCCTTTCAATCTTACTAATTTACCCTCAATTTTGTTTCTTTCTTTTAAATTGTTTATAAATGCCGGCGAAAATAGGCGGTGTCGCCGCTGCCTGAGCGAAAATGGCTGACGAAGACACATATTGTCGTTTAGCCGTTAAATGTCATTGGAATTTTGACAAAACGGTATGTCATTCGGCCCAAAAACGATCAATCGTTTTTGTTTTTTTTAAAGAATAAGATTGAATGATGATAGAAGATATTCATGGAAAGTCGAAGAGAAACGCTTCGTTGTTGTGACTTTCGGGCGATCCACTCCAGCGGCGTACACGCCTCAGAATCTGACGAATTTTGGCAACTTTCGGTAGTGCCGTTTTCGTTTCGACACGGTGCAGTACAAATTCAACATATTTTCGGTGAATATCAAAGAAATCCGAGATGTGTCAGTTGAAGTGTCGGTTGAAGCTCTGTAAAAAATTTCAAGAAAAAAAATAAGGCTCTGTAAAAATGGGTTGAGAAAGGAGTAGAAGGATGAGGAGGAAGAGAAGGTGAGAGAGAAGGCGCAGTGTGCCCCAATTTTTCAAAAAAGTTTACAAAGGTTAAAAAAAAAGCAATAAAAAACAAATACAATAAAGAACAATAAAAAATTTCTGACAATACAATAGTGGATATAGATTATAAACATAGAAAATAAAATAATAAACAATAAAAAATAAAAGTGATAAGCTCTTAAATTTTAAGTATATGTCGCAGCTAATCAATCTTCTATTTTTTTTAGGATGTAGCATAAGTTTCATTTTATTATGAAAATAGCACACCAGGATGAAGTTAATTAAATAAACTTGGTGGACTATTTTCTTAGTAAAATAAAACTTAGATTATTAAGGATGATAGACTATTGAGCTAGAGGCCTAATTGCCCATTTAAATTTTGTGTACACAAGTTGTTACTTATTAACAATATAACTTTGACTCGCTTGAGTAAACATTTTTTTTTCTTTATCTTTCTTTGAGGAGGGCAAACTAAATTATATGTACAGTCGTATAATTAAAAAAAATGTATATTTCCATAGCGAGTAATACAAATATAATAAATGACGTGTAATATACATATATAATACGTATATAAGAATATTAATAACGTAAGGTATATAGAAAAAAAACATATTACATTTTAATAGAAAAACATGTATATTATTAAATTCTCTAATATTGATCAGGTAATGTAAATATATAAAAATATTATAGATATACTTTATTAAAAATTTGAAAATAGAAATATTGATAAAGTCATACATATCATACCTATATTTCAATAATTGTTCCTCGCATGCACCGTTGAATGATAGCCGCACGTGCTTCAAAAATCTGGCACATGACACGCGCCAGCACCTAAACGCGCGCGCGCAACCTTCTGCACCCAAACGACTAGAGACTTCTCCTCAGCCTCCCAAACATATATACTTCTCTCATTCTCTCAAGATTACTCAATTCTAGAATTTAGAAACATTGTCTTCGCACTGCTTCCTCTGCCGAGCCTCTAATCTTCCAAAATTTAACTAGAAAATATTGACCCCCCATCTCACATAGCAATCAAACTAATGTTGAGCGCCAGAGCGCGCGTCAGAGGCACTTCCTCTACGCCCATCTAAGCTTAATTTTTCTTCTACTTACTCTCAGATCTCGACGATGAACGAAGAACGCCTTTAAACGAAGAACAAGCTATCATCGTTCGACGACCCTTTTCCAAATGGCGAGTGGACATCATTGTCAAGCTCTAGAGAGCGCCAAAACAACACGCATACACCATTATCGCCATCGACTACTTAACCAAGTGGGTGGAAGCCGAGCTACTGGCCAAGATCATAGAGGCAAACACCACAAGCTTCATCTGGAAGAATATCATTTGCCGCCACAGGATCCCGACCACAATTGTGACCGAGAACGGAGCACAATTTGACAACGTACGAGAAATATGCGCTCAACTCAAAATCAACAAGACATTCTCCTCGCCGTGACAACCCCATGTTAACGACCAAGTCAAAGCAGTCGACAAGACCATAAAGAGAAACCTCAAGAAGAAGCTCGAAGAAAAGAAAGACTTCTAAGCGAAAGAACTAATATTCATCCTGTGGGCTTACCGGTCCGAATGCCACTGGAGAAACCCCATTCTCCATCACATACATGATTGAAGCCGTGGTGCCGATCGAGTTGAGACTTTCAAAGAAGAAAACAATGATAAGGCCATGCGCGTCGAGTTAGACTTTATCAACATAAGAGGTCTTATGCACTTAATCTCCCCGTTGTGCAAAAGCATAAAGTCGAAAAATACTACATCTCCAAAATCAAGAGGCAAAACTTCGCCGTTGGAAGCCTTGTGGTCAGAAGAATGTTTCAAAACACCCAAGTACAAGGTGCCGGAATCCTTGGTCCATACTAGAAAGGATCCTATAGGGTCCGCTAAATGGTCCACGACGGGACCTATTACATCGAATACATGGACGGGACCCCGATCCATTACCCTTGGAATGTGGAACTCTTGAGGTAGCACTACCAATAGTCGGAATTTTTCCTCATTTTTATTGCTTTGTTTTTCTAAATTAAATAAGACCTATGAGCCAAATCTACTTTATAATGTTTGTAACTCATCAAGACAATGCTTATAAACTCAAAAACTTTTGTCAATGGTGCCCACAAGAAGAGTTGTAGTCTTTACTTTTGTACATTTGATGTACTAAAGTCTCACGAAGACTCTTGCTTGTAATTGCTTATTTATTAATAAAAGTTGAAATGTTCATTCATTATTCATTGTCCGAAGCTTTATGATAAAACCTTAGTCTTTTGTCCATAAACAAACCTAACAACACATGAAGAGACAAATGTAGATTTGAATGAACGAACTCTTCATGGTTTGCTTAAAACAATATATTCGCAATCTAAGGATCAAAGGACTATTGATCTTAGTACAATAGTTCTTCTAGGTATCTTCCGAATGTACTGAATTGACCGGTGCACTTCTAGAGACAAGATAAGAACAAACATTTAACCTCTTATGTCTCGAGGTCACTACGAATGAATTGCATCATGCTTACCTCAATCCTGAAATGAGACATGTCATTTCATAGCTTACGTATTCTCATTTGAGAAAGTCAGATTTTGGATTCACTATGTGATTCTTAACAAGACCTATTGGTGAAGTACTAAGTTATGAAGATGTCATGAGTAACTTTGTGAAGTTCTCATAGATATGGAATTCATGTACAAGATAGCTGAAATGCAATGTATATCACCTCATGCTTGTTCCTTGGAATGTGAATAAATGAACTGGCCAGTGTCCAAATTGAGACATGACTCTTTTGGATGAATCAATGTGACTTGTTAGCTCCTCATCAATACGTTGTTTCTAACTTATTCACAAGCGACAAAGGAGTTGAGGAAATAACAACTAGAAGGGTAAAATGGTAATTTTGTAAATCCCGACTCGCTGATGATATTCATGAAGGGTAAACATAGATAATATTCAGTGGATCCATTCATCATAATTTAGTTGAATTCTTGAGTAGAAAATAAATTCATTTGAACCGAGAGATTCTCAGTGTCAACGCTTTAGTGGAGTCAGTTGACATTAAGCTAAACTTGGAAAAGGTTTGTGAACTTTTGAGTCCTAGTATTTTAGCTCAAGCTTTGTTCATTTGGATCCATGAGGTCACTGTCACAAATCATATCGAGTATGAATAGTTAAACTAGAAGCTAAGTCAAAACAAGAATGAGACAAGTTTTACGAAAATTGTCAAAAGGGTAATTTTGTCTTTTTGGACATAGGATGAAATGAATGTCAATAAATTTTTTGACATTGTCATATGATGACATATCATCACTCGGCCATGACAAGTTTATTGGGCCTTGTGGATTAATTTCATTTCATAGAATTTTACTTGAAAATTCTTAATGGGCCTTTCTTATGTTGTCATGAACAAATGAAGAAACATCTAGAAGCCCCTTCTAGATGCTCTTGGCCGCCCAACACCCAAAGACAAAAAGGAGATTATTTTGTGCATTAATGTATGAATATACTTGCCAAAAGAAAAAGAGAACACAAATTTCCTCTATGAGGAAATGAGATTTTGGCCAAGGCGAAGGAAGAAGCAAAAGAGGAAACAAATCTGAGACCTTCTAGAAGGTGTTGGACGTGCAAGGCAAAGGGAAAAAGAGGAAATAAGATTTGCTCATGAATGCTTGGAAAAATGAGGAAACTACTTCTTTCCAAGACCAATTCTTCTCCTATAAATAGGGCCCTCATTCCCTTCATTCTATTCATTCTAAAGTTTTAGAGATTGAGAGCTTCTCTCTCTAGACTTGGCCGCCCACTCCTCTTTCTCTCTCTAAGTTCTTTTCGTTTTTGTTTTGGAACCTAGGTCCACATTTGAACTAGTGTTTTAGCTCTTCGACTTTGAGACTTGTTCTTGAGTTGACGTGTTTAAAAGTGCCCACACACTAATTCATTTCTTTCTCGAGTGATTATTGTGATAGAAACTTTCGTGGTTGCTCGAGTTCCCGAGGAAAGAAGAGAGACGTGCTGTGAGGGGAAACGAACGTTTCAACCTTCCTAAGGCTTCTCAACGTTCAAGTTTCTCAAAGGTTAGTAAATATATAATTCTCATTTATAGTTTTAATTTATATGTTCTCGCTCTTTGTCTAGGATAGTAAAAATGTTTTATTTGTTTGAAAGAAAATTTTTAAATTCCACCGCTTGCTTGAAGCGTTAAATGTTTTCTAAACCCTAGATCAATTCCAACAAAAACTTGGGGAGCTAATAGCGTGGCCAGCATGGAAGGAGATCCTCAAGAAAACACGCTCCAACAAACGAAAACGCCAAGAGCACTTGACAACCGACATAGTTGATCAAGCACTCAAGTCTCAACCCGAACAGACGGGAATACGTACTTGAGCGAAAGGATGATTCGATGCAAAAAGGCTACATCCTAAAGCCACCATACACGTGGCACATCCATAAGCCGTCCCTAACGGGGTGCTCAAACCGCCCTAACGACGCACCATAAACCGCCCCTTACGACGCAACATAAGTAATTCCTATCAATGCATCCAAAATGTCCGTTGAGACGCACCAAACCCAACTCCCGAGATGCACTCAAGCTATCTCCCCCGACGCACCTAAGTCGTCGTACTTGGTGCGCTAAAGCAGCACATTCAAATACGCCAGACACGGCGTACACGCTAGCACAACAACGCGACAGATGTTTCCCAACCCGAAAATGCGACATGCTTACTTTGGAACAAGGATCGAAATCACACATCGGTTTATGTGCTAAAGGAAAAGGCGGCATGCCCAACCAATCGCTGGAAAGTAACTCCTCATGCCTAGCCCACACAAAGGAGAACTCACCAAAGCAGTAACACGATCACTCGGGAATAAGAGCCATACCCCGCCAAGAGCAGAAGACTTGTCAAAACGATTGACAAAGAGACAACTGAAATACGCCACGACTAATTGAAAGAAGTGTTGTCTATGGTGCCCACAAGAAGAGTTGTAGCCTTCACTTTTGTACATTTGATGTAATAAAGTCTCACGAAGACTCTTGCTTGTAATTGCTTATTCATTAATAAAAAGTTGAAACGTTCATTCATTCTTCCTTGTCTGTTTGAAGCTTTATGATAAAACATTAGTCTTTAGTCCATAAAAAAACTTAACAACTTACGAAGAGACAAATGTAGATTTGAATGAACAAACTCTTCGTAGTTTGCTTAAAATGATATATTCGCAATCTAAGGGTCAAAGGACTATTGACCTCAGTACGATTGTTAGGAGAATCTATGATGTCTGGTTATGGGGCATTGAGAGTTGGAGACTCTATAGTTCTTCTAGGTATCTGTTGTCGGTCGTTTTCGGAAAACCCGAGACGCCAAGAAGGCACGTCGCTCAAAGGGCCGATGGTCAGGCCGGAGGTCCTGAAGAGCGGCAGGTCTTCAAGCCTTCGCCTAAACTCTTGACTCCTCGAGTCGAGCTTCGCTCCTCGAGTCGAGCCTTGAGTCAATCTCCTCGAGTCGAGCTTCGCTCCTCGAGTCGAGCCTCGAGTCAATCTCCTCGAGTCGAGCTTCGCTCCTCGAGGCGAGCCTTGAGTTGTTCCTCGAGTCGGTCTCCTCGAGTTGAGCTTCACTCCTCAAGACGAGCCTCGAGTCGCTCCTCGAATCGAGTCACTCTCGCCAAGTAAAAACCCTCATATTTCATGTGGCAAGAATGGTATTCGAAGGTCCGCAAGAGCCCGACGAGGCGGGCCATGCGCCGCGCGCGCAGCCGCGCCGGCCAACCAAGCGCAGCAGCCCGCGCGCCGCGCCAGACGGGCCGCGCGCCGCGCCAAGCAGACCGCGCGCCGCGTGAATACGCCCGCGCCGCACATCCAGCGCCGCGCATCGCGCGCCGCGCCTGGTGACCCGCGCGCCGCGCCCCCTGCGCCGCGCGCCGCGCCCCCTGCGTTGTGCGCCGCACTTTGTGCGCCGCGCGCGCCGTGCGCCTCCAATTAATGCCACGCGCATTCCTAGTCCCACATGGACGAAAAAGGAGCCTCTTAAGGCCCCCAAACACCTATAAATACCCCCTCTCATTGAGGGGAAAGCCATCCCATTCTTTCTCAAGGAACTTGAGACTTCTCTCCGCTTCTCTAGATGCCATCCTTGGCCTGAAGCGGATTCTCCACGATTTCTCGCTCTCGGAGATTCTGAAGCGCTTTCCGGGGACTCCCGAGTGCCGCCTCTCTTGATCGAGCGATTAATCTTGAGCCCACGAGTGCTCTAACGGTTTTCGACTGAAAATCGCCTACGCGTCTAGCACCCTAGACGCGTCCGCCATTTTTGACAAGAAATCGCCTACGCGTCCGGCATTTCCAACTAGGAATCGCCTACGCGTCCGGAATCTCCGCCACAACAAGGAACTCTTGACTTAGAGTCTTCCACGTCTCCAAAAGAGAGAAAACACACATTCTCTCTCGCGTTCACGATCTCCGAAGTCCTGAGACGCCGCCGAGGACTCCTCGAGCCCCGTCTCCTTCGTCGAGCACGCTTCTCCACCAAGGCTCCGCGCCTCATGCAGCGTCCTACACGCTTGAACTACGTTCTGACCTGATCCCACACACGGGTACGTAGGCAGCCGACAACCAAGGCACGGTCACTCCTCCTCCTCACCCCCTACCTCTCCCGAGAGGCGGGTTGATCGGAGAGAACCCTAGCTCGAGACTATCGAGTTCCCACTCTTGGCCCGGGTGCGATCACTTGGTCCGGCCTTGGATCGAACCGCCCGAGGTTTTAAATAGTTGTTCATTTTCGTGCGACAACATTTTGGCGCTAGAAGGAGGGGACTTCCCGACCTGTTCAGCCCGAAATCCCTCCTGTTCATCTTCTTCTTTTCTTCTACAAACTCAACTTTCTCGAACTTGAGAAAAGATGAGTACTCAACCACCCGTACGTTCTGAGGGCGTGAACAACCCCGAAAACGTCACTGGGACCAAGAAATACTTCTTGCGCTCCCGAGCGCATGGTGACGAAGAGTCGCTCCATGAAGAGAGCTCGACCCGCTCACCATCTCCATCTCCAGATAGCAGGAACCACCGCATCATGGAGTTGGAGGAGAACGTCCGCCAACTAAAGGCAAAGAACGCGAGGTACCACAGCCGACTGGCTGCGAAGCAACCCGCGCATAACGCAATGACCGCCAACGAGGATCCTGAGAACCTCAACGAGGAAAGCCACGACCGTGACCCTGACTATGAGGGTACTGGCGATCCGGAGGATATCGAGACTTCTCTCACGAAGGATGGGGGACTCCCCGCCGTGTTTGAAGTCGGTCCTTCGAATCCCCTACCCCGGAAAGGCGACGCGCCGGCTGCTTCTCAAGAGGGAAACTCCCGACGCTCGGCCCTCGACCGACTAGGTCGAAGGGAGAACGTTGAGGAGAGTCAGGGCACGCGGAGAGCGCGCCGTCGCAGACGAAGCCTGCGCCTCCGTACGACCAGCCCAGATCTTAGGGATCACCTCACCGCCCAACGCATCGAGCGTGGCGATGACCTAAGGGAGCGACTAAGCTCTCGGCCAAACATCCCTGCAGCAGCCCCAACTAACGGGAACCGCCGAACGGGTCAAGGGTCAAATGAAAGACGACAGGTGACTCCTCCCGAACAGGGAGTTACTCCGACTACCGGTCTCGATGTGATCACAATGATCCACAATCTTCGAAATGAAGTACGAGATCTCCGAGAACACGGAATAGGCGGAAGTGCCTATGGGGTCGTTGAGGAGAAGTCCTCGCCTTTCACGGCTCAGATATTGGCCGAGGTATGTACGGGAAATTTCAAACTCCCGAACCTCGCTCCATATAAAGGAAAAGCAGATCCTGCTTACCACATCCAGCACTATGAAACCTGGATGACGATGCAGGGTGTCACTCCCGGCGCTATGTGCCAAGCTTTTAGTCTTACCCTCGCCGGACCCGGCTTCGAGTGGTTCAAGAACTTAAGGCCGGGAAGCATCCGCTCGTTCAAAGACCTGAAGGACATGTTCCTAGCACGGTTCGCTACGTCTATGGTCCAAAGGAAGACCAAGATGTACCTGTGGTCAATCAGGCAAGAGGATGGCGAGTCCCTTAGACGATACCTCGCCCGATTCACTGAAGAATCGAATAAGGTCGACCGCTTTGACGACAAAGACGCAATCACCGCCATCACTGAAGGCTTGCGCACAAGTGACTTCCTTAAGTCCATCGTCGGCCGTGTCCCTTCTACCATGGCCGAGTTAATGACTCGAGCCAAGACCTTCATGGGAGTCGAAGATTACCTCGATGGTCGCAAGGGCAATGATCAAAGCCCTCACCACCGAGACGAGCCTAGCAACGAGCAAGGAAACTCCCGTAAAAGGCGAAACAGAGGAGGTCAGACTTTTAACAGACGACCTCCGATGCCCCAGAAGCCGCGACTTGCGGAAGACTTTAAGGGCTACTCGTCGTTCACACCGTTGAACACAACGCCGGAGCAAATCCTAGCTTTAGCGCGTGACAAGTTCACTCCCCCGGCTCCAACGAACAAAGATCCCGCGACTCGCGATAGATCTAAATATTGCGAGTTCCATCAGGAATACGGTCACTTGACCTCTGAATGCTATAGTCTTAAAAGGCAGATCGAGGCATTGATCCAACGGGGTGAGCTAAAAGAGTTCGTGTTACGCATGATTAGCGCTGCGGGCCCCACCTCGAACATACCACAGTCTGGCAGGGGAGGAGGAACAGCCGCTTCTGCCGACCGAACCACGGCTACTGCCAATGCTAATCCACAACTCCACGTTGTGACCACCATATTGGGAGGTCCACAAGATGGAGATTCGGCCCGACAACGGAAAAAATTCCTAAAGGCCGTGGCTCAAGAAGACGCTGCTATGCACGTCAACCTCACGTATGAAGAACCTCCGTCCGTGCCTCACGAGACGATGCATTTCACCAACAAAGAGGCCAAGCGAGTTGTGCATCCGCACAATGACGCAATTGTGCTCAAAGCCCAAGTAGCTAATAACTTGGTGAAAAGAGTTCTCATCGACAACGGCAGTGCTGCCGACATAATTTTCAAGTCCACCCTAGAGCGCATGAAGCTCGGGGGGCTACGCCCAACTCCGACCCAAACGCCTCTATTCGGGTTCACTGGGAAGAGAGTCATGACTAAAGGCGTCATCGATCTGCCGGTCACCTTCGGAACTCCCGGAGGCATTGAAGTCGTTCACATGGTCCCATTCCTAGTGGTCGACCAAGAGTCCCCCTACAACGTAATCGTTGGGCGACCCACGTTGAACCGGCTAAGGGCAATCACTTCAACATACCACCTACTGGTGAAGTTCCCTACCAAGGATGGAATCGGCATCATGGCTGGAGATCAATCCCAAGCCAGAATATGCTACGTCCAGGGAATCGATGGAAAGACCGCTAAAAAGACGGTTAACACGATCTCTCAGCTCAGAGATAGCGTCGAGTCGACCAAGGTCCTCCGCGAAGTCCATAAAGACACCTGCATGACACCCAAGTGCAAGGTAACGGTGTCCTCATCAGGGACCCCACACGGTCTACCAGGTCATACATTGACGAGACACCGATCTATCGCCTGTGGAATGCGGAACACTGGAAGAGAGTACTACCACTAGCCAGCAATCCCCCCATTTTATTTCTTTGCTTTCTAAACATTCAATAAGGCCTACGAGCCAACGTTTTAGGATTTCAAATCTTTTTGCAATATTAATAAAGTTCGATGTTTTTCTTTCAAAATCCACTTTATCAAAGATTTTCAATCATCAAAGATTACGCTTGTAAACCCAAAACTCGGGGGGCTAGTGACATAGGCAATGGTAAGTACGCTCAAAATCCTCAAGCAAGTACGCTCCACAAAAAGAAAGCACGCTCCATCAAAACAAAACACCCGAACACAAAACGGGAGCAAGCGTGCACGTAAGACGCCTCTGTGGCGCGCCGTAAGACATCCCAGAGATGCAGGCTAAAGACGCCCCCGTGGCGCGCCCAAGAGACATCCCCAAGATGCAGGCTAAAGACGACCCCGCGGCGCGCCCACGAGACATCCCAGAGATGCAGGCTAAAGACGCCCCCGCGGCGCGCCCACGAGACATCCCAGAGATGCAGGCTAAAGACGCCCCCGCGGCGCGCCCAAGAGACATCCCCGAGATGCAGGCTAAAGACGCCCCCGCGGCGCGCCCACGAGACATCCCCGAGATGCAGGCTAAAGACGCCCCCGCGGTGCGCCCACGAGACATCCCCGAGATGCAGGCTAAAGACGCCCCCGCGGCGCGCCCAAGAGACATCCCCGAGATGCAGGCTAAAGACGCCCCCGCGGCGCGCCCAAGAGACATCCCCGAGATGCAGGCTAAAGACGCCCCCGCGGCGCGCCCACGAGACATCCCAGAGATGCAGGCTAAAGACGCCCCCGCGGCGCGCCCACGAGACATCCCAGAGATGCAGGCTAAAGACGCCCCCGCGGCGCGCCCACGAGACATCCCAGAGATGCAGGCTAAAGACGCCCCCGCGGCGCGCCCAAGAGACATCCCCGAGATGCAGGCTAAAGACGCCCCCGCGGCGCGCCCACGAGACATCCCCGAGATGCAGGCTAAAGACGCCCCCGCGGCGCGCCCACGAGACATCCCCGAGATGCAGGCTAAAGACGCCCCCGCGGCGCGCCCACGAGACATCCCCGAGATGCAGGCTAAAGACGCCCCCGCGGCGCGCCCACGAGACATCCCCGAGATGCAGGCTAAAGACGCCCCCGCGGCGCGCCCACGAGACATCCCCGAGATGCAGGCTAAAGACGCCCCCGCGGCGCGCCCACGAGACATCCCCGAGATGCAGGCTAAAGACGCCCCCGCGGCGCGCCCACGAGACATCCCAGAGATGCAGGCTAAAGTCGTCCCTCGCGACGCACCTAAGACGCCTACATGGCGCACGTAAGACGCGTAAAGGCGCAACCCGTAAGACGCCTACATGGCGCAACCTAAGACGCCTACATGGCGCACGTAAGACGCGTAAAGGCGCAGCCCGTAAGACGCCTACATGGCGCAACCTAAGACGCCTACATGGCGCACGTAAGACGCGTAAAGGCGCAACCCGTAAAACGCCTACATGGCGTAACCTAAGACGCCTACATGGCGCACTTAAGACGCCTACATGGCGCAACCTAGGACGCCTACATGGCGCACTTAAGACGCCTACATGGCGCACGTAAGACGCCTACATGGCACAACCATAGCACACCTAAAACGCCTACATGGCGCAACCAAGATGCCTACATGGCTCATCTAAAACGCCTATACGGCACACCTAAGAAGCCTGCATGGTGCATCTATGCCATCCCTCGCAATGTGCCTAAGGCGCCTAAACGACGCACAAAACCGCTTCTCACGACGCGCTAAGAGTCGCCACAAAGCGTTGAATATGATGACTAAATCGCAACGCACCTGAACCGCCGTACAAGGCGCAGTTCATGCTGTCTTCGCCATCGCCAACTAAACACGATCACCCTCACCTTGGGAGAATCCCCGTTCCATGCGAGTTAATTGAAGCTGCTCGCAAAAACTCGCGAACCTCGCCTCCGAGCAAGAACCTCGCTCGGCCTGAACTAGCCGAGACTTCGCTCCTCGAGTCGAGTCATCCTCCTCGAGTCGAGCTTCGCTCCTCGAGTCGAGTTAGTCTCATCGAGTTGAGCTTCGCTCCTCGAGTCAAGTCATTCTTCTCGAGTCGAGCTTCGCTCCTCGAGTCGAGTCATCCTCCTCGAGTCGAGTTTCGCTCCTCGAGTCGAGTCAGTCTCCCCGAGTTGAGCTTCGCTCCTCGAGTCAAGTCATTCTCCTCGAGTCGAGCTTCGCTCCTCGAGTCGAGTCATCCTCCTCTAGTCGAGCTTCGCTCCTCGAGTCGAGTCATCCTCCTCGAGTCGAGCTTCGCTTCTCGAGTCGAGTCAGTCTCCTCGAGTTGAGCTTCGCTCCTCGAGTCAAGTCATTCTTCTCGAGTCGAGCTTCGCTCCTCGAGTCGAGTCATCCTCCTCGAGTCGAGTTTCGCTCCTTGAGTCGAGCCATTCTCCCCGAGTTGAGTCTTGCTCCTCGAATTGAGTCATACACCTCGAGTCGAGCATCGCTCCTCGAGTAGAGTCATATTCCTTAATGTCCAGCCAGTCTCCTTGAGTCGAGTCTAGCCCCTCGAGTTGAGACTTGAGTCGGCTCCCCGAGTCGAGCCTAGCCCCTCGAGTTGAGACTCGAGTCGGCTCCCCGAGTTGAGCTTCGCTCCTTGAGTTGAGACTTGATTCAGTCTCCTCAAGTCGAGCTTCGCTCCTCGAGTCGAGCCTTGAGTCAGTCTCCTCGAGTCGAGCTTCGCTCCTCGAATCGAGCCTCGAGTCAGTCTCCTCGAGTCGAGTCCCACTCCTCGAACAAACGCCTGGAGCGACCTGAAGAACAGGTCAGCCAAGGTAGAGACCCGCGCTCGCGCCTGGGGAATAAGGACCGATCTTCCGAACGCAGACGAAGAAGCGTCACCAAGGCGGGAATGGCGGATGCCCCGTGAGGCCGACTTATGCTTGATGCGTGGTCAAACTTTTAGCGTTTATCCCCGAGCAGTCGAAGCCCTCCGGTGCGGCAGAGCCTTCCGCCAGGTGCCGCTCCGTCTTCTCGAAGCATCAGCCCGCAGCATCAACCTCCGTCTTCGAGACCTCGGAATGAGCACGCCTTTGCAAAATGCAAAAGTGCAGTCGCCTTCCAAGCTGGCCGAGACGGAAGCCATGATCTTCCCCTAATAGGTCACGATTACACAATCATCACCCTGCTAGTCACCGTCGAGTCCCATGGACTCCGGATTGATGACATTATCAAACAAAACGCCATCGAAGGTTAACTCGGGCGTAACATCGCCAAAAGATCAATAAGCCGCGACGCGCCGACACACCTCTACATAAATGCACGCCCTACTCGCGCATGCATATCCCATTTGCTCCGGGGCTAGAGCGACGAACGCAAGCGCGTTCGCCTCGCCCACGTTGAGCTACGCCTCCTATCCGCTTGGATCCTCCTCCACGTGTACATCACACACTCGTGTCGAGAGAGAAGGAAAAGCGAGAGAAAGCACTAGCAATTGTGAGAGTATTCTTTATAATCACAAAGGCTTCGCAACAGTGAAGCTCTGGAAAGTCTATTTTCCTCAAACACCCAACTAGAAGAACAAAAAGTTCATCGCTGGGACGCCTCCCGAGCGACGAACTTGGGGGGCTAATGTTGTCGGTCGTTTTCGGAAAACCCGAGACGCCAAGAAGGCACGTCGCTCAAAGGGCCGATGGTCAGGCCGGAGGTCCTGAAGAGCGGCAGGTCTTCAAGCCTTCGCCTAAACTCTTGACTCCTCGAGTCGAGCTTCGCTCCTCGAGTCGAGCCTTGAGTCAATCTCCTCGAGTCGAGCTTCGCTCCTCGAGTCGAGCCTCGAGTCAATCTCCTCGAGTCGAGCTTCGCTCCTCGAGGCGAGCCTTGAGTTGTTCCTCGAGTCGGTCTCCTCGAGTTGAGCTTCACTCCTCAAGACGAGCCTCGAGTCGCTCCTCGAATCGAGTCACTCTCGCCAAGTAAAAACCCTCATATTTCATGTGGCAAGAATGGTATTCGAAGGTCCGCAAGAGCCCGACGAGGCGGGCCATGCGCCGCGCGCGCAGCCGCGCCGGCCAACCAAGCGCAGCAGCCCGCGCGCCGCGCCAGACGGGCCGCGCGCCGCGCCAAGCAGACCGCGCGCCGCGTGAATACGCCCGCGCCGCACATCCAGCGCCGCGCATCGCGCGCCGCGCCTGGTGACCCGCGCGCCGCGCCCCCTGCGCCGCGCGCCGCGCCCCCTGCGTTGTGCGCCGCGCGCGCCGTGCGCCTCCAATTAATGCCACGCGCATTCCTAGTCCCACATGGACGAAAAAGGAGCCTCTTAAGGCCCCCAAACACCTATAAATACCCCCTCTCATTGAGGGGAAAGCCATCCCATTCTTTCTCAAGGAACTTGAGACTTCTCTCCGCTTCTCTAGATGCCATCCTTGGCCTGAAGCGGATTCTCCACGATTTCTCGCTCTCGGAGATTCTGAAGCGCTTTCCGGGGACTCCCGAGTGCCGCCTCTCTTGATCGAGCGATTAATCTTGAGCCCACGAGTGCTCTAACGGTTTTCGACTGAAAATCGCCTACGCGTCTAGCACCCTAGACGCGTCCGCCATTTCTGACAAGAAATCGCCTACGCGTCCGGCATTTCCAACTAGGAATCGCCTACGCGTCCGGAATCTCCGCCACAACAAGGAACTCTTGACTTAGAGTCTTCCACGTCTCCAAAAGAGAGAAAACACACATTCTCTCTCGCGTTCACGATCTCCGAAGTCCTGAGACGCCGCCGAGGACTCCTCGAGCCCCGTCTCCTTCGTCGAGCACGCTTCTCCACCAAGGCTCCGCGCCTCATGCAGCGTCCTACACGCTTGAACTACGTTCTGACCTGATCCCACACACGGGTACGTAGGCAGCCGACAACCAAGGCACGGTCACTCCTCCTCCTCACCCCCTACCTCTCCCGAGAGGCGGGTTGATCGGAGAGAACCCTAGCTCGAGACTATCGAGTTCCCACTCTTGGCCCGGGTGCGATCACTTGGTCCGGCCTTGGATCGAACCGCCCGAGGTTTTAAATAGTTGTTCATTTTCGTGCGACAACAGTATCTTCCGAAGGTACTGAATTGACCAGTGCACTTCTAGAGACAAAATAAGAACAGACCATTTAACCTCTTATGTCTCGAAGTCACTACGTATGAATTGCATCGTGCTTACCTTAATCCTGAAATGCGACATGCCATTTCACAGCTTACGTACTCTCATTTGAGAAAGTTAGAGTTCGGACTCAATATGTGATTCTGAACAGGGCCTATCAGTGAAGTACTAAGTTGTGAGAATGTCATGAGTAACTTTGTGAAGTTCTCATAGATATGGAATTCATGTACAAGATTGCTGAAATGCAATGTATATCACCTCATGCTTTGTTCCTTGGAATGTGAATAAATGAACTGGCCAGTGTCCAAATTGAGTCCCGACTCTTTTGGATGAAACAATGTGACTTGTTAGCTCCTCGTCAATACATTGTTTCTAACTTATCCACAAGCGACAAAGGAGATGAGGAAATAATAGCTAGAAGGTTAAAATGATAATTTTGTAAATCCCGACTAGCTGATGATATTCATGAAGGGTAAATGTAGATAATATTCAGTGGATCCGCTCATCATAATTTGGTTGAATTCTTGAGTAGAAAATAAATTCATTTAAACCGAGAGATTTTCAGTGTCAACTCTTTAGTGGAGTTAGTTGACATTAAGCTAAACTTGGAAAAGGTTTGTGAACTTTTGAGTCCAAGTGTTTAGCTCAAGCTTTGTTCATTTGGATCCATGAGGTCACTGTCACAAATCACATCGAGTAGGAATAGTTAAACTAGAAGCTAAGTCAAAACAAGAACGAGACAAGTTTTGTGAAAATTGTCAAAATGGTATTTTTGTCCTTTTGGACATAGGATGAAATGAATGTCAATAAATTTTTTGACAAGGTCATTTGATGACTTAAACCCACTCGGCCAAGTTAGTTTAATTGGGCCTTGTGGATTAATTTCATTTCATAAGAATTTTATTGAAAATTCTTAATGGGCCTTTTTCATGTTGTCTTGAACAAATGGAAAAGCTTCTAGAAGGTGTTGGGCGCCCACTACCCAAAAGAGAAAGGGAGATTATTTTGTGCATGAATGTATTTAGATACTTGCCAAAAGAAAAAGAGGAAATAAATTTCCTATGCATGGCAATGGGAATTTCGGCCAAGGCTAAGAGAGGATTAAAATAGGAAACAAATCCAAGGGCTTCTAGAAGCCTTGTTGGCCGTGTGACTTAAGAGGGTAATGGGCAATATTTTGCTCATGAATATGTGATATTCTATAGAAGAGGAAACTACCTTATTGAAGGTGAGACATCTCCTATAAATAGAGCCCTCATTCTTCACATTTCAATTCATCCCAAGTTTTAGAGATTTGAGAGCTTCTCTCTCTAGCTTGGCTGACTCCTCTCTTTCTCTCTCTAGTCAATTTCGTTTTTTGTTTTAGCACCTAGGTCCTCATTTGACCTAGCGTTTTTAGCTCTTCGACTTTAAGACTTGTTCTTGAGTCGTAGTGTTTAAAAGTGCCCACTCACTAATTTCTTTTCTCTCGAGTGATTCTTGTGATAGAAACCATCGTGGTTGCTCGTGTTGCCGAGGAAAGAAGAGAGACGTGCTGCGAGGGAGACGAACGTTATCAACCTTCCTAAGGCTCATCAACGTTCAAGCTTCTAAAAAGGTTAGTAAATCATTTATGCTCATAATAGTTTTTATTTACATGTGCTTGCTCTTTGTCTAGGTTAGTAAAATCGTTTTACTTGTCAAAAGAAATTTTTTAAAATTCCGCCGCTTACCGAAGCGTTAAACTTTTTCTTAAACCCTAGATCAATTCCAACAAGAAGAGCACACAATCAAAGATCAAGACGAGCGGATTTGCTCAAAGATCAACAAAGAGATAACATTTGAACTCAAAAAGCAAAAACATCTCGTATAAATGAAGGAGCAACTGCTCCGAAATTCTTACAAAGCAAACACTAACACAAGTGTGTTGAAAAGGGAAAACTCCTAGAAAGTAAGTACCAAGACAAGTGCGCTGAAAGAAAGCAATGCGGTAAACACTTTCGCAAAATAAATTTCGACTACTCAAAGATGACCAATTCTTCCTCTTCGCCACTTGGAGGGTCAAGATCAGCCCCATCGCGCAGCGGGAACAAGGAGTTGAAGAAGGTGAACGTCACCCC
The DNA here is from genome assembly GCF_054948205.1 of Urtica dioica subsp. dioica. NCBI lineage: Eukaryota > Viridiplantae > Streptophyta > Magnoliopsida > Rosales > Urticaceae > Urtica > Urtica dioica. The sequence goes on from NC_142763.1 coordinate 41,417,207, forward strand.
ACGAGAGATATTCTTGATCGCGGTGGCTTCCTGAAACTTTATCGCTGCGATGTGCTACGCCTCCTCCACCTAGATGTCAAAGTCGTAGTCGGATGCAAGTTGCAACACTTTTGCCTTCTCTCGGGCGAGCCAAGCAACCTCCTCCGTCAGAGAGTGATGCTCGTGCTCTGCCCAAACACGTGCATCCTCGCTCACCATGAATTTGTTCTGCACGATCTCTATCTCCTCCGTCCAAGTGTCCAACTACCGCCTAAGGTCCAATACCTCGTTTTTGAAGACTTCCACCATTATCACACGGGTCGCTCCTTCGGAAGCATTGCGCTCCACTGATAATTTGCTCTTTATCTTCACCATTGACGACTGAGCACGATCTCACTAATCACGGGCAACTCCTAACTCTATGCAAGTCTGCTAAAGTTCGTTGCGAATTCTCGCAAACTCTGCCTTTCAGTGGGACCCCCCTCAGCTCGATCTATCTGAGACTTCGCTTGAGATAGAACCTCTTAGATGAGACCTATGCGATGAACGAAATGGAGAAATATCTTCTCATCCTGCATGGTGCACCCGAGCACCTGAGGCGATCATAGGCACAAGTTAATGAAAGTTACGTTGAAACGAATACGAGAAACTTATCATTTTGGCGTCAGCCACACCGTTATGGAAGAACTCTACATCATTAGCTGACACTACATCCTTCCACACCTTCAGAGGAGATTTCTGAAAGCCTTGAAAGACTCGCCTTAGAACTCCATGGCCTCTATCATAACCATGAAATGTACCCGCTTCGAGTCCGAAGGCGCATTTGGAGGTGCCATCGACGCTCGCTTCAGAGAAGCACGAGTGTCAGGTTCTATTGAGCGACTAGCCCCTGAGCTTTCCAGGATGGCGCGCGCTGCGATCCGAGAGCGAGTCGTTGCTAAGGCACGTGAGTATCGAGAAAACTTTGTCAGGCGCGCTCGAGCGCTCTCTCTAGATGAGGAACTTGAAAAAGAAAAAAGGTTAGAAAAGTGATCGAAGACACAAAGTCACACAAACAAATGCGAGACTACATGATAAACCATGACTCATGGGAGAAGACGCAACGCGAGGGGCTTCCTCCGTCCGCGGAAGGCTCATGGGCCCGGGAACCACCCGGTCGATGCCATCAACTCCTTTGAGTGGAAGCGCTCACCTCTTTTCAGAATCTGACATGCCTCGGATTACCTCCACGAATTTGGTCCCACGTCGTCGAAGAAGTGAGCCAAGGGGCCAAACTGAAGTGGCGTTGAACCAAAGGTTTCAGTTGAGACCTACACCGAAGCCTTCTTGCTGGCGGTCTTAGTACCAGTGATGAGCTCGGCGTTTCGGCTATTTCGAGCCATATGGAGCCCAGGTTGACCCGACACTTTGAAAATACTGACAAGATTGCAAAAATTTGTTGGTGATTATGCACCCAAAATTAATAACAGTGCGGAAAAATATAATTAATTAAGCTATCTTAAGCTAATCAAATTAATGTCAAGCATATATGTAAAGCAACCAATTTAAAGAGACAAGTTATAAAAAGCTTACGGATTTCTCTTTAAGCTTTCTGAATCGGGGTCTCCTCGAGCTCTTCGTTTTTTTCTCGTCTCGTCTCAGCCTCCTAGCGTCGTCTTCTACACTAAGACCTTTGGGATGTCTCTAAAACTCTCGGGATCTCCTTCTTTACACCTCGATGAAAGCTTAGTCTTCCGAAACGTAATCTCTGGATAAGCAAGAATAAGGTGTGGACCACACTCTGAATCTCACTACGACTCTGATTTATGATTTCGGATCATACCGTGTTTATGGGAATGAATTCGCGGAATTCTGAGGGAGAGAGAGAGGGAGAGAGAGAGAGAGAGAGAGAGAGAGAGAGAGAGAGAGAGAGAGAGAGAGAGAGAGAAAGAGAGAGAGAGAGAGAGAGAGAGAGAGAGAGAGAAAGAGAGAGAGATAGAGAATTTCGTCCAACACAGGGCGAGTTGGTTGAATTTTTAGCTATCAGCTTGAGTGATTTTTGCTTTTTATTAGACCCCTATTATACTGGTAGAAATGAGATATTCTAGGAATCTCCTAGATATATTTTATTCTCCTTTATTCTTTCATATTTGTAGTAGCATGAGCCATTGGATCTTTGACTAGAAATCCTATTTTTTCTCTCATCCATTATATCATAATCTAGGATATTTATTTCTTTATTTTTCTCCTATATTTAAGGAATCTAGATGTTTGAGAATAATGAAGATAAATCTTATATCCTTATTTAATGGAGAGAATATATCTACCATTATGATTCTCCTAAATATTAAGAAATTAATTATGAGAGAGAATAAATGAAAATATCTTACTTCCTTATTTAATGGAGAGAGAATATCGCAACAATTATTATTCTCTCTCTTATTTAATTAGTTGCCTGATTTCTTTTCCACAAATCTAGCAACTAATTAAAGATAGAATATTGGGTATTTTCTACCTATAGTATGCGCCCATATTGACTGGTACTGGGCCAATGTATTTCGAATTTTACAGTGTCCATAAGGTCCAACCTAAAATTCAATTAATTATTTACTTGATCCAACAATAAATAATTAATTCCACAATAAATATTTAATTCGGCAAATAGACAAATTTCCGAATGAATGTTGCTAAACAATTTAGAGCTGTGAGATTGTAATAATAATCTTTATTATTACTAGAGAGTTCTTATCCATCTTTATCCAGTGTTTTAATAATTAGCGACGACTTTTTCGTCGCTAATTATTATTATTATTTTTTTAAATTTTTTTCGTCGTTAATTATTAATTTTTTATGGTTTTTTGTTTATGGAATTCTAAAATGAAAAATCAAATAAAAACCAAATTATATTATCCAAATCAACAAATATATAAAATCCAGTTACATACGTTTTCGGTTATCGAGAAATATGTAAATAATAATCTACTATACACAAAATATCTAATAAAACACTAGTCGCGACGTTTGCTTTGTCGTCCCGCCGCTCGTTTTCCCCCTCCTCGACGTGAAACGCTCTTCTGCTGGCGCTGAAACTCTGCAAGCTGCGGCGGAACAATGTGCTGATCAGTAGACTGACTTGGTCCGCCGGGCGTCGTCTGCTGGATAGCGTCGGGAGTCCTCTGCTAGCTGCCCGTCTTAGTGTGGACGCCGGGCGTCGGAATGTGGACGCCGGCCGTCGGAGTCAGCTGGCTGTGGGATGCCGGAGCCTGCTGCGAACTCTGCGGAAATTGGGGCATAAACGAGCTAAGGTTGAGGCCGGGCACCTGACTCTGTATTGCCTCGGTGAACGCGGTGAGGGTCGATGTCAACACCTCCTGCGAGATATATCCTGGTTACGACGTCCCAGCCTCCGAACCGTAGAGTTCGACGACTTCAGCCGCCATCCGTGCTCCCTGTGGCACCAAACGTCCGACGCCGGTGAAGTGATCAGTCCACGAACCCATAATATCGCGGATCGCCTGCTGCTCTAGGACGGAAATATCAACGTCCGCTCATTGTTGCTCAGCCTCCGCTCGCAAAGTGTTGAACCTATCGACCAATCGATCTTGATATAATTAACTAGTTAGTATATATTAATCAAAAAATAAGACAAAATAAATGTAAACTTACATAACGTGCGGAGGCTTCAGGAGTCAGCCATTCGGACTTGTCGGACTGATGTTGGCACTTGTAGTTCGCAAACAAGCTCTCGAAAGCGCCTGTCTCATCGCTCTTCTGCATGTAAACAAAACTTCAAGTGTTAGATAATTTTAACGATTTGATGTATCATATAAACATAAAACTTACGTTCTTCCTGCGGTGGGTCGAGAACCCAATCATCCCCTGTCGAGTCTTCATCTTCTTCTTTGCGCGATTCGCCTTGTTCTTCGCTTGTATGGCATGTAATATAAGTAAACGTACACATAAATAACAAATCGTTTAATAAAATGGTAAACACATATTTAACGTAAATGATTTGATTACCTTAAACTCATCGCTCGTATATCGTTGTATCAGCGTCTCCCATTCGATGTCAAGCTTAACGGTCCTCGGTTTCATCGACCGCGCCACCTGTACGCTGCTCTTGTAGTCGATGTCGAACCATGACCGCAAGGTATGCCTCCAATCGCGTCTCGAATGATTGCCGCATCGACAATCGCCTTCTTCTTCCCGGTTGCATCACCATCGACTCGAATGTCGTACTTGTCTCGAATCGCTGCTCGGATCTCGGCCTCCTTCGCCGGCCCCACGTTCGCATTCGTCCACCTTGGGACCGTAGGCGAGATCTTGTCTCGGACGACCAACCCGAGCGTGTTCGCGAACGTCGCGAGATCCGGATCCATCTCTCGCTCTAGCTGCAAGAACGACTGAAACTCCTCGTTATAAATAACGACTTCCTTCACCCCGGGGCGCCGTGCACGCTCAGATCGAAGCCCGACCGTCGGCCCACGCACGACCGGTTCGATATCCTCGTCTTCTTCTTTGATGCCATCGCGTACGGGCGCCGACTCGCAATAATTCGGGAGACGGGATAAGTAGTCATCCCCACCTCCGCTGCCTCTAGCTCCTGTAGGTGCAGCCATCTGAAATTCAAAACAAACTATATTTAGTTATGCATTCGTAATAATTTAAATAAGTTATTTTAGTAAGTAAATGAAAAACGTTATATACTATCAATCATCGTCGTCTGACAAATCATCTTCTTCCATCAAATCTTTGTCCTCAGTTTCTTCGTCATCGATAAACTCTTCTTCTTCAATATTTTCCAAGTTCACTCCTTCGTTGCTCACGGGCTCTGGTATCGCAGACTGATGACGCGTCGACAGTGAATCTAAATCTGACGGTTCTACTGACAACTGAACTGAAGACAAAGATTGACCAAGAATGAGGTCAATATCAGGAAGATCCCACACATTTCGATGATTACACTCTTCGACGATTCGCCAATCAGGACCATTCAAGTTATCTTCCAAGTAGAAAACTTGTTTCGCCTGAGTTGCCAAAATAAATGGCTCGTCTTTGTACCATTCTTTTGCCACATACACGCTTGTCAAGTTATTGTCGTTGCGTGTCCTTTTCATCGGATCTTGGTCACCGAACCAACGACATTGAAATAAGACGACACAACAATTGTTCTGATAAGTCAAGACTATGACGTTTTCTACTTGACCGTAGAAGTCGTGACCTCATTCACTTGGTACACATAGCCCGCTATTCTGAGTCGTTCTTCTGCTATCACGTTGACGGGAGATAAATTTAACTCCGTTCACTACACAACACGGATACGTCTGTGGTGCAAAATGTGGTCCCAATGCCAATGCATATAATTCGGAGGATACAGGTAATCCGTCTTGTCTTATGCGAAATACCTACATATAACCATTAACGAGTCGGTTAGTGTCGAAGCGAGTTTAATCATATTCTTTAAGTTAGTCAAATACATTTTCCCAAAACAATTTTGGGAACTCAAGTCGATGCGCTTCTTCAACATCTGGCCGACCTTCTAATTCCATGAGATCTATGTGTTCACTGAAATAAAATTCATGTTCATTTAATACATCACTTCGTATAAATAATTGAAGTTAATTTATTTCACTCATTTACCTCATGAAATCGTCAATTTCGGGACAATTTCGTAAAATGTACCACTCAGCGAGCAATCGTATATTCTCATCTAAGCGTATCGTGGTCATCTTCCCGTAAGGCCGACAACTTGATGACTGAAACACTGATAACTCCCGTTCGACACCTTCGAAGTTAGACGCGACGTCTGTTCGTTGGGGCATGTTGAAACGATTCTCAACGCCTTCTAGATACCTTGAGCAAAATGTCAATGCTTCGTCTACAACATAGGCTTCGGCAATTGAACCCTCTGGTCTAGCTCGATTACGCACAAAGTTCTTGAGCGTTCCAAGGTATCTCTCAAATGGATACATCCACCGCATATGAACTGGACCTCCATTAATTGCCTCCTTCGGTAGATGCATTACCAAATGAACCATGATTGTGAAGAAATCAGGCGGGAAAATTCGTTCCAGCTTACACAATATAAGCTTCACATCCTCCTGCACCTTCTCAATGTCTGAAATTACCAGCGTTCTAGAGCAAATAAGTCTGAAGAAGTTGCAGAGCTCTATTATGGCATCTCGAATGGTTCGATCCAGAAAAGGACGAATAGCAGGAGCCAATAGGCGCTGCATAATCACGTGACAATCGTGAGATTTCAAACCCGTCAACCTCCCGTCCGCGGTAACATTCTTCTTCAAATTCCCCGCAAAACCATCGGGAAATCTGACAGATCTCAAGAACTCAGTAAACCGCTTCCAATCTGAAGGTATCAGAGTGTATGACGAAGGCGGTTTCATCCATCTATCTCCTTCTTGGTACAAATGAAGCTCGTGCCTTATGTTCCAGTCCGCCAAAGTCAACCGCGCCTTATTTGTGTCTTTCGTCTTCCCCTCGATGTTCAGCAAGGTACCCAGAAGATTATCGCATACATTCTTTTTCTATATGCATTACATCGAGGTTATGCTTCAGCGTAAGACTCGACCAATACGGAAACTCGAAGAAAATAATTTTCTTTGTCCAATTCAGCTCACTCGCATCGCGCTTTCGTTTCTTCCCGCCGAAGTCAGGGTGCTTCCCTGGGGTTGCATCTCCCACTAATCGCAATTGTCGAAGTATGTCGCTCGCTGATTTTCTCACTGGTGGTGGTCGTTTCTCATTTCGTACCTTGTACAGTTTGCTCTTCCTCATCGGGTGTAACAACGGCAAGAACGATGATGATCGCAGTAAACAATCTTGTTTCGAGCCTTGAAAGATGGTGTGTCGTTGTTACACATCGGACAAGCAAGGTAACCTTGACCACTCCATCCCGACAAACTGTTTCTCGCTGGAAAATCATTCACCGTCCATAGAAGTACGGAAACAACCTGAATAGCTCACCGGTCGAACCATCTCTCAACACAACACCGGTTTCCCACAATTCCTTCAGCTCATCAATCAGCGGTTGTAAGAAAACGTCCATGTCTTTTTCCGGCGCACTACGACCTGGTATAAGCAATGTTAACATCAAGTACGATGTTTTCATGCACAACCACAACGGTAAATTATACGCAGTCAAGACTACCGGCCACATACTGTACGATAAACTCATGTCACCAAATGGGTTGAAACCATCGGCGACAAGTCCAAGCCGGACGTTCCTCGGTTCTGCCGCAAACATGGGATATTTTCGGTCGATCTCCTTCCACGTTGCTCCGTCTGCAGGATGTCGCAGTACACCATCCTCCTTAATGCGTTCATTCTCGTGCCACTGCATCTCTAGAGTTGTGTGCCGACTCGCGTACAATTACTTAAGTCGATCTTTCAGTGGAAAGTAGCGCAACACCTTATGCGCTACTTTTTTTCCACCGTCTTTCTTCAGCCACCGGCTCTCATTACAAACTGGACACTCGTCTAGATTGGCGTTGTCCTTCCAAAACAACGCGCAATTGTGTTTGAAGACGTGAATCGACTCGTAACCCATACCAAATCGACGCAATTTCGCCTTTGCTTCATAGTGTGACTCTGGAATCGTGTTGCCGATCGGATGAGACTTTTTTAGTACTTTCAGTAGCTGATCAAACGACTTATTCATCCACTTGTTCATCACTTTCAAATGCATCAACATGACAACAAAGGAGTGACGAATACTCCGTACAACCCGGCCATAATTCTGTGTTCAGGTCGCTGAAAAGGTCATCTAACTGTCCACTCTGGTATTCTGCATTCGAGTCAATACTGTCATCGTCACCGTGTACGTCGTTGTGATCTAAGATATCGTGTACAACATCAAACATCCCACCTCCTCCTCTGTAATCCATCTGATACTGCATTACGTCATCTTCTTCCTCCCCGTGAAAGTTCCACCTCGTGTAATTCCTCTTAAATCATCTGATAAAGGGATGATTCTCTATATCAGGAATTTTTTGCATCAACACGTTGTTACACCTCTTGCATGGACACTTAACTCGTCCTTCGATGTTTACGTGTTGTCGGGCCATTGCCATGAACTCTGTCATGCCAGCCGCAAACTCAACGCTTAAACGTTGGTCCTCGATTATCCAATTCCTATTTGGATAACTCATTTTACCTATAGATTAAACATTTCAAAATTTAGTAGTTTTCGGATTTTATTTTATAATTTCACGATCCTACCGAAAATTCGGCAGAACCTCCACTATAAACTTAACAACCCGGCATCAAGCCTTTAACTTTAAAACCTGCATAGAAACATCCTAAAACTAACAATAAATCCAACCTCAGTGGTTCGATTATTAAAATTCATAATCCATATCAACTAATTAATTTTACATTTTTAATCATTTTTAACAAGAATTAAATACAATTCCATTTAATTTACATAAACTAACTAATTGTTTTTACATGTTTTTACATAATTTTACCTAGTATAAATATTTATAGCTAATTAAAATATTTATACCTAATATTAAAATTTATAACTAATTTAAATATTTGTGTAAAAAAAACTAATTTAAATATTTATAATATTTATAACAAATATATAACTAATATAACTAATTAATTCATTTATAACTAAATTATGTAAATATAACTAATTAATTCATTTATATTTATAACTAATTAATTCATTTATATTTATAACTAATATATATATATATATATATATATATATATATATATAAAGTTATAAAAAAAAACTTACCGTGAGAGATCAGGACAAGGACGGCGGGAAGCGGGGAAGCGGACAAGCACGGCGTCGGCGGAGGAGCGGCGGAGGAGCTGCAACGGTTGAGAGAGAGGTTAGGAGAGAGATGTGAGGAGAGAGAGAAGTGAGGAGAGAGAGACTTACCGGGGAGGACGAGGACGGCGTCGACGGCGTCGGCGGCACACGGCGGAGGAAGGCACACGACCTGGTACGGACGGCGGAGAGGAGAAACCAGAGAAAAAAAATGGCGATTTTAGGTTACGAAAACGAAATGATTATCGACGATTTGGTATTTAAAGACATTTAAAGACATTTACCGACGATTTCCTCGTCGCTAAATGATTACATATCGTCGCTAAATGAACTTAAATCACCATGCATTTAGCGACGACTTATTCGTCGCTAATAGTATATTTCACATATTTAGTGACGATTTAATCGTCGCTAAATCATTTCGTTTTAATTAAATGGGAGGGATTTTTCCCTCTTTAAAATTCGTTAAAATTCGAAATCATTTAGCGACGATTAAATCGTCGCTAAATGTATAGCGACGACAAAAAAATATGTAGCGACGATAAAATCGTCGCTAAATGTTGTCGTTTTAATTAAATTGGAGGGATTTTTCCCTCTTTAAAATTCGAAATTAATTCTAAATTATTAGCGACGATATTATCGTCGCTAACTGAATTCACAAATAATTAGCGACGATAAAATCGTCGCTAAATATTTTCCCGCGAACTTAGCGACGACAAAGAATTAGCGACGATATATTCGTCGCTAATTATCTTTGCCGCCAAACTTTAATATTTTTGGCACCAAAAAATCAGCGACAATATTATCGTCGCTAAAAGGGTGATTAGCGACGATTAAGTCGTCGCTAATAGTTTCATCGCTAAATGTCGTATTTCTTGTAGTGTAATAGATGCTTAACAAATCCGATGAAAAAGACGAAAAAGTCATTTCTCTTTTTCCATCGATTCGTCTAATCTTGGTCAAATACTCCATCATGTAAGCCAAGACTTAACCCTCCTTTATACTAAAATTATATTTACTCAATAAGTGTCCACTGATTTAGCCCGTTTGTGATCAAGATCCTTCAGGTTTAACCCGTATCGAGAAAATTCAATTATTCTGTTATACGTTTCTTGATACATATATACCCTAAGCATCGTTGCCGCCCCAGCGGAAGATTCTTCCGAGCGTTATTTACTTCGAAAGTTCCAGCAATCTATCGGTTTTGGAATCAACCATTAGGTGAGTGAACATTAACATTATTTTAGGAAGGCTGGATTCTGTATCTGTCAACCACTTTCTTCTCAGATCATATTACGAATTCCCAATACATAAGTTTAATCAGCGTTTCAGTTGCCTTAAATGAAATGAGTCAAAGAATCCGGCGATATAGAAGTCCATGATCACTTTAGGATTTAGATCAAGTCTCACTGTGACCATAATAATGCGTTGTAACGGTACTTAAACGACACATCTACAACCAAATTCTGCCCGAGTCGTATACTTACCAAAGTGATCATCCCTCACTTGTATTCCACATACTTACCAGAATGCACTCACAAAGTGATCATCCCTCATTTGTATTTCACATATGACTTTAGATACAGCTTTCTAGGCATGTATCAGTCCTCGAACATGTTTTAGCTCACCGCCTGAACTCAAGTGCCCATCACGTGATTCAGTTGAGTACGAAGACTATGGAAAATAGTTGTTATTGATTTTGATTTCAGAACTTAACCCATTAATCATATGAGTTCTTATCTCTTTCAGTAATCATTCATGTTTATTATCTTCAAGGGGTAATATTCCTAACAATCTCCCACTTTGACCAGAGAAAATAAGTTTCCATGAGCCATTTAATTCTTAGCCATCCTTAGTAGACGGATTAGACGTTTGACCCAGGATTTAAGATTCCCATCATATGGATTCCCACTTTTATCTATACTCTATCAATTATGTCGATCAGACATAGATCCCATTTAATATTCGTCTAGTTCATGCTTCTTTGCAAGTGATCTTTCACTTACCATTTAAGTTCAAGTCAAATTGTTGGCAGTAAATTAATTTACTTTAGAACATATTAACATTTTGCACATCTTTTAGATTATACACCAGAATTTATATCTTTAAGATGTTAAGTCTCCCTATTCTTGGTGTACATCCCTTCAACTCCAAAATAAGTTGCACATTTGCATGTATCGATCTCATCACTACTAACCATAGTGTGATTTATTGAACGTGTTTCAATAAGAACTCTATTGACCTATTTCCATTACTTGATTATTTATAGTTTGTCCTTATCCGTCGTGTTCGTATTCAATATACACAGGACTTTGAGGATCTACTATATTTAAATAACTACTTGTCTCACTATTTCCAAAAATTTAGTGTTTTCAACACTTTGTCGATTTTCTCGGAAATTTGACATTGTCTAAGGTCTAATTGCTAGTCCTTTTAATGACAATGACTTTAGCCTCAACATTGAGCACATACCTTATAACAATAAGTATGTTTGAGACAACATGAAATGAGCTTGTCGTTTATAAACTTCAAATTTCAGAAACTGATAGCTCAATCAATTCACTTGTGTAATTATCTGGGTCCAATGACTTTATTATTGTTGGAATTGATCTAGGGTTTAAGAAAAAGTTTAACGCTTCAGTAAGCGGCGGAATTTTAAAAATTTTCTTTTTCAAGTAAAACGTTTTTACTAACCTAGACAAAGAGCAAGCACATGTACTAAAAACTAATATGAGTATTAAAGATTACTAACCTTCTTAGAAGCTTGAACGTTGGGATGGTTTTGGAAAAGGTTGGAACGTTCGTCTCCCCTCGCAGCACGTCTCTCTTCCTTCCTCGGCAACTCGAGCGACCACGAAAGTTTCTATCACTAAATCACTCGAAAGAAAAAGGAATTAGTGTGTGGGCACTTTTAAACACGACGACTCTAGAACAAGTCTAAGAGTCGAAGAGCTAAAACCACTAGGTCAAATGAGGACCTAGGTGCCAAAACAAAAACGAAAAATATCTAGAGAGAGAGAGAGGAGTTCAGCCACAAGGTCTAGAGAGAGAGTCTCTCAATCTCTAACTTATGTGGAATGAATGAAATGAGAGGAATGAAGTGGGGTATTTATAGGAGGAGGATTGCCTTCATAAGGTAGTTTCCTCTTTTCCTATAGCCTTGCACGTCCAACATGCCTCATGAAGGATTATGATTTGTTTCCTCATTTGATTTCCTCTTAGTTGGCCGAAAATGCACTTTCCTTCTAGAGGAAATTTGTTTCCTCTTTTTCTTTTGACAAGTATCTTCATACATTAATGCACAAAATAAACTCTCTTTCCCACTATGGCATGAACGAAATTCAGCCTTATTTTCCTTGGGTTGGACGAAATTTGAGCTTCTAGAAGGAGCTTCTAGATGTTTCTTCATTTGTTCATAACAACATAAGAAAAGCCCATTAAGAATTTTCAAGTAAAATTCTATGAAATGAAATTAATCCTCAAGGCCCAAATTCTTTAAGTTGGCGGTGTGATTTAAATTTCATTTGTCATCATATGACAATGTCAAAAACTTTATTGACATTCATTTCGTCCCATGTCTAAAAAGACAAAAATACCCTTTAGACAATTTTCACAAAACTTGTCTCCTTCTTGTTTTGACTTAGCTTCTAGTTTAAAAATTTCTACTCGATGTGATTTGTGACAGTGACCTCATGGATTCAAATGAACAAAGCTTGAGCTAAATACTTGGACTCAAAAGTTCACAAACCTTTTCCAAGTTTAGCTTAATGTCAACTGACTCCACTAAAGAGTTGACACTGAAAATCTCTCTGTTCAAATGAATTTATTTTCTACTCAAGAATTCAACCAAATTATGATGAGCGGATCCACTGAATATTATCTATGTTTACCCTTCATGAATATCATCAGCTAGTTGGGATTTACAATATTACCATTTTACCCTTCTAGCTGTTATTTCCTCAACTCCTTTGTCGCTTGTGAATAAGTTAGAAACAATGTATTGACGAGGAGCTAACAAGTCACATTGTTTCATCCAAAAGAGTCAAGACCCAATTTGGACACTGGCCAGTTCATTTATTCATACTCAAATGAACAAAGCATGAGGTGATATACATTGCATTTCAACAATCTTGTACATGAATTCCATATCTATGAGAACTTCAAAAAGGTACTCATGACATTCTCACAACTTAGTACTTCACCGATAGGCCCTGTTCGGAATCACATAGTGAGTCCGAACTCTGACTTTCTCAAATGAGAATACGTAAGTTGTGAAATGGCATGTCTCATTTCAGGATTGAGGTAAGCACGATGCAATTCATACGTAGTGACTTCGAGACATAAGACGTTAAATGGTTTGTTCTTATTTTGTCTCTAGAAGTGCACTGGTCAATTCAGTACCTTCGAAAGATACCTAGAAGAACTATAGAGTCTCCATCTCTCAATGCCTCATAACCAGACATCATAGATTCTCCTAACAATCATACTGAGGTCAATAGTCCTTTGACCCTTAGATTGTGAATATATCGTTTTAAGCAAACTACGAAGAGTTTGTTCATGCAAATCTACATTTGTCTCTTCGTAAGTTGTTAAGTTTGTTTATGGAATAAAAGACTAAGGTTTTATCATAAAGCTTCAGACAAGGAAGATTGAATGAACGTTTCAACTTTTATTAACAAATAGGCAGTTACAAGCAAGAGTCTTCGTAAGACTATATGACATCATATGTACATAAATACACACTAAAACTCTTCTTGTGGGCACCATTGACAACAAACTCCCACTTGACTCAAAGAAGATGTGTGTAGTCGTTCATGCCTAATCCCTATCGATGTTGGTCGAAGACCTTGTTCGCTAGGGCCTTGGTGAATGGATCTGCCAGCGATCTACTTCACCTCCACGTCTCCGCGCTGCGCGATCTCTCGAATCAAATGGTATTTCCTCTCAATATGCTTAGAGCGCTTATGGCTTCGAGGTTCCTTTGAGTTACCGATAGCTCCACTATTATCACAATAAAGGGTCATGGGCTCGTCGACGGTTGGAACAACTTCCAAATACTTAAGGAATTTTCTAAGCCTTACAGCCTCTTTGAATGCTTCACAAGCAGCCACATATTCTGCTTCCATTGTGGAGTCAGCAATTCAAGATTGCTTAATACTGCTCCATACAACAGCTCCACCATTAAGGATGAACACAGATCCCGAAGTGGATTTCCTGGAATCCTTATCCGCTTGAAAATCGGAGTTGGTATATCCCGTCATAGTCAGGTCAGTACCTGAGTATGTAAGCATCAAGTTCCTAGTTCTTCGAAGAAACTTAAGAACATGCTTAACAACAATCCAGTGCTCGGGTCCAGGGTTGGATTGGAAACGGCTAACTACGCCAATGGCGAAACAAATGTCAGGTCTAGTGCAAAGCATAGCATACATGAGGCTTCCTACGGCAGAGGCGTAATGAATTTTCCTCATGTCTTCAATCTCTTGTGCAGTCTTGGGAGACTGGTCTTTAGAGAGTAAGACTCCATGCCTAAAGGGTGTTTGGCCCTTCTTGGAGTCTTGCATCGAGAAGCGATCCATCACCTTATCAATATAAGATGCTTGAGAGAGCGACAGGGTCCGGTTTTTCTGATCTCGAAGATTTGGATCCCCAGAATGTACGCGGCCTCTCGTAGATCCTTCATATCGAATTGCTTTGCTAACCAGACCTTAACCTCAGATAATTTACCCACATCTTTACCAATGAGTAATATATCATCGACATATAGTACCAGAAACACAACTTTGCCTTCGTGTATTAACTTGTAAACACAAGGCTCATCTATTGACTGTTCAAAGCCGAAACTCTTCACAGTTTCATCAAATCTAAGATTCCATGACCTAGATGCTTGCTTTAATCCATAAATGGACTTAAGCAACTCACAAACCTTGGTCTATTGACCTTCTTCCACGAAACCGTCTGGTTGAGCCATGTAAATGCGCTCGTCAAGATTGCGATTCAGGAAGGCTGTCTTGACATCCATTTGCTAGATCTCATAGTCGAGAGCTGCAACTATGGATAGGAGTATGCGGATGGATTTAAGCATCGCGATTGGCGAGAAGGTTTCTTCATAGTCAATCCCTTCTTTTTGGGTATAACCCTTTGCCACAAGTCGTGCTTTGAACGTCTCGACGTTCCCATCAGGACCCCTTTTCTTCTTGTATATCCACTTACACCCTACGGGTTTAATCCCTTCAGGAAGGACTACAAGTTTCCAGACTTTGTTGACATACATCGAGTGCATCTCAACTTTCATGGCGTCAAGCCAAAGGTTTGATTAAGAACAAGCCATCGCTTGGCTATAGGAAACAAGATCATCCTTGTCAGAGACGGCTACAAGAGAGTCTCCATAAGACATGTACCTGTCAGGCTTTTGAGTAGCCCTCCCACTACGTCGAAGTACTACTTGACGAGATTCTGATGAGTTAGGTTGTGTTTCAGTTGAGGTAAGAACAGTTCTTACAGATGAGGTAGAAGCTTCCTCACTCAACCTTTCTTCAAGCAAAATTTTGCTTCTAGGTTTCACGTCTTTCATAATGTCCTCCTCAAGGAAACGAGCATTCGTGCTAAGGAAAGTCTTATTGTCCTCGGGACTATAGAAAATGAAACCTTTGGTTTCCTTTGGATATCCAACAAACAGACATAATTCTGACCTACTAGCCAACTTGCTAGTCTTTTGCCTTAGCACGTGTGCGGGGCAACCCCAAATTTTGATGCGGCCAAGATTCACTTTACGGCCAGTCCATCGTTCATAAGGAGTACCAGGAACCGTCTTGGACGGAACTTGGTTCAGAATATAAGCGGCTGTTTCGAGGGCATATCCCCAAAAGGAAAGAGGGAGTGATGAGTAACTCATCATTGATCTAACCATCCCCATAAGAGTTCGGTTTCTTCTCTCTGACACTCCGTTTTATTGAGGTGTGCCAGGTGCGGTAAGCTGAGAAGCGATACCTTCTTCTTTAAGAAAGTCATCGAACTCTACAGACATATACTCACCACCTCGATCAGATCGAAGGATTTTGATCACTTTACCAGTTTGATTTTCCACTAAAGCCCTAAAGACCTTAAATACGTTAAAGGTCTCGGATTTGTGTTTGAGCAAATAGACAAAACCATATCGCGAGTAATCATCGGTGAAGGTAACGAAGTATTCGTATCCTCCACGTGCCTGTTGGCTGAGTGGACTACATACATCAGAATGTACTAGTTCCAGAAACTCAGTGGCTCTTCGACCCTTATCGGAGAAAGGTCGCTTAGTCATTTTTTCTTCTATGCAGGATTCATAAGTAGGTAGTGAGCCTATTGCAAAGGCTTGGAGTGGAACGTCCCTCACAAGTCTCTTTATCCTATCTAGACTGATATGACCAAGTCTTAAGTGCCATAGGTATGTTGATTTTGTTAGATCAGAGGATTCAGAAAGTTTGATCCTCTTTGGCTCCC
Source organism: Urtica dioica subsp. dioica (assembly GCF_054948205.1). Classification (NCBI taxonomy): domain Eukaryota; kingdom Viridiplantae; phylum Streptophyta; class Magnoliopsida; order Rosales; family Urticaceae; genus Urtica; species Urtica dioica. The sequence goes on from NC_142763.1 coordinate 41,433,441, forward strand.
TAATAAGATCGTTATCTATTTCGGTGTCTAAAAGAGAAGGTTGAGTGGGATAGATGTAAAAAAGAGCATTCTTCATACATGCATTAGTGACAAAAGAATTATTAGGAAACGAAATACGAATTCCATTCTTAATGAACTTTAGACAATAATCTTGCTCAAGAAGAGGAGCAACGAATATTAAGTTCTTCCCAAAGGTAGGAACAAAATAAACATTATTCAAGTTTAAAGTGCGGTCTTCAGAAGACAGCGTCACGGATCCCACAGCCTTCACAGACATCAGGCTCCCATCACCCCATTTGAAACAGAAGTCGCCTTCCTCTAAGCTTTTGGTTTTCTTGAAACCAGTCAAGGAACAGCAAATATGGTTAGTAGCAGCGGAGTCAAGAATCCACGTTGATACATTATCAACTACTAAGCATGCTTCGGTAATTAGTACAATACTATGTTCATTTGCTTTGAGATAGGCAGGACAATTCTTTTTCTCGGCCTTTTGAGGTCTCTTCTTAGATCCAGAGGCGGAGGCTTTGTGCTCCGTAGCACGTGCCTCTCCTTGATTTCTCTTTCTCTTAATGAGACCTTTAGCAGTGTGAGGCTCCTTCACAAGCTCGGTAACAATGGACTATAGCTTATTCATGGAGTAATTCCACTTGAAGGTATCAAAAGATTCGGGGAGGGTTTCCAAGATCATATCTATTTTGATCTCCTCGTTAATCTTAGATCCTAGGATTTCCATCTCATTCAGGTAACTAACGATCAGCATCGTATGGTCCCTGACATGAGTCCTAGCCTTCATGCGACAGTTCATAAACTGTCGGACTGCTTGTTGGCTTATTTGACGCCTTTGCCCTCCATACATCTCAAAGAGATTGTAGAGCATGTCAGCGGCAGTCTAGATGTCACGATGTTGTTTTTTCAACACATTGTTCATCGATGCTAAGATATAGCATCTCGCAATCTCATCGGATCGAAGCCAGGCCGCTAAGGCGTCTTTGCCCGCTTAAGTCGAATCATCATTCGTCAGAGGAGGACACGGGGTGGTGATACCCATTTGTGCTTGTTAACGGTATGTATTATGTCGAGGTTATGTTTTGAATCTACGTAGTTTTGTTTTCGAGTTTGTTCGAGGAAAGGATGATTGAGAGATGGTTGAGAGACATGTTGCTTAAAAAAGTTGAAACAAGTTTACGATTAGTCTTTGGTTTAGGATTTAAGTTTGTTTTAGACTTGATAAAATCCAAAGGTGTTATAAACCAAACGATAATTTACTCCCTCAAGAGAAGGCCGCAAAAAATCTCCATTTATAAGTAAATGACACATCATTAATGCTTAGCCAAGATGTCAATACACCAATTTTGACTAGCCACCTTTTAAAATGGTTTGATCACTCACATCCTTTCGCAGGGCCTCGAGGGAGGATTACTAGGGATTGAGTCTAAGTGTGTAACCAACCACTTAGTCCAAGAGATCGACTTTGAAAAACAATCCACCGAGGGGAGGCCTTGTCTCATTGTCTAACTCTCGGACGTAGCTCATTGAGCAATAATCAGAGCAAAGCGCCCTTGAGTACTCTCATTTAAGAGAGGGCCACGAGGGTGACTCTTAGTCTGGCGAGAATTGCACTTTTCATTAGTGTTGGGGATCGTGGGTTACAAACAACAAGTATAACCCTCCCACTTAGTTTTTGGAGTTGGTACATCGACTCTTATAAGTTCGGAAACGGTTTTCCTAGTTATAGAGCGATAGAGCGGACAACTAGAAAAGAATCCTAGATCTTCATCTTCAGAGTAGTGTTAGTGCATAAAGTTACAAGGGACATACTCGGATCTTTTCCGATTTTCTATTTCGGGAAAGTGCATGAGGGAAGTGTGAACTTCAACTCACTCGTACACTTGAAAGTTTGAGATTACACATCTTTTTATTTTCGGCTTGTCTACGAAGAGACCTCTCACTCAAATTTTCAAGAGCATAAAGATTTTGAACATATGTGATATAGATATAGTTTTGAAAACATTTTGAAAACTTATTTGATTTGGATGACAAAATATTTTCAAGTTTGAAAACGAAAACGGTTTTTCAAAATTCAAACTAGGTTTGTAAAATTTAATTTCAATTAAACTTTCAAAAATCAAAACATTTTAATCTTTCACATCATGTTTATAATCTTATGAAAAACATTTTTGCTCAAGAAAAATTTCTCATTAGAGTTCTATAACTCATGGTAGTGGGGCTGAAAATCCGGATTACTAAAAAACTGGACTTTCGGAACAGCAGCGCACCTCGGAGTAAAATCACCATAACTGACGGCTCCGATGTTCTTTTGACCTGAAACCGGTGGCATTGGAAAGAGGATAGACAGACCTTTAATATGATTTAAGAATAATTAAATTTAGATTTTTGAGAAGAGAGTTATGCCACTTTTACTGCGGGTTTTACTCCAGCTCGAAAAAAGAAATAATTAAAGTTCGGTCTTTTTATGTGCGAAAAAGAATCGAGTGTAACAGAACGTTTTAGGAGGTTGTTAAAGCTTTTATTTGTATTTTATTAGCAAGGTAATAACATGTTATAAAAGAAATAACAACAAGCATAAAACGATTCAAGTAAATAAAAGAAACTAGTAAGACAAGAAAACTAGTCACAAAATTTACTCGAAATTTTCTCAAACTTTTAAAACACGTTTTTCAATATAAAAAATTAAAAACTTTTAGAACTGATTCTAATGTGTTTTAATAACATCTCATACTCATAGAAAAATAACATGATTATTAATTTAAAGGCAAGAGCAATAAATTAAAAAAAATCTAAGATAACAATTCTAACTTGTCACAAAATTAGTAAACTTCCGAAAACGATTTTCAAGCTCATAATTTTAAATACATGTACATGCATATCTTTGACCATAGCTCTGATACCATTTGTTGGAATTGATCTAGGGTTTAAGAAAAAGTTTAACGCTTCGGTAAGCGGCGGAGTTTTAAAAATTTTCTTTTTCAAGTAAAACGTTTTTACTAACCTAGACAAAGAGCAAGCACATGTAATAAAAACTAATATGAGCATTAAAGATTACTAACCTTGTTAGAAGCTTGAACGTTGAGATGGTTTTGGAAAAGGTTGGAACGTTTGTCTCCCCTCGCAGCACGTCTCTCTTCCTTCCTCGGCAACTCGAGCAACCACGAAAGTTTCTATCACTAAATCACTCGAGAGAAAAAGGATTTAGTGTGTGGGCACTTTTAAACACGACGACTCTAGAAGAAGTCTAAGAGTCAAAGAGCTAAAACCACTAGGTCAAATGAGGACCTAGGTGCCAAAACAAAAACGAAAAATAACTAGAGAGAGAGAGAGAGGAGTTCGGCCATAAGGTCTAGAGAGAGAGTCTCTCAATCTCTAACTTATGTGGAATGAATGAAATGAGAGGAATGAGGTGAGGTATTTATAGGAGGAGGATTGCCTTCAAAAGGTAGTTTCCTCTTTTCCTATAGCCTTGCACGTCCAACATGCCTCATGAAGGCTTAGGATTTGTTTCCTCATTTGATTTCCTCTTAGTTGGCCGAAAATGCACTTTCCTTCTAGAGGAAATTTGTTTCCTCTTTTTCTTTTGGCAAGTATCTTCATACATTAATGCACAAAATAAACTCTCTTTCCCACTATGACAGAACGAAATTCAGCCTTATTTTCCTTGGGTTGAACGAAATTTGAGCTTCTAGAAGGAGCTTCTAGATGTTTCTTCATTTGTTCATAACAACATGAGAAAAACCCATTAAGAATTTTCAAGTAAAATCTCTGAAATGAAATTAATCATCAAGGCCCAAATTCTTTAAGTTGGCAGTGTGATTTAAATTTCATTTGTCATCATATGACAATGTCAAAAACTTTATTGACATTCATTTCGTCCCATGTCTAAAACGACAAAAATACCCTTTAGACAATTTTCACAAAACTTGTCTCGTTCTTGTTTTGACTTAGATTCTAGTTTAACTATTCCTACTCGATGTGATTTGTGACAGTGACCTCATGGATCCAAATGAACAAAGCTTGAGCTAAATACTTGGACTCAAAAGTTCACACACCTTTTCCAAGTTTAGCTTAATGTCAACTGACTCCACAAAAGAGTTGACACTGAAAATCTCTCGGTTCAAAGGAATTTATTTTCTACTCAAGAATTCAACCAAATTATGATGAGCGGATCCACTGAATATTATCTATGTTTACACTTCATGAATATCATCAGCTAGTCGGGATTTACAATATTACCATAGTACCCTTCTAGCTGTTATTTCCTCAACTCCTTTGTCGCTTGTGAATAAGTTAGAAACAATGTATTGACGAGGAGCTAACAAGTCACATTGTTTCATCCAAAAGAGTCAAGACCCAATTTGGACACTGGCCAGTTCATTTATTCACACTCTAATGAACAAAGCATGAGGTGATATACATTGCATTTCAACAATCTTGTACATGAATTCCATATCTATGAGAACTTCAAAAAGGTACTCATGACATTCTCACAACTTAGTACTTCACCGATAGGCCCTGTTCGGAATCACATAGTGAGTCCGAACTCTGACTTTCTCAAATGAGAATACGTAAGTTGTGAAATGGCATGTCTCATTTCAGGATTGAGGTAAGCACGATGCAATTCCTACGTAGTGACTTCGAGACATAAGAGGTTAAATGGTTTGTTCTTATTTTGTCTCTAGAAGTGCACTGGTCAATTCAGTACCTTCGGAAGATACCTAGAAGAACTATAGAGTCTCCATCTCGCAATGCCTCATAACCAGACATCATAGATTCTCCTAACAATCATACTGAGGTCAATAGTCCTTTGACCCTTAGATTGCGAATATATCGTTTTAAGCAAATTACGAAGAGTTTGTTCATGCAAATCTACATTTGTCTCTTCGTATGTTGTTAAGTTTGTTTATGGACTAAAAGACTAAGGTTTTATCATAAAGCTTCAGACAAGGAAGATTGAATGAACGTTTCAACTTTTATTAATAAATAGGCAGTTACAAGCAAGAGTCTTCGTAAGACTATATGACATCAAATGTACATAAATACACACTACAGCTCTTCTTGTGGGCACCATTGACAACAATTATTTGACACGTTTTAGGAGCTATACTTATAGATCATTCTAAAGAATATCGATTATGTAACAAACATTCATGAACAATCATAGTTTGTTTGTTTCACTATTTGGATCATCCTTTCATATGTCAAAAGGTTTTAGTAGTTCAGCTACTATGATCCATGTCATAAGTTTTTCAGAACTTCATCCATAAAAGACAATTCATCTTCTATTCAGAAGATCCCAATGAACTATTTCGTGTTATTTGAAAGAGGAGCACCATTGTTTCCAAAGTCTCTTCTCTAGGGCTTAATTCCTTAGGTACCAAATCATTAAAGCTCAAACTCATTCATTAATATATTTATAGATCTCTCTATTCCTTAAAGCTAATGGCTTAACAGGCAGATTTACCAATCATGGGTTTATGACTTCATATAAGTTAGTTTGATCTTGAGCGATACTTCAAGATCATGTCTTTCCATTTAAGGAAAGATATAGTTGATGATAGTGACAAGGACCCTTGTAAGGATTCTCCCACTCGCTTATCGATTTTAATGGCAATGTAATTCTTAATTATCCTTCATTTCAATTCATTGATTTATGTGGCAAGGTAATCAATAATTATCCTTCCACACAAAAAATACCAGATATGTTCCAGTTAAGGATATCATCATTAATGATGGATTCAATCCTGTGAATGATGCTGCTATTTATTGAATAACAAGTGGCTATATTCCATTAAAGGATGTTCCCACTTAATAGTGACTAGAATCCAATTAAGGATGCTCCAAGCCTCAAACTCAATAATTTTGATTATTTAGTGGCTGGGTTCATTTAAGGATGCTCCCACTCAATCAATGAACTAGAGTAGCTAGGTTCCAATTAAGAATGCTCTCACTCAATTAATGTGAATCTTAGTGGCTAGGTTCCAATTAAGGATTCTCTCACTAATTCAATTCATCAACACTAACTATTTCGTTGTGTCTCCTTATTACCTCTTATTCGCAGAATTCATTGTCGAAATAAGGTAACAAATATTTAGACACTATCAAAGCTCTAAATAGTTCTTAAACATATTCAATATAAGAATTTAATAAAACAATAAAAGCCAATTAAAATTCTAACACAGATAATAACTTAGAAAATATATACTTGTGCATCTATATAGTATATGAACGGAAAAACGTGTCCTTCATATTCTATATCTTCTATCTCAAGGGCTTAAGCATTCATGCATAATCAAATATCATAAAGGCAATCAAGGCTAGGGATGGCATTTTTACCCGAAACCCGTTAGCCCGTTCGTTACCCGGTCTTAACGGATCGGGTAATACCCGTTCAAAATGAGTTAACGGGCTAACGGGTATTACCCGTTAGTATTTTAGCGGGTACGGGTCGGGTAGCGAAAATGTTAAACCCGTCCCGTTAACCCGCTAACCCGCCCGTTAATTATTTTTATGTAAAAAACTAGATATTTTTTTAAGAAAACTTTAGATTACATCATAATGAGTAGGTTGTTGTTTTGATCTTATTAAAAATTATTTTTTTATTTTTTTTAAACAGGTTAACGGGTTAGCGGGTGCTCAATTTTGGCACCCGTCACCCGGCGGGTATACCCGTTACCCGCCCCGTTGGGAAAACCGGGTTAACGGGTACGGGTTAACGGGTATTTTAATAGGCGGATACGGGTACCGGTATTGGTGTACCCGCTAAAACCCGTACCCGTTGCCATTCCTAATCAAGGCATTCAATAAAGAGATACATATTTAATGACACAAAATGCATTTTGCATCAACATTTAGAGATTTAACTCCAACCATGATCTATAATTTGATGCATTCTCTATATTTGCATCTTATTTCAATAGTGGTGATCCAAATATAGATCACCACTATTCATAGATGTATAAACTTTTTTTTAATACCAAAACTTTTAATAATTCTATTATTGACCCTATTTTAATTTGTCGTTACAATTTTGTCCCTTATGTATATATTTTAATAAAACTGTTTAAATTATTAAATATATATTCTAAAATAATTCAATTCAAATACATGTCATACATTAACAAAAAAAAAAACTACAATTAACCAACAATACTACATAGCCAATTGAAATAAATATAACAAAGGCATTAAAAAATACTACAATCAAAGCACAATACACTACATAGACTATTGAAATAAAAATATCAAAGACAAAAAAAAATGACATACTAAGAAACACACCTTCATAATTTCATGCTACTCGGACTTATATGAAAATCTAGCTAGTAGTGTGGAAATCAGCTCCAGATCCTCCAATATTGTCAAATATTATCTCAAATGCATTGGTAGAATTAGAAGCACCATGTTATTGCAGTTATTCCTCGTATTTTTTTACGGGAAATTCGTGCTTGTTCATCAATAATAAAAGCACGTCGGATTGGATCACTAATAATATTTGGGTGTTGTAACATGATTTTGATATCCATATTTTTGTCTTTCATTTCTAATTGGCAGCGTACGATCTCCATTTGTTGTTGTTGACCATCTTGTTGTGCTTGTCTCTGGATGGTGCAAACCATTCAGAGGCCACAAGGTCGCAAGAAAATATATTTTCCCACACGATAAGTGGCATGTCGAAAATACATTAAGCGTGCATTTGGAGTTCTTCAATCACGGTTTGCAATTATGGCAGGACCGGTGCATTTTTGGCGCAAAGAGGTATTGCATGATATACTGACAACGTGCATTATTTTGAATAAAATGATAATTGAACACGAGCGTGATTTACATGTCCCAATTGAAGAAGTGATCGGACGACCTCCTGAAGTAGAAATGGTGGTAGATGAAGACGTACAGTTTCAACAATTTATGAGCACATATTGACAAAATAAAGATGATGATGCACATTTTTCATTACGTGATGCACTAATAGATCATTTGTGGGAACAATATCAACTTCTTAAATGTAATATTTTGGTTTATGTATTTTTTTTTATGCGTGTATCTTTTTATTATTAAAATATAATGATTTGGTTTATGTACTTTCTTATCAATTAATAAATTGGCGTGTTTGATGTAATATAGCCAAATTTTATTTCATGTGTTTTTATACATAAAATTAAATCACATATACAAATTTGGTGATATGAAAAGAATAATTATTTTACGCAAATTTGTTAAATATAAAAGTGGTATAGGTTTAAAACTGTAATTTTAAGAAAATTCAAGTGGGAAAGAATATACCCAGAATATTCTTTAAAGAGATGTAAAATAGAGATAGGTTGGAGTGAAAAACACTGTTCATCATGCAAAGATGTATTTTAGATCAAAATTTTGCATCATGGTTGAAGATGCTCTAAATAAAGTATCAAACCATAAAGAAAGAAAAGATTCATCCTATCTGAAATAGCCAAGAAAGACTACAATCCAGAAAACCTCGGATCATAGATAAATCCAACACATGAAAGTAATAAAACTAGCGGGAAATTAGATCTTCATATGGAGCATGAGCTTCTCTATAATTCGGGCTTGAATCCGACATTATTTAGGAAGCTTGTCAACACTTGCATGCCCCATCAGACCTGCTCTGCAACATGAAAGAAGTATGCTCATGTTTAATTATCCTCAAAACACTTTTAGGATATCTTTAAACATGAATTTTAAGGTACCATATCAGCATTCTTCATGTTTTTCTCAAGCTCAGCCAAGTACAAAGGACAATGCCTCTTCCAATGGCCATCAATATTGCAGTGGTGGCATTTACCAATGCTTTCACGCTTTTTTTATTTTCCTTTTCCACACCTCTTGAAGTTCCTCCTTTACTTCTTAGCGGGACCTTTCCCCTTTGAAGTACTCGGGTGTGCGTTAGATGACTCAGCACCAGAAGTCACTTCTTCTTGGCTTTTGGCGAAGAACTCTTGTCAGCATAGAGAGCCGACCTTTTGTTCTTCTCATGTTGAGTGATAGACTTGAAAGTCTGTAGCTCATTCAATAGCCAAGACACTCCATAACTTAACTTATTCATTATGTCGTTGGATGTGAACCGTATGAAGTCACTCGAAAAGGAATTTAGAATGATTCCCACCTGAGTGACCTCATCCATCTATGCCCCATGGTGTTTAGCTTCGGTGAAGTAGTTTGTCATTTTCATGGCATGATCCCTCACCGGAGTTACCGAAATTTCCTAGTGCTACTGCTTTTACGGGCGAGTTCAATGCGGGCTTGCTCGCTCTGCATGACCGATATCTCAAAATCGGTCTCCTTTCCTTCCATCTTTGTTCGCAACACATCAGATATGCTTGCGAGCATGTAGGCCATGTCTTTTTTATTGGCCATGGTCCACTTGTCACAGTCCTCCCTCAAGTTCTTGGAAGCAACATGACCAGGATAAGGAGGTCTCTCTTCAGTGAGGATAAAGTGGATCCTTTCACTCACTGGCGCAATGTTTAGGTTCAACTTCCACTTAGGGAAGTTATCACCAGTGAGAACGTCTTTCGACAACAAGCCCATAATAGGGTTCTACATGATTACTAAAACATAAAAGCACATTTATTAGCAATATGAAAAGAAACTTAGGAAATAAAAACCATAATGCAAATAAGCACGAGATACAATACTAAGCAAAAGAACCTAGTTTTTGTATTCCATGGTAATTCGACTAATAGCCACAGTTCGTCTCACTATGGTGACATAACAGAGTGCACCTAGTGAAAATGAGAATCATCTCAGATTAGTGAGCAATCGTGGTTCATGTACATACATAACTATGCTCACTAACTACCAGTTTAAAAGAATCTTTGGCCACATGTGCAACCACCGGCTGGTTCATGCATGAGTCGACCCAACCTTTCGATTAAAGAAAGCTTAGCCCCACACCCTAGCGGAGTGCTAGGCCACGCAGAGATCCACTCCTTCAACCTATCGTCAGAGACACAACCTTGGTATTGGAATCAAAAAAGACATTCTGTCGGAACGTCAGTCATAGCATTCACGAAGAAGAGTTGCTGACACGATGAGATCTTTCATCCTCACGGAGTTGTGTCAATGTTGGAGGCCTATGACTCAGTATAAATTCAGTATTTTAATTTTTCTAGCACTAACTTTAATCTAGGTGATTCACTCGGGTCAACTAAATCATATTAAAACTGGAGTGTTTCTAAGCTACCCTTAAAAATATAAGTTTTGATATAGTTTAGTTATTAGGAATTTCGTGACATCCTAGTTTTTTTTTTATCCTAATAGTATTCCTTCACGGAAAAGCTTCCAGTATGGAGGGAAGACAAAGTCTTTTAATAACCTCCCCGCTTAGCCTCTTATCGGCTTGGTGACAAAGCTCTCCAATTTAAAAACTATCCTAATCCAATTAGATAATTTTACATTAAAGAATGAAAGCCTATGATAAGCGGAATCCACAAAAAAATTTCTAAGTTATAGCATAATAAACATGGCTAAGTAATTAAATAAGCAAACAAGAGCAAGCAAGTATGGTTTGATTCGGTTTGATCGTTTCCTATTTGACTCTATAAAATAAAACAAGATGAGCCCAATCATATTGGCTCATGGATTCAATTGGGCCCATTCATATGTCCCTTAGAAAAATAATTCAATATCAAATTATTTGATTTTTCTAGTTTTATCGAAAAATAAGTTAATTAAGTAAGGGCCCATTTGTATGTCCCAAAAACTAAATATATATCATAATAATTTATTTTCTAATGTTTTAGATCCCAAAAACTAAATATATATCATAATAATTTATTTTCTAATGTTTTAGATAAAACATCATTAGGGTCGAGCCAATACAATTTATTAAATAAAATATTTAAAACTTAATAAAAAAAATTTCTTCGGTAATTTTTTTAATTAAGTGGACCCGTGGGTCCACTAGGGTTTCCGGGCTGAGGCCCGGAAGAATCCACTTCACTTGCCCTAGGGCAAGGAAGTCTTGTGACAGCACCGGGCCGCCGCCACGAGGGTGCGGCCCGACACGAGAACACGGCCAAGAGGCCGTGCTTTGTCTAGGAGCAAGGGGAAGGACGGTCATTATTGACCGTCCTTGTGTGCATCCATGGAGGCTCTCTTTGGTCCTTCGTCACGAGTCCATCTCTCGCCGATCGTCGTGATCAAGAACGTCCCGCTCGTCGGATTAATAGAATAATAATATAAATTACATAAAACATATACCCTTTGAATTTCTGGTTTACAAAAATTCTAGAAAAATGAGAATCAAATATTCTACGATCAAACAACGAATCACAATTCACATAATCATATATTGAATTGCATGAAACTCGTATCCATATATAATTAAACAAGACGTCTAGCTATGATATCACTTGTTGGTGATTATGCACCCAAAATTAATAACCGTGGGGAAAAATAATTAATTACGCTATCTCAAGCTAATCAAATTAATGGTTATTAAAACAAGATCTAGTTTTGTTTAATTAATTTAATCATGAGAGCATATATGTCAAGCAACCAATTTAAAGAGACGAGTTATATGAAAAGTTACAGGTTTCTCTTTAAGCTTTCCGAATCGGGATCTCCTCGAGCTCCTCGTCTCGTCTCAGCCTCCTAGCGTCATCTTCTACAATCAGACCTTTGTGATGTCTCTAAAACTCTCGGGATCTCCTTCTTTACACCTCGATGAAAGCTTAGTCTTCCAAAACATAATCTCCGGACGAACAAGAATAAGGTGTGGGCCATACTCTGAATCTCACTACGACTCTGATTTATGATTTCAAATTGTACCGTGTTTATGGGAATGGAATCACATAATTCTGAGGGAGAGGGAGAGAGAGAATTTCTTCCAACACAGGGAGAGTTGATCGATTTTTAGCTACCATCTTGAGTGATTTTTGCTTTCTCTTATCCTCTATTTATATAGGTAAAAATGAGATATTCTAGGAATCTCCTAGATATATTTTTATTCTCTTTTAGTCTTTCATATTTGTAGTTAAGCATGAGCCATTAGATCTTGACAACAAGTCCTATTTTTTCTCCCATCCATCACATCATAATCTAGAATATTTATTTCTTTATTTTTCTCCTTTATTTAAAAAATCTAGATGTTTGAGAATAATGAGGACAAAATCTTATATCCTTATTTAATGGAAAAAATATATCTACCGTTATGATTCTCCTAAATATTAGGAAATTATTATGAGAGAGAATAAAAGACAATAACTTATTTCTTTATTTAATACAGAGAGAATATTTCAACCATTATTATTATCTCTCTTATTTAATTAGTTACCTGATTTCTTTTCCACAAATCTAGAAACTAATTAAAGAGATAATATTGGGTATTTTCTACCCATAGTAGGCGCCCATATTGACTGGTACTAGGCCAAGGAATTTCGAATTTTTACAGTGTCCATAAGGTCCAACTTAAAATTCCATTAATTATTTACTTGATCCAACAATAAATAATTAATTTCACAATAAATATTTAATTTGGCAAATAGACAAATTTCCGAATGAATGTTGCTAAACAATTTAGAGCTATGAGATTGTAATAATAATCTTTATTATTACTAGAGAGTTCTTATCCATCTTTATCAGAGCCGAATCGGGACTATGGACCTAGTAATAGATGCTTACCAAATCCGATGAAAAGACGAAAAAGTCATTTATCTTTTTCCATCGATTCATCTAATCTTGGTCAAATACTCCATCATGTAAGCCAAGACTTAACCCTCATTTATTCTAAAATTATATTTACTCAACAAGTGTCCACTGATTTAGCCCGTTTGTGATCAAGATCCTTCAGGTTCAACCCGTATCGAGAAAATTCAATTATTCTGTTATACGATTCTTGATACATATATACCCTAAGCATCGTTGCCGCCCCAGCGGAAGATTCTTCCGAACATTATTTACTTCGAAAGTTCCAGCAATCTATCAGTTTTAGAATCAACCATTAGGTGAGTGAACATTAACATTATTTTAGGAAGGCTGGATTCCGTATCTGTCAATCACTTTCTTCTCAGATCATATTCCGAATTCCCAATACATAAGTTTAATCAGCGTTTCAGTTGCCTTAAATGAAATGAGTCAAAGAATCCGGCGATATAGAAGTCCATGATCACTTTAGGATTTAGATCAAGTCTCACTGTGACCATAATAATGCGTCGTAACGGTACTTAAGCGACACATCTACAACCAAAGCCTGTCCGGGTCGTATACTTACCAAAAGTGCAGAATGCACTCACAAAGTGATCATCCTTCACTTGTATTCCACATATGACTTTAGATACAGCTTTCCAGGCGTGTATCAGTCCTCGAACATGTTTTAGCTCACCGCCTGAACTCAAGTGCCCATCACGTGATTCAGTTGAGTATGGAGACTATGGAAGATAGTTGTTATTGATTTTGATTTCAGAACTTAACCCACTAATCATATGAGTTCTTGTCTCTTTCAGTAATCATTCATGTTTATTATCTTCAAGGGGCAATATTCCTAACAATCTCCCACTTTGACCAGAGAAAATAAGTTTCCATGAGCCTTTTAATTCTTAGCCATCCTTAGTAGACGGATTAGACGTTTGACCCAGGATTTAAGATTCCCATCATATGGATTCCCACTTTTATCTATACTCTATCAATTATGTCGATCAGACATAGATCCCATTTAATATTCGTCTAGTTCATGCTTCATTGCAAGTGATCTTTGACTTACCATTTAAGTTCAAGTCAAATTGTTGGCAGTAAATTAATTTACTTTAGAACATATTAACATTTTGCACATCTTTTAGATTATACACCAGAATTTATATCTTTAAGATGTTAAGTATCCCTATTCTTGGTGTACATCCCTTCAACTCCAAAATAAGTTGCACATTTGCATGTATCGATCTCATCACTACTAACCATAGTGTGATTTATTGAACGTGTTTCAATAAGAACTCTATTGACCTATTTCCATTACTTGATTATTTATAGTTTGTCCTTATCCGTCGTGTTCATATTCAATATACACAGGACTTTGAGAATCTACTATATTTAAATAACTAAGTGTCTCACTATTTCCAAAAATTTAGTGTTTTCAACACTTTGTCGATTTTCTCAGAAATATTTTATTCGTCAAATAGACAAATTTCTGAATGAGTCCTGCTAAACAATTTACAGCTTAAGATTGTAATAATAATATTTATTATTACTAGAGAGTTCTTATCCATCTTTATTAGAGCCGAATCGGGGACTATGGACCTAGTAATAGATGCTTAACAAATCCGATAAAAAAGAAGAAAAAGTCATTTCTCTTTTTCTATCGATTCGTCTAATTTTGGTCAAATACTCCACCATGTAAGCCAAGACTTAACCCTCCTTTATACTAAAATTATATTTACTCAATAAGTGTCCACTGATTTAGCCCGTTTGTGATCAAGATCCTTCAGGTTCAATCCGTATCGAGAAAAGTCAATTATTCTGTTATACCTTTCTTGATACATATATACCCTAAGCACCGTAGCTGCCCCAGCAAAAGATTCTTCTGAACGTTATTTACTTCGAAAGTTCTAGCAATCTATCGGTTTTGGAATCAACCCTTAGGTGAGTGAACATTAACCTTCTTTTAGGAAGGTCGGATTCCATATCTGTTAACCACTTTATTCTCAGATCATATTCCAAATTCACAAGACATAAGTTTAATCAACGTCTCAGTAGCCTTTAACGAAATTAGTCAAAGAACCTGGCGATATGAACTAGAAGTCCACGATCACACTTCAGGATTTAGATTGTTAGTAATTCTTGCCCACAAGAGATAATGAATAAAACATAAGTGATTACTAAATAGAATAATGGTTTACTTTATTAGCATCATATGATTAGTAGGTTGAGCTCTGAATATCAGAATCAATAACAACTATCATCCGTAGCCTCCGTATTAAACTGAGTCACGTGTTGGACACCTGAGTTCGGGCGGTGAGCTAAAACATGGTCGATGACTAATACATGCGTGGATAGCTGTATCCAAAGTCATATATGCGGAACACTAGTGAAGGCTGATCAAGACGTGCAAGCATTTTGCACTTGTGGTAAGTGCATGTCTCGGACAAACTTTGCTTGTAGATGTGTCGTTTAAATACCGTTCCGACACACTAACCGGGGTCGCTATGATGGTCACAGTGAGACTTGATCTAAATCCTGAAGTGATCATGGACATTGGATCATGCTACCGCGCTCTTTGACTCATTCGCTAAAAGGCTACTATCATGCTAATCACAACTTATGTCTTAGGAGTTTCAGAGCATGATTCGAGTGGGAAGTGGTTGACAGATACGGAATCTAGTCTTTCTATAAGAAGGTCAATTTTCACTCACCTAAGGGTTGATTCCATGATCGATAGATTGTCGGCACTTCCGAAGTATGTACGTTCGGAAGAATCTTTTGCTGGAGAAGCAATAGTGCTTAGGGTATATATGTATCAAGAAAGGTATAACGGACTAATTGACCTTTCTCGATACGGGTTGAACCTGGAGGATCATGATCGCGAACTGACTAGATCAGTGGATACTCGTCACGATGAGTAAATATAATTTTAGTATAAAAGAGAGTTTAGTCTTGGCGTACATAGGTGGAGTCTGACCAAGATTAGACAAATCGATTGGAAAAGAGAAAATACTTTTTCGTCTTTTCATCGGATTTGTTAAGCTTCTATTACTAGGTCCATAGTCCCTAATTCGTCTTCGATAAGACGAATAAAGAACCTCTAATAATAATGTGTTTCATTATTATAAACTCACTAGCTGTAATTGTGATTGACACCATCAATTCTGAAATATGAGTATTTGCAGAATTAGATAATTATTTATGCTAGCATTAATTATTTATTGTATGACCAGTAAATAATTAATAAACTACTTATTATTTTTATTGTTGGATCAAGTAAATAAATAAATAATTGGGCTTTGAGCAATTCGGCTTTGCACAGTATGAGATGGACCAATTTTAAGGAGATTTGGGGACAAGATTTGCGCCAAATCCCCTTGGCCGTGTGCCTCTAATTGCATCCATAACATAATTGGTAGTTACCAATATTTTCTCCTTAGTTGTTTAAATAAAGGAGATAGAAAAATATTTAAAAGGAAATAAGATATTGTCCTTTATCTCTCTCATGAATATTAAGAGAGAATAATATTTAAAAGGAAATAATATATTTATTTTATTCTCTCTTAATTAAATATTCTTTATTTATACATAAAATAAAATCTCATAAATATTTTTCTGATGGATTAGAGAGAAAGTAGGATTCATGAGATAAGATCCATGAGCTAAGCTTTGATTCACTAGTGTGAATACAATAAATAGGGGGTTCATGAGAAGAGAAAGACATGCATTTGGTGCCTCAGAATTTTCGGCCAAAGAGCTCTCCCTCTGTCTCTTGGCCGACTCTCTCTCTCTCTCTCTCTCTCTCTCTCTCTCTCTCTCTCTCTCCATTGGAATTGCTCTATTCCGTTCTTAGAAAATAAGACTAAGATCTTGAAACAACATTTGTTTCTTGATCGTGTGAGATTAGAGAGTGTGGTCCTACTCCGTATTTCTTTATTCGTCCGAAGATTACGTTTCAGAAGACTATGGTGTCATCAAGAGGAGTACGAGGATCTGAAAGCTTGAAGAAGGAGATCAAGGCGTTTAAAGACGGATTGAGAAAGCTTGGATTTTCTTTTCTTGAGCCCAATCCGTAAGTTCTCTATGAACCTTGTTCTTTGTTCTTATTGGTTGCTTGACATGTTTGAATGCTTTCATCATTTAATTAATAAAGTAAATCTAGATCTTGTTAGATAACCATACATTAAATCAGCTCTTGTTAGTGTAATTAATTTATTCCGCAACTTATATGGTTATCAAGGTGAGCACATAATTACAACAAGTGGTATTAGAACGATTGTTCGTGTCCAATACCGTTCGTTTTTCTCCATAAAGTGGTATTAGAGCGATTGTTTGAATGCTTGAATGCTTTCATCATTTAATTAATAAAGTAAATCTAGATCTTGTTAGATAACCATACATTTCATTAGCTCTTGTTAGTGTAATCAATTTATTCCGCAACTTATATGGTTATCAAGGTGAGCACATAATTACAACAAGTGGTATTAGAACGATTGTTCGTGTCTGATACCGCTCTTGTTTCTCCAACAAGTGGTATTAGAGCGATTGTTCGTGGCTGATATCCTATGTGCTTCACCAATGAGTTGTGTCGGAGCAATCGTTTGTGTCCGATACCTCCCCTCATTTCCCAACATAGATAAAATCTCACTGTGACCATCATAAGCGACCCCGGATAGTGCGTCGTAACGGTACTTAAACGACACATCTACAACCAAAGTCTGTCCGGGTCGTAACTTACCAAAAGTACAGAATGCTCCCACAAAGTGATCATCATTCACTCGTGTTCCACATATATGAGACTTTATATACAGCTTTCTAGGTGTGTATCAGTCGTTGATCGTGTTTTAGCTCACCGCCTGAACTCAGGTGCCCAACACGTGATTCAGTTTAATACGGAGGCTATGGAAGATAGTTGTTATTGATTCTGATTTCAGAACTCAACCCACTAATCATATGATGCTAATAAAATAAACTTCTTATCTCTTTCAGGAATCATTCATGTTTATTATCTTCAAATGGGCAATATTAGTAACAAAATCATCAACGGTCATGGCGCGTCCTGAATGGCTATGCCACTCCATGTGGCACATCGCAACCAAGCGAAAGAACGTCGGACTCATCGGAGAAGCATGCACCCCCAACTGCACGAGGAGCTGCTGAACGATGGGCTAGAAAGGCAAGCGTATTTTTTTCCCGCACTGAAGACTCGCCATAAGCAGTGCAGCAAAACCACGCCTTGGGAAGAAAGGCCGATCTTTCAAAAGTGGCTGAAGAATTGACACCGAGTTCAGAATGGCGTTAGCCGCCCGAACTCCTGATATCAAACCGTGCAAATCAAAGCTCTCCGGAGCAGCAAGGCCCTCGGTCGGGAACCACACCGTCTTTTTTCCAAGAATCTGGTCAAAGCACTAGCCTCCGTCTTCGAGACCTTACAACGAGCACGCCTCAATACCACGAAAGAACAGTTGCCCTCTGAGCCGACCAAGACAGCCGCCATAGTCTTCTCCAAACGGGTATCACTAAAAAATTCTCCAAATCGCCGTCAAGTTCTTTAGACTCCGATCCGAAAAGATCATCATACGAGATTTCATCAAGAACAGACTTTGATGGGACCCCGCCGGAGATCAACAAGACAAGATGAGCGCCACTTTCTTGCGCATGATAAAGTCCAAATCGGGCGCTCGGTGCAGTGCGCCGCGCCCCTCAGCCATGCATCGACCGCGTGACACACGACCAAGTCGATCACGAGGGGTAGCGCGCCTTCCCCTGGCACACCGCATCGATCCGCTTCATCGTGCCACGTCCTCCAGCTCCAAGGCTGAGCGATGGACGCAGTGGCGTCCGCCTCGCTCACATTGAGCTATTGCTCTGCCCTACTTAGATCCTCTTCCACGTGTAGATGAATCTTCTGCAATCCCGCAATAATCACTCCATGCATGCGTAGGATCTTGGAGCAAGTGAGAGAAATCCACCTCGGGATCTTTGGTTGAGAAAGAGAATTAATTTTCCATCGCGTAATTATGTTGAGAGAGACGAAAAAGTGGGAGAGAGCGCATGCAGTTGTGAAAAATAAAGTAGCCTTGTGCCTCTATTGATGGGCACATGGGAAGGAGAAAAAAGTAGGATTCCCAAAAGAGGAATCCTACTCCTACTCCAACTAGGAGAAAGAAAGAGGCAAAAAAGAAAAGCGAAAAGCCCAACTAGGCCTTCCCTCACAGCCGCGCGCAAGCCCATCTGTTTTGCTCGAACACGGGATGTAAGATGACAAAAGTTCATAGTTTGGGCCTCCCGAACAACGAACTTGGAGGGCTGATGTTGTCGGTCATTCTAAAAAAATATGAAGCATTAAATTCGTCCCCACTTGTGTGGAATTATGAATCCTAAAACCCAACGGGCCGAGTCACTAAAAATCTCATCAAGCCCCAAAAAAGAGTCAAGGCCCACTCAAGCGGGCCCAAAACCCAATCTTAAGCTATTCACAGAGAAGAGCTCGCATGCGCACCACACATACAAGCACACAACACACGAGGGCTTGGCACGCCATGCTAGTACATCAAGGATTGCTCCTCGCATGCGCCCTTGAAAGATAGTCACGCGCGCATACAAAATCAGGCATGTACCTACTTCGGCGTGCCTCGCCCATCACATTGCGTGGCACACGAGTACCTGAACACGCACGCAATCTCATGAGGCCGCGCAAGCCAAATGATAAAAAACTCCTCCTCAGCCTCCTAAGCACTATAAATACCCATCCTTAGATAGAGCAAGGTACACACACACACACACACACACACACACACACACCATGTTGGAATCGATCTAGGGTTTAAGAAAATAATTAACGCTTCGGTAAGCGGCGGAATTTTAAAAATTTCTTTTACAAGTAAAACCAGTTTTTACTAACCTAGACAAAAGAGCAAGTACACGTAATTAAAAACCATTGTGAGTATAGAAGTTTACTAACCTTTCTTGAAGCTTGAACTTTGAAGAAGCTTTTGGAAAGTTTGCAACGCTCGTCTCCCCTCGCAGCACGTCTCTCTTTCTTTCCTCGGCACCTCGAGCAACCACAAAAGTTTCTATCACTAAATCACTCGAAATAAAGGAATTAGTGAGTGGGCACTTTTAAACACTACGACTTAAGAACAAGTCTTGAAGTCGCAGAGCTAAACACTAGGTCGAGTGAGGACCTAGGTGCCAAAACAAAAAATCGAAAATAAACTAGAGAGAGAGAGAGAGGAAGGGGCGGCCAAGTCTAGAGAGAGAAGCTCTCAATCTCTAAAACTTTGGATGAATGAAAAGTGTGGAATGAGGCTCCTATTTATAGGAGAGGTCTCACCTTCAATAAGGTAGTTTCCTCTTCTATAGAAGATCACATATTCATGAGCCAATTTCCCTTTTCCTTCAAAGAGTCACACGGCCAAGACTTGCCAAGAAAGTCCTTGGATTTGTTTCCTCTTTTATTTGCTTCTCTCTTGACCTTATTTGGGCGCCCACATGTTTCCTCTTAGGGGAAATTTGTTTCCTCTTTTTCTTTTGGCAAGTATCTTCATACATTCATGCACAAAATATTGTCTCTTTTCCTTGGGTCTTTGGGCGCCTATCCTCATCTAGAAGGAGCTTCTAGAAGCTTCTTCATTTGTTCATGACAACATGAGAAAAACCCATTAAGAATTTTCAATAAAATTCTTATGAAATGAAATTAATTCACAAGGCCCAATAATCAAGTTATGGCCGAGTGACATTAAGTCATCAAATGAACTTGTCAAAAAATTTATTGACATTCATTTCATCATATGTCTCAAAAGACAAAAATACCCTTTTGACAATTTTCGTTCTTGTTTTGACTTAGCTTCCACTTTAACTATTCCTACTCGATGTGATTCATGACAGTGACCTCATGGACCCAAATGAACAAAGCTTGAGCTAAACACTTGGACTCAAAAGTTCACAAACCTTTTCTAAGTTTAGCTTAATGCCAACTGACTCCACTAAAGAGTTGACACTGAAAATCTCTCGGTTCAAATGAATTTATTTTCTACTCAAGAATTCAACCTAATTATGATGAGCGGATCCACTGAATATTATCTATGTTTACCCTTCATGAATGTCATCAGCTAGTCGGGATTTACTAAATTACCATTTTACCCTTCTAGCTGTTATTTCCTCAACTCCTTTCTCGCTTGTGAATAAGTTAGAAACAACGTATTGACGAGGAGCTAACAAGTCACATTGTTTCATCCAAAAGAGTCAGGACTCAATTTGGACACTGGCCAGTTCATTTATTCACACTCCAAGGAACAAAGCATGAGGTGACATACATTGCATTTCAGCAATCTTGTACATGAATTCCATATCTATGAGAACTTCACAAAGTTACTCATGACATTCTCACAACTTAGTACTTCACCAATAGGCCCTGTTCGGAATCACATAGTGAGTCCGAACTCTGACTTTCTCAAATGAGAATACTAAGGTGTGAAATGACATGTCTCATTTCAGGATTAAGGTAAGCACGATGCAATTCATACGTAGTGACTTCGAGACATAAGAGGTTAAATGGTTTGTTCTTATCTTGTCTCTAGAAGTGCACTGGTCAATTCAGTACCTTCGGAAGATACCTAGAAGAACTATAGAGTCTCCAACTCTCAATGCCTCATAACCAGACATCATAGATTCTTCTAACAATCGTACTGAGGTCAATAGTCCTTTGACCCTAAGATTGCGAATATATCGTTTTAAGCAAACTACGAAGAGTTTGTTCATGCAAATCTACATTTGTCTCTTCGTAAGTTGTTTAGTTTGTTTATGGACTAAAGACTAATGTTTTATCATAAAGCTTCAGACAAGGAAGATTGAATGAACGTTTCAACTTTATATTAATGAACAAGCAATTACAAGCAAGAGTCTTCGTAAGACTATATGACATCAAATGTACATAAATAGACACTACTACTCTTCTTGTGGGCACCATTGACAACAACAACAACACACACACACACACACACACACACACACACACACACACACACATTTCTTTCATTCTCTCAAGATTAATCGAGTCTACAACTCTGAAAGCTGCCGAGGACTCTCCGCACTCCGTTTCCTCTGTCGAGCGTCTAATCTTCCAAAATATTCACTAATGAATATCACCCCCACCTCTCATAGTAATCAAACTAATGTTGAGCGTCGGAGCGCGCGCCATGGACACTGCGCCCATCTAAGCTTAATTTCTCTTCTTGTTACTCTCAGATCTTCGCGACGAACGAAGAACGTCTTTGATCTAGAGGAGCAACAACTCGTGACTTTGGAGTTTTCTCCAATAAGCTCAGGTGCGACCACTTGGTCCAACCTTTGGTTGAACAACCCGAATCATTAAATAGTCGATCATTTTTGCACGACAACATATATATGTATGTGTGTGTGTCTATATATATATATATATATAATACATATCCGAATTATGATATGGATTATAACTATTCTAACTAATTGGAAATACAATTTTTTTTTAATTTTTTTTTTTATAAATATACATGGATTATAAGCTCATATGTATATTTTACCACATTATATTGACAATATCTATTTATATATGTAACTTATTAAAATTAAATTATATACGTTTGTAAAGAAAAATTCAAACTTTTTAATATATATATATATATATATATATATATATATATACACATATAAGTATAATTTATCATAATTTTAATTTGTAATGATTTTTTTTAAATAAAAAATTATATCATTAATTAATTATATGTAAATAATACAAAATAATATTTTAGTACATAAGAATAGTAGCGAAACTATTTGGATATATATATATATATATATATATATATATATATATAAAGTATTTTTAATTATATTTGTTATAAGATTTTCGTCAATATATCTGTCGTTAGTTGATATATCATCGATAATCAATATTAAAATTGTTATACGATATCCGTCGATATTTTCGTTGATAGTCGATATATCAATAAAATCAAAATTTCGGTATCGATATCAATATTAATATTTTTTTTAAAGCAGCTTTGCTGCAATGGAGATTGAACCCACGACCTCCACACAATAGGTGGTGTGGAATTACCATGAGGCTATCCGATGTACCACATATCAATATTAATATTGATATCAATATTTTAATCTCGCAACAAATTCTTCTTTTTTAAAATTCAATGGGTAAATGCATTCCTAAAAAAAAACCTTAGAGTATAATAAATCACATTAAAATTGAGCCCTTGCAAATATAGATGATAAAGGTCAAGATTCGTCGAAGAAGGGATTATGATTTTTTTTATTTTTATTTTTTGAAATCGGAATCATGATTTAATAACTCGGATTTCTCTTATCCTATTGGCGCCAAATTAATAAAATGAGAAATATAATTAAGAAGAGAAAGACTAATATATCCTAATTTCCAGCAGAGTCGTCTTCTTCTTCTTCTTCGTGACGCTCTTTCTTTGTCGTTACTTTTATGATTGATCACAGAAAAGGTGAGAGAGTCGTTCCGAATCACGATTGAGAGCTCTCCAATGACGTCGAAGCTCAACGACGTCGATGAAGAGCAAAGGCTTCCTCTTCTCGTTCGTCAATCATCTCGTTCCCCGATTCCCTCCACGGTTCCGGTCTCATCATCCGACGGCTCAGACTCGTCTGCCTCTCGAAATCAACGACTCGTCTCCCTCGACGTCTTTCGAGGACTCACAATCGCTGTACGTTCTCTCAAGTAGTCTATTCACTTAAGTTTCTCCGAAGTTCACATAAATCGGACTCTAATTAGGGTTTGACAGCTGATGATACTGGTTGACGATGCTGGAGGGGCATTTCCGTCTATAAATCACTCCCCGTGGTTTGGCGTCACGCTTGCAGATTTTGTAATGCCATTTTTCCTTTTTGGTGTTGGTGTCTCTGTTAGTTTAGTCTTCAAGGTGCAGAGTTTTTTTTTTTTTTTTTTTTTTCATTTATAATACTTACTATGTTTGGTCGTTCATTTGTTCACATCATAACTCCATTTGGTTTAATTTGTATCGTAGAGAATACCAAGCAAGCGAACTGCTTCAAAGAAAGTCGTGTTGAGATCAATTAAGCTATTTCTCTTGGGAGTTTTACTACAAGGTAAGCATATATAAGCAGATTTTTCAACCTATTATATTAGTCACTATTACGATTACATTATTCTATCAGTGAATTAAAAACCTCCATAGTTCATTGTACAAAATAATAATCTTTGTGGAACAATTGTTTGTATATTTTTTTTTTTTAAAAAGCAAAAACTAAAAGGACAACCTAATTGCAAAATAATAATAATTTAGGGTGTAAACCTCTTTACTTATCAGGAATACTTATTTGTTAAGCTCTGGTGTTATACCAGGTGGGTATTTTCATGGGCGTGATAATTTGACTTACGGAGTTGATGTGGCCAAAATACGGTGGTGTGGAGTGTTACAGGTCGGCAGTAGATTATCCTCGGATGTCCATTGTTCATTGATTGTTTTCACTTTCATTTCGTTGTGCCTTTTGTTAATACATTGTTATGTTATGGCTTTGATCTTGAAATGTGAGTTGCAGAGAATATCAATCGGTTACCTATTTGCTTCGATATCGGAGATATGGGTTGTCAAAAACATTATGGTCGACTCACCAATGGCTTTTGTGAGGAAATACTACATTCAGGGGTTAGTTATGTTGGATATAGCAATTGATGCACTCTTTTATCGTGTTGAACCTTGTTTCTCCACAGTATGTTTTTCCACCTGTTGATTTTTAATTATGCTCAAACACTAGAGCATCTATAAGTACTGTTCTATCTGGCTATCTTGTATGATGATTTGTTACTTCATTACTACACAGGTTGATATCCATCGTACTGTGCTCAGTTTACATTCTCTTATTATATGGCCTTTATGTCCCAAATTGGGCATTTTCAAATTCCAAGACAGACATCTCTACTGCATCAGATATTCAGATTGTGAGTTAAGAGTCAAAATAAGTGATTGTTTGCTTCGTTACATATTCAAGGTTATCTTAAAGCTTAGAGTGCTGGAAAAACTTTGATTTCAAATATTTGGGTAAAGTGTTCAGGTATGTTTTTTCTATTTTTATATTATCAGTGTACCACTGGCTAGTGCCGATAAACTATTGGATAAACTAAAACATTACATGAATACGATGTCTAGACTTTCTTAAATTATTTGATAAAATATTCCATAGTTCCACCCTTTATGAATAGAAATTTTCATTTAGTATTTGATGTTTTGCATGTATCCCTTTTGTTATATGGATTTTGTCATGAACTGCTAATGTATGTGTGTCACAGCTCCATGTCCACTGTGAAGTGAGAGGAAGCCTCGAACCTCCATGCAACGCTGTTGGTTTTCTTGATCGAATGCTTCTGGGAGATAGCCATCTTTATCAACATCCTGTTTACAGAAGAACAAAGGTTATTCTCTTGTGCTTATTCTGCTAATAACGCCGTTGATAACTCTGTTTTTAACTCAAAATATAGTAATTATCTTGCTTGTCTGTTAAGAAATCTTACTTTTTTTCTTCTTTGTACAGGACTGCAGCGTCAATTCTCCTGACTATGGACCTCTACTGCCGAATTCACCAGATTGGTGCAAGGCACCGTTTGATCCCGAGGGCATCCTAAGGTTTCTTGCTTTAGTCTTTTGATTTTACCCTTTTAAGCATTTCTTCTAGGGACTCCGCTCTTGGCTGATTTTTGATTTGTTTGTTGAAATAATTCTAGCTCTCTGATGGCTGCAATTACTTGCTTCTTGGGGTTGCATTTTGGACACATAACTGTGCATTTTACGGTATTATTTCTCCTGCTTTACAAGTAGTTTTTAGATATCAAATTTATCGTCGTGTTCTGATGCAGAATACCGACGTGTGTTCTCCAACCAAATTAATGTCTTTTGTCAGGGCCAAAAACAGAAGATTTTTCTATGGCTCTTGTTCTCAATCGCTCTTCTAGTCCTTGCATATGTTTTGAAGGCGCTAGGTATGTCCTATCTGAGAGCAAAATGTAGCTATTCGGCCTTTGTCATTTCAAGGAATTCACTAATTGAATGCTTTAATATGACAGGCATTCCCTTTTCGAAACCGCTCTACACATTGAGCTATACAATCCTAACCGCCGGTGCTTCGGGGTTGTGTTTAACACTTATCTATTACATAGTAAGTACTTACAAGTTCCAAAAAATTCAAAATAACAAAGCTATCGGATCTGGAACAGAAGAATCCGAGGGGATTCTTTCCGATGCTTGTGTATACACAGGCTTGTGGGTGAGAAATGAATTGATAAAGACTTTCGGGTCCGACATTTATATTTTCAGGTTGATGTTAAACAGTTTAGAAAGCCTGCGATGTTACTGCAGTGGATGGGAATGAATGCACTCGTCATCTATGCTTTGGCTGCTTGTGAGATTTTTCCGGCGGCTCTTCAAGGATTTTATTGGCGGTCACCTGAAAACAACCTGGTACTTTTCCTTCCACGCTTGGTTTATAGTTCCTGTATTCACCTTTTAATCTTTCTTATCTATAAATTTATTTGGGTAAACAATCACGTGCTCGTTTTTGTTTGTTTGTTTGCTTTCTTGCTGGAAAGAGAAACATCAAATCAATGCATCTTATTATGGTTTAATTTGGGCCTATATGATCTTGTGTAATCAGGGGTGTAATTGCTTATTTTTATCTTAACATCATGAAATTTTTTTTTTAACTTCTGAAACTGAAAATGGATGTGTATATAGGTGGATGGTTCGGCAGCTTTATTGCAGACCGTCGTTCAGTCGAGGGAATGGGGAACCTTGTTGTTTGTAATGCTTGAAATCTTGTTTTGGGGTCTCTTCGCTGCTTATCTTCACATGCAAGGAATTTACTTCAAACTGTAAAATGATATGTTTTGTTCATAACGTTTAAGGGCGTGGAATGTGAATAGTTGTACTTTAATGCCGTTTTCATTTTTCTTTTCCCTTTTTCAATTTTTTCCGTTCTATGTAAGTCAATGAACAAATCAATACATGTCACGGTTTCAAAAGAGAAGTCGTCTTCTTAACGTCTCAATGAAACCAAGTTGTAGTGATACCACACATCCTTAGTTTAGAAATTCATTCAATGATACATTCATTCCCAGAATAGATTCCAGTGGGGTTTTTTCTAGTGGGGTTTTTTCCCTTGGTTCTCAGGTTGCCCTAGGTTTTGGGTGGTGTCCTTTGTGGTTTTAGTGCTGTTCAAGAGTGAAAGCTATCGTTTTTCACGTTTGTGTGGTGGGTCAGTCTCTAATTTCGGAGTTTCGGGTTTAGCTAGAGCGAGGGCGAGAGAGTGGCGAGTGTGGGGTGGGTCGTTGGAAGTCTTTGTTTTGTTCCGAGTTTTTTTGTGGGTTGGGTTGGGGAAACACGAGTGAAGAGGGTAGGGAAACACAAGGTCTGTCTTGAGTGAGTTCGGTCCGGCAATGGAGAAGCACACATCGCCAATTGCGGGGAATGGAGAAGATGATGAGCTAGAAATGGTAACGTCCTTTCTGGCGAGCAATTTACGTATTTCACCATCCACAGCGGCGAAGGCGGTGAGGGAAAATGCATACTTTCTAGCGGGGAAGATTCTGGCGAGTTAGCCGATGAGAGCAAAGCATATTTACGACGTGTTTAACGTTGTTTGGAGATGTAGGAGACCTTGGGCTATCAAGGAGATAAAACCAGAGATTTTTCAGCTTAGGTTTGAGCTGAGGATGGAGACAGTCCTAGACGGAAGACTTTAGACATGCAAGGGAGGCTAGCTTGTGATTCAAGCTTGACATGAGATGATGATGATCAATGAAGTGGTGTTCGATACATCACCTTTTTGGATCTGTATGACGGGTCTGCCGCTTAGGTATTTGAATGAAAGAAGCAGAAGATAAATGGCGACCATGGCGGGCAGAGTCATTGGCTACACCGGAAGAGACGCAACATCGATGAGACTGAAAATCGTGGTGGATATTGAGAAACCCATCAAGGCAGGGTTTTTCTTGGAGAGGGAAGGTCTCAGCCCGTTCTGGATCCAATTCAAATATGAGAAATTGGGGCGCTTTTGTTTAAATGTGGGATAATTAGGCATGAGCATGATGAATGTGCAAGAAGAAGCTGGGCGATGGTCATGTCAATACATTCGCCTATGGTGTATATGTATGGGGGTAGGTTGTACGCCGAATCTACGACGAAATCATGTTTTTATGGCATAGCGAAGCTGATTGGAAGGATTTCAGAACCTGAAGCGGCAACACCACCACCATAAAGGGGAATAGAGCATCAACCGAGTAGAATGGTGATCATGTCTCCAGGAAGGGCTCAAGGTTCTCCAAGAAGGTCTTAAGAAGCTTCGGTGGGCTCTCTAAGCAAGAAGAATTCTCATGAGACTATTCCAAAAATGGAGAAAGACAAGAGGACGATAGAATGCGCGGATATCAGAAGGATGAGGAAGGAAAAGTCAGATGGTGGAGAGACGATTGTACCTGGCGTTAGAGGGCAGAAATGAGGCGAGGTCGAGGAGCGCAACACCACTAGGCGTACGAGGGCAGAGGAAGACAGAAAAGGGGACCACAAAGTAACACTCAACGGGCAAAGCGCGGATGGCGTGATGGTGTTACACACGCCTGTAGAAGGAGTGCACAGCTTTTAACCCCAGGGCTTTGGAAGTAAGGCCATAGCCCATGAGAGTGGTTGCTTAAGGCCCAACCCGTTAGAAGGAAAATTAGGAAATGTGAGCCAACAAGACTGCCCCATTGATATCTCCGAGGAGAGAGAGACAAGTGGGGGAAGCTCCCCAAAACGCAAAAACGCAGCGTTTGGCGAGACAAGCAAAAAGAAAAAAAAATCAAAATGAATGGAAGAGTTAAACTGTAGACTAACAAAAAAAATTTCTATGGCCAAAAATCTCCAATTGGAATTCGCTCAAGGCTTGGGAGATGAAGGGAAACTGTTGAAGAAAGGGAGAAGAGTGGTCAAGCCAAGGAAGAAAAGCACGAAGGGTAGTGTATCTCATGGATGGGCAACACCGACTGATAATGAGGGAGCTGGAGCGATGGTGATTTTTGCTGAGGATTCCTCACTAACATTGGCCGAGGAGGTAGGCCTTAACAACCCCCTACCATCTAAATGTTAGTCTTCTTTTGGAATTGCTTTGGTCTCAACGGAGACCATACAAATGAGGTACTCCGGAGGCTCATTCGTAATCCTGATCCGGGATATTGTGGTTCTATTGGAAACTAAAATGGGTGAGGGTAGGATGAAAGCTGTTAGGGAAATGATGGGGTTTTGGGGTGGTGCGGGGTTTGGGGCACAAGGTGCTTCGGGAGGGATGTGTTTGTGGTGGAGGAAAAGAATAAACCTGGATATTTGGAGAGTCACAAAAAATTAAGTGTGGCTGTTGTCGCACGAAAATGAACAACTATTGTATACCTCGGGCGGTTCGATCCAAGGCCGGACCAAGTGATCGTACCCGGGCCAAAAGTGTGAACTCGAAAGTCTCGAGCTAGGTTCTCTCCGATCAACCCACCTCTCGGAAGAGGGAAGGGGTGAGGAGGAGGAGTGACCGTGCCTTTGCGGTGTAGGCTGCCTACGTACCCGTGTGTGGGATCAGGTCAGAACGTAGTTCAGGGCGAGTGTGACGCAGCGTGAGGCGTGAAGCCTTGCTGGAGAAGCGTGCTCGACGAAGGAAACGGTGCGCGGAGGAATCCTCGGCGACGTCTTAGAACTTCGGAGATCGTGTACGCGTCTAGCGTGTTAGTTGCGTTAAGGGACTCTAGTTGAGAACCCTAGGGGCGTGCCTGGGCACCGGAGGGCGTTCGATCAGAGGGAGCGACGTCCGGGAGTCCCCGAGAGTGCTTCAGAACCTCTGAGAACGAGAGAGACTTATGGGAATGCTTCAGGCCAAAGTTGGCATCAAAAGAAGCAGAGGAGAGCAAGAATTCGAGCGTATCGATAGGAGAAGATGGGATGGCTTCCCCCTCAGTGAGAGGAGGTATTTATAGGTCTTTGAGGGCCGTAGGAGGGTCCTCTTTCGTCCATGTGGGACTAGGGGCGCGCGCATCATCA
This sequence comes from Urtica dioica subsp. dioica, assembly GCF_054948205.1. Taxonomy (NCBI): domain Eukaryota; kingdom Viridiplantae; phylum Streptophyta; class Magnoliopsida; order Rosales; family Urticaceae; genus Urtica; species Urtica dioica. Next base: position 41,463,194 of record NC_142763.1, read on the forward strand.
AAAGGAGGCGCGCGGCACAGGGCGTGCGGTGCGCAGGACATCGGGCGCGGCGCGGGATGCGCGGCGCATGAAGCACGCGGCGCGCGGCCTGCCTGGCGCGGAGCGCGGCTTGCTGCGCGCGCGGTTTCCTTGAGGGGCGCACGGTGCACGGCCTATCTTGTCGGACTCTTGTGGTCTTCGGATATCACGCTTGTCACGCGAACTATGAAGATCTCTACTTGAGGAGGGTGACTCGACTCGATGAGCAAGGCTCAACTTGACGAGAGTGACTCGAGGCTCGACTCGAGGAGGACGACTCAAGGCTCGACTCGAGGAGGACGACTCAAGACTCGACTCGAGGAGGACGACTCGAGGCTCGATTCGAGGAGCGAGACTCGACTCGAGGAGAACGACTCGAGGCTCGACTCGACGAGCGAGGCTCGACTCGAGGAGAATGACTCAACTCAAGGAGCGAGGCTCGACTTGAGGAGCCTAGAGTTTGGCACGAGAACTTGCCAGTCGACTCGTGACGGAAGGCTTGCCACTCTTCAGGACCTCCGGCCTGACCATCGGCCCTTAGAGTGACGTGTCTTCTTGGCGTTCCGGGTTTTCCGAAAACGACCGACAATATTAGCTCCCCAAGTTCATCGCTCGGGAGGCCCCGGGCGGTGAACTTTTAGTTGCTTCCGCCGGGTGTTTGAGGAAAATTTACTTCCTAGAGCTTCACCGTCGCAAAGCCTTTGTGATTATAAAGAATATTCTCAAAATTGGGAGTGCTCTCTCCCGCTTTTCCGTCTCTCTCAACACGAGTGTTTGATCAACACGTGGAGGAGGATTCAAGCGGATTTAAGGCATAACTCAACGTGGGCGAGGCGGACGCGATCACATCCACTGTTCTAGCCCTGGAGCAACGGGGACACGCGCGCGCAAGTAGGGCGTGCATTTGTGCAGAGGCGTGCCGGCGTGTCGTGGCTTGTTGATCTTTTGGCGAAGTCACGCCCGAGTCTTTCTTCGATGGCGTTTTGTTTGATGATATCTTCGAGCTAGAGTCCATGGAACTCGACGGTGATTAGCATGGCAATTATTGTCTAATTGCGACATGTTAGGGGAAGATCATGGGGTCCGTCTCGGCCAGCTTGGATGGCGACTGCACTTTTGCATTTCGCAAGGGCGTGCTCATTCCGAGGTCTCGAAGACGGAGGTTGATACTGCGGGCCGATGCTTCGAGAAGGCGGAGTGGTACCTGGTGGAAGGCTCTGCCGCACCGGAGGGCTTCGACTGCTCGGGGATCAATGCTCAAAGTTCGATCACGCATCAAGCATAAGTCGGTCTCACGGGGCATCTGCCATTCCAGCTCTGGTGACGCTTCCCCGTCTGCATTCGGAAGATCGGCCCTTATTCCCCAGACGTGAGTGCGGGTCTCTGTTGAGGCCTTTGGAGCAGTGTTACTCCGATTATAACTGACTTTTCTGCTGGTGCAGAGCTAGATAGTCTTTGTGAAAGGACATCGTAACGAGTAGCGATGTGCTCTTCAAATCGTTTCAGGTGCTTGCTCGAGGAGCGGGACTCGACTCGAGGAGAATGACTCGGCTCGAGGAGCAAGGCTCGAGAGTGACTCATCTCGAGGAGCGAGGCTCGACTCAAGGAGAATGACTCGACTCGAGGAGCAAGGCTCGACTCGAGGAGAGTGACTTGACTCGAGGAGCAAGGCTCGGCTCGGGGGAATGACTCGACTCGAGGAGCAAGGCTCGACTCGAGGAGGGTGACTCGACTCGAGGATAAAGACTCGACTCGAGGAGAATGACTTGACTCAAGGAGCAAGGCTCGACTTGAGGGAGTGACTCGACTTGAGGAGCAAGGCTCGACTCGAGGAGGGTGACTCGATTCGAGAAGCAAGACTCGACTCGAGGAGAATGACTTGACTCGAGGAGCAAGACTCGACTCGAGGAGAATGACTCGACTCGAGGAGCAAGACTCGACTCGAGGAGAATGACTCGACTCGAGGAGAATGACTCGAACTGAGGAGTAAGACCTGACTCGAGGAGAATGGCTCGACTCGAGGAGAACGACTCGACTCGAGGAGTAAGACTCGACTCGAGGAGAATGATTCGACTCGAGGAGCAAGGCTCGACTCGAGGGAGTGACTTGACTCGAGGAGCAAGGCTCGATTCGAGGAGAGTGACTCGACCCGAGGAGCGATGCTCGACTCGAGGAGATTCCTCACGACCTCATTCGTCGCCTGGTAGTCTTCTAGGGGGAGCTTTCTCGAATGAAGTCTCAGCTAGCTCAGGCCGAATGAGGTTCTCGCTCAGAGGCGGAGTTCGCAAGTCTTTACGAGCAGCTTTAATTAGCTCGCATGGAATGAGGAGCCTCCCAAGGCGAGTGTGATTGTGCTCAGCTGGAGGTGGCGAAGATGGCATGAACTGCGTCTAGTATGGCGGTTCAAGTGCGCCTTGTGGCGGCTTCAAGTGCGTTATGATTAGTCATCATACGCAGCACCTTGTGGCGACTTAGAGCACATCGTAAGAGACGGCTTCGTGCGTCGTGTGGGTGTCTTAGGCACATTGCGATGGATGGCCTAGATGCGCCATGTAGGCTTCTTAAGTGTGCCATATAGGTGTCTTAGATGTGCTATGTAGGCATCTTAAGTGCGCCATGTAGGCGTCTTAGGTGCGTCGCGAGGGACGACTTGGTTGTGCCATGTAGGCGTCTTAAGTGCGCCATGTAGACGTCTTAGGTGCGCTATATAGGCATCTTATGTGCGCCATATAGACGTCTTAGGTGCGCCATGTAGGCGTCGTACGTGCGCCATGTAGGCATCTTATGTGCGTCGCAAGGGACGACTTGGTTGCGCAATGTAGGCGTCTTACGTGCGCCATGTAGGCGTCTTAGGTGCGTCCCGAGGGACGGCTTGGTTGCGCCATGTAGGCGTCTTAACTGTGCCATGTAGGCGTCTTAGGTGCGCCATGTAGGCATCTTACGTGCGCCATGTAGGCATCTTACGTGCGCCATGTAGGCATCTTAGGTGCGTCGCGAGGGATGACTTAGTCGCGCCATATAGGCATCTTACGTGCGCCATGTAGGTGTCTTAAGTGCGTCATGTAGGCGTCTTAAGTGCGCCATGTAGGCGTCTTAGGCCTGCATCTCTTGTATGTCTTATAGCGCACCGCGGAGGCGTCTTTAGCCTGCATCTCTGGGATGTCTTATGGCGCGCCGCTGAGGCGTCTTCAGCCTGCATCTATAACTTACCCACGTCATTACCAATGAGTAGTATATCATCGACATATAGTACCAGAAACACAACTTTGCCTTCGTGTATTAACTTGTAAACACAAGGCTCATCTATTGACTGTTCAAAGCCGAAGCTTTTAACAGTTTCATCGAATCTGATATTCCATGACCTAGATGCTTGTTTTAGTCAATAAATGGACTTAAGTAACTCACAAACCTTGGTCTCTTGACCTTCTTCCACGAAACCGTCTGGTTGAGCCATGTAAATGCGCTCGTCAAGATTGCCATTCAGGAAGGCTGTCTTGACATCCATTTGCCAGATCTCATAGTCGAGAGCTGCAGCTATGGATAAGAGTATGCGGATGGATTTAAGCATCGCGACTGGCGAGAAGGTTTCTTCATAGTCAATCCCTTCTTGTTGGGTATAACCCTTCGCCACAAGTCGTGCTTTGAACGTCTCGACGTTCCCATCAGGACCCATTTTCTTCTTGTATATCCACTTACACCCTACGGGTTTAATCCCTTCAAGAAGGTCCACAAGTTTCCAGACTTTGTTGACATATATCGAGTGCATTTCAACTTTCATGGCGTCAAGCCAATTAATGTTTGATTCAGAACAAGCCATCGCTTGGCTATAGGAAACATGATCATCCATGTCGGAGACGGCTACGAGAGAGTCTCCATACGACATGTACCTGTCAGGCTTTTGAGTAGCCCTCCTACTACGTCGAAGTACTACTTGACGAGATTCTGATGAGTTAGGTTGTGTTTCAGTTGGGGTAAGTACAGTTCTTACAGATGAGGTAGAAGCTTCCTCACCCAAGTTTTTTTCAAGCACAATTTTGCTTCTAGGTTTTACATCGTTCATAAAGTCCTCCTCAAGGAAACGAGCATTCGTGCTAACGAAAGTCTTATCGTCCTCGGGACTATAGAAAATAAACCCTTGGTTTCCTTTGGATATCCAACGAACAGACACAATTCTGACTTACTAGCCAACTTGCTAGTCTTTTGCCTTAGCACGTGTGCGGGGCAACCCCAAATTTTGAGGCGGCCAAGATATCACTTTACGGCCAGTCCATCTTTCATAAGGAGTACCAGGAACCGTCTTTGACGGAACTTGGTTAAGAATATAAGCGGCTGTTTTGAGGGCATATCCCTAAAAGGAAAGCGGGAGTGATGAGTAACTCGTCATTGATCTAACCATCTCCATAAGAGTTCGGTTTCTTCTCTCTGACACTCCATTTTGTTGAGGTGTGCCAGGTGCGGTAAGCTGAGAAGCAATACCTTCTTCTTTATGAAAGTCATCGAACTCTCCAGACATATACTCACCACCTCGATCAGATCGAAGTGTTTTGATCACTTTGCCAGTTTGCTTTTCCACTAAAGCCCTAAAGACTTTAAATACGTTAAAGGTATCGGATTAGTGTTTGAGCAAATAGACAAAACCATATCGCGAGTAATCATCGGTGAAGGTAACGAAGTATTCGTATCCCCCACGTGCCTGTTGGCTGAGCGGACCACATACATCAGAATGTATTAGTTCCAGCAACTCAGTGGCTCTTCGACCCTTATCTGAGAAAGGTCGCTTAGTCATTTTTCCTTCTATGCAGGATTCATAAGTAGGAAGTGAACCTATTGCTGAGGGTTGGAGTGGACCGTCCCTCACAAGACTCTTAATCCTTTCTAGACTGATATGACCATGTCTTAAGTGCCATAGGTGTATTGATTTTGTTAGATCGGAGGATTCAGAAAGTTTGATCCTCTTTGGCTCCCTAATTAGATCATTATCTATTTCGGTGTCTAAGATGGAAGGTTGAGTGGGATAGATGTAGAAAAGAGCATTCTTCATACATGCATCAGTGACAAAAGAATTATCAAGAAACGAAATATGAATTCCATTCTTGATGAACCTTAAACAATAATCTTGCTCAAGAAAACGAGGAACGGATATTAAGTTCTTCCCAAAGGTAGGAACAAAATAAACATTATTCAAGTTTAAAGTGCGGTCTTCAATAGACAGCGTCACAGAGCCCACAGCCTTCACAGACACCAGGCTCCCATCACCCCATTTATAACAAAACTCGCCTTCCTCTAAGCTTTTGGTTTTCTTGAAACCATTCAAGGAACAACAAATATGGTTAGTAGTAGCGGAGTCAAGAATCCACGTTGATACATTATCAGCTACTAAGCATGCTTCGGTAACTAGTACAATACTATGTTCCTTGGCTTTGAGATATGCAGAGTAGTTCTTTTTATCGGCTTTGTGAGGTCTTTTCACAGTTCCAGAGGCGGAGGCTTTTTGCTCAGTAGCATGGCCTCTCCTTGATTCCTCTTTCTTTTAGTGAGACCTACAACAGTGTGAAATTCCTTCATAAGCTTGGTAACAGTGTACTCTAGCGTGTTTATGGAGTAGTTCATCTTGGAGGTATCAAGATGCGGGGAGAGTTTCTAAGATCAGATCTATGACATTCTTCCCATCAATCTCAGATCCTAGGATTTCCATTTTATTTAGATAACTAATGATCAGTATCATAAAGTCTCCAATAAGAGTCCTAGCTGTTGGAATCGATCTAGGGTTTAAGAAAATAATTAACGCTTCGGTAAGCGGCGGAATTTTAAAAATTTTCTTTTTCAAGTAAAACGGTTTTTACTAACCTAGACAAAGAGCAAGTACATGTAATTAAAAACTATTATGAGTATAGGAGTTTACTAACCTTTCTTGAAGCTTGAACTTTGAGGAAGCTTTTAGAAAGTTTGCAACCCTCGTCTCCCCTCGCAGCACGTCTCTCTTTCTTTCCTCGGCACCTCGAGCAACCACGAAAGTTTCTATCACTAAATCACTCGAAATAAAGGAATTAGTGATTGGGCACTTTTAAACACTACGACTTAAGAACAAGTCTTGAAGTCGCAGAGCTAAACTCTAGGTCAAATGAGGACCTAGGTGCCAAAACAAGAAAAATCGAAAATAAACTAGAGAGAGAGAGGAAGGGGCGGCCACAATGTCTAGAGAGAGAGAGTCTCTCAATCTATAACTTGTGTGGAATGAGAAAACAATGAGAATGAGGGCCCTATTTATAGGAGAAGGGTTAGCCTTAGAAATGGGAGTTTCCTCTTTTTTCCAAGCATTCATGAGCAATCTCTTATTGCCCATTTTCTCCATATGCGCCCATGTCTCATTCCCTTAAGGGATTTGTTTCCTAATATGTTCCTTCTCTTGGTTGGCCGATTCCCCTATGCATCCATATGCAAATTTGTTTCCTCTTTTTCTTTTGGCAAGTATCTTGATACATTTATGCACAAAATATTCTCTCTATCTTTTGGGTAGTAGGCGCCCAACATGTCCTCTAGAAGGAGCTTCTAGAAGCTTCTTTATTTGTTCATGAGAACATATAAAAAGGCCCATTAAGAATTTTCAATAAAATTCTTATGAAATGAAATTAATCCACAAGGCCCAATAAGACTAGTATTGGCCAAGGGATGCATGTCATCAAATGACCTTGTTAAAATTTATTGACATCCATTTCATCCTATGTCTCAAAAGACAAGAATACCCTTTTGACAATTTTCGTTCTTGTTTTGACTTAGCTTCCAGTTTAACTATTCCTACTCGATGTGATTCGTGACAGTGACCTCATGGACCCAAATGAACAAAGCTTGAGCTAAACACTTGGACTCAAAAGTTCACAAACCTTTTTCAAGTTCAGCTTAATGCCAACTAACTCCACTAAAGAGTTGACACTGAAAATCTCTCGGTTCAAATGAATTTATTTTCTACTCAAGATTTCAAACTAATTATGATGAGCGGATCCACTGAATATTATCTATGTTTACCCTTCATGAATGGCATCAGCTAGTCGGGATTTACTAAATTACCATTTTACCCTTCTAGCTGTTATTTCCTCAACTCCTTTCTCGCTTGTGAATAAGTTAGAAACAATGTATTGACGAGGAGCTAACAAGTCACATTGTTTCATTCAAAAGAGTCAGGACTCAATTTGGACACTGGCCAGTTCATTTATTCACACTCCAAGGAACAAAGCATGAGGTGATATACATTGCATTTCAGCAATCTTGTACATGAATTCCATATCTATGAGAACTTCACAAAGTTACTCATGACATTTTCATAACTTAGTACTTCACCAATAGGCCTTGTTCGGAATCACATAGTGAGTCCGAACTCTGACTTTCTCAAATGAGAATACGTAAGGTGTGAAATGGCATGTCTCATTTCAGGATTAAGGTAAGCACGATGCAATTCATACGTAGTGACTTCGAGACATAAGAGGTTAAATGGTTTGTTCTTATCTTGTCTCTAGAAGTGCACTGGTCAATTCAGTACCTTCGGAAGATACCTAGAAGAACTATAGAGTCTCCAACTCTCAATGCCCCATAACAAAACATCATAGATTCTCCTAACAATCATACTGAGGTCAATAGTCCTTTGACCCTTAGATTGCGAATATATCGTTTTAAGCAAACTACGAAGAGTTTGTTCATACAAATCTACATTTGTCTCTTTGTAAGTTGTTAAGTTTGTTTATGAACTAAAAGACTAAGGTTTTATCATAAAGCTTCAAACAAAGAAAGAATGAATGAACGTTTCAACTTTATTATTAATGAATAAGCAATTAAAAGCAAGAGTCTTCATGAGACTTTATAACATCAAATGCATAATACAAAGATTACAACTCTTCTTGTGGGCACCATTGACAACACTAGCCTCCATGTGACAGTTCATAAACTGTCGGACTGCTTGTAGCCTTGTTCGACGCCTTTGTTCTCCAAACATCTCAAGGAGATTGTAGAGCATGTCGGCGGCAGTCTTGATGTCACGATGTTGCTTTTTCAGCATATTGTTCATAGATGCTAAGATATAGCACCTCACAATCTCATCAGATCGAAGCCAGGCCGCTAAGGCGTCATTGTCCTCTTGAGTCGAATCATCATTTGTCAGAGGAGGACACGGGGCGGTGAGTACCCATTTGTGCTTGTTAACGGTAACTATTATGTCGAGGTTATGTTTCGAATCTACGTAGTTTTTGTTTTCGAGTTTGTTCGAGGAAAGGATGATTGAGAGATGGTTGAGAGACAAGTTGCTTATATAAGTTGAAACAAGTTTATGATTAGTCTTTGGTTTAGGATTTAAGTTTGTTTAAGACTTGATAAAATCCAAAGGTGTTATAAACCAAACGATAATTTACTCCTTCGAGGGAAGGCCGCAAAAAATCTCCATTTATAAGTAAATGACACATCATTAATGCTTAGCCAAGATGTCAATACACCAATTTTGACCAGCCACCTTTTAAATTGGTTTGATCACTCACATCCTTTCGCAGGGCCTCGAGGGAGGATTACTAGGGATTGAGTCTAAGTGTGTAACCAACCACTTAATCCAAAAGATTGACTTTGAAAAACAATCCGCCGAGGGGAGGTCTTGTCTCATTGTCTCACTTTCGGATTTAGCTCATTGAGCACTGATCAGTGCAAAGCGCCCTTGAGTACTCTCATTTAAGAGAGGGCCACGAGGGTGACTCTTAGTCTAGCGAAAATTGCACTTTTCATTAGTGTTGGGGATCGTGGGTTACAAACAACAAGTATAACCCTCCCACTTAGTTTTTGGAGTTGGTACATCGACTCTTATAAGTTCGGAAACGGTTTTCCTAGTTATAGAGCGATAGAGCGGACAACTAGAAAAGAATCCTAGATATTCATGTTCAGAGCAGTGTTAGTGCATAAAGGCACAAGGGACATACTCGGATCTTTTCCTATTTTCTATTTCGGGAAAGTGCATGAGGGAAGTGTGAACTTCAACTCACTCGAACAGTTGAAAGTCTGAGATTACACATCTTTTTATTTTTCGGCTTGTCTACAAGGAGACCTCCCACTCAAATTTTCAAGAGCATATAGATTTTGAACATATGTGATATAGATATAGTTTTGAAAACATTTTGAAAACTTATTTGATTTGGATGACAAAATATTTTCAAGTTTGAAAACGAAAACGGTTTTTCAAAATTCAAACTAGTTTTCTAAAAATTCAATTTCAATTTAACTTTCAAAAATCAAAACATTTTAATCTTACACATTATGTTTATAATTATATGAAAAACATTTTTGCTCAAGAAAGTTTTCTCATTAGAGTTCTATAACTCATGGTAATGGGGCTGAAAATCCGGAATTCTAAAAAACTGGACTTTCGGAACAGCCGCGAACCTCGGAGTATAATCGCCATAACTGGCAACTCCGATGTCCTTTTGACCTGAAACCGGTGGCATTGGACAGAGGACAGACAGAGCTTTAATTTGATTAAAAAATAATTAATTTTCGATTTCTAAGAAGAGAGTTATGCCATGTTTACTGCAGGTTTTACTCCAGCTCGAAGAAAAAGAAATAATTAAAGTTTGGTCCTTTTTAGGTGCGAAAAAGAATCGAGTGTAACGGAACATTTTAGGATGTTGTTAAAGCTTTTATTTTGTTTTATTACCAAGGTAATAACATGGTATAAAAGAAATAAGAACAAGCATAAAACGATTCAAGTAAAAATAAGAAACTAGTAAGACAAGAAAACTAGTCATAAAATTTTACTCGAAAATTCTCAAACCTTTAAAACACGTTTTTCAATATAAAAAATTAAAAACTTTTAGAACTGATTCTAATGTGTTTTAAAAACATCCCAAACTCATAGAAAAAAAATATGATTTTTAATTTAAAGACATGAGCAATAAATTAAAAAAAATCTAATATAACAATTCTAACTTGTCACAAAATTAGTAAACTTTCGAAAACGATTTTCAAGCTCATAATTTTAAATACATGTACATGCATATCTTTGACCATAGCTCTGATACCATTTGTTGGAATTGATCTAGGGTTTAAGAAAAAGTTTAACGCTTCGTTAAGCGGCGGAATTTTAAAAATTTTCTTTTTCAAGTAAAACAGTTTTTACTAACCTAGACAAAGTGCAAGCACATGTAAATAAGAACTAATATGAGCATAGAAGTTTACTAACCTTTTTAGACGCTTGGACGTTGAGAAGCTTTTGGAAAAAGGTTGCAACGTTCGTCTCCCCTCGCAGCACGTCTCTCCTCCTTCCTCGGCAACTCGAGCAACCACGAAAGTTTTAAACACTACGACTATCACTAAATCACTCGAGAGAAAATGAATTAGTGAGTGGGCACTTTTAAACACTACGACTTAAGAACGAGTCTTGAAGTCGCAGAGCTAAACACTAGGTCAAATGAGGACCTAGGTGCCGAAACAATAAAATGAAATTGACTAGAGAGAGAGAGAGAAGAGCGGCCAAGCTAGAGAGAGAAGCTCTCAAATCTCTAAAACTTGGATGATTGAAATGTGAAGAATGAGGCTCCTATTTATAGGAGAGGTATCACCGTCAATAAGCTAGTTTTCTCTTCTATAGAATATCACATATTCATGAGCAAATATTGCCCATTTCCCTCTTATTCCACACGGCCAAGGCAGCCTTCTAGAAGGCTTGGATTTGTTTCCTTTTTTGTTCCTTGCCTTGCATTTTGTCTACTTGGCCGAATTTCCTTATGCTTGCATGGGAAATTTGTTTCCTCTTTTTCTTTTGGCAAGTATCTTGATACATTTATGCACAAAATATTCTCTCTTTCTCTTGGGTATGTTGGGCGCCTATTCCACTCTAGAAAGGCCTTCTAGAAGCTTTTCCATTTGTTCATGACAACATGGAAAAGACCCATTAAGAATTTTCAATAAAATTCTTATGAAATGAAATTAATCCACAAGGCGCAATAAATCTAATTTTGGATGAGTGTTACTTGTCATCAAATGACCATGTCAAAAAATTTATTGACATTTATTTCATCCTATGTCTCAAAAGACAAAAATACCCTTTTGACAATTTTCGTTCTTGTTTTGACATAGCTTCCAGTTTAACTATTCCTACTCGATGTGATTCGTGACAGTGACCTCATGGATCCAAATGAACAAAGCTTGAGCTAAATACTTGGACTCAAAAGTTCACAAACCTTTTCCAAGTTTAGCTTAATGTCAACTGACTCCACTAAAGAGTTAACACTGAAAATCTCTCGGTTCAAATGAATTTATTTTCTACTCAAGAATTCAACCTAATTGTAATGAGTGGATCCACATAATATTATCAGTGCTTACCCTTCATGAATATCATCAGCTAGTCGGGATTTACAAAATTACCATTTTACCCTTCTAGCTGGTATTTCTTCATCTCCTTTGTCGCTTGTGAATAAGTTAGAAACAATGTATTGATGAGGAGCTAACAAGTCACATTGTTTCATCCAAAAGAGTCAAGACTCAATTTGGACACTGGCCAGTTCATTTATTCACACTCCAAGGAACAAAGCATGAGGTGATATACATTGCATTTCAGCAATCTTGTACATGAATTCCATATCTATGAGAACTTCACAAAGTTACTCATGACATTCTCACAACTTAGCAATTCACCAATAGGCCTTGTTCGGAATCACATAGTGAGTCCGAACTCTGACTTTCTCAAATGAGAATACGTAAGGTGTGAAATGGCATATCTCATTTCAGGATTAAGGTAAGCACGATGCAATTCATACGTAGTGAGTTCGAGACATAAGAGGTTAAATGGTTTGTTTTTATCTTGTCTCTAGAAGTACACTGGTCAATTCAGTACCTTCGGAAGATACCTAGAAGAACTATAGAGTCTCCAACTCTCAATGCCCCATAACCAGACATCATAGATTCTCCTAACAATCATACTGAGGTCAATAGTCCTTTGACCCTTAGATTGCGAATATATCGTTTTAAGCAAACTATGAAGAGTTTGTTCATGCAAATCTACATTTGTCTCTTCGTAAGTTGTTAAGTTTGTTTATGGACTAAACGACTAAGGTTTTATCATAAAGCTTCAGACAACGAAGATTGAATGAACGTTTCAACTTTTATTAATAAGTAAGCAGTTACAAGCAAGAGTCTTCGTAAGACTATATGACACCAAATGTACATAAATACACACTACAACTCTTCTTGTGGGCACCATTGACAACAAACTCCCACTTGACTCAAAGAAGATGTGTGTAGTCGTTCATGCTTAATCCCTCTCGATGTTAGTCGAAGACCTTGTTCGCTAGGGCCTTGGTGAATGGATCTGCCCGAGATCTACTTCACCTCCACGTCTCCGCGTTGCGCGATCTCTCGAATCAAATGGTATTTCCTCTCAATATGCTTAGAGCGCTTATGGCTTCTAGGTTCCTTTGAGTTAGCGACAGCCCCACTATTATCACAATAAAGGGTCATGGGCTCGTCGACGTTTGGAACAATTTCCAAATACTTAAGGAATTTTCTAAGCCATACAGCCTCTTTGGATGCTTCATAAGCAGCCACATATTCTGCTTCCATTGTGGAGTCAGCAATTCAAGATTGCTTAATACTTCTCCACACAACAGCTCCACCATTAAGGATGAACACAGATCCCGAAGTGGATTTCCTGGAATCCTTATCCGCTTGAAAATCGGAGTCGGTATATCCCGTCATAGTTAGGTTAGTACCTAAGTATGTAAGCATCAAGTGTTGGAATTGACCTAGGGTTTAAGAAAAAGATTAAACGCTTCGGGAAGCGGCGGAATTTAAAAAAAAATTCTTTTCAAGTAAAAACAGTTTTTACTAACCTAGACAAAGAGCAAGTACATGTAATTAAAAACTATTATGAGTATAGAAGTTTACTAACCTTTCTTGAAGCTTGAACTTTGTAGAAGCTTTTGGAAAGTTTGCAACGCTCGTCTCCTCGCAGCACGTTTCTCTTTCTTTCCTCGGCACCTCGAGCAACCACGATAGTTTCTATCACTAAATCACTCGAAATAAAAGGAATCAGTGAGTGGGCACTTTTAAACACTACGACTTAAGAACAAGTCTTGAAGTCGCAGAGCTAAACACTAGGTCGAGTGAGGACCTAGGTGCCAAGACAAGAAAAAATCGAAAATAAACTAGAGAGAGAGAGAGAGAGAGAGGATTTTCGGCCACAAGTTCTAGAGAGAGAGTCTCTCAAATCTCTTAAACTTGGATGATTGAAATGTGAGGAAATGAGGCTACTATTTATAGGAGAGGTCTCACCTTCTATAAGGTAGTTTCCTCTTCTATAGAATATCACATATTCATGAGCCAATTACCTCTTTTCCCACTTGAGATGCTCGGCCAACATAGGCTTCAATAAGCCTTGGATTTGTTTCCTATTTTGTTCCAAGCCTTGCTTTGACTCTCTCTTGGCCGAAGTTATGCTTTCCTTCTAGAGGAAATTTGTTTCCTCTTTTTCTTTTGGCAAGTATCTTGATACATTTATGCAAAAAATAATCTCTCCTATTTCTCTATAGGGTAGGCGCCCATATTGTCTAGAAAAGGCTTCTAGAAGCTTTTCCATGTATTCATGACAACATGAAAAAGGCCCATTAAGAATTTTCAATAAAATTCTTATGAAATGAAATTAATCCACAAGGCCCAATTAATCTTATTATGGCCGAGTGTTACTTGTCATCAAATGACCATGTCAAAAAAAAATTTATTGACATTCATTTCATCCTATGTCTCAAAAGACAAAAATACCATTTTGACAATTTTCGTTCTTGTTTTGACTTAGCTTCCAGTTTAACTATTCCTATCGATATGATTCGTGACAGTGACCTCATGGACCCAAATGAATAAAGCTTGAGCTAAACACTTGGACTCAAAAGTTCACAAACCTTTTCCAAGTTTAGCTTAATGCCAACTGACTCTACTAAAGAGCTGACACTGAAAATCTCTCGGTTCAAATGAATTTATTTTCTACTCAAGAATTCACCTAATTATAATGAGCGGATCCACTGAATATTATCTATGCTACCCTTCATGAATGTCATCAGCCAGTCGAGATTTACTAAATTACCATTTTACCCTTCTAGCTGTTATTTCCTCAACTCCTTTGTCGCTTGTGAATAAGTTAGAAACAATGTATATGACGAGGAGCTAACAAGTCACATTGTTTCATCCAAAAGAGTCAGGACTCAATTTGGACACTGGCCAGTTCATTTATTCACACTCCAAGGAACAAAGCATGAGGTGACATACATTGCATTTCAGCAATCTTGTACATGAATTCCGTATCTATGAGAACTTCACAAAGTTACTCATGACATTCTCACAACTTAGTACTTCACCAATAGGCCCTGTTCGGAATCACATAGTGAGTCCGAACTCTGACTTTCTCAAATGAGAATACTAAGCTGTGAAATGGCATGTCTCATTTCAGGATTAAGGTAGGCATGATGCAATTCATACGTAGTGACTTCGAGACATAAGAGGTTAAATGGTTTGTTCTTATCTTGTCTCTAGAAGTGCACTGGTCAATTCAGTACCTTCGGAAGATACCTAGAAGAACTATAGAGTCTCCAACTCTCAATGCCTCATAACCAGACATCATAGATTCTTCTAACAATCGTACTGAGGTCAATAGTCCTTTGACCCTAAGATTGCGAATATATCGTTTTAAGCAAACTACGAAGAGTTTGTTCATGCAAATCTACATTTGTCTCTTCGTAAGTTGTTTAGTTTGTTTATGGACTAAAGACTAATGTTTTATCATAAAGCTTCAAACAAGGAAGATTGAATGAACGTTTCAACTTTTTATTAACGAATAAGCAATTACAAGCAAGAGTCTTCATGAGACTTTATTACATCAAATGTACAAAAATAGACACTACTACTCTTCTTGTGGGCACTATTGACAACATCAAGTTCCTAGTTCTTCGAAGATACTTAAGAACATGCTTAACAGCAATCCAGTGCTCGGGTCCAAGGTTGGATTGGAAACGGCTAACTACGCCAACGACGAAACAGATGTCAGGTCTAGTGCAAAGCATAGCATACATGAGGCTTCCTACGGCAGAGGCGTAAGGAATTTTCCTCATGTCTTCAATCTTTTGTGCAGTCTTGGGAGACTGGTCCTTAGAGAGTGAAACTCCATGCCTAAAGGGTGTTTGGCCCTTCTTGGAGTCTTGCATCGAGAAGCGACCCATTACCTTATCAATATAAGATGCTTGAGAGAGCGAAAGTGTCCGATTTTTCCAACTCGAAAGATTTGGATCCCCAGAATGTACGCGGCTTCTCCTAGATCCTTCATATCGAATTGCTTTGCCAGCCAGACCTTAACCTCAGATAACTTACCCACGTCATTACCAATGAGTAGTATATCATCGACATATAGTTCCAGAAACACAGCTTTGCCTTCGTGTATTAACTTGTAAACACAAGGCTCATCTATTGACTGTTCAAAGCCGAGGCTTTTAACAGTTTCATCGAATCTGATATTCCATGACCTAGATGCTTGTTTTAGTCCATAAATGGAATTAAGTAACTCACAAACCTTGGTCTCTTGACCTTCTTCCACGAAACCGTCTGGTTGAGCCATGTAAATGCGCTCGTCAAGATTGCCATTCAGGAAGGCTGTCTTGACATCTATTTGCCAGATCTCATAGTCGAGAGCTGGAGCTATGGATAAGAGTATGCGGATGGATTTAAGCATCGCGACTGGACAAAAGGTTTCTTCACAGTCAATCCTTTCTTGTTGGGTATAACCCTTCGCCACAAGTCGTGCTTTGAACGTCTCGACGTTCCCATCAGGACCCATTTTCTTCTTGTATATCCACTTACACCCTACTGGTTTAATCCCTTCAGGAAGGTCCACAAGTTTCCAGACTTTGTTGACATACATCGAGTGCATTTCAACTTTCATGGCGTCAAGCCAAATGTTAGATTCAGAACAAGCCATCGCTTGGCTATAGGAAACAGGATCATCCATGTCGGAGACGGCTACGAGAGAGTCTCCATACGACATGTACCTTTCAGGCTTTTGAGTAGCCCTCCCACTACGTCGAAGTACTACTTGACGAGATTCTGATGAGTTAGGTTGTGTTTCAGTTGGGGCAAGAACAGTTCTTACAAATGAGGTAGAAGCTTCCTCACCCAACTTTTCTTCAAGCACAATTTTGCTTCTAGGGTTTACATCGTTCATAAAGTCATCCTCAAGGAAACGAGCAATCGTGCTAACGAAAGTCTTATCGTCCTCGGGACTATAGAAAATAAAACCTTGGTTTCCTTTGGATATCCAACGAACAGACACAATTCTGACCTACTAGCCAACTTGCTAGTCTTTTGCCTTAGCAGGTGTGCGGGGCAACCCCAAATTTTGATGCGGCCAAGATTCACTTTACGGCCAGTCCATTGTTCATAAGGAGTACCAGGAACCGTCTTGGACGGAACTTGGTTCAGAATATAAGCGGCTGTTTCGAGGGCATATCCCCAAAAGGAAAGCGAGAGTGATGAGTAACTCATCATTGATCTAACCATCTCCATAAGAGTTCGGTTTCTTCTCTCTAACACTCCGTTTTGTTGAGGTGTGCCAGGTGCGGTAAGCTGAGAAGCAATACCTTCTTCATTATGAAAGTCATCGAACTCTCCAGCCATATACTCACCACCTCGATCAGATCGAAGTGTTTTGATCACTTTGCCAGTTTGCTTTTCCACTAAAGCCCTAAAGACTTTAAATACGTTAAAGGTCTCGGATTTGTGTTTGAGCAAATAGACAAAACCATATCGCGAGTAATCATGGCTGAAGGTAACGAACTATTCGTATCCCCCACGTGCCTGTTGGCTGAGCGGACCACATACATCAGAATGTATTAGTTCCAGCAACTCAGTGGCTCTTCGACCCTTATCGGAGAAAGGTTGCTTAGTCATTTTTCCTTCTATGCAGGATTCACAAGTAGGTAGTGAACCTATTGCAGAGGCTTGGAGTGGACCGTCCCTCACAAGTCTCTTAATCCTTTCTAGACTGATATGACCAAGTCTTAAGTGCCATAGGTGTGTTGATTTTGTTAGATCGGAGGATTCAGAAAGTTTGATCCTGTTTGGCTCCCTAATTAGATCATTATCTATTTCGGTGTCTAAGATGGAAGGTTGGTGGGATAGATGTAGAAAAGAGCATTCTTCATACATGCATCAGTGATAAAAGAATTATCAGGAAACGAAATACGAATTCCATTCTTGAAGAACCTTAAACAATAATCTTGCTCAAGAAGACGAGCAACGGATATTAAGTTCTTCCCAAAGGTAGGAACAAAATAAACATTATTCAAGTTTAAAGTGCGGTCTTCAAAAGACAGCGTCACGGATCCCACAGCCTTCGCAGACACCAGGCTCCCATCACCCCATTTAAAACAAAACTCGCCTTCCTCTAAGCTTTTGGTTTTCTTGAAACCATTCAAGGCACAACAAATATGGTTAGTAGTAGAGGAGTCAAGAATCCACGTTGATACATTATCAGCTACTAAGCATGCTTCGGTAACTAGTACAATACTATGTTCCTTGGCTTTGAGATATGCAGAGTAGTTCTTTTTATCGGCTTTGTGAGGTCTCTTCACAGTTCCAGAGGCGGAGGCTCTTTGCTTAGTAGCATGTGCCTCTCCTTGATTCCTTTTTCTTTTAGTGAGACCTACAGCAGTGTGAAGATCCTTCATAAGCTTGGTAACAGTGTACTCTAGCGTGTTTATGGAGTAGTTCATCTTGGAGGTATCAAGACATGCGGGGAGAGTTTCTAAGATCATATCTATGACATTCTTCCCATCAATCTCAGATCCTAGGATTTCTATTTTATTTAGATAACTAATGATCAGTATCATAAAGTCACCAATAAGAGTCCTAGCCTCCATGTGACAGTTCATAAACTGTCGGACTGCTTGTAGCCTTGTTCGACGCTTTTGCTCTCCAAACATCTCAAGGAGATTGTAAAGCTTGTCGGCGGCAGTCTTGATGTCACGATGTTGCTTTTTCAGCATATTGTTCATAGATGCTAAGATATAGCACCTCACAATCTCATCGGATCGAAGCCAGGCCGCTAAGGCGTCATTGTCCTCTTGAGTCGAATCATCATTCGTCAGAGGAGGACACGGGGTGGTGAGTACCCATTTGTGCTTGTTAACGGTAACTATTATGTCGAGGTTATGTTTCGAATCTACGTAGTTTTTGTTTTCGAGTTTGTTCGAGGAAAGGATGATTGAGAGATGGTTGAGAGACAAGTTGCTTATATAAGTTGAAACAAGTTTATGATTAGTCTTTGGTTTAGGATTTAAGTTTGTTTAAGACTTGATAAAATCCAAAGGTGTTATAAACCAAACGATAATTTACTCCTTCGAGGAAATGCAGCAAAAAATCTCCATTTATAAGTAAATGACACATCATTAATACTTAGCCAAGATGTCAATACACCAATTTTGACCAGCCACCTTTTAAATTGATTTGATCACTCACATCCTTTCACAGCCTGGAGGGAGGATTACTAGGGATTGAGTCTAAGTGTGTAACCAACCACTTAGTCCAAAAGATTGACTTTGAAAAATAATCCGCCGAGGGGAGGTCTTGTCTCATTGTCTCACTTTCGGATTTAGCTCATTGAGCATTGATCAGTGCAAAGCGCCCTTGAGTACTCTCATTTAAGAGAGGGCCACGAGGGTGACTCTTAGTCTAGCGAAAATTGCACTTTTCATTAGTGTTGGGGATCGTGGGTTATAAACAACAAGTATAACCCTCCCACTTAGTTTTTGGAGTTGCTACATCGACTCTTATAAGTTCAGAAATGGTTTTCCTAGTTATAGAGCGATAGAGCGGACAACTAGAAAAGAATCCTAGATATTCATGTTCATAGCAGTGTTAGTGCATAAAGGCACAAGGGACATACTCGGATCTTTTCCTATTTTCTATTTCGGGAAAGTGCATGAGGGAAGTGTGAACTTCAACTCACTCGAAACCTTGAAAGTTTGAGATTACACATCTTTTTATTTTTCTGCTTGTCTACAAGGAGACCTCCCACTCAAATTTTCAAGAGCATATAGATTTTGAACATATGTGATATAGATATAGTTTTGAAAACATTTTGAAAACTTATTTGATTTGGATGACAAAATATTTTCAAGTTTGAAAACGAAAACGGTTTTTCAAAATTCAAACTAGTTTTCTAAAAATTCAATTTCAAATAAACTTTCAAAAATCAAAACATTTTAATCTTACACATTATGTTTATAATCATATGAAAAACATTTTTGCTCAAGAAATTTTTCTAATTAGAGTTCTATAACTCATGGTAATGGGGCTGAAAATCCGAAATTCTAAAAAACTGGACTTTCGAAACAGCCGCGCACCTCAGAGTAAAATTGCCATAACTGGCGGCTCCGATGTCCTTTTGACCTGAAACCGGTGGCATTGGACAGAGGACAGACAGAGCTTTAATTTTATACAAGAATCATTAAATTTAGATTTCTGAGTAGAGAGTTATTCCACGTTTACTGCGGGTTTTACTCCAGCTCGAAGAAAAAGAAATAATTAAAGTTTGGTCCTTTTTAGGTGCGAAAAAGAATCGAGTGTAACGTAACGTTTTAGGATGTTGTTAAAGCTTTTATTTTTGTTTTATTAGCAAGGTAATAACATGGTATAAAAGAAATAACAACAAGCATAAAACGATTCAAGTAAAAATAAGAAACTAGTAAGACAAGAAAACTAGTCATAAAATTTTACTCGAAAATTCTAAAACCTATAAAACACGTTTTTCAATATAAAAAATTAAAAACTTTTAGAACTGATTCTAATGTGTTTTAAAAACATCCCAAACTCATAGAAAAACAACATGATTTTTAATTTAAAGACATGAGCAATAAATTAAAAAAAATAAGTAAACTTTCGAAAACGATTTTCAAGCTCATAATTTTAAATACATGTACATGCATATCTTTGACCATATCTCTCATACCATTTGTTGGAATTGATCTAGGGTTTAAGAAAAAGTTTAACGCTTCGTTAAGCGGCGGAATCTTAAAAATTTTCTTTTTCCAAGTAAAACAGTTTTTACTAACCTAGACAAAGAGCAAGCACATGTAAATAAAAACTAATATGAGCATAGCAGTTTACTAACCTTTTTAGACGCTTGAACGTTGAGAAGCTTTTGGAGAAAGGTTGCAACGTTCGTCTCCCCTCGCAGCACGTCTCTCTTCCTTCCTCGGCAACTCGAGCAACCGCGAAAGTTTCTATCACTAAATCACTCGAGAGAAAAGGAATTAGTGTGTGGGCACTTTTAAACACTACGACTTAAGAACGAGTCTTGAAGTCGCAGAGCTAAACACTAGGTCAAATGTGGACCTAGGTGCCAAAACAATAAAACGAAATTGACTAGAGAGAGAGAGAGAGGAGCGGCCAAGCTAAAGATAGAAGCTCTCAAATCTCTAAAACTTGGATGATTGAAATGTGAAGAATGAGTCTCCTATTTATAGGAGAGGTCTCACCTTCAATAAGGTAGTTTCCTCTTCTATAGAATATCACACATTCATGAGCAAATATTTCCCATTTCCCTCTTATTCCACACGGCCAAGGCAGCCTTCTAGAAGGCTTGGATTTGTTTCCTTTTTTGTTCCTTGCCTTGCCTTTTGTCTACTTGGCCGAATTTCCTTATGCTTGAATGGGAAATTTGTTTCCTCTTTTTCTTTTGGCAAGTATCTTGATACATTTATGCACAAAATATTCTCTCTTTCTCTTGGGTATGTTGGGCGCCTATTACACTCTAGAAAGGCCTTCTAGAAGCTTTTCCATTTGTTCATGACAACATGGAAAAGGCCCATTAAGAATTTTCAATAAAATTCTTATGAAATGAAATTAATCCACAAGGCCCAATAAATCTAATTTTGGCCGAGTGTTACTTGTCATCAAATGACCATGTCAAAAAAATTTATTGACATTTATTTCATCCTATGTCTCAAAAGACAAAAATACCCTTTTGACAATTTTCGTTCTTGTTTTGACATAGCTTCCAGTTTAACTATTCCTACTCGATGTGATTCGTGACAGTGACCTCATGGATCCAAATGAACAAAGCTTGAGCTAAATACTTGGACTCAAAAGTTCACAAACCTTTTCCAAGTTTAGCTTAATGTCAACTGACTCCACTAAAGAGTTGACACTGAAAATCTCTCGGTTCAAATGAATTTATTTTCTACTCAAGAATTCAACCAAATTATGATGAGCGGATCCACTGAATATTATCTATGTTTACCCTTCATGAATATCATCAGCTAGTCGGGATTTACAATATTACCATTTTACCCTTCTAGCTGTTATCTCCTCAACTCATTTGTCGCTTGTGAATAAGTTAGAAACAGTGTATTGACGAGGAGCTAACAAGTCACATTGTTTCATCCAAAAGAGTCATGACCCAATTTGGACACTGGCCAGTTCATTTATTCACACTCTAATGAAGAAAGCATGAGGTGATATACATTGCATTTCAGCAATGTTGTACATGAATTCCATATCTATGAGAACTTCAAAAAGTTACTCATGACATTCTCACAACTTAGTACTTCACCAATAGGCCCTGTTCGGAATCACATAGTGAGTCCGAACTCTGACTTTCTCAAATGAGAATACGTATGTTGTGAAATGGCATGTCTCATTTCAGGATTAAGGTAAGCACGATGCAATTCATACGTAGTGACTTCGAGACATAAGACGTTAAATGGTTTGTTCTTATTTCGTCTCTAGAAGTGCACTGGTCAATTCAGTACCTTCGGAATATACTGTTGTCGCACGAAAAGGAACAACTATTTAAAACCTCGGGCGGTTCGATCCAAGACCGGACCAAGTGATTGCATCCGGGCCAAGAGTGTGAACTCGATAGTCTCGAGCTAGGGTTTTCTCCGATCAACCCGCCTCTCGTGAGAGGTAGGGGGTGAGGAGGAGGAGTGACCGTGCCTTGGTTGTCGGCTGCCTACGTACCCGTGCGTGGGATCAGGTCAGAACGTAGTTCAAGCGTGAAAGATACAGTATGAGGCGTAGAACCTCGGCGGAGAAGCGTGCTCGACGAAGGAAACGGGGCACGAGGAGTCCTCAGCAGCGTCTCAGAACCTCGGAGATCGCGTACGCGTCTAGCGTGTTAGACGCGCGAAGGGAACTCTAGTCGAGAACCCTAGGGGCGTGCTTGAGCTCCGAAGAACGTTCGGTCAGATGGAGCGACGTCCGGGAAGTCCCCGTGAGTGCTTCGGAACCTCTGAGAACGGGGGAGAGAGAAGAGAAACTGCTTCAGGCCAAATATGGCATCCAGAGAGGCAGAGAAGAGTAAGAAATCGAGCGTGTCGATAGGAGATGAAGGGATGATTTTCCCCTCAATGGGAGGGGGTTTATATAGGTGTTTGAGGACCCTAAGGGGGTCATTCGGTGTCCATGTGGGACTAGGAACGCGTCTCTTTTCAATAAGAGGCGCACAACCCGCGGCGCACACCGCGCGGCGCGCGACCCGCTGCGCGCGGCGCGCGGTGCCAAAACCCGCGGCGCACAACCTGCGGTGCACGACTTGCGCGGCGCGCGGTGCCAAAACCCGCGGCGCACAACCGTCGGCCATTTGAGCGACGTACCTTTCCGGTGTTTCGGATTTTCCGAAAACGACCGACAACATTAGCCCCCCAAGTTCGTCGCTCGGGAGGTTCCCGGCGATGAACTTTTCGTCCTTTCAGTTGGGTGTTTGAGGAAAATATTTCCCATGTCCCGTCACCCGAGGAAAAATCTTTTCCCTCTTTCTCTTCTTTTTTTTTGTGACGAGGCGGCGCGGCGCGCGTGCTTGACGCGCCGCACGCCCTGTGCGCGGGGCTGATTCGCCCTGCGCGGCGGAACTCCGACTTTTTGGAGTTTTCCTCCGTTTTTTCTCTTTGTGGGAGTAGGATTTCGACTCCTACCCCCCAGGAGTCTATAAATAGAACCCCCCATCTCCTTATTTTCCCACTTTATTTTTTTCTCTCTTTCTCTACACTTTCTTTTCTTTTCTACGCTTGCAATTATGGATATTCATTCCCTTTTCTCAACTGAGGATCCCGAGATTGATTTCTCTCTCTTGTTTCAGGATTCTGAACATGTAGAGGATGACCTCTTCGCGGGATTGGGGGAAGTTCCTTTGCACGTGGAAGAGAATCCAAGTGGAGTGGAGCAGTGGCTTGAAGAAGGTGAGCCGGGCGTGACTGTGCCTGTTGCTCAGCCTAGAGAAGAGTGCGTGCCAGCTAGGCGCGACACAAGTGGGGAGTCTGATCAACCCGTGTTTGGGGGACCTTCCCCTCGCCTCGTGATCAACTTAGTTGGCGAGGGGGTTCATGACAAAGCCTGCCTCGACGTGCCGCAGTCCGACTTGGACCCTCATGGCGCGCCGGGAGACATTGCGGGCGTGGATGCAGCGACTCCGCTAGAGTCGGTCCTCGACGAGATTGACTGCGTGGACGACTTTGGTCCCGAGTCGGAAGATCCCGGAGGTGATTCGGAGACATGTCCGGGGGCCGAAGGCCCCGTCTCGGAGTGTCCCGAGGCACCGCTGGCGGCTGCCGTGGCCGTGTCGGAGGGCCGGGGTCCTTCCGCAGAGCCAGGGGGTTCTCAGCCCGAGGCTCCTGACACGGAGGCGATAGTATCGGCGAGGTCGCTTGCTAGGACAGAGTGGTATCCCGAGGAGGGCTTTGCTGCTCCCGAGGGCTTCGATTGTTCGGGGGTCGATGCTTCGAGCTCGATCGCCTACCGATACCGAACATTCATCGGTCTCAGGGCGACCGTCCTTTCCGTCCTCGCCGTGGGTTTGCCGCAGTTTCGGTTGCAAGTCTCAACTGTGGGTTACGGTTGCCGTTTCCGCCCATCGTTCAGCAGCTCCTTGCCCGTCTGGGGGTGCATGCGTGTCAGATGGGTCTGACATTTTACCGCGTCGTGGCGATGTGTCACATGGAGTGGCACTGCCAGACCGGACGGGAAATGACCGTGAGCGACTTTCGCAATCTTGTCGCGGTCTTTCCTGTGCCCGGGCAGCCTGGTTTATTCATGGCCCGTGATCGCCGGAATACCAAGATGATCACGGACTCGGAGAAGTACAAGCGGCGACCGTGGGTGTGGGTTTTGGCGGAGGCTTTTGGCGATGCGCCGCTCCAGTTCGGTCCCTTGACCGAGTTTTCCGCCGATGCGGGGGCCGATGACCTCGACTTTGTGAAGGAGATCCGGGGAATGTCGGAGGCTCGGAAAGCCGTCGAACGATTTCGTTCCCCTGAGCTGATGGCTTCCACCGGGTGGTTCCCGCCATTTTCACCTGGCCGGGGCGACAGTCAGCGGACCGAGAGTGCTCCCAGTGTCGCATCATCTCTCTCGAGCGGCGGTCTTCAAGGTATGTCGACGTTTCGCGCTTTTGTTTTTGTTCTTAGCTTTAGGGTTTTGACTTTGTCGTTTTTGTAGTCTCTTCGGCTAGGGCGAGGGCTCGAGCGCGTCAAGCGAAGGCTTCTCGGGACCAGAAGTCGTTGGCGGCGGTCCGTTGTCGGATTGCTGCACGGAACGGTCGGGAGAAACCCGATATCGATCATCGGACGGAGAGCGGTCCTCGCGCTTCTTTGAAGCGACCCTCATCCTCGGCTTTACCAGACACGTCTTCGGACTCCAAGCGCGTAAACTCGATGGTCGACGTGGAGGCTGCGGAGGTTAGGGGGAATGTTCCCTGGGCCTTGCTCAATCTTCGATGCAGATGTGGAAGAGCGTTGTGGCCAGCAGCGACGTGGAGTTCTTTCGTCACGGCGTTTCCGATGCACAGAGAGTAAGTTTCCCTTGCCTCGTTTGTGATGAACCTATCTTTCGCTAAACTATCTTTTTGCCTTCTCAGGTGCTTGCTCGAGCGACCCGGGGCGAGAAGATCCTTCACAACCTCATCACGCGGATGAGTCGTGCCCAGGAGGAGCTTGCTCAAGCGAAGTCTCAGCTGGCCCACGCCGAGCGAGGTTTTCACTCAAAGGCGGAGTTTGCGAGTCTCCGCGAGCAGCTTCAGGAGGCTCGCGTGGAATTGGGAGTTACCCGCGGCAAGTGCGACCATGCTCAGGCGGCGGTGGCGAAGATGGCTGAGGAGCTAACGACGGAACGTCAAGCCCTCGAAGTGGCGACTCGATCGACGGAGGTCTTCCGGAGCGAAGCGCGGGACCTTCGACGTCAGTTGGAATCGCGCACAGAAGAAGTTGGCATTCTCCAGGGCCAGCTTACATCGAGCGAGGCTGCCCGTGTTCGTGCGGAGTGTGAGCGCGACTCCTTGGCGGAGGAGGTGGCTCGGGTCACCGAGGAGAAAGCCGCGGCGGAAGAGCTTGCGTCCGACCTTCAAGACGACTTTGATGTCGGAGTCGAGGAGGCAAGACATGCAGCGGCGATGGAGTGTCGGGACGCCACAGCTACCGAGAATGTTTCTCGGGGGGTCACCTTCCACTTCTTCGACTCGTTGTTCCCATCACTCGACGGGGCCGATCCTGTAGGCGACGATCCCGCCGAGTTACCTTTTCCTTTCTTTATTTTTCTCGCGCAAGTGTTTAGCGCATGCTTTTTAGGTCTTTCCATTCAGCGCACCTGTTTTAGCGCTTGCTTACTAGGATTTTTCCCTTTAGCGCACTTGTCTTAGCGCATGCTTTCTAGGATTTGAGGCAGTTGCCCCTTTCTTTTATGAGAAGTTATTTATTTATTTTTATGAATGTTTTCGCACATTCATCTTTTATGGCATGTTTAGATGGTCAATTGTTTGTGTCAATGGTTTTGCCCATCCTTTTACCTCAGCATGATACCTTTTCAAACACGCCAGTCACTTGGATGGTTTGCGTTCTTAAGTATTTTCAACTGCGAGTCAGCCATGCTACGTAGGCGCCTTACGTGTGCCGGATTGTGCCACGTGGACGTCTCAGGTCGCGCCAGGTAGGCGTTTTAAGCGCGCCATGTTGGCGTCTTGAGTGCGCCATGTAGGCGTCTTGGGTTGCGCCATGTAGGCGTCTTACGTGCGCCATGTAGGCGTCTTAAGTGCGCCATGTAGGCATCTTAGGTTGCGCCATGTAGGCGTCTTACGTGCGCCATGTAGGCGTCTTAAGTGCGCCATGTAGGCGTCTTAGGTTGCGCCATATAGGCATCTTACGTGCGCCATGTAGGCGTCTTAAGTGCGCCATGTAGGCGTCTTAGGTTGCACCATGTAGGCGTCTTATAGGTTGCGCCTTTACGCATCTTACGTGCGCCATGTAGGCGTCTTAAGTGCGCCATGTAGGCGTCTTAGGTTGCGCCATGTAGGCGTCTTACGTGCGCCATGTAGGCGTCTTAAGTGCGCCATGTAGGCGTCTTAGGTTGCGCCATTTAGGCGTCTTACGTGCGCCATGTAGGCGTCTTAGGTTGCGCTATGTAGGCGTCTTACGTGCGCCATGTAGGCGTCTTAAGTGCGCCATGTAGGCGTCTTAGGTTGCTCCATTTAGGCGTCTTACGTGCGCCATGTAGGCGTCTTAAGTGCGCCATGTAGGCGTCTTAGGTTGCGCCATGTAGGCGTCTTATAGGTTGTGCCTTTACGCGTCTTACGTGTGCCATGTAGGCGTCTTAAGTGCGCCATGTAGGCGTCTTAGGTTGCGCCATGTAGGCGTCTTAAGTGCACCATGTAGGCGTCTTAGGTTGCGCCATGTAGGCGTCTTGTAGGTTGCGCCTTTACGCGTCTTACGTGCGCCATGTAGGCGTCTTAAGATTTTTTGGTGGAGCGTGTTCTTTTGAGAGTTTCCTTACCATAGCTAGCCCCCCCAAGTTTCCTTACCATGGCGTACTCGTATTGCCTTGGCGCTCTAGGGAGCTTACCAATGATGTCCACACCCCACTTAGCAAAGGGACGTGGGACAACGATGCTGCTTAATGGGGTCGGGGGCTGTCGCGGAATTTCCGCGAAGCGCTGGCATTTATCGCAACGCCTTGCCCATTCGCAAGCATCTCGCTTCATGGTAGGCCAGAAATAGCCTTGCTTAAGCGCTTTGAGCGCAAGGGAAGTTCCAGCGGCGTGGTTCCCGCAGATGCCCTCATGAATTTCGCGGAGGACCTTGGTCGACTCAACGCTATCGAGGCACCAGAGCAGCGGCGTCGAGTAACCGCGCTTATAGAGTATGCCGTCACGGAGCGTGTATTTGGATGCTAAGGCCCTCAGTTTATCGGCTTCCTTGCGGTCTTCGGGGAGTTTCCCTCTTCGCAAAAACTCGACAATTGAGTCCATCCAAGTGGGCTGAGATGCCACCTCTACGGTCCCGACTTCATCTCGGGAGACGGATGGCCGTGGGAGAAATTCAATGGGTACGGTCCCCAATCCGTATTCGTCGATGCCAGATCCGAGGCGAGCAAGCGCGTTAGCCTCCGAATTTTGTTCTCTTGGGATTTGGTGAATCTCGAACCAAGAGAAGGCATCGAGTTTGGAGTTTGTCTTAGCCAGGTACACGACCATGTTAGGTTCCTTGGCGGTGTAATCTCCTTTAACTTGGTTTACGATCAACTGCGAGTCGCAGTGTATTCGCAGGTTATTGGAGCCGAGTTTCTGTGCGAGCTCTATCCCTACAATGAGCGCTTCGTATTCAGCTTCATTGTTGGAGGCTTGGAAGCCGTAGTGAAGGGCGTATCGCAGCTTTTCCCCGTCGGGGTTAATCAAAATTATTCCGGCGCCAGCGCCCCGAGCATTAGATGCCCCATCTACGTATAGCTCCCAGATGGGACCCGTTGGGTCTACCTTCCTTTTCCGAGTTAACGCATCATCGTTCAAGTCAGCTTCCACTCTTCCCATATCGGGAGTATAAGAGAATTCTGCCACGAAGTCGGCTAAGGCCTGCCCCTTTAAAGCCGTTCTTGGGTGAAACTCAATCCCTTACTCGCTCAATTCTTGGGACCAGATCACCATGTGAGTCGATGTTCCCTTTTGAAGAGCTTTACCGATTGGATGCTCAGTTCGCACCGCGATTGGGTGAGCTTGGAAGTACGGTCGTAGCTTCTTTGCTGCCATTACGAGAGCCAGAGAAAGTTTCTCAATCTCGGTGTAGCGCGTTTCTGCGTCGAGTAAGGCTTTGCTCATGAAGTAGATCGGCCATTGGACCTTGTTTTCTTCGCGGACAAGGACAGCACTTACAGCTCTTTCAGAGACGGCGAGATACACGTATAGCGTCTCGCCCTCTCTCGGTTTAGAGAGGAATGGTGGGGACCCAAAGTAAGCCTTCATTTCTTGGAAGGCACTTTCGCATTCGTCCGTCCACTCAAAGTCGTCCGTCTTCTTCAGAGCTTTGAAGAACGGTTGACACTTGTCGGTGGCTTTAGACACGAAGCGTGTCAGAGCGGCAATCCGAACGGTCAGGCTTTGTACCTCTTTGACTCGTCTTGGCGACTTCATTTCAAGGAGTGCCTTGATTTTTTCCGGGTTCGCCTCTATGCCTCGTCGGCTGACGATGTAACCGAGGAACTTCCCGGATTCAACCCCGAATTCGCATTTGTTGGGGTTGAGCTTCATTTTATATCGGCGGAGGATTGTGAACATCTCCCTTAGGTCGCGTACGTGATTGGTTGCCAGCAGGCTTTTAACGAGCATGTCGTCCACGTATACTTCCATTGTCTTGCCGATTTGATCGGCGAAGATCCGATTTACCAAGCGCTGGTACGTTGCTCCCGCGTTCTTAAGGCCGAAGGGCATGACCTTGTAACAATAGAGACCTCGATCGGTGACAAAGGTCGTCTTAATTTGATCGGGCTCGTGCATTCGAATTTGGTTGTAGCCTGAATAGGCGTCCATGAAGCTTAGAAGTTCATGGCCGGCCGTGGCATCCACCAGTTGTTCGATGCACGGGAGTGGAAAGCAGTCCTTAGGGCAGTCTTTGTTAAGATCTTTGTAGTCTATACAAATTCGCCACTTCCCGTTAGGCTTTTTCATCATTACCACGGTGGCGACCCACTTGGGATATTTAGCTTCTCGAATGGAGTTTGCGGTGAGGAGTTTCTCGACCTCTTCATTTATGGCCAGGTACCGTTCCAGGTTGAACGTTCGTCTAGCCTGCACTTTTTCGGTGACATTTGGGTCGTCGTTCAGTCGATGCACTATTACCTCGGGATCTATTCAGGGCATGTCTGCATGAGTCCATGCAAAAACATCCTTGAACTCCCTGAGGAAGGCAGTAAGCTGAGTTTTGATGGCGAGTGGAAGTCGGGTGCCGACCTTTACAACCTGATCAGGCTTAGACTCGTCCAGGACGATTGGCACAAGATCATCGGAGGTTTCCACCTTGAGTCTTTCGATTTCATCCCGGGGGTCAAGTTCTCCGAACTTCCTTGCATCCCTTGGGTTGCATGGGTAATCGTCTTCCAGTTGGAAGATTGTGTTGACCACTTTTCCCACGGATTT
The DNA here is from genome assembly GCF_054948205.1 of Urtica dioica subsp. dioica. NCBI lineage: Eukaryota > Viridiplantae > Streptophyta > Magnoliopsida > Rosales > Urticaceae > Urtica > Urtica dioica. The sequence goes on from NC_142763.1 coordinate 41,492,661, forward strand.
GCCATCAACTCCTTGCACGTAGCATATTCTGGCTTGGGATTGGTCTCCAGCCATAATGCCAATTCCCTCTCCGGTGGGGAACTTCACCAGTAGGTGATACGTGGAAGTGATTCCCTTAGCCGATTCAATGTGGGTCGCCCGATGATTAAGTTGTAGGGCGACTCTTGATCGACCACTAGGAACGGGACCATGTGAACGGCCTCAATTCCTCCGGGGGTCCCAAAGGTGACCGGCAGGTCGATGATGCCCTCGGTCATAACCTTTTCCCCAGTGAACCCAAATAATGGCGTTTGCGTCGAAGTCGGGCGCAGCCCCCCGAGCTTCATGCGCTCTAGGGTGGACTTGAAAATTATGTCGGCAGAGCTGCCGTTATCGATGAGAACCCTTTTCACCAAGTTATTGGCCACTTGGGCTTTGAGCACGATTGCGTCATTGTGTGGATGCACAACTCGCTTGGCCTCTTCATTGGTGAAGTACATCGTCTTGTGGGGCACGGACGGAGGTTCTTCATATGTGAAGTTGACGTGCATGGCACCGTCTTCCTGAGCCACGGCCCTAAGGAATTTCTTCCGTTGTCGGGCTGAATCTCCATCCTGTGGACCTCCCAAAATGGTGGTTACCACGTGGAGTTGTGGATTGGCAGTAGCCGCGGTTCGGTCGGCAAAAGCGGCTGTTCCTCCTCCTTGACCAGACTCTTGTCTGTTCGCGGTGGGGCCGGCAGCGCTAATCATGCGTAACACGAACTCCTTCAGCTCACCCCGTTGGATCAAAGCCTCGATTTTCCTTTTAAGGTTGTAGCATTCAGAGGTCAAATGACCGTATTCCCGATGGAACTCACAATATCTGGATCGATCGCGAGTTGCGGGATCCTTTTTCATTGGAGCTGGGGGCGTGAACTTGTGACGTGCCAGAGACAAGATCCTTTCCGACGCTGTGTTAAGCGGTGTGAACGACGAGTACCCTTTGAAGTTTTCTGCAAGTCGCGGTTTCTGAGGTACAGGGGGTTGGTTGCTAGAAACCTGGTTCCCCTTGTTTCGCCTTTTACGAGGTTCGTTCTGCTCGCGGCTAGGTTCTTCTCGACGGCGAGAGCTTTGATTAGTGCTCTTGCGGCTGTCGAGGTAATCTTCGACTCCCATGAAGGTCTTAGCTCGAGTCATTAACTCGGCCATGGTAGAAGGGACACGGCCGACGACAGACTTGAGGAAGTCACTTGTGCGCAAGCCTTCTATGATAGCGGCAATTGCGTCACCGTCGTCAAAGCGGTCGAACTTGTTTGACTCTTCAGTGAATCGGACGAGGTATCGTCTAAGAGACTCGCCACTCTCTTGCCTGATTGACCACAGGTACATCTTGGTCTTCTTTTGGACCATAGATGTAGCGAACCGTGCTAGGAACATGTCCTTCAGGTCTTTGAACGAGTGGATGCTTCCTGGCTTTAAGTTCTTGAACCACTCAAAGCCGGGTCCGGCGAGGGTCAAACTAAAAGCTTGGCACATGGCGCCAGGAGAAACACCCTGCAGGTTCCAGGATCTGCTTTCCCATCATAGGGAGCGAGGTTCGGGAGCTTGAAATTCCACCTATTCCGTATTCTCGGAGATCTCGTACCTCATTTCGAAGGTTGTGGATCATAGTGACCACATCGAGACCGATCGTTGGAGTAACCCCTTGATCGGGAGGAGTCACCTGCAGCCTCTCGTTAGACCCCTGTCCTGCGCGGCGGTTCCCGTTAGTTGGGGCTGCCAGCGGGATATTGGGTCTAGAGCTTAGTCGCTCTCTCAGATCATTGCCATGCCCAATGCGTTGAGCAGTGAGGCGGTCCCTAAGGTCAGGGCTGGTCGTACGGAGGCGCAGGCTTTGTTTGCGACGGTGCGTTCTCCGCGCGCCCTGACTTTCCGCAACATTCTCCCTCGGACCTAGTCGGTCGAGAGCTGAACGTCGGGAATTCCCCTCTTGAGAAGCTGCCGGCGCATCGCCTGTTCGGGGTAAGGGATTCGACGGACCGGCTTCAAACACGGCGGGGAGTCCCCCGTCCTTCGTGAGAGAAGTCTCGATATCCTCCGACTCACCAGTACCCTCGTAATCAGGGTCGCGGTCGCGGCTTTCCTCGTTGAGGTTCTCGGGATCCCCGTTGGGGATTATCGTGTCACGCATAGGTTGCTTTGCAGCCAGTCAGCTGTGGTACCTTGCGTTCCTCGCCTTTAGTCGGCGGATACTCTCCTCTAACTCCATGATGCAGTCGTCCCTGCTATCAGGAGATGGAGATGGTGAGCGGGTCAAGCTCTCTTCGTGGAGCGACTCTTCGTCACCATGCGCTCGAGAGCGCAAGAAGTATTTCTTGGTCCCAGTGACGTTTTCGGGGTTGTTCACGCCCTCAGAACGTACGGGTGGTTGGCTGCTCATCGTTTCTCAAGTTCGAGAAGGTTGAGTTCGCAGAAGAAAAGAAGAAGATGAACAGAAGGGATTTCGGGCTGAATAGGTCGGAAAGTCCCCTCCTTCTAGCGCCAAAATGTTGTCGCACGAAAACGAACAACTATTTAAAACCTCGGGCGGTTCGATCCATGGCCGGACCAAGTGATCGCACCCGGGCCAAGAGTGTGAACTCGATAGTCTCGAGCTAGGGTTTTCTCCGATCAACCCGCCTCTCGGGATAGGTAGGGGGTGAGGAGGAGGAGTGACCGTGCCTTGGTTGTCGGCTGCCTACGTACCCGTGCGTGGGATCAGGTCAGAACGTAGTTCAAGCGTGAAAGACGCAGTATGAGGCGTAGAACCTCGGCGGAGAAGCGTGCTCGACGAAGGAGACGGGGGCGCGCGAGGAGTCCTCGGCAGCATCTCAGAACCTCGAAGATCGCGTACGCGTCTAGCGTGTTAGACGCGCGAGGGGAAGTCTAGTCGAGAACCCTAGGGGCGTGCTTGAGCACCGGAGAACGTTCGGTCAGAGGGAGCGACGTCCGGGAAGTCCCCGTGAGTGCTTCGGAACCTCTGAGAACGGGGGAGAGAGAAGAGAAACTGCTTCAGGCCAAATATGGCATCCAGAGAGGCAGAGAAGAATAAGAAATCGAGCGTGTCGATAGGAGATGAAGGGATGATTTTCCCCTCAATGGGAGGGGGTTTATATAGGTGTTTGAGGACCCTAAGGGGGTCATTCGGCGTCCATGTGGGACTAGGAACGCGTCTCTTTTCAAGAAGAGGCGCACAACCCGCGGCGCAAACCGCGCGGTGCGCGACCCGCTGCGCGCGGCGCGCGGTGCCAAAACCCGCGGCGCACAACCTGCGGTACACGACCTGCGCGGCGCGCGGTGCAGAACCCGCGGCGCGCGCTGGGCTTCGTTTTTGTGGGCTTTTTGCGACCGTCTCGCTTCCGGGCCCATTGAACTATTGTGGGCATGGTATTTTGGGTTATGACACAAATGTTTGTTTGACGGATAGGACTCGAGTTGGTGCTCGACTCGAGGAGACCGACTCGAGGCTCAACTCAAGGAGCGATGCTCGACTCGAGGAGACCGACTCGAAGCTCAACTTCAAGTAGCGAAGCTCGACCCGAGGAAAGCGACTCAAGGCTCAACTCGAAGAGCGAGGCTCGATTCGAGGAACCGACTCAAGTCTCAACTCGAGGGGCTAAGCTTGACTCAAGAAGTCAAGAGTTTGGGTGAGGGCTTGAAGGCTTGCCGCTCCTCAGGACCTCCGACCTGACCATCGGCCCTTTGAGCGACGTACCTTTCCGGTGTTTCGGATTTTCTGAAAACGACCGACAACATATACCTAGAAGAACTATAGAGTCTACATCTCTCAATGCCTCATAACCAGACATCATAGATTCTCCTAACAATCATACTGAGGTCAATAGTCCTTTGACCCTTAGATTGCGAATATATCGTTTTAAGCAAACTACGAAGAGTTTGTTCATGCAAATCTACATTTGTCTTTTCGTAAGTTGTTTAGTTTGTTTATGGACTAAAGACTAAGGTTTTATCATAAAGCTTCAGACAAGGAAGATTGAATGAACGTTTCAACTTTTATTAATAAATAAGCAGTTACAAGCAAGAGTCTTCGTAAGACTATATGACATCAAATGTACATAAATACACACTACAACTCTTCTTCAGGGCACCATTGACAACATGTTCATGGGCCCAATAAGAATCCATGGGCCAATATGATTGGGCTCATCTCAATTTGTTTATAGGATCAAATAGGAAATGATCAAAACCGAAACAAACCATGCTCGCTAGTGCTAGTGTATGCTTGTTTATTTAATTGTTTTGCCATATATGCTTGCTATGGTTGGATATTGTATCGTGGGTTGCTTGCTTATGGGTTTTCATTCATTTTAAAATATCTAATCGGAATAGGATAGTTTTAATGAATTAATTGAACGGATCGGAGAGCTTTGTCACCACGCCGATAAGAGGCTAATCGGGGAGGTTATTGAAAGACGATGTCTTCCCTCCCTACTGGAAGGTTATCCGAGAAGAATGCTATTAGGTTAATCAAGACTAGTTGTCACGAAAACCTAATCACTAAACTATATCAAAACTTAATTGTTTTTAAGGGTAGTTTACAAACACTCTTGAGTTTTTAATATGATTTAGTAAACTCTAGTGGATCACCTAGATTAATGTTAATGATAGGAAAATTAAAATACTAAGAGTATATTGAGTCTTAGGCCTCCAACATTGGCACAACACCGTGAGGACGATGGATCCATGCTTGATCGGCGGTCTTTTTTTTAAGACATGGTGATCTGCTCCTAAAGACAGGCTTTTCTCGATTCCAATACCAAGGTTGTGTCTCTGGCGAAGTCAGTGCGTTTGGGCTAGGCTTCTTTCATCGAAATGTTGGGTCGACTCAAGCATGTACCAACCTTTGGTTGCTTATGTGGCCAACGATTCCTATAAAACTGGGTAGTTAGTGAGCATAGTTATGAATGTACATGAACCATGATTGCTCACTAATCTGAGATGGTACTCATTTTCACTAGGTGCACTTCGTTACACCACCATAGTGGGACGGACTATGGCTATTGGTGGATTACCCTGGAATATAAAAACTGGGTTCTTTTGTCTTGGTGTTTTATCCTGTGCTTGTTTGCATTTTGTTTTTATTTCCTAAACTTGTTAGATAGATGTTTCTTTTCATACTGCTAATAGAACTTCTTTTATATATTCAGTAATCATGTCAAAACCTATTGTGGCCTTGTTATCCAAAGACGTACTTACTAGTGAAAACTTCCCTAAGTGGAAGTCGAACCTGAACATTGTGCTATGAGTGAAAGCATTCGCTTTATCCTCACTGAAGACGGACCTCCGCTTCCTGGTCCTAATGCCTCTAGAAACCTAAAAGAGGATTATGAAAAGTGGGTCACGGCCAATAACAAAGCTGTGGCCTACATGCTCGCAAGTATATCTGATGCATTGCGAACGAAGATGGAAGGGAAAGAGACGGTTGTGGAGATCCTTGATGCACTACAACAAATGTTTGGGATGCAGAGCGAACAAGCCCGTATTGAACTCACCCGTAAGTGCACTAGCACTAGGATGATTCTGGGAACTCCGGTAAGAGACCACGTCATGAAAATGACTAACTACTTTACCTAAGCTGAGCTCCATGGGGCACAGATGGATGAGATCACTCAGGTGGAAATCATACTGAAATCCCTTTCGAGTGACTTCATACAGTTCACGTCCAACTATATTATGAATAAGTTGATGTTGGAATTGATCTAGGGTTAAGAAAAAGTTTAACGCTTCGAGCAAGCGGTGGAATTTAAAATTTTTCTTTAAAACGAGTAAAACGATTTTACTAACCTAGACAAAGAGCAAGTACACGTAAATAAAAAATATTATGAGCATTAAAAATTTGCTAACCTTTTTAGAACCTTGAACGTTGATAAGCCTTCGGAAGGTTGAAAATGTTCGTCTCCTCTCGCAGCACGTCTCTCTTCTTTCATCGCCAACTGAGCAACCACGAAAGTTTCTATCACTATAATCACTCGAGAGAAAAGGAATTAGTGAGTGGGCACTTTTAAACACGACGACTCGAGAACAAGTATCAAAGTCGAAAAGCTAAAACGCTAGGTCAAATGTGGACCTAGGTGCCGAAACAAAAACGAAAGAAAACTAGAGAGAGAGAGAGAGAGAGAGAGGGAGAGAGAGAGAGAGAGGAGAAGTCGGCCACCACAAGGTCTAGAGAGAGAAGCTCTCAATCTCTAACTTATGTGGAACGAATAAAATGATAGGAATGAGGGTCCTATTTATAGGAGAGGTTTTACCTTCAATAAGGTAGTTTCCTCTTCTATAGAATATCACATATTCATGAGCAAATATTTCCCTATTTCTATCCAAGTCACACGGCCAATAAGGGCCTTCATGATTCCTTGGATTTCTTTCCACTTTTATTCCTTGCTCTCTCCTTGCTTGTGTTGGCCGAAATCCCATTGCCTTGTATAGGAAATTTGTTTCCTCTTTTTCTTTTGGCAAGTATCTTCATACATCAATGCACAAAATAAACTCTCTCTTTTTCTCTATGTTGGACGAAATTAAAGCTCTAGAACATGCTTCTAGAAGTTTCTTCATTTGTTCATGAAATGAAATTAATCCTCAAGGCAAAATTTACTTGAACTTGGCCGTGTGATATAGCTTCATTTGTCATCATATGACAATGTCAAAAAATTTATTGACATTCATTTCACCCTTTTTCCAAAAAGACAAAATACCCTTTAGACAATATTCATAAAACTTGTCTCGTTTTTGTTTTGACTTGGCTTCTAGTTAAACTATTCCTACTCCATATGATTTGTGATAGTGACCTCATGGATCCAAATGAAGAAAGCTTGAGCTAAATACTTGGACTCAAAAGTTCACAAACCTTTTCCAAGTTTAGTTTAATGTCAACTGACTCCACTAAAGAGTTGACACTGAAAATCTCTCGGTTCAAATGAATTTATTTTCTACTCAAGAATTCAACCTAATTGTAATGAGTGGATCCACTGAATATTATCTATGTTTACCCTTCATGAATATCATCAGCTAGTCGGGATTTACAAAATTACCATTTCACCCTTCCCGCTGTTATTTCCTCAACTCCTTTGTCGTTTGTGAATAAGTTGGAAACAATGTATTGACGAGGAGCTAACAAAGTCACGTTGTTTCATCCAAAAGAGTCAAGACTCAATATGGACACTGGCCAGTTCATTTATTCACATTCCAAGGAACAAAGCATAAGGTGATATACATTGCATTTCAGCAATCTTGTACATGAATTCCATATCTATGAGAACTTCACAATGTTACTCATGACATCTTCACAACTTAGTACTTCACCAACTATGGACTGTCTCGGCTGTTGAATGAGCTATAGACTTTCGAGTGTATAACTCGACCTGGAAGGAATAAAGGGTCGGCAAACTATGCTGACAAGAGTTCATCGCCCAAAGCCAAGAAGAAATCCTCTTCTGTTGCTGAGTCATGTAAGGCACGCCCTAGCTCTTCTAAGGGGAAGGTTCCTGCTAAGAGAGGAGGGAAGAAGTTCAAAAGGAATTGAAAGGGGAAAGAAAAGAAGCAAGATAGCGTTGGTAAATACCACCACTGCAACACTGAAGGTCATTGGAAAAGGCATTGTCCTTTATACTTGGTCGAGCTTGAAAACAACAAGAAGAATGCTGGTATGTAACCTTAAAATTCATGATTAAGATATCCTAAATTTTTTTTGAGGATAATTAATCATGAGTATACTTCTTTTCATGTTGCAGAGTAGATCTGATGGAGCACGAAAGTGTCGATGAGCTTGCTGAACAATGTCGGATTCAAGCCCGAATTTTAGAGAAGCTCATGCTCCGTTTGAAGATTTAATATTTTCCTTATTTAATTATTTTCATTGTTGGATTTATATTTATTTTTGAACATGAGGATGTGTCATAATAATTATCCACTTTTATGGATTGTAACCTTTTATCTGAGATTTCGTATACGATGAATCTTTTCTTTCTTTATGTTTAATTACATTATTTATAAGCACATGGGTGCTTCATTAAATATTTCTCTCCTTATTTATTGAGTGCCTTGCCTTGAATGCCTTTATGATATTATGATATGCATGAATGTCTAGTCTTTAATGATATAGAATGTGAGGTAAGTTACTGTTCATGTACTATAAATATGAAGGATATGAGTGTCCGTTCATAAACACAATGATTTCATAATTTTCTATGTTGTAAATCTCTATTAGAAATTTAGTTAGCTTTAAGGTTATCTTTATTTCTAGTTATTGAATATGTTTTTTGAATGTTAAGAACTATTTAGAGCAATAGATGCGTCTAAATAAATATTACCTTATATCGACAATTATTTTTGCGAATAAAGGTAATATGGAGACACCAAATTTTTTTTTTAGTGTTGATGATATAGTCATGTGAGAGTGTCCTTAATGGAACCTCGTTACTATTGATTAATGAATGCAAGCTTCCTTTACTGTAACATAGCCATTTGAATTAAAAGAATGGGAGCATCCTTAGAAGGAACCTAGCTACTCTTATTCAATAATTGAGTGGGAGTATCCTTTTGATGGATTCTAACCACAAGCATCGTATTATCAAAAGTGGGAACATCTTATGTGGAACTTAGCCACTATGAGAAATCAAATTATTGAGTAGGGGTATCCTTGAATGGAACCTGGCCAGTGTTGATCAAAAGAGGAATCCTTAAATGGAATTCGGCTTCGAATGATCAATAACATAATAGCAACATCCTTAACAGGATTCGAGCCAATATTAACATTGACATCCTTAATTGGAGTAAACTTCTATCATTCAATAATTTGAGTGGGAAGGTAATTAATTACCTTACCACATGATTCGATAATTCGAATGGAAGGATAATTGATAATTACCTTGCCATTAAAAATCAATACACTGGTGTAAGCATCCTTGCGTGGATCCTTGTCATAATCATCAACTACATCTTTCTTTAAGACGAAAGTAATTGATCGTGAATCGTCACATAAGATGAAAACTTACTAAGCAATTGTCATATACCCAATTTAGTAGATCTGCCAGTTAAGTTATTAGTTTAATGGATAGAGATGGATCTATAAATAGATTAATGAATATGTTCAAGCTTTAAGAAGCTGCATGGTATAAAAGGGATTGAACCCTTGAGAAGAGACATTGGCAACCATTTTTTTACTCTTCTCTGTAATACCACGAACAAAATCATTGGGATCTTCCGAATGGAAGATGAACAATCCAAACCAATTGGATAAGGTTCTGAAAACTTATGACAAGGATCATAGTAGTTGATCCAATTGCTAAACAAATATGATAGTTCGTAAAACAACCTATATTTTGAAAATGATCGACAAATGTATCTCCAAAAACAATTATCATAAATAAAGTCATTACCCGTTGGTATTGCACTAAATAATGACTCGAGGAAATTGACTGAGCTGACAGTTTCTCTAACGAATAGTTTAGAAAAGACAAGCGCATTCCATTTTGTCTAAAACTTACCTATTTAATATAAGGTATGAGCTCGATTGTCGAGGCTAATGTTTTGTCATCAAAAGATCTAATCAATTAGATTGTTGACAAAAGTGAATTTTCGAGAAACGTTAAAGTGTAGAACACTAAAGTTTCTGGAAATAGTGAGACGCTTAGTTATTAAGTATTGTAAAATCCTTAAGTCCCGTGTATATGAGATATGAACGCGACTGATTAAGGAAAACTATAAATAACCAAGTAACGGAAAATGCCAATAAAAGTTCTTGACAAACATGATTCAATAATTCACACTATGGTTAGTGGTGAAAGAGTAATACATGCCTAGGTGCAACTTGTTTAGGCACCAAAATGGTCATACACCGAGAATAGGTAAACTCATGATCTTTAAAAGATATAAGGTCTGGTGTATGATACGTGAACTGTTAATATGTTCGAAAGTAACTTATTTACTGCGAGTAATTTTACTTGACCTTTGTTGGTAAGTCAAAAGATCACTTGCTAAATAGCGTTAACTAGAAGAAAACTAAATGAGACGTACGTCGAAAGACATAATTGATAGAGATATAAATTAAGGTGAGAATCCATAAGATGGGAGTCTCAACCCTGATCAGAAATCTGAGCCGTCTGTTGTACAATGACAAAGAATTAATGACGTGATGGAGTTGCCTTATCTTCTCTAGTCAAAGTGGGAGATTATTAGGAATGTTGCCCACTGAAGATAAATGATTATTGAATTCGATAAGAAGAACATTGTAGCATTTATGATTAGTGGGATGAATTCTGATATTAATATATAGAATCAATAACAACTATCCCCGTAGCCTCCGTATTAAACTGGATTACTAGCTGGGCATCTAAGTTCAGGCGGTATGCTAAAACATGGTCGATGATTGATACACGCCTGGGAAGCTGTTTCTAAAATCATATATGTGGAACACTAAGTGAAGGCTGATCACTTAGTGGGAGCATTATACACTCTTGGTAAGTGTACGACCAAGACAGACCTTGTCTGATATGTGACGTTTAAGCACCGTTAGAACACACTAGCCGAGGTCACTATGATGGTCACAATGAGACTTGATCTAAATCCTGAAGTGTTCATGGACTTCTAGGTCTTGTTAGTTAGTTCTTTGATTCATCATGTTAAAGGCCAATTGAGGTTGCATAAACAGATGTTTTGGGAACTCGAGACTTGATCGTAGAAGGGAAGTGTTCCACAGATACGGAATCCAGCCTTCCTGAAAGAAGGTAAATGTTTTCTCACCTAAGGGTTGTTTCCAAAACTGATAGATTGTCGGCACTCTCGAAGTAAGTAACGTTCGAAAGAATCTTTCGCTAGAGAAGCAACAATGCTTAGGGCTTATATGTATGAGAAAGGTATAACAGAATAATTGACTATCTCTCGATACGGGCTGAACCTGGAGGATCTTGATCACGTACTGACTATATCAGTGGACACTCGTCATGATGAGTAAATATAATTCTAGTATTAAAGGAGAGTTCAGCCTTATAGCTTACACGGTGGAGTATTAACTAAGATTAGACAAATCGATCGAAAAAGAGAAAGGACTTTTTCCGTCTTTTTGATCGGATTTGTTAAGCTTCAAATACTAGATCCATAGTCCCTTATTCGGCTTCGATAAAGACGAATAGGAACTTTCTAATATTAATGTTCTTATTATAATCTCACATGTTCTAATATGAATAGTAGTATACATTCGAAAAAATTTTATTTGTCGAATTAACTATTTATAGTGGAATTAATTATTTGTTGTTGGATCAAGTAAATAATTAATTGAATTTTGAATTGGGCCTTATGGGCATTACAAAATTCAAAATTCCTTGGCCCATGGAGAAGCAATTAATTTTCCATACCCTTAGTGAGTATATTGGGAAAACTCCCAAAAATAAAATCCTTTGCTCATGGGCACATGAAATTCGAAATACCCATAGTGGTATATTGGGAAAACGTCCAATTTTTTCTCTTTCATGATTTAAATAAAGAGAGAATAATATTTAAAAGGAAATAAGATATTTGCCTTTATTCTCTCTATATTTCAATTCCTAATATCTAAGAGATAATAATAGATTTTATATTATCTCACTATGTAAAAGGGAATAAGATATTGCCATTTTTAAATAGATTCCTTACTTAAAGGAAGATATTATAGAATAATATATCCTAGATTATGATCTAAGGGATGAGAGAGAAAGTAGGAATTTAAATAAAGATCTAACGGTTGATCTTTAATTGGAGACTAGGGTTTCTTAAAACCTCTCCACTCTACCACTATAAATAGGGGGTCTAGGGTTGAACAAAAATCACCCAAAAATATAAGAAAAATTCGTATAACCTATCATAGGGATGGTCGAAATTTTTTCCTCCTCCCTTCCACTCAAAATTCCATGATTTCAATCCCATAAACACGGTGAGATCCGAAACACCATTGTTTCGAGATCGAAGTGAGATACAGAAAGCTGCCCACTCAGTTATTTGTCTCGGAGATTACGTTTCGAAAGACTGCGGTGTCATCATCGACGACTCAAAGCTGATCTGGAAGTCCTCTTCATCGACGAACGTTCAAGAATGAAGATGGATCTGACAAGGCTTGAAGAATTCGGTTCGTGAGCCCAACCCATAAGTCTCCTCGAACCTCTATTATTATCGGTTGTTTGATTGCTTCTCAAACTTTATAGTACAAACTCGTAAAACTAAATCTTGTTTTAAATATAATAAATATTAATTAGCTGAAGATAGCGTAATTAATTCTTTCGCATGATTATATATAGGGGTTTAATTCCCCAACATTAAGTATCTCACTATTTCCAGAATATTACAGTGTTTTAAACACTCGTTAGTATTCTAAAAAATTTGACGTTGTCAAAAAGGCTAATTTATAGTCCACTTATTGACAATGTCCTTAGCGTCAACTTTGAGCTCATACCTTATCACAATAAGTATGTTTGAGACATTTATGGAACGAGCTTGTTGTTTCTAAACCTCAAGTTTCAGAAATTATTTTAGCTCAATCAATCGTGTCATCATTAAATCTATTACAGAACGGTAATAACTTTCTCAATGACATGTGTATAATAATAACACATATCGATCATTCCAAGAATATCGATTATAACAAAAATCCAAGAGTCATCATGATTATTTGTTTGTTTTTAAAGATCTACCTTTTAATAAAAGGTTCAGTAGTATCTAACTAGTTAGATCCAAAGTCAACAGAACATGTTCCTCAACGGATAGTTCATCTTATTTTAAATAAGATCCGAAATGAACTGGTTCGTGGAATCAGAGAGAAGACCAACATCGTTGCCAATGTCTCTTCTCAAGGGCTTAATCCCTTAAGTACCAATCCTCTTGTTCGAACACATTCATTGTTCAATTTCTAGATCTCTCAAATCCTTCAAGCTAATAGCTTGACAGGTTGATCTACTAAATAAGGGTTTATTGACTTAAAACAAGTTAGCTTGATCTTCATTATTAAAGATCAATACTTTCATTTAATGAAAGATTTTGTTGATGATTAAAGACAAGGATCCATTAATGGATGCTTTCTACTTAATGGCAAGTAATGCATACTTCCATTTATTGTATGATTTAATAGCTTATTAGATTCATTTAAGAATCTCACCATAAATGATGCATAAAATCATGTGAAGGATTAAGCTATTTTAAATTCGTTCAATAGCGGCAGGATTCTAATTAAAGATGCTCCCACTTATTAATTGATTATTTATGGCAAGTCAATAATTAATTACACTTTCATTCATATTATTGTCATGATAGCAATATTAATCCATATTGAAGGATTCCATCATAAATGATGCTAACAGCCCTGTGAAGGACATTCTTTCATTATATTGTTCAATAATGGCGAGATTCTTATAAAGATGCTCTCATTAAATTCAATGAACAATCGTGGCTAGAATCCTTTAAAGGATGCTCCCACTCAATAATATGATTCTAGTGACTAGGATCTAATAAGGATGCTCCCACTTAATCAATTCTAGTGACTAGGTTCCATTCAAGGAAGCTCCCACTTAGTTATTGAACTAGGTTTTATTTTTGCTTCACATCAGCCCTCTATTTATAGCAGTTTAAAAGGTATCTTTATAGAATATCCAGAATATACTAAAAGATATTATTTCCTTTTATTGTGTTCACACTAGGGGATTAAATACCAGCCATTGGATCTCAACAAATGAATCCTATTTTTTCTCTCATCCGTTAGATCAGCATCTAGGATTTTATTTTAAACAACAACATAAAATATTTTCTGCTGAGAAAATCTATGAAAATATATTCTCCTAAATATCCTCCTAATATTTAGCCTAAATATTAGGAGAGTATATAGAAAAATATATCTCCTATTTATTCTCCTATATTTTAGGAACGGGAAAACAGAAAAAATACTGGTTACCACACCAGTGCAAAAAACGTCCAACACCGTAGGGGGTTTTTCTTTTTCAAGGCCCAATAGATTTAAGCTGATTAAACACTTATTTACTTGTCTAAAAATAAATAATAAGTTTATTTACTTGATATAGATATAAATAAACAGCTTTACTATAAATATTTATTTAATTTCCAAAATACCCTTTTTGGAATTAATGTTGTCAATCACTATTACAGCAAGTGAGATTATAATAATAATAATACATACTATTATATTAACGTTCTTATCCGCCTTTATCGAAGCCGAATCGGGGACGATGGACCTAATAGTAGAAGCTTAACAAATCCGATCAAAAAAGACGAAATAGTCCTTTCTCTTTTTCGATCGATTTGTCTAATCTTACTCAATACTACCGTGTAAGCTAAGACTGCACTCTCCTTTAATACTAGAATTATATTTACTCATCGTGACGAGTGTCCACTGTTATAGTCAGTACGTGATCATGACCCTCCAGGTTCTGGCCGTATTGAGATAGGTCAATTTGTTCCGTTATACATTTCTCATTACATATAAACCCTAAGCATCATTGTTTCCCCAGCGACAGATTCAACCGAACGTAAGCCCACTTCGGAAGTGTGCACAATCAATCGGTTATGGAATCAACCCTTAGGTGAGAGAACATTAACCTTCTTTTAGGAAGGCTGGATTACGTATTTGTAAAACACTTCCCTTCTACGATCATGTCCCGAGTTCTCAAAACATCCATTTATTTAACCTTCATTGGCCTTTAACGTGATGAATCAAAGAACCCGGTAAAACGACCTAGAAGTCCATGATCACTTCAGGATTAAAATCAAGCGTCACTGTGACCATCATTTGTGACCGTGGCTAGTGTGTCGTAACGGTCCTTAAACGACACATCTACATGCAAGGTCTGTCCGGGTCGTACACTTACCACAAGTGCAGAATACTAAGTGATCAACCTTCACTTGTGTTCCACATGTATGACATTAGATAAGGCTTTCCAGGCACATATCAGTCATCGACCAAGTTTTAGTTCACTGCCCGATCTCGGATGCCCAGCATGCGATTCAATTTGATACGGAGACTATGGATGATAGTTGTTATTGATTCTGAATGTTATCATACCTCAACCCACTAATCATATTATGCTAATAAAGTAACTTCTTATCTTATTTAGTAATCATCATCTTCTAGTGGGCAATATTCCTAACACATATTTCGTGTCGCAATTCCTCAACCACTCTAAATTGAAGCAAAATTTGTTGTGATAAATAGTTTCACAACAAATTTGGTGTAAAACTATTCATCTACCCAAAATTGGCCCAAACACTAAATAATTTATAATTTTGACCCTAATTTTAAATAATTTATTAAAATAAACTACTTATCATTAATTAAAAAAAATTAAATAAGATAACATTAATAAAGTACATAACAATTAATGAAACACAATACATATTGTTGCTTTTGAAAAGTGAACAACGTTGAAGATGTTGGAATTGATCTAGGGTTTAAGAAAAAGTTTAACGCTTCGGTAAGCGGCGGAATTTTAAAAATTTTCTTTTTCAAGTAAAACGATTTTACTAACCTAGACAAAGAGCAAGCACATGTTATAAAAACTAATATGAGCATTAAAGATTACTAACCTTCTTAGAAGCTTGAACGTTGAGATGGTTTCGGAAAAGGTTGGAATGTTCGTCTCCCCTCGCAGCACGTCTCTCTTCCTTCCTCGGCAACTCGAGCAACCACGAAAGTTTCTATCACTAAATCACTCGAGAGAAAAAGGAATTAGTGTGTGGGCACTTTTAAACACGACGACTCTATAACAAGTCTAAGAGTCGAAGAGCTAAAACCACTAGGTTAAATGAGGACCTAGGTGCCAAAACAAAAACGAAAAATAACTAGAGAGAGAGAGAGAGAGAGGAGTTCGGCCACAAGGTCTAGAGAGAGAGTCTCTCAATCTCTAACTTATGTGGAATGAATGAAATGAGAGGAATGAGGTGGGGTATTTATAGGAGGAGGATTGCCTTCAAAAGGTAGTTTCCTCTTTTCCTATAGCCTTGCACGTCCAACATGCCTCATGAAGGCTTAGGATTTGTTTACTCATTTGATTTCCTCTTAGTTGGCCGAAAATGCACTTTCCTTCTAGAGGAAATTTGTTTCCTCTTTTTCTTTTGGCAAGTATCTTCATACATTAATGCACAAATTAAACTCTCTTTCCCATTATGGCATGAACGAAATTCAGCCTTATTTTCCTTGGGTTGGACGAAATTTGAGCTTCTATAAGGAGCTTCTAGATGTTTCTTCATTTGTTCATAACAACATAAGAAAAGCCCATTAAGAATTTTCAAGTAAAATTCTATGAAATGAAATTAATCCTCAAGGCCCAAATTCTTTAAATTGGCGGTGTGATTTAAATTTCATTTGTCATCATATGACAATGTCAAAAACTTTATTGACATTGATTTCGTCCCATGTCTAAAAAGACAAAAATACCCTTTAGACAATTTTCACAAAACTTGTCTCGTTCTTGTTTTGACTTAGCTTCTAGTTTAACTATTCCTACTCGATGTGATTTGTGACAGTGACCTCATGGATCCAAATTAACAAAGCTTGAGCAAAATACTTGGACTCAAAAGTTCTCAAACCTTTTCCAAGTTTAGCTTAATGTCAACTGACTCCACTAAAGAGTTGACACTGAAAATCTCTCGGTTCAAATGAATTTATTTTCTACTCAAGAATTCAACCAAATTATGATGAGCGGATCCACTGAATATTATCTATGTTTACCCTTGATGAATATCATCAGCTAGTCGGGATTTACAATATTACCATTTTACCCTTCTAGCTGTTATTTCCTCAACTCCTTTGTCGCTTGTGAATAAGTTAGAAACAATGTATTGACGAGGAGCTAACAAGTCACATTGTTTCATCCAAAAGAGTCAAGACCCAATTTGGACACTGGCCAGTTCATTTATTCACACTCTAATGAACAAAGCATGAGGTGATATACATTGCATTTCAGCAATCTTGTACATGAACTCCATATCTATGAGAAGTTCAAAAAGTTATTCATGACATTCTCACAACTTAGTACTTCACCAATAGGCCCTGTTCAGAATCACATAGTGAGTCCAAACTTTGACTTTCTCAAATGAGAATACGTATGTTATGAAATGGCATGTCTCATTTCAGGATTAAGGTAAGCACGATGCAATTCATACGTAGTGACTTCGAGACATAAGATGTTAAATGGTTTGTTCTTATTTTGTCTGTAGAAGTGCACTGGTCAATTCATACCTTCGGAAGATACCTAGAAGTACTATAGAGTCTCCATCTCTCAATGCCTCATAACCAGACATCATAGATTCTCCTAACAATCATACTGAGGTTAATAGTCCTTTGACCCTTAGATTGCGAATATATCGTTTCAAGCAAACTACGAAGAGTTTGTTCATGCAAATCTACATTTGTCTCTTCATAAGTTGTTAAGTTTGTTTATGGACTAAAAGACTAAGGTTTTATCATAAAGCTTTAGACAAGGAATATTGAATGAACGTTTCAACTTTTATTAATAAATAAGCAATTACAAGCAAGAGTCTTCGTAAGACTATATGACATCAAATGTACATAAATACACACTAAAACTCTTCTTGTGGGCACCATTGACAACAAACTCCCACTTGACTCAAAGAAGATTTGTGTAGTCGTTCATGCCTAATCCCTCTCGATGTTGGTCGAAGACCTTGTTCGCTAGGTCCTTGGTGAATGGATCTGCCATAGATCTACTTCACCTTCACGTCTCCGCGCTGCGCAATCTCTCGAATCAAATGGTATTTCCTCTCAATATGCTTAGAGCGCTTATGGCTTCGAGGTTCCTTTGAGTTACCGACAGCCCCACTATTATCACAATAAAGGGTTATGGGCTCGTCGACGTTTGGAACAACTTCCAAATACTTAAGGAATTTTCTAAGCCCTACAGCCTCTTTGGATGCTTAACAAGCAGCCACATATTCTGCTTCCATTGTGGAGTCAGCAATTCAAGATTGCTTAATAGTCCTCCATACAACAGCTCCACCATTAAGGATGAACACAGATCCCGAAGTGGATTTCCTGGAATCCTTATCCGCTTGAAAATCGGAGTCGGTATATCCCGTCATAGTCAGGTCAGTACCTGAGTATGTAAGCATCAAGTTCCTAGTTCTTCGAAGATACTTAAGAACATGCTTAATAGCAATCCAGTGCTCGGGTCCAGGGTTGGATTGGAAACGACTAACTACGCCAATGGCGAAACAGATGTCAGGTCTAGTGAAAAGCATAGCATACATGAGGCTTCCTACGGCAGAGGCATAAGGAATTTTCCTCATGTCTTCAATCTCTTGTGCAATCTTGGGAGACTAGTCCTTAGAGAGTGAGACTCCATGCCTAAAGGGTGTTTAGCCCTTCTTGGAGTCTTGCATCGAGAGGCGATCAATCACCTTATCAATATAAGATGCTTGAGAGAATGATAGGGTCCGGTTTTCCGATCTCAAAAGATTTGGATACCCAGAATGTACGCGGCCTCTCCTAGATCCTTCATATCGAATAGCTTTGCTAACCAGACCTTAACCTCAGAAAATTTACCCACATCTTTACCAATGAGTAATATATCATCGACATATAGTACGAGAAACACTACTTTACCTTCGTGTATTAACTTGTAAACACAAGGCTCATCTATTGACTGTTCAAAGCCGAAGCTCTTCACAGTTTCATCGAATCTAAGATTCCATGACCTAGATGCTTGCTTTAATCCATAAATGGACTTAAGCAACTCATAAACCTTGGTCTCTTGACCTTCTTCCACGAAACCGTCGGGTTGAGCCATGTAAATGCGCTCGTCAAGATTGCCATTCAGGAAGGCTGTCTTGACATCCATTTGCCAGATGTCATAGTCGAGATCTGCAACTATGGATAGGAGTATGCGGATGGATTTAAGCATCGCGACTGGCGAGAAAGTTTCTTCATAGTCAATCCCTTCTTTTTGGGTATAACCCTTTGCCATAAGTCGTGCTTTGAACGTCTCGACGTTCCCATCAGGACCCCTTACACCCTACGAGTTTAATCCCTTCAGGAAGGTCTACAAGTTTCCAGACTTTGTTGACATACATCGAGTGCATCTCAACTTTCATGGCGTCAAGCCAAAGGTTTGATTCAGAACAAGCCATCGCTTGGCTATAGGAAACAGGATCATCCTTGTCAGAGACGGCTACGAGAGAGTCTCCATAAGACATGTACCTGTCAGGCTTTTGAGTAGCCCTCCCACTAAGTTGAAGTACTACTTGACGAGATTCTGATGAGTTACGTTGTGTTTCAGTTCGGGTAAGAACAGTTCTTAGAGATGAGGTAGAAGCTTCCTCACCCAACCTTTCTTCAAGCACAATTTTTCTTCTAGGTTTCACGTCTTTCATAATGTCCTCCTCAAGGAAACGAGCATTCGTGCTAACGAAAGTCTTATCGTCCTCGGGACTATAGAAAATGAAACCTTTGGTTTCCTTTGGATATCCAACGAACAGACACAATTCTGACCTACTAGCCAACTTGCTAGTCTTTTGCCTTAGCACGTGTGCGGGGCAACCCCAAATTTTGATGCGGCCAAGATTCACTTTACGGCCAGTCTGTTGGAATTGATCTAGGGTTTAAGAAAAAGTTTAACGCTTCGTTAAGTGGCGAAATTTTAAAAATTTTCTTTTTCAAGTAAAACAGTTTTTACTAACCTAGACAAAGAGCAAGCACATGTAAATAAAAACTAATATGAGCATAGAAGTTTACTAACCTTTTAAGACGCTTGAACGTTGAGAAGCTTTTGGAAAAAGGTTGCAACGTTCGTCTCCCCTCGTAGCACGTATCTCTTCCTTCCTCGGCAACTCGAGCAACCACGAAAGTTTCTATCACTAAATCACTCGAAATAAAAGGAATTAGTGTGTGGGCACTTTTAAACACTACGACTTAAGAACGAGTCTTGAAGTCGCAGAGCTAAACACTAGGTCAAATGAGGACCTAGGTGCCAAAACAAAAATCGAAAAATAACTAGAGAGAGAGAGAGGAGTTCGGCAACCAGAAGGTCTAGAGAGAGAAGATATCAATCTCTAACTTATGTGGAATGAATAAAATGAGGGGAATGAGAGTCCTATTTATAGGAGAAGGGTTGGCCTTGGAAAGAAGTAGTTTCCTCTTATTTTCCAAGCTATCATGAGCAACCTTTATTTCCCATTTCTATCCAAGTCACACGGCCAACATGTGCCTTCATGAGACCTTGGATTTGTTTCCTCTTTTTCTTTTGGCAATTATCTTGATACATTTATGCACAAAATATTCTTTCTTTCTCTTGGGTATTTGGGCGCCCAACATGTCTCTAGAAAGAGCTTCTAGAAGCTTCTTCATTTGTTCATGACAACATGAGAAAGGCCCATTAAGAATTTTCAATAAAATTCTTATGAAGTGAAATTAATCCACAAGGCCCAATGATCAAGTCATGGCCGAGTGTTATTGAGTCATCAAATGACCTTGTCAAAAACTTTATTGACATTCATTTCATCCTATGTCTCAAAAGACAAAAATACCCTTTTGACAATTTTCGTTCTTGTTTTGATTTAGCTTCCAGTTTAACTATTCCTAATCGATGTAATTCGTGACAGTGACCTCATGGATCCAAATGAACAAAGATTGAGCTAAAATACTTGGACTCAAAAGTTCACAAACCTTTTCCAAGTTTAGCTTAATGTCAACTGACTCCACTAAAGAGTTGACACTGAAAATCTCTCGATTCAAATGAATTTATTTTCTACTCAAGAATTCAACCTAATTGTAGTGAGCGGATCCACAGAATATTATCAGTGTTTACCCTTCATGAATATCTTAAGCTAGTCGGGATTTACAAAATTACCATTTTACCCTTCTAGCTGTTATTTCCTCAAGTCCTTTGTCGCTTGTGAATAAGTTAGAAACAATGTATTGACGAGGAGCTAACAAGTCACATTGTTTCATCCAAAAGAGTCAGGACTCAATTTGGACACTGGCCAGTTCATTTATTCACACTCCAAGGAACAAAGCATGAGGTGACATACATTGCATTTCAGCAATCTTGTACATGAATTCCATATCTATGAGAACTTCACAAAGTTACTCATGACATTCTCACAACTTAGTACTTCACCAATAGGCCCTGTTCGGAATCACATAGTGAGTCCGAACTCTGACTTTCTCAAATGAGAATACGTAAGCTGTGAAATGGCATGTCTCATTTCAGGATTAAGGTAAGCATGATGCAATTCATACATAGTGACTTCGAGACATAAGAGGTTAAATGGTTTGTTCTTATCTTGTCTCTAGAAGTGCACTGGTCAATTCAGTACCTTCGGAAGATACCTAGAAGAACTATAGAGTCTCCAACTCTCAATGCCTTATAACCAGACATTATAGATTCTTCTAACAATCATACTGAGGTCAATAGTCCTTTGACCCTTAGATTGCGAATATATCGTTTTAAGCAAACTACGAAGAGTTTGTTCATGCAAATCTACATTTGTCTCTTCGTAAGTTGTTTAGTAGTTTTATGGACTAAAGACTAATGTTTTATCATAAAGCTTCAAACAGAAACGAAAGAATGAATGAACCTTTCAACTTCTTATTAATGAATAAGCAATTACAAGCAAGAGTCTTCATGAGACTTTATTACATCAAATGTACAATATAAAGATTACAACTCTTCTTGTGCGCACCATTGACAACAAACTGTCCTTCATGTCTAATCCCTCTCGATGTTGGTCGAAGACCTTGTTCGATAGGGCCTTTGTGAATGGATCTGCTAGGTTGTCCACCGTTGAGATCTTCTTCGCTTCCACGTCTCCGCGCTGCACGATCTCTCGAATCAAATGGTATTTCCTCTCAATATGCTTAGAGCGCTTATGGCTTCGAGGTTCCTTGGAGTTAGCGACAGCCCCACTATTATCACAATAAAGTTTCATGGGCTCGTCGATGTTTGGAACAACTTCCAAATACTTAAGGAATTTTCTAAGCCAAACAGCCTCTTTGGATGCTTCACAAGCAGCCACATATCCTGCTTCCATTGTGGAGTCAGCAATGCAAGGTTGCTTAACACTCCTCCACACAACAGCTCCACTATTAAGGATGAACACAGATCCCGAAGTGGATTTCTTGGAATCCTTATCCGCTTGAAAATCGGAGTCGGTATATCCCGTCATAGTCAGGTCAGTACCTGAGTATGTAAGCATCAAGTTCCTAGTTCTTCGAAGATACTTAAGAACATGCTTAACAACAATCTAGTGCTCGGGTCCTGGGTTGGATTGGAAACAGCTAACTACGCCAACGGCGAAACAGATGTCAGGTCTAGTGCAAAGCATAGCATACATGAGGCTTCCTACGGCAGAGGTGTAAGGAATTTTCCTCATGTCTTCAATCTCTTGTGCAGTCTTGGGAGACTGGTCCTTAGAGAGTGAGACTCCATGCCTAAAGGGTGCTTGGCCCTTCTTGGAGTCTTGCATTGAGAAGCGATCCATCACCTTATCAATATAAGATGCTTGAGAGAGCGACAGGGTCCGGTTTTTCCTATCTCGAAAGATTTGGATTCCCAGAATGTACGCGGCTTTTCCTAGATCCTTCATATCGAATTGCTTTGCCAGCCAGACCTTAACCTCAGATAACTTACCCACATCATTACCAATGAGTAGTATATCATCGACATATAGTACCAGAAACACAACTTTGCTTTGTGTATTAACTTGTAAACACAAGGCTCGTCTATTGACTGTTCAAAGCCGAAGCTCTTTACAGTTTCATCGAATCGAATATTCCATGACCTAGATGCTTGCTTTAATCCATAAATGGACTTAAGAAACTCACAAACCTTGGTCTCTTGACCTTCTTCCACGAAACAGTCTGGTTGAGCCATGCAAATACGCTCGTCAAGATTGCCATTCAGAAAGGCTGTCTTGACATCCATTTGCCAAATCTCATAGTCGACAGCTGCAGTTATGGATAGGAGTATGCGGATGGATTTAAGCATCGCGACTGGCGAGAAGGTTTCTTCATAGTCAATCCCTTTTTGTTGGGTAAAACCCTTCGCCACAAGTCGTGCTTTGAACGTCTCAACGTTCCCATCAGGACCCCTTTTCTTCTTGTATATCCACTTACACCCTACGTGTTTAATCCCTTCAGGAAGGTCTACAAGTTTCCAGACTTTGTTGACATATATCGAGTGCATCTCAACTTTCATGGCGTCAAGCCAAAGGTTTGATTCAGAACAAGCCATCGCTTGGCTATAGGAAACAGGATCATCCATGTCAGAGACGGCTACGAGAGAGTCTCCATAGGACATGTACCTACCAGGCTTTTGAGTAGCCCTCCCACTACGTCGAAGTACTACTTGACGAGATTCTGATGAGTTAGTTTGTGTTTCAGTTGGGGTAAGAACAGTTCTTACAGATGAGGTAGAAGCTTCCTCACCCAACTTTTCTTCAAGCACAATTTTGCTTCTAGGTTTTGCATCCTTCATAAAGTCCTCCTCAAGGAAACGAGCATTCGTGCTAATGAAAGTCTTATCGTCCTCGGGACAATAGAAAGTAAAACATTTGGTTTCCTTTGGATATCTAACGAACAGACACAATTCTGACCTACTAGCCAACTTGCTAGTCTTTTGCCTTAGCACGTGTGCGGGGTAACTCCAAATTTTGATGTGGCCAAGATTCACTTTACGGCAAGTCCATCGTTCATAAGGAGTACTAGGAACCGTCTTGGACGGAACTTGGTTCAGAATATAAGCGGCTGTTTCAAGGGCATATCCCCAAAAGGAATGAGGGAGTGATGAGTGACTCATCATTGATCTAACCATTTCCATAAGAGTTCGGTTTCTTCTCTCTGACACTCCATTTGGTTGAGGTGTACCAGGTGCGGTAAGCTGAGAAGCGATACCTTCTTCTTTAAGAAAGTCATCAAACTCTCCAGACATATACTCGCCACCTCGATCAGATCGAAGTGTTTTGATCACTTTGCCAGTTTTCTTTTCTACTAAAGCCCTAAATACCTTAAATACGTTAAAGGACTCGGATTTGTGTTTGAGCAAATAGACAAAACCATATCGCGAGTAATCATCGGTGAAGGTAACGAAGTATTCGTATCCTCCACGTGCCTGTTGGCTGAGCGGACCACATACATCAGAATGTACTAGTTCCAGCAACTCAGTGGCTCTTCAACCCTTATCAGAGAAAGGTCGCTTAGTCATTTTTCCTTCTACGCAGGATTCACAAGTAGGTAGTGAACCTATTGCAGAGGGTTGGAGTGGACCGTCCCTCACAAGTCTCTTAATCCTATCTAGACTGATATGACCAAGTCTTAAGTGCCATAGGTATGTTGATTTTGTTAGATCGGAGGATTCAGAAAGTTTGATCCTGTTTGGCTCCCTAATTAGATCATTATCTATTTCGGTGTCTAAAAGAGAAGGTTGAGTGGGATAGATGTAGAAAAGAACATTCTTCATACATGCATCAGTGACAAAAGAATTATCAGGAAACGAAATACGAATTCCATTCTTAATGAACTTTGAACAATAATCTTGCTCAAGAAGACGAGCAACGGATATTAAGTTCTTCCCTAAGGTAGGAACAAAATAAACATTATTCAAGTTTAAAGTGCGGTCTTCAAAAGACAGCGTCACGGATCCCACAACCTTCGCAGATACCAGGCTCCCATCACCCCATTTGAAACAGAACTCGTCTTCCTCTAAGCTTTTGGTTTTCTTGAAACCATTCAAGGAACAACAAATATGGTTAGTAGCAGCGGAGTCAAGAATCCACGTTGATACATTATCAGCTACTAAGCATGCTTCGGTAACTGGTACAATACTATGTTCCTTTGCTTTGAGATAGGTAGTACAGTTCTTTTTATCGGCCTTGTGAGGTCTCTTCTTAGTTCCAGAGGAGGAGGCTTTGTGCTCAGTAGCATGTGCCTCTCCTTTATTCCTCTTTCTCTTAGTGAGACCTACAGCAGTGTGAAGTTCCATCATAAGCTTGGTAACAGTGTACTTTAGCTTGTTTATGGAGTAGTTCATCTTTGAGGTATCAAGAGATTCGGGGAGAGTTTCTAAGATCATATCTATGACATTCTTCCCATCAATCTTAGATCCTAGGATTTCCATTTTATTCAAATAACTAATGATCAGTATCATAAAGTCTCCAACAGGAGTCCTAGCCTTCATGCGGCAATTCATAAATCGTCGGACTGCTTGTTGCCTTGCTTGACGCCTTTGCCCTTCAAATATCTCAAGGAGATTGTAGAGCATGTTGGCGGCAGTCTCGATGTCACGATGTTTTTTTTGCAACACATTGTTCACTGATGCTAAGATATAGCACCTCACAATCTCATCGGAGTAGAGCCAGGCCGCCAAGGCGTCTTTGTCCTCTTGAGTCGAATCATTATTCGTTTGAGGAGGATAAGGGGTGGTGAGTACCCATTTGTGCTTGTTAAAGGTAGGTATTATGTCGAGGTTATGTTTCCAATTAATGTAGTTTTTGGTTTCGAGTTTGTTCGAGGAAAGGATGAACGAGAGAAGGTTGAGAGACATATTGCCTATATAAGTTGAAACAAGTTTATGATTAGTCTTTGGTTTAGGATTTAAGTTTCTTTAAGACTTGATAAAATCCAAAGGTGTTATAAACCAAACGATAATTTACTCCCTCAAGAGAAGGCCGCAAAAAATCTCCATTTATAAGTAAATGACACATCATTAATGCTTAGCCAAGATGTCAATACATCAATTTTGACTAGCCACCTTTTAAATTGGTTTGATCACTCACATCCTTTCGCAGAGCCTCAAGGGAGGATTGCTAGGGATTGAACCTAAGTGTGCAACCAACCACTTAGTCCAAAAGGTCAACTTTGAAAAGCAATCCCCCAAGGGGAGGCCTTGTCATCATTGTCTCACTCTCGAACGTAGCTCATTGAGCAATGATCGAAGCAAAATCGCCTTGGAGTTCTCCCATTTAAGAGAGGGTCGCAAGAGCGGCTCTTAGTCCCACGTTAATTGCTTCTTTCATTAGTGTTGGGGATCGTGGGTTACAAACAACAAGTATAACCCTCCCACTTAGTTTTTGGAGTTAGTACATCGACTCTTATAAGTTCGGAAACGGTTTTCCTAGTTATAGAGCGATAGAGCGGACAACTAGAAAAGAATCCTAGATCTTCATGTTCAGAGCAGTGTTAGTGCATAAAGGCACAAGGGACATACTCGGATCTTTTCCTATTTTCTATTTCGGGAAAGTGCATGAGGGAAGTGTGAACTTCAACTCACTCGAACACTTGAAAGTTTGAGATTACACATCTTTTTATTTTTCGGTTCATCTACAAAGAGACCTCCCACTCAAATTTTCAAGAGCATATAGATTTTGAACATATGTGATATAGATATGGTTTTGAAAACATTTTGAAAACTTATTTGATTTGGATGACAAAATATTTTCAAGTTTGAAAACAAAAACGGTTTTTCAAAATTCAAACTAGTTTTGTAAAATTCAATTCCAATTAAACTTTCAAAAATCAAAACATTTTAATCTTTCACATCATGTTTATAATCTTATGAAAAACATTTTTTCTCAAGAAATTTTTCTCATTAGAGTTCTATAACTCATGGTAGTGGGGCTGAAAATCCGGAATTCTAAAAAACTGGACTTTCGGAACAGCCGCGCACCTCGGAGTAAAATCGCCATATCTCGCGGCTCCGATGTCCTTTTTACCTGAAACCGGTGGCATTGGACAGAGGAGAGACAGAGATTTAATGTGATAGAAGAATCATTAAATTTATATTTCTGAGCAGAGAGTTATGCCACTTTTACTGCTGGTTTTACTCCAGCTCGAAGAAAAAGAAATAATTAAAGCTTGGTCCTTTTTAGGTGTGAAAAAGAATCGAGTGTAACGGAACGTTTAAGGAGGTTGTTAAAGATTTTATTTGTGTTTTATTAACAAGGTAATAACATGGTATAAAAGAAAAAACAACATGCATAAAACGATTCAAGTAAATAAAAGAAACTAGCAAGACAATATAACTAGTCAAAAAATTTACTCGAAATTTTCTCAAACTTTTAAAACACGTTTTTCAATATAAAAAATTAAAAACTTTTAGAACTAATTCTAATGTTTTTTAATAACATCCCAAACTCATAGAAAATCAACATGATTTTTAAGTTAAAGGCAAGAGCAATAAATTAAAAAAATATAAGAAAACAATTCTAAATTGTCATAAAATAAGTAAACTTTCGAAAACGATTTTCAAGCTCATATTTTTAAATACATGTACATACATATCTTTGACCATACCTCTGATACCATTTGTTGGAATTGATCTAGTGTTTAAGAAAAAGATTAACGCCTCGTTAAGCGGCGGAATTTTAAAAATTTTATTTTTCAAGTAAAACAGTTTTTACTAACGTAGACAAAGAGCAAGCACATGTAAATAAAAACTAATATGAGCATAGAAGTTTACTAACCTTTTTAGACGCTTGAACGTTGAGAAGCTTTTGGAAAAACGTTGCAACGTTCGTCTCCCCTCGCAGCACGTCTCTCTTCCTTCATCGGCAACTCGAGCAACCACGAAAGTTTCTATTACTAAATCACTCGAAATAAAAGGAATTAGTGTGTGGGCACTTTTAAACACTACGACTTAAGAACAAGTCTTGAAGTCGCAGAGCTAAACACTAGTTCAAATGAAGACCTAGGTGCCAAAACAAAAATCGAAAAATAACTAGAGAGAGAGAGAGGAGTTCGGCAACCACAAGGTTTAGAGAGAGAAGCTATCAATCTCTAACTTATGTGGAATGAATAAAATGAGGGGAATGAGAGTCCTATTTATAGGAGAAGGGTAGGCATTGGAAAGAAGTAGTTTCATCTTATTTTCCAAGCTATCATGAGCAACCTTTATTTCCCATTTCTATCCAAGTCACACGGCCAACATGTGCCTTATGACACCTTGGATTTGTTTCCTCTTTTATTCTTGCTTCCCCTTTGACTTGTCTTGGCCGAAATACTTGTTTCCTCATAGAGGAAATTTGTTTCCTCTTTTTCTTTTGGCAAGTATCTTGGTACATTTATGCACAAAATATTCTCTCTTTCTCTTGGGTATTTGGGCGCCCAACATGTCTCTAGAATGAGCTTCTAGAAGCTTCTTCATTTGTTCATGACAACATGAGAAAGGCCCATTAAGAACTTTCAATAAAATTCTTATGAAATGAAATTAATCCACAAGGCCCAATGATCAAGTCATGGACGAGTGTTATTGTTGGAATCGATCTAGGGTTTAAGAAAATAATTAACGCTTCGGAAAGCGGCGGAATTTTAAAAATTTTCTTTTTCAAGTAAAACAGTTTTTACTAACCTAGACAAAGAGCAAGTACATGTAATTAAAAACTATTATGAGTATAGAAGTTTACTAACCTTTCTTGAAGCTTGAACTTTGAAGAAGCTTTTGGAAAGTTTGCAACGCTCGTCTCCCCTCGCAGCACGTCTCTCTTTCTTTCCTCGGCACCTCGAGCAACCACGAAAGTTTCTATCACTAAATCACTCGAGAGAAAAGGAATTAGTTAGTGGGCACTTTTAAACACTACGACTTAAGAACGAGTCTTGAAGTCGCAGAGCTAAACACTAGGTCGAATGAGGACCTAGGTGCCAAAACAAAAAATCGAAAATAAACTAGAGAGAGAGAGAGAGGAGTCGGCCACAAGTTCTAGAGAGAGAGGCTCTCAATCTCTAACTTATGTGGAATGAGAAAACAATGAGAATGAGAGCCCTATTTATAGGAGAAGGGTTGGCCTTAGAAAAAGAAGTTTCCTCTTTTTTCCAAGCATTCATGAGCAATCCCTTATTGCCCAATTTCTCCTATATGCGCCCAAGTCTCTCAATTCCTTTAAGGGATTTGTTTCCTAATTTGTTTTCTCTTCTTTGGCCGAATTCCTTTAAGCATCATTATGCAAATTTGTTTCCTCTTTTTCTTTTGGCAAGTATCTTGATACATTTATGCACAAAATAATCTCTCTTATCTCTCTATAGGGTAGGCGCCCAAATGGTGTCTAGAAAGGCCTTCTAGAAGCTTTTCTATTTGTTCATGAGAACATGAAAAAGGCCCATTAAGAATTTTCAATAAAATTCTTATGAAATGAAATTAATCCCCAAGGCCCAATAAATCTAATTTTGGCCGAGTGATACTTGTCATCAAATAACCTTGTCAAAAAATTTATTGACATTCATTTCATCCTATGTCTCAAAAGACAAAAATACCCTTTTGACAATTTTCGTTCTTGTTTTGACTTAGCTTCCAGTTTAACTATTCCTACTCGATGTGATTCGTGACAGTGACCTCATGGACCCAAATGAACAAAGCTTGAGCTAAACACTTGGACTCAAAAGTTCACAAACCTTTTCCAAGTTTAGCTTAATGCCAACTGACTCCACGAAAGAGTTGACACTGAAAATCTCTCGGTTCAAATGAATTTATTTTCTACTCAAGAATTCAACCTAATTATGATGAGCGGATCCACTGAATATTATCTATGTTTACCCTTCATGAATGTCATCAGCTAGTCGGGATTTACTAAATTACCATTTTACCCTTCTAGCTGTCATTTCCTCAACTCCTTTGTCGCTTGTGAATAAGTTAGAAACAATGTATTGACGAGGAGCTAACAAGTCACATTGTTTCATCCAATAGAGTCAGGACTCAATTTGGACACTAGCCAGTTCATTAATTGACACTCCAAGGAACAAAGCATGAGGTGACATACATTGCATTTCAGCAATCTTGTACATGAATTCGATATCTATGAGAACTTCACAAAGTTACTCATGACATTCTCACTACTTCGTACTTCACCAATAGGCCTTGTTCGGAATCACATAGTGAGTCCGAACTCTGACTTTCTCAAATGAGAATACGTAAGCTGTGAAATGGCATGTCTCATTTCAGGATTAAGGTAAGCATGATGCAATTCATACAGTGACTTCGAGACATAAGAGGTTAAATGGTTTGTTCTTATCTTGTCTCTAGAAGTGCATTGGTCAATTCAGTACCTTCGGAAGATACCTAGAAGAACTATAGAGTCTCCAACTCTCAATGCCTCATAACCAGACATCATAGATTCTTCTAACAATCGTACTGAGGTCAATAGTCCTTTGACCCTAAGATTGCGAATGTATCGTTTTAAGCAAACTACAAAGAGTTTGTTCATGCAAATCTACATTTGTCTCTTCGTAAGTTGTTAAGTTTGTTTATGGACAAAAAGACTAAGGTTTTATGATAAAGCTTCAAATAAAGAAAGAATGAATGAACGTTTCAACTTTATTATTAAATGAATAGGCAATTACAAGCAACAGTCTTCATGAGACTTTATTACATCAAATGTACAAAATAAAGACTACAACTCTTCTTGTGGGCACCATTGACAACAAACTCCCACTTGACTCAAAGAAGATGTGTGTAGTCCTGCATGCCTAATCCCTCACGATGTTGGTCGAAGACCTTGTTCGCTAGGGCCTTCGTGAATGGATCTGCGAGGTTGTCCACCGTTGAGATCTTCTTCACTTCCACGTCTCCGCGCTGCACGATCTCTCGAATCAAATGGTATTTCCTCTCAATATGCTTAGAGCACTTATGGCTTCAAGGTTCCTTCGAGTTAGCGACAGCCCCACTATTATCACAATAAAGGGTCATGGGCTCGTCGACGTTTGGAACAACTTCCAAATACTTAAGGAATTTTCTAAGCCTTACAGCCTCTTTGGATGCTTCACAATCAGCCACATATTCTGCTTCCATTGTGGAGTCAGCAATGCAAGATTGCTTAATACTTCTCCACACAACAGCTCCACCATTAAGGATGAACACAGATCCCGAAGTGGATTTTCTGGAATCCTTATCCGCTTGAAAATCGGAGTCGGTATATCCCGTCATAGTCAGGTCAGTACCTGAGTATGTAAGCATCAAGTTCCTAGTTCTTCGAAGATACTTAAGAACAAGCTTAACAACAATCCAGTGCTCGGGTCCAGGGTTGGATTGGAAATGGCTAAGTACGCCAACGGCGAAACATATATCAGGTCTAGTGCAAAGCATAGCATACATGAGGCTTCCTACGGCAGAGGCGTAAGGAATCTTCCTCATGTCTTCAATCTCTTGTGCAGTCTTGGGAGACTAGTCCTTAGAGAGTGAAACTCCATGCCTAAAGGGTGTTTGACCCTTCTTGGAGTCTTGCATCGAGAAGCGATCCATCACCTTATCAATATAAGATGCTTGAGAGAGCGACAGGGTCCGGTTTTTCCAATCTCGAAAGATTTGGATTCCCAGAATGTACGCGGCTTCTCCTAGATCCTTCATGTCGAATTGCTTTGCTAGCCAGACCTTAACCTCAGATAACTTACCTACGTCATTACTAATGAGTAGTATATCATCGACATATAGTACCAGAAACACAACTTTGCCTTCAGATGTATGCGGATGGATTTAAGCATCGCGACTGGCGAGAAGGTTTCTTCATAGTCAATCCCTTCTTGTTGGGTATAACCCTTCGCTACAAGTCGTGCTTTGAACGTCTCGACGTTCCCATCAGGACCCCTTTTCTTCTTGTATATCCACTTACACCCTACGGGTTTAATCCCTTTAGGAAGGTCTACAAGTTTCTAGACTTTGTTGACATACATCGAGTGCATTTCAACTTTCATGGCGTCAAGCCAAAGGTTTGATTCAGAACAAGCCATCGCTTGGCTATAGGAAACAGGGTCATCCATGTCGGAGACGGCTACAAGAGAGTCTCCATAAGACATGTACCTGTCAGGCTTTTGAGTAGCCCTCCCACTACGTCTAAGTACTACTTGACGAGATTCTGATGAGTTAGGTTGTGTTTCAGTTGGGGTAAGCAAACTACGAAGAGTTTGTTCATGCAAATCTACATTTGTCTCATTGTAAGTTGTTAAGTTTGTTTATGGACTAAAAGACTAAGGTTTTATCATAAAGCTTCAAACAAAGAAAGAATGAATGAACGTTTCAACTTTATTAATGAATAGATAGGCAATTACAAGCAAGAGTCTTCATGAGACTTTATTACATCAAATGTACAAAATAAAGACTACAACTCTTCTTGTGGGCACCATTGACAACAAGTAAAACCATTGGCTTCCTTTGGATATCCAACGAACAGACACAATTCTGACCTACTAGCCAACTTGCTAGTCTTTTGCCTCAGCACGTGTGCGGGGCAACCCCAAATTTTGATGCGGCCAAGATTCACTTTAAGGCCAGTCCATCGTTCATAAGGAGTACCAGGAACCGTCTTGGACGGAACTTGGTTCAGAATATAAGCGGCTGTTTCAAGGGCATATCCCCAAAAGGAAAGAGGGAGTGATGAGTAACTCATCATTGATCTAACCATCTCCATAAGAGTTCGGTTTCTTCTCTCTGACACTCCGTTTTGTTGAGGTGTGACAGGTGCGGTAAGCTGAGAAGCGATACCTTCTTCTTTAAGAAAGTCATCGAACTCTCCAGACATATACTCACCACCTCGATCAGATCGAAGGGTTTTGATCACTTTGCTAGTTTGCTTTTCCACTAAAGCAATAAGGACCTTAAATACGTTAAAAGTCTCGGATTTGTGTTTGAGCAAATAGACAAAACCATATCGCGAGTAATCATCGGTGAAGGTAACGAAGTATTCGTATCCCCCACGTGCCTGTTGGCTGAGCGGACCACATACATCAGAATGTACTAGTTCCATCAACTCAGTGGCTCTTCGACCCTTATCGGAGAAAGGTCGCTTAGTCATTTTTCCTTCTATGCAGGATTCACAAATAGGTAGTGAACCTATTGCAGAGGCTTGGAGTGGACCGTCCCTCACAAGTCTCTTAATCCTATCTAGACTGATATGACCAAGTCTTAAGTGCCATAGGTATGTTGATTTTGTTAGATCGGAGGATTCAGAAAGTTTGATCCTCTTTGGCTCCCTAATTAGATCATTATCTATTTCGGTGTCTAAAAGAGAAGGTTGAGTGGGATAGATGTAGAAAAGAGCATTCTTCATACATGCATCAGTGACAAAAGAATTATCAGGAAACGAAATACGAATTCCATTCTTAATGAACTTTAAACAATAATCTTGCTCAAGAAGACGAGCAACGGATATTAAGTTCTTCCCAAAGGTAGGAACAAAATAAACATTATTCAAGTTTAAAGTGTGGTCTTCAAAAGACAGCGTCATGGATCCCACAGCCTTCGCACACACCAGGCTCCCATCACCCCAGGCTCCCATCACCCCATTTGAAACAGAACTCGCCTTCCTCTAAGCTTTTGGTTTTCTTGAAACCATTCAAGGAACAGCAAATATGGTTAGTAGCAGCGGAGTCAAGAATCCACGTTGATACATTATCAGCTACTAAGCATGCTTCGGTAACTAGTACAATACTATGTTCATTTGCTTTGAGATAGGCGGGACAGTTCTTTTTATCGGCCTTGTGAGGTCTCTTCTTAGTTCCAGAGGCGGAGGCTTTGTGCTCAGTAGCATGTGCCTCTCCTTTATTCCTCTTTCTCTTAGTGAGACCTACAGCAGTGTGAAGTTCCATCATAAGCTTGGTAACAGTGTACTCTAGCTTGTTTATGGAGTAGTTCATCTTGGAGGTATCAAGAGATACGGGGAGAGTTTCTAAGATCATATCTATGACATTCTTCCCATCAATCTCAGATCCTAGGATTTCCATTTTATTTAGATAACTAATGATCAGTATCATAAAGTCTCTAACAGGAGTCCTAGCCTTCATGTGACAGTTCATAAACTGTCATACTGCTTTTTGCCTTGCTTGACGCCTTCGCCCTCCAAACATCTCAAGGAGATTGTAGAGCATGTCGGCGGCAGTTTCGATGTCACGATGTTGTTTTTTCAGCATATTGTTCATTGATGCTAAGATATAGCACCTCACAATCTCATCGGAGCAGAGCCAGGCCGCCAAGGTGTCTTTGTCCTCTTGAGTTAAATCATTATTCGTCAGAGGAGGACACGGGGTGATGAGTACCCATTTGTGCTTGGTAAGGATTATGTCGAGGTTCTGTTTCGAATCTACGCAGTTTTTTTTTCGAGTTTGTTCGAGGAAAGGATGAACGAGAGATGATTGAGAGACATGTTGCTTATTTAAGTTGAAACAAGTTTATGATTAGTCTTTGGTTTAGGATTTAAGTTTTATTAAGACTTTTATAAAATCCAAAAGTGTTATAAACCAAACGATAATTTACTCCCTCAAGAGAAGGCCGCAAAAAATCTACATTTATAAGTAAATGACACATCATTAATGCTTAGCCAAGATGTCAATACATCAATTTTGACTAGCTACCTTTTAAAATGGTTTGATCACTCACATCCTTTCGCAGGGCCTCGAGGGAGGATTACTAGGGATTGACTCTAAGTGTGTAACCAACCACTTAGTCCAAAAGGTCAACTTTGAAAAACAATCCCCCAAGGGGAGGCCTTGTCATCATCGTCTCACTCTCGGACGTAGCTCATTGAGCAATGATCGAAGCAAAAACGCCTTGGAGTACTCCCATTTAAGAAAGGGTCGCAAGAGCGGCTCTTAGTCCCACGTTAATTGCTTCTTTCATTAGTGTTGGGGATCGCGGGTTACAAACAACAAATATAACCCTCCCACTTAGTTTTTGGAGTTGGTACATCGGCTCTTATAAGTTCGGAAACAGATTTCCTAGTTAGAGAGCGAGAGTTAGAGAGCGACAGAGCGGACAACTATAAGAGAATCCTAGATCGACATGTTCAGAGCAGTATTAGTGCATAAAGGCACAAGGTACATACTCGATCTTTTCCTATTTTCTATTTCAGGAAAGTGCATGAGAGAAGTGTGAACTTCAACTCACTCGAACACTTGAAAGTTTGAGATTACACATCTTTTTATTTTTCGGCTTGTCTACAAGGAGACCTCCCACTCAAATTTTTCAAGAGCATATAGATTTTGAACATATGTGATATAGATATAGTTTTGAAAACATTTTGAAAATTTATTTGATTTGGATGACAAAATATTTTTCAAGTTTGAAAACGAAAACGGTTTGTAAAAATTCAATTTCAATTAAACTTTCAAAAATAAAAAAAAAAATTAATCTTTCACATCATGTTTATAATCTTATGGAAAACATTTTTGCTCAAGAAATTTTTCTCATTAGAGTTCTATAACTCATGGTAGTGGGGCTGAAAATCCAGAATTCTAAAAAACTGGAGTTTCGGAACAGCCGCGCACCTGGGAGTAAAATCGCCATAACTGGCGGTTCCGATGTCCTTTTGACCTGAAAGCGGTGGCATTGGACAGAGGACAGACAGAGCTTTAATTTGATTTAAGAATCATTAAATTTAGATTTCTGAGCAGAGAGTTATGCCACTTTTAATACGGTTTACTCCAGCTCGAAGAAAAAGAAATAATTAAAGCTTGGTCCTTTTTAGGTGTGAAAAAGAATCGAGTGTAACGGAACGTTTTATGAAGGTGTTTTAAGTAGCATGTGCCTCTCCTTTATTTCTCTTTCTCTTAGTGAGACCTTCAGCAGTGTGAGGCTCCTTCACAAGCTCGGTAACAATGTACTATAGCTTATTCATGGAGTAATTCCACTTGAAGGTATCAAAAGATTCGGGGATGGTTTCCAAGATCATATCTATTTTGATCTCCTCGTTAATCTTAGATCCTAGGATTTCCATCTCATTCAGGTAACTAACGATCAGCATCGTATGGTCCCTGACAGGAGTCCTAGCCTTCATGCGACAGTTCATAAACTGTCGGACTGCTTGTTGCCTTATTTGACGCCTTTGCCCTCCAAACATCTCAAGGAGATTGTAGAGCATGTCAGCGGCAGTCTCGATGTCACGATGTTGTTTTTGCAACACATTGTTCATCGATGCTAAGATATAGCATCTCGCAATCTCATCGGATCGGAGTCAGGCCGCTAAAGTGTCTTTGCCCTCTTGAGTCGAATCATCATTCGTCAGAGGAGGACACGGGGTGGTGAGTACCCATTTGTGCTTGTTAACGATATGTATTACGTCGAGGTTATGTTTCGAATCTACGTAGTTTTGTTTTCGAGTTTGTTCGAGGAAAGGATGATTGAGAGATGGTTGAGAGACATGTAGCTTAAAAAAGTTGAAACAAGTTTACGATTAGTCTTTGGTTTAGGATTTAAGTTTTGTTTAAGACTTGATAAAATCCAAAGGTGTTATAAACCAAACGATAATTTACTCCTTCGAGAGAAGGCCACAAAAAATCTCCATTTATAAGTAAATGACACATCATTAATGCTTAGCCAAGATGTCAATACACCGATTTTGACCAGCCACCTTTTAAATTGGTTTGATCACTCACATCCTTTCGCAGGGCCTCGAGGGAGTATTACTAGGGATTGAGTCTAAGTGTGTAACCAACCACTTAGTCCAAGAGATCGACTTTGAAAAACAATCCACCGAGGGGAGGCCTTGTCTCATTGTCTAACTCTCGGACGTAGCTCATTGAGCAATGATCAGAGCAAAGCGCCCTTGAGTACTCTCATTTAAGAGAGGGCCACGAGGGTGACTCTTAGTCTGGCGAGAATTGCACTTTTCATTAGTGTTGGGGATCGTGGGTTACAAACAACAAGTATAACCCTCCCACTTAGTTTTTGGAGTTGGTACATCGACTCTTATAAGTTCGGAAACGGTTTTCCTAGTTATAGAGCGATAGAGCGGACAACTAGAAAAGAATCCTAGATCTTCATGTTCATAGTAGTGTTAGTGCATAAAGGTACAAGGGACATACTCGGATCTTTTCCTATTTTCTATTTCAGGAAACTGCATGAGGGAAGTGTGAACTTCAACTCACTCGAACACTTGAAAATTTGAGATTACACATCTTTTTATTTTCGGCTTGTCTACGAAGAGACCACCCACTCAAATTTTCAAGAGCATATAGATTTTGAACATATGTGATATAGATATGGTTTTGAAAATATTTTAAAACCTTATTTGATTTGGATGACAAAATATTTTCAAGTTTGAAAACAAAAACGGTTTTTCAAAATTCAAACTAGTTTTGTAAAATTCAATTCCAATTAAACTTTCAAAAATCAAAACATTTTAATCTTTCACATCATGTTTATAATCTTATGAAAAACATTTTTGCTCAAGAAATTTTTCTCATTAGAGTTCTATAACTCATGGTAGTGGGGCTGAAAATCCGGAATTCTAAAAAACTGGACTTTCGGAACAGTCGCGCACCTCGGAGTAAAATCGCCATATCTCGCGGCTCCGATGTCCTTTTTACCTGAAACCGGTGGCATTGGACAGAGGAGAGACAGAGCTTTAATATGATTCAAGAATCATTAAATTTATATTTCTGAGCAGAGAGTTATGCCACTTTTACTGCGGGTTTTACTCCAGCTCGAAGAAAAAGAAATAATTAAAGCTTGGTCCTTTTTAGGTGTGAAAAAGAATCGAGTGTAACGGAACGTTTTAGGAGGTTGTTAAAGCTTTTATTTGTGTTTTATTAGCAAGGTAATAACATGGTATAAAAGAAATAACAACATGCATAAAACGATTCAAGTAAATAAAAGAAACTAGCAAGACAATATAACTAGTCACAAAATTTACTCGAAATTTTCTCAAACTTTTAAAACACGTTTTTCAATATAAAAAATTAAAAACTTTTAGAACTGATTCTAATGTGTTTTAATAACATCCCAAACTCATAGAAAATCAACATGATTTTTAATTTAAAGGCAAGAGCAATAAATTAAAAAAAAAATCTAAGAAAACAATTCTAACTTGTCATAAAATTAGTAAACTTCCGAAAACGATTTTCAAGCTCATAATTTTAAATACATGTACATGCATATCTTTGACCATAGCTCTGATACCATTTTTTGGAATTAATCTAGGGTTTAAGAAAAAGTGTAACGCTTCGGTAAGCGGCGGAATTTTAAAAAATTTATTTTTCAAGTAAAACGTTTTTACTAACCTAGACAAAGAGCAAGCACATGTAATAAAAACTAATATGAGCATTAAAGATTACTAACCTTCTTAGAAGCTTGAACGTTGAGATGGTTTTGGAAAAGGTTGGAATGTTCGTCTCCCCTCGCAGCACGTCTCTCTTCCTTTCTCGGCAACTCGAGCAACCACGAAAGTTTCTATCACTAAATCACTCGAGAGAAAAAGGAATTAGTGTGTGGGCACTTTTAAACACGACGACTCTAGAACAAGTCTAAGAGTCGAAGAGCTAAAACCACTAGGTCAAATGAGGACCACGGTGCCAAAACAAAAACGAAAAATAACTAGAGAGAGAGAGAGAGGAGTTCGGCCACAAGGTCTAAAGAGAGAGAGTCTCTCAATCTCTAATTTATGTGGAATGAATGAAATGAGAGGAATGAGGTGGGGTATTTATAGGAGGAGGATTGCCTTCAACAGGTAGTTTCCTCTTTTCTTATAGCCTTGCACGTCCAACATGCCTCATGAAGCTTAGGATTTGTTTCCTCATTTGATTTCCTCTTAGTTGGCCGAAAATGCACTTTCCTTCTAGAGGAAATTTGTTTCCTCTTTTTCTTTTGGCAAGTATCTTCATACATTAATGCACAAAATAAACTCTCTTTCCCACTATGGCATGAACGAAATTCAGCCTTATTTTCCTTGGGTTGGACGAAATTTGAGCTTCTAGAAGGAGCTTCTAGATGTTTCTTTATTTGTTCATAACAACATAAGAAAAGCCCATTAAGAATTTTCAAGTAAAATTCTATGAAATGAAATTAATCCTCAAGGCCCAAATTCTTTAAGTTGGCGGTGTGATTTAAATTTCATTTGTCATCATATGACAATGTCAAAAACTTTATTGACATTCATTTCGTCCCATGTCTAAAAAGACAAAAATACCCTTTAGACAATTTTCACAAAACTTGTCTCGTTCTTGTTTTGACTTAGCTTCTAGTTTAACTATTCCTACTCGATGTGATTTGTGACAGTGACCTCATGGATCCAAATGAACAAAGCTTGAGCTAAACACTTGGACTCAAAAGTTCACAAACCTTTTCCAAGTTTAGCTTAATGTCAACTGACTCCACTAAAGAGTTGACACTGAAAATCTCTCGGTTCAAATGAATTTATTTTCTACTCAAGAATTCAACCAAATTATGATGAGCGGATCCACTGAATATTATCTATGTTTACCCTTCATGAATATCATCAGCTAGTCGGGATTTACAATATTACCATTTTACCCTTCTAGCTGTTATCTCCTCAACTCCTTTGTCGCTTGTGAATAAGTTAGAAACAATGTATTGACGAGGAGCTAACAAGTCACATTTTTTCATCCAAAAGAGTCAAGACTCAATTTGGACACTGGCCAGTTCATTTATTCACACTCTAGTGAACAAAGCATGAGGTGATATACATTGCATTTCAGCAATCTTGTACATGAATTCCATATCTATGAGAACTTCAAAAAGTTACTCATGACATTCTCACAACTTAGTACTTCACCAATAGGCCCTGTTCGGAATCACATAGTGAGTCCGAACTCTGACTTTCTCAAATGAGAATACGTAAGTTGTGAAATGGCATGTCTCATTTCAGGATTAAGGTAAGCACGATGCAATTCATACGTAGTGACTTCGAGACATAAGACCTTAAATGGTTTGTTCTTATTTCGTCTCTAGAAGTGCACTGGTCAATTCAGTACCTTCGGAAGATACCTAGAAGAACTATAGAGTCTCCATCTCTCAATGCCTCATAACCAGACATCATAGATTCAGACAAGGACTAAAAGACTAAGGTTTTATAATAAAGCTTGTTAAGTTGTTAAGTTTGTTTATGGACTAAAAGACTAAGGTTTTATCATAAAGCTTCAGACAAGGAA
The DNA here is from genome assembly GCF_054948205.1 of Urtica dioica subsp. dioica. Taxonomy (NCBI): domain Eukaryota; kingdom Viridiplantae; phylum Streptophyta; class Magnoliopsida; order Rosales; family Urticaceae; genus Urtica; species Urtica dioica. Next base: position 41,532,519 of record NC_142763.1, read on the forward strand.
GATTGAATGAACGTTTCAACTTTTATTAATAAATAAGCAGTTACAAGCAAGAGTCTTCGTAAGACTATATGACATCAAATGTACATAAATACACACTAAAACTCTTGACAACAGAAGACCTCGGGTGGGTCCACCCATGGCCGGACCAAGAGGCCGCGTCCGATCGGGTGTGCAGTACTCGAAAGTCTCGAGTGTCGCTCCTCTAGTTCTAGAAAAGTCTTTGTTTGTCGCGGATATATGAGAATAATAAGAAAAAAGAATAAAATAAGCTAGAAGGGCGCATAGGGAGTGCCTCTGGCGCGCGCTCCTACGCTCAATATTAGTCTGATTGCTATGATTAAGGTGAGATGTCGTGATTCTATTGAGAATATTTGAGACTCGTGCTTGATTAGAGTAAAATCAAGTGCGGAGGGTCCTCGAGAGTGTTTCAAGACTTTAGAATCAAGTAGAGGGTGTTTTGAATTAATTATCTTTTTCCTCTGGATGAGGGGTTTATTTATGGGTGTTGGAGGGATGAAGAAAATCCCAAAAAGTCGGATTGGGCAAAGGCAATGTGCACGCGACAATTGTGTTGCATGAAGTAGAGCTTTCTAGCCACATCTGCATGTGTTGCAGGGAGACCGGCCGGGACAAGTGAGGCACCTTGCCTCTTTCGTTGGAGACCTAGTCAATGAGGGTTGAACGGGGTGATCGACATTATTTTGGCCGAGTCCGTCTGTTGTCCGCACAACCCCGTTTTCATGGGCAAGTCGGTTTTCCAAGTTTCTTCGATGGTCGTTGAGGTGTTGCCTCATGTCACCTGTGTGGCGAGGGGATAGTTCCCAATTTCCGTTTGCTATTGCAAAGTTGTGGAGCCAATGCGTCCATGGGTCGTGATCTGGGTCCAGTTCATCTGTGTTCCTAAGTGGGACGAGATGTTTGTGATGAAACTACGGGGTTTCGGGTGTCATGCCGAATAACGCGTTTGTTAGCGCCTTCCCCGATGTCCGACAGATCATGGTCGAGATTCCTTGTGTCAGAATTGGTAGTGTCATCACTCTCGTCTGCACGAGAGTGAGTGTGCTCACCTTCATCCTTGTTCGCGTGATTGCAGTTACGTTCGTCCTCGAAGACCCCCGAGTGAGTGAAACTGCCAACTTGCCTTGTCTGACCGAGAAAGTTCCCGATGGTTGCCCTGTCATTTTCCTGTCTAGCGAGGTGATTTGTCAGTCAACAAACGCTTTCATCGAGTTCAATGTTGTCTAGGATCGGACTTGCATCTCGTTCAGAGGAAAGTTTTGATTTCTTCGCGCCAATCGACGTAAATTATATTAGGAGCATTCAGCGTGGGGGTTTGCACCTCCCTCAGACATGTTGGGAATCTATGTTCCAGACATCACAATCAAAGAGTTATGCAGACAGTTTTCTGTTTTTCTAAGTCGGAAAAAAATTGTTGTGGGACTCATGAATGTTTCTTAAGCCCCTTCCTTCTAGCGTCTAAGTGTTGTCGCTAAAAATTGAACAACGTTGAAGACTTCGGATGGGTTGTCTCGAGGCCAGACGAAGTCGCCGCGTCCGAACTGGGTGTACGAAACTCAAAAGTCTCGAGTGTCACTCATCTAGCTAAGAACGTTCTTCGTTCGTCGCGGAGATCTAATAATAAGACGAAGAAAAAAAAGCTAAAAGGGTGGTCGGTATGTAATTGATATGAAATTATATTTAAAAGTATAAGAATATAATATCATGTTGGATTCGAGATTAAAACACTGTTTAATGTGATAGTTATATTAATTTTGTGTAAAAGTTACACCAATTTAGAGTTATGGATTGTAGATGATCTTATATTATGAAAATGGATCAAAATTGAATTAATGTAACTTTTATAATAATTTTTTTTTATTTGCTTCGGTGTTTAAGTTGCTATTTAAACTAAAAAAATAAAGTAATCCAAATTATACAATAGGGGTCATCTTGCACTTTCAAAATAGCAAATGTGTAATTGTTACATTACATTGCACTTTTTTTTTCGAAGTGAAATTATTTGACCAAGATTACGTGATACATTAAGAGTGCAAACGCATGTGACATTATTGACCAAAATTACATTATACATTACAAGACATTAAATTGAAAGAGGATAAATATTCTACTTGTAAAAGATGATACATTTTTAAAACTTATGTGACTCGAACTAAGACTTCTCAACCGAGATATTTGTGAAATTATCACTAGATACATCCTTGTATCTTAGGCCAAGAAACAAATCACGAAAAGACAAAAATGGATGACTCAACACTCATTTAACCAGTCAAGAGAGAGCTTCCGAACACTGTATCTGTTCATGTGTATATATTTATTTTCGTAATTTGATTAGAAGTCACGTGTATCATACACGATGTATGCCGTATGTCGGAAGACTTTGGTGACTCAGAACGTCCCAGATCATTGCTGATTCGGAAATTTGCTGGATTTAATTCAACGTTTTTAAATTTATATATTAAAATGAAATGCTTGCATCGGTCCTGTATTTTTGTAGAACGTTGTTTCGGCGATTAGTGTAGATTCTCCTCACTGCATTTAGTTAAAAAAAAATTCGGCTTCCATTTTTGACAATATATGGCCCAATTTTGTTTTCAACGTTTGAATTGTCTTTCACGCTTGCATATAATCAGAATATTCCAAACCTTATCAAGACTCGTTTTTGTTTTGTTTCCATGAATGACATAAAATATTAGCACATTCAGTATTTTTTTCCTTTCTATATATATATTAAATGAAAAAATCTAATAATTTTATAAGACCCGATGTTCTTCAATTTCTGTCTTTAATGATAATAATGATATACATCATTATTATAGTCGTCGAACTCTATTTGATTTGAGTACATTTCAGATTGAGTTTAAGTTAAATATTGACTTGAGTTCAGTTCAGTTCTTATCATCTGTAATTTTCAAAAGATATGTTTGACATAGCTTTTGTTAGGAAAATAAAAATACTGATTTCAAACTAATATTATAGTAAAATAGTAATGTTTCAAAACTTGTTAAAGTGTAACTATCAGCTAGAAACGTTTCCATATGAAAAATTTTGTGTTTATCACTAAATATTATTTTAACCTCATTATTGCAAATACTGAAAAATTATTTTTCCTTTTGTTGGAGAACTTTTCAAAGTTGAATACGACTGAGATACTGTTTTTTTTTAATAGAAAAATTAGTCAAATAAGCCACCAAAAGTTTAAGAATTGCTAGATAGCCAACTTTTTATAAATTTTTTGTAAATAGCTACATCAACTTATCTACGGAACTCAAAAAGACAAAAATACTAAAAAACATTGCTGCCTATTTTGGTTTATTTTTTGTATTTTTGAGTGCCGTAAATAAATTGAGGTGGTTATTTACAGAAAATTAACAAAATATTAATTATTATACAAAACGCTATAAGTCAAATGGCTATATAGCTAAAAGATCATTTTTTATAGTATCTCTTGCACTTCTAAAATGACTTGAAAGTCTTGGACAAAAATACATGAAGACACGATAAGCCTGAGTTCGGATTGCACTGAAGACGTAGTAAAATCCAAACTATCTTATCACATAGTGAACATCCAATGAAGAACCACCTTTTACTAATTAATAGCAATATTGCTTTATTAAGGTGATTTTTTTAACAATACCACACTTGTTCAAAGTGATAAAATAAAATCTAGAATAGAACAAAAAATGTTAATATAGATTACTATTTTTCAATTTGAGCTTATCATTGTAAAAACCACAAAATTCTATCAAAATCATGTAGCTAGGCGCTTAAACATATTCCTTATTATAAAATCAGCCTACACATACTTTTTAGGATTCTTTGCCTCACCACTTGCTTAGCTAATTTTATTTATGAAAGAAACTCCAACCCTCAATTTTAGACAACACCATGTTGAAATTCACAAAGGTCAAGTTGTCAGAGTAACCTTATTTTATATATAAACACTTGTCCTCAAGACTAATTCGTTAAGAGTTTGTACACTTTATCTCTAATTGTTAATATCCAAATCAATGCGTTGTTCTTATCCATTTAACATAATTTTAGTCAATTCCTATTGTTATTGTTAGGTTGGGTTGCATGTTTGGAATTAGAGTGATTTACTACTGCGGAATAAACGAATCCTAATTTAGATTATTTACAACATATCTAATTTCTAATTTAATTATCGAGGACCTACTAATAAAAAACCAACAAGAATAAATAAATAGAAGAATTCTAATTTACACACAATTAATCTCTCTATCTGAATTTTCACACCGGCTGACAGTCTTCAAAATCTTTGTAATCCTCATGTTCTTCGTCGTGGATCAGCACCAAGTCTTCAGAATCATTCTCCAGATGCATAAGGACCACCAACTCTCTTTCCAAAATAATATCTCATTCTCCAGATGCCTCACAATTACTCCGACTAGGTGCCGGAATGATTTTCACTCTTTTCGAGAAGTGAGGACCACAAAAGTCATGGCTTCTATAGCATGCACCTTAGTCGAATTTCACCTTAACCCTAGAATTATTTATAGCTTTTCCAAGCTTGCAAACATTTGGTTAAATCAATTATTCACTTGTAGATTTTATTTGATCTTATTCTATATAATATGAGATATTATTCTATGAATACAATATCTCCTACATATTCTCATAAATAAAATATTCGTATCATATCTAATGTTTACCTATTTCTCATATGAGAATATATTATTCAAATCTATAAAAAGAATAATTTAATGATATAATTGACAAGTTTTGAATTTTAGTTGATTTTTGTAAAGTGACATAAATTTAGGAATACTTGTATCAAATCCCAACTAAAATACTCATTAAGGAGAAAAATTTACTTTTTCGCAACAAGATTGCACAAAAGATACGGAACAAAGTTAGTTCAAGTGCTAAGTGCTCTTATATGAACGTATTCTTACAGCTTGTTTGGTGCACAATTAATGAAAAAGAAAACTCACTTCTTATGTCGGCTATTTTTGCTAGACTTCTCAAATCTTCATTTATTTCTCTTGACTAACAACATGAAGCTTGGTGCAGCTAATCCTAATAAATGGAGAAGAACACCATTCTCTCTTTTGAACCCCACCCTTACAATTTATGTCGAAAAATTTCTCCAAGAGCACTTGCACACCATATAGGTTGATGCAAAGAGAAGCATCTACCTGGAAAATTTATCCACCATATTCGGAGATGGCTCCGTTCAACGCCGACATCCGTGTGGGCTATCTCACCATCGATTTCGTTATGCAAATCTTGCTGGTCCAACATGACTAAAATATTTCACCTTTTATTATGTTATGCGATGATTGTTTGAAGATTTGAGATACGGGTTCTTCGATATAATTTCCAGATTTGAATTTTCGTTGATACTAGTCATTACTTAGATTAAGGTTTAGATTTAGGCGGGCACCGTGGCACTGATTTTTTCCTTTTATTATGTCAATATTAATGTATTTTTATTGCAATGCTTTTAATTTGTTTATTATATAAAAATCCATATTATTTAAATTATTACCATTCAAAATTGAATTAATTCTAGTTAAACATATCTATAAACTTTTGCAAATCATAGAAACTTCTAAGCTATTCAATAAATTTATTATATAGTATGCAACAATGTTTGTAAAACTGAACACCAGCTTATTTAATGTCAGTTTAAATGAAAATTATCAAATATATTTATTAGTTTTCTGTTTGAATTGTCATTTTCAAGTATGTTTCGAACGCCATATTAATTATCTCGTTTGAATGACCCATTTGAATTACCTGTATGAATGACCTGTTCATAATGATCCATTTTGTATGAAATAACCAGCTTGAATGGTGCACCAAAAAGACCCTAAAGAAACCAATGATAGAAATCTCACATCTCGCAAGCATACCATACCTCAATTTTGAGGGTATCTCATCTCGTACGTAGCATAGGATTCCGCGGCATTTGATGAACATTTGGGATATCTCGTACATCGTGTTAAACCGCATTCCATGGGGTATACCGCAAAAAAGGTATTCCGATGTCTACTTGAACAAAAAAATAAATTTAAATAAACAACTTCTGAATTAGAATACTCAAAGATAAATTTAAAAATAGAGTTTTCAACATTTCAACCATATCATTGTCACACATAGAATTTTCATCTCATATCAACCAAGCCACACTAAATAGAATACAAACCAAGACAAACATAATAGAGAGTTCATAGAGTAGGTACACACTCACTATTCGTAATCGGAGTTCACACAAAACCGTTCGTCTTTCCTTCAAGTGGCGTACAATATTTATTGAACCGGATCCGAACTAACTCTTCAACTATTAAATCTGAATTAACAAAAGATATCAACATTAAAAATAATGAAAAACATTGTTAATATTATTAATTTTGTATAGTTCAAATTAACAATAATTCATAAAAAAAAATATTGCATATTTAATAATCATTCAAATCTGTTAAGGCGTCGTTTTTCGACAGTGGAAAACGACCCCCCTAAAAGCAAATAGCTTTGCCGCGCCTCATCGGAAGCTTGACACGCCTCATCGAAAGCTTGACACGCCTCATCACAGGATTGACACGCCTCGTCGAAGTTTGACTAGCCTCACTGGAAGCATGACGTGCCTTATCAGAAGCTAGACACAACTCGCCCAGCTTCGGCCTGCCTTGCCCTTGGATCACCTTGACATGCCCTAACAATTCTTGCTCTGGATCACCGCAGAATCTTTTGGTAAACCCTGACACGCCTTGCCCTCGTTCCGAGACACCTTGACACGCCCTGCCGAGCCTAGATACACCTTGTCGTCGCTCCGGAATTCCTGGACACGCCTCGTCGAGCCTCGGCACGCCATACAACCATCACAAAGTGCCATATGACACTCGCTCGACGTCACACCTCACCGTAAGGCACCAAAGAGTGTCGTACGACACCCCCAGGGACACCGTACGACACTCGCCCGACATCAATGCTCGTTGTACGGCACTAAAAAGTATCGTATGACATTCTCTAGCTGTTGCACAACATCCCAAGGCGCCGTATGGCATTCATTTGATGTCAATACTTACCGCACAACACTCTCCAACTGCCGTACGAAAGCCACCCAGCGTGAAGCATTGTCGTACGGCACCATAAAGTGTCATACAACACTCCCACTTACTGTACGGCACCTCCAAAGTGTCGTATGTTGGGAAAGGAGGAGGGGTGGTATCGGACACAAACGATTGCTCCAACACAACTCATCGGTGAAGCATGTAGGATATAAGACACGAACAATTGCTCCAATACCACTTGTTGTAATTATGTGCTCACCTTGATAACCATGTAAGAACGATCAAGAAACCAATGTTGTTTCAAGATCTCACTCTTATTTTATAAGAACGGAATAGAGCATTTCCAAGGGGTAGAGAGAGAGAGAGAATCAGGCAAGAGAGAGAGAGATGGAGAGCTCTTTGGTCGAAAATTCTGAGGCACCAAAAGTGTCTATGTTACCTTCTCATGAACCCTTATTTATAGTAGTGGAAATGATATATTCTTGGTAGTTTCCAAAATATATTTTTTTTTCCTTTTATTGTGTTCACACTAGTGAATCAAAGCCTGACCATTGGATCTCATCTCATGAATCATATTTCTCTCTTAGCCATCAGATCAATATCTATAAGATTTTATTGTGTGTTTAAATAGAAGATATTTAATCATGATCAGAATAAAGGAAATATCTTATTTTCTTTTAAATATTATTCTCTCTTAATATTCATGAGAGAGAATAAAGGAAAATATCTTATTTTCTTTTAAATATTATTCTCTCATAATATTCATGAGAGAGAATAAAAGACAATATCTTATTTCATTTTAAATATTATTCTCTCCAAATATTCATGATAGAGAATAAAGGACAATATCTTATTTTCTTTTAAATATTTTTCTCTCTCCTTTAATTAAACAACTAAAGAATAAAATATTGGTAAGTACAAATACATAGTGGATAAATTTCATGGCACGCGGCCAAAAGGATTTGCGCAATTCCTTGTTGCCAAACCCTAAAATTTGACTACCACTTTTGTGCAAGGCCCAATTGCTTAAAGCTCAATTAATTATTTATTTACTTGGTTCAACAATAAACAAATAAGTAATTGATTAATTATTTACTTGATCAAACAATAAATAATTAATACTACCATAAATAATTATTTAGTTATGCAAATACCCATATTTCAGAATTGATGCTCCCAATCACAATTTTAGCTTGTGAGATTTAATGAAACATATTATCATTAGAGGTTCATTATTCGTCTTATCGATGCCGAATCGGGGACTATGGAGCTTGTAATAGAAGCTTAACAAATCCAATGAAAAGACGAAATGTCCTTTCTCTTTTCCACATTTATGTGTCTAATCTTGGTCAGACTCCACCTAGGTACGCCAAGACTGAACTCTCGTTTATACTAGAAATATATTCACTCATCGTGACGAGTGTCCACTATTCTAGTCAGTACATGATCAAGATCCTCCAGGTTCAACCCGTATCGAGAAAGGTCAATTAATCCGTTATACATTTCTTGATACATATATACCCTAAGCTTTGTTGCTTCCCCAACGTAAGATTCTTCCGAATGTACATACTTCGGAAGTGCCGACAATCTATCGGTTCTGGAATCAACCTTTTGGTGAGTGAACATTGACCTTCTTTCAGGAAAGCTGGATTCTGTATTTGTCAACCACTTTCCACTCGAATCATGCTCCAAAGCTTCAAAGACATAAGCTGTGATTAGCATGATAATAGCCTTTTAGCGAATGAGTCAAAGAGCGCGGTAACATGATCCAGTGTCCATGATCACTTCAGGATTTAGATCAAGTCTAATTGTGACCATCATAGCGACCCTGGTTAGTGTGTTGTAACGGTACTTAAATGACACATCTACAATCAAAGTCTGTCCGGGTCGGGCACTTACCACAAGTGTAGAATACTCGCACGTTGTGATCAACCTTCACTAGTGTTCTGCATATATGACTTTAGATACAACTATCTTGGAATGTATCAGTCATCGATCATATTTTAGCTACACCGCCCGAACTCAGGTGCCCACCACGTGACTCAGTTTAATACGGAGGCTACGGATGATAGTTGCTATTGATTATGATATTCAGACATCAACCCACTAATCATATGATGCTAATATAGTAACCATTATTCTATTTAGTACTCATTTATTTATTATCTCTCGTTGACAAGAATTCCTAACGCTGTGCAACATTCCTGGGCGCCCATCATTGCCGTACGGCATCCACAAGTGCCATACGTTACTCCCACCTGCCGTACGGCCACCCAAAGGTGTCGTATGACACATCCTCATACTACTCCTCATCAAAACGTGCCGCACAACACCCTTACCCCCTCCACAACAACCATAAAACTTCACTTCTTCCTTGCCTCCCTCTTACACATCCAAAACCTTCTCACCGCACCAATCTAATAAAAAACTTATCCTGGCCCTTCAAGGTACCTTCCAAGAAATTTCCGAACCCCCTTTTCATTCGACCAGATGAAAGAGGCTCAAATTCTCTACGTAAAACTCTAGAGAATTCTTCCCTCGTTTTCTCTCTCTACCTCATACATCATTTCTCAAGAAAGACCCATGAGAGGACACTAGAAAAGCATCATTTCTACCTACCCATGATCATTTCCTAAACATTCATTCTTGAAATCACACATTCACCATTTCATCCCCACACCTTACACCACACACGACCAAAATACTCACCCTACACACCCTTCTCAGCACCATCTCCTCAACCCATCACTCTCAATCACACAACCAGAAAAGAGTAGCATCTTCCTTTCTTTCTCTCTAGATTTGGAGGATGATCAATCTCAAACCCCTCTTTTTCCTCTACTATATCTTTCTTTTACATAAGCTCAATGCCATACAAATGTTCTCTCATGATGACCAAGAGTTATTCCCTTGTTTTTCATCTAGAAAGACACATCCATATTTCATCTTGTCTAATATCTTTAACATAGAGAAGGAAGTGCCGATCATCATCCCCGGAGAGTCATCACCAAACAAGACAGTCTCGTTCCAAGGCCCTTAAGAAACACGATTTTCACAAATTAGTCAATTACTTGGGGACCGTGCACACTCATTTGGCCTAGAACCCAATCCCAAAAACCGCCGTGAAAGACTGCAGGAATCGATTTCTATTGTGTAATTCATTATTCGGTGACCACGGACACTCATTTGGCCTAGGAACCGGCTTCGAGACCATCCTCGATGACCCTCAGAAGACTCACCATCGAAGAAGGCGAATCCATTCTAAAGCCTATCAAGAAACACGTCCAAGGTCGAGTAACCCATTACTCGATTGTTGAGAACACTCGTTTGGCCTAGGAATCCATCACGTTCTCGCGATCGAACGTTTCGGAGGAACCTTAGGAGCTTCCGCCATAATCGGGGCAAGACCCCGTAGGCGACATCTCCTTTGAAATCAAAGGAAAAGTTCACCGTCAACCCACCTCACAGCACACGTTGCCTAAACCTCTCCGTAGTGCGGGTGTCATAAATGTGATGCAAAAAATTGCATCAACAAAAATAACGTTACATATTTAACAATAACGAATAACATCAGCCAAACAATTAGTAATCAAAGAATTAATTATATTTAGATCAAATTAATTACAAATTAAATCTAAATCAACATTAACAACAACATGCAATTACTCAAATAATATTTAAATTCGGATTATAAAAAAAACCCATTTCAAATCAACAAAAATTACAAAATCAAGTGAACAAATAATTTCATTATTAACACAATCTTTGTAATATATATGAAATTCATAATTTCATTACTAAATCAACTTATCAAACTCCAAATCCATTAAAAAACCAACTAAAAAAAATTTAAAATCTAGATTTGAAACTTACCGCGCAAGATCGGTAGAATTTGGCGAAATTTGGGCATGTTTTAACAGCGTCACGACAGAAAACATCGAAATTCGGCGAGAATCAGCGGGATCGGAGCAGATTTGGAGATGGGCAATGCGAAATTCACAGAGAGCATATCTTCTTGTGATTAAAAAAACATTTATATATACATTAAAAAATAATCCTTTGAATTCTAATTTCAATTGATTTTTGTATCCTATGTTATATCAATATTAATTATTCTGAATTTTACATTATATCATTAAATACTATATGGTTTTTTTTTTTAATTAGTTACCCCTTTCTACCTTGTATTTCACCATATCACTGTAAAACCCGTAGTTATATATACAAAAAAAATCCTTTAAAATTTTTAATTTTAATTAAGTTTTATGCTTAAATCTAGCAGTATTCTAGTAAAATGAAGTGGAAAATGACTAATTTATCTTCAATTCAAGGGGGAAATAGTAAGTAGCTCAAAAATACGCTTTAAAAAAAACACCACAAATTTTATTTTATTAAAAAAATAATCCATCAAGTTCGCAATAATTTAATTAACTAAAAAAAAAAAATTTCTTCTTTAATTAATTAATTTACTGCTGGCATAGTGGACTATTTTTTGATAAAATAAAACTCGTACTAAAATCTTAAAAAAATTTTAAAAAATTGCTAGTTACAGCAAATTCTTATCAATTTATTCAAAGAAAAATAAACACTAAACAACCACATAATTATAGATTGATAAGCATATTAAATTTTAAAAAATATTTGTATGTCGACACTAAAATGACATTATTGTCTGTAGAGTATGCGAGACATCAACATTCTCTACCACATAGACGGCAGTTGTGTAACATATCCTTATTTGTCGAAGAGAAAAAAACAAGCGGCCAAAGCTACCATCAACACAAGCCTTAAGGAAACTGATACAACTCTGCTATTTTTTTTATAATTCAAAGGAAAAATGTTGCAAAATAATTATTTGAAATTTAGCGGCATAATCTAAAAACGTCCTACCAGAGGGTTTCTTTCTTCTAAGCTTATATTTTATATTGGAAAAATATATGAAGTAACAATTCAAACTATAACTTTTGCAAAATAGTCATAGTTTCAATAGGTATAGCAAAATAGCCAATTGAGAGTACTACGACTTTTAATCCTGTCTCGATTAATTTTAATCCAGCCTTCATAAAGCTTATATTCTGTCTTTATAGTTCGTTGAGATTAAATTTAATCCAGCGTAGATTAATTTTATTTAGGCTAGTTTGCTTATAGTTGTCAAACTATGGTTATTTTACAAAAGATTAAGTTCTATTTAGCTATATAGTTGCTTGACCCTTTTATATATATATGTATATATATGTTCTATTTGGCTATATAGTCGCTTGATCCTTTTATATATATATATATATATATATATATATATATATATATATATTAAATGGTGTAACTAATACCGACTTTTTTTATATGTAGGGGTAGCATTATTGATAAGAAATTTATTTTCCTTTTATTTAGCTGTTTATTATTGGGCCTATATTCTCTTGAAATTGCTCACCCGTGTTTTTCTGCGAGCATTATTCCCTCACAGGACATATTGGCGATTCCTATACCCTGGTGGTTGTTGTACATATTCGGTCTAAAGTCAAATAAATCTTCTTAACCTTTTTACCGGCACGTGATCCCAAAAAGATGGTCCATCCACTAAAGAGACTTGACCTCAAGCTTGGCTTGTTTCGGTAATAAAAATATGTGATTTAGGACCATTAACTTTTTGTATTCAAATTTTTGGACAATAAATAAATAAATAACGCTCACAAGTCATTTTCTGGATTGAAATCCCAAATCCTCTCTTTAATTACTGAGGACGGGTTGAGTCACGTCAAAATAAAAAAAAATGGGTAAAAAAACTTAATAATGATGAGGAGATGTTACTTTGGAGGAAATACTGGAGAGGGATTCGAGAAGTTGGAGATAGTTGGATGCAAATATACATGGGAAAGACCTTGGCTTTTCAATTCCATTTGGGCCAACGTTCAAAAGAAGAAAATCATAATATGCTCATGTATTTTTTTCACCAAAAAATGTGAAATATTTTTAACATTAGATTTGTAAAAATATCGAGTTTAATATTATATACGTCTACACTAAATAAACAAATAATATATATACAGGTCCAATTCTCAACACATGCTTAAGTTAATAATTATAAATTTTAAGATTTGAACTATTTAATGTCTATTCTCTCTCTTTCATGAAATCTGAAAAAAAAAAAAATTAGAACTCGTGATTTAGAGCTTTATTTTTAATAAATTTGGTATCAATACGAATATTTCGACGGACACAAGATCATGTTTTTTTAGAAAACGAGGCTCGGAGCCATCTATTAGACAATGAGAATAATTCTAGTAAATACAACATTAGACATTCTTGATCCAAGGAACATTACAGACTTAAGTCGGAAAAGATCAACTGCTAACGCCAAGAATAGATAATAGCCCAAATTGTACACACGAGACACAGTAAGAATAGAACATAACTCAAGCTCTTCAAATAACCCTTAATAGATGGTGGAAAGATCCAACCCACTGTGGTCCATTGACTAGGGTCAAAATAGGTCTTCAGGATGTATAGATAAACGTCTAACAGAGTATTCCGAGCAAGAATGTGGACGACGCTTAACCTTACTCCAATACACAACATAGCATAATCAAACACAAGTTCAGATTACAGATGAAAAATGTGAACCGGGTAAAGAAACACCATAAAAAAATAAATAAAAACAAACACTAACACTAACATCACCGAAGTATCACAAACACTAAAATCCCAAAGCTCTCGCGGGGCTCTCAAACAAAAGGCCTCGGATACAAGACCATGTTTTTGTTATGTGGTATGTTTTATATTACATATGACTTGGTTGATAAAAAATTAATTGCATACGAATTTGAAAATAAATAGAAAAGTACATATTTCTTTAATTTTTAAAATTTGTATCTATTTTCTCTAGAAAGATCCTCAAATTGGACATTTACCCACTTAGTGAAAAAAAGTATTTACGTATCGCACGTTAGAGTGAGTAGAATATACCATTTGTGTGTAATGAATATATCTTTTTTGAAAGGCAAGTTCGAAACATGTTCGGTAATTTTAATTTTTTTCACTTATCCTATTGAAGGTGGTGTTGGAGATATTTATTTTAAATTCTTTTTACCAATAAATCTAGGATATTCACTTACTCGAAACTTGTCTCAAATCTCAAGTTAATAAAAAAAAACAAGCAAAAATTTAAAATTACAATATCTTCTCCTATTATATATTCGTTGTTCGGTGCCAAAACAAATCAAAGAAGTCCCACTCAATAGAGAGTCGCCGACAAACAAGAGAGATGAACAAAACCATAAGGTAAGGTCTGAAGTCCACCTAACATAACCGATGAGATCAGATAAGTTGGTAGACTCAAAGACTAGTCCAATGCTTAGTTTTTTGGATGGAGGCCACATCAACCACATAACCACCTATGCCATGAGGCGGGATTATGAATATAGAACTATATATAATTATGATACAAAGAACAGTTACCACTTCGAGGACACAACATATGAACGTGGATGAACCGTTACCAAAAGAATCGTTCGAACGTGGGTCTGGTCAACTCAATCCCTTGTCAACAACGAATGTGGAAGATCAAACGCACCACAGTTAAAGGCTAGACACATACGCGCACACACACGCAAACAACATATTTTTCCACAATCGATTCATTTCACTCTTTGTATTGAAGATTCGTCTTGTGTATGGAAAACCTAACCTAGATAAATGATTTGTAATGGTTTACACTAAGATCTTATCTTCACCAAGACAATTGATGTAAAGTTTTTGTCATCAACATTTCCTACATTATTAGACGTATTAGTTTAGACCTTATCGGTGATATAGGGAATTACTAATTTCAATAGTAGAAACATAAATATTTTTCGATTTAAGAAAAAGCACAAAAATCAAAGGCTATAACCTACACGAAACAAGATTGAGGTGACTAGAACTCGTGATTGTAGGTCGGTGTTACTAAATTCTTGATGTTATAAATCTCACTTAAGATGGGTGTACTTAAAAAATATAGTACTACACCACACAAATTTATCTCATATCACGAGATTCTTGCTGTGCTATGACACTATAAGTTTACTTTATATGAAAAAATTACAAGAATAGTATTTTTAAAATATAATTTTTTTCAAAACAATATGTATATTTAAAAACATAATTGTTTACAATTTAAAATATTATTTTCGCGATAAAAACTTTGTTAGACACTATTCAATTCACTATCACATGAATTTTCACACTAAATTCTTGGTGTTATAAATTTTAAGAAGAGTGTACTTAAAAAATATGGCATCACACAGCAAATATTTTTTCCCATACGATATTCTTCTTGTGCTATGATACAATTAGGTTCACTTTATATGAAAAAATTACAGAAGTTGTATTTTAATTTTTTTTTTTGGAAACCATGTGTATACATAAAATAATGATTGTTTATAATTTAAAAAGGACTATTTTTGCTATAAAACTTTATGAGACACAGTTCAAGTCACTAATGCAATTTTCACAGTTTATATATCATTTATCGCAACTTAAAAAATGGCCCCAGTGAAGACTATAGCCATTTTCGTCTATAACATAGTGAAAACAACTCACTTAAGATTTAGGTTCTACAAGAATCTTACGGACACAACTCACTTAAGATGTACACTTTACATGTATTTCATCACACCACAAATGTTATTAATTAACATAATATTTTATCCATCTTCGTCTATAACATAGGGAAAACAAGCGAATATTTAATATATATATATATATATATATATATATATATATATATATATATAATGTCAACATTCTTACCGTGTTACAATATGTGTTACAATGATATTAAGTTGCAATGTAAATTTGTATAGTTGTAAAATTATATTTGGTGTTTTGAAAATATGCCCAAAGTTTGAGTAGGAATATTACTACAAATTAATGATGTGACATTTACCATTGGCATAGTTCGTGGACTCAAAATTCTCCATCAATAATGGTGAGTGACGGTAACTAATAACTACAAATACAAGGCGTGTTGCGTCGGGGGTTAAATTCATCGATCGATGTGGACACATCGAAGCATATGAGAAAACAAACAAACACAAATTTAAGTCTCTGGCTGGTAATTTTATTAGTCTATGTCAGAGGCAACGAAAAATATACTACTTTATACTTTTATAGTAATATAACATTGGGGAAATATCACTTCACCGTCGTAGTCAAGATCATATACACATCAAAATGAGCACTCTCACTAATTTATCACCCTAAAGAACAAAATAGTATGTTGGAAAAAATTCCACATAAGAAAATTATTAAAGATATTATATATGTGTTGTGGACTGACAAAAATAATACAACAATTGTCTCACGAAAATCACTTGATTTTGAGCACACAGTCTTGATAACTCCAAATTTCAAAGCAAGATTATCTCTAAATACAAACTAATCTAATAAAAGAGAGAGTATAAATGAGGATGTGGAACGATAGGTGAAACTTTTGGCTCGTGCTTGCGTGTGCGAAATGTGAAATTGTCCTCGTTCACGGCCTCCTCATCTATTTATAAGAGCTTGGAGTCGAGTACATGGGGTGATTAGTCACACGTCCCTGACAATTATTCGATAACCGCTCTCAAAACTGTGTAGTGGGTGGTTATTTCCTCGAGTGCTCGGAATAACCGTCGAAAACGTTTTAATCCTGCCTCGATTAATTTTAATCCAGCCTTCATAAAGCTTACATTCTGTCTTTATAGTTCGTTGGGATTAAATTTAATCCAGCGTAGATTAATTTTATTTAGGTTAGTGTGCTTATAGTTGTCAAACTATGGTTATTTTGCAAAAGATTAAGTTCTATTTGGCTATATATATATATATATATATATATATTAAATGGTGTAACTAATACCGACTTTTTTTTACATGTAGGGGTAGCATTATTGATAAGAAATTTATTTTCCTTTTATTTAGCTGTTTATTATTGGGCCTATATTCTCCTGAAATTGCTCACCCGTGTTTTTTTGCGAGCATTATTCCCTCAGAGGACATATTGGCGATTCCTATACCCTGGTCGGTTGTTGTACATATTCGGTCTAAAGTCAAATAAATCTTCTTAACCTTCTTACTGGCACGTGATCCCAAAAAGATGGTCCATCAACTAAAGAGACTTGACCTCAAGCTTGGCTTGTTTCGGTAATAAAAATATGTGATTTAGGACCATTAACTTTTTGTATTCAAATTTTTGGACAATAAATAAATAAATAACGCTCACAAGTCATTTTCTGGATTGAAATCCCAAATCCTCTCTTTAATTACTGAGGACGGGTTGAGTCACGTCGAAATAAAAAAAAAATTGGGTAAAAAAACTAAATAATGATGAGGAGATGTTACTTTGGAGGAATTACTGGAGAGGAATTCGAGAAGTTGGAGATAGTTGGATGCAAATATACATGGGAAAGACCTTGGCTTTTCAATTCCATTTGGGCCAACGTTCAAAAGAAGAAAATCATAATATGCTCATGTATTTTTTTCACCAAAAAATGTGAAATATTTTTAACATTAGATTTGTAAAAATATTGAGTTTAATATTATATACGTCTACACTAAATAAACAAATAATATATATACATGAAATCTGAAAAAAATTTAGAACTCGTGATTTATAGCTTTATTTTTAATAAATTTGGTATCAATATGAATATTTCGACGGACACAAAATCATGTTTTTTTAGAAAACGAGGCTCGGAGCCATCAATTAGACAATGGGAATAATTCTAGTAAATACAACATTAGACATTCTTGATCCAAGGAACATTACAGACTTAAGTCGGAAAAGATCAACTGCTAACGCCAAGAATATATAATAGCCCAAATTGTACACACGAGACACAGTAAGAATAGAACATAACTCAAGCTCTTCAAATAACCCTTAATAGATGGTGGAAAGATCCAACCCACCGTGGTCCATTGACTAGGGTCAAAATAGGTCTTCAGGATGTATAGATAAACGTCTAACAGAGTATTCCGAGCAAGAATGTGGACGACGCTCAACCTTACTCCAATACACAACATATCATAATCCGACACAAGTTCAGATTACAGATGAAAAATGTGAACCAGGTAAAGAAACACCATAAAAAAAAATAAAAAACAAACACTATCACTAACACCACCGAAGTATCACAAACACTAAAATCCCAAAGCTCTCGCGGGGCTCTCAAACAAAAGGCCTCGGATACAAGACCATGTTTTTGTTACGTGATATGTTTTATATTACATATGAATTGGTTGATAAAAAATTTATTGCAGACGAATTTAAAAAGAAATAGAAAAGTACATATTTCTTTAATATTTAAAATTTGTATCTATTTTCTCTAGAAAGATCCTCAAATTCGACATTTACCCACTTAGTGAAAAAAAAGTATTTACGTATCGCACGTTAGAGTGAGTAGAATAATACCATTTCTGTGTAATGAATATATCTTTTTTGAAAGGCAAGTTCGAAACATGTTCGGTAATTTTAATTTTTTTTCACTTATCCTATTGAAGGTGGTGTTGGAGATATTTATTTTAAATTCTTTTTACCAATAAATCTAGGATATTCACTTACTCGAAACTTGTCTCAAATCTCAAGTTAATAAAAAAAAACAAGCAAAACTTTAAAATTACAATATCTTCTCCTATTATATATTCGTTGTTCGGTGCCAAAACAAATCAAAGAAGTCGCACTCAATAAAGATTCGCCGACAAACAACAGAGATGAACAAAATCATAAGGTAAGGTCTGAAGTCCACCTAGCATGACCGATGAGATCAGATAAGTTGGTAGACTCAAAGACTAGTCCAATGCTTAGTTTTTTGGATGGAGGCCACATCAACCACATAACCACCTATGCCATGAGGCGGGATTATGAATATAGAACTATATATAATTATGATACAAAGAACAGTTACCACTTCGAGGACACAAAATATGAACGTGGATGAACCGTTACCAAAAGAATCGTTCGAACGTGGGTCTGGTCAACTCAAACCCTTGTCAACAACGACTGTGGAAGATCAAACGGACCACAGTTAAAGGCTAGACACATACGCGCACACACACGCAAACAACATATTTTTCCACAATCGATTCATTTCACTCTTTGTATTGAAGATTCGTCTTGTGTATGGAAAACCTAACCTAGATAATTGATTTGTAATGGTTTACACTAAGATCTTATCTTCACCAAGACAATTGATGTAAAGTTTTTGTCATCAACATTTCCTACATTATTAGACATATTAGTTTAGACCTTATCGGTGATATAGGGAATTACTAATTTCAATAGTAGAAACATAAATATTTTTCGATTTAAGAAAAAAGCACAAAAATCAAAGGCTATAACCTACACGAAACAAGATTGAGGTGACTAGAACTCGTGATTGTAGGTCGGTGTTACTAAATTCTTGATGTTATAAATCTCACTTAAGATGGGTGTACTTAAAAAATATAGTATTACACCACACAAATTTATCTCATATCACGAGATTCTTGCTGTGCTATGACACTATAAGTTTACTTTATATGAAAAAATTACAAGAATAGTATTTTTAAAATATAATTTTTTTCAAAACAATATGTATATTTAAAAACTTGATTGTTTACAATTTAAAAATATTATTTTCGCGATAAAAACTCTGTTAGACACTATTCAATTCACTATCACATGAATTTTCACACTAAATTCTTGGTGTTATAAATTTTAAGAAGAGTGTACTTAAAAAATATGGCATCACACAACAAATATTTTTTCCCATACGATATTCTTGTTGTGCTATGATACAATTAGGTTCACTTTATATGAAAAAATTACAGAAGTTGTATTTTAAAATTTATTTTTTTTGGAAACCATGTGTATACATAAAATAATGATTGTTTATAATTTAAAAAAGACTATTTTTGCTATAAAACTTTATGAGACACTGTTCAAGTCACTAATGCAATTTTCACAGTTTATATATCATTTATCGCAACTTAAAAAATGGCCCCAGTGAAGACTATAGCCATTTTCGTCTATAACATAGTGAAAACAACTCACTTAAGTTTTAGGTTCTACAAGAATCTTACGGACACAACTCACTTAAGATGTACACTTTACATGTATTTCATCACACCACAAATGTTATTAATTAACATAATATTTTATCCATCTTCGTCTATAACATAGGGAAAACAAGCGAATATTTAATATATATATATATGTATACATATATATATATATATATATATATATATATATATATATAATGTGAACATTCTTACCGTGTTACAATATGTGTTACAATGATATTAAGTTGCAATGTAAATTTGTATAGTTGTAAAAATTATATTTGGTGTTTTGAAAATATGCCCAAAGTTTGAGTAGGAATATTACTACAAATTAATGATGTGACATTTACCATTGGCATAGTTCGTGGACTCAAAATTCTCCATCAATAATGGTGAGTGACGCTAACTAATAACTACAAGTACAAGGCGTGTTGCGTCGGGGGTTAAATTCATCGATCGATGTGGACACATCGAAGCATATGAGAAAACAAACAAACACAAATTTAAGTCTCTGGCTGGTAATTTTATTAGTCTATGTCAGAGGCAACGAAAAATATACTACTTTATACTTTTATAGTAATATAACATTGAGGAAATATCACTTCACCGTCGTAGTCAAGATCATATACACATCAAAATGAGCACTCTCACTAATTTATCACCCTAAAGAACAAAATAATATGTTTGAAAATATTCCACATAAGAAATTATTAAATATATTATATATGGGTTGTGGACTGACAAAAATAATACAACAATTGTCTCACGAAAATCACTTGATTTTGAGCACGCAGTCTTGATAACTCCAAATTTCAAAGCAAGATTATCTCTAAATACAAACTAATCTAATAAAAGAGAGAGTATAAATGAGGATGTGGAACGATAGGTGAAACTTTTGGCTCGTGCTTGCGTGTACGAAATGTGAAATTGTCCTCGTTCACCGGCCTCCTCATCTATTTATAAGGGCTTGGAGTCGAGTACATGGGGTGATTAGTCACACGTCCCTGACAATTATTCGATAACCGCTCTCAAAACTGTGTAGTGGGTGGTTATTTCTTCGAGTGCTCGGAATAACCGTCGAAAACGTTTTCCTTAAGTTTTTATTTATTCACATGTGTTTCATTTGTTTGACTAGTCTTTAAACCTACCAATTTCTCTTCTCTCCGAAGTTCTTCTTAGTAGGGTTCGTTCTTGACTTATAAAGGGGCCGTTCCTTATCTTATTTCGTCCCTGTTTGGGTTTGATTCTAGATTCCTTCAGTTCTAGGAACTTCTGAGTACTTGCTTAGAGTCTACTAAATATATGAGTAATAACAGCCTTCTAATTTCTTGGTATTTTAGTTAAAATGTTAAGAAATTATATAGTACAATCTTCGATTCGATTATACCTCGAATACTTTTATAGATTTTCTCATGGGGACATTTCGAAAAACTTATACTCTGGTTTGATTAGATTTCCTAACGCAGTGTCATTTTGATGACTTCTCTCTTTGAATCGACCGAACTTTCGCCTCATTCGTTCGATCGAGAAGCTTCTTGGACACGTTTAATCTCACGCGTTGATATTCGAGTATAAATAGCTTTTTTCTAATTTTGAATTCATTTTTTTCTTTTTGAATTTTCATTGTTCTCTGCCTTTTTTGATTTCGAGACGATTTCCTCGGCGATTCTTGCATTTTTTGACTTTTTTTTACCAAAACTTTGTTCGGATAAGATTTCTAATCTCTTTGTTTGCTCAATGCATGTCGATTTTTGCTCGATTTGCCATGGATTTTTATTTTTTAAATTTTGTTCGCACTTCTGTGGTTCTCGGCACCCGTACCATTTTTCAATTTCTTAGGATTTTAGTTTTCATCTTTTCATTTGTTAGGCGATGGGTTCTCCGAGAATAGGAAACTCAAGGATAAGATTGTTGATCCTTCCTAGCTGCCGAGTAGGGAAGAAATGTCTTCTTCGGAGCTTGTGTTGTTCGAGACTGAAGATGTTCATGAAGATCCAGGACAAGGCTCAGTCACCTTCCTTGTCAGCCACTTGTTCCAAGGAAATGAATTCCGCTAATTTTGCAGCGCGTAAGGCTTCTCCTGCGGGGACTAGCGGTCGGACCTTTCGAGTTGATGATGTATCGGACGAAACTGAGGATGAAGTTTTCGAGAGGCAAGAGGGTCAGCGGACGGCCTATATATGGACCTCTCGAGTGTCAGATTGGTATCTTAGGAAGATTAAAAAAGATTTCAAGATACCTGAAGATACCATTCTTTCAATTCCCGAGAATCATGAAATGGCTCTCCCTCCTAAGGTAAGTTAGCCATTAATCGAGCCATCCTTTCAGCCATCGGTGAGTTGCATGTCCATCCGTTGATTGACAAAGATGGGTGAAATAATATGTTAATAATAATGGAAGGATTATTTTCTATGTGGAGGGTGCCTGTGACTTTCACAAATTTCTGGTTCCCACCGAGCTCTCTGTTATCGGTGGGGCTCAGTTCTTGAAGTTCATTCAAATTTCTTTTGATTGTCTATTCTTTGTTATTTTCTTAGTTTCTATATTCCTAAGTTGATCTCGATTATCTTATAAAGGACCTTTGCCCCAGGGTTACCAAGGAGATGTTGTCAATGGTGCCTACAAGAAGAGTAGTAGTCCTTACTTATGTACATTTGATGTAGTAAAGTCTCACGAAGACTCTTGCTTATAACTGCTGAATAATTAATAAAAGTTGAAACGTTGATTCATTCTTCCTTGTCTGTTTGAAGGTTTATGATAAACTATAGTCTTTGGTCCTTAAACAAACCTAACAATAAATGAAGAGTCAAATATAGGTTTGGATGAACAAACTCTTCATGATGTCTGGTTATGGGACTGTTGGAATTCATCTAGGGTTAAGAAAAGATTTAATGCTTCTAGCAAGCGACGGAAAATAAAAATTTTCCTTAAACAAGTAAAACTATTTTACTAACCTAGACAAAGAGCAAGCACATATTATTATTAAAACAATCTAAAAGCGATTACACGTTTACTAACCTTTATGAAGCTTGATCGTTGAGAAGGAACTCGAGTAACCATAAAAGTTTCTATCACATAAATCAGTCGAGGTAAGAATGAATAAGTGTGTTGGCACTTTTAAACACGACGACTCAAGAGCAAGTCTTAGAGTCGAAGAGCTAAAAAAACGCTAGGTCAAATGTGGACCTAGGTGCCAAAACAAAAACGAAAGGTGCTAGAGAGAGAGAGAGGGGGAGAGGCGGCCAAGGGTTCTAGAGAGAGAAGCTCTCAATCTCTAAAACTTTGGGATGAGAAACAATGAGAATGAGGGCCCTATTTATAGGAGAAGGATTACCTTCAGAAAGGTAATTTCCTTTTCTATAGAATATCACATATTCATGAGCAAATATTGCGTCTTTCTCCCTTATGTCACACGGCCAAGTAGCTTCTAGAAGGCCTTGGATTTGTTTCCTCTTTTGCTTCCTCTCTTGCTTTGGCCGAAATCCCTCTTTCCTTGTAGAGAAAATTTGTTTCCTCTTTTTTTTTTTGCAAGTATCTTCATACATCAATGCACAAAATAATCTCTCTTTTTCTCCTAGGGTTGGACGTGTGAAATGCTTCTAGAAGGAGCTTATAGATATTTCTTCATTTGTTCATGACAACATAAGAAAAGTCCATTAAGAATATTCAAGTAAAATTCTATGAAATGAAATTAATCCTCAAGGCCCAAATTCATGAACTTGGCCATGTGGATCAATTCATTGTCATCAATTGACAATGTCAAAAAACTTATTTATTGACATTCATTTCAACACATGTCCAAAAAGACAAGAATACCATTTAGACAATTTTCGTAAAACTTGTCTAGTTCTTGTTTTGACTTAGCTTCTAGTTTAACTAATCCTACTCGAAATGACTTGTGACAGTGACCTCATGGATCCAAATGAAAAAAGCTTGAGCTAACATACTTGGACTCAAAAGTTCACAAACCTTTTTCAAGTTTAGCTTAATGTCAACTGACTCCACTAAAGAGTTGACACTGAGAATCTCTCGGTTCAAATGAATTTATTTTCTACTCAAGAATTCAACTTAGTTGTGATGAGTTAATCCACTGAATATTATCTATGTTTACCCTTCACGAATATCATGAGCTAGACGGGATTTACAAAATTAATATTTTACCCTTCTAGCTGTTATTTCCACAACTCATTTGTCGCTTGTGAATAAGTTAGAAACAATGTATTGACGAGAAGCTAACAAGTCCCATTGATTCATCCAAAAGAGTCATGACTCAATTTGGACACTGGCCAGTACATTTATTCACATTCCAAGGAACAAAACATGACGTGATGTACATTGCATTTCAGCAATCTTGTACATGAATTACATATCTATGAAATCTTCACAAACTTACTCATGACATCTTCATAACTTAGTACTTCACCAATAGGTCATGTTTAGGATCGCATAGTGAATCCGAACTCTGACTTTCTCAAATGAGAGTACGTAAGCTATGAAATGACATGTCTCATTTCGGGATTGCGTTAAGCATTATGCAATTCATATGTAGTTGGTTTGTTCTTATTCTGTCTCTAGAAGTGCATTGATCAATTCAGTACCTTCAGAAGATACCTAGAAGAACTATAGAGTCTCCAACTCTCTATGCCCCATAACCAGACATCATAGATTCTCCTAACAATCGTACTGAGATCAATAGTCCTTTGACCCTTAGATTGTGAATATGCAGTTTTAAGCAAACCATGAAGAGTTTGTTCATGTTAATCTACATTTGTCTCTTCATATGTTGTTAGGTTTGTTTAAGGACTAAAGACTATAGATTATCATAAAGCTTCAAACAGACAAGGTAGAATGGATGAATGTTTCAAATTTTATTAATTACTCAGCAGTTACAAGTAAGAGTCTTCGTGAGATTATATTACATCAAATGTACATAAATATACACTACTACTCTTCTTGTGGGCACCATTGACAACAGGGACATTGAGAGTTGGAGACTCTATAGTTCTTCCTAGGTATCTTCTGATCGTACTGATTTGACCAGTGCACTTCTAGAGACAGAATAAGAACAAACCATTTAACCTCTTATGTCTCGAAATGAGACATGTCATTTCTTAGCTTACGTATTCTCATTGGAGAAAGTCAGAGTTCTAGATTCACTATGTGATATAGATAAGACCTATTGGTGAAGTACTGAGTTATGAAGATGTCATGAGTAACTTTGTGAAGATCTCATAGATATGAAATTCATGTATAAGATTGTTGAAATGCAATGTATATCACCTCATGCTTTGTTCCTTGTAATGTGAATAAATGAATTGGCCAGTGTCCAAATTGAGTCATGACTCTTTTGGATGAATCAATGTGACTTGTTAGCTCATCGTCCATACATTGTTTCTAACTTATTCACAAGCGACAAAGGAGTCGAGGTACTAACAGCTAGAAGGGTAAAATGGTAATTTTGTAAATCCCATCTAGTTGATGATATTCATGAAGGATAACCATATATAATATTCAATGGATCCACTCATTACAATTAAGTAGAATTCTTGAGTAGAAAATATATTTATTTGAAGGTAATGAATATTTGCTCATGAATATGTGATATTCAATAAAAAAGAGAAAACTACCTTTTGAAGGTAATCCTCATTCTATAAATACCCCACCTCATTCACAATTCACAACACACAGTTTTGAGATTGAGAGCTTCTCTCTCTAAGTTGTTTAGCCGCCCACCCTCTCTCTCTCTTTATCTCTTCTTGTCCTTTTTGTTTTGACACCTAGGTACTCCTTAAACCTAGAGTTTAATTTTAGCTCTTTGGCTCAAAGACTTGTTCTTGAGTCATAGTGTTTAAAAGTGCCCACACACTAAATCCTAATAACACTCAAAGACTCTAGTGGTTTAAACTTTCGTGGTTGCTCACAGGTTTAAGAAGACTAGTGCGAGAGGCGAGCTACGTGGGGAGACGAGCGTTTCAACCTTCCTAAGACTTTTCAAAGTTCAAACTCAATTCAAGGTTGGTACCGAGTAAAAACTAAATGTAGTTTTAAAATTTTAAATTATATGTCCATGCACTTTGTCTAGGTTGTAAAAACGTTTAACGAGTTTTTAAAGAAATTTTTTTTATATTCCGCCGCTTGCTAGGAGTGACAAATCTTTTCTTAATCCTAGATCTATTCCAACAAATGGTATTAGAGCTATGGTCAAAGTATTAGCATGCTCATATAATTTGAAATATGAGTTTAAAAATCGTTTTCTTGAATTTACTCGAGTTATGGTTTTGCTAGAATTGTTATTTTCGATTTTTTTAATATATTGCTCGTGTCTTTAAATTAAAAAGCATGTTGATTTTCTACACCCTTGAGATTATATTAAAGCACATTAGAATCAGTTCTAAAATTTTAAAATTTTTTCATAATCAAAATCACGTTTTGATGAGTTTGAGAAATTCCGGGTAATTTTGTGACAAGTAATTTTGTTTTGCTTGCTTTGCTTATTTTCTCGCTCGTTTTATTTTGTTATTACTTTATTTTGTGCTATAGTATTACCATGTTAATAAGACATATCTAAAAGACTTAACAACTCAATAAAACGTTCCGTTACACTTAAATCTTTTGCACTTAAGTCCCGACCGAATTTTTGTCCAGTTTTCCTTGAGCTTAAAAAATACCTATTGTAAAAGGGACGTATCTTTCTGCTCGGAACTTGGATTTGAATGGTTCTTGAACCAAATCAAAGATCTATGAGTCTACTTTCCAAAAAAATTGGAATTAACTCAATTAGACATCGGAGTCGCCATTTACGGAAATTTTACTCTGAGGTATTCGCTGCCCGAGATTCCAGGATTTCTTGAAAATTGATTTTTTGAATTCCGAATCCCGGCTCCCATTCCAAGAGTTCTAGAACTCAAATGGAAAAATTTCGTTGAGAAAAACTTATTTTTCTAAATAATATAAACATAATGTGTAAGATTGAAAATTTTTGATTTTTTAATATTTACTTGAAATTGAACTTTTACAAAAACTAGTTTGAATTTTGAAAAACCGTTTTCACTTTCAAACTTGAAAATATTTTGTCATCCAAATCAAATAAGTTTTCAAAATATTTTCAAAACTATATCTATATCACTTATATTCAAAATCTATTTGCTCTTGAAAATTTAAGTTGGAGGTCTCCTCGTAGACTAGTCGGAAAACTGCAAGAAGATGTGTAATCTCAAACTTCAAGTATTCGAATGAGTTAGAAGTTCACACTTCCCTCACACACTTTCCCGAGTAGAAAATATAGGAAAATGTCTGAGTATGTACCTTGTGCCTTTATGCACTAACACTGCTCTTCCTAGAAATATGACGATCTAAGGTTCAATTTCTAGAATTCCACTCTATCGCTCTATACGCTAGGAGATGTGTTTTCGAAACTTATAAGAGATGATGTGCCAACTCTAAAAACTAAGTGGGATGGTTATACTTGTTGTTTGCAATCCACGATCCCCAACACTAACGAAAAGTGCTATTTTCGCCAGACTAAGAGTCACCCTCGTGACCCTCTCTTAAATGAGAGTACTCAACGACGCTTTGCTCTGATCATTGCTCGAAGAGCTACGTCCGAGAGTGAGACAATGAGACAAGGCCTCACATCGGTGGATTGTTTTTTCAAAGTCGATCTCTTGAATCCCTAGTAATCCTCCTTTGTGGCCCTGCTAAATAATGTGAGTGATCAAACTTTTTTATAAGGTGGCTAGTCAAATATGATGTATTAACATCTTGGCTATGCATTAATGATGAGTCATTTACTTATGAAAGGACACTCTTTGCGGCCTTCCCTCGAAAAAGTAAAGTTTCATTTCGTTCATAACACCTTTGGATTTTTCCTGTCTTGTTTATCATAAAAACTTAAACAAACTTAAATCCTAAACCAAAAGACTAATCATAAACTTGTTTCAACTTTTCAGTATAATGTTTCTTTACCCTCTCTCAACCATCCTTTCCTTAAACAAACTCGAATGCGAAAATTACGTAGACTGGAAACGTAACCTCGACATCATCCTTACCGTGGACAAGCACAAATGGGTACTCACCACCCAGTGTCCTCAAACGAATGAAGATTCGACTCAAGAGGACAAAGACGCCTTGGTGGCCCGGCATCATTCCGATGAGATTGCGAGGTCCTATATTTTAGCATCGATGAACAATGTGCTCCTGCAACAACATCGTGATATCGAGACAGCCGCGGATATGCTCTACAATCTCCATGAGATGTTTGGAGGGCAAGGGCATCAGGCCAGACATCAAGCAGTCAGACAGTTTATGAACTGTCGCATGAAGGCTGGGACTCCTGTCAGGGACCATATGATGCTGATCATTAGTTACCTGAATGAGATGGAAATCCTAGGATCCGAAATTGACGGAGAGACCAAAATAGATATGATCTTGGAAACTTTCCCCAAATCTTTCGATACCTTCAAGCTGAACTACTCCATGAACAAGCTAGAGTACACTGTTACCGAGCTTATGAATGAGCTTTACACTGCTGAAGGTCTCACTAAAAAAAAGAGGACTCAAGCAGAGGTACATGCTACTGAGCACAGAGCCTCAACCTCTGGATCTAAGAAGAGACCTCGCACGGCCGAGAAGAAGAACCAAGCTAAGGTTCAAAAGACGAAGAAGCCCTGGGTAGCTAAGGTGGACAAGTCTAACGATAAGAGCCACCACTGCAATGAACCTGGACACTGGCGCAGGAATCGTCCCGCCTACATCAAAACTAAGGAAAAATGTATTTTACTTATTACCGAAGCATACTTAGTAGCTGATAATGTATCAACGCGGATTCTTGACTCCGCATCTACTAACATATTTGTTGTTCCTTGACTGGTTTCAGGAAAAGCAAAAGTTTAGAGGAAGGTGACTTCTCCTTCAGATGGGGTGATGGGAACTCGGTGTCGGCGAAGGCTGTGGGATCACTGATGTTGTATTTTGAAGACAGAACTTTAAATTTAAATAATGTTTATTTTGTTCCTTCATTCGGGAAAAACTTAATATCTGTTGCTCGACTTTTTGAGCAAGATTATTGTTTAAAGGTTATAAAGAATGGAATTCCTATTTCTCTTTCAAATTCTATTGTCACTGATGCATGTAAGAAGAATGCTATCTTTCACATTTATCCCACGCAACCTTCACTTTTAGACACTGAAATAGATAACGATCTAGTTAGGGAGCCAAAGAGGATTAAACTTTCTGATTCCTCCGATCTAATAAAATCAACATATATCTGGCACTTGAGACTTGGTCATATCAGTCTAGATAGTATAAAGAGACTTGTGAGGGACGGTCCACTCCAAGCTTCTGCAATAGGTTCATTACATACTTGTGAATCTTGTATAGAAGGAAAAATGACTAAGCGACCTTTCTCAGTTAAGGGTCGAAGAGCGACTGAGTTGCTGGAACCTGTACATTCTGATGTATGTGGTCCGCTCAGTACACAGGTACGGAGAGGATACGAATACTTTGTTACCTTCACCGATGATTACTCAAGATACGGTTTTGTCTATTTGCTCAAACAAAAATCCGAGACCTTTGACGTATTAAGGTCTTCCGGGCTTTAGTGGAAAAGAAAACTGGCAAACAAATTAAAACACTTCGATCCGATCGAGGTGGAGAGTACATGTCTTGAGAGTTCGATGACTTTCTTAAGAAGAATGTATCGCCTCTCAGCTTACAGCACCTGGTACACCTCAACAAAACGGAGTGTCAGAGAAAAGGAACCGAACTCTAATGGAGATAGTTAGATCAATGATGAGTTACTCATCGATCCCTCTTTCCTTTTGGGGATATGCCCTCGAAACAACAGCTTACATTCTGAACCAAGTTTCGTCTAAGACGGTTCCTGGTACTCCTTATGAACGATGGACTGGCCGTAAAGTAAATCTAGGCCACATCCGAATTTGGGGTTACCCTGCACATGTGCTAAGGCAAAAAACTAGCAAGTTGGCTAGTAGGTCAGAATTGTGTCTGTTTGTTGGATATCCGAAGGAAACCAAAAGTTTCACATTCTATAGTCCCGAGGACGACAAGACGTTCATTAGCACAAACGCTAGTTTCCTTGAGGATGACTTTATGAAAGATGTAAAACCTAGAAGAAAAATTGTGCTTGTAGAAAAGTTGGATGAGGAAGTTTCTACCTCATCTGTAAGAATTGTTCTTACCCCAAATGAAACACAACCAAACTCCTCAGAATCTTGTCAAGTAGTACTTTGACGTAGTGGGAGGGTTTCTCAAAAGCCTGACTGGTACATGTCTTACAGAGATACTCTCATAGCCGTCTCTGTCATGGATGACCATGTTTCCTACAGCCATGCAATGGCTGGTTCTGAATCAAACCTTTGGCTTGACGTCATGAATATTGAAATGCACTCGATGTATGTCAACAAAGTGTGGAAACTTGTAGACCTTCCCGAATGGATTAAACCCGTAGGGTGTGAGTGGATATACAAGAAGAAAAGGGGTCCGGATAGGAACGTCGAGACGTTCAAAGCACGACTAGTGGCTAAGGGTTATACCTAAAAGAAAGGTAATTACTATGAGGATACCTTCTTGCTAGTCAGTATGCTTAAATCCATCCGCATACTTCTATCCATAGCTGCAGCTCTCGACTATGAGATCTTGCAAATGGATGTTAAGACTGCCTTCATATATGGCAATCTTGACGAGCGCATTTATATGGCTCAACTAGACGGTTTCGTTGAAGAAGGCAAGATAGGTGAGATTGTAGCATTCAGAAGACAGGTGACCGTATTCTTGATCGAAGTCGCAATATTTAGACCGGTCACGAGTCGTGGGGTCTTTCTTTATTGGAGCCGGATAGGTGAACTTGTCACGTACCAAAGCTAGGATTCGATCCCGCGTTGTGTTCAACGATGTGAACAATGAGTAACCCTTACAGTCTTCCGCAACTCGCGACTTCTGGGGCAAGAGGGGTTCGCGATTGGAAGTCTGACTCCCCTTACTTTGCCTTTTGCGGGAGTCGCCTTGCTCGTGGCTAGGTTCATCTCGATGAAGAGAGCTATGATTGTTGCTCTTGCGGCCGTTGAGGTAATCTTTGACTCCCATGAAGGTCTTGGCTCGAGTCATTAACTTGGCCATGGTAGAAGGGACACGGTCGATGAAGGACTTGAGGAAGTCACTTGTGCGCAAACCTTCAATGATGGCAGCAATTGCATCACTGTCGTCGAAGCAGTTGACCTTATTCGATTCTTCAGTGAATCGGGCGAGGTATTACATATTGGTCTTCTTTTGGACCATAGACGTAGCAACGCGTGCCAGGAACATATCCTTCGGGTCTTTGAACGATTGGATGCTTCCCGGCCTTAAGTTCTTGAACCACTCGAAGTCGAGTCCAAGGAGGGTAAGACTAAATGCTTAGCACATGGCGCCGGGAGCGACACCCTTGATCGTCATCCAGGTTTCATAATGCGATGTGGTAAACGGGATCTGCTTTTCCATCACAGGGAGCGAGGCTTAGGAGTCTGAAATTTCCCGTGCATACTTCGGCCAATATCTAGGCCGTTAAAAGCGTGGAGTTCTCCTCGACGATCCGTAGGCACATTCACCTACTCCATATTCTCAGAGACCCCGTACATCATTTCGAAGATGCATCACAGTGACCACATCAAGAGTGGCAGTCAGAGTAACTCCCTGTTCAGGAGGAGTCACTTGTCGCCCCTCATAGGACACTTGACCCATATGACAGTTCTCGTTGGTTGGGGCCGCCAGAGGGCCGTTTGGCGGAGAGCTTAGTCGCTCTCTTAGGTCATCACCACGCTCGTTGCGTTGGGCGGTAAAATGATCCCTAATATATGAGTTCGCCGCACGGAGGTGCAGGCTTCTTCTAAGACGCCGTGTTCTTCGCGTGCCCTGACTTTCCGCAACATTCTCCCTTTTACCAATTTGGTCATGGGCCGAACGTCGGAACTTCCCCTCTTGGGAGGCTGCAGGTACATCCATTCTCTTAGGTGAAGGGTTTGAAGGACCGGCTTCATTCACGGCGAGGAGTCCCCCATCCTTTGTGAGAGAAGTCTTGATATCCTCTGAATCATCAATGCCTTCGTAATCTGAGTCGCGGTCGCGACTTCCCTCATTGAGGTTTTCGGGTTCTCCGTTGGGGATTATTGTGTTATGCGTAGGTCGTTTTACAGCCAGTTGGTTGTGGTACCTTGCATTCGTCACCTTTGGTTGGCATATATTCTCCTTCAACTCCATGATGCGGTCGTCCCGGCTATCTGGAGATGAAGATGGTTAGAGGGTCGAACTCTTTTCAGGGAGCGACTCTTCATCAGCATGTGCTCGGGAGCAAAACAATTATTTTTTTGTCCCAGTTACGTTATCGGGGGTTGAAAATGCCCTTAGAACATGTGGGTGACTGATTACTCATCTTCTCCCGTCCTTCTAGTGCCAAAAGGTTGTCGCACGAAAATGAACAACGATTTAAAGCTTCAGGCGGTACGACTCAAGGCCGGACCAAGTGACGGTACCCGAGCCGAAGATGTGAACTCGAAAGTCTCGAGTTGAGGTTTCCTCTAGTTGGAGATGTTCTCTGAGGAGAAAAGGGGGTGAATGTGGGGTGTGACTGTGCTTCTTGTGAGTTGCCTACGTATCCGCGTTGCGGGATCAAGTCAGAATGTAGTTTAAGGCATATGTAATGTTGTATGAGGCGCAGAGCCTGGATGGTGTGTTCGATAGGGGAGACGGAGCACGGAGGAGTCGTTGACGATGTCTCAGAACTCTAGGTCGAGTGACCCGAGAGAGAATGTGTGTTTTCTCTCTTTTAGAGACGTAGAAGATTTTCAGTAGAAAATCGTGGACGTGGCTGGTGCATAAGGGATTTTCAGTAGAAAATCTTGGATGTGGTGTGCGTTTGACGGATAGGGGATTTTGAGTAGAAAATTGTGGACGTGGAAATGGAAGTTTGGGTTTTAGAGGGATTTGGTGTGGCTCATATTTTACCAGATATGCTTCTTGTGCATTGGACGCATAGGGGATTTTGAGTAGAAAATCCTAGGAGCTGCTTGTGCTCTAGATCGAGCGCTCAATCATAGGAAATTGTTCTAAAAAAGTCTCCGGCAGCGTTTCAGAACTCTGAGAGCGAGTAATCAAAGGAAATTGTTCTCAGAATGTGTCTCTCCCCATCAATGAAAGGGGGTATTTGTAGTGAATGAGAAGGCCTAAGAGGCCCCCAAGGGGCGCACACGACTGATTAGGGGCGCTCGCGGCTTCAAGGAGCGCAGCGTGGGCACGCGGCGCGGGTACGCTTGGGCGCGGTGCGCTGCCTAACGTACGCGGTGCGCACGCTCTTTTCCAAGGAGCGCGCTCATGCGCTACTTTTGAGGGGCGCGCCGAGCGCATGCTCCTTTCGAGGAGCGCGCGATGGCAACTCCATGCTCCATGTGGGACTATGGTCTTAGACTTTTTGGGCCATTTACATGGGCTTTAGCCATTGTAGGCCTTAGCGGTTTTCAGCGACCCGACCCGTTGGGCTTTCGGAATTCGGGATTTTGTGTAAGTCATGCGGCGTGGTAGATACTCTACTCGAGGAATTAGGAGCAACACGAGGACTTGTCAATCGACTCGTGAGCGTAAAATTTGACTCAAGGAGCAAGACTCGACTCGAGGATAGACACTTGACTCGATGAGTTGCGTAGTTTCGACGCGAGGACTCGTCCGTCGACTCGTGGAGGAAGGTTACCGTTCTTTAGGATCTCCGGGCTGACCATCGGTCCTTTGAGCGGTGTGGGCCATCATGATGTTTCGGGTTTTCTGAGAATGACCGATAACATTTCCTAAATATTTTCGATAGTTGTTTCTTTTCATTTTGCTAATCTAGTACTTTTATTTATTAGTAGTCATGTTAAACCTGAATATTGTGTTGGTGAGTTAAAGCATCCGGTTTATCCTCACTGAAGATAGACCTCCCTTTCCTGGTGCTAATGCCTCTAGAAACTTAAGAGAGGATTATGACAACTAGGTCATGGTCAATAACAAGTCCGTGGCCTAAATGCTCGCGAGCATATCTAATGTGTTACAAACCAAGATGGAAGAGAAGGAGACTGTTGGGGAGATCCTTGACTCGCTGCAAGAAATTTTTGGGATGCAAAGCAAGCAAGCCCGCATAGAACTCACCCATAAGTGCATTAGCACTAGGATGATGGCGGGGACTCTGGTAAGGGATCATGTCATTAAAATGACTAACTACTTTACTGAAGCTGAACTCCATGAGGCAAAGATGGATGAGATTACTCAAGTGGGAATCATATTGAACTCCATATTTAGTGATTTCATACAGTTCACATTAAACTATATCATGAATAAGTTGAGTTATGGACTGTCTGAGCTGTCGACTGAATTACAGTCTTTCGAGTCTCTTTCTCAACATGGGAACAAAAAATGGTCTGCTCATGATGTTGACAAAGATTCTTTGCCTAAAACCAAGAAGAAATGGTCTTCTTGTGCAGAGTTATCTAAAATACATCTTAGTACTTCAAAGGGGGAAAGCTCCTACCAAGAAGGAAAAGAGAAAATTTAAGAGGAATGGAAAAGGGAAAGAAAAGAAGGGTGATAGCGTTGGTAAAAGTGACCACTGCAACACTGATGGTCATTTGAAGAGGCATTGTCCTTTGTACTTGACCGTGCTTGACAACAATAAGAAGAATGATGTATGGTACCTTAAAATTCATGATTAAAGATATTATAAACTTGGTTTTAGGATAATTAATCATGAGCATTAGTCTTTTGTGTTGCAGAGCAAATCTGATGGAGCTCGATAAAGTAGATGAGCTTTCTGATCAATGTCAGAATCATGCCCAAGTTGTAGAGAACTCGGGCTCCAAATGAAGATCTAATACATCACGAGTTTTGCTACTTTCATATATTTAATTAATTTTGTATTTATAAACATCATGATGCGTCAAAATAATAATTCAAGTTTTATATACAAAAAATTGGCTACATAAGCCTAAATTATAGGAATTGTAAATTAGTCAACCTTTCGTAAATACTTTGTAAATAGCCAACTTGCATACGTGGCAGCCTATGAACTACCTTTTTTACATGTTTGGCTGAGTTAAATAAGCGATCTTTTATTAATCTGTTAATAAGTTAACTTGGCTATTTACAAGAAATTAACCAAAGGTGGGTTATATCCCAATTCACTATAACCGTGTGGCTATATAACTTTAATACCCTTTTATATATTGTAGCCATTTTATGGATGTTTCAAATATTATGAATCCTATCTTTCTTTACGATTTATTTAATTGTTTTTTAACATATGGCTGTGTCAATAAAATTTCCTTATTTATTGAATGCTTTATGATATTGTGATATGCATGAACGTCTTTATATATGAAAGAATTGAATGTCCATTCATAAGTTATCAAAGAGCAGTACGATTTATATTTTCTAAGTAATAAATCATTGTTATAAATTTAGTGAGTATTTATTGCTTTCTTTATTTCTTATGTTGAAGATTCTGCACATTATCTTGGGTCCGGCTCCTTGTAGCAACATCCAAAAGGTGTCGAGTTGATCACTAGGATCCGTTTTTCCATCATAGGTTGGGATATTTGGCATCCTGAACCAATCTGGCATAGGATGTTCTAATACCCAAGCAGTAAATGGAAATGCAGTATCTCGGACTTTTGGAGTCGAATCTTTTTGACCCAGAGCCACCCCTTCAATCTGTCGCTCTAATTGCTTGAAGTCAGTCTTATAGTTGCTAGCACTATCTCAAATTTATGATATATTTTGGGAGCTTTCATGGTCCGAGACCTACTTTTCTCGGGTAAAGGCTAGTACCAATTAGAAAACCTTTTTTCCAACTGGCTTGGTAGCCTTCGGTATCCGAGTCATCTTCTTCCCTCCCATATCTATCATTGGAATGCTTTTGGGATTTCCTAATCCTTGGCTCCTGATCGGCAGGCTATTTACCAAGTTGATGAAAGGATTCTCCGTCGGGGATCACCAATATGCTTTGCAGTGTTGCGCTCTTAGTCTTGGCTTTCTCCTCCAACTCATTGCTGCTTGCTTCCATAGGTAAGAGATGCCCTTGCATCTCTTTGAACTGTTCCGCCAAGCTAGGAAGTGGCAAGTACTCAACAAGTTCCACTAGAGTGAGTTAGAAAGTGCGATTATAGTGCTCAATCTGAGATCGACACCAGTGGAGTTGTTGATGTCTTTGGTCGGAGTTGACAAACTACCCATCGATCTTCAACGCTACCCCCTCTTTTTAGCACCAAACTGCTGACAAACAAAAATAGTATAAATACTGTCTCATGAAGAGTACTTAGTTTCGTGAACGCAGTCCCGAGAACTCCAAGTTTATATGCAAGATTATCTCTAAATATAGATGAATTTAATAAAATAGAGAGTTTAAATGAGGGAACTGAATGATAGGAAAAACTTTTGGCTAGTGCTTGGGTATGCGAAAAGTGAAATTGTCCTCTTTAGTGGCGGCTTATTATTTATAGGGCTTGAAGTCGAGTACGTAGGGTGATCAGTCCCACGTCCCTGGAAGTAATTCGATAACCGCTCACAAAAGGTGTGTAGTAGATGATTTTTTTTTTCTAGTGCTCGGAATAACCGTCAATGTTTGCGTTACTCGGTAGGGTTATTGTTCTTGACTTATTAACAGATCGATCCTCATTTTATTTCGTCCCTTGAACTAATTTGGTTGGGGTTTGGTGTTGATTCATTCAGCTCTCAAAATTTTAGAGAACTTACTCACAGTGTACTAAATATATGTGAAACATATATATATATATATATATATATATATATATATATATATATATATATATATATTATACAACTAATAACTGCTATAAATTTAATATTAATAGCTATCATTGATGAATCTATTTTTATTTTTTATTTCTTATTTTTATCTGGGATGAATCTACTTACTTACACATACACTAAGAAGAAGGCGTTACTTTCATCACTAGTTAAATATACGTGCTTGCGCGAGTGAGAGAGAGAGAGAGAGATCTAGAGAGAGAGAGATAGAGAAGGAAAAAGATGAAAGGAAAGTTAAAAAAAAAAATAAAAAAGAAAAGAAAAACATCAGAGGAAGAGAGAGTGGCGGGAGAGAAAAAGAGAAAGGAGAAAAAAAAACACGTGTCGTTGTTTGGTTTAACCACGTGTCGGCTTCTTAATCAAAGTTGTAAAATTAATCGGTACTTATTATCTATGTTATGGACTCTACCTATCATGTGTCAAGTTATTCTATATTTTATTTATGTAAAAAAATGTTTCCTTTTGGATTTTAATTGCCACTCTCTCTCTCTCTCTCATAATTCTTTTTTGTTGTTTTAATTACAATAGTATTGGTAAACAAAACTTTAACATTATTCCCCAAAAAATAAATAAACTTCCACATTATTACCCAAATATACCTCTTAGCATTATTATTCATTTTCAAATTCCAAATATAGCTCTTATTAATATTTAAGGTTATGTTCATTTTTTATATTTTATTTTAAAATTTGTAGTGTGGTCTAAACAACTAGCCCAAACAGCCCTATACTTTAAAATTATAGTCCAACTATTAACATTTTTAGCAAAGTAGCCAATTTGTTATAATATCATTCTAATATTTCAATTATACCCTTTAAGGTTAATATATTAACTGTCATAGTAACTAAAATTCAAAGTAACAAAAAATAGTAAATCTCATTAACGGTAAAAAAACAACAACAAATCTTATTAACGGTGACACCAACAACAATAAATCTTATTAACCGTAACGAGAGCAACTGTAAATCTTATTAACATTGGTAAAAAGAATAGTAAATCTTATTAACTGTAATAAGAACAATTGTAAATCTTATTAATCATGGTAAAAACAACCGTAAATCTTATTAATCATAACAAAAACAACAATAAATCTTATAACGGTGAAACGAACAACAATAAATATTATTAACCGCAAGAACAACCATAAATCTTACTTAATGTGTTAAACACAACAATAAATCTTATTAACCGTAACAAAAACAACAATAAATCTTATTAACTATGGTAAAAACAACAGTATATTCTATTAACCATGGTAAAAACAACCATAATTTTACTAACCGTAGCAAGAACAACAATAAATCTGACAGTAAATCTAATAAAATTGCATTTATTATGTTTGATTTCAATACCAAATCATGGTTGTTTAATATTTGGTATTAGATTTACTAATGGGACTGTTGATTGATATTAAAAACAACCATAATTTTATTAAACAGTATTTTCTGCATTGCATTTATTATGTTTGATTTCAATACCAAATATAATCAATCATAAATATAATCATCTCCTTCAGATAGTCGAGACACATTTTTGCAATCTTACCCCTCATATGTAACTATATACTGTTCAGAATAGTAACGCAGTAATAGCTTTTCTTAGATAAAAGCACACAACCATATTTCATTCAATCCAATTTTCAAAAAAAATTAAAAATCATGAAATCAGATAATCTTAAACAATACCATAAACTGACATAATCTAATGTCGAAAAGAAGCTAATTTATTAGTAGAAGACGAAAAAGTACATAGAGGATAGAGCTATTACGGGAAGCCTCATTTGGACTGAGACGAATCTCGAACACTGAGAATAGAGTAAATTGTACCATTTTTTAAGATCTTGAAAAGTTAAGCAACAGTCCCATTGTAGCTCGCAGAGTTCCACCTCTAGCGACGCCATGAGACCGTACTTTGGGTTCAGGAACTTGAGCTTGTGCCTATAGACCTAGCTTTTACCTTCTTCAATTATGTCTTTGAAGTCTAAATTAGAAACCGTTAGACACCTTAGGATCGCCATACGAAGAAGACGATGACGAGGAGGAGAATGGAGATAAGAGAAATCTAAACTGCGAGAGACATGGAATCTGAGTCTCGAATCGGAGGCTAAGGCAAATCGCGATAGGGGTCATCGCCGCCATCAACATACTGGCGAGTTTTAATAGATTTCGAGCTTTTCATCGCCGCCATGTTAATGAAACGGAGTCGACTCGAAAGTTGGAATCGGCAGCGACAAGTTGGAGAGGAATGGATCGAGGTCGAGATCTTCTTCAATGGCTGGGAAGCCCTTCGTTGACCGAACACCGGAGACAACGACAGAGCTCCTAACGCCGGAGAAGAAAATGGAGTTCAGAACATTAGACTCGTGTGCGTCGCTGGCGAAAGAGACTTCTACGTAGATCTAGTTAATTAGGAAGAGCATTTTAGTTACAACTTTATTTTGGCTAATTTTTTAATAAAACATAAACCTTGGCTATTATTTTAGAAGACCCCTCATTAAGTGGCTACTTGTTTATAATTCTCTATATATTTTGTGTTTTTATCTTTGTTACAACTTACCTATAAGATAACTATGTAACATATAAAAGTTGAAAACTACCCATAAAAAGTTATTTTAATTAGACCATAATACACTAGAACAATTTGAGTCATTGGCGTCGGTTGACTTTTGGATGCGATTAATCACATCTAAAAGTACCATCCAATGTGGTCACCGAGAATCTAAAAAAGTTTCGGATGCGACTAGTCGCATCCAAAAATTAGGTTATGCCCATTCAACCTATTTTTCTCCGCATCCTTCGAGTTTCACATGTCTCAAAAATAAATAACCAGATCTCTCTCTCTCTCTATGCTCTTCAATTTGACCACCACCAGACCACCGCCTTCGTTTTCTCTGGCACTGCTCTGACCTCTCTTTAGTCAGACAACAACCTCTACCACCAGTCCACCGCCAGACCACCACCAACATCACTACCAGACCTCTGCTTCATCTTTTTCGGCACCCAAAAACCTCCACTGAAGACACCAACACAACCTCAGGACGAAGTTGGGGTGGGAGGTTACCACTCTTAGACATTTTCATC
Organism: Urtica dioica subsp. dioica; assembly: GCF_054948205.1. Lineage (NCBI taxonomy): Eukaryota > Viridiplantae > Streptophyta > Magnoliopsida > Rosales > Urticaceae > Urtica > Urtica dioica. The sequence continues at coordinate 41,572,552 of NC_142763.1, forward strand.
ATGTTGTAGTTTTAGTACATTAGTGTATATGCATGAATATTTTAACACATATTGCTTTAGTCTCATGTTTTGTATATAGTTTTTGGTTTCGTAAATGAATAAAACTTTTCAGTATGAGTTTTATGCTTTTAAAATTACATATAATTTGCAAATTGTAAATATATTACGAAATTATAATAACCAACAATTATAAAAAATTATTTAGAACCGACTATTTACTTCTACAGTTTTTTCCGCGACATGGCGGAAAAATATTAGAAGCGACTTTCCTCTGCTACAATGGCTTCTAAACTTTTCTCATCACTTTACGTGTCTTTTCACACGACATTTTTCGAAGACCTTGAAGCGACATTAGAGGTGACATATTTCTCTTAAATGTGTTGCTTCTAAATTTTAGAAGTGACGGACTTTTAGAAGCGAAGTATTAAAAGCGACATTGTTGCGTCTAAAAGTTAATTAGAAACGATTTTTTTACCATTAAAAATGATTTTTAAGCCTTTTTTTCTCACAGTGCACGTTGTTAAAAAATACGAATGCATAACTACTTTATTAGATTAAAGTAATATTGCAATAGGAGATATAAACTCCGGTACAAATACTCATTCACACATTAGATGTGTTTCTTACTAAGGGCACCCACAAAATATAAATTAGCACTTGGACTATACACTCTTTTTTAGACACATTATTTTCTGCCATTACAAGTTTAATGTCGTACTTCATTTCTTTTCACACAATTTCAAGGTTTGAAGGGCCTATTTATGCTTGTTGTTGTTGAGAGTTAGATCGAATAAAAAAAAAAAAAAAAAAAAAAACCTTTCCATCAACTCCATGAACAAGTAAGGAATATAGAGATTACTAATTTTTTTAAAATCTCTGACAAGAGGGATTAACTCGTTAAAACTCTCATCTCAAAATAAGAGACGGGTTCAAGTCACCATAAAAATAATTTACAAAAAAAATCTTCATATCTTTAAGAACTTCACAAAATATCTATCACAGTTTAACAACCTCTCTACAACTCTTACCGATCCAGGAATTGTTTTTCATGATCTTCAAAATTCATGATGTCTATAATTCATATTTTTCATTTCTCTTACTAAGCTACGCTAAAAGTCCAATAATGTCATAAAGAGCACGTTCTTCAATCCCAAAATATATAAACACTTCCGTTTCTCTCTCTCTCGATTAGACCACATGCAAAGAGTAATTATCATATATATATGACGTAGAAGTCCAATACACTAAAGGACATTGTTACATATAAAAGAACTAAAAACAAAAATTGAACAGCTAACCTTAGTCTAACTCACACACGCTTGCATAGAAAAAGCTTAATTTGGAAGATAGTTGGCGTTACCACATTTCAGCAACAAAATTCTCATTTGTCCCATAGTAGCTCAAGCTTAGGATTCAGCCAACAAATAACTTGGACATGTGTGAAACAAATCGCCGACTTCCGGGACCAAGTTAAGTAAGCATATATGTGGCATATGTTAACATACATATACGTATGTATCAGACCAGTCCGAGGCTTACGTCAATGGTTTAAGACTTCAAATTGTTTGTATGTATAAAAAATGCCTAAAAAAGAGCCTAAAATTTTAAGAAAAAATGCTTCAATTTTTCTAAAAATAAACTATTATACATTATTTATTTTTAATATAGATTTAAAATTTCCTAATTTTTTTACTCTATAGAATAGCTCTGGCCACCTTATTATTATTATTATTATTATTATTATTATTATTATTATTATTATATATATATATATATATATATATATATATATATATAATTTACAAAATACGCATACGCGAATGTCTTCCAGTATGTGTTTGTGCTATGTCGAAAATATTTTTGTAAAAATTAAATTTTAAATATATATATTACTTAATTATAATAAAATAATTTTTAAATGGTTAGAAATAAATTTATTGAAAATAATTTTAAATGTTTAGAAATAGATTGATTGAGAATAACTTTTTTTCGAAAACACACTTAAAATAGTTTTAATATACAAATATTTGTGATCAATTCAAATGAACTATTAGATGGTTTTGTTTAAGTTCACAAATCAAATTCACAAAACACATACACATACACAAATCAAATGAACTATTGAAAATATTTGTATTAAAAATTGAAAGTTGATGACCTAAGGAGCATAATTTTGTCTCTGGCCCATATATAGTCTCGAAAAACTGTGTCAACGTTTATAGACAGCGATAGAGCATGTGCAGAAGAATGGGGAAAGCTATTACCCGGTTCATGTCTTACATATATAATATTTAAAAATTTGAATTTATATAAGAAGGAATAATAAAAAAAAAAAAATCCTAGTAATCTCAATAGTACATACCTTTAGCATACATGCATGCATGTATACATATATGGAGACCAAGTTAGTATATTCTTCAAACACAGCTAGATATTGTCTATGTTTGAACTGCAATCAATCGGTTTAACCAAAATAATTTGGTTTAATTAGCCAACTGGTATAAAGAAGCAAACTTTTTTAAATGCAGAATAAAGCTAATCTTTTTCTGATTACACTACTACAAACAATGGATTCCACAACGGTACAGTACCGTTGTGGAATGATTCCACAACGGTTCTGTACCGTTGTGGAATCCTCCGCTGTGTAATGATTCCACAACGGTACGCGTACCGTTGTGGAATCTTAGGATTCCACAACGGTACAGTACCGTTGTGGAAACCTCAACGTTTCCACAACGGGACGGTCCCGTTGTGAAAAATGAATCAATTTTTTTAACACTCGCCGCGGCCACGTATTGACTTCGCCGCGGCGTGATCTTCCACAACGGTACCCCGTACCGTTGTGCAATAGTTCGCCGCGGCCAATGACATACATGGCCGCGGCGAACAAGAATTATGTTGATTTCCGTTTCTCGCCGCGGCAACGGTACGTACTCGCCGCGGCGTGATCTTCCACAACGGTACAGACATACCGTTGTGGAATAGTTCGCCGCGGCCAATGACATACATGGCCGCGGCGAACAAGAATTATGTTGATTTCCGTTTCTCGCCGCGGCAACGGTACGTACTCGCCGCGGCGTGATCTTCCACAACGGTACAGACATACCGTTGTGGAATAGTTCGCCGCGGCCAATGACATACATGGCCGTGGCGAACAAGAATTTTGTTTTTTTAAAAATGCTCGCCGCGGCAAGGAATACCTTTGGCTGCGGCGAGATGAATTCCCATGAAACTTTGCCGCGGCGTAATGATTACACGTCGCGGCCAAATTGTACCTGAGAGCTATTTTTTTGTTTTCCAATTAAAAACCTGAAAATTAAATATATCCAAAACCATATCCAAAAAATCCAAATACATCCATAACATCCAAAATATATACATAACATCCAAAACCAAAAATATATCCAAAAAATCCAAAAATAAATATCTATATCCAAAATCAAACTAATATTCACATTCTATAAAAGTTTGTACGTACAACACCCACTCTTCTCGAACTCTCTCTAAGTTATCCGGTGTATATGACTTCTTCATTTGTAATTTATCTATACCAACTCCAACAATATCACGCATATAACTTAAAACATAATACCCGCATTCCGTGTTTCCGATTTGTTTGGGAGCCGAGGCATTTGTGATTAAGGTTGATTGACCGTTACTTCGGGCTCCTTGATTGTGAAGCTTGAAATCCAAAAAAATCCTTATACGCCAAAAAAAAAAAACAAATTAGAAAAGAAGCATTAGTGGAAATGAAATATTTCAAATAACATGTAATTAATTTACCTTTTTATCAACATCCTTAAATCCAATGGGATTTTATTTTTCAACGGATCGAAGAACATCGCTTGATCTTTCCAAAGATCGAAGACAACAAGCATCCAATGTTCATTTAAATTGTACGGCATCAAAACTAGTTGTTTTGGTTTGCAATTTCGTACTATTTTACCGATTTGCTTGACGCGTTCGGATAAATGGGCCTCATCGTTGTTGGTTTGGAGGTAGCAACTCAAACCCGCTTCAACAAAACACATTACTTCACTCCGCTTATTTTTGTCTAATATGGATTGTAGATAACTACGAAAAACAATTATTGGATTAGTTAATAAAATGAAATATTGTATATTGATATAAGAAAAAGAATATAAAAGAAATATTTACCCCATGTAAACCGTTATGCATGACGCGCCTATTTCCTCGTATGTAAGGAATTCTTTAACATCGTCAAACATCACCGGAATACGCTCTACGGCGATACTTGCACAAACTTTGACATTGATTGCATCCCCGTTCGGTAACATTACTCGGTTGGCATGTTGGGCGAGCAATCGAAACTTTGGATTAATCAACGTATATGAAATCTTCTTATCGTCATCGGCGCTAGGTTCACTACCACCACCGACCTTCAACACTTGTGTGACCACCGGGCCGCGACTCTCTTTTGCAATTTCAGTTTCTATTAATCTCTTTGGCCACTTAACGAAGCCCCCTACGGCTTCTTCAATAGTCTTGGCTTCATCGGTGGGAATCGGCAAAAAAGCTTTCTTAATCAAAGCCGTCGCAATGCTCACTCGAACGTTTACATCCTCCAAAGATGAAAAATGAACGTGTTCGGCATTCATGTATGCTCGCCCGTTTGCTACATGAATCGTGCCTCCATTCATGAAATCATCAAGGAGGAGAATGCATTCTATGCTTTCATCCGAACACGGTGTCACCGGCGTGGTTGGATTCATTGAGCAACTTGCTCGAACACTATCGGGTTTGTCGGCAACTTCATGTCGAGATTGTTTATCTAATAAATTCACTAATGTTATTAAAAAATATATATAAAAATATGTGACTTTTTTACTTGTATTAAAAAATTAAAAATTACCTAAAGACGTTACTTCATTAGCCTTGTCTTCATCGCCATCTTTAGCCATGTCTTCATCACCGCCCTTAGCCATCTCTACATCATCACCCTTAGGCATCTCTTCATCAACACCAATATTTTCCTCTTCATTTGTGGGACGTAGGACACTAGGCAACTCGTCATTAGCATCTTTGAGACTCAAACCATTTTGAGTTAAGGCTTTCATAATGAAAGATTTTAACTCACACATTTCTCGACGTAACTTAGTTACCTCGTCACTCGAGTTTGACCGACGAGATACGGAATTGCAACTTGACGAGTATTTAGATTGCCCACGAACACGACCGGGATGTTCCTTAGATTGCAAGACACTTTCCATAGACTCATCTGTAACTTCTTGAGATGATTTTCCCTTCATTCTCGACTCAACCCATAATACCTCTTTTGTAGGCCATTCACCCGTTTCCTCGTACTATTATCAAGAAATACCACAAATTAATTAATAAATATTATGAAACATGGACAACAAAATAAAACATGTAAATCTAACCTTTTGTTGATCAAGTTTTCGATATCCATTTCGGCCGGTTCTAGATTTGTACACGTTCTTCCTCGCTATTTCTTTCCCATTGTCCGATGATTTTTTGAACATATCGGAACGTCTATACTCAACAAATTTTATCCAATCTTCTTCGGTGATATTTCCATAGCGTTTTAAAACGTATTCCGGCCTCTTCAAGACGCTTGGATCATTGAGGTTGTCTTTGACTAGATCGTTGTATAGCTCGTGACGGAATAACCTCGCCGCTTCTCCAACTCTCATAAGACAATTATTCTTAAGTTCGATAGGGACCGTAAATGCTTCACATATTTCGTTCCAAATCCTTTCTTTTAGCTGTTTATGCTCTTTTAGTCTCCAATCGATCATCGAAATTGGAACGTGTTCTCTAGCTAACACGCCAAAATAACTCGATAACTCATCACCCTCTTTATCCAATGGTTCATCTCTATCATTAAATTTGACGTTTATCTTTTTACCAAGAGTTTTAACCTTATTAATCTTGGGCATAAGAGTATTTCTTCTTTTCCCGGGACCATCGATATTGGTGGATCTCCGTTTACCGCTAACGGTACTAGTGGAAGTATTAGACATAATCTATGAAAAAACAAAATTCAACATAAACTCAATTCAAACCAATTCCAACACAAACTCAAACTTCAATTCAATTTCAATTCAAACCAATTTCAATATAAACTCAAATCGAAATTCGATTCCACACTAATTTTCTACATAAATATCAAATTCCATATTCAATTTCTATATAACTTAAACACAAATACACCATTCTAACCTAATTTCAACATAAAAATACAAATTACATAGAAAAAACACTTACCCGGAGTGAAGATGACGAGCACGGAGGCGTGGTGGAGAGATAAAACGTCAATGACGTTGTCGGGACTTGTGGTCGGAGGGTTGTGGTCGGAGGCAAGGTTTTGTGGACTTAGAAATTTGTGGAGAAGAGAGGAGAGAGAAGGACGGCGGCCGAGGAAGAAGAGAGGAGAGAGAGGGACGGCGGCCGAGGAAGAAGAGAGGAGAGAGAGGGACGGCGGCCGAGGAAGAAGAGAGGAGAGAGAGGGACGGCGGCCGAGGAAGAAGAGAGGAGAGAGAGGGACGGCGGCCGAGGAAGAAGAGAGGAGAGAGAGGGACGGCGGCCGAGAAAGAAGAGGAGAGAGAGAGACGACGGCGACGGAGTGGGTGTGGGTCGGAGAGAAAGAGAGAAGAAGAGGGTGGGTCGGAGAGAAAGAGAGAAGAAGAAGAAAAATGAAATTTCTAAAAATTTTGAAAAAAATCGAGTGGGAAAACTGTTTTAGGGTCTGACCGCGATATTTCGCCGCGGCCAAAGTCCAACGTCGCCGCGGCGAGTTCATTCCACAACGGTATGAGGGTCCCGTTGTGGAATATTTCGCCGCGGCCACGTATAACGATCGCCGCGGCGTGATATACCTGGCCGCAGCCAAAGTATAGTATAGCCGCGGCGAACAGTTCTCAGATTTACTGGAACTCATTTCGCCGCGGCAATGTATTTCTTTCGCCGCGGCGAGTGTATTCCACAACGGGACAGTCGTCCCGTTGTGGAATCTATTCGCCGCGGCTAGGTATAGTGTTAGCCGCGGCGAAACATCGCGCACTGGATCTATAAATTAAAATTTCTCGTCATTTTCACTTTCTAATCTCAAAACCTCATTCGGAAACCCACTCCAAACCTAATTCCGACCTGTTCTGCGCCATTCTTGGTTATCACTCTCAACTATACGTCCAAATCTTGTAAGTTATTCTCCTACTTGCTTTGAATATACTTGTTTTTTATAACTTGGTAATTAGAATGGGTATTTGTTGTAAAATCTAGGATTTTCTATCATTGAAGATGAAAAAATGGATGTGGGAGAATAGATTAACTGAGATATATCAAGAAGGTGTAGATGAGTTTTGTAAATTCGCTAGAGATAATATGGACGGCGTGAAATCTATTCGTTGCCCTTGTGTTCGATGTGGAAATCATAGGCATTTTTCGCTTGATGTTGTTCGAACCCATTTGTTTGCGTATGGAATAATGACCTCCTATCAAAGATGGTACTATCATGGTGAGGTTTTTCGTTCGACGATAAACAATAGCGTTGATGATATTGAAAATGATGTTGATGATATGCCCGGAATGATGAATGATTTGGAGGACGATTTTGTTGACCGGCCGGAGTTGTTTGAGTCGATGATGATTGATGCGGAGACACCATTATACGAAGGGTGTACAAGCTTTTCGAAGTTGTCGTTTTTAGTTACGTTGTTTCATTTGAAGGCGTCGGGTGGTTGGACAAACACTAGCTTTACAAAATTGTTGGAAACACTTAAAGAAGCCTTTCCGAAAGACAATAAAGTTCCTTTAAGTATGTATGAGGCGAAGAAGACTTTGGGCACATTAGGTATGAAGTACGAGAAGTTCCATGCGTGCCCGAATGATTGTATTTTATACAGACACGAGCATGAAAATCTAGATGAATGTCCGATCTGCAAAGAGTCGAGGTGGAAGAAGGGTAAAATGCCACGTGACGGAGTCAAAGGAGTTCCAGTTAAGGTATGTTTTCACTACTCGATTATCAAATACATGTATAGCCTATAATGGTATGCTTCTTATTGTTTTTTTATGATTACAGTCGTTATGGTACATTCCTCCAATGCCACGCTTCCGACGAATGTTTAATAGTGTCAAACACGCGAAGAACATGGTTTGGCACTCCGAAAAACGTGTCAATGATGGTGTTCTCAGACATCCTGCCGATGCTGCCCAATGGAAATCCTTTGATTTTGAGTATAAGGATTTCAGTGCTGATCCCCGAAATCTTCATCTTGGTTTAGCAACTGATGGTATGAACCCGTTTAGCATGATGAGCAGTAAATACAGTGTTTGGCCGGTTATATTGGTGAACTACAATCTCCCTCCAAAACTCTGTATGAAGAGAAAGTTCTTGATGTTAACGCTTCTGATATCAGGACCGAGTCAACCAGGTAATGATATCGATGTTTATTTGGCACCGCTTGTTGATGATTTGAAGATGTTATGGGATAAGGGCTATGAGGTTAAAGACGCTTATCGTGGAGATTCTTTCAACTTACGGGCAATGTTATTGTGGACTATTAACGACTTTCCGGCCTATGGAAATTTGTCAGGATATTCTGTGAAATGCTCGATTGGTTGTCCTATTTGTATGAAAGACACATCTTCCATTCGGTTGAAGCATAGTAAGAAGACTGTTTTTCTCGGGCATAGAAGATTTTTACCAAGAGACCACCCATTTAGAAGGTTAAAACAAGCATTTGATGGCAACACAGAAGAACGGCTCCCTCCTCGAATTTTGTGTAGTGAAGATGTCTACGAGATGGTAAAAAACGTCAATGAAGTCCTTGGAAAAAGAAAGCGTCGTGCTAGTACTAAAGAGTCGTTTCAAGAGAATCCTTGGAAGAAGAAATCGATATTTTATGACCTTCCGTATTGGAAGACGCACTGCGTTCGGAATTGTCTGGATGTTATGCATATCGAGAAAAATGTTTGCGAATCCGTTATCGGTACTCTTCTTGATGATCCACATAAATCGAAAGACGGAATAAAATCTAGAAGGGATCTCAAGGAGCTGAATATAAGAAGTATTTTGCACGCCGATGAGGAGGTCGGACAAAAAACTAAATTTCCAGCGGCTAAGTATACTCTAGATCGGAAGGAGAAGAAGAAGTTGTGTAAATGGTTTGCGTCTATCAAAGTTCCCGATGGTCATTCTTCAAACTATACGAGATTTGTATCTATGAAAGATTTGAGACTTATTGGAATGAAGACTCACGATTGTCATGTGCTTCTACAACAAATGTTACCTCTCGCCTTGCGTGGAATTTTGTCACCCGATGTGAGATTTGCAATATCCAAGATATGTGTATTCTTCAACTCGATTTGCTCGAAGGTCATTGATCCTACTCGGTTGGATTCCATGCAATCGGAGTTGGTAAAAACTCTATGCATGATAGAGAAGTTTTTCCCACCTTCGTTTTTTGACATCATGATTCACTTAACTGTTCACTTGGTACGTGAAGTGAAATTATGTGGGCCCGTATTTTTACGTTGGATGTATCCAATCGAACGTTACATGAAAGTGTTGAAGAGTTATGTGAAGAACTACAATAGACCGGAAGGGAGCATAGTAGAAAACTATATAGCTGAGGAGTCCGTTGAATTTTGTTCGGAGTATTTAACTAATGCAGACGCGATTGGGTTGCCAAAGAACACAAGTCATGAATCAAAAGCTTTATCTACAGGTATGTTTTCTGACACTTTCTTTTGTGTATTTAACTTATTCATGAGAGGACCACTACTTATATGAGTGGTTATGTATAGGTACTTATTCTATCGTCAACCGGAAAGAGTGGGAGCAAGCCAGTCTCCATGTCTTGCATAACGTTTCCGAGGTCACGCCGTTTGTGGATATTCATTTGAAAGAATTGAGGGCAAATGATCCAAAAAGAGCTAAAAATGAAAAATGGTTACAAGAAGAGCACAATCGTTTGTTTCAGAAGTGGCTTGGAAAACGATTATTTCAAGAATCAGGACATTCAGAAACGTTGAGCAAAATATCTGGTGGTCCTTCGTCAATGGTTACAAGGTACACTGCTTGGTCTGTTAATGGTTTTACTTTTTACACCAAAGAAAGAGACAACAAGCATCCCGTTCAAAATAGTGGTGTTACATTACTTGCTGAAGCATTACACGTTTCTTCGGCAAAGGATAAAAATCCAAAAAAAGCTTTTATGAACTATTATGGGTACATTGAAGACATTTGGGAACTTGATTATTGTGGGCTACGAATAGCTTTGTTTAAGTGCAAATGGGCAGACAACAATCATGTTAAAGTTGATAAAGACGGAGTTACGATTGTCGACTTTCGACGTACAAGTTACGAGAATGATTCATTTATTTTGGCCTCACAAGCAACTCAAGTGTTTTACGTACCAGAACCCGTCAATCCAGATTTGTCATTAGTGGTTCACATGAAAGCGAGAAATATTGAAGAAGATGAAGACGACAACATGTCTAATATCCCCCCATTCACATCCGTCTTGCCACTTGTTGATGAAGAGATCGAAGATTTTGATGATGATGATGTTTCTCATTTACATCGTTCGGATATCAATCATATTTTAGTGTGAAAACAAAAAAAATATGTATTTTAGTTTATTTTATGATATACACTTTATATAATTATTGTTAATATCCTGTTGATAAATACTAATATGGCCGCTTCCAAGACTATAAAACGTCAAGGCTTAAAGTTCCAGAGTCTATGTTTTTTAGGAACCCACTTCGCCGCGGCCATGTTCAAAACACGCCGCGCCAAGATGTCTCGCCGCGGCAAATAGAACGACTGGCCGCGGCGAAATAAGTTCCAGAGTCTATGTTTTTTTAGGAACCCATTTCGCCGCGGCCATGTACAAAACACGCCGCGGCCAAGATGTCTCGCCCCGGCAAATAGAACACCTGGCCGCGGCGAAATAAGTTCCAGAATCTATGTTTTTTTAGGAACCCTTTTCGCCGCGTCCATGTACAAAACACGCCGCGGCCAAGGTGACTCGCCGCGGCCATGTACAAAACACGCCGCGGCTAAGATGTCACGCCGCGGCCAACAGAAGACCTGGCCGCGGCGAAATAAGTTCCAGAGTCTATGTTTTTTTAGGTACCCATTTCGCCGCGGCCATGTACAAAACACGCCGCGGCTAAGCTGTCACGCCGCGGCCAAGAGAACACCTGGCCGCGGCGAAATAAGTTCCAGAGTCTATGTTTTTTTAGGTACCCATTTCGCCGCGGCCATGTACAAAACACGCCGCGGCTAAGATGTCACGCCGCGGCAAATAGAACACCTGGCCGCGGCGAAATAAGTTCCAGAATCTATGTTTTTTAGAAACCCAATTCGCCGCGGCCATTTATAAACACGCCGCGGCGAAGATGACTCGCCGCAGCCAAAACAACATGTGGCCGCGGCTAATGTGTTCTTCATCGGGGAGAATCTATAGTTATTACTTTTTAATCTGAAGTAATATCAAACACAATCAATACATAAATTTTAAATACTCAAATCATCCATTCAATACCATAACAAGTCTCAAACATAAATTCATACAATACCATAACGAGTCTCAAACACAAATTAAAATCTGAAACAAGTATCAAACACACATAAAGACATAAATATTTAAGTCTCACACACATAAAAAAAAGATGAAAACAATTATTAAACTTAGAAGGTTTCAAAAAACACATAAAAAAATTTACTCGTCGTCGTTGTCATTCGTAGGTGGTTGTGGTGGTGGTGGTGGTGGCCCCGGGTACTGAGGAGGTGCCATATGCGGTGGCCATTGCGGTGCTTGCGCCTGATAGTATGTGTATTGAGGATATGGAGGAAACCGGTATTGATTCTCCTGATTGATGTCCCATCGACCAATCATCTCGTTCAATCCTTCGAAAGCCGCGGCGCCATATTGTCCTTGTTGGTACATGTAGTCTTGGGTGTGTTGATACCCGCCAACGAGATAGTGGCTACACCGAGCAATGTACTCTTGGGTGGCGGGATCATACCCCGGAGGTGGTTGTAAACACAACAGTGGCTCGTTGAGTGACGGTTCATCCTCATCTTCTTCATCCTCTTCCTCCTCTTCCGGCTCTTTGACAATGTATCTCTCGATCGTCTTGTCATTAATAGGCGCCCCACACTTCTTGGTTGTGTCGTGTTTTGCGCCTCCAACACCGGCATTCAGACACAAGCCGTAGATGATTGACGGATACGGCAACCCATTTTTGATATTCTTGTAGTCGATTCTCTTCATCCAATTGTAGATGAATCGACCGACGTTGATGGTGTTACCACGAATGATGCAAAACAAAAGATGGACATGTTCCTCGTCGAGACGGGTGAAGTGCTTTATCGGAAAGAGACGGGAGCAAATGAAATAAATCCACGTTTTTGCGAGCCTGTAAATTAAACACCGTTATATTTAAAACATGCAATTAATAGAAAAAATAAACACCGTTCTATTTAAAACATACAATAGATAAAATAATACAAGCAAAAAAGAAGAAAAGTCTAACCTCGTCAGTGATTTACGGAAAAGCTTTCTAACTCCTTTGTCCATGACCCAATTCTCTCCTGGAGTAGTCAAGACACTCAACATTTCATCGAGATTAGGATTTCTCAACCATTGTCGATAACCCTCATTCTCGAATTCGATGTCCGGGGTTCCTAGCAATGCGTTGATGGCTCCGACACTACAATCAACGTCTACACCACGAACCGTCACCACATCATCCTCGTGATCTGGTAAGTTCGCGTAGAATTCGTACATGAGCGTAACGTTTGCTTTGTGCTCGGGTGTGGCACAAAATTTTCTCCAAGAGAAACCTTCGATGGTATTGTTGATTTGAGCCCCTATAGGCGTGGTTGAGCTCACCTTCAACCCTCGTTCAAAGATCGGACTTCGTTGAACGAGGATGTCGTAGCGTTCTTCTGCGGCCTTGCTAGTGAATACCCGACTATTATAATCCACTACGGGTTCGGGTTCGGCTTGACGAGACCTCTTATTTTTTTTTGTGGGGGGGCGAGAAGAGCTAGGGGCGGCTTCTTTGTGACCGGCGGTTGTCTTTGAACGGCCCATTTTCACCTAATTGAACAAATCATTTCAAACTCAAATTCAACAACATTTTCAAACAATAAATCATCTTCAACACAAAATTAAACTCAATTCAACACTAAATACATATAAAAACACATTATATTCAAATAAATAAAACATAAAACTCATCACAAACACAAATTCAAACTCAAATCCGACCTCAATTTAACTACAATATCACAATACAACTCATTTTAAATCTAAAATAACATTATACCCAAAATCATAAATTAGAACAAAAAACCCAAAATAAAAAACCCTAATTTCGGCCAAATCTACACCCCCAATATCATAAATTACAACCAAAATCAACCAAAATCATAAATTAGTTTATAAATCACACAAAGTATTCATAAAAATTAGGATTTTGATATGAAATTGAGATAAAAACATACCTTGATAAAAGAATTAGGTGGGAGAGAGAGCAAGGGAGGCGACACCGAGAGAAAGAAAGAAGAGCACGGCGAGATTTTGCTTCGGCGAGGAGGGCGGCGAGATTTGGCGGCGGCGAAATGGCGGCGAAGTCTCAAGGTTGGTTTGGGAGGAGAAATGGTACAGAATCGGCCGAAATGAAGGTCTTAGGCGAGAGAAAGTGTAAAAAATGAAAAAAGAAATCGAAATGAGGCTTTTATAGTGAAGCCCTAAAATTTTTTACGACATTTCGCCGCGGCGAGTTTCAGCCGTCGCCGCGGCGAAATGTCGTAAAAAATTTCCACAACGGGTTACTGTCCCGTTGTGGAATCGATTCGCCGCGGCGACTCATAAGTTTCGCCGCGGCGAGATGTCTGATTTCATACCTTTCCCACAACGGTACAGTGTACCGTTGTGGAAAATGTTGGCCGCGGCGAGTTTGAGCCTTGGCCGCGGCGAGATCCAACAACGGGTCACTGTACCGTTGTGGAATGTCCAGAATTCCACAACGGTACTACAGTACCGTTGTGGAATCATAAAGATTCCACAACGGTACTGTGGTACCGTTGTGGAATCCTGGATATTCCACAACGGTACGGTGACCCGTTGTTGAATCTTGGACATTCCACAACGGTACGACTGTACCGTTGTGGAAGCATATAGATTCCACAACGGTACTGTGTTCCGTTGTGGAATTTCCGTTGTGTAATCCAACATTTGTAGTAGTGTTAACACTTAGTTTTTAACGGTATTTGGATATTATTTTCTCATTATGTAAAAAAAAAAAAAAAAAAAAATTAGGTTAATAGTTACTACCAATTTATACCGTCTCATATTAGATAGTTATTTTTTATATCCAGTAACAATAACTATGATATTTTATACTACAATGGTATCACTAAGTAAACGAAAAAATATAATAAACTTTTACTGAGCAAAATGTATAGGCATCCTTGTTTGTATGTGTTTATAACAAAGTATTTTTTTTTTATTTAAATGTCTTTGAGATTTTATTTAACGGTATGAAAATCGTTGTAGAAAACCATTACGAAAATAGTAAAGTTTTACCATTGTAGAAGCTTGACAACAACGATCCCTTTAGAACCACTTTTTTCAGCGGTCTTCTTTAACCGTTGCAGAATCTACCATTTGTAATAGTGTGTTTTAATATATATATTGTTGACATGTAAAATTAGTACAACAATATCTCACGAAAATACACAGACTCCGAGTACGGGGGCTCCGAGTACAGAGGCGATTTAGGCAAGACTTTCTCCTTATACAGACGAATCGAATAAAAGAGAGCAGTGTTTCTAGAGGTTCTGAGTGAAAGAAAGTAAGTAAAAATCCCGTGCTTAGTTCTGTGCTGCAGCTCCTATTTATACTCGTCTGGTGTGGCCTTGTGGTCGTGTCTCTGGCGGTTATTCTGGGGAACGTGGGGTGATCAATCCCACGTTCTGGACGGTTTTGGGTAACTGCCTCTTACCTCTCGCCGAGGTGGACGGTTAATACTCTTCGTATGGTTCCTGAACCGTCGGGGCGTGCGTTTTAGAGTTTGAAACATGTTTTCTTTTGATTTTAACTAGTCTTTGACCCACGTTCTTCTCTTCTCTCCGAAGTTCTGATCGGTGGGTTTCGTTCTTAACTTATGAACGCTTCATTCCTTTTCAATGGATGGCCCTTGGGTTTACTTAACCTGAGCTCGGTGCTGGATTCCTCTTTCTGCTCGGGAGTCCGACTATTCTATTCGGTGTCCGACTAATTTATCCCGTAACAGCTGCCCTCCAGTTTCTTAGTATTATTAGCAAAAATGGTAAGGAACTATTTCAGTTTCACTCATGACCGTCTTCATCTTTGCTTATTTGTCTCGGGACGATCCGAGTAGAATTCTACATTCTTTTCTCTTTTGTAGGACATCGTACGACGTCGTTTGTCTTTTGGCATTTGCTGAACCGTGGCGTCTTTTTGCTTCGACGGTCAGATATGTTTGGCTTCTTGGACAAGCTTAATCCTCACCGTTCGTGTGGTCTTTATATAAGGCCTTTTCTCATCTTTTGGCTTCATTTTGTTTTTTCGTCTAAATTTTAGTCTCGAAGCGTTCTCGGCTTGATCCGCTTATTCAGACTGTGCTCTTAGCTTTCTCGCTTTTTGCTCGGATCTTCCGATCTTTGATTTCACGGGTAAGGCTATTTTTTATTATTGATCTGATACATTTTTTTTTTTTTGAGATCGTTATTCGGTGATCTGTATTTTCCTTTATTTCCCGTATTCGGACCCTTCGGACTTTAGGGATCTTAGTTTCTCACCTTCCTTAGGGCTATGGGCGGACTTGCGCGTCCTGATCTAAGTTTTGACTCTCGCGTCGTTCGACGATCGGAGCCTGATCCCGATAGCGTTATCTTGTCGGATGGGTCCACGTTTCCTTTCCTCAGGAGTCGCGTTTGGTACCATGTTCCAGAGATAGGATGGGACCGCCCTGTAATGGCTTACGATGAATCATGCGTGTATCCCAGTCCTGAGTCCGAGGGGGTTGATAACGAGAAAAAGGTTTTTGACTCGTCTTCCCTGTCGTGTAGGGATACCATGGTTGTGGAGATATCGTCTTCGTCCGCTTCTTCGAGGGGGAGCGGGTCGGAATCCCGTGATACGACGAGCCTTTCTCTTTCGCAAGACCGAGGAGAAGGCTGTTCTCAAGGCATTCCGTGTCCGAGTGGGAGGACATTTGGGGTCGATCTCCCAGAGGAAGAGGACGAGGATTTGGTCTTTGAACGGAAAGAGGGCCAGTTTTCGGCCAAGGTTTGGACTTCTCGGGTTACCAAGAAATATATACGAGAGCTGAGGGAGGAATTTGAGATAGCTGAGGGAATTATCATCTCGGCACCTTTGGAACATGAGAGGGCCGATCAGCCTCCTGCCGGGAAGATAGCGTTCAATAGGGCTATTTTGAACGTGATCGGAGGGTTACCCATGCATCCTCTCATTTCCCAGTTCGTTTCTGACCTGGGTTGTTCTCCTACCCAGCTTGTCCCCAACGTGTATAAGATTTTTGTTGGGATGGCCGTGCTATGGGCGAAAGTTTATGATCGCCCCGTCACTTTACAAGACTTTTCACAATATTACTCGTTTAAGTCGTCTCCAGGGCAACATGGTTACTATTATGCTCGGGCCAATGACGACCAGTCTAAGGTGGTCACTCGCCTTCCGACCAGCCAGAAAAATTGGAAGGATCATTTCTTTTGGGTTGAAGGGAACGCCTCTTATGAGAGGTGCCCCATAAGAGCTTCATTCTCGGAACTGGGTGTGATTCTGGTTCAAAATTCTTATTCAATAAACCGGGCCAGGTTTTTGTTCTGGTTTTCTCATATGTTTCATATTTGGTTCCAGGTTCCCTTCCACAGTATCCCGAGGACGAGCGACAACTCCACTCAGAGATCTTTGATATTTCGGAGGCTAATCGGTCGACGTTTGTGTTGTCGGACCCAGACTTACTCGAGGAATACTATTATTATCCCTACTCGAGTGAGCATTTTATTCGCCTCTTATCAAGTCGCATATGTTCAAATTTTTCTCGTTCTTACTCTTTTTGTTTCTTAACAGAGATTGCACGGATGGCAAAGAAGAGACCCGCTCCCGAGCAGGTTCCTCCTAACCCGAAACGTACTAAGGCTTCCAAGGCTTCGGCTGCTAGTAAGCGGGCGACCGCGTCTGCTTCAAAGGTTTCGGAACTTCCTAGCTCCTCTCCGGCGATAAGCGTGGCCGAACCCTCTTCTGCATCCGACCACCTGAATCCGATCGTTACCTTCCTTCGCGAGCATCTTCCTGCCGAGAAGGTCCAAGCGGTTCTTGGGTCCGAGCCTTTAGAGAGGCTTAACCAGGTCACCGACTCCGCGGTTTCGGTATGTTTTTACTCAACTAGTCGGTATCTCTTTCCTTTCATTAACCAATTTTGTAACTGACCTTTTGTTCACCACAGGTTTTCGTTGGTGTGGTCGGCCTTGTCGGATTACTGGGCTCCGAGCTCACGTCTTTGAGACAACGGAATGATCGCTTTCTCAAGGAGAGGGATGTGGCTAGGGACGAGACAGTGAAGACCCGATCGGAGCTCACGGCGCTCAAGCGGAAATTCCAAGCAGATCTCGAGGCTGCTCGTTTAGCGGCGGTGGAAGAGTACAAAGCTTCCGAGGATTATCGCAACATGCGCGATGACCTTTATGCCGCCGGGATGAACGAGGCCGTTCGGATCCTCGGCCCGAAGAATCCTACTCTGGATACTACGGATCTCGATGAGGACTCGGAATCAAGAGCTAGTGATGATGCGGATGGAGGAGGCGATCAGGAGTAGATTTTATTTTCTTTTGCATTCTATTTTAAGCTAACCCGCTTGGGTTTTGAACAATTGATCCGTGGTCGGATCTTTTATTATGTAATTTTTGTTAACCCGCTCGGGTTTTGAACAATTGATCCTTGGTCGGATCTAGATTTCATGTTAATTTATCTGTGTTTCTGACTTTGGCGAAAAAGAGTAAAAAGCGGTTTTGAATTTTGGCAAAGTAAAGTATAACTAGGTATTTAAATTTTAAGTTTTCTAAACAACTGTTTGCTAGTTAACCAACCGCCCAGTTTACTATGCTGGAATTATAAAAATAATGTGATTTAACTCCGAGTGGAGAACTAAAGATAAATAATTTCTAGAAATCATAAGTACGTGCGACCAAGCCGCTTTTTGAAATTGTAAATACAATACATGCGACCAAGCCGCTTTTTGAAATTGTAAACACAATATGTGCGACCAAGCCACTTTTTGAAATTGTAAACACAATATGTGCGACCAAGCCACTTTTTGAAAGTTTAACAGATAAAAAAGAAAACTTAAACGTAAAATCGGCGAAGGTGTTCAGCATTCCAGGGGTTTCTCTCCATATCGTCGCTCAACTGTTGTAGTCGGTAGGCCCCGTTTCCGAAGTCTTCTCGGATGATGTAGGGTTCTTCCCAGTTTGCGTTGAAGGCTCCTTCCTGGTGGATTTTGGTGTGGAGAAAAACTCTTCTGAGGACTTTGTCGCCGACTTTGAATGATCTTGGTCGGACTTTCCTGTTGAAATACCGAGTAACCTTTCGTTGGTTAGCTAGATTTCTTAATCTGGCTTTTTCTCTTTTTTCTTCTAACAGGTCTAGGTTAATTTTTCAAACATCGTTGTTTACCTCTGTTGAGTAATTTTCTCTCCTCACTGTTGGTATCAAAACGTCGGTCGGTATTCCCGCGTCGGAACCGTATGCGAGGGAGAAAGGCGTTTCGCCAGTTGCGGAGTGCTCGGTGGTTCTGTACGACCAGAGAACTTCTTGGAGCATATCCACCCATTCTGACTTTTGTTCGCCTAACTTTGTTTTTAAGCCGTGCTTTATTGTCTTGTTGACTGCTTCCACCAAACCGTTGGATTGTGGTCTGACTGGAGTAGAAAAAACCTTGTTAATGCCATATTTTTCGCAAAAACTTTTGAAGGAATCGCAGTCGAACTGAGTTCCGTGATCGGATACAATTTTGACTGGTATTCCAAATCGAGTAATAATATTTTTCCATACGAATTTTTCAATTGCATGGGCTGTTATTTTATTTAAGGGCTCGGCTTCAACCCATTTTGAAAAATAGTCGATGGCTACAATCGCATACCTGCATCCGCCTCGGCCTGTTGGCAAAGCTCCGATTAGGTCTATTCCCCATTCTGCGAATGGGATCGGGCATGAGAGGGAGATGAGTGGATTAGGTGGAAGCCTCGGGATGTTTGAAAACTTTTGACACTTGACGCATCTTTGCGTCATGCGCCGAGCATCGGCTTTTAATGTTGGCCAGTAGAGTCCTTGCCGGATGATCTTTTGTGCCAATGCTTCGCATCCGACGTGACTTCCGCATATCCGTTCATGGATTTCTCTGAGAGTGTACTCGGCTTCGTCTTCATTTAGACATTTGAGTAGAGCTTGAGAAAATCCTCTTTTGTAGAGATTCTGACCTTCGAGGAAATATCGAGCGGCTCTGAACTTCAAGCTTTTAGCCTCATTTTTCTCTGTGGGCAGGGTTCCGTGCTGCAAGTATTCCCTGATCGGAGTTTGCCAAGACTTTTGTTGATCGACCTGAAGTACCTGGGGAGCTTGCTCAATGCTAGGCTGCCCAATTTTGATTACTGGGATTGATTCCGAGTCGGATCCCTGAGTAGCATGCTTCGCTAATGCGTCAGCTTCTTCGTTCATGGCTCTGGGGACTTGGGTGATTTCGCAAAGTTTGAATTTGCTTGCTAGGTTTCTAGCTTTCTCGGCATATAGCGACATTTTTTCGCCTTTTGCCTGAAATTCACATTTCATTTGATTAACAATTAACTGAGAATCCGAATATACTTTGAGCTTTTTGATTTCCATCTTTTGCTATTTGCAGCCCATGTATCATAGCTTTCGTACTCAGCTTCATTGTTTGAAGTATTAAAATCGAATTTTAAAGCGAATTTTACCTTGTCTCCTTCTGGACTGGATAGAGCAATTCCGACCCCGGATCCCTTTTCGTTGACTGCTCCGTCTACATACATGTCCCAAATTGGGAATTCACCTGGCCTGTATGTGAATTCTTCAATGAAGTCAGCAACTGCCTGCCCTTTGATTGCTGGTCGGGGGCTGAAGCGTATATCATATTGTGTCAGCTCCATCGACCATTTCATTAGCCTTCCAGACACGTCAGGTTTTTGCAGCACCTGGCCCAGTGGGAAATTGGTGAGGACTGTAATCGGATGCGCGAGGAAGTAGTGTTTTAGCTTCCGAGAAGCAGTGATGAGGGCGAAAGCTAGCTTTTCGAGTTCCGGGTATCTTCCTTCCGCCTCGTTAAGGCGCCGCGAAGTATAATAAACCGGGACCTGGTGTTTTCCCTCATTCTTGATCAGCGCTGAACTTACTGCATGCTCCGATACGGCTAGGTAAATCTCCAGGGGCTCTCATTCCTGCATTTTTCTTAAAGTTGGAGGCCATGCTAAGTGCTGTTTTAGAGACTCGAAACTCTCGTCGCATTGCTTGGTCCATTCAAATTCCTTGGAGCCTCTGAGTACATTGAAGAAGTGAATGCTTCGATCGGTAGACGGTGACATAAAACGGCTCAATGCAGCTATGCATCCTGTCAATTTTTGCACTTCTTTGATGTTTCGTGGTGGTCTCATGTTCCATACGGCTGTGATCTTCTCTGGATTCACTTCGATGCCTCGTTCATGGACGATGAAACCTAAAAATTTACCTGCAGAGACACCAAACGTACATTTTAGAGGGTTTAGTTTCATGCGATATTGCCTTAGGAGTTCGAATGATCTTCTAAGATCATTCGTATGTTCATCTATTTTTCGGCTTTTAACTAATAAGTCATCGATGTATGCTTCCATCGTAATCCCGAGTAATTCTGCGAACATTCGATTTACTAATCTTTGATATGTTGCTCCAGCATTTTTTAACCCGAAGGGCATTACCGTGTAACAGTATAGCCCTCGATCAGTTATGAATGCCGTGTGATCCTGGTCGGGACCATACATAGGGATTTGATTGTAGCCAGAGTAGGCATCCATAAAGCTTAGGATTTCATGGCCTGCTGTGGCGTCTACTAACTGATCTATTCTCGGCATAGGGAAACTATCTTTAGGGCAAGCCTTGTAAAGATCTGTAAAATCCACAAAAGTCCTCCATTTCCCGTTAAGTTTCTTGACCAGGACGGGGTTGGTTACCCATTTAGGATATTTAGTTTCTTTTATTGATCCGTTAGAAATCAGTTTGTCTACTTCTTCTTTTAGGGCTGTATACCTTTCGGAGTTTAAAGCTCTTCTCTTTTGTTTGATAGGTTTTTCTTTGGGATCTATATTTAACCTATGACATGCTATTTGAGGATCTATCCCTGTTATGTCGGATTTATTGTCAATGGTGCCCACAAGAAGAGTTGTAATCTTTATTTTGTACATTTGATGTAATAAAGTCTCATGAAGACTCTTGCTTGTAATTGCCTATTCATTCATTAATAAAGTTGAAACGTTCATTCATTCTTTCTTTGTTTGAAGCTTTATGATAAAACCTTAGTCTTTTAGTCCATAAACAAACCCAACAACTTACGAAGAGACAAATGTAGATTTGCATGAACAAACTCTTCGTAGTTTGCTTAAAACGATATATTCGCAATCTTAGGGTCAAAGGACTATTGACCTCAGTACGATTGTTAGAAGAATCTATGAAGTCTGGTTATGAGGCATTGAGAGTTGGAGACTCTATAGTTCTTCTAGGTATCTTCCGAAGGTACTGAATTGACCAGTGCACTTCTAGAGACAAGATAAGAACAAACCATTTAACCTCTTATGTCTCGAAGTCACTATGTATGAATTGCATCATGCTTACCTTAATCCTGAAATGAGACATGTCATTTCACACCTTAGTATTCTCATTTGAGAAAGTCAGAGTTCGGACTCACTATGTGATTCCGAACATGGCCTATTGGTGAAATACTAAGTTGTGAGTATGTCATGAGTAACTTTGTGAAGTTCTCATAGATATGGAATTCATGTACAAGATTGCTGAAATGCAATGTATGTCACCTCATGCTTTGTTCCTTGGAGTGTGAATAAATGAACTGGCCAGTGTCCAAATTGAGTCCTGACTCTTTTGGATGAAACAATGTGACTTGTTAGCTCCTCGTCAAAACATTGTTTCTAACTTATTCACTAGCGACAAAGGAGTTGAGGAAATAACAGCTAGAAGGGTAAAATGGTAATTTAGTAAATCCCGACTAGCTGATGACATTCATGAAGGGTAAACATAGATAATATTCAGTGGATCCGCTCATCATAATTAGGTCGAATTCTTAAGTAGAAAATAAATTCATTTGAACCGAGAGATTTTCAGTGTCAACTCTTTATTGGAGTCAGTTGGCATTAAGCTAAACTTGGAAAAGGTTTGTGAACTTTTGAGTCCAAGTGTTTAGCTCAAGCTTTGTTCATTTGGGTCCATGAGGTCACTGTCCCGAATCACATCAATAGGAATAGTTAAACTGGAAGCTAAGTCAAAACAAGAACGAAAATAGTTAAAAGGGTATTTTTGTCTTTTGAGACAAAGGATGAAATGAATGTCAATAAATTTTTTGACAAGTTCATTTGATGACTTAATGTCACTCGGCCATGACTTGATCATTGGGCCTTGTGGATTAATTTCATTTCATAAGAATTTTATTGAAAATTCTTAATGGGCTTTTTTTTCATGTTGTCATGAATAAATGGAAAAGCTTCTAGAAGCCTTTTCTAGACAATATGGGTGCCTACCCTATAGAAAAATAGGAGAGATTATTTTGTGCATAAATGTATCAAGATACTTGCTAAAAGAAAAAGAGGAAACAAATTTCCTCTAGAAGGAAAGCATAACTTCGGCCAAGAGAGAGTCAAAGCAAGGCTTGGAACAAAATAGGAAACAAATCCAAGGCTTATTGAAGCCTATGTTGGCCGAGCATCTCAAGTGGGAAAAGAGGTAATTGGCTCATGAATATGTGATATTCTATAGAAGAGGAAACTACCTTGTAGAAGGTGAGACCTCTCCTATAAATATGAGCCTCATTTCCTCACATTTCATTCATCCAAGTTTAAGAGATTTGAGAGACTCTCTCTCTAGAACTTGTGGCCGAAAATCCTCTCTCTCTCTCTCTCTAGTTTATTTTCGATTTTTTCTTGTCTTGGCACCTAGGTCCTCACTCGACCTAGTGTTTAGCTCTGCGACTTCAAGACTTGTTCTTAAGTCGTAGTGTTTAAAAGTGCCCACTCACTAATTCCTTTATTTCGAGTGATTTAGTGATAGAAACTTTCGTGGTTGCTCGAGGTGCCGAGAAAAGGAAGAGAGACGTGCTGCGAGGGGAGACGAGCGTTGCAAACTTTCCAAAAGCTTCTTCAAAGTTCAAGCTTCAAGAAAGGTTAGTAAACTCTTAGCTCATATTGATTTTTAATTACATGTACTTGCTTCTTTGTCTAGGTTAGTAAAAACTGTTTTTACTTGAAATGAAATTTTTTAAAATTCCGCCGCTTCCCAAAGCGTTTAATCTTTTTCTTAAACCCTAGATCAATTCCAACAGGATTGTGACCAGGCAAATATATCTAAGCTATTAGATAGGAGAGTAATTAAGTTACTTTTGGTACCTGATTCAAGATATTTCCCAATCTTGAGCTTCTTCTCAGGTTGTTTTGGATCTGGAGCGACTTCCTCGACTTCATCTCCTGGGCCAATTTCTTCTCGGCTTGGAAGACGTGGGTCGAAGTCCGAGTCGATCATCATAACTTTGTGGACATCTTTGTCCTGACTCTCTTTGAGATGATTCGCATAGTAGCTCCTTGCGATAGCCTGAGTTCCGACTACTTCACCTACCCCGTGTTCGGTAGGAAACTTCATCTTCAAATATTTTACCGACGCGATGGCCCCGATGGACTGCAAGGTCGGCCTGCCAATGATCGCGTTGAACGGAGATTTTCCGGGGACCACTACCCACGTTGTGTTAGTGGTTTTACTCCTCGGGCTCTCTCCCACAGTTATTGGGAGTGAGACTAATCCCTTAGGCTGGATTGAATCTCCTGTGAAGCCATAGAGATTTTCAGGGGAGGGAGCCAACGCATCTTGCTTAAGACCCATCTTATTGAACGTGTCTTCATAGAGCACGTCGACAGCACTTCCAGTGTCCACCAATATTCGGTGTACGTTCCTGTTGCCGATAAGAGCTGATATGACTAATGGATCGTTGTGAGGAAACATCACCCACCGAGCATCTTCTGCCGTAAAGGTGATAGGCTCCGAGCTTGGTTTGGCTATCTTGTTAGGCCTTCGCTCGGCTGTAAATAATATTTGTCGGGGTCCCGCATAGGCTTCTCTCACATAGCTCTTTTGAGCGCTCCTTGAGGTTCCTCCCACATGTGGTCCTCCGACTATGAGTGAGATTTCATCATACGCCTCACCTTTCTTTTCCTCTTGATCCCCTTGCTCGGCCTTGAATTTCTTCAGCGCTCCTCTTCGGATTAGAGCTTCTATAGCTTCTTTGAGGTTGAAACAGTCGGCAGTGCGGTGACCGAAGTCCGCATGGAAAGCACAATACTTTGTTTTATCTCTCCTTGAGATATCTTTCTTGATCGGTCTTGGCTTAGGGAAATCTTCTTTGTCCTGTGTAAGACTAAATATCTCCTCTATTGGGGCATTGAGCTTATGATATATATCGAACTTACTGGAAAAGGGTTTCAGAGGTCCTGCTCCCGACCGGCTCTTCTTCGGCGGGCGGTTATCCTCGGAATGTCGTTCCCTATGCTCTTCTCGGTAGCTCCTTTGCGGCTTTGCTTTTCTTGCCGCCAGCCTTGCTTCCTCCGCGTTGATATACTTCCGAGCTGTCTTCAGAAAATCGCTGTAATCCCTTGGACTAGTTTTCTGAAGTGACCACCAGAATTCTGATTCTGTTCGGACGCCGGAGGAGATCCCAAAGAGCTTAAAGTCTTCGTTCAGATCGTCAACTTGAAGAGCTTGCTCCGAATAGCGATTAATAAAATCCTTTAGAGATTCGTCATGGGCTTGTCTCACCGCTAGCAGCCTTTCTTTGGGAGTTTTCCCTGAGCTGGAGCCGACAAACTGTTCCATGAATTTTCTAGATAGCTGTTTCCAGGATCCTATGGAGTTTGGCTTTAGTTTTCTATACCACCTTTTGGCTGAGCCAGTTAGAGTGATAGAGAAAGCTCTGCACATAACTTCTGGTCCGGCTCCTTGCAGCAGCATCCAAGAAGAAAAAGTATCTATATGGTCTCCCGGGTCGGTCTTTCCATCGTATACTGGGATGCTTGGCATCCTGAAACGATCAGGCAACGGGTGTTCTAACACGCGTGCTGTGAAAGGGGAGACAGCTTCTCCAACTTTCGGACTAGACTCCTTCTGACCTAGGGCTACCTCTTCGATTCGACGTTCCAACCTTCTAAGATTCGTTTTGTTGGTGCTTGCACTATCTTCGGTCTCCGAGCTTTCTAAGCTGTGCCTCAAAGTGCTTGAATGTCCTTTGTCCATGGTGGGCTGGTACCGATCAGGAATCTTTTCCTGACTGTACTGCTCCTTCTTGGACTCAGAATCATCTTCCATCCTCTCATACCGATCTCTAGCATGTTTCCGAGGTTTCTTAACCTGCGGATCCTGCCCGATGGGTTCTTTCCCTGATCGGTGTGAGGGCTCTTCATCTGGGATCACTATCGCGCTTCGCAATGTGACCATTTTCGCCTGCAGTCTTCTCTTCAATTCCCTGTTATTTGCCTCTAAGACCGAGAGACGCTCTTGCATCTGTCTGAATTGTTCTTCGAGGCTGGGTTCCGGAAGAAGTTCAGCTATTTCTTCCGAGGTGAGAGGCAGGGTGCGGTTATGGTGTTCTATCTCCGTTTCCTGGTTAGAGACAGTGTTCACGGGTGCGGACGAACTAACCATATTCTTCAGCTGGTCCCCCTCCTTCTAGCGCCAACTGTTGACCTGTAAAATTAGTACAACAATATCTCACGAAAATACACAGACTCCGAGTACAGAGGCTCCGAGTACAGAGGTGATTTAGGCAAGACTTTCTCCTTATACAGACGAATCGAATAAAAGAGAGCAGTGTTTCTAGAGGTTCTGAGTGAAAGAAAGTAAGTAAAAATCTCGTGCTTAGTTCTGTACTGCAGCTCCTATTTATACTCGTCTGGTGTGGCCTTGTGGTCGTGTCTCTGGCGGTTATTCTGGGGAACGTGGGGTGATCGATCCCACGTTCTGGACGGTTTTGGGTAACTGCCTCTTACCTCTCGCTGAGGTGGACGGTTAATACTCTTTGTATGGTTCCTGAACCATCGGGGCGTGCGTTTTAGAGTTTGAAACATGTTTTCTTTTGATTTTGACTAGTCTTTGACCCACGTTCTTCTCTTCTCTCCGAAGTTCTGATCAGTGGGTTTCGTTCTTAACTTATGAACGCTTCGTTCCTTTTCAATGGATGGCCCTTGGGTTTACTTAACCTGAGCTCGGTGCTGGATTCCTCTTTCTGCTCGGGAGTCCGACTATTCTATTCGGTGTCCGACTAATTTATCCCGTAACATATATATATATATATATATATATATATATATATATATATATTAATTTCGTGTTGACATCTGTTGAATATTTATTTCAGTAGCTTGAATTCAAGCAAAATTAAAATGTACATCTAATTCTTTTACGTACATCTCTAATTATTAAAAATAAATTGAGGGGGCTATAACCCCCACTCAGTGCCAATATACGTACGTAAATACATATATTTTATAGAAGAACCTGATTACGAACTTCATATATGATGCTTCAGTTCCAATAAAATCTTAGGTATTACAATATATATATATATGTATATGTATATATATATATATATATATATATATATATATATATATATATATATTAGGAAATATAATGGAATATAAAACGTAGGAAAAGAACACGATGCTATAGTATACTTGGTTTGATTAAATTGGCGAAGATAATTGAGCTATTAAAAGCTTGAATGTGTCGTTTTCATCTAAACAGAAAACGTACCTTATAAGTTTTATCTTTTAAATATTTGACTTTATTTTTTTATTAATATACCGAAAAGCAATTATAAATAATCTCCAACCTCTTCAACATGCACTTGCATATATTGAAAACTTTTGTAGTCTCTATAACTTTATATCACATTTTTTTATCCATTCCTATAATATATCACAATAGAGCTTTTTTATTGTTTTGTTTTGGAAAATGACTACAAAAGCAATAAAGTGTGAAGCTTCAGAGAAGGGAGAAATTCAAGCAAAGATGGAGGAGCAAAACTCTCTGAAAAGGAAACAGTCGGAGCCGGTCGGGTTTGGGAAAGCCATAGCTCACCGAGCATTGTTTTGTTGCCGCCGCAGCTCAGGCAAACGGATTGCCATCGGACCACAGCCCAGCAGACTTAGTATGGTTTGCTTGGCCCAACAACAAGAAGAAGACTAACAAAATAAAGTCTTGTATTTTTTTTCATCTTTTTTTTTTTTAACATGCAAAATACAATCTCTCTCTCTCTCTCACTCTCACTCTGAATAATGTATTTCCCAAAACACACATATATATATATATATATATATATATATATATATATATATACACACGAACGTAGTGGAAGCTTTAAGATCTTTGTTTGAAGTTCTTCGTGATCGAGGTTCAGTAGCTAGTACTGCCCTAATTATGTAATATTCCCCATGATTATTATCAAAACAAAATAATTACTATTTATAATAACTTCGTTTCATTTTTATTTTAGTTATTAGTAGTTTCTTTTTATTAATTAGTATTATTTAATCATATCATAAACACCACGATCTTTCATCAATAATATAATTCCGGTATTTATATTTTCCAATCGATTGTTTTTTATGAGCTGAGCTTAAAAGTCTGTTAGTTGACACACACACACACACATACAAAAAAAAAGAGGGGTAATTTTGTAGAACACATGGAAAATGCTTTTGATATTATTTTGTATTATAAACCCTTAATGCGCACTAATTAATTTCTCTCAAACTCGTAGTAAATTGACATTGATATATAGATGTCTTAATAGTTGAATAGATATATAAAATGCTTTGGCTAATGCTAATTATTTATTTTGTTTAATCAATTAAATGCGTTGAATATTATGAGCAGTCTTTGTGTATCATGGCAATGAAGAAAGTGAGGTTGTTCACACCTTTACAATTTTAACTCTACTCTTTTCAGCCAAAAAAAGGGTGACATTATTGTTAAATACGACGCAACTCTCACTTGAAAACAAGAAAATGAAATTGTTGACACCTTTTACGACATAATTCTGATTAAGTCATTAGGTTAAAGCAAAATTTCCTTTTGGGTAGATATATTTATTTAACACGAAAAACTAGCTACTCATTGTGTAAAACATATAAATTAGGAAAATTACTGCTGTTTATTATTATTATTATTATTTTTCAATGATCTATTTTGTGTTTTTTATTTAATTTATTTATTTGAAACTTCTATTTTTTTGTATCATTAGAATGACTACTTTATCTTCCAAACACAAAGTCATCTTATTTGAAGTTTTAATTATCATTTTTGGTAGTCAATTGGGATTTTTTTAATATAAAATAAGGAAAGCAAATATGTCTCCCTATTCATTTTGGTCATTCAGCAATCTTAACAGGCAGATCAAAATTTATTCTAAATATTAGAAAGGTTTCGTATATGATCGAAATACACGTCATGTCTTAAATATCCATTTTCAAACTTCAATTTACGTTTCCTAAATGCGAGAACGAGTACAGAAAATAGGGATTGACAAATAAATGCACTGTTGGTACTTTATGATGATTTATAGCCGAAAGCATAATTGATACGTCAAGTAATTTAACTATTGATGTGTTGCAACAGTGCAATTAATTATATAATCGCGAAGTTCTTATTTTTCACGATTCCTTTATCTCACGTAAACCAAGGACGTGTAAAAATGTTAATATAAAGTAGAGATGAAACCAGTGACGACTCAGGAATTGAAAGTGATTTTGACCGACGATAAATAACATAAAATATCATATGAACTAAATTAAACAAAAAAAAAAACATATTTGAAAATGTTTTAATATAAATTATTATTCCGTTATTTTTCAAAAGTGAAAAACGATACTCCTAAAAAAAAGAGAAGCAAACGACTCTGAAGACGGAACCACAAATATGGCTCTGAAGGTTAAGCCCCAAAGGTCTCTGAAAACTAATTCCAAAACAACTCTGAAAGGTAAGCCCCAAACAACTCCGAAGGCTGAGCCACAAATCGGCTCCGAAGGCTGAGCCACAAAACGGTTGTGAAAGCTGAGCCACACAGCTCTTAGGGTTGACCCACAAAATGGCTCCCAAGGCTAAGCCCAAGAAACTTGGAACTCAGGAATCACACTTCCTGTAAGTAGTACATACAACATTTTGGAAGAAAGGAACAACTATCCTAAGAGAAGAAAAATACTTCAACTTCTATCTCTCTCTCTCTCTCACTCTCCCTCTTTCTCTCTCTAAATATTCACTCAATACATACCCGCAAAATAATGCTAGAGTTACTCCACGTTTCTGGCCTTTGATTTAGAAAAATACAAAAGAGGAATTATCTTCCTTTATCTCTAGAATTGAAGAAGAATTATTCTCTCTCTCCCTCTCATATTTTTTTTCTCAAACAAAGACTGAAATTATGCTACATTACATTCCCTCAAAAAAAATGTCCAAGAACTTTAGAAATCCAATTATCATGTTCTTCACATAGTAAGAGGAACATTTCATTATATATCACCTTTTGTATCTTTTCTTTTAGCTAATGAAAAGGAAAGATCATAGCGAACCACACCACCCACGTCGAGTTCCAGAAGGTTTCCAGCACGTCGTAATGCCACGATTTATCCCCGAAGACCACAAGATCGATGCTCGGCATTTAAGTTCGAGACAAGTCATAAGCTCTAACCACCGACATGTGTCTCGTGAATGTTAATAAAAAAAACTCATTAAGATTTTTGGCTATAAAAGGAGGGGATCTCGAGAATAACCACGAGCTCTCCACTGGCAAACTCACTTCCTCTGCGGAAGACCACAATATTCACCGACAACAGTGGCTAGCCACCTAGCCATCTCTGAGGGCGGCGTCCCTCCGGCGGAAAGCGTAGCATTCAACACTCGGGCCCGAGTTCGTCAAGCCTAAGAAAACGACGCCCCTTGGGAGGAGGCTCTCTCCGTACCTGTTCGAGACGACCAAAGCACATGAATGGATTAGATCGAGATGAGTCTCTTAAACCTCGCCAGCATTGTCAAGAGGATCGGGGGGTCGAGGCACCGTCATCGAAGACATCTTTGATGAGCAAGATGCACCAGAATACATCCCGTTGGGACCCGAGATTAGAGACTCAGATCAATGCCTCGAAGCCAACCCTAAAGGAGACGCCCCAAGCCCCTTCAAGAGGAAAGCGTCGATGCCCCCGATCCTAGAATTCGGGACATCGGCCACAATAACCTCGAAAGGGCACAAGTAGTTCGTGAACTTCACCGACGTCGCAAGGCTCGCTGAACGATGGTTGAATACAGGCCATGAAATTACTCGTCCCCCTCACAGCGCTCTCGCTCCTTTGTAGAAACTAGAACGGATCATTCACGTCCATCAGCCTTCGATCGCCTACGCCACAGAGAGGACATGGCAGATAGCAGGAACGCTCAAAGGTTTATGCCACCGTGGCCTGTCACATCCGGAGACCCGTTTCCCGCCACACTGATACAAAAATGGCATTTAGAAGTGATAAAAGTCGAGTTTAAAGGCCAAAAATTCGCTTCTAAATGACCTTTAGAAGCGACTTTGTCTCTAATAAAAGTCCGCTTCTAAAGGCTAGTCGCTTCTAAAAATTAGAAGTGATACTTTTAGAAGCGACACGTCGCCTCTGAAGTCGCTTTTAAAACAAAAATTTGGCGCCAGAAAAAGCCCCCGCGAAATGGCGGGAAGGGTTTAGAAGCGACTTTAGAAGCGTATTGTCACTTCTAAATCTTACCCACCATATTGCGGGTGATATTTAGAAGTGGATTTTCGCTTTTAAAAGTGATGGTTTTTTTTTTAAATTTAATTTAATTTAATTTTTAGAAACATAAAATTTAAAGTTTCATTTATACCAAAATTAAAACTAATTAAAAGTTTTAGCAAAATAAAAACAATAAAATGTCTTAATAAGAATAATTATGCTCAACGTCGTCCTCCTGAGGCTTGTCTTCCACTTGGTCCATATCTGGGCTCATCAGGATCGGAGCCACGACTTGCTCGAGCTGATGACGATGGAGGATCCTCAGGTGTTCCTTGTCGTGGTGCCTCTAGGGTGACCTCGGATGTACGCGGGGAGCTCGATGCCGGCGACCCATAAGGGTTCGTAATCTAGCTCAACCTCAACGTAATCTATGGGTCGAACGCTCCTCTAGACATTGCATCGTATGCATCGGCTAAGTCTCTCACTGCTTCCCGAAGCGTAGACATCTCTTCCCCCTAGACTTGAGCTACTGAAGATCCCGCTGCGATAAGGTGAGCTTGAGCTTCTAGCATATCCGAACGAGGGATCAATGGAGCTATCCCCGTAGACCAATCACGTCTCATCCTGAGAACAATAGCCATGGAAACCTCTTCCATAGCGTCTTGGCTCGAGAATTCCCATCGCGCCTCAGCTTGTCGTCGTATATTAGATACCTGATGTACGATCTGGGGATGCATACAATAGTTACAAAATTAATTACATTAATTGAAATCATGAAGTGTTACTGAAAATCAAATTAAACATACGTAGTATTGTCCAGGAAAAGGTGTCGTCCATTCCCCGTCAGTGGTTTGATGGTGTTTCTCCCACGCAATGAGCGGACTCAGCATCAAACCATCAGCCTGTCTATGCAAAAGTAGAAAACTAATTAGTATACATGTTAAATAAGTTGAATAAGTTATATTTTAATTAAAACATACGTTCATCCATCGATAGTGAGCGAATGATACCGGCCGTTGTCGACTTTGTGTGGTTTTTTTTTTGCTTGGTTGGCTTTGTTTTGTCGAGATTTTTTTTCTGCAAAATAATATTATTACCAGTTAGACAACTAATCAAGTTGAGGTATTTGATTGGATTTCTCGAATACTGAAAATGACACGTCCTTGATAAGCTTTTATCAAAGATTCGTGTCATATTAAGCAAGAGCATACAATAAATCCAATTGTCTGTTTTCTATCTTGCAATAATATTATTTTGCTACCTTGAATTCTTCGGTCTCCATCCTGTCAATGCACACCATCCACTCATCGGCAGTCAACGTCTTCGGCTTGTTAGCCAACACCACATCTCATTTGCCGTCACACAAATTCCTGAATCGGAAACTTTATTTAGCATTTCCGTCACAAAAATGCCTCTTCGCGTCGCGAGCGATACTCTTGTCGATGAGAGCGCGATGGCAATCAGCCAGTTAAAGCTCCCAAGTCTCCACGTCCTCGGACACAAAATCAAACTCTGCGTGAAGACCAGACAAAATCGTCGTTTGTTGTTGCGGCGTAACATTATTCCACGATGGAATGGCAGAAAAAATATGGGCTCGTACGAAACCCCCCAAACTGTTGGAAAACATGTCAATCTTCTCGCCCTTCTTGACCCCCAAACTGTGCGCTCTTCTTAGACGGATAAAACTTCCGTAAAACTGGATCGAAAACTATGACAACAATCTTTCCCTTTCTCGCCTTTTGGGAACTGGCACTCATCGTAACACCCCATCTTCTATATGAACGTGTCTCTGGCGAATCACCGCCTCCATCACCTAAGCTTGTTGATGTACTGCATTTGAAAAAAAAAATAGAAAGTGTTCCTAATATAAAACTTAGTTAACATTATATATAAAATAACTACCTATCTACTTTTGTCGCAGAGGCAAATGCCAGCGATTTACAATCCCTTCCAAAACAAGACGCAATCAATGCGCACACATCGATCATCTCGTAGCCCATGCTGAACCGCTCCAACTTCGACTTCCGCAGCATGCGACTTCCGCAGAAGCTGCAACAATTCAGTGAATGACTTGTTTGTCAAGTGGTTCGTGACTTTTATGTGCATCAACGAAACCAAGAATGGAAGATGAAAACTCCTTACAACCAGCGTCCAACTCTGCTTTCAACTTGGCGAAGAGATCCTCGATCCGGTCTTCTTCACACACTTCATTCAGAGTCGAGTCGATGAAATCATCATAATCATCATGATTCATGATATCGTGAATGGCGTCGTGTAATCCGCCAATGGCTCACTCATTCTCAATAGTCGCTTCTTCTACAGTAACAATGGCATGTCGTGGCTCATCGTAGTGATAACGCTGAGTGTACTATGGAGTGAATCCCTTGGATAAAAGATGCACCCGAACAACTCATATTTGTTGAGCAATTACGTTGTTGCAACTACGACAAGGACACTTGACTTCTCCATCACTATTAAGTTGGAAACGGGCTATATGGATAAACTCATATATATACCAGCCAAAACTATCCTATTGAACAACTAAATCCTAAAATTAGCACCAGTGACTCGGTTACATCAATATTGTAACAATCTATATCAATACATTTAAACAAGTTAATTTTACAATTATAATTATAATATTAACTTAATTAATTATAAACTACCTAATTTATTAGAATTTTAATTTCATATTAAAACCTAACATATTTAACTAATTAACCAACAATTTAACAATTAAACACAAATTTCACTAGCTAATTAAATTAACAAATTAATAAACAAGTTAATTAAATTAGTTACAGATGTAACTCGTTAATTAAATTAATAAATTACATAGTTAATTAAATTAACTACTTATAAACAAATTTATTAATCAACTAACTAATTAACAATTTATTAACATGCGAAATAATTAGCTAAATAACTTACTAACAAATTTATTTACGTAAATAATTAACTTAACTAATTAATTACTAAACTAACAAATAAAATAACTTAAATAACATAAATAATGACTAACCTTCACCGACGGAAGTGCGGGGCTTCGATCGAGGCGAGACAGGTGTTAGGCGACAGGCTGGACACCATGCGGAGCTCGACGAGTACAGAGCTGACAGCGGAGCTCGGAGATGAAGTCACGGCGGAGGGAGTCGTCAGTGGAGCAGAGGGTGGCGACAAGGCATATGAGCTGGACAGTAAGGGTGGAGTCGTCAGCAGAAGAGCGCGCGCGATTAGAGAGATGAGGAGGCGACGGTGAGAGGCGAAAAGCGATCAGAGAAATTGAAGATCGAAGATGACGCGGTAGAGCTGAGACACGCCATACGACACGAGGTTCGGCGACACAGAGCTAAGATAGTGCGTCGGGGAGAGTGGATCGGAGACAAAGTTGGAGAAGCAGAGGAGGCCGAGGCTCGGCGGTCGTCGGAGTTTGACCAGTCTGTTCAAGGAGGCGAGGGCTTCCACGGAGGAGTTCGGCAAAGAGCTGTGGAAGTTGGAGTCGGTGTCAGGGGAGAAGAAGGAGAGGTGAAATGGTTGATGTTCGTGGCCGACAATGTAGGAGTTGTCCAGCGGCGTTCGAGGTGATGGTCCCGCGGTGGAGTCTAGGTGAACTTATCGGTGGGAGGTGGTAGAAGAGGAGGGTGAGGTCGTCGTGTGGTGGTGGTGATGGTGGCGCGCGGCTCGGAGGTGGGTCATTCCCATAAGAGACAGATAGAGATGTAGAGAGAGAATCTGAGAGAGAAAGGTTGTTAAATGAGGAAGAAGAAGAGGAAGTCGCAGGGTTTACTCTGCCTGACCTACATTAGAACAGACTAGTCACTTCAAATGTCACTTCTAATCTGCAAGTTTCCCCATAGCTATGTTTCACTGCCAAGAAGTACAATGAATCAAGAAGAAAAAAAAAGGACAAAGAAAAGAGGATATATGTCAATTATCCAATCAAAGGACAGATCACGCCAAGTCCGTGGCTGTTGGAATTGATCTAGGGTTTAAGAAAAAGATTAAACGCTTCGGGAAGCGGCGGAATTTTAAAAAATTTCTTTTCAAGTAAAAACAGTTTTTACTAACCTAGACAAAGAAGCAAGTACATGTAATTAAAAATCAATATGAGCTAAGAGTCTACTAACCTTTCTTGAAGCTTGAACTTTGAAGAAGCTTTTGGAAATTTTGCAACGCTCGTCTCCCCTCGCAGCACGTCTCTCTTCCTTTCCTCGGCACCTCTAGCAACCACGAAAGTTTCTATCACTAAATCACTCGAAATAAAGGAATTAGTGAGTGGGCACTTTTAAACACTACGACTTAAGAACAAGTCTTGAAGTCGCAGAGCTAAACACTAGGTCGAGTGAGGACCTAGGTGCCAAGACAAGAAAAATTGAAAATAAACTAGAGAGAGAGAGGATTTTCGGCCACAAGTTCTAGAGAGAGAGTCTCTCAAATCTCTTAAACTTGGATGAATGAAATGTGAGGAAATGAGGCTCCTATTTATAGGAGAGGTCTCACCTTCAATAAGGTAGTTTCCTCTTCTATAGAATATCACATATTCATGAGCTAATTTCCCTATTTCCTTTATTGAGTCACACGGCCAAACTAGGCTTCAATAAGCCTTGGATTTGTTTCCTATTTTGTTCCATGCCTTTGACTCTCTCTTGCTTGGCCGATTACCCTAGTGCATCTACAAGCAAATTTGTTTCCTCTTTTTCTTTTGGCAAGTATCTAAATACATTTATGCACAAAATAAACTCTCTTTCCTTGGGTATTATGGGCGCCTATTCTCATCTAGAAGGAGCTTCTAGAAGCTTCTTCATTTGTTCATGACAACATGAGAAAAGCCCATTAAGAATTTTCAATAAAATTCTTATGAAATGAAATTAATTCACAAGGCCCAATAATCAAGTTATGGCCGAGTGACATTAAGTCATCAAATGAACTTGTCAAAAAATTTATTGACATTCATTTCATCATATGTCTCAAAAGACAAAAATACCCTTTTGACTATTTTCGTTCTTGTTTTGACTTAGCTTCCAGTTTAACTATTCCTATCGATGTGATTCGTGACAGTGACCTCATGGACCCAAATGAACAAAGCTTGAGCTAAAAACTTGGACTCAAAAGTTCACAAACCTTTTCCAAGTTTAGCTTAATGCCAACTGACTCCACTAAAGAGCTGACACTGAAAATCTCTCGGTTCAAATGAATTTGTTTTCTACTCAAGAATTCGACCTAATTATGATGAGCGGATCCACTGAATATTATCTATGTTTACCCTTCATGAATGTCATCAGCTAGTCGGGATTTACTAAATTACCATTTTACCCTTCTAGCTGTTATTTCCTCAACTCCTTTGTCGCTTATGAATAAGTTAGAAACAATGTATTGACGAGGAGCTAACAAGTCACATTGTTTCA
Organism: Urtica dioica subsp. dioica; assembly: GCF_054948205.1. Taxonomy (NCBI): domain Eukaryota; kingdom Viridiplantae; phylum Streptophyta; class Magnoliopsida; order Rosales; family Urticaceae; genus Urtica; species Urtica dioica. The sequence goes on from NC_142763.1 coordinate 41,609,038, forward strand.
TCCAAAAGAGTCAGGACTCAATTTCGACACTGGCCAGTTCATTTATTCACACTCCAAGGAACAAAGCATGAGGTGACATACACTGCATTTCAGCAATCTTGTACATGAATTCCATATCTATGAGAACTTCACAAAGTTACTCATGACAGACTCACAACTTAGTACTTCACCAATAGGCCTTGTTCGGAATCACATAGTGAGTCCGAACTTTGACTTTCTCAAATGAGAATACTAAGGTGTGAAATGGCATGTCTCATTTCAGGATTAAGGTAAGCATGATGCAATTCATACATAGTGACTTCGAGACATAAGAGGTTAAATGGTTTGTTCTTATATTGTCTCTAGAAGTGCACTGGTCAATTCAGTACCTTCGGAAGATACCTAGAAGAACTATAGAGTCCCCAACTCTCAATGCCTCATAACCAGACATCATAGATTCTTCTAACAATCATACTGAGGTCAATAGTCCTTTGACCCTAAGATTGCGAATATATCGTTTTAAGCAAACTACGAAGAGTTTGTTCATGCAAATCTACATTTGTCTCTTCGTAAGTTGTTAAGTTTGTTTATGGACTAAAAGACTAAGGTTTTATCATAAAGCTTCAAACAAAGAAAGAATGAATGAACGTTTCAACTTTATTAATGAATAGATAGGCAATTACAAGCAAGAGTCTTCATGAGACTTTATTACATCAAATGTACAAAATAAAGACTACAACTCTTCTTGTGGGCACCATTGACAACACGTGGCCGCTACCATTCTCGCTTAACTCAATGTAGTCCACGACCAGTCTTCCATTGGCCATAGATGTTCCCCTCTTCATGGGAGAGTTGCTTTCAACAAGGCCATTTGGTTTTCAGTTCATTCCTTGATCACGCAGTTTGTCACTCGGCTAGGATGTTCACCGATGCAACTCGTTCCCAATGTTTACCGCATTTTCGTTGGGATGGCCACACTCTAGACCAATTTTATGAGTCTCTTACTCAGTTGGAGGAATTTGATCTTTTTACAGCTTCAAGACTAGTCCCAACCAGTATGACTGGTATTATGTTGTGACTCACTTTAGCACTATAAAGCTCGTGGAATATCTTCTAAGCAATCAAAACAAATAGAAGGATTACTTTTTCTGGGTTGAGGGAGCTCACGACTTTTCAAAGTTTCCTGTGCCCACCGAGTATGCTGAGTTTGGTGTGGCTCGGAGCCTTGTTGTTATATATATATATATATATATATATATATATATATATATATTATTATTAGGTATGTGATTAGGTTTTTCTTTCACATCCCCTATTCCGCAGTATCCGGAATCTAGCATCCGGACCTCTCTCAGATCCTTAAGTTGTTGGACCGTGAGCGTTTGAGCCACATGTTATCGGATCCAGAACTTTTGGAAGGCTTTTACTACTTTTCGTACTCGAGTAAGTGTTATTTTATTTTTCTTATTTTGTTTATCGTTTGGTATATAACTAGCTTTAATAGGATTTTACCTTGTTTTTCAAAGATATGACGAAGAAAAGAAGCGCTCCTGCTATGGTCCCCTCGGACTCGAAACGTTGTCTGGGGATCCTAATAGAACTCTGGCTCTGATTCCAATTCTGACTCCATCAGAACAAAATGAGCCATCCAAGTCCCCTCGTGGGAAAGGGGTCTCTTTGGGACCTTCCGAGGAGAGAGACCACTTGGTGCCGACATTCGAGTTCCTGCACGGTCATCTCACCCATTGATCGTCTGATTTCAGTTACCGAGTCTACAACCTTGATATGTTATATGTCCATTTTTATTTTTATTGTATTTGTTTATCTCTTCTAATCCTTTTCTCCTTAGTTTTAGGGTTTGGCAGGTCTCGATAGTCTGGTTAGCACCATCGGCTCCGAGCTCAGTTTGCTGAAAAGTCAAAATGAACGCTACCCTTGGGAGCGAGACACGGCTCGGACAGAGATTGGGAAGCTCACTTCCAAGCTTGAGGTTATATAGGCAAAGCATCATGCTGATCTTCTGACAGCCCGAGCCGCGGAAGTAGACAAATATAAGTCCTCCGAGAAATTCAGCAGTATGCGGGATGACTTCTCCTCGGCTGGCATAGACGAGGCGGTCAGACTCTTTGGTTCAAAAAATCCTAACTTGGACACTTTGAACTTTACTGGCCGAGAGGCTTAAGGTCCCAAAGAGCATCAAGAGAAGGAGGCCGAGGTGGGTGAGTGAACACAATAGAAGACAATCTTTATCTTTTTAATTTACTTTTTGCCTAACCCGAAATGATTTTACATAATAGATTTGTAATCAGATCTTTATGATTTTGCAATATTTTTTAATTAACCAGTTCGAGTTTTGTACAATTGGTACATGGTGGGATCTTAATATTAAATACGGTGGTCCGAGGGTAGCATTTTTTTCTTACACATTCTTTTCCATTAAATGAATGTTTATTAGTTTAGAATGATTTCCCTCAAAAGAAAAGTTCTCCAAGATTTTTCCAAAAGAGAGTTTTTGACATTTTAAGAATTTTTCTAAAAGCAAATGGTGATGCTTTCATGGTATATAACTCTTCCTCCTTTTATTTTGGTATTGAGTTGAAATGAAAAAATAATGTAATTGATATCGAGAAGTGAATAAAACTTACATAAATAAAAGTGAGACGAAAAACACAAATAAATTTTTGGTAATAATATGAAAGGGAAAATAAGGTTTCGACGAGTACAAACACTAGTAGAAAAAATGGATTTAATGGCGTTCAAAATGCGCCATTATAGAGAATTAATGTCACTTTTTGAACGCCATTAAAAGAGGCGACATTAAAGATATATAATGGCGTTTAAACCAAAAAACGCCATTAAATGTGCCGACGTGTCATATCCGCGTGGCAGAGGACTGGGAAGGGTTTTAATGGCGTTTCTCTTTCGAACGCCATTAAAAGTCTTGCCACGTCACACAACGCGCGAAATTCAATCTTTAAATGGCGCTGTAAAGTTGGCGCGTTATTTAAGCTATTATGGCGATATTTAACGGACCGCCATTATTTGTGGGTTTTTTTTTTTTTTTACCCAAAAATTTTCTTAATTATTGCTCTAAAAATAGATGTTAATAATATTAGTAGCCTGCAGTTCTGCATTCATACATACATCAATAAAAATATAATCTTAACACCAAAAAACAACCAAGAAAAACAATACATGATACCATTCTTTTTCTTAAAAAAAAAAAAAAAAAAAAAAAAAAAAAAAAAAAAAACCATTCATAATACCATAACTTCTATTTTCCAAGTTAGAAAAATATTTCTAACTATGATTCACTGGTTCATCAAAAATAAAAATAAGAACAATTAACATCCACCAAATTCATAAGTTCAAATATGGAGTTCTAAGTACTAAACTATCTGTACAACAAATGATAATGAAATTGGACACAAATATCACTAACTTTGATATACCAACCGTCTCCCGAATCAGACTTCCATGCCAACCGTCTCAACCCACCCTCGTGCCCATCTATAATTGCACTGCTAATCAGTGAGTGGATGCTCTTCATCTCAGAATTAATCCTAAAAAAAAAATTAAATAAACTTCCCGACATGTATCGAGCCACATAATACACGGGGGCTTAATCATATACTATTTGTACGAGACTTGGCTGAATCAAACAAACTTACAGAAATAGTGACCCTTTTCGACGAAAACATCAAGCTTAAATCAAGATTCTTGTCAAGACAAGATATATCTATTTCCATATGATAGACTTGGCTGAATTTAGTCTGTACACAAAAAAGAAAGGACGAAAACTTAGTAAAGATATTCCATACAACTACAACTTTGACTAATAATAATTGAAACTTGCCTTAAGGAGTTCAAGCTTCCCTTCCTCTGAGACTCTGCATTTGCAAGAAATATTTGATTGCAAGCATATAGAATTCCTCAACTCAAAATGGTACGAATCTTTTTCCTCTTTAAACTCAGCTCCAATGCTGTGGGCACCTTCTTCTACCATGTATTCCATATAGGACTTTGGAACATTCGTGCTAAAGAACCTTCTCAATCCTCTGAGTGTATCTCCACCCAAATCTTGTTCAGACATTTTTTGGTTGAATGAACGCTTGAAGGGACAAGAAGTTAATTTCTCAGCCAGTCAACGAATCAAGTATACATAATATTATACAGAGAGAGAGAGAGAGAGAGAGAGAGAGAGAGAGAGAGAGAGAAGTACTAACCCCATAAAAATGACTTTGCCGAACCTGGCAACCAAAACTGGTTTATTGGACCCCATCTTCTCTAACGATGTCACTATGTGTTCCACAGCATTTTCTGATACGCAGAGCCACTGGCTTCTCAAACGCCTATCGACAAGAAAGCACTCTCCGAAGAATTTCATCATCTTCCTGAAGAAGTTATACAAGACAACACCTTTTTCCTGATCGTTGGAGATCACGAAAATCGGACATTCACCCACTCTTCGCTCGACAGAGTTCGACGAAGCCGATACAAAACAAATAACATCCTTAACGGTATAGTAGCCGACCGGGAATACATATTCTTTAACCTGCATATGACTATAAACACTCCATACAGAATACCTAAATAAATAAAATGACATAATTTTTTGATATTTTTTAAGCAAGTTGTACAATGGAATCCATAAGCATACACACAACACCATAAAATTCAACTATGAAGAAAGAGTGATGAATCAGAATTGATCATTCTGCGAAGGATATGTTATCAATCATAATTGATTTAAGTGTTATAAAAATTGTGTCTAGATCAATCTAGTAGTGTTGATTTATGGTAAGAAACTAATATAACAGACTGGTATCACAATAAATATCAATACTTATCATTCTTCCAAGAAAAGAATACCAAAGACTTTGACGATTAGGACATTTTTTAAGTGGTGGAAATAAATACTACATCATCTTTTGCAATCCAGGACCAATAAATTATGAAACCATGCCAAAATTATATGTAATGATCACACCAGTGCTTCATTAGAACCACAAAACATAGCATAAATATTACTCAATTATAAGGTGTGAACCGCTAAAAAATGGAGAACACTAATCTGCCAAACAAAATTTAGAACAAAATAAATTAAAAAAAAACCTCTAGCTAATTATGAATAATGCTTGTGTTGATATATGATATAAATCATTATGAATACAATCTGTTTTGTTTTTTAATATGAAAACTGTTACTACATATTGAGTTAAGAAGATAAAAGTACAAAATCATTTTCAATTGTAAAACTAGAGACGAGATAATTAAACAACTAATAACTCGGGCAGTGGAAATTTCTTTGTAAACGTAAAGCTTCAGCCAAGCACACTAATTAATAACTCAAATCCATGACATAGAAAATTATTTTATAAAAGATATACTTACAGACCAAACGGACCGAGAGAGTGAGGGACTGAGAGAGAGTCAAAAAGAGAGAATGAGACAGAGGGAGTGAGGGGCTGAGAGAGAGGGAGAGGGAGAGAGAGAGACGTACGACGCGATGACAACCAGACCAAAAGCAAACGTGTGCAAACCACGTTCAGACCATGAGCAGTGACGACCAGACCCAGGCAATGACGACCAGACCAGACCAGACCACAACAGATTCACAGGTCCACGAACATCTCAAAACGCAGAAAAAAGCCTATTGATTATGGATACACTATCAAATAACCCGAATCATCAAACAAAACGCATAAAAAAAAAAAAAAAAAAAAACGAATACACTGTGTTGACATTAAATCAAACACATGGAGTGCAATATTTTTACAACATGAAATCTAGATCTAAAGGTTGAAGAAGGATAATCTGGGAATCAAAGGAAAAAAAAACGTATAAAACCATGCAATCAAATAATAAATATAAAAAAAAAACTCTAACCTACCGATTGTGTACACGATGTCGGGCTGTCAACGAGGAGCGGCTATTATGGACTCGAGAAACGGCGGTGAAGACCGACGTCGAGAAACGGTGCCGAGCAGCGGCATGGAGGGTTGTCGCGCAAAAGTGGCGGTGGCGACGACTCTTGACAGCAAACTGCGGCTCTCGGCGATGCAGAGAAGATGCGCCACAAGTTTGAGAAAATAAAACTGTAGAGCATTTGATTCTATGGTATTTTTCTTTTCTTTTTACTTGAATAATATTCTTTTTATCCATGTCACCCAATCCTTTACCTAATAAAAATGGGCCACGTGGATGAGCTTGATTCTTTATTATTATAGCGCAGGAATAAAGAACGCTATTAAAAGTCTTCAATACCGATTTTTTTTTACTTGTAATGATGGTCTTATTTTAAACGCCATTAAATAGATATATAGCCACGTGGTGCTAAATAATTGGATTATTTTAATTTAATGGCGCTTAACATTTAAACGCTAAGATTAGTTTTTTTGGATTTTTCTCCGGTTGCCGACGTGGCGATCTGCTATTCGTTTTATATTGTAAAAAGAAATCCGAAAATACAATAATTACTTTTAATGGCGTTTTTTTTCACTAACGCCATTAAAGAGGCGCCATTAAAAGCCATTTTTCTACTAGTGAAAGAATAGCTTTGGAAAAATTAAAGACTATAATGCGACTGAGCCGCTTTTTGAGTTTTCAACACACATTTAAGAACAAAATTTGCGGGGATGCTCGGTGTTCCATGGATTTTATTTCCATTTCCCATTTTAGTGATTGTAGTCGGTACGCCCAGAGTGACCTGCTATGGTACCAATTGAAATTATCCAGCGCTGTTAAGATGGTTGTTTAAGTTTTAGGATGAGCAACTTGTAGAACAACTGATTGTTTTCAGAAGATTAGATGCAATGCTACGGAGACAAACAATCAAAACATAAAGCAGTAAAGAACACAAACAAATTGGCAACCATGTTTGGTATAACAACCTACTCGGGGAGACTACGACATCCGGGGAAAAGCCATCAACTATCTCAATCGACCACGATTATATATACGAAACACGCCAACAATGTGATGGGGACCCGGAACCAAAGTTGCTGCCTTCACAAACAAGGATCTCATGTTCGATGACTCTGCGACCCAACACCAAGAGAGACGCGAACCTTGGAATAATGAGGACGCCACAAACAAATGTGTAAGTTCGCTTGATAAGTCGGGGATGAACGCCATAAGGAATACCTTGATAAGTTTAGAAGTTTCTTCAAGAAACAAAGAGAATTCTCTCACCTTTTTTTTATTTATAAAAAAAACGTAGTCTGCCTTTCTCATTCATGAAACCTCATTAAATAAGGAAAATACAAAGCAAATTCGGAGTTCCTTGTTGTCCTAACTTAAATGGGCCTAGAAGACATTATTTAGGTCTAATAACATTATAATTAAAAGGCTAAGTTAATACCTAACACATATGGGCTTCAATTAACATAAATAAAGCCCAAAAACGCTTTTAAAAGACTCCAACTTAAGACATTGTGTTTGGCTACGAAAATAACAAATAAATAACTCAAATAATAATAACTAAAATGACTCTTCTTCAATAACAGCTTGAATGAGGAGAATAAGCATTTCCTTGCGTATGGTCGCTCTCTACTTCTTTCACCACTTGTAAAACAAGGTTGTTCATATCTTCCTTCATTCGCTTTGCCCTTGCCCTCGTGATTGGTCCCTTTCGTTCCTCCTTGATGTCCGAATCAATTATAGGAATATTAAGTTAGACAAAACTTCTCTTTGCTAACGCCTTTCTTCAATGGTTATCTCCAGTGAGTATGAATTCAAGCCCGTCTTGAACCAAAGACTCCTCTCCCTATATTACGCTGATTATTCGCCGAAGATCAATGTCACACATATGCGATACACGATGTCAAGCTTAGCATGACAATACAAAAGCTCTGAGTTAATCAATGCTTGTTGTCGATGAAGTTCTCCGGAAAGAGATGACATGCAAAGAAAATACAGCTTTGTGAATAGCCAAACAGTCGAAGAAGATCGCTAACCAAAGATACAAACCCTAGGTGGATTTATATATGGTTAGGTTTTGAAATCCTATGCGGGCAGTCAATCAATCCAATGCCTAAAGATCCGAGACTACATCTGTTGGAATTGATCTAGGGTTAAGAAAAGATTTAATGCTTCTAGCAAGCGGAGGAAAATAAAAATTTTCTTTTAAACAAGTAAAACGTTTTTTACTAACCTAGACATAGAGCAAGCACATCTTATTATTAAAACTATCTAAAAGCGATTACATGTTTACTAAAATTTATGAAGATTGATTGTTGAGAAGCTTGTGGAGGTTGAATCGCTCGTCAACCCACGCAGCTTGTCTTTCTTCGTTCTTTGGGAACTCGAGTAATCACGAAAGTTTCTATCACATAAATCACTCGAGATAAGAAGGAATTAGTGTGTGGGCACTTTTAAACACGACGACTCAAGAACAAGTATTAGAGTCGAAGAGCTAAAATAAACACTAGATCAAATGAGGACCTAGGTGCCAAAACAAAAACGAAATGAGCTAGAGAGAGAGAGAGAGAGGATGGGCGGCCACAAGCTAGAGAGAGAAGCTCTCAATCTCTAAAATTGTGGGATGAGAAACAATGAGAATCAGGGCCCTATTTATAGGAGAGGGATCGTTCCTTTGCTTTGAGATAGGCATGACAGTTCTTCTTATCGGCCTTGTGAGGTCTCTTCTTAGATCCAGATGCGGAGGCTTTGTGCTCAGTAGCATATGCCTCTCCTTGATTCATCTTTCTCTTAGTGAGACCTTTAGTAGTGTGAAGCTCCTTCATAAGCTCGGTAACAATGTTCTCTAGCTTGTTCATGGAGTAGTTCCACTTAAGGGTATCAAAAGATTCGGGGAGAGTTTCCAAGATCATATCTATTTTGGTCTCCTCGTTAATCTTAGATCCTAGGATTTCCATCATATTCAGGTAACTAATGATCAGCATCATATGGTCCCTGAGAGGAGTCCCAGCCTTCATGCGATAGTTCATAAACTGTCGGACTGCTTGTTGCCTTTCTCGACGCCTTTGCCCTCCAAACATCTCAAGGAGATTGTAGAGCATGTTGGCGGCAGTCTAGATGTCATGATGTTGTTATTGCAACACATTGTTCATTAATGCTAAGCCATAGCATCTCACAATCTCATCGGATCGGAGCTAGGCTGCCAAGGCATCTTTTTTCTCTTGTGTCGAATCGTCATTCGTTTGAGGTAGGGGTGGTGAGTACCCATTTGTGCTTGTTAATGGTAAGGACGATGTCGAGGTTACGCATCCAATTAACGTAGTTTTGGTTTTGAGTTTGTTTGAGGAAAGGACGATTGAGAAAGGGTTGAGAGACATGTTGCTTAACTAAGTTGAAACAAGTTTATGATTTAGTCTTTGGTTTAGGGTTTAAGTTTTTAACATTTGATAAAATCCAAAGGTGTTATAAACCAAACAATAATTTACTCCCTCAAGAGAAGGCCGCAAAAAAATCTCCATTTTTATAAGTAAATGACACATCATTAATGCTTAGCCAAGATGTCAATACACCAATTTTGACTAGCCACCTTTTAAATTGGTTTGAGTCTAAGTGTGCAACCAACCACTTAGTCCAAAAGATCAACTTTGAAAAAACAATCCCCCAAGAGGAGGCTTTGTCTTCATCGTCTCACTCTCAGACGTAGCTTATTGAGCAATGATCGAAGCAAAAACGCCGTAGAGTACTCTCATTTAAGAGAGGGCCACAAGAGTGACTCTTAGTCTCACGTTAATTACTTCTTTCATTAGTGTTGGGGATCGTGGGTTACAAACAACGAGTATAACCCTCCCACTTAGTTTTTGGAGCTGGTACATCGACTCTTATAAGTTCGGAAACGGATTTCCTAGTTAGAGAGCGATAGAGTGGACAACTAGAAAAGAATCCTAGAGCTTCATGTTCAGAGCAGTGTTAGTGCATAAAGGCACGATGTTAATACTCATATCTTTTCCTATTTTCTATTCGGGAAAGCGTATGAGGGAAGTATGAACTTCAACTCACTCGAACACTTGAAAGTTTGAGATTACACATCTTTTTTATTTTTTGACTCGTCTACGAGGAGACCTCCCTCTCAAATGTTCAAGAGCATATAGATTTTGAACATATGTGATATAGATATAGTTTGGAAAACATTTTGAAAATTTATTTGATTTGGATGACAAAATATTTTCAAGTTTGAAAGTGAAAACGGTTTTTCAAAATTAAACTAGTTTTGTAAAATTCAATTTCAATTAAACTTTCAAAAATAAAAACATTTTAATCTTTCACATTATGTTTATAATCTTATAAAAACATTTTTTCTCAAGAAAATTTCCTCATTAGAGTTCTATAACTCATGGTAGTGGGGCTGAAAATCCGGATTTCTAAAAAACTGGACTTTCAGAACAGCCGCACACCACCGAGTAAAATCACCATAACTGGGGGCTCCGATGTCCTTTTGACCTGAAACTAATTGCATTGGAAAGATGACAAACAGAACTTTAATTTGATTAAAAAATCATTACATTTAGAATTCTGATAAGAGAGTTACTCCATTTTTACTGCGGGTTTTACTCAAGCTCGAAGAAAACTGAAATAATTAAAGTTCGGACTTTGAGTGCGTAAAAAGAATCGAGTGTAAAGGAACGTTTTAGGAAGTTGTTAAAGCTTTTATTTTTTTTTTATTAACATGGTAATAACATGGTACAAAAAAAAATAACAACAAGCATAAAACGAATCAAGTAAATAAAAGAAACTAGTAAGATAAGATAATTAGTCACAAAAATTTATTGAAATGTTCTCAAACTTAAAAACACGTTTTTCAATATTAAAAATTTAAAAATTTTAGAACAGATTCTAATGTGTTTTAATAACATCCCAAACTCATAAAAAATCAACATGACTTTTAATTTAAAGGCAATAGCAATAAATTAAAAAAAAACTAAGAAAACAATTCTAACTTGTCACAAAATTAGTAAACTTTCGAAAACGATTTTCAAGCTCCTAATTTTAATTACATGTACATGCATATCTTTGACCATAGATCTGATACCATTTGTTGTAATTGATCTAGGGTTAAGAAAAAGTTTAACGCATCAAGCAAGCGGCGGAATTTAAAAATTTTCTTTAAAACTAGTAAAACGATTTTACTATCCTAGACAAAGAGCAAGTACATATAAATTAAAACTATAAACGAGCATTATATGTTTCCTAACCTTTGAGAAGCTTGAACGTTGAGAAGCCTTTGGATGGTTGAAATGTTCGTCTCCCCACGCAGCACGTCTCTTTTCTTTCCTTGGGAACTCGAGCAACCACGAAAGTTTCTATCACTAAAATCACTCGAGAAAGAAAGGAATTAGTGTGTGGGCACTTTTAAACACGACGACTCAAGAACAAGTCTTAGAGTCAAAGAGATAAAAGACTAGGTCAATTGCTGACCTAGGTGCCAAAACAAAAACGAAAAGAAAATGAGAGAGAGAGAGGGAAGTGGCGGCAACTACAAGTTCTAGAGAGAGAAGTTCTCAATCTCTAACTTAGGTGGGATGAGAAAACAATGAGAATTAGGCCTGTATTTATAGGGGAGGGATTACCTTCAATAAGGTAGTTTCCTCTTCTATAGAGTGTCACATATTCATGAGCAAATATTGCCTCTTTCTCCTCACGAGTCACACCGCCAACGCTTGCCTTCTAGAAGCCTTGGATGTGTTTCCTCTTTTATTTTGCTTCTCCTTGACTGGTGTAAGCCGCCCACTTCATTTCCCCTCGAAGGCAATTTGTTTCCTCTTTTTCTTTTGGCAAGTATCTTCATACATTAATGCACAAAATAATCTCTCTTTTTCTTTGGGTGATGGGCGGCAAAGAACATCTAGAAGGAGCTTCTAGAAGCTTCTTTATTTGTTCATGACAACATAAGAAATGCCCATTAAGAATTTTCAAGTAAAATTCTATGAAATGAAATTAATCCACAAGCCCCAATGAACTCATCATGGCCGAGTGATTTAAGCCATCATATGACCATGTCAAAAAATTTATTGACATTCATTTCATCCTATGTCCAAAAAGACAAAAATACCCTTTTGACAATTTTCGTAAAACTTGTCCCGTTCTTGTTTTGACTTAGTTTCTAGTTTAACTATTCCTACTCGATATGATTTGTGACAGTGACCTCATGGATCCATACGTAGTGACTTCGAGACATAAGAGGTTAAATGGTTTGTTCTTATCTTGTCTCTAGAAGTGCACTGGTCAATTCAGTACCTTCGGAAGATACTTAGAAGAACTATAGAGTCTCCAACTCTCAAGTCCCATAACTAGACATCATAGATTCTCCTAACAATCGTACTGAGGTCGATAGTCCTTTGACCCTTAGATTGCGAATATGTTTTTTTTATCCAAACCATGACGAGTTTGTTCATGCAAATCTGCATTTGTCTCTTCATGTTTTATTAGGTTTGTTTATGGACTAAAGACTAAAGTTTTATCATTAAGCTTCACACAAGGAATAATGAGTGAACGTTTCAACTTTTTATTAATGAATAAGAAATTACAAGGAAGAGTCTTCGTGAGACTTTATTACATCAAATGTACAAAGGTAAAGACTACAACTCTTCTTGTGGGCACCATTGACAACACCATCCGGTATGGTGTCTTTGATATCGGTGCAGTTCCAGGAATCAATTCTATGCAGAACTCGATCTCCCGATCAGGTGGTAATCTTAGTAGATCTTTAGGAAATACTTCTAGAAACTGTCTTACGACTGGGACATCCTTCGGCTCTACCTTCTGTTCCTTCGACATATCTCTTACGCTTGCTAGAAATCCAGTACATCCACTCTGTAGCATCCTCAAGGCTCTCATTGCTGACAAGATTGGAAGGGTTGGTCTCCGAGATGATCCATAAAAGTAAAACGATTCACTCCCAGAAGCTTGAAAACTTAACCTCCTTCTTATTGCAGTTAATCACCGCGTGATGCTTTCTTAACCAATCCTCCTTCTTATTGGTACGTTTTTGAACCATGACTTAGATTCGAACAGATCTCCTGCCGGACTGACGGTTATGAACGGGTAGGAAAAATTCAACTTTTCACTTCCTAATTTTTCCAGCTATTCTAGATGCAATAAATGAATGCGTAGCACCTGAATCCATGAGTACATAAGCTAAAAGATTTCTCACTAAAAACTGACCTGTGACTGCACATCATCTTCACGAATAGTGAAACTCGAGCATTGGCTTTCGGTGGGGCCTTGGCTGGTACATCTCCTTGTCTCGAGTTTGGACAGGCTTTGGAATAATGGCCCACTTGGCCACAATTATAACAAGTAATATTATTGGCCCGACACTCTCCTGGATGTCGGTTCCCACACTTCGCACATTTAGGGATGTTCTGATTGTCAGGTCTGGCGCGCTTTTTGTCGACGTTCTGGCCACCTTTCTAGAAGCGCTTACCTTTTTCGTACGAGTTTCCGCCTCCCGACTTATTCCTCTGTTGAGGTTGATTTCCATAGTTCGTCGGATTACGGCATCCCGACTGCTGCTGGAAGCGCGATTCTTCTTGAACTGATTCCCTGTATTTGAACCAGTCTATGGTGGCGGCACTACGGTCAGAGGAGTTGAAGCAGAAACCGCCAGGTCTCCACGCCAAGCGTCAATCCTCAACGCCCTTTGCACTGCATTGGCGTAGGTTCTGGGCCCAGTGTCTCCACTCTCCACCAGTTTCACGATGTCAACGTCTAAATCGTGCATAATCTTTGTCTTCCGTGCTTCATCGGTCGGAACCACGGACGGAGAAAACTTTGCCAGCTCGTCAAACTTCGCAATGTATTCCGCTACTGGCATCTTTCCTTTACACAGATTCATGAACTCTTGAATCTTGCCGGATGTGCTTGCCTCGCTCAGGTATTTCTCGTGAAGGAGGTTGATGAAGTGTACCCACGTCATAGTCGTTACATCCTCTGTTATGACAGTTACCTCCCACCAGCTTCGAGCCTTAGAGGTCATCTGGTAGATCGCGCAAACTACGCGCTCCGCGTCGGAAAATTGCATGTAGCTAACGATCTGTTGGATCCTCTTGAACTAATTCTCAACCATTATAGGGTCTGGACCTTCTTCCGACATAGGTGGCTTCTGCTTCCGGAATCGTTCGTACACTGGCTCTCCCACAACAAGGGCTACCTCAGGAATACGATAGTTGAGCTCATCCGCTATCAATACCGGTAAGGCTGGAAGAGGTTCTTGAGGTTTGTTCTTGGCAGCTAGAGGAGGATCCGGTTGAACCTGCCGATCCATTCACTCAAAAAGCAATGCCATCAACGATTCTGTCTCTCTATTTGCTCATTCCTTTGCTGTGCTTCTCCAGTCTGTCGTTCCAATGATTGCTCTATCCTTGCGATACGAGCGTCAAGATTTTCCCCTTCTTCCGCCCTTACTTCTAGATTCTAAAGGAATCACATAACAATAGCTAGGTCAAAAACCGAACGATGTCAGAAGCTCAAGATAGCATAACATATAATTCAGCGAATCCAAACAGGAAACACAGCATACCGACACATTCACACCCTCATATCCCTTGTAACCATAAAAAAAAGTCACACATGTAGACACTCAGACTGTAAACAAGATTCTCAGTCGACTAATAGATCTCACAGTCTACAGAAACGACTAAACCTGTCGCTTTGATACCAAAAACTCTATCACGACCTGCAGGTCACCCATCGCCCTCGGATCGCGACCTTTCCCGTAGCATTTTCATATTTCATTATATTTTCAACAGAAAGGAAAAATAAAACGCTTTCAAACATCATTTACAAAACGTTCATTAAACAAACAACGGAAATAAAATTAATTTACATATAAGGAGTAGCAAGGGTTCCCAGAGTTAGTCCGCTAAAAACCGGTAAAAATTTTCACTTTTAAAAGAGTTATAAAAGTGTGGACTACCCCAGCTTGCTATTCGTAAGCACGACCCATAATCGTGCTAACCGAGTTTAAAAACGTAAAAAGAGTTTGGGGCCGGTTATCTAAACATTATTATATTATAAAAGATCTTTCACAAGCTATATAAAATCTCTCACTAGCACACAACCTCGGTTTTCAAAAAGTGATACCCATTCCCAAAAGACAGTTCCTATGCCACAGGTCGTCATCGGATCTACCTTGACTAGCACTCCTGCTTCGCCTGAGCTTTTCCTTTATCTACAAGAAGAGAGATTTATGGGGTTAGTCACACCGACTCAGTAAGTAGGATATGTAACCTACTACTACATGAGATGCATAGATGCAAATGATGAACACAGATGATAGATTCAGAAGAATAAAGAAGTTCAATCATTCAAGTAGCATAGCAAAAGATTATTCAATAACATGATCATATATAGTTTTAGAACTCAGTTCTAAAACAAACAATCACACAATCATATAGGAATCCAGCTAACAACCGATTTCCTAGGAACTCATCCATTTCACTCATCCCGGCGCCTTACATCAGTGGACTGGCCAATCAACACTTCAGTCCGCAGCCGTTCATAAGAGATAAGTAAACCATTCCGAGAACTTCAGCCCAGTCCTTGGAAGGCCGAAGTTCTAACGTCTGGGATCCACTAGCACATGTAGGAGGGCCTTAATGCGCGCTTGGTAGAGGGGAGCAAACCCTCACAAATCTCTGGTTGCTCCAGGGTTCATATTTCACTCGGGACAGGTAAGCCACCCGTTAACTTACCTGAAGCCACCCATCGACTTCCCATTAAAGGGCCTCTGGGGATGCCACCTGCTACATTGCCGACAAGGGTTCATTACGTTTTACACGGGCTGTCTACAGCCTACCTGCCAATCTTATTACAGGAGGAGATCTTATTGGGATAAAACCCGTCATTAACATTATTAATTTCAATGTATGGCTCTTTAAGTATTTTAGAAGGAATTATCAACAGCTGTGAAGCTGGACCTCTTCCTAGAACAGTTCCTCTCGGGATTGAATCCGAAGGGCACCGTCTTTCCTCCTCCTATTGTCATCTTCATCAGGACGAAGTGGTAAAACCTATTACAGAAGCTTAACATAGTTTTAAAGGCTTCAAGGTTCTTAACCCGCTAATCGTTTAACCCTATCATTTTATTATCTTATTAGTTAGTGGCCGAAGCCTTATTCGGTCGTCTTGTCTAACTGAGGGTTCCTCTTGGTTTTAGGATTAAACGAATAAACATGAACAATTACTCTACTAGGCACCATTCCCCTTTTGACGCCTCAAACCTACATCCCACCCGGGATTAGATTCGAGTCGGTTCGAAATTCGAGAATTTAATTTATTATTCTCCGGTTTTTCGGAAGTCAAACTTATTCAAGACTCGCGTATTTTCGTATCGAGAATAATACAAAATAAAATCCAATAATATGCTTATGAGTCTTAAATAAATCGATCCGAATAAAAAGTAACCGAGAATTCCAACGCGAATAATTAAATTAAATTCTTAAATTTTGTTAAATAAATAATCATAAATTATTTATTTAAATACAGAATATACATTACATAATCAAATCCAAGAGTATCTAAACGCTTTAAGCGATTTAAAACTCACGAGTTAATCGAGCTTTATTTCGATAACTCTTTTTCTTGATATCTTCAAAAACCAACCTTGTCGCCTTCGACTCGTCTGGTTACCGCTCGTCCGCCTAGATCTGTAATTCAAACCGCGGAATCCGATAACAAGTTAATTAAAAAATTCACTCACATAAAATTCTAAATCCAGATCCTGATATTTCAACCCAAAACTAAAACCCAACGTCTGTGATTCAACTCGACAAACAACCATAATCCTAACACACACACACACCTACACGGCCTAAAACAAGCTCACGGCCCGAAATCAAACACACGGCTAAACACCTAAACATAAAAAATGTATCTACAATCCTAAACACCTCATTTCAGAATTCCCACACGAAAAGCCCACCAAACCACACGGCCAAGCTCACATACTCAATGAGATTCGTCCAAAAAATCAAAACGTAAATCAAACCATGACTTCCTAACAATACCCAAACATTAAACAACCTTAGGAACATCTCAAGATCATCACTTAACATGCAGAAATCAAATAGCCCCAAAATTCAAAATCCTCAAACCCTAGCTCAAACAATTTTCGGCCAAAACATACCAAATCCAAGAAATCTGAAATCAATCCTCATATTCGAGCTTTAAACCATCACTAAACGAGTTCAAAGAACAATCAAGACCAACCAATTTCACAGATTTCACTCGGATTCCAAAAGCCCCCCAAATCCTATCTCATGAACTCTAGCTTCGAATTTCAATCCAAGGAGAGGAATTCTTACATCAATCAACGAATTCAGGCTTCTTTGGATGGTTCTCACGTCTTTCCCGGTGGTTTATCTTGCTCCGGCGTCACGGCGGCTCTCGACGGAGTCGTTCTCCTCAGCACGGAGCGCGCGGTGATAGAGGCTCACGGCGGAGATGGCGCGCGTAGGAGAGGGATGGAAGAAGAGAGGGAGAAGGTTGCGGTGATGGTGAAGCCCGGCATGAGTGAGGATTTGAGCTCACAAATTATTTTTTCTTTGTCTGTTGCAGGTGTTTCTCGCGCGGGAGAAGAAGAAGGAGAGAAGAAGAAAAGAAAGGAAGAAGAAGAACAAAAAAATGAGAGAGAATGGAATGATGAGGTGGCCGATTTTTAGAGGAGGAGAAGAAAAATATCCACATGGCAGCTCTTCATTAAGACACACGAAAGACATGTGGCTGCACCACAAGTGGACACGTCGCTCACCAAATGACCCCTTCCTATTTTTTTCCTTTCAATTCCGTCCTTCATTTTGTTGCACATAAGTCCTTCCAAAATAAAACCTCGCAATCTTGTCCTTAACTCATTTGAAATAATCTTGAAAAATAAACGACAAAATTCTCATTAATTCTCGTTACCTTGAATATATTTAAGGGATTTCGGAATTTACTTTCACTCTTGAGATTTTTAAATCTCCGAGTACATTCCGAGTAATTTTTTATTCGGAAAATAATATCGAGTTTATACGAATATCCTTATTCCGAAATTTCGTCACCCTTAAATATTATTTCATGCGTTCTCAGGCACTTAAATTTATTCCAACATTCAAGTGCTTTCAAAATTCCTTTTTCCTTATATTTGGATCAACGCAATTCATCATTTCCTTATTGATTTATCTAAATTTATTACGAATTTCTTCCGAACTTCTAAAATTTCACTTAAAACGTGGAACGAGAAAATATAGAGAGAACATCTCTAATAAACTGAAACGAGAGAGATCGTGAATTTTATAATTCATTCAACAGGCAGAGAGAAGAAAATTTCCTTTATTTATTAATGAGAGGAAATTTTTACAGAATCTGACGTGTACAAAAGTTGGGTCTCACGCTTGTATACATTTGATGTAATAAAGTCTCACGAAGACTCTTGCTTGTAACTGCAGAATAATTAATAAAGAGTTGAAACTTTCATTCATTCTTCCATTTTTGTTTGAAGCTTGATGATAAACCTTAGTTTTTAGTCCTTAAACAAACCTAACAACAAATGAAGAGTCAAATATAGATTTGTATGAACAAACTCTTCATGGTTTGCTTAAAATAGTATATTCACAATCTAAGGATCAAAGGGCTATTGATCTCAGTATGATTGTTAGAAGAACCTATGATGTCTGGTCATGAGACATAGAGAGTTGAAGACTCTATAGTTCTTCCTAGGTACCTTCTGAAGATACTAAATTGACCAGTGCACTACTAGAGACAATATAAGAATAAACTATTTAACCTCTTCTGTCTCAAAATCACTATGTATGAATTGTATCATGCTTACCTCAATCTTGAAATGAGACATGTCATTTCATAGCTTACATACTCTCATTTGAAAAAGTTAGAGTTCTAGATTCACTATGTGATATAGACAAGACTTATTGATGAAGTACTAAGTTATGAAGATGTCATGAATAACTTTGTGAAGATCTCATAGATATGGAATTCATGTACAAGATTGCTCAAATGCAATGTATAATCACGTCATGCTTTGTTCATTGGAATGTGAATAAATGAAATGGCCAGTGTCCAAATTGAGTCATGACTCTTTTGGATGAATTAATGTGACATTTTAGCTCATCGTCAATATATTGTTTCTAAATTATACACAAGTGAC
This sequence comes from Urtica dioica subsp. dioica, assembly GCF_054948205.1. Classification (NCBI taxonomy): domain Eukaryota; kingdom Viridiplantae; phylum Streptophyta; class Magnoliopsida; order Rosales; family Urticaceae; genus Urtica; species Urtica dioica. The sequence goes on from NC_142763.1 coordinate 41,628,137, forward strand.
AAAGGAGTTGAGGAAATAACAACTAGAAGGGTAAAATGGTAATTTTATAAATCCCATCTAGTTGATGATATTCATGAAGGATAAATATAGATAATATTCAATGGATCTACTCATCAGAATTAAGTAGAATTTTCAGTAGAAAATATATTTAGTTGAACCAAGAGATTTTCAGTGTCAACTTTTAATGGAGTCAGCTGACATTAAACTCGAACTTGGAAAAGGGTTGTGAACTTTTGTGTCCAAGTATGCTAGCTCAAGCTTTGCTCATTTGGATCCATGAGGTCACTACCACAAGTTATTAGAGTAAAAATTGTTAAACTAGTAGCTAAGTCAAAACAAGTTCAAATGTTTATCTAGACGAATTTTACGAAAATTATCTAAAGGGTACGTAATTTTGTCCATAAGGCCATAATATGGTGTAAATGTCAAAATATTATTTTGGACATTGTCATATGACAACAATGGGAATTAACCCACACGGCTAAAAAGGTAGAATTGGGCCTTGAGCATTGAATTTCATTTTATGTGAAAATTCTACATGGGCTTTTCTTGTATTGTCTTGAACAAATAAAGAAACATTTAGAAGCAGCATGTTCTATAAGAGATTTTCGTGCCACCATCAAAAGAAAAGGAAATTATTTTGTGAATTGATGTATGAAGATACTTGCCAAAAAGGAAAAGAGGAAACAAATTTATAGCATATATGCTATAATGTTGGACGGCCACCAAGAGGAGAGAAAAGGGAACAAATTTTCAGCCATGGTATTATTATGATAGGAATGGAAAATAAATATTGTGATTATGAATATGTGATATTCAATAGAACAGAGGAAATTGCTTCTTTTGCCTTGATCCAAGGCAATCCATTTTCCTATAAATACCACGCCTAATTCACAATGTTGAAACAAGTTTTTGGTTGAGACTTTCTTTCTCTAGCCTTGGCCGCCCACTTCTCTCTCTCTCTATCTCTCTCATCTTCTTGCTCTTTTGTTTTGGCACCTAGGTCATCATTAGACCTAACGTTTTGTATTAGCTCTTTGGCTCTAAGACTAGTTCTTGAGTCATTATGTTTAATAGTGCCCCGCACTAAATCCTTTCTAAATTTGAAATCTCTAGTGGTAGAAACTATCGTGGTTGCTCGGATTCAAAAAGACATAAGGAGACAAGCTAAGTGGAAAGACGAGCGATTCAACCTTTCCAAACGCTTCTTAAAGCTCAAGCATCAAGCGAGGTTGGTACCGAGTGAAAACTCATTATAGTTTTATTTTAGATTATATGTTCATGCACTTTGTCTAGGTAGTAAAATCGTTTTACATGTTTTAAAGAATTTTTTATATTCCGCCGCTTGCTGAAAGCGATAAGTTATTCTTAATCATAGATCTATTCCAACAAACGGTACCAGAGCTATGGTCAAAGTTTAAGCATGTGCATGTAATTTAAACTATGAGTATGAAAATTGTTTTCTTAATTTTACTCGGGTAATGAATTTGCTAGAATTTTTTTTTACATTTTTTAAATTTATTCCTCGGGCCTCTAAATTAAAATGCATGTTGATTTTCTACAGTACTTGGATGATATTAAAAGACATTAGAAAATGATCTAAAAGTTTTTAATTTTTTCTTAATCAAAATCGTGTTTTGAGAAGTTTAAGAATTTCGCGTAATTTCATGAAGTAGTAATATTGTCTTGCTTGCTTTATTTATTTACTCGCTTGTTTTATGTTTCTTGTTATTTCCTTTTCTGCTATATTATTACATTATTAAGAAAACACAATAATAAAACTTAACAAATCAATAAACGTTTCATTACATCTTTCTGCTCGGAACTCGGAGTTGAATGGTTCTTGAACCAAGTTAAAGGCCTGTGAGTCTACTTTCCAAATAATTTGGATGCTCAATTTGACATCCAAGCCGCCGTCTACGGCATTTTTACTCCGAGGTGTTTGCTGTCCGGGATTCCAGGATTTCTGAAAATTTTAGATTCCGGATCCCGGATCCAATTCCGAGAGTTCTAGAACTCAAATGAAAAATTTCCTTGAGCAAATTTTTTTCCAAGTATAATAACCATATTCTGTAAGATTGAAAAGTTTTGATGTTTTGGATATTTACTTGAAATTGAGATTTTATAAAAACTAGTTTGAATTTTGAAATTTTTTTTTCACTTTCTAACTTGAAATTTTTTTGTCATCCTAATCAAATATGTTTTCAAAATGTATTCAAAACTATATCTATATCACCTATGTTCAAAATTTATTGCTCTTGAAAATATAAGTGGGAGGTCTCCTCGAAAACTAGTTGGCAAGAAGATGCAAGGAGATGCGTAATCTCAAACTTAAAGTGTACAAGTGAGTTAATAGTTAAAACTTTTCTCACACACTTTCCCTTGTAGAAAATAGGAAATGTCTGAGTATATACCTTTTGCCTTAGTGCATTAACACTGCTCTCCCTTGAAACATGTTGATCTAGGAATCATTTTCTAGAATTCCACTCTATCTTTCTATACACTAGGAAACGTGTTTCCAAACATATAAGAGATGATGTGCAAACTCTAAAAACTAAGTGGGACGGTTATACTTGTTGTTTGCAACTCATGATCCCCAACCCTAATGAAAAGTGCAATTGTCTCAAGACTAAGAGTCACCCTCGTGGCCCTCTCTTAAATGAGAGTGCTCAATGGTGCTTTGCTCTGATCATTGCTAAAAGAGCTACGTCCGAGAGTGAAACGATGAGACAAGACCTCCCCTTGGTGGATTTTTTTAAAAGTAGATCTCATGGACTAAGTGGTTGCTTACACACTTAGACTCAATCCCTAGTTCTCTTCCCTGGAGGCCCTGCGAAAGGATATGAGTGATCAAACATTTTTACAAGGTGGCTAGTCAAAATTGATGTATTGACATCTTAGCTACGCATTAATGATGAGTCATTTACTTTTCGGCCTGTCCTCGAATGAGTAAAGTATCATTTCGTTGATAATACCTTTAGATTTCTTCTATCTTCTTCATCATAAAAACTTAAACAAACTTAAATCCCTAAACCAAAAGACTAATCATAAACATCTTTCAACTTCACCAAGATGTCTCTTAATCCTCTCTCAACCATCATTTCCTCAAACAAACTCGAAGGCGAAAACTATGTGGATTGGAAATTTAACCTCGACATCATTCTTTCCGTTTACAAGCATAAGTGGGTACTCACCACCCCGTGTCCTCCTCAAACGAATGATGATTCACCTCAAGAGGAAAAGGACACCTAGGCAGCCTGGCTCCGCTCCGATGAGATTGGGAGGTGCTATATCTTAGCATCTACGAACAATGTGCTCTAGCAGCAGCATCCTAACATTGAGACAGCCGCTAACATGCTCTATAATCTCCATGAGATGTTTGGAGGGCAAGGGCGTTAGGACAGACAACAAGCAGTCCGATAGTTTATGAACTATCGCATGAAGGCTGGGACTCATGTAAGAGACCATATCATACTGATCATTAGTTCTCTGAATGAAATGGAAATACTAGGATCGGAGATTGATGGAGAGACTAAAATAGATATGATCTTGGAAACTCTCCCCGAATCTTTCATACCTTCAAGCTGAACTACTCCATGATCAGGCTAGAGTACACTGTTACCGATCTAATGAAGGAGCTTCATGTTGCTGAAGGTCTCACTAAGAGAAAGAGGAACCAAGGAGAGGCCCATGCTACTGAGCACAAATCCTCCACCTCTGGATCGAAGAAGAGACCACGCAAGGCTAAGAAAAAGAACCAAGGCAAGGTTTCAAAGAAGAAGAAGCCCCGGGCAATCAAGGTGGACAAGTCTAACAACAAATGCCACCACTGCAATGAACCCAGACACTAGCGCATGAGTTGTCATTGTTGGAATTGATCTAGGGTTTAAGAAAAATTTTAACGCTTCGTTAAGCGGCGGAATTTTAAAAATTTTCTTTTCAAGTAAAAACGGTTTTTACTAACCTAGACAAAGAGCAAGTACATATAAATAAAAACTATTATGAGCATAGAAGTTTACTAACCTTTCTTGAAGCTTGAACTTTGAGAAGCTTTTGGAAAGTTGCAACGCTCGTCTCCCTCGCAGCACGTCTCTCTTTCTTTCCTCGGCAGCTCGAGCAACCACGAAAGTTTCTATCACTAAATCACTCGAAATAAAAGGAATCAGTGAGTGGGCACTTTTAAACACTACGACTTAAGAACGAGTCTTGAAGTCGCAGAGCTAAACTCTAGGTCAAATGAGGACCTAGATGCCAAAACAATAAAACGAAATTGACTAGAGAGAGAGAGGAGAGGGGCGGCCAACAATGTCTAGAGAGAGAGTCTCTCAATCTCTAACTTATGTTGAATGAATGAAATGAAGGGAATGAGGCCTCTATTTATAGGGGAGGTTTTACCTTCAATAAGGTAGTTTCCTCTTTCATTGAATATCACATATTCATGAGCAAATATTTCTCTCCTTCCCTTAGAGTCACTCGGCCAAATAGGCTTCTAGAAGCCCTTGGATTTGTTTCCTCTTTTGTTCCCTTCCTTACTTGGCCGAAATTCCCATTACCATGCATAGGAAATTTGTTTCCTCTTTTTTCTTTTGGCAAGTATCTTCATACATCAATGCACAAAATAATTTCCTCTTTCTCTCTATGGTATGCACGAAATGTTTAGTCTAGAACATGCTTCTAGATGTTTCTTTATTTGTTCATGACAAAATAAGAAAAGCCCATTAATAATTTTCACATAAAATTCCATGAAATGAAATTAATCTTCAAGGCCCAAATTCTTTAACTTGGCCGTCAGGTTTTAACTTCATTTTTCATCATATGACAATGTCAAAAAATTTATTGACATTCATTTCATGCTATGTCTCAAAAGACAAAAATACCCTTTTGAAATTTTCGTTTTTGTTTTGACTTAGCTTCCAGTTTAACTATTCCTAATCGATGCGATTCGTGACAGTGACCTCATGGATCCAAATGAACAAAGCTTGAGCTAAAATACTTGGACTCAAAAGTTCACAAACCTTTTCCAAGTTTAGCTTAATGTCAACTGACTCCACTAAAGAGTTGACACTGAAAATCTCTCGGTTCAAATGAATTTATTTTCTACTAAAGAATTCAACCTAATTGTAATGAGTGGATCCACATAATATTATCATGTTTACCCTTCATGAATATCATCAGCTAGTCGGGATTTACAAAATTACCATTTTACCCTTCTAGCTGTTATTTCATCAACTCCTTTGTCGCTTGTGAATAAGTTAGAAACAATGTATTGACGAGGAGCTAACAAGTCACATTGTTTCATCCAAAATAGTCAAGACTCAATTTGGACACTGGCCAGTTCATTTATTCACACTCCAAGGAACAAAGCATGAGGTGATATACATTGCATCTCAGCAATCTTGTACATGAATTCCATATCTATGAGAACTTCACAAAGTTACTCATGACATTCTCACAACTTAGTACTTCACCAATAGGCCTTGTTCGGAATCACATAGTGAGTCCGAACTCTGACTTTCTCAAATGAGAATACTAAGGTGTGAAATGACATGTCTCATTTCAGGATTAAGGTAAGCACGATGCAATTCATACGTAGTGACTTCGAGACACAAGAGGTTAAATGGTTTGTTCTTATCTTGTCTCTAGAAGTACACTGGTCAATTCAGTACCTTCAGAAGATACCTAGAAGAACTATAGAGTCTCCAACTCTCAATGCCTCATAACCAGACATCATAGATTCTTCTAACAATCATACTGAGGTCAATAGTCCTTTGACCCTTAGATTGCGAATATATCGTTTTAAGCAAACTACGAAGAGTTTGTTCATGCAAATCTAAATTTGTCTCTTCGTAAGTTGTTAGGTTTGTTTATGGACTAAAGACTAATGTTTTATCATAAAGCTTCAGGCAAGGAAGATTGAATGAACGTTTCAACTTTTTATTAATGAATAAGCAATTACAAGCAAGAGTCTTCGTAAGACTATATGACATCATATGTACATAAATACACACTACAACTCTTCTTGTGGGCACCATTGACAACAAACTCCCACTTGACTCAAAGAAGATGTGTTTAGTAGTTCATGCCTAATCCCACTCGATTTTGGTCGAAGACCTTGTTCGCTAGGGCCTTGGTGAATGGATCTGCCAGAGATCTACTTCACCTCCACGTCTCCGCGCTGCGCGATCTCTCGAATCAAATGGTATTTCCTCTCAATATATTTAGAGCGCTTATGGCTTCGATGTTCCTTTTAGTTAGCGACAGCCCCACTATTATCACAATAAAGGGTCATGGGCTCGTCGACATTTGGAACAATTTCCATATACTTAAGGATTTTTCTAAGCCATACAGCCTCTTTGGATGCTTCAGAAGCAGCCACATATTCTGCTTCCATTGTGGAGTCAGCAATGCAAGATTGCTTAATACTTCTCCACACAACAGCTCCACCATTAAGGATACTTGAGAACATTTTAACAGCAATCCAGTGCTTGGGTCCCGGGTTGGATTGGAAACGGCTAACTACGCCAACGGCGAAACAGATGTCAGGTCTAGTGCAAAGCATAGCATACATGAGGCTTCCTATGAGAGAGGCGTAAGGAATTTTCCTCATGTCTTCAATCTCTTGTGCAGTCTTGGGAGACTGGTCCTTAGAGAGTGAAACTCCATGCCTTAAGGGTGTTTGGCCCTTCTTGGAGTCTTGCATCGAGAAGCGATCCATCACCTTATCAATATAAGATGCTTAAGAGAGTGATAGGGTCCGGTTTTTCCTATCTCGAAAGATTTGGATTCCCAGAATGTACGCGGCTTCTCCTAGATCCTTCATATCGAATTACTTTGCCAGCCAGACCTTAGCCTCAGATAACTTACCCACGTCATTACCAATGAGTAATATATCATCGACATATAGTACCAGAAACACAACTTTGCCTTCGTGTATTAACTTGTAAAGACAGGGCTCATCTATTGACTGTTCAAAGCTGAAGCTTTTCACAGTTTCATCGAATCTAATATTCCATGACCTAGATGCTTGCTTTAGTCCATAAATGGATTTAAGCAACTCACAAACCTTGGTCTCTTGACCTTCTTCCATGAAACCGTCTGGTTGAGCCATGTAAATGCGCTCGTCAAGATTGCCATTCAGAAAGGCTGTCTTGACATCCATTTGCCAGATCTCATAGTCGAGAGCTGTAGCTATGGATAGGAGTATGCGGATGGATTTAAGCATCGCGACTGGCGAGAAGGTTTCTTCATAGTCAATCCCTTCTTGTTGGGTATAACCCTTCGCCACAAGTCGTGCTTTGAACGTCTCGACGTTTCCATCAGGACCCCTTTTCTTCTTGCATATCCACTTACACCCTACGGGTTTAATCCCTTCAGGAAGGTCTACAAGTTTCCAGACTTTGTTGATATACATCGAGTGCATTTCAACTTTCATGGCGTCAAGCCAGATGTTTGATTCAGAACAAGCCATCGCTTGGCTATAGGAAACAGGATCATCTATGTCGGAGACGGCTACGAGAGAGTCTCCATAAGACATGTACCTGTCAGGCTTTTGAGTAGCCCTCCCACTACGTCGAAGTACTACTTGACGAGATTCTGATGAGTTAGGTTGTGTTTCAGTTGGGGTAAGAACAGTTCTTACAGATGAGGTAGAAGCTTCCTCACCCAACTTTTCTTCAAGCACAATTTTGCTTCTAGGTTTTACATCCTTCATAAAGTCCTCCTCAAGGAAACGAGCATTCGTGCTAACGAAAGTCTTATCGTCCTCGGGACTATAGAAAGTAAAACCCTTTGTTTCCTTTGGATATCCAACGAACAGACACAATTCTGACCTACTAGCCAACTTGCTAGTCTTTTGCCTTAGCACGTGTGCGGGGCAACCCCAAATTTTGATATGGCCCAAACTTACTTTACGGCCAGTCCATCTTTCAAAAGGAGTACCAGGAACCATTTTAGACGGAACTTGGTTTAGAATATAAGCGGCTGTTTCGAGGGCATATCCCCAAAAGGAAAGAGGGAGTGATGAGTAACTCATCATTAATCTAACCATCTCCATAAGAATTCTGTTTCTTCTCTCTGACACTCCGTTTTGTTGAGGTGTGCCAGGTGCGGTAAGCTGAGAAGCGATTACTTCTTCTTTAAGAAAGTCATCGAACTCTCCAGACATATACTCACCACCTCGATCAGATCGAAGTGTTTTGATCACTTTGCCAGTTTGCTTTTCCACTAAAGCCCTAAAGACCTTAAATACGTTAAAGGTCTCGGATTTGTGTTTGAGCAAATAGACAAAACCATATCACGAGTAATCATCGGTGAAGGTAACGAAGTATTCGTATCCCCCACGTGCCTGTTGGCTGAGCGGACCACATACATCAGAATGTATTAGTTCCAGCAACTCAGTGGCTCTTCGACCCTTATCGGAGAAAGGTCGCTTAGTCATTTTTCCTTCTATGCAGGATTCACAATTAGGTAGTGAGCCTATAGCAGAGGCTTGGAGTGGACCATCCCTCACAAGTCTGTTAATCCTATCTAGGCTGATATGACCAAGTCTTAAGTGCCATAGGTGTGTTGATTTTGTTAGATCGGAGGATTCAGAAAGTTTGATCCTCTTTGGCTCCCTAATTACATCATTATCTATTTCGCTGTCTAAAAGAGAAGGTTGAGTGGGATAGATGTAGAAAAGAGCATTCTTCATACATGCATCAGTGACAAAAGAATTATCAGGAAACGAAATACGAATTCCATTCTTAATGAACTTTAAACAATAATCTTGCTCAAGAAGACGAGCAACGGATATTAAGTTCTTCCCAAAGGTAGGAACAAAATAAACATTATTCAAGTTTAAAGTGCGGTATTCAAAAGACAACGTCACGGATCCCACAGCCTTCGTAGACACCAGGCTCCCATCACCCCATTTAAAACAGAACTCACCTTCCTCTAAGCTTTTGGTTTTCTTGAAACCATTCAAGGAACAACAAATATGGGTAGTAGCAGCGGAGTCAAGAATCCACGTTGATACATTATCAGCTACTAAGTATGCTTCGGTGACTAGTACAATACTATGTTCCTTTGCTTTGAGATAGGCGGGACAGTTCTTTTTATCGGCCTTGTAAGGTCCCTTCTCAGTTCTAGAGGCGGAGGCTTTGTGCTCAGTAGCATGTGCCTCTCCTTGATTCCTCTTTCTCTTAGTGAGACCTACAGCAGTGTGAAGTTCCTCCATAAGCTTGGTAACAGTGTACTCTAGCTTGTTAAACGGAGTTGTTCATCTTGGAGGTATCAAGAGATGCGGGGAGAGTTTCTAAGATCATATCTATGGCATTCTTCCCATCAATCTCATATCCTAGGATTTCCATTTATTCAGATAAGTAATGATCAGTATCATTATGTCTCCAACAGGAATCCTAGCCTTCATGTGACAGTCCATAAACTGTCGAACTGCTTGTAGCCTTGTTTGACGCCTTTGCCCTCCAAACATCTCAAGGAGATTGTAGAGCATATCGTCGGCAGTTTCGATGTCACGATGCTACCTCTTTCAGCACATTGTTCATAGATGCTAAGATATAGCACCTCACAATCACATCGGATCGAAGCCAGGCCGCTAAGGCGTCATTGTCCTCTTGAGTCGAATCATTATTCGTTTGAGGAGGACACGGGGTGGTGAGTACCGTTTTGTGCTTGTTAATGGTAAGGATGATATCGAGGTTATGTTTCGAATCTACTTAGTTTTCGGTTTCGAGTTTGTTCGAGGAAAGGATGATTGAGAGATGGTTGAGAGACATGTTGCTTAATTAAGATGAAACAAGTTTATGATTAGTCTTTGGTTTAGGATTTAAGTTTTATTTAAGACTTGATAAAATCCAAAGGTGTTATAAACCAAATGATAATTTACTCCCTCAAGAGAAGGCCGCAAAAAATCTCCATTTATAAGTAAATGACACATCATTAATGCTTAGCCAAGATGTCAATACATTAATATTGACTAGCCACCTTTTAAATTGGTTGGATCACTCACATCCTTTCGCAGAGCCTCGAGGGAGGATTACTAGGGATTGAGTCTAAGTGTGTAACCAACCACTTAGTCCAAAAGATTGACTTTGAAAAACAATCCGCCGAGGGGAGGTCTTGTCTCATTGTCTCACTTTCGGATTTAGCTCATAGAGCAATGATCAGTGCAAAACGCCCTTGAGTACTCTCATTTAAGAGAGGGCGACGAGGGTGACTCTTAGTCTAGCGACAATTGCACTTTTCATTAGTGTTGGGGATCGTGGGTTACAAACAACAAGTATAACCCTCCCACTTAGTTTTTGGAGTTGGTACATCGACTCTTATAAGTTCGGAAACGGTTTTCCTAGTTATAGAGCGACAGAGCGGACAACTAGAAGAGAATCCTATATATTCATGTTCAGAGCAGTGTTAGTGCATAAAGGCACAAGGTACATACTCGATCTTTTCCTAATTTCTATTTCGGGAAAGTGCATGGGGGAAGTGTGAACTTCAACTCACTCGAACACTTGAAAGTTTGAGATTACACATCTTTTTATTTTTCGGCTTGTCTACAAGGAGACCTCCCACTCAAATTTTCAAGAGCATATAGATTTTGAACATATGTGATATAGATATAGTTTTGAAAACATTTTGAAAATTTATTTGATTTGGATGACAAAATTTTTCAAGTTTGAAAACGAAAAACGGTTTTTCAAGATTCAAACTAGTTTTGTAAAAATTCAATTTCAATTAAACTTTCAAAAATCAAAACATTTTAATATTACACATCATGTTTATAATCTTATAAAAAAACATTTTTTCTCAAGAAATGTTTCTCATTAGAGTTCTATAACTCATGGTAGTGGGGCTGAATAGCCGGAATTCTAAAAAACTAGAGTTTCGGAACAGCCGCGCACCTCGGAGTAAAATCGCCATAACTGGCGGCTCCGATGTTCTTTTGACCTGAAACCGGTGGCATTTGACAGATGACAGACAGAGCTTTAATTTAATTTAAGAATTATTAAATTTTGATTTCTGAGCAGAGAGTTATGCCACTTTTACTGTGGGTTTTACTCCAGCTCGAAGAAAAAGAAATAATTAAAGCTTGGTCCTTTTTAGGTGCGAAAAAGAATCGAGTGTAACGGAACGTTTTAGGATGTTGTTAAAGCTTTTATTGGTGTTTTATTAGCAAGGTAATAACATGATATAAAAGAAATAACAACATGCATAAAACGATTCAAGTAAATAAACGAAACTAGTAAGACAAGAAAACTAGTCACAAAATTTACTCGAAATTTCTCAAACATTTAAAACACGTTTTTCAATATAAAAAATTAAAAACTTTTAGAACTGATTCTAATGTGTTTTAATAACATCCCAAAATCATAGAAAATCAACATGATTTTTAATTTAAAGGCATGAGCAATAAATTAAAAAAAATCTAAGATAACAATTCGAACTTGTTACAAAATTAGTAAACTTTCGAAAACGATTTTCAAGCTCATATTCTTTAAATACATGTACATGCATATCTTTGACCATAGCTCTGATACCATTTGTTGGAATTGATCTAGGGTTTAAGAAAAAGTTTAACGCTTCGTTAAGCGGCGGAATTTTAAAAATTTTCTTTTCAAGTAAAAACGGTTTTTACTAACCTAGACAAAGAGCAAGTACATCTCAGCAATCTTGTACATGAATTCCATATCTATGAGAACTTCACAAAGTTACTCATGACATTCTCACAACTTAGTAATTCACCAATAGGCCTTGTTCGGAATCACATAGTGAGTCCGAACTCTGACTTTCTCAAATGAGAATACTAAGGTGTGAAATGACATGTCTCATTTCAGGATTAAGGTAAGCACGATGCAATTCATACGTAGTGACTTCGAGACATAAGAGGTTAAATGGTTTGTTCTTATCTTGTCTCTAGAAGTGGACTGGTCAATTCAGTACCTTCGGAAGATACCTAGAAGAACTATAAAGTCTCCAACTCTCAATGTCTCATAACCAGACATCATAGATTCTTCTAACAATCATACTGAGGTCAATAGTCCTTTGACCCTTAGATTGCGAATATATCGTTTTAAGCAAACTACGAAGAGTTTGTTCATGCAAATCTACATTTGTCTCTTCGTAAGTTGTTAGGTTTGTTTATGGACTAAAGACTAATGTTTTATCATAAAGCTTCAGACAAGGAAGATTGAATGAACGTTTCAACTTTTTATTAGTGAATAAGCAATTACAAGCAAGAGTCTTCGTAAGACTATGATATGTACATAAATACACACTACAACTCTTCTTGTGGGCACCATTGACAACAGTCATGCCTACCTCAAAGCTAAGGAAAAAAGTATTGTACTTATTACCGAAGCATGCTTAGTAGCAAATAATGTATCAACGTGGATTCTTTACTCTGCTGCTACTAACCATATTTGTTGTTCCCCTGACTGGTTCCAGGAAAACCAAAAGCTTAGAGGAAGGTGACTTCTCCTTCAAATGGGGTGATTGGAGCTCGGTGTCAGCAAATGATGTGGGATCAGTGACGCTATCTTTTAAAGATCTAACTTTAAATTTGAATAATGTTTCTTTGTTCCTTCCTTCGGGAAAAACTTGATATATGTTGCTCGTCTTTATGAGCAAGATTATTGTGTAAATTTTATTAAGAATAGTATTCGAATTTCTCTTTCAAATAATTCTTTCGTCATTGATGCATGTATGAAGAATGCTTTATTTTACATCTATCCCACGCAACCTTTGCTTTTAGACACTGAAACAGATAGCGATCTAGTTAGGGAGGCAAAGAGGGTCAAAGTTTATGATTCCTGTGATCTAATAAAATCATCATGTCTCTGGCACTTAAGACTTGGTTATATCAGTCTAGACAGGGTTAAGAGACTTGTGAGGGGCGGTTTACTCCAACCCTCTACAATAGGTTAACTGCCTACTTGTGAATCTTGTATAGAAGGAAAATTTTAAATGACCATTCTCTGCTAAGGGTCGAAGAGCCAGAGAGTTGTTGGAACTCGTACATTATGATGTATGTGGTGCGCTCAGTACACAAACATGGGAGAATACGAATACTTCGTTAGCGTCACCGATGATTACTCAGGATACAGTTTTTTCTATTTGCTCAAACACAAATCCGAGACCTTTGACGTATTTTTGGTCTTCTGGACTTTAGAGGAAAAGCAAATTGGCAAACAAATCAAAACTCTTCGATCCGATCGAGGTGGTGGTTATATGTATGGAGAGTTTGATGACTTTCTTAAAGAAGAAAGTATCGCTTCTCATCTTACAGCACCTGGCAAAAACGTAGTGTCAGAGAGAAGGAACCGAACTCTGATGTAGATGGTTAGATCAACGATTAGTTACTCATCACTCCCTCTTTCCTTTTGAGGATGATCCCTTGAAATAGCAGCTACCATTATGAACCAAGTCTCGTATAAAATATTTCATGGTACTCCTTATGAACGATGGACTGGCCGTAAAGTAAATATTGACTTCATCAGAATTTGGGGTTGTCGTGCACATGTGCTAAGTCAAAAGACTAACAAGTTGGCTAGCAGATCAGAATTATGTCTATTTGTTTGATATCCGAAGGAAACCAAAGGTTTTACATTCTATAGTCCCGAGGAAAACAATGTTGTCAATGGTGCCCACAAGAAGAGTTGTAATCTTTATATTGTACATTTGATGTAATAAAGTCTCATGAAGACTCACTACTACACATGTTGGATTATACAACCCACTTTCTACAACGCTTATGACAAGCGTTGTAGAAACTAAGGATTCTACAACGCTTATGACAAGCGTTGTAGAAACTTGGTGTTTCTACAACGCTTATGGATAAGCGTTGTAGAAACTTGGTGTTTCTACAACGCTTATGAATAAGCGTTGTAGAAACACCAAGTTTCTACAACGCATATGGTTAAGCGTTGTAGAAACACGGAGATTCTACAACGCATATAGTTAAGCGTTGTAGAAACCTGGTGTTTCAGATTTCCCACAATGCTTTAACAATCCGTTGTAGAATCCACACCGCGGCGCCATGTGTTTTATGCCGCGGCGAGAACTTACTACAACACATAGTGAAAGCGTTGTAAAAAAATGTAATCCGCCGCGGAGAAATTCATCTCTCGCCGCGGCGGGTGGTTTCTACAACACTAAACAAAGGCGTTGTAGAAACTCGTCGCCGCGGCTAGAAATATTCTCCGCCACGGCGAGTTGGATACCGTGGCCAAGCAGTTTTTTAAGAAACTGTCTCGCCGCGGCGAGTGAGGAATCTCGCCGCGGCGAGACGTTCCTACAACGGTTATAATATCCGTTGTAGGAACATCTCGCCGCGGCGAAGACATATTTTCGCCGCGGCGAGGTTTTTTAGGTTTTCACTATAAAAGGCCGTTTTTAGTTTTTTTTCTCATTTTTTCCAATACCCACACACGAGACAACCATTTTCGGCCGCATCTCTCCAGGTTTTTTCTTCCAAAATCCCTCGCCACGTCCTCGCCGCCCCAAAATCTCGCCGTCGCCTTGTCCTCGCCGCCAACTCTCTCTCGCCTTGTCCTCGCCGCCATTTTTCTCTCGCCGAGTCCTCGTCGTGCTTCCTCTCGCGCCTCTCTCTCTCTCTCTCTCTCTTGCCGCCTCATTGTAAGGTATGATTTTAAAAGTTTTTTAAGGTGGTTATTGATTTAGTTTCGTGTTGTTGATATGGATTTCTTGTTGTTTACCCGAATCGCATATAGTTTGATTTTTTTAATTCACAAATTTAAGGTTTTGTTTGATTTTCTCTTTTTAGAACAAGAAATTAGGGTTTAGGTTAGTGGAATTTGAATGAGTGAATTTAGGTTAGTGGAATTTGAATGAGTGAATTTAGTGAAATTAGGGTTTTGTTGATATGAATGAATTTGAATGAGAATTTGAGTTCAATTGAAATGTCCGGATTGTGTTTGACATATTGTTACATACGTTAGTGGTTAAAATGGTTATGTATATTAATGTTGAGATTGAATTGTTTATGAATTTGTGATTGATCGAATTGTTCATGAATTTGTGATTGGTCGAATTGTTTATGAATTATTTGTGATTGTTGGAATTGTTTTAATTTGTCATGTTTAAATATATATTGTTGGAATTGATATATAATTTGTTACATGTTAATTATAGAATTGTTTATGATTATGTTTTGTAGGAGCTTGAAAATGCGTCGAACTAAAAACACGGCGGGCTCCAAGGCTCCTAGCTCTTCCAGAGGTCAAAGTAAAGGAAAAAGCAAGCGACCTCGTAAACAGTCTCCCGAAGAGGAATACAACTCGAGTATCTTTACTAGCAAGGTCGCGGAGGAACGCTACGAAAAAATCTTGCCGCGTAACATTACCCATGAGAGAGGATTCAATGTAAGCAATACGTCGGATATAGGTAAGCAAATCCGCAACAGCATAGTTGGTCATGATTCGGGGAGGTACTGTGTTGTACCCGAGTTCGATTCGAACGTCAACTTCGTGTACGAATTCTACGCAAACTTGCCGGACTCCCAAGGTGATGTTGTGACGGTCCGTGGGAAACCGGTCGATATGAGTGTCGAAGCTATCAACGATCTTCTTGGGACCCCAGATGTGCCTTTCGAGAACGAGGGCTATCGAGAAGGGCTAAGAAGTTGCAGCCATCAGGAGATGTCGCAGGTGTTGTGCATTCCGGGAGAGGATTGGGTCACTGAAAAAGGAAAAAGGGTACTCAAGCGTGACCAACTCACCAGGATCGCTAAAGCGTGGATTTACTTTGTTTGCGCTCGTCTCTATCCGATCAAGAACTTCACCCCTCTTGACGAGGATCGTATCTAGGTGTTGTTATGCATTGTTAAAGGCCTTTCCATTAACGTCGGTCGATTCATCTATACTTGGATGAAGAAACTCGACTATACTAATGAACGACACGGTTTGCCATATCCGTCGATCATTACCGGCCTTTGTACAAATGCGGGGGTACCACGCTCGAAAAAGGATACGATCAACAGTCCAATGGGGCCTATTACGGATTCCATTATCGAGCGGTACAAGATTAGGGATGATCCACAAGCGGAGGAAGCGGAGGAAGAGGGGGGAGAGGGGGAAATGGAGCCCTTATTGCGCTTACCAACACCTCCGGTAATCGACCCCGCCACCATCGACTACATTGCTCATTGCTCCAACTATCTCGTCGGCGGGTTCTAACACACGCAACAGTACATGCACCAACAAGCGGAGTATGGCGCCTCTCACATCAATCAATTGAACGATCTCTACTCTCGGTGGGACATCAACCAAGAGAATTAGGTGTTATTTCCTCCATATCCTCAGTACTCCGACTACCCGTACGCACCACCACAGTGGCCACTGCATATGGCACCTCCTCAATATCCGGCGAACCCACCACCACCACCACCGAATGACGAGTAAATTTCAAGAACCAACAACACCAACTCTTCCATATAAATTTCAAACTCTTTTTAAATTTAAGTTTCAGTTTAAGACTTGCTTGGTTTGTTTATGTTTATGACTAGATTACTTTGTTTTATTTGTGTTTGAGACTTCAGTCTTTGTTTGAGACTCGTTTGGTGTGTTTTATTTCATATATGTTTGAAAATTGATGTTATATGTTTAAGACTAGTTTGGTTTGTTTTATTAATTGTAGAAATTTTAATTGAATGATCATTTTTAGTTGGAGAACAGGTTAAATATTGGAAAAAAAGTGAATGATTAGGTGGTAGAGTGCCTCTTCGCCGCGGCTAGGTACCTTTCTCGCCGCGGTGTGACTATTCTCGCTGCGGCGAGGTGATATTCCCGCCGCGGCGAAATAACCTCGCCGCGGCATGGAATATACATTGCCGCGGCGAGGTTTCTACAACGCTTGTTTAAGCGTTGTAGAATAGTCCTCGCCGCGGCAGAATTTGTATACTGCCGCGGCGAGATTTTGTTTTTTTTTATACCGAGAGTCTGGGCTTTTTAAGAAGATATCTCGCCGCAGCGAGGTTCTGGGGTTTTTAAGAAAATATCTCGCCGCGGCGAGGTGATATTCCCGCCGCGGCGAAATAACCTCGCCGCGGCATGGAATATTCGTTGCCGCGGCGAGGTTTCTACAACGCTTGTCCATAAGAGAATAACATAAAATCCAAATTTAAAATACATTGTTAACTGTTCTAAATCAAACGAAAATAGGATCTATATCCTTACGAAGTAGATGAGAAACATCGTCATCATCAAAATCATCCATCTCTTGATCAATATGAGGTAATCCCAATGTGAACGGTGGAATTCTAGACATGTCTTCGTCTTCTTCATCGTTACCATTTCTCGCTTTCATATGAACTACTAACGATAACTCTGGATTCTTATCTTTGGCCGACAAAACATGTAATGCTTCGGCAAACAATGTAACACCACTATTTTGAACGGGATGCTTGTTGTCTCTCTCTCTCTTGTGTAAAATGTAAAACCATTAACAGACCAGCAGTGTACCTTTTAACCATTGAGGAAGGCCCGCCAGATAGTTTACTCAATGTAGATGAATGTCATGCCTCTTTAAATAATCGTTTTCCAAACCAGTTCTGAAACAAACGGTTGTGCTCTTCTTGTAACCATTTTTCATTTCTGCCTTTCTTTGGATTATTCACTCTCAACTCATTTAAATGAATATCCACAAATGGAGTGACCTCAGAAACGTTGTGTAGCACATGGAGACCGGCTTGGTCCCATTCTTTTCGGTTGAAACTCGAATAGGTACCTATAAATAAAAACATACTTAAACAAGAATGCTCATAATTTAAAGTAACAAATAAAGTGTCAAAAACATACCTGTAGATAGAGGTTTTGAATCAAAATTGGTGTTTTTGGGTACCCCAATTTCATCTGCTTTAACTAAATACTCAGAACAAAACTCAACCGACTCTTCTGCTATGTAATTTTCAACTATGCTTCCTTCGGGCCTATTGTAGTTCTTCACGTAGCTTTTCAACACTTTCATGTAACGTTTGATTGGATACATCCACCGTAAAAATACGGGCCCGCATAATTTCACTTCACGTACTAAGTGGACGGTTAAATGAACCATGATGTCGAAAAACAAAGGTGGAAAGAACTTTTCAAGCAAGCAAAGAGTTTTCACCAATTCTAACTGCATTAAATCTAGGCGAGTAGGATCGATGACCTTCGAGCAAATTGAGTTAAAGAATACACATATCTTTGATATTGCGAATCTCACATCTTTTGGCACGATTCCTCGCAAAACAAGAGGCAACATTTGTTGTAGCAGTACATGACAGTCGTGAGTCTTCATTCCAATAAGTCTCAAATCTTTCAAAGACACGAACCTCCTATAGTTTGATGAATGACCATCGGGGACTTTAATAGAAGCAAACCAAGTACACAACTTCTTCTTCTCCTTTCGATCTAGAGTGTACTTTGCCGGTGGCAATTTTGTTTTTTTTCTACCCTTCTCTTGGGGATGCAAAATGCTTCTTATATTCATCTCTTTGAGATCCATTCGAGATTTTAATCCATCTTTCGATTTATTTGGATCATCAAGAAGCGTACCGATAAACGATTCACACACATTTTTCTCGATGTGCATAACGTCCAGACAATGCCGAACGTAGTGTGACTTCCAATAAGGAAGGTCGTAGAAAATCGATTTCTTCTTCCAAGGATTCTCTTTGAAGGATTCTTTAGTACTAGCACTCCGCTTTCTTTTCCCAAGCACTTCATTGACATTTTTAACCATCTCATAGACATCTTCACCACACAAAATTCTAGGAGGCGGTCGTTCTTCTGTATTTCCATCAAATGCATGTGTCAACCTTCTATATGAGTGATCTCTTGGTAAAAATCTTCTATGACCAAGAAAAACGGTCTTCTTACCATGCTTTAACCTGATGGAAGATGTGTCTTTCATGCAAATCGGACAACCAATCGAGTATTTCACAGAGTATCCTGACAAGTTTCCATAGGCAGGAAAGTCGTTAATAGTCCACATTAACATTGCCCTTAAGTTGAACGAATCTCCACGGTAAGCGTCTTTGAATTCTATCCCTTTCTCCCATAACATTTTCAAATCATCGACCAACGGTGCCAAATAAACATCGATATCATTTCCTAGTTGATTCGGTCCTGAAATCAGAAGCGTTAACATCAAGAACTTTCTTTTCATACATAGCTTTGGAGGGAGGTTGTGGTTCACGAGTATAACCGGCCAAACACTATATTTACTGCTCATCATGCTGAACGGGTTCATACCATCAGACGCCAGACCAAGGCGCAAATTTCGAGTATTACCACTGAAATCCTTATACTCTAAATCGAAGGATTTCCATTGTGAAGCATCAGCAGGATGTCTCAACATACCATCATCGATACGCTTTTCGGAGTGCCAAACCATGTTCTTCGCGTGTTTGACACTATTAAACATTCGACGGAAGCGCAGCATTGGAGGAATGTACCATAATGACTGAAATATATTTAAAGAAATTCAATAATTAATAATGAATATGAGCTACATGTATTTCTTAATCAAATAATGAAAATGTACGTACCTTGACTGGAACTCCTTTAACCCCATTACATGGAATTTTACCCTTCTTCCACCTTGACTCTTTGCACGTCGGACATTCATTCAGATCTTCATACTCATGTCTATATAAAACACAATCATTTGGGCACGCATGAAATTTCTCGTACTTCATGCCTAATGTGCCCAAAGTCTTCTTCGCTTCATACATACTTGAAGGAACTTTATTATCTTCCGGAAATGCTTCTTTTAGTGTTTCCAACAATAGAGTAAAACTAGTGTTTGTCCAACCGCCCGACGCCTTTAAATGAAATAATGTAACTAGAAACGACAACTTCGAAAAGCTTGTACACCCTTCATATAATGGTGTCTCCGCATCATTCATCATGGACTCAAACAATTCCGGTCGCTCAACAAAATCATCCTCCAAATCGTTCATCATTCTGCACATATCATCAATATCATATTCAACATCATTGTTATCCTCGTTTACCATAGAACGAAAAAACCTCACCATGGTAGTACCATCTTTGATACGAGGTCATTATTCCATATACAAACAAATGGGTCCGAACGACATCAATCGAAAAATGTCTATGATTTCCACATTGAATACAAGGACAACGCATAGATATCACATCTACCATGTTCTCTCTAACAAAATCACAAAACTCATCTACACCTTTACGATATATCTCGTTTAATCTATTCTCCCACATCCACTTTCTCATCTTCATAGAAAACCCTAATTATATAAAAAAAAAAAACTCATTCTAATTAGTAAACTAACAAGAGAACAACATTTGGAGCAAATTAAAGAAGAACTTACTAGATTTGGATGTGTAGATGAGACTTGTAAATGAGGACAGAGTAGAATGAGTTGAAAAGGTGCTTGAAATCTTTTTCGAGAGAGGTTATGAGAGTTCTAAGTGAAAAAAAAAGAGAAATGAGAATATATAACATCATCCTCGTGTTTCTCGCCGCGGCTCGAATATGACTTCGCCGCGGCGAGGACTTTCTACAACGATTATTATAAGCGTTGTAGAAACAACTCGCCGCGGCGACGTCCAACCAGTAAATTCCCGCCGCGGCGATGTATAAACTTCGCCGCGGCGATGTTTAGTCGCCGCGGCGGGAAATACATTTCGCCGCGGCGAATAACTTACCGAGAGGATGCATGTTTGAGATTATGATCTCGCCGCGGCACTGTACCCATCTCGCCGTGGCAAGATATGTTCGCCGCGGCGGGAAATACATTTCGCCGCGGCGCGAAACTTACCGAGAGGATGCAATTTTGAAATTCTGTTCTCGCCGCGGCTAGGAATATTTCTCGCCGCGGCGTAAGTTTTCTTGGTTTGAGTCGCCGCGGCGAAATTACATCGTCGCCGCGGCGAGACTTCTACAACGGATGTTAAAGGCGTTGTAGAAACAACTCGCCGCGGCGGAAATTACACGTCGCCGCGGCGAGGACGTTTAGGTTTAGGAATTCTGTACTCGCCGCGGCTAGGAGTATTTCTCGCCTCAGCGTCACTTTTCTGGGTTTGCCTCGCCGCGGCAAAATTACATCGTCGCCGCGGCGAGACTTCTACAACGGTTATTATAAGCGTTGTAGAAACATCTCGCCGCGGCGGGAATTACACGTCGCCGCGGCGAGGTTTCTACAACGCTTATAATAAGCGTTGTAGAAGCGTTTTAAAACCAAAAATTTTCATTTTTTTCAAACGTCCCGCCTATTTTTTCAGACTTAAGCGTTTTTTTTCATTGTTTCATTTCTAAGACTACTCTACTCCTCTCTTATTCTTCTTCTCTCTCTACTCCTCTTTCTCGCCGTCTCTCTCTCTCCGCCCCTCTCTCTCTTCTCTCCGTCGCTTTCTCTCCGGCCACCACCCTCTTTTCTCGCCGCCCCTCTCTCTCCGGTCCTCATACTCTTTTTTCCCCGCCCCTCTCTCTCCGGTCCTCACCTTCACTCATTGCCTCCGCCTTGACCCCGCCCAGCCTCCACCTCGCCCCTGCCCCGCCTCCACATCGCCCAGCCCCGCCTCCACCTCGCCCCTGCCCCGCCTCCACCTCGCCCAGCCCCGCCTCCTCATCGCCCAGCCCCGCCTCTACATCGCCCAGCCCCACCTCCACCTCGCCCAGCCCCGCCTCCACCTCGCCCAGCCCCACCTCGCCCAGCCCCACCTCGCCCAGCCCCGCCTCCACATCACCCAGCCCCGCCTCCACCTCGTCCAGCCCCGCCTCCACCTCGCCCCTGCCCCGCCTCCACATCGCTCAGCCCCGCCTCCACCTCGCCCCCGCCCCGCTCCACCTCGCCTCTCGCTCGCCACGTCCTCGCCTTCACCGGGTATGTTATTTCCCAACTTGTTTTGAATTTAATTTGATTTATGTTATTATTTAGTTAGAATTTGGTATTTATTTGAAGTTAGGAAGAATTTGTATTGGATTTTAGTATATTGGATTTGAATTCGTTGTATTTGAGTTTGATATTGATTTGAAGTTGTATTTGAGTTGGAATCAGATTGGATTTGAGTTAGAAATTGAGATTATGTTTTGAATTTTGTATATTAGATTCCATATCGTCCACTACTACTACTTCTAACGGTAGTGGTAAAAGAAAAATTAGAAGACAACTAGCGCTTAACTCCGATGAACAAGGAAAACGAAGAAACACTCTTATGGGTCGGGTTAATAAGGCTAAAACACTTGGTAAAAAAATCCCGGTACAATTTGATGATAATGGGCAACCAATCGGTAAAGAGGGTGATGAGTAGTCGAGTTACTTTGGCGTGTTAGCACGAGAACACGTTCCACTTTCGATGCGTGATTGGAGATGTAAAGACAACGCCCAAATTAAAGAACGGATTCGGAACGAAATGCAAGAAGGATTTACGATTCCTATCGAACAAAAACACGATTGCCTTATGAGAGTCGGAGGCAAGGTTATTTCGTCATGAGATATACAACGATCTACTCAAAGACATAATCAACGAAACAATCGCCTTAAAGAGACCGGCTTGTATTTTGAAATTCTATACAAGTATCACCGAAGAAGATTGGATAGCATTTGTTGAGTATAGACGAACCGAAATGTTCAAACAAACATCGGAACATGGGAAATAAAATATCGGAAAAAGTGTGTACAAATCTTGAACTGGCCGAAATGGATATCGAAAGCTTGATCAAGAAAAGGTTAGATTCATTTTTTTCTTTTAGTTATTCCAAATGTTGCAATTACTTTTTAATTTATTATATAATTACTTCTTACTAGCATGACGAAACGAGGGAATGGCCTACGAAAGAGGAACTTTGGATTGACTCACGAATGAAAGACGTAGATAACTACAAGGATGAGAAAGACAAATTGATGGGAGAAAAAATCATAAGTTCTTTACCTTTGTTATAACAATTAACCTTGTAATTTTATTTTCAAATAATTTTATGTGTAGAAAACGTTATCACAACAAGCATCACAAGGGACATGGTTGCCGGAATCGGGAAAGAGTGTTTTGCAAGACGCTTTGGGAACGTCGCGAGTTTGCGGTCAATCCAAACACACGTCGCGTTTTAAGTACTTTGTTCCTCCGACGCCCAACGAAGAAGTAATGAAGATGCATCGGGAAATGAGCGAGTTAAAGTCTTTGGTGATGAAGGCCTTCGGTGGAAATGGTAGCATTAATGTCGAGTCGCCTAGTGTCGAGCAAGTGGAAGAGAATCTCAACGCGAAGGTTGTTGATGATAAAGAGATGGAAAATGTGAAGAACACGTCAATGAAGCAGTCTCTTTAGGTATGTTTAATTTTTTTTTTTATCTATTTATTAATAAAGATAAATGTTTTGGTATTAAGTTATTGATAATATTCTTGATTCGCTTAGAACACGACGATGTTGATGATCGTCCGAAGATCGATCCTATCATTGTTGATGATCGTCCGAAGATCGATCCTATTGTTGTGGAAAAACCCAATAGTGTTCGTGCTAGTTGCTCATTGAATCCAACCACCCCGGTGACACCGACTTCGGATGAAAGCGTCGAGTGTCTTCTTTCATAGATGATGTTGTGAAAGGAGGCATGATTCATGTTGCAAATGGGGGAGCATACTTAAATGGGAGCGTAGTTCACTCTTTACCTTTGAAGGAAGGGAATGTACGTGTGACCGTTTTGGGGGTTTTGATTAAAAAAGCAAAATTTCCAATTCCCACCGAAGAAGCTAAAACCATTGAAGATGCCATAGGAGGATTTGTCTCGTGGCCAAAGAGATTGATCGAAATGGACACGGGAATAGAGAGTCGCGGTCCGGTTGTCAAACAACTCTCAAAGCTCAGTTTTGAGAGTGGACCTAGCATCGATGATGCTAAGAAGATTCCGTACAAGATGATTAATCCAAAGTTTCGATTGCTCGCTCAACATGCCAACAAAGTTATGTTACCGGAAGGGGATGTGATTATGGTCAATGTTAGTCCAAGTCTCGCGGCTATCCCGATTCCGGTGTCATTTGAAGATGTTTCCGACTTTTTGCAATACTTGGAAATTGGCGCGGGGATGTTGTCAATGGTGCCCACAAGAAGAGTTGTAGTCTTTATTTTGTACATTTGATGTAATAAAGTCTCATGAAGACTCTTGCTTGTAATTGCCTATTCATTTAATAATAAAGTTGAAACGTTCATTCATTCTGTCTTTGTTTGAAGCTTTATGATAAAACCTTAGTCTTTTAGTCCATAAACAAACTTAACAACTTACGAAGAGACAAATGTAGATTTGCATGAACAAACTCTTCGTAGTTTGCTTAAAACGATATATTCGCAATCTTAGGGTCAAAGGACTATTGACCTCAGTATGATTGTTAGAAGAATCTATAATGTCTGGTTATGAGGCATTGAGAGTTGGAGACTCTATAGTTCTTCTAGGTATCTTCCGAAGGTACTGAATTGACCAGTGCACTTCTAGAGACAAGATAAGAACAAACCATTTAACCTCTTATGTCTCGAAGTCACTACGTATGAATTGCATCATGCTTATCTTAATCCTGAAATGAGACATGCCATTTCACAGCTTAGTATTCTCATTTGAGAAAGTCAGAGTTCGGACTCACTATGTGATTCCGAACAGGGCCTATTGGTGAAATACTAAGTCGTGAGAATGTCATGAGTAACTTTGTGAAGTTCTCATAGATATGGAATTCATGTACAAGATTGCTGAAATGCAATGTATGTCACCTCATGCTTTGTTACTTGGAGTGTGAATAAATGAACTGGCCAGTGTCCAAATTGAGTCCTGACTCTTTTGGATGAAATAATGTGACTTGTTAGCTCTTCGTCAATACATTGTTTCTAACTTATTCACAAGCGACAAAGGAGTTGAGGAAATAACAGCTAGAAGGGTAAAATGGTAATTTAGTAAATCCCGACTAGCTGATGACATTCATGAAGGGTAAACATAGATAATATTCAGTGGATCCGCTCATCATAATTAGGTTGAATTCTTGAGTAGAAAATAAATTCATTTGAACCGAGAGATTTTCAGTGTCAACTCTTTAGTGGAGTCAGTTGGCATTAAGCTAAACTTGGAAAAGGTTTGTGAACTTTTGAGTCCAAGTGTTTAGCTCAAGGTTTGTTCATTTGGGTCCATGAGGTCACTGTCACGAATCACATCGAGTAGGAATAGTTAAACTGGAAGCTAAGTCAAAACAAGAACGAAAATTGTCAAAAGGGTATTTTTGTCTTTTGAGACATAGGATGAAATGAATGTAGATAAATTTTTTGACATGGTCATTTGATGACAAGTAACACTCGGCCATAATATGATTAATTTGGCCTTGTGGATTAATTTCATTTCATAAGAATTTTATTGAAAATTCTTAATGGGCCTTTTTCATGTTGTCATGAACAAAATGGAAAAGCTTCTAGAAGCCCTTTTTAGAAGGTGATAGGCGCCCATAATACCCATAGGAAGAGAGAATATTTTGTGCATAAATGTATCAAGATACTTGCCAAAAGAAAAAGAGGAAACAAATTTTCCCTAAGAGGAAACATGGTGGGCGCCCAAATATGGTCAAGAGAGAAGCAAATAAAAGAGGAAACAAATCCAAGGACTTACTTGTTTTGTCTTGGACGTGCACCTCTATGAAGGAAAAGGGAAATTGGCTCATGAATATGTGATATTCTATAGAAGAGGAAACTACCTTATTGAAGGTGAGACCTCTCCTATAAATAGGAGCCTCATTCCACACTTTTCATTCATTCCACACAAGTTAGAGATTGAGAGACTCTCTCTGTAGACATTGTGGTCGCCCCTCTCCTCTCTCTCTAGTCAATTTCGTTTTATTGTTTTGGCACCTAGGTCCTCATTTGACCTAGTGTTTAGCTCTGCGACTTCAAAACTCGTTCTTAAGTCGTAGCGTTTAAAAGTGCCCACTCACTGATTCCTTTATTTCGAGTGATTTAGTGATAGAAACTTTCGTGGTTGCTCGAGGTGCCGAGGAAAGAAAGAGAGACGTGCTGCGAGGGGAGACGAGCGTTGCAACTTTCTAAGAGCTTCTCAAGGATCAAGCTTCAAGAAAGGTTAGTAAACTTCTTAGCTCATAATAGTTTTTAATTACGTGTACTTGCTCTTTTGTCTAGGTTAGTAAAAAACCGTTTTTACTTGTAAAAGAAAATTTTTAAAATTCCGCCGCTTACCGAAGCGTTAATTATATTCTTAAACCCTAGATCGATTCCAACAGGGGAGCATAACGGTCTATATGGAGTAAGTGTTTTCTTTATATGTGTTTTTAATATAAATATTCAATATTTAGTGTTTTGATCAATCAAATACTTGTTTGTCATAGCTATCTACGCTCGAGGCTAGAAAAGGCGAAGAAGAGTCGAGACTATTGTTTTATAAATCCGGGCTTAAGTTCGTACATCGAAAACAACGACGAGGACGTTTATTAATCAAAACGAGTCAAGGACGTTGGAAACATAGTACGAAAATGCAAATTTGGTGAACTAGCTTTGATGCCGTATAATAAAGGTGCATATTGGATGCTTGTTGTCCTCGACCCTTGGAGAGATAGTGCTATGTTTTTCGACCCATTAAGAAATAAAATTCCAATCGATTTAACTCGATTGATAAAAAGGTAATATTTTGATTTTTTAAACTATTTTTTATTATAAATCATTGTAGAGGTTTTTTCTCTTATGATTTCCGTGTTATAGGGTTTTTGTGGATTTCAAGCCCGAGCACCAAAACGCCCATAATAACGGACAGTCAACGTACATCAAGGCTTGGAACGCTCCGATACAAATCGGAAAAACGGAATGCGGGTATTTTGTTATTTCGTATATGTGCGATATAGTCGTAGGAGGTGTAGGAAAATTAGAAAGTAAGAAAAACTATACAAAAGAGGATTTAGAGAGACTTAGGGAAGAATGGTAACTTATGTACAAACATTTATTCATTGTGATGATTAGTTAGTTTTTGTATTCAATTTTGGATGTAAATATTTCTTTTGAATGTTTTGAAGATGTAGATATTATTTTTTGGATTGAAGGTTATTTTCAGGTGCCATATTTTTTTCACCGGGTTTTAGTTCGTGTAAAAAATGATTTCGGCTTCAAAATGAAGCCTTCGCCGCGGCGACTTAGACATTTCGCCGCGGCGAATAACGTTTTCCGCGGCGAAAAATAGAGTCTCCGCGGCAAAAAAGATACCGAGAGCACATTATTCATACATCAAAACTTCGCCGCAGCGATGTTTTGGTTTTGCCGCGGCGATATACACCACGCCGCGGCTAAGCTACAACGTCGCCGCGGCGTGTTTTTAAAAAAATAATCAGAAAGCTTCTACAACGGATTTTTATCCGTTGTAGAATCCCCTCACTGCGGCGCAAAACCTACGTCGCCGCGGAGAGAATCTCGCCGCGGCTAAGTATAATTCCCGCCGCGGCGACATGATTCTACAACGGTTTGACAATCTGTTGTAGAATGTTGTAGACGCGGCGCGGAACGTACTTCACCGCGGCAAACAACTCGCCGCGGCGAAGTATAATGTTCGCCGCGGCGAAATGATTCTACAACGGATTGAAGATCCGTTGTAGAATATCTCGCCGCGCCAAGAAATATACTTCGCCGCGGCGAGATGGTTGAAAATATTTAAAAATTACACAATGGATTCAAACCGTTGTAGAAAGCTGTTGGATTCTACAACGGATTTTTAAGCGTTGTAGAAGCATCTACAACGCAGGATTCTACAACGCTTGAGAAGCGTTGTAGAATCATTCTACAACTGTTTTTAAGCGTTGTAGAATCCTAGTTTTGTAGTAGTGACTCTTGCTTGTAACTTCTTATTCATTAATAAAAAGTTGAAACGTTCACTCATTCTTCCGTGTCTGTTTGAAGCTTTATGATAAAACATTAGTCTTTAGTCCATAAACAAACTAAATAACTTAGGAAGAGACAAATGTAGATTTGCATGAACAAACTCTTCGTAGTTTGCTTAAAACGATATATTCGCAATCTAAGGGTCAAAGGACTATTGACCCCAGTATGATTGTTAGAAGAATCTATAATGTCTGGTTATGAGGCATTGAGAGTTGGAGATTCTATAGTTCTTCTAGGTATCTTTGAAAAATAGTTGCGGGTTATACCTCTCATCTTCCGAAGGTACTGAATTGACCAGTGCACTACGTATGAATTGCATCGTGCTTACCTTAATCCTGAAATGAGACATGGCATTTCACACCTTAGTATTCTCATTTGAATAAGTCAGAGTTCGAACTCACTATGTGATTCTAAACAAGGCCTATTGGTGAAGTACTAAGTTGTGAGAATGTCATGAGTAACTTTGTGAAGATCTCATAGATATGGAATTCATGTACAAGATTGCTGAAATGCAATGTATATCACCTCATGCTTTGTTACTTGGAGTGTGAATAAATGAACTGGCCAGTGTCAAAATTGAGTCTTGACTCTTAGGGATGAAACAATGTGTCTTTTTAGCTCCTCGTCAATACATTGTTTCTAACTTATTCACAAGTGACAAAGGAGTTGAGGAAACAACAGCTAGAAGGGTAAAATGGTAATTTTGTAAATTCCAACTAGCTGATGATATTCATGAAGGGTAAACACTCATAATATTCTGTGGATCCGCTCATTACAATTAGGTTGAATTCTTGAGTAGAAAATAAATTCATTTGAACAGAGAGATTTTCAGTGTCAACTCTCTAGTGGAGTCATTTGACATTAAACTAAACTTGGAAAAGGTTTGTGAACTTTTGAGTCCAAGTATTTAGCTCAAGCTTTGTTCATTTGGATACATGAGGTCACTGTAACGAATCACATCGAGTAGGAATAGTTAAACTAGAAGCTAAGTCAAAACAAGAACGAAAATTGTCAAAAGGGTATTTTTGTCTTTTGAGACATAGGATGAAATGAATGTCAATAAATTTTTTGACAAGGTCATATAATGACATGTTTCACTCGGCCAATATTAGTCTTATTGGGCCTTGTGGATTAATTTCATTTCATAAGAATTTTATTGAAAATTCTTAATGGGCATTTTTCATGTTGTCATGAACAAATGGAAAAGCTTCTAGAAGGCCTTTCTAGAATGAGGATAGGCACCCAAATACCCAAGAGAAAGAGAGAATATTTTGTGCATAAATGTATCAAGATACTTGCCAAAAGAAAAAGAGGAAACAAATTTCCTCGAAGAGGAATGAGGGTAATCGGCCAAGTAGAGTCAAGGCAAGGCAATGAACAAAAAAGGAAACAAATCCAAGCCTTCTAGAAGGCACCTTTGGCCGAGTGAATCAAAGGGGAAATGGGCAATATTAGCTCATGAATATGTGATATTCTATAGAAGAGGAAACTACCTTAATGAAGGTGAGACCTCTCCTATAAATAGGAGCCCCTTTCTTCACATTTCATTCATCCCAAGTTCTAGAGATTTGAGAGCTTCTCTCTCTAGCTTGGCCGATCCTCTCTCTCTCTCTCTCTATTCAATTTCGTTTTATTGTTTTGGCACCTAGGTCCTCATTTGACCTAGATTTTAGCTCTGCGACTTCAAGACTCGTTCTTAAGTCGTAGTGTTTAAAAGTGCCCACACACTAATTCCTTTTATTTCGAGTGATTTAGTGATAGAAACTTTCGTGGTTGCTCGAGTCACCGAGGAAAGAAAGAGAGACGTGCTGCGAGGGAGACGAACGTTTTCAACCTTCCGAAAGCTCATCAGCGTTCAAGCTTCTAAAGAGGTTAGTAAATTTATTATGCTCATATTAGTTTTATTTACATGTGCTTGCACTTTATCTAGGTTAGTAAAAACTGTTTTTACTTGAAAAAGAAATTTTTTAAAATTCCACCGCTTAACGAAGCGTTAAACTTTTTCTTAAATCCTAGATCAATTCCAACAAATGGTATCAGAGCTATGGTCAAAGATATGCATGTACATGTATTTAAAAATATGAGCTTGAAAATCGTTTTCGAAAGTTTACTAATTTTGTGACAAGTTAGAATTGTTTTCTTAGATTTTTTTTTAATTTATTGCTCATGCCTTTAAATTAAAAATCATGTTGATTTTCTATGAGTTTGGGATGTTATTAAAACACATTAGAATCAGTTCTAAAAGTTTTTAATTTTTTATATTGAAAAACGTGTTTTAAAAGTTTGAGAAAATTTCGAGTAAATTTTTTGTGACTAGTTTTCTTGTCTTACTAGTTTCTTTTATCTACATGAATCGTTTTATGCATGTTCTTATTTATTTTATATCATGTTATTATCTTCCTAATAAAACAAAAATAAAAGCTTTAACAACCTTCATAAAACGTTCCGTTACACTCGATTCTTTTGCGCACCTAAAAATGATCAAGCTTTAATTATTTCTTTTTCTTCGAGCTGGAGTAAAACCCGCAGTAAAAGTGGCATAACTCTCTGCTCAGAAATCAAAATTTAATGAATCTTGAATCAAATTAAAGCTCTCTCTGTCCTCTGTCCAATGCCACCGGTTTTGGGTCAAAAGAACATTGGTGCCGCCTTTTATGACAATTTTACTCCGAGGTGCAAGGCTGTTCCGAAAGTCCAGTTTTTTAGAAATCAAGATTTTCAGCCCCACTAACATGACTTATAGAACTCTAATGAGAAAATTTTCTTGAGCAAAAATGTTTTTCATAAGATTATAAACATGATGTGAAAGATTAAAATGTTTTGATTTTTGAGAATTTAATTGAAATAGAATTTTTACAAAACTAGTTTGAATTTTGAAAAACCGTTTTCGCTTTCAAACTTGAAAAATATTTTGTCATCCAAATCAAATAAATTTTCAAAATGTTTTCAAAACAATATCTATATCACATATGTTAAAAATCTATATGCTCTTGAAAATTTTGAGTAGGAGGTCTCTTTGTAGACAAGCCGAAAAATAAAAAGATGTGTAATCTCAAACTTTCAAGTGTTCGAGTGAGTTGAAGTTCACACTTCCCTCATGCACTTTCCCGAAATAGAAAATAGGAAAAGATCCGAGTATGTCCCTTGTGCCTTTATGCATTAACACTGCTCTGAACATGACGATCTAGGATTCTCTTCTAGTTGTCAGCTCTGTCGCTCTCTAACTAGGAAATCTGTTTCCGAACTTATAAGAGTCGATGAACCAACTCCAAAAACTAAGTGGGAGGGTTATATTTGTTGTTTGTAACCCACGATCCCCAACACTAATGAAAGAAGCAATTAACGTGGGACTAAGAGCCTCTCTTGCGACCCTCTCTTAAATGGGAGTACTCCAAGGCGTTTTTGCTTCGATCATTGCTCGATGAGCTACGCCCGAGAGTGAGACGATGATGACAAGGCCTCCCCTTGGGGGATTGTTTTTCAAAGTCAATCTTTTGGAGTAAGTGGTTGGTTGCACACTTAGGCTCAATCCCTAGTAATCCTCCCTTGAGGCTCTGCGAAAGGATGTGAGTGATCAAACCAATTTAAAAGGTGGCTAGTCAAAATTGATGTATTGACATCTTGGCTAAGCACTAATGATGTGTCATTTACTTATAAATGGAGATTTTTTTGCGGCCTTCTCTTGAGGGAGGAAATTATCGTTTGGTTTATAACACCTTTGGATTTTATCAATTCTTAAACAAACATAAATCCAAAACCAAAGACTAATTATAAACTTGTTTCAACTTATATAGGCAATATGT
This sequence comes from Urtica dioica subsp. dioica, assembly GCF_054948205.1. Lineage (NCBI taxonomy): Eukaryota > Viridiplantae > Streptophyta > Magnoliopsida > Rosales > Urticaceae > Urtica > Urtica dioica. The sequence goes on from NC_142763.1 coordinate 41,659,815, forward strand.
CTCTCAACCTTCTCTCGTTCATTCTTTCCTCGAACAAACTCGAAAACGAAAACTACGTAGATTCGAAACATAACCTCGATATAATCCTTACCATTAACAAGCACAATGGGTACTCGCCACCCCGTGTCCTCCTCAAACGAATGATGATTCGACTCAAGAGGACAAAGACGCCTTGGCGGCCTGGCTCTGCTCCGATGAGATTGTGAGGTGCTATATCTTAGCATCAATGAACAATGTGTTGCAACAACAACATCGTGACATCGAGACTGCCGCCAACATGCTCTACAATCTCCCTGAGATGTTTGAAGGGCAAAGGCGTCAAGCAAGGCAAAAAGCAGTCCGACAGTTTATGAACTGTCACATGGAGTCTAGGACTCTTTTTGGAGACTTTATGATACTCATCATTAGTTATCTAAATAAAATGGAAATCCTAGGATCTGAGATTGATGGGAAGAATGTCATAGATATGATCTTAGAAACTCTCCCCGCATCTCTTGATACCTCCAAGATGAACTACTTCGTAAACACGCTAGAGTACACTGTTACCAAGCTTATGAAGGAACTTCACACTGCTGTAGGTCTCACTAAAAGAAAGAGGAATAAAGGAGAAGCATACGCTACTGAGCAAAAAGCCTCCGCCTCTGGAACTGAGAGGAGACCTGACAAGGCCGATAAAAAGAACTGTCCTGCCTATCTCAAAGCAAAGGAACATAGTATTGTACTAGTTACCGAAGCATGCTTAGTAGCTGATAATGTATCAACGTGGATTCTTGACTCCGCTGCTACTAACCATATTTGTTGTTCCGTGAATGTTTTCAAGAAAACCAAAAGCTTAGAGGAAGGCGAGTTCTGTTTCAAATGGGGTGATGGGAGCCTGGTGTCCGCGAAGGCCGTGGGATCCGTGACGCTGTCTTTTGAAGATCGCACTTTAAACTTGAATAATGTTTATTTTGTTCCTACCTTTGGGAAGAACTTAATATTCGTTGCTCGTCTTCTTGAGCAAGATTATTGTTTAAAGTTCATTAAGAATGGAATTCGTATTTTATTTCCTGATAATTCTTTTGTCACTGATGCATGTATGAAGAATGCTCTTTTCTACATCTATCCCACTCAACCTTCACTTTTAGACACCGAAATAGATAATGATCTAATTAGGGAGCCAAAGAGGATCAAACTTTCTGAATCCTCAGATCTAACAAAATCAACATACCTATGGCACTTAAGACTTGGTCATATCAGTCTAGATAGGATTAAGAGACTTGTGAGGGACGGTCCACTCCAAGCCTCTATAATAGGTTCACTAACTACTTATGAATCCTGCATATAAGGAAAAATGACTAAGCGACCTTTATCCTGTAAGGGTCGAACAGCCACTAAGTTGCTGGAACTAGTACATTCTGATGTTTGTGGTCCGCTCAGCCAACATGCACGTGGAGGATATGAATACTTCGTTACCTTCACCGATGATTACTCACGATATGGTTTTGTCTATTTGCTCAAACACAAATCCGAGACCTTTAACGTATTTAAGGTCTTTAGGGCTTTAGTGGAAAAGCAAACTGGCAAAGTGATCAAAACCCTTCGTTCTGATCGAGGTGGTGAGTATATGTCTGGAGAATTCGATGACTTTCTTAAAGAAGAAGGTATCGCTTCTCAGCTTACCGCACCGAGCACCCCTCAACAAAACGGAGTGTCGGAGAGAAGAAACCGAACTCTCATGGAGATGGTTAGATCAATGCTGAGTTACTCATCACTCCCTCTTTCCTTTTGGGGATATGCCATCGAAATAGCCGTTTATATTCTGAACCAAGTTCCGTCCAAGACGGTTCCTGGTGTTCCTTATGAACAATAGACTGGCCGTAAAGTGAATCTTGGCCGCATCAAAATTTGGGGTTGCCCTGCACACGTGCTAAGGCAAAAGACTTGCAAGTTTGCTAGTAGGTCAGAATTGTGTCTGTTCGTTGGATATCCAAAGGAAACCAAGGGTTTTACTTTCTATAGTCCCGAGGACGATAAGACTTTGGTTAGCACGAATGCCCGTTTCCTTGAGGAGGACTTTATGAAGGATGCAAAACCTAGAAGCAAAATTGTGCTTGTAGAAAAGTGAGGTGAGCAAGCTTCTACCTCATCTGTAAGAACTGTTCTTACCCCAACTGAAACACAACCTAACTCATCAGAATCTCGTCAAGTAGTAATTCGATGTAGTGGGAGGGCTACTCAAAAGCTTGAGAGGTACATGTCTTATGGAGACTCTCTCGTAGCCGTCTCTGACATGGATGATCCTGTTTCCTATAGCCAAGCGATGGCTTGTTGTGAATCAAATCTTTGGCTTGACGCCATGAAAGTTAAGATGCACTCGATGTATGTCAACAAAGTCTGGAAACTTGTAGACCTTCCTGAAGGGATTAAACCCGTAGGGTGTAAGTGGATATACAAGAAGAAAAGGGGTCCTGATGGGAACGTCGAGACGTTCAAAGCACGACTTGTGGCAAAGGGTTATACCCAACAAGAAGGGATTGACTATGAAGAAACCTTCTTGCCATTCGCGATGCTTAAATCCATCCGCATACTCCTATCCATAGTTGCAGCTCTCGACTATGATATCTTGCAAATGGATGTCAAGACAGCCTTCCTGAATGGCAATCTTGACGAGCACATTTACATGGCTCAACCAGACGGTTTCATGGAAGAACGTCAAGAGACAAAGGTTTGTGAGTTGCTTAAGTACATTTATGGATAAAAGCAAGCATCTAGGTCATGGAATATTAGATTCGATGAAACTGTGAAAAGCTTCGGCTATGAACAGTCGATAGATGAGCCTTGTGTTTAAAAGTTAATACAAGAAGGCGAAGTTGTGTTTCTAGTATTATATGTCGATGATATATTACTCATAGGTAACGATGTGTTTAAATTATCTGAGGTTAAGGTCTGGTTAGCAAAGCAATTCGATATGAAGGATCCAGGAGAAGCCGCGAACATTCTGGGGATCCAAATATTTCGAGATCGGAAAAACCGGACCCTATGGCTCTCTCAAGCCTCTTATATTGATAAGGTGATGGATCGCTTCTCGATGCAAGACTCCAAGAAGGGCCAAACACCCTTTAGGCATGGAGTCTCACTCTCTAAGGACCAGTCTACCAAGACTGCACAAGAGATTGAAGACATGAGGAAAATTCCTTACGCCTCTGCCGTAGGAAGCCTCATGTATGCTATGCTTTGTACTAGACCTGACATATGTTTCACCGTTGGCGTAGTTAGCCGTTTCCAATCCAACCCTGGACCCGAGCACTGGATTGCTGTTAAGCATGTTCTTAAGTATCTTCGAAGAACTAGGAACTTGATGCTTACATACTCAGGTACTGACCTGACTATGACGGGATATACCGACTCTGATTTTTAAGCGGATAAGGATTCCAGGAAATCCACTTCGGGATCTGTATTCATCCTTAATGGTGGAGCTGTTGCGTGGAGCAGTATTAAGCAATCTTGCATTGCTGACTCCACAATGGAAGAAGAATATGTGGCTGCTTGTGAAGCATCCAAAGAGGCTGTATGGCTTAGAAAACTCCTTAAGTATTTGGAAATTGTTCCAAACATCGACGAACCCATGACCCTTTATTGTGATAATAGTGGGGCTGTCGCTAACTCAAAGGAACCTCGAAGCCACAAGCGCTCTAAGCATCTTGAGAGGAGATACCATTTGATTCGAGAGATCGTGCAGCGCGGAGACGTGGAAGTGAAGAAGATCTCAATGGTGGACAACCTAGCAGATCCATTCACAAAGGCCCTAGCGAACAAGGTCATCGACCAACATCGAGAGGGATTAGGCATGAAAGACTACACACATCTTCTTTGAGTCAAGTGGGAGTTTGTTGTCAATGGTACCCACAAGAAGAGTTGTAATCTTTATATTGTAGATTTGATGTAATAAAGTCTCCTGAAGACTCTCGCTTGTAATTGCCTATTCATTAATAAAAAGTTGAAACGTTCATTCTTCCGTGTCTGTTTGAAGCTTTATGATAAAACATTAGTCTTTAGTCCATAAAAAAACTAAACAACTTAAGAAGAGACAAATGTAGATTTGCATGAACAAACTCTTCGTAGTTTTCTTAAAACGATATATTCGCAATCAATGGGTCAAAGGACTATTGACCTTAGTATGATTGTTAGGAGAATCTATGATGTCTGGTTATGGGGCATTGGGAGTTGGAGACTCTATAGTTCTTCTAGGTATCTTCTAAAGGTACTGATTTGACCAGTGCACTTCTAGAGACAAGACAAGAACAAACCATTTAACCTCTTATGTCTCGAAGTCACGACGTATGAATTGCATCGTGCTTACCTTAATCCTGAAATGGGACATGTCATTTCACACCTTACATATTCTCATTTGAGAAAGTCAGAGTTCGGACTCACTATGTGATTCCGAACAAGGCCTATTGGTGAAGTACTAAGTTGTGAGAATGTCATGAGTAACTTTGTGAAGTTCTCATAGATATGGAATTCATGTACAAGATTGCTGAAATGCAATGTATATCACCTCATGCGTTGTTCCTTGGAGTGTGAATAAATGAACTGGCCAGTGTCCAAATTGAGTCTTGACTCTTTTGGATGAAACAATGTGACTTGTTAGCTCCTTGTCAATACATTGTTTCTAACTTATTCACAAGCGAAAAAGGAGTTGAGGAAATAACAGGTAGAAGGGTAAAATGGTAATTTTGTAAATCCCGACTAGCTGATGATATTCATGAAGGGTAAACACTGATAATATTCTGTGGATCCACTCATTACAATTAGGTTGAATTCTTGAGTAGAAAATAAATTCATTTGAACCGAGAGATTTTCAGTGTCAACTCTTTAGTGGAGTTAGTTGACATTAAGCTAAATTTGGAAAAGGTTTGTGAACTTTTGAGTCCAAGTATTTAGCTCAAGCTTTGTTCATTTGGATCCATGAGGTCACTATAACGAATCACATCGAGTAGGAATAGTTAAACTGGAAGCTAAGTCAAAACAAGAACGAAAATTGTCAAAAAGGTATTTTTGTCTTTTCAGACATAGCATGAAATGAATGTCAATAAATTTTTTGACAAGGTCATTTGATTACTTAATAATACTCGGCCATGACTTGATCATTGGGCCTTGTGGATTAATTTCATTTCATAAGAATTTTCAATAAAATTCTTAATGGGTCTTTTTCATGTTGTCATGAACAAATTGTAAAGCTTCTAGAAGCCTTTTCTAGATGAAATAGGCGCCCAACATACCCAAGAGAAAGAGAGAATATTTTGTGCATAAATTTATGAAGATACTTGCCAAAAGAAAAAGTGGAAACAAATTTCCCCTAAGAGGAAATGAAGTAGGCGCCCAAGAGAGAGTCGAAGGCAAGGCATGGAACAAAATAGGAAACAAATCCAAGGCTTATTGAAGCCTATGTTGGCCGTGTGACTCAATAGAGGAAAAGAGGAAATTGGCTCATGAATATGTGATATTCTATAGAAGAGGAAACTACCTTGTTGAAGGTAAGACCTCTCCTATAAATAGGAGCCTCATTCTTCTCATTTTTCTCATTCCACATAAGTTAGAGATTGAGAGCCTCTCTCTCTAGACCTTGTGGCCGCCCCTCTCCTCTCTCTCTCTAGTCAATTTCATTTTATTGTTTTGGCACCTAGGTCCTCATTTGACCTAGAGTTTAGCTCTGCGACTTCAAGACTCGTTCTTAAGTCGTAGTGTTTAAAAGTGCCCACTCACTAATTCCTTTTATTTCGAGTGATTTAGTTATAGAAACTTTCGTGCTTGCTCGAGTTAGCGAGGAAAGAAAGAGAGACGTGCTGCGATGGGGACGAACGTTTTCAACCTTCCGAAGGCTCATCAACGTTCAAGCTTCTAAAGAGGTTAGTAAATTTATTATGCTCATATTAGTTTTATTTACATGTGCTTGCGCTTTGTCTAGGTCAGTAAAAACTGTTTTACTTGAAAAAGAAAATTTTTAAAATTCCGCCGCTTAACGAAGCGTTAAAATTTTTCTTAAACCCTAGATCAATTCCAACAGAAAGACGCCTTGGTGGCCTGACTTCGATCCGATATGATTGCGAGGTGCTATATTTTGGCATCTATGAACAATGTGTTGCAACAACAACATTGTGACCTCGAGATTGCCGCCGATATGCTGTACAATCTCCATGAGATTTTTGGAGGGCAAGGACGTCAAGCAAGGCAACAAGCTGTCCGACAGTTTATGAACTGTCGCATGAAGGCTGGAACTCCCAGTAGAGTTCATATGATGCTGATCATTAGCTATATAAATGAGATGGAGATCCTTGGATCTGAGATTGATGGGGAGACTAAAATAGACATTATCTTGGAAACTCCCCCCCCCCCCCCCCCCCCCCAATCTTTTGATACCTTCAAGCTGAAATACTCCATGAACAAGCTAGAGTACACTATTACCGAGCTTATGAAGGAGCTTCACACCGCTGAGGGACTCACTAAGAAAAAGAGGACTCAAGGAGAGGTACATGCTACTACCTCCACCTCTAGATCTAAGAAGAGACCTCGCAAGACCGAGAAGAAGCACCAACATAAGGTACAAAAGAAGAAGAAGACGCCAAATGCTCCTAAGGTGGACAAGTCTAACGACAAGTGCCACCACTGCAATGAGCCTGGTCACTAGCGTAGGAACTGTCCTGCCTACCTCAAAACCAAGGAAAAAGGTATTGTACTTGTTACCAAAGCTTGCTTAGTAGCTTATAATGTATCATCGTGGATTATTGAGTCCGCTGCTAATTACCATATTTGCTGCTCCTTTACTGATTTTAGGAAAAGCAAAAGCTTAGACGATGGCGACTTCTGTTTCATGAGAGATGATGAGAGCGTAGTGTCTGCGAAGGATGTGGGATCCGTGACGCCGTCTTTTGAAGACCGCACTTTAAATTTGAATAATGATTATTATGTTCCTTCCTTTGGGAAAAACCTAATATCTGTTGCTCAACTTTTCGAGCAAGATTATTGTTTAAAGTTTATAAAGAAAGGAATTCGTATTTCTTTTTCAAATTCTTTTATCACTGATGCATGTATGAGGAACGGTCTTTTTTACATTTATGCCACTCAACCTTCTCTTTTAGACACTGAATTAGATAAAGATCTAGTTAGGGATCCAAAAAGGATCAAACTTTCTGATCCTTCCGATCTAACAAACTCAACATATCTCTGTCACTTAAGACTTGGTCATATCAGTCTAGACAGGATTAACAGACTTGTGAGGGACGGTCCTCTCCAAGCCTCTGCAATAGGTTCACTACCTACTTGTGAATCTTGCATAGAAGGAAAAATGACTAAGTGACCTTTCTCCGATAAGGGTCGAAGAGCCACTGAGTTGCTGGAACTGGTACATTCTGATGTATGTGGTCCGCTCAGTCAACATGCACGTGCAGGATACGAATACGTCGTTACCTTCACTGATGATTACTCATGATACGGTTTTGTCTATTTGCTCAAACAAAAATCCGAGACCTTTAACGTATTTAAGGTATTTAGGGCTTTAGTAGAAAACTAAACTGGCAAAGTGATCAAAACCCTTCTATCTGATCGAGGAGTCGAGTATATGTATGAAGAGTTCGATGACTTTCTTAAAGAAGAAGGTATCGCTTCTCAGCTTACAGCCTCAACAAAACGGAGTGTTAGAGAGAAGGAACCAAACTCTAATGGAGATGGTTAGATCAATGATGAGTTACACATCACTCCCTCTTTCCTTTTAGGGGTATGCCCTCGAAACAACCGCTTACATTCTGAACCAAGTTCCGTCTAAAACGGTTCTTGGTACTCCTTATGAAAGATGGACTGGCCGTAAAGTAAATCTTGGCCACATCCGAATTTGGGGTTGCGCTGCACATGTGCTAAGGCAAAAGACTAGCAAGTTGGCTAGTAGGTCAGAATTGTGCCTGTTTGTGGGATATCCAAAGGAAACCAAGGGTTTCATTTTCTATAGTCCCGAGGACGATAAGACTTTTGTTAGCACCAATGCTCGTTTCCTTGAGGAGGACTTTATGAAATATGTAAAACCTAGAAGCAAAATTGTGCTTGAAGAAAAGTTGGGTGAGGAAGCTTCTACCTTATCTTTAAGAACTATTCTTACCCCAACTGAAACACAACCTAACTCATCAGAATCTCGTCAAGTAGTACTTCGACGTAGTGGGAGGGCTACTCAAAAGCCTGATAGGTACATGTCCTACAGAGACACTCTCGTAGCCGTCTCCGACATGGATGACCCTGTTTCTTATAGCTAACACTACAACAAATACAACAATTACCGACGATTTTTTTCGTCGGTAATAACCCATTAATCGTCGCTAAATATATTTAGCAACGATTTTAGCGGCGATTATTATCGTCGCTAAATATTTAACGACGAGATTAGCGACGATAATTTCGTCCCTAAATGGTGTAACGAAAAGTTTTTTTTTTATTTTGTGAAAGATAATTAGCGATGACTTTTCCGTCGCTAATTCGCGCGGGAAAATTTCCCGCTCGAATTAGCAAAGGAAAAGTCGTCGCTAATACCTCAAGTGTTTTAATAATTAGCGACGACTTTTTCGTCGCTAATTATTATTATTTTTTTTAATTTTTTTCGTCGTTAATTATTAATTTTTTATGGTTTTTTGTTTATGAAATTCTAAAATGAAAAATCAAATAAAAACAAAATTATATTATCCAAATCAACAAATATATAAAATCCGGTTACGTACGTTTTCGGTTATCGAGAAATATGTAAATAATAATCTACTATATACAAAATATCTAATAAAACACTAGTCGCGACGTTTGCTTTGTCGTCCCGCCGTTCGTTTTCCCCCTCCTCGACTTGAAACGTCTTTGGCTGGCACTGAGACTCTGCAAGCTGCGGCGAAACAATGTGCTGATCAGTAGACTAACTTGGTCCACCGGGCGTCGTCTGCTGGCTAGCGTCGGGAGTCCTCTGCTGGCCGCGCGTCGGAGTGTGGACGCCGGCCGTCGGAGTCTGCTGGCTGTGGGATGACGGAGACTGCTGCGAACTCTGCGGAAATTGGGGCATGAACAAGCTAAGGTTGAGGCCGGGCACCTGACTCTGTATTGCCTCGGCGAACGCGGCGAGGGTCGATGTCAACACCTCCTGCGAGATATATCCTGGTTGCGACGTCCCAGCCTCCGAACCATAGACTTCGGCGACTTCAGCCTCCATCCGTGCTCCTTGTGGCACCAAACGTCTGACGCCGGTCAAGTGATCAGTCCGCGAACCCATAATATCGCGGATCGCCTGCTGCTCTAGGACGGAAATATCAACGTCCGCTCCTTGTTGCTCAGCCTCCGCTCACAACGTGTTGAACCTATCGACCGGTCGATCCTGATATAATTAACTAGTTAGTATATATTAATCGAAAAATAAGACAAAATAAATGTCAACTTACATAACGTGCAGAGGCTTCAGGAGTCAGCCAATCGGACTTGTCAGACTGATGTTGGTGCTTGTAGTTCGCAAACAAGCTCTCGAAAGCGCCTGTCTCGGCGCTCTTCTGCATGTAAACAAAACTTCAAGTGTTAGATAATTTTAACTATTTGATGTATCATATAAACATAAAACTTACGTTTTTCATGCGGTGGGTCGAGAACCCAATCGTCCCCTGTCGAGTCTTCGTCTTCTTCTTCGCGCGATTCGCCTTGTTCTTCGCTTGTATGGCCTGTAATATAAGTAAATGTACACGTAAATAACAAATCGTTTAATAAAAGGGTTAACACATATTTAACGTAAATGATTTGATTACCTTAAACTCATCGCTCGTATATCATTGTATCAGCGTCTCCCATTCGTTGTTGAGCTTAACGGTCCTCGGTTTCATCGACCGCGCTACCTGTACGCTGCTCTTGCAGTCCATGTCGAACCATGACCGTAAGGTATGCCTCCAATCGCGAAGACGAGTCTTCGCGTCTCGAATGATTTCCGCATCGACAATCGCCTTCTTCTTCCCGGTTGCGTCACCATCGACTCGAAGATTGACCAAGAATGAGGTCAATATCAGGAAGATCCCACACATTTCGATGATTACACTCTTCGACGATTCGCCAATCAGGACCATTCAAGTTATCTTCCAAGTAGAAAACTTGTTTCGCCTGAGTTGCCAAAATAAATGGCTTGTCTTTGTACCATTCTTTTGCCACATACACGCTTGTCAAGTTATTGTCGTTGCGTGTCCTTTTCCTCGGATCTTGGTCACCGAACCAACGACATTGAAATAAGACGACACGACAATTGTTCTGCTAAGTCAAGACAATGACGTTTTCTACTTGACCGTAGAAGTCGTGACCTCCTTCACTTGGTAGACATACCCCGCTATTCTGAGTCGTTCTTCTGCTATCACGTTGACGGGAGATAAATTTAACTCCGTTCACTACACAACACGGATACGTCTGTGGTGCAAAATGTGGTCCCAATGCCAATGCATATAATTCGGAGGATACGGGTAATCCGTCTTGGCTCATGCGAAATACCTACATATAACCCATTAACGAGTCGGTTAGTGTCGAAGCGAGGTTAATCATATTCTTTTTTTTAGTCAAATACCTTTTCCCAAAACCATTTTGGAACTCAAGTCGATGCGCTTCTTCAACATCTGGCCGACCTTCTAATTCCATGAGATCCATGTGTTCACTGAAATAAAATTCATGTTCTTTAATACAACACTTCGTATAAATAATTGAAGTTCATTTATTTCACTCATTTACCTCATGAAATCGTCAATTTCGGGACAATTTCATAAAATGTACCACTCAGCGAGAAATCGTATATTATCATCTAAGCGTGTCGTGGTCATCTTCCCGTAAGGCCGACAACTTGATGACTGAAACACCGATAACTCCCGTTCAACACCTTCGAAGTTAGACGCGACGTCTGTTCGTTGGGGCATGTTGAAACGATTCTCAACGCCTTCTAGATACCTTGAGCAAAATGGCAATGCTTCGTCTACAACATAGGCTTCGGCAATTGAACCCTCTGGTCTAGCTCGATTACGCACAAAGTTCTTGAGCGTTCCAAGGTATCTCTCAAATGGATACTGTTGTCAATGGTGCCCACAAGAAGAGTAGTAGTGTCTATTTATGTACATTTGATGTCATATAGTCTTACCTAGACTCTTGCTTGTAATTGCCTATTCATTTAATGATAAAGTTGAAACGTTCAATCTTTCTTTCTTTGTTTGAAGCTTTATGATAAAACCTTAGTCTTTTAGTCCATAAACAAACTTAACAACTTACGAAGAGACAAATGTAGATTTGCATGAACAAACTCTTCGTAGTTTGCTTAAAACGATATATTCGCAATCTTAGGGTCAAAGGACTATTGACCTCAGTATGATTGTTAGAAGAATCTATGATGTCTGGTTATGAGGCATTGAGAGTTGGGGACTCTATAGTTCTTCTAGGTATATTCCGAAGATACTGAATTGACCAGTGCACTTCTAGAGACAATATAAGAACAAACCATTTAACCTCTTATGTCTCGAAGTCGCTATGTATGAATTGCATCATGCTTACCTTAATCCTGAAATGAGACATGCCATTTCACACCTTAGTATTCTCATTTGAGAAAGTCAAAGTTCGGACTCACTATGTGATTCCGAACAAGGCCTATTGGTGAAGTACTAAGTTGTGAGTCTGTCATGAGTAACTTTGTGAAGTTCTCATAGATATGGAATTCATGTACAAGATTGCTCAAATGCAATGTATGTCACCTCATGCTTTGTTCCTTGGAGTGTGAATAAATGAACTGGCCAGTGTCCAAATTGAGTCCTGACTCTTTTGGATGAAACAATGTGACTTGTTAGCTCCTCGTCAATACATTGTTTCTAACTTATTCACAAGCGACAAAGGAGTTGAGGAAATAACAGCTAGAAGGGTAAAATGGTAATTTAGTAAATCCCGACTAGCTGATGACATTCATGAAGGGTAAACATAGATAATATTCAGTGGATCCGCTCATCATAATTAGGTCGAATTCTTGAGTAGAAAATAAATTCATTTGAACCGAGAGATTTTCAGTGTCAGCTCTTTAGTGGAGTCAGTTGGCATTAAGCTAAACTTGGAAAAGGTTTGTGAACTTTTGAGTCCAAGTGTTTAGCTCAAGCTTTGTTCATTTGGGTCCATGAGGTCACTGTCACGAATCACATCGATAGGAATAGTTAAACTGGAAGCTAAGTCAAAACAAGAACGAAAATAGTCAAACGGGTATTTTTGTCTTTTGAGACAAAGGATGAAATGAATGTCAATAAATTTTTTGACAAGTTCATTTGATGACTTAATGTCACTCGTCCATGACTTGATCATTGGGCCTTGTGAATTAATTTCATTTCATAAGAATTTTATTGAAAATTCTTAATGGGCTTTTCTTATGTTGTTATGAACAAATGAAGAAAAATCTAGAAGGCTTCTAGAAAGTCTTACACGCCCAAACCCAAGAGAAGAGAGTTTATTTTGTGCATAAATGTATTTAGATACTTGCCAAAAGAAAAAGAGGAAACAAATTTGCATATGGATGCACATGGGAATCGGCCAACTAGAGAATGGAACAAAATAGGAAACAAATCCAAGCCTTTAATGGCATGAGTGGGGCGCCCAACATGGGTAAAGAGGAAACTAGTTTTTTTCTCATGAATATGTGATATTTTGTAGAAGAGGAAACTACCTTATTGAAGGTAATCCCTCTCCTATAAATAGGGCCCTCATTCTCATTGTTTTCTCAATTCAACATAAGTTAGAGATTGAGAGACTCTCTCTCTAGACATTGTTGGCCGAAAATCCTCTCTCTCTCTCTCTAGTTTATTTTCGATTTTTTCTTGCTTTGGCACCTAGGTCCTCACTCGACCTAGTGTTTAGCTCTGCGACTTCGAGACTCGCTCTTAAGTCGTAGTGTTTAAAAGTGCCCACTCACTGATTCCTTCTTTTCGAGTGATTTAGTGATAGAAACTTTCGTGGTTGCTCGAGGTGCCGAGGAAAGAAAGAGAGACGTGCTGCGAGGGGAGACGAGCGTTGCAAACTTTCCACAAGCTTCTTCAAAGTTCAAGCTTCAAGAAAGGTTAGTAAACTTCTAGCTCATATTGGTTTTTAATTACATGTACTTGCACTTGTCTAGGTTAGTAAAAACTGTTTTACTTGTAAAAGAAAATTTTTAAAATTCCGCCGCTTACCGAAGCGTTAATTATTTTCTCATACCCTAGATCGATTCCAACAGATACATCCACCGCATATGAACTGGACCTCCATTAATTGCCTCCTCCGGTAGATGCATTACCAAATGAACCATGATTGTGAAGAAATCAGGCGGGAAAATTCGTTCCAACTTACACAATATAAGCTTCACATCCTCCTGCGCCTTCTCATTGTCTGAAATTACCAGCGTTCTAGAGCAAATAAGTCTGAAGAAGTTGCAGAGCTCTATTATGGCATCTCGAATGGTTCGATCCAGAAAAGGACGAATAGCAGGAGCCAATAGGCGCTGCATAATCACGTGACAATCGTGAGACTTCAAACCCGTCTCCCGTCCGCGGTAACATTCTTCTTCAAATTCCACGCAAAACCATCAGGAAATCTGACAGATCTCAAGAACTCAGCAAACCTCTTCCGTTCTAAAGGTGTCATGACGAAGGCGGTTTCATCCATCTATCTCTTTCTTGGTACAAATGAAGCTTGTGCCTTATGTTCCAGTCCACCAAAGTCAACCGCGCCTTATCTGTGTCTTTCGTCTTCCCCTCGATGTTCAGCAAGGTACCCAGAAGATTGTCGCATTCATTCTTTTCTATATGCATTACATCGAGGTTATGCTTTAGCTTAAGACTCGACCAATACAGCAACTCGAAGAAAATACTTTTCTTTGTCCAATTGAGCTCACTCGCATCGCGCTTTCGTTTCTTCCCGCCGAAGTCAGGGTGCTTCCCCGGGGTTGCATCTCCCACTAATCGCAATTGTCGAAGTATGTCGCTCGCTGATTTTCTCACCGGTGGTGGTCGTTTCTCATTTCGTACCTTGTACAGTTTGCTCTTCCTCATCGGATGTAACAACGGCAAGAATCGACGATGATCGCAGTAAACAATGTTGTTTCGAGCCTTGAAAGATAGTGTGTCGTTGTTACACGTCGGACAAGCAAGGTACCCTTGACCACTCCATCTCGACAAACTGCTTCTCGCTGGAAAATCATTCACCGTCCATAGAAGTACGGAAAACAACCTGAATAGCTCACCGGCCGAACCATCTCTCAACACAACACCGGTTTCTCACAATTCCTTCAGCTCATCAATCAGCGGTTGTAAGAAAACGTCCATGTCTTTTCCCGGCGCACTACGACCTGGTATAAGCAATGTTAACATCAAGTACGATGTTTTCATGCACAACCACGGCGTTAAATTGTACGCAGTCAAGACTACCGGCCACATACTGTACGATAAACTCATGTCACCAAATGGGTTGAAACCATCGGCGGCAAGTCAAAGCCGGACGTTCCTCGGTTCTGCCGCAAACATGGGATATTTTTGGTCGATCTCCTTCCACGTTGCTCCGTCTGCAGGATGTCGCAGTACACCATCCTCCTTAATGCGTTCATTCTCGTGCCACTTCATCTCTAGAGCTGTGTGCCGAATCGCGTACAATCGCTTAAGTCGATCTTTCAGTGGAAAGTAGCGCAACACCTTATGCGCTACTTTTTTTCCACCATCTTTCTTCAGCCACCGGCTCTCATTACAAACTGGACACTGGTCTAGATTGGCGTTGTCCTTCCAAAACAACGCGCAATCGTGTTTGTAGACGTGAATCGACTCGTAACCCATTCCAAATCGACGCAATTTCGCCTTTGCTTCATAGTGTGACTCTGGAATCGTGTTGCCGATCGGATGAGACTTTTACAGTACTTTCAGTAGCTGATCAAACGACTTATTCGTCCACTTGTTCATCACTTTCAAATGCATCAACGGACAACAAAGGAGAGTGACGAATACTCCGTACAACCCGGCCATAATTCTGTGTTCAGGTCGCTGAAAAGGCCATCGAACTGTCCACTCTGGTATTCTGCATTCGGGTCAATACTGTCATTGTCACCGTCTACGTCGTTGTGATCTAAGATATTGTGTACAGCATCAAACATCCCACCTCCTCCTCTGTAATCCATCTGATACTGCATTACGTCATCTTCTTCCTCCCCGTGAAAGTTCCACCTCGTGTAATTCCTCTTAAATCCTCTGATAAAGAGATGATTCTCTATATCAGGAATTTTTTGCATCAACACGTTGTTACACCTCTTGCATGGACACTTAACTCGTCCTTCGATGTTTACGTGTTGTCGGGCCATTGCCATGAACTCTGTCATGCCAGCCGCAAACTCGACGCTTAAACGTTGGTCCTGGATTATCCAATTCCTATTTGGAAAACTCATTTTACCTATAGATTAAACATTTCAAAATTTAGTAGTTTTCGGATTTTCTTTTATAATTTCACGATCCTACCGAAATTTTGGCAGAACCTCCCCTATAAACTTAACAACCCGGCATCAAGGCTTTAACTTTAAAACCTGCATAGAAACATCCTAAAACTAACAATAAATCCAACATCAGTGGTTCGATTATTAAAATTCATAATCCATATCAACTAATTAATTTCACATTTTTAATCATTTTTAACAAGAATTAAATACAATTCCATTTAATTTACATAAACTAACTAATTGTTTTTACATGTTTTTACATAATTTTACCTTATATAAATATTTATAACTAATTTAAATATTTATACCTAACATTAAAATTTATAACTAATTTAAATATTTGTGTAAACAAAACTAATTTAAATATTTATAACTAATATAACTAATTAATTCATTTATAACTAAATTATGTAAATAAAACTAATTAATTCATTTATATTTATAAGTAATTAATTCATTTATTTTTATAACTAATATATATATATATATATATATATATATATATATAAAGTTATAAAAAAAAAAACTTACCGTGAGAGATCAGGACAAGGACGGCGCGCAGGAACCGGGGAAGCGGACAAGGACGGCGTCGGCGGGGAAGCGGCTACGGCGTCGGCGGCGGAGCGGCGGAGGAGCTGCAACGGTTGAGAGAGAGGTTAGGAGAGAGATGTGAGGAGAGAGAGAGAGAAGTGAGGAGAGAGAGACTTACCGGGGAGGACGAGGACGGCGTTGACGGCGTCGGCGGCACACGGCGGAGGAGGGCACACGATCGATCTGGTATGGACGGCCGGCGGAGAGGAGAAACAGAGAGCTATTTTAGGTTAAAAACCGAAATGGGGGAACTGGGTCGCGATTTGGTATTTAAAGACATTTACCGACGATTTCCTCGTCGCTAAATAAACTTAAATAACCAGGCATTTAGCAACGATTTAGTCGTCGCTAATAGTATATTTCACATATTTAGCGACGATAATATCGTCGCTAAATCATTTCAATTTAATTAAATGGGAGGGATTTTTCCCTCTTTAAAATTCGTTAAAATTCGAAATCATTTAGCGACGATTTTATCGTCGCTAAATGTATAGCGACGACAAAAAAATATTTAGCGACGACCAAATCGTCGCTAAATGTTTTCATTTTAATTAAATTGGAGGGATTTTTCTCTCTTTAAAATTTGAAATTAATTCTAAATTATTAGCAACGATATTATTGTCGCTAACTGAATTCACAAATAATTAGCGACGATAAATTCGTCGCTAAATATTTTCCCGCGAACTTAGCGACGACAAAAAAGAATTAGCGACGATAATATCGTCGCTAATTATCTTTGCCGCCATACTTTAATATTTTTTGCACCAAAAAATCAGCGACGATATTATCGTCGCTAAAAGGGTGATTAGCGACAATTAATTAGCGACGATTAAATCGTCGCTAATAGTTTCGTCGCTAAATGTCGTATTTCTTGTAGTGTAAGCGATGGCTTGTTCTGAATCAAACCTTTGGCTTGACGCCATGAAAGTTGAAATGCACTCGATGTATGTCAACAAAGTCTAGAAACTTTTAGACCTTCCTGAAGGGATTAAACTCGTAGGGTGTAAGTGGCCTTTGGCTTGACGCCATGAAAGTTGAAATGCACTCAATGTATGTCAATAAAGTCAGGAAACTTTTAGACCTTCCTGAAGGGATTAAACTCGTAGGGTGTAAATGGATATACAAGAAGAAAATGTGTTCGGATGGGAACGTCGAGACGTTCAAAGCACGACTTGTGGCTAAGGATTCTACCCAACAAGAAGGGATTGACTATGATGAAACCTTCTCACCAGTCGCGATGCTTAAATCCATCCGCATACTTCTATCCATAGCTGCAGCTCTCGACTATGAGATCTGGCAAATGGATGTCAAGACGGCCTTCCTAAATGGAAATCTTGGCTAGCGCATTTATATGGCTCATCCAGACGGTTTTGTTGAAGAAGGTCAAGAGACCAAGGTTTGTGAGTTGCTTGAGTCCATTTATGGATTAAAGCAAGCATCTATGTCATGGAATATTAGATTCGATGAAACTGTAAAAAGCTTCGGCTTTGAGCAGTCAATAGATGAGCCGTGTGTTTACAAGTTAATACACGAAGACAAAGTTGTGTTTCTTGTACTATATGTCGATGATATATCAGTCATAGGTAATGATGGGGCTAGCAAAGCAAATCGATATGAAGGATCTAGGAGAATCAGCGTACATTCTAGGGATCCAAATCTTTCGACATCGGATCTGAGCACTGAATTGCTGTTAAGCAGCGTACACCAGATATCTGCGTCGCAGTTCACATAGTTAGCCGTTTTTAATCCAATCCTAGACCCGAGCACTAGATTGCTATTAAGCATGTTCTCAAGTATCTTAGAAGAACTAGGAACTTGATGCTTACATATTCAGGTACTGACCTGACAATGACGGGATATACCAACTACGATTTTCAAGCGAATAAGGATTCCAGGAAATCCACTTTGGGATCTGTGTTCATCCTTAATTGTGGAGCTGTTTTGTGGAGGAGTATTAAGCAATCTTGCATTGCTGACTCCACAATGGAAGCAGATAATGTGGCTGCTTGTGAAGCATCCTCGGAGGCTGCATGGCTTAGAAAATTGCTTAAGTACTTGGAAGTCGTTCCAAACATCGACGAGCCCATGACCCTTTATTGTGATAATAGTGGGGCTGTCGCTAACTCAAAGGAACATATTAAGAAGAAATACCATTTGATTCGAGAGATCGTGCGGCGCGGAGACGTGGAGGTGAAGAAGATCTCAACGGTGGACAACAACCTGGCAGATCCATTCAACAAGGCCCTAGTGAACAAGGTCTTCGACCAGCATTACGCGGGACTAGGCATGAAGGACTGCTCACATCTTCTTTGAGTCAAGTGGGAGTTTGTTGTCAATGGTTCCCACTAGAAGATTTGTCGTCTCTGTTTATATACATTTGATGTAATATAGTCTTACGAAGACTATTGCTTGTAACTGCTTAATTATTAATAAAAGTTGAAATGCTCATTCATTCTTCCTTGTCTGTTTGATGCTTTATGATAAGCTTAGTCTTTAGTCCATAAAGAAACCTAACAACATATGAAGAGACAAATGCACATTTGCATGAACAAACTCTTCATGGTTTGCTTAAAACAACATATTCGCAATCTAAGGATCAAAAGACTATAAATCTCAGTACAATTGTTATGAGAATCTATGATGTCTGGTTATGGGACATTGAGAGTTGGAGACTCTATAGTTCTTCTAGGTATCTTCGGAAGGTATTGAATTGACCAATGCACTTCTAGAGACAAAATAAGAACAAACTATTTAACCTCTTATGTCTCGAAGTCACTACGTATGAATTGCATCGTGCTTACCTCGATCCTGAAATCAGACATGTAATTTCATAGGTTACGTATTTTCATTTGAGAAAGTTAGAGTTCGGATCCACTACCTGATTCCGAAAAGGACCTATTGGTGAAGTACTAAGTTATGAAGATGTCATGAGTAACTTTGTGAAGATCTCATAGATATGGAATTCATGTACAAGATTGCTGAAATGCAATGTATATCACCTCATGATTTGTTCCTTGGAATGTGAATAAATGAACTGGCCAGTGTCCAAATTGAGTCATGCCTCTTTTGGATGAATCAACTTGACTTGTTAGCTCCTCATCAATACATTGTTTCTAACTTATTCACAAGCGACAAAAGAGTTGAGGAAATAACAGGTAGAAGGATAAAATGGTAATTTTGTAAATCTCGACTAGCTGATGATATTCATGAAGGGTAAACATAGATAATATTCAGTGTATCCACTAATCACAATTTAGTTGAATTCTTGAGTAGAAAATAAATTCATTTGAACCGAGAGATTCTCAGTGTCAACTCTTTAGTGGATTCAATTGACATTAAGCTAAACTTGGAATAAGTTTGTGAACTTTTGAGTCCAAGTATTTTAGCTCAAGCTTTGTTCATTTGGATCCATGAGGTCACTGTCAGAAATCATATCGAGTAGGATTAGTTAAACTAGAAGCTAAGTCAAAACAAGAACGAGACAAGTTTTGCGAAAATTGTCAAAAGGGTAATTTTGTCTTTTTAGTCATAGCATGAAATGAAAGTCAATAAATTTTTTGACATGATCATATGATGACCTAAATCACTCGGCCATGATGTGTTCATTGGGCCTTGTGGATTAATTTCATTTCAAAGAATTTTACATGAAAATTCTTAATGGGCTTTTCTTAAGTTGTCATGAACAAGTGAAGAAAATCTAGAAATGCCTTCTAGAAGGCCTTCTTGGTTGTCCAACCCAAAGGAGAAAAAGGGAGATTATTTTGTGCATAAATGTATCAAGATACTTGGCAAAAGAAAAAGAGTAAACAAATTTCCTCTATGAGGAAGGTGGGATTTCGGCCAAGGCTAAAGGGGAAGCAAAAGAGGAAACAAATCCAAGGCTTCTAGAAGCCCTATTTGGCCGTGTGACTCAATTGGAGAAGGAGGGAAATTTGGCTCATGAATATGTGATATTCTATAGAAGAGGAAACTACCTTATTTAAGGTGAGACCTCTCCTATAAATAGAGCCCTCATTCTTCACATTTCATTCATCCCAAGTTTGAGAGATTGAGAGCTTATCTCTCTAGACTTGGCCGACTTCTCCTCTCTCTCTCTCTCTCTCTCTAGTTTTCTTTCGCTTTTGTTTTGGCACCTGGGTGCTCATTTGACCTAGCAATTTTAGCTCTTCGACTTTGAGACTTGTTCTCGAGTCGTCGTGTTTAAAAGTGCCCACTCACTAATTCCTTTCTTTCTCGAGTGATTTATGTGATAGAAACTGTCGTGGTTGCTCGTGTTGCCGAGGAAGGAAGAGAGACCTGCTCCGAGGGGAGACGAACGTTGCAACTTTCCAAAAGCTTTTAAAGGTTCTAAAAAGGTTAGTAAATTTACAATGCTCATAATAGTTTTTATTTACGTGTACTTGCTCTTTTTCTAGGTTAGTAAAATTATTTTACTTGTCAAAAGAAATTTTTTAAATTTCCGCCTATTACCCAAAGCGCTAATCTTTTTCTTAAACCCTAGATCAATTCCAACAAATGGTATCAGAGCTATGGTCAAAGATATGCATGTACATGTAGTTAAAATTATGAGCTTGAAAATCGTTTTCGAAAGTTTAGTAATTTTGTGACAAGTTAGAATTGTTTTCTTAGATTTTTTTTAATTTATTGCTCTTGCCTTAAAATTAAAAATCATGTTGATTTTCTATGAGTTTGGGATGTTATTAAAACATACTATAATCAGTTCTAAATTTTTTAATTTTTTATATTGAAAAACGTGTTTTTAAGTTTAAATAAATTTCGAGTAAATTTTATAACTAGTTATATTGTATTGCTAGTTTCTTTTATTTAATTGAATCGTTTTATGCTTGTTATTTCTTTTATATCATGTTATTACCATGTTAATAAAATACAAATAAAATCCTTAACAACTTCCTAAAACGTTCCGTTACACTCGATTGTTTTTACGCACCGAACTTTAATTATTTCTGTTTTCTTCGAGCTGGAGTAAAACCCGCAGTAAAAGTAGTATAACTCTCTGCTCAGAATTTGAAATTTAATAATTCTTGAATTAAATAAAATTGCAGTAAAAGTAGTATAACTCTCTGCTCAAAAGGACATTGGAGCCGCTAGTTATGGCGATTTTACTCCGAGGTGCGCGGCTGTTCCGAAAGTCCAGTTTTTTTAGAAATCCGGATTTTCAGACCCACTACCATGAGTTATAGAACTCTAATGAGAAAATTTTCTTGAGAAAAAATGTTTTTGATAAGATTATAAACGTAATGAGAAAGATTAAAATGTTTTGACTTTTGAAAGTTTAATTTAAATTGAATTTTTACAAAACTAGTTTGAATTTTGAAAAACCGTTTTCATTTTCAAACATGAAAGTATTTTGTCATCCAAATGAAATAAGCTTTCAAAATGTTTTCAAAACTATGTCTATATCACATATGTTCAAAATCTATATGCTCTTGAAAATTTAAGTGGGAGGTCTCTTCGTAGACAAGCCGAAAATAAAAAGATGTGTAATCTCAAACTTTCAAGTGTTCGAGTGAGTTGAAGTTCACACTTCCCTCATGCACTTTCCCCGAATAGAAATTAGGAAAAGATCCGAGTATGTATGTTGTGCCTTTATGCACTAACACTGCTCTGAACATGAACTTCTAGGATTCTTTTCTAGTTGTCCGCTCTATCGCTCTATAACTAGGACAACTGTTTCCAAATTTATAAGGGTCGATGTACCAACTCCAAAAACTACATGGGAGGGTTATACTTGTTGTTTGTAACCCACGATCCCCAACACTAATGAAAAGTGTAATTTTCGCCAGACTAAGAGTCACCGTTGTGGCCCTCTCTTAAATGAGAGTACTCAACGGCGCTTTGCTCTGATCATAGCTCAATGAGTTACGTCCGAGAGTTAGACAATGAGACAAGGCCTCCCCTCGGTGGATTGTTTTTTCAAAATCAATCACTTGGACTAAGTGGTTAGTTACACACTTAGACTCAATCCCTAGTAATCCTCCCTCGAGGCCCTGCGAAAGGATGTGAGTGATCAAACCAATTTAAAAGGTGGCTAGTCAAAATTGGTGTATTGACATCTTGGCTAAGCATTAATGATGTGTCATTTAATTATAAATGGAGATTTTTTGTTGCCTTCTCTAGAGGGAGTAAATTATCGTTTGGTTTATAACACCTTTGGATTTTATCAAGTCTTAAACAAACTTAAATCCTAAACCAAAGACTAATCATAAACTTGTTTCAACTTTTATTAAGCAACATGTCTCACAAACATCCCTCAATCATCCTTTCCTCGAACAAACTCAAAAACAAAAACTGCGTAGATTCGAAACATAACCTCGACATAATAGTTACCGTTAACAAGCACAAATGGGTACTCACCACCCCGTGTCCTCCTCTTTCGAATGATGATTTGACTCAAGAGGACAAAGATGCCTTAGTGGCCTGGCTTCGATCCCATGAGATTGCGAGATGCTATATCTTAGCATCAATGAACAATGTGTTGCAAACACAACATCGTGACATCGAGACTGCCGCTGACATGCTCTACAATCTCCTTGAGATGTTTGGAGGGCAAAGGCGTCAAACAAGGCAACAAGCAGTCCGACGGTTTATGAACTGTCACATGAAGGCTGGGACTCCTGTCAGGGACCATATGATGCTGATCATTAGTTACCTGAGTAAGATGGAAATCCTAGGATTTAAGATTAACGAGGAGACCAAAATAGATATGATCTTAGAATCTCTCCCCGAATCTTTTCAGACCTTCAAGCTGAACTACTCCATGAACAAGCTAGAGCACATTGTTACCAAGCTTATAAAGGAGCTTCGCACCGCTGAAGGTCTCACTAAGAGAAAGAGGAATCAAGGAGAGGCACATACTACTGAGCACAAAGCCTCCGCCTATGGATCTAAGAAGAGACCTCACAAGGCCGAGAAGAAGAACTGTGCTGCCTATCTCAAAGCAAAGGAACATAGTATCGTACTAGTTACCGAAGCATGCTTAGTAGCTGATAATGTATCAACCTGGATTCTTGACTCCTCTGCTACTAACCATATTTGTTGTTCCTTGACTGGTTTCAAGAAAACCAAAAGCTTAGAGGAAGGCGACTTCTGTTTCAAATGGGATGATGGGAGCCTGGTGTCTACGAAGGCTGTGGGATCCGTGACACTGTCTTTTGATGACCGCACTATAAACTTTAAACTCGTCTTCTTGTGCAAGATTATTATTTGAAGTTCATTAAGAATGGAATTCGTATTTCATTTCCTGATAATTCTTTTGTCACTGATGCATGTATAAAAAATGCTATTTTCTACATCTATCCCACTCAACCTTCTCTATTAGACACCGAAGTAGATAAAGATCTAGTTAGGGAGCCAAAGAGGATCAAACTTTCTGATTCCTCCGTTCTAACAAACTCAACGTATCTCTGGCACTTAAGATTTGGTCATATCAGTCTAGATAGGATTAAGAGACTTGTGAGGGACGGTCCACTCCAAGCCTCTGCAATAGGTTCACTACCTACTTGTGAATCTTGCATAGAAGGAAAAATGACTAAGCGACCTTTCTCCAATAAGGGTCGAAGAGCCACTGAGCTGCTGGAATTAGTACATTCTGATATATGTGGTCCGCTCAGTCAACAGGCACGTGGTGGATACGAATAGTACTTCGTCACATTCACCGACGATTACTCAAGATACGGTTTTGTCTATTTGCTCAAAAAGAAATCCGAGACCTTTAACGTATTTAAGGTCTTTTGGGCTTTAGTGGAAAAGCAAACTGGCAAACAGATCAAAACCCTTCGATCCGATCGAGGTGGTGAGTATATGTCTGGAGAGTTCGATGACTTTCTTAAAGAAGAAGGTATCGCTTCTCAGCTTACAACACCTGGCACACCTCAACAAAACGGAGTGTCAGAGAGAAGGAACCGAACTCTAATGGAGATGGTTAGATGAATGATGAGTTACTCATCACTCCATCTTTCCTTTTGGGGGTATACCCTCGAAACAGTCGCTTACATTCTGAACCAAGTTCCGTCTTAAACGGTTCCTGGTACTCCTTATGAAAGATGGGCTGGTCGTAAAGTAAATCTGGGCCGCATCCTCAAGCTCCCTTCTGCCTTGGCACTCGAGGGCCAATCTCCGTCTGGCCCGAGGAAACCTTTGCACGCCTCCGTTACTTTTTGGGAGGCCTATGCCCCATAGAAACTGTCTACCTGAGACTGTCCCATCCGAATTTGGGGTTACCCTGCACATGTGCTAAGGAAAAAGACGACTAAGTATTGGAAATACTATAATATTCACACATATACTAAGTACACAACTCTTTTACTATCTCCCTCAAATATTACTCGGAGACAGACTTCAAAAAAAGTTCGACGCCTCTCTCTCGCTGTCGCTTAGCTCTTCCTCCACCTCCGCCGATCTACGACGACTTTCACCACGGCTTCTACCTTCTTCACCTTCGACCTCGATGCTTCTTTTTCTTCTTCGTTATCTGTGCGCGACCTCTCCACCACCGCCGACCAAGACCTTCAACCTCAATTTTCTAGGTTTACCTCTCTCCTTGTCTATTTGTATCTCCAGGCCTCGAGTATTCCTCTTCAATCTTTTTCTCAAATTTGTCGCTAGAAATTTCTAGGGTTTGGGCATTGATACTTTTTCTCTCTTTCTTCTCGGTTCAACTTGTTGTTCAAAGATTTAGTGGTGAATCTATAACGAAGAAGAGGATTCGACGTCTTCGTTCTTTTTTAAGGTAAGGAAATCTCAAAATCTCTTGTATTGAATCCGAGTTTGTATCTCAAAATCTTTCTTTTTCCTTCGTTCATCTTTGTTTCTTTAGTTGAATCGCGTCTAATCTTAGTCTATGGCTCCGTTTCATTTCTTTACAAGGTCTTGAGCGCAGATTTTTGGTTAAGGAGAGACAAAGAGTCTGTGGTTCATTCATGAATAAGAGGTAGGAGTTTCTATTTGAAAATTTATTCTTTCTTTTAGTTCCATTTAGGTTTAGAAATTAGGGTTTTTGATTTCTCTTGCTCGTTTTGTGATTTTCCGTGGTATATGGGTTGGATTGGGCTCGGTTTGTTGTTGTTCTTGATCTGAAATTCTTTGAGTTAGGGTTCCTGAATTTTAATTGAGTTTTTGGCCGAAAATTTGTAAAGAAATTGGGTTTTTTCTATGTTGTTTAGCTTGAACCTGTTAATTGATTTTTGGGTCTTGGTTTTGAGAGTTGAATTGGAGTTTTTGCTTGGTCAATTTCAGATTTTATGTGAATTTGGATTTGATTTAGTCTCTTACATTTGACGTGTGCAAGGAATAGGTCGGCTGAAAAATAGAGGGTTCTTGCCAGACATCATTCAAGGTAAAGGACATCATTCAAGGTCTAGGGATTTGAATTTCAAATTGATTTGGGGCTTTTTGAGGTATTAGGATTCTAGAGTGTTGATCTATGTGCGATGATGATTCTCGTACTTTGGATGATTGTTTGGATATTGGATTTACTATGGTTTTTCTCTCGCTTGTGACCTCTGTTTGTCTGATTTTTGTAACTTGGAATATCATATTTTTGGCCGTGCTTTTAGGTCTGAGATTGACATTGAATTCTGATATTAAATAATGCTATAGTGTTCTCTCAGTTTGATTTCGTCTTAAATGTAGTGGAGTTTGGTTTAGTTGTTAAGGCTTTAGCATAAGAAGAGTTGCAAAGATATAAGTCAAGTAATTATAGGCACGTTCAAAGAAGTTACGATATAGAAGTAAAATATCAACTTACTGCAAAAAAATATATTTGAAAAATTATTTATTGATTGGCACAAATTCTACAGCTACTCTCAAAATCATGTTAAAGCTCTTGTACATTAATCCATTCATGTGTCGCTGCGTTCTGTGCTCGCAAAGCTTTGGAAATGGAAGCGCAAGGAAATGAACGATGTTGCACGATGTGTACGAGTTCTCAGCCTCTCCGCTGCGCCTCCGAATCTGATAGCCGGAGCTCCGTCACTCTCCGTCGCCTCTGCAAAGGAAGCTTTGCCGACTCTGTTCTCTGGTCGCGATTGTGTTCTTCACGCTCAGGTCTTGATTATCGTTGATTTTTCAAAGCTGATATGGTTCTCTTTATCTCTCACATTTGTTTGTTCCATTTTTCCTTTTGGATATTCATCATGTTTTCTCTATTCGATGTGACAGTCTTGTTGTATCAAAGTAAGATTTATGTTTCTAATTTTAATATTCCACACTTGATTTAATGGAAAGCTTTCATTAACATATTTATGAACCCACATAACATGTTAATCTTATTAGAGAAACTAATTATTAAAAGATTCTGATTGTAAAAGAAGAAATGCACTTTTGGATAAGCAATTAGTGGGTGCGTGCGTGCGTGCGTGCGTGCGTGCGTGCGTGCGTGTGTGTGTGTGTGTGTGTGTGTGTGTGTGAGGGAGTGAATGAATGTGGGTGTGTGTGTGTGTGTGGCTACACCAATGTGAGTCTGTGTGTGTATGTGCTCACTGCGTGCTTACTACAAAGTGAATGTGAATGAGTCATGATTTGTGAGTGTGTGTGGTTGTGTGTTTGTATGTCTATGAATAGATTAAGTTTGTAAAGCTTATTTATTTTTCTTCTACATTACTGGTTTCTTCTTCTTCTTCGATATATCTGTTAGAATGGAAAAGAAAATGCTACGGAACTAGTTTTACTAATGAATATCGAGTGTTCTGGAAACCGGCATATGAACAATGGGAGTCGGTTAAATCCTGTTTTGAGAAAGTAGGATGGTTTTCACTTTTTACTATTGTGACTTTAAGACAATTTTGTACAGTATTCAAAAATAGAAGGTTTTGGTAGTTTATTGACATGAGCTTTTGTATCTTTTTAGGGATCATCAGCATATTCAGAGGGAGCTAGCAGGCATTATGCACAGCATATCTTTCTGACCAAGTGCCTATATTCTTATGAAAAAATAATGGACCTTATAATATGAATGCAGGTATTAAAGTTGATATTAAAACATGCTTAATAGCTTGTTTGGCCAAGTATGCCCTTAATTAGACATGGATTTTGTTTGTATGCCACTATGAATGATATTTATTTAAATGATATTTGTGATTGATTTAATAAAATATTAGTTGTTTTGGATATTATTATTAGCTGTTTTCAGAATATTCATTTATAATTTGATGAAGATAAACTACAATTAAAAAATGCAGTCTTCAAGAGAAAAGGCTGGAGTCATAGGCATAGGCAAAGAGAATATACTTCAGTGCAATACGCAAAAGCACAGTAGTCTGTCAAATTCAATTAATTAAAACTACTCTCTAAAGCTGTAGTGTTTATACACTCTCAACTTCCACAACTACAATCTAAAGATGTAGTCACAAAAAAGACTGGAGTCATAGACAAAGAGATAAGACTCCAGTGTAATAGATGCCACAAAAACACCATAGTCTGTCAAATTGAATTAATTAAGACTACTTGTTAAAACTGTAGTGTTTTTTTCTTATGTAATTGAGTTCTATATAACTACCGCATAACGCTGTAGTATTTATAGATGAGACTAGTAACACTACATCTATAAAATGTAGTCATATATTTTAACTACAGTCTTATAAAACAGATTCACTACGGCAAAAAACTGGAGTCATAATCAAAGAGATAAGACTCCAGTTCAATAGATGACAGTCGGTAAACTGTAGTCAACTTAAAATGACTACGGCGTTCTGCAGTAGTTAGAGGCCAAATTTCTGGTAGTGAACGGTACAATTCCATTGTCGAATTCCCAAAAAAGACCAAAATTTCATGCCGTGACGACGCATATTTTTCGCCGCGGCGAGACATTCTACAACAGATCAGATATCTGTTGTAGAAAGATCTCGCCGCGGCAAAAAATATATGTCGCCGCGGCGAGAGTTTAGACGTCACTTTTTAATAGAGCGACTTTAAATTGGTTTTTTTTTACAAATTTAGTTTTCTTTATTTTTAGTCCATTGTTTCCAGAAAAAGAATAGCAATTAACATAATACATTTCATTCAAATAAAATATTAAATCGTACAGATTCATTATAGTAAAAAAGAAAAATATACTTGTTTATACAATCTATCTACCAACAACACAATCTATCTACAACCAATAGATATTTATCGGATGCTCTAGTTCTCGGACCTGGCCTACTGAGCGCTCGTGGACCTACTCGAGTGGGCGCTCGAATTAGCAAAATCCAAATTGCTGAAGGTCATGTAAAGTCATTTATATAAATAAAGCATTCGTGTCAAAACAAAACAAAATGGTTATCACATCAAAGGTCTATTCTTTGTCTAGATATTATGGAAGTACTCTTAGCTAAGCAATGACAATGTGAGCAAGTCAAATCACACACTAACCCGAGTGCTCTATTAGATCAGGTTGGCCTTCTGAAATCTTGGCCGATTTCAGAAGGCTAAGATATGTCCTGCTAAATGCTAAGAGAGTGAAACCCACGAAGCCTTTTTCGTGTCCTCCACATTCCTATGTATGTGCAGCATTCCACCCTCAGCCCTGTTACAACCAACAATTTATGTGATAAATAATAATATCATGAACTAGAAAGTACAATAAAAATATCACGTGCCAGCAAGTAAAATAAAATAAAACAAATATCTACCAGATTCATAACTTAAATGTATGCAATCTGAAATATAACTTCAATGGTTCATCACACACGCAGTGACAAGCCTAACTTATTTGGTGTATATTGACAAAAAAGTCGACCCACGCATAAAGAATTACAGCCCTAAACAAACCTAATCCTTTTTCTTTCTTAGAAGTTATTCATGATGTTAAAGATTTTCCTTTGTATCACTAGGTGTTCTGCAAAGAAATCCTCATCTAATCCAATGCTAGATGATCAATGCCTGAAGTTTTCATCTTCAGATGAAGTAGAAGTAGCCGAGGCGGTATATAAATCAAGAGAAAGCAATGTTACGAACCAGAATTAATGTTGCTCTTCCGAGGTGGAGCCGGAATTACTACTACTTGAAGAAGATCAACTTAGCTTGTTCTCGTCCTATTTCGAAAGCGACTCTGAAGCATCCGGGGATAGTAGTTATCTTGATCATGGAAACAGTGTTAATCCTGGGAAACGATCATCTGTGAATTCAGGTCTCGATTTATGGGAACATAAAGAACCATCTCGATTTATGGGAACATAAAGAACCACACATAAAATACACGAAGACATTTACATAATCAACCCATCGGTTGTTCGGTGAAGGTCCGGACCCAGAAATCAAAACCATTTTTAAGAACCCGTGAAAAAAAATTCGTTCAGGAAATTTATCAAACAGTTAGGGGACACAAAACAAAGCTTTTACGATTCAAGCAAATTAAATATGATAAATGAGATTCAGTAGTTTTTTGTTCAGAACCGAGATTCAAAACTCAAACTACATTGAAACATACAGATGGATTCAAAATTATCAACCTTCACATAGAACAATCTATGTTATTACCTCGTGGCGGTGCTCCGTGTTCAAGCGTTTTCTCCTCACGACGATTACTTCTTGTCCCACGAAATTAATGGGCTGAAACAAAAGGGCTTCCAGAACTAGAGCCAAAACGAGCCTAGCTTTCTCTAATTTTCGTACGACGAAAGATTAGGAACCTTAATTTCAAAACAGAATTGATCGAATACTCTAAAAACGAGCCCTAATTCTGAAAAAAAGAAGACAAGAATGAGTGAGAAGTACAAAATAAACCTCTCGGCTCGGAAATTGCGCTTCTCTTTCTCGGAGAGCTGTACGGAGATCTGGAATCGCTCGGCTCTGTGCATCTTCTTCTCCACTTCGGAGGCGACGGCGACAAAGATCCTTTAATCGTCGGAGGAAGGCTCGTCGGCGATCGGGTTTTGGAGGATTGGGTTCAGATCGTCGATCGGTGTTTGTGTTTCGGTCGCCATTTTTGTAGGAAGGGAGAGAGAGAGAGAGAGCGATGGAGAATCGATCGAGCAATAATACTGTGTTTTATTTTTTTCTTATTATTCCTAAATCCCCTATGTATTATTGCGCCTGTATCATTTCAATTTGGTATCATCGGCAATAATACTAATAAAATTATAATCATGACTCGTAATGGTATAAATTTAAAATAAAACATATTTTATTATATGGAGATTTATATTTGTCTTCTTTTGTTAAAGAAAATAGGTACAGATCAAGTTAAACAAAAAAGAATTCAAAATCATACTTATTGATTATAATTAGAAAATCTGTGAATAAGTGTAATAATTGGAGTTGTATAATAGTGATAGTGGAACTGAAAGAGAATTTAAAAGGCATCTATTAATCTTTATGATTAAAATAGTTGTATTTACAAATTAATTTTTCTTTTTTCAAATTAAAAGAGATTTTTTATTTTTTTTTCTACACTATTTTTTTTATTTACAAATTAATTTTGCTTTAGTTTTATTCATGTAGTCATGAAATTTGGTGAAATTTTATTTATGTAGGCTTCTACAATGGAACGGCTAAGCGTTCTAGAAGTTATGAAATTTGGTGAAATTTTACAACACTTAACAATACAGTTATAGAAACACTAACCTTGTACAACGCTTATTTTAAGTGTTGTAAAAACACCAACCTTCTACAACACTTATAATAAGCATTGTAGAAACACCAAGCTTCTACAACGCTTAGCCATAAGTGTTGTAGAAACTCCAAGCTTCTAGAACGCTTAGCCATAAGCTTTGTAGAAACTCCAAGCTTCTACAACGCTTAGCCATAAGCGTTGTAGAAACACCCAGTTTCTACAACGCTTATTTTAAGTGTTGTAGAATCTAATGTTTCTACAACACTTAGCCGTAAGCATTGTAGAAAATGGGTTGAAGAATCCAACATTTGTAGTAGTGTTTGTACATTTGATGTAATAAAGTCTCACGTAGACTCTTGCTTGTAATTGCTTATCCATTAATAAAAAGTTGAAACGCTCATTCTTTCTTCCTTGTGTGTTTGAAGCATTATGATAAAACATTAGTCTTTAGTCCATAAATAAACTTAACAACTTACGAAGAGACAAATGTAGATTTGCATGAAAAAACTCTTCGTAGTTTGCTTAAAACGATATATTCGCAATGTAAGGGTCAAAGGACTATTGACCTCAGTACGATTGTTAGGAGAATCTATGATGTCTAGTTATGAGGCATTAAGAGTTGGAGACTCTATAGTTCTTCTAGGTATCTTCCGAAGGTACCGAATTGACCAGTGCAGTTCGAGAGACAAGATAAGAACAAATCATTTAACCTCTTATGTCTCGAAGTCACTACGTCTGAATTGCATCGTGCTTACCTTAATTTTGAAATGAGACATGCCATTTCACAGCTTACGTATTCTCATTTGAGAAAGTCAGAGTTCGAACTCACTATTGATTCCGAACCAGACCTATTGGTGAAGTACTAAGTTGTGAAGATGTCATGAGTAACTTTGTGAAGTTCTCATAGATATGGAATTCATGTACAAGATTGCTGAAATGCAATGTATATCACTTCATGCTTTGTTCCTTGGAATGTGAATAAATGAACTAGCCAGTGTCCAAATTGAGTCTTGACTCTTTAGGACGAAACAATGTGACTTGTTAGCTCCTTGTCAATACATTGTTTCTAACTTATTCACAAGCGACAACGGAGTTGAGGAAATAACAGCTAGAAGGGTAAAACGGTAATTTTGTAAATCCCGACTAGCTGATGATATTCATGAAGGGTACAAATAGATAATATTCAGTGGATCCACTCATTACAATTAGGTTGAATTCTTGAGTAGAAAATAAATTCATTTGAACCGAAAGATTTTCAGTGTAAACTCTTTAGTTGAGTCAGTTGACATTAAGCTAAACTTGGAAAAGGTTTGTGAACTTTTGAGTCCATGTATTTAGCTCATGCTTTGTTCATTTGGATCCATGAGGTCACTGTCACAAATCATATCGAGTAGGAATAGTTAAACTAGAAGCTAAGTCAAAACAAGAACGAGACAAGTTTTGCGAAAATTGTCTAAAGGGTATTTTTGTCTTTTTGGACATAGGACGAAATGAATGTCAATAAATTTTTTGATATTGTCATGTGATGAAAAATGAAACATATAACCACACGGCCATAATAAGTTATTTGGGCCATGAGGATTAATTTCATTTCATGGAAGTTTACATGAAAATTCTAATTGGGCTTTTCTTATGTTGTCAT
The DNA here is from genome assembly GCF_054948205.1 of Urtica dioica subsp. dioica. Lineage (NCBI taxonomy): Eukaryota > Viridiplantae > Streptophyta > Magnoliopsida > Rosales > Urticaceae > Urtica > Urtica dioica. The sequence goes on from NC_142763.1 coordinate 41,692,089, forward strand.
GAACAAATGAAGAAAAATCTAGAAGCTCTTTCTAGAAGCATTGCACGTCCAACCTAAGGAAAATAAGGCTGAATTTCGTTCATGCCATAGTGTTAAAGAGAGTTTATTTTGTGCATTAATGTATGAAGATACTTGCCAAAAGAAAAAGAGGAAACAAATTTCCTCTAGAAGGAAATTGTGATGGGCGGTCAAGGCAAGCAAAATAGGAAACAATCTTGTTTCTAGAAGGCATGCCACACGTCCAAATAGAGAATGGGAAGTAAGGGATTTTTGCTCATGAATATGTGATATTCCATAGAAGAGGAAACTACGTTATTGAAGGTAAAATCTCTCCTGTAAATAGAGCCCTTATTCTTCTCATTTTTCTCATTCCACATAAGTTAGAGATTGAGAGCTTCTCTCTCTAGACCTTGTGGTGGCCGATCCTCTCTCTCTCTCTCTAGTTATTTTCGGTTTTTGTTTTGGTACCTAGGTCCTCATTTGACCTAGTGTTTTAGCTCTTCGAATTTGAGACTTGTTTGTTGGAATCGATCTAGGGTTTAAGAAAATAATTAACGCTTCGGTAAGCGGCAAAATTTTAAAATTTTTCTTTTACAAGTAAAACCATTTTTACTAACCTAGACAAAGAGCAAGTACATATAAATAAAAACTATTATGAGCTAAGAAGTTTACTAACCTTTCTTGAAGCTTGAACTTTGAGAAGCTTTTGGAAAGTCTGCAACGCTCATCTCCCCTCGTAGCACGTCTCTCTTTCTTTCATCGGCACCTCGAGCAACCACGAAAGTTTCTATCACTAAATCACTCGAAATAAAGGAATCAGTGAGTGGGCACTTTTAAACACTACGACTTAAGAATGAGTCTTGAAGTCGCAGAGCTAAACTCTAGGTCAAATGAGGACCTAGGTGCCAAAACAATAAAACGAAATTGACTAGAGAGAGAGAGGAGAGGGGCGGCCACAAGTTCTAGAGAGAGAGACTCTCAATCTCTAACTTATGTGGAATGAATGAAATGAGAAGAATAAGGCTCCTATTTATAGGAGAGGCTTTACCATCAATAAGGTAGTTTCCTCTTCTTTAGAATATCACATATTCATGAGGAAATAATCCTTATTTCCTTTTCTCATTTTGGGCGTGTAAGCCTTGCCATCTAGAAGCAAATTTGTTTCCTATTTTGCTTGCCTTGGCCGCCCATGTCATACTCTCCTAGAGGAAATTTGTTTCCTCTTTTTCTTTTGGCAAGTATCTTCATACATTAATGCACAAAATAAACTCTCTTTCACACTAAGGGCTGTACGAAATTTGGTCTCCCATTCAGTTGGGTTCTAGGTTTTCTTTTAATTGTTCATGACAACATAAGAAAAGCCCATTAAGAATTTTCTAGTAAAATTCTATGAAATGAAATTAATTCACAAGGCCCAATAAACATGTTATGGCTGTGTGATATAATATGTCATCATATGACATTGTCAAAAAATTTATTGACATTCATTTCATGCCATGTCCAAAAAGACAAAATTACCCTTTCGACAATTTTCGTTATTGTTTTGACTTAGCTTCCAGTTTAACTATTCCTAATCGATGTGATTCGTGACAGTGACCTCATGGACCCAAATGAACAAAGCTTGAGCTAAACACTTGGACTCAAAAGTTCACAAACATTTTCCAAGTTTAGCTTAATGCCAACTGACTCCACTAAAGAGTTGACACTGAAAATCTCTAGGTTCAAATGAATTTATTTTCTACTCAAGAATTGAACCTAATTTTAATGAGTTGATCCACAGAATATTATCAGTTTTTACCCTTCATGAATGTCATCAGCTAGTCGGGATTTACTAAATTACCATTTTACCCTTCTAGCTGTTATTTCCTCAACTCCTTTGTCGCTTGTGAATAAGTTAGAAACAATGTATTGACGAGGAGCTAACAAGTCACATTGTTTCATCCAAAAGAGTAAGGACTCAATTTGGACACTGGCCAGTTCATTTATTCACACTCCAAGGAACAAAACATGAGGTGACATACATTGCATTTCAGCAATCTTGTACATGAATTCCATATCTATGAGAACTTCACAAAGTTACTCATGACATTCTCACAACTTAGTACTTCACCAATAGGCCCTGTTCGGAATCACATAGTGAGTCTGAACTCTGACTTTCTCAAATGAGAATACGTAAGCTGTGAAATGGCATGTCTCATTTCAGGATTAAGGTAAGCATGATGCAATTCATACATAGTGACTTCGAGACATAAGAGGTTAAATGGTTTGTTCTTATATTGTCTCTAGAAGTGCACTAGAAGAACTATAGAGTCTCCAACTCTCAATGCCTCATAACCAGACATCATAGATTCTTCTAACAATCATACTGAGGTCAATAGTCCTTTGACCCTTAGATTGCGAATATATCGTTTTAAGCAAACTACGAAGAGTTTGTTCATGCAAATCTATATTTGTCTCTTCGTTAGTTGTTAAGTTTGTTTATGGACTAAAGACTAATGTTTTATCATAAAGCTTCAGACAAGGAAGATTGAATGAACGTTTCATCTTTTTATTAATGAATAAGCAATTACAAGCAAGAGTCTTCATGAGACTTTATTACATCAAATGTAGAATATAAAGATTACAACTCTTCTTGTGGGCACCATTGACAACATTGTTCTCGAGTCGTCGTGTTTAAAAGTGTCCACACACTAATTCCTTTCTTTCTCGAGTGATTTATGTGATAGAAACTGTCGTGGTTACTCGTGTTGCCGATGAAGGAAGAGAGATGTGCTGCGAGGGGATACAAACGTTGCAACTTTCCATAAGCTTCTCAACGTTCAAGCTTCTAAAAAGATTAGTAAATTTACAATGCTCATAATAATATTTATTTACGTGTACTTGCTCTTTGTCTAGGTTAGTAAAATTGTTTTACTTGTCAAAAGAAAATTTTTAAATTTCCGCCGCTTACCCGAAGCGTTAAACTTTTTCTTAAACCCTTGATCAATTCCAACACAACCTTCCAAAGGCTCATCAAAGTTCAAGCTTCTAAAAAGGTTAGTAAACTTTTAATGCTCATAATAGTTTTATTTACATGTACTTGTTGTTTGTCTAGGTTAGTAAAATCGTTTTACTTGACAAAAAGAAAATTTTTAAATTCCGCCGCTTACCTGAAGCGTTAAATTTTTTCTTAAACCCTAGATCAATTCCAACAAATGGTATCAGAGCTATGGTCAAAGATATGCATGTACATGTAATTAAAATTATGAGCTTGAAAATTGTTTTCGAAAGTTTACTATTTTTGTGACAAGTTAGAATTGTTTTCTTAGATTTTTTTTAATTTATTTCTCTTGCCTTTAAATTAAAAATCATGTTGATTTTCTATGAGTTTGGGATGTTATTAAAACACATTAGAATTAGTTCTAAAAGTTTTTAATTTTTTATATTGAAAAACGGTTTTAAATGTTTGAGAAATTTCGAGTAAATTTTGTGACTAGTTTTCTTGTCTTACTAGTTTCTTTTATTTGCTTGAATCGTTTTATGCTTGTTGTTATTTCTTGTATTCCATGTTAATAAAACACGAATAAAAGCCTTAACAACTTCCTAAAACGTTCCGTTACACTCGATTCTTTTTTCGCACTCAAAGTTCGATCTATAATTATTTCCAGTTTTCTTAGAGCTCGAGAAAACCCGCAGTAAAAGTGGCATAACTCTCAGCTCAAAATTCGAAATTTAATGATTCTTAAATCAAATTAAAGGTCTGTTTGTCTTCTTTCCAATGAAATTGATTTGGGGTCGAAAGGAATTCGGAGCTCTCAGTTATGGCGATTTAACTCCGAGGTGCTGTATCGAAAGTCCAGTTTTTTTAGAAATCCGGATTTTCAGCCCCACTACCATGAGTTATAGAACCCTGATGAGAAACTTTTCATGAGAAAAAATGTTATAAACATAATGTGAAAGATCAAAATGTTTTGATTTTTGAAAGTTTAATTGAAATTGAATTTTTACAAAATTAGTTTGAATTTTGAAAATATTTTGTCATCCAAATCAAATAAGTTTTCAAAATGTTTTCAACACTATATCTATATCACATATGTCAAAAATCTATATGCTCTTCAAAATTTGAGTGGGAGGTCTGTTCGTAGACAAGACGAAAAATAAAGATGTGTAATCTCAAAATTTCAAGTGTTCGAGTTAGTTGAAGTTGACAATTCCCTCATGCACTTTCCCGAATAGAAAATAGGAAAAGATCCGAGTATGTACCTTGTGCCTTTATGCACTAACACTGCTCTGAACATTAAGATCTAGGATTCTTTTCTAGATGTCCACTCTATTGTTGGAATTGATCTAGGGGTTTAAGAAAAAGTTTAACGCTTCGGTAAGCGGCGGAATTTTAAAAATTTTCTTTTGACGGGTAAAACGATTTTACTAACCTAGACAAAGAGCAAGCACATGTAAGTATAAACTATTATGAGCATTAAAGATTACTAATCTTTTTAGAAGCTTGAACGTTGAGAAGCTTTTGGAAAGTTTCAACGTTCGTCTCCCTCGCAGCACGTCTCTCTTCTTTCCTCGCCAACTCGAGCAACCACGATGGTTTCTATCACAAGAATCACTCGAGAGAAAAGGAATTAGTGTGTGGGCACTTTTAAACACTACGACTCAAGAACAAGTCTCAAAGTCGAAGAGCTAAACTCGCTAGGTCAAATGAGGACCTAGGTGCCAAAACAAAAACGAAAAATAACTAGAGAGAGAGAGGAGTTCGGCCATGTTTTAGAGAGAGAGTCTCTCAATCTCTTAAACTCTGGATGAATGAAATGAAGGGAATGAAGGCTCTATTTATAAGAGAGGTTTTACCTTCAATACGGTAGTTTCCTCTTTTATTGAATATCATATATTCATGAGCAAATATTGCTCTCCTTCCCTTAGAGTCACACGGCCAAGAGTGCTTCTAGAAGCCCTTGAATATGTTTTCTCTTTTGTTCCCTTCCCTACTTGGCCGAATTCCCTAATGCTATGCATAGGAAATTTGGTTTCTCTTTTTTTTTGGGCAAGTATCTTCATACATTAATGCAAGAAATAATCTCTCTTTCACACTACGGCTGCACGAAATTAGTCTCCCATTCTCTTGGGTTGGACGGTCAAAAGGCTTATAGAAAGTGTTTCTAGATTTTTCTTTACTTGTTCATGACAACATAAGAAAAGCCCATTAAGAATTTTCAAGTAAAATTCTATGAAATGAAATTAATCCACAAGGCCCAATGAAAAGTTCATGGCCAAGTGATCTAGGCCATCATATGACCATGTCAAAAATTTATTGACATTCATTTCATGCTATGTCCAAAAAGACAAATTTACCCTTTTGACAATTTTCGTAAAACTTGTCTCGTTTTTGTTTTGAATTAGCTTCTAGTTTAACTATTCCTAATCGATATGATTTGTGATAGTGACCTCATGGATCCAAATGAACAAAGCTTGAGCTAAACACTTGGACTCAAAAGTTCACAAACCTTTTCCAAGTTTAGCTTAATGTCAGCTGACTCCACTAAAGAGTTGACACTGAAAATCTCTCGGTTCAAATGAATTTATTTTCTACTCAAGAATTAAACCAAATTATGATGAGCGGATTCACTGAATATTATCTATGTTTACCCTTCATGAATATCATCAGCTAGTCAGGATTTACGAAATTACCATTTTACCCTTCTAGCTATTATTTCCTCAACGCCTTTGTCACTTGAGAATAAGTCAGAAACAATGTATCGACGAGGAGCTAACAAGTCACATTGTTTCATCCAAAAGAGTCAGGACTTATTTTGGACACTGGCCAGTTCATTTATTCACATTCCAAGGAACAAAGCATGAGGTGATATACATTGCATTTCAGGAATCTTGTACATGAATTACATATCTATGAGAACTTCATAAAGTTACTCATGACATTCTCACATCTTAGTACTTCACCAATAGGCCCTGTTCAGAATCACATAGTGAGTCCGAACTCTGACTTTCTTAAATGAGAATACGTAAGTTGTGAAATGGCATGTCTCATTTCAGGATTAAGGTAAGCACGATGCAATTCATACGTAGTGACTTTGAGACATAAGAGGTTAAATGGTTTGTTCATATTTTGTCTCTAGAAGTGCACCGGTTAATTCAGTACCTTCGGAAGATACCTAGAAGAACTATAGAGTCTCCAACTCTCAATGCCCCATAACCAGACATCATAGACTCTCCTAACAATTGTTCTGAGGTCAATAGTCCTTTGACCCTTAGATTGCGAATATATCGTTTTAAGCAAACTACGAAGAGTTTGTTCATGCAAATCTACATTTGTCTCTTCGTAAGTTATTAAGTTTGTTTATGGACTAAAGACGAAGGTTTTATCATAAAGCTTCAAACAGACAAGGAAGAATGAATGAACGTTTCAACTTTTTATTAATGAATAAGCAATTACAAGCAAGAGTTTTTGTGAGACTTTATTACATCAAATGTACAAAATAAAGACTACAACTCTTCTTGTGGGCACCTGTTACCGGTCCGTCCCGGCCCGGTACGGCAACGACATCATATGACGGCTTCCCCGAGCCTCTCCCGGCGCACGGCCACCTCAAGGCTGGCCATGGCCGAGTCAGAGCCGGCCATGGCCTCCACGGCCGAGTCAGAGCCGGCCATGGCCGGGTCAGAGCCGGCCATGGCCTCCACGGCCGAGACAGAGCCGGCCATGGCCGGGTCAGAGCCGGCCATGGCCTCCACGGCCGAGTCAGAGCCGGCCATGGCCGGGTCAGAGCCGGCCATGGCCCCCACGGCCGAGTCAGAGCCGGCCATGGCCAGGTCAGAGCCGGCCATGGCCTCCACGGCCGAGTCAGAGCCGGCCATGGCCGGGTCAGAGCCGGCCATGGCCTCCACGGCCGAGTCAGAGCCGGCCATGGCCGGGCCAGAGCCGGCCATGGCCTCCACGGCCGAGTCAGAGCCGGCCATGGCCGGGTCAGAGCCGTCCATGGCCGGGTCAGAGGCGTCTCTCGGCCAAGGGGCTGTCCACGACGCTCCTTGGTCGCCTATAAATACCAAGGTACCTCCCTTGGTCCAGGTAATCCGAATTTGAGTACTGAAACGCTGTCGAACTCGTACCTCGCTCGTTTCTCTCAAGTCTCGACCTCTAAACACTAAACCCTCTACAAACCACCTCAATCCTACTAATGTTGAGCGTCGGAGAGGTAAACAGAGGCAACCCCTCTGTTTCCCCTTTGTAGTTCACACCTTTCTGTTCACGTTTCAGGTGCTTGGACGAGATAGAGATCATCCACAGCTAAGGGACGGCTTGGGATACCAAGCCCGACACGCTCGAGTCGAGACGAGACCACTTGGTCCGGCCTTGGGTCTAACCGTCTGCGACTCCTAAATCGTTGTCCGAAAAACTGCGACAACATTTTGGCGCTAGAAGGAGGGGATCTCTCGACCTTGGCGACGCATTCCCTCTACCAGCTTTCTCCCTTTGTTCTCACGACTCTCGAGAGATGAGTCACATTCCCACTACCTCCGCGGGTACCCGAGCGACGAGCTCGAGGTACGGTCTTCGACGCCTCGCACATCGTCTTGAAGGGCAACCTCGCGATAGCGAGAGCCAGCCCCAAGACCCGATGATTGACCCCGAGGCCGTGCTCCAAGAGGACACGGTCCGGCGGCTTGCGGAGCTCCTTGACCGCCCCGGCGTCGACGGTTCGCTCATAGCCGACCTCCTCGGCTATGACGTCGAAGATAGGTCCGCCAAAGACTACTCCGACTCCGAGTATGTGGGGGAGTCGAGGACCAACGAGGCAACGCCTAGCCTCGCCCCTCCGCGGCCCGAGAGGCCCAACGACGCTTTGGCCGGGCCGTCGCACCTAGCGCGGCAGCAGGCACGGTCACATTCCCGGGGACTCGCCCCCTCGGTTTCAAGAGGCGGCCGGACACGGCCCCTCGCCGAGGAGAGAGCGACTCTGGTAGACGATGGGGCCGACAGCCAAAGCGCCCGCCGGACGGCCCGACCAAGGGCAACCTCACCTCGCCCCGCACCGAGTGCGGACCTTAGAGAGCGCTTGACGGCGCAGAGAAACTCCCGAGGGGAGGATCTCCGCCAAAGGCTAAACTCTCGAAGGGACGCGCTCCCCGCCGCAACTCTCGGCCGGCCACAGGCCAATGTCGTGGACCAAGCGTCCAACGAACGCCAACCGGTGACTCCCGTGGCCCCGACGGTCGGCCCCGCTAACGGGCTTGACATGGTCACGATGATTCAAAGCCTCCAGAATCAAATCATCGAAATGAGGGAGTCAGGGAGGCAAAGGCCGTACGGAGGGATCGAGGAATCATACTATCCCTTCGCCGCGCAAATCCTCGCGCAACCATGCGTGGGGAACTTCAAGTTACCGTCCATTCCCCCCTACGATGGACGTACGGACCCCCACTTCCACGTCCAACACTATGAGACGTGGATGACTATGCAGGGGCAGGCGGACGCCACCCTCTGCCAAGCCTTCAGCCTGACCCTCACAGGCTCGGGGTTTGAATGGTTCCGAAGCTTGAGGCCGGGAAGCATCCCGTCTTTCCGGGCCTTGCGAGAGGCTTTCCTCGCCCGATTCGCCACCCTCATGGCGCAAAAGAAGCCGAAGACCCACCTCCTCTCTATCCGACAAGGAAGAGACGAGACGTTGAGACAATATCTCGCTCGCTTCACCGAGGAGTCTCACAAGGTCGAAGGGTTCGACGACAGGGACGCCATCACGGCGATCACCGAGGGAGTGCGCACGAGCGACTTCCTCAAGTCTATTGTTGGCCAAGTCCCGCGTGACATGACGGAGCTGATGACAAGAGCTCGCACATACATGGGAGTCGAGGACTATCTCGATGGCCGAGATGGCCGAAAGTCAGGAGGACAGGGGAGTCGCCGCCGCGACGATCGAGATGAAGATCGTCGACCCCCGAAAGAGGAGGAATAAGGGAAGCCAGGCCCCTAACGGCCGTTCCCTCCCCGGGCGGAAGCCGTCGCATGTCGACAGCTTCCGGTGGTTCTCGCCATTCACTCCTCTGAACACTCCGCCGGAGCAAATCCTGGCTCTGCACCGTGACAAGTTGGGGAGCCCAACCCCGCTCACGAAGGATCCCGCCAAGAGGGATCAAAGCAAGTACTGTGACTACCATCAAGATCACGGGCACCTGGCATCCGAATGCTATCAACTCAAGCGTCAGATTGAGGCCCTGATTCAAGATGGGAAGCTGAAAGAGTACGTCCTGAGAACTATCGGGACGGCCGCGGCGCACGGAGGTCGCCCGCGGCAAGGGAAGAAAGGTCCGGCGACGGTGACTGTCACGGATCGCGCGACAAACGAAGAGCCGGAGAGCTCGCAACTTCACGTCGTGGGTGCAATCTTGGGTGGCCCGGAGTTCGGCGACTCGGCTACGCAAAGGAAGAAGTACGTGCGCGAAGTTTCCCAAGGGAAAATAGCGCACTACATCAACCATACGTACGAGGTCCCTCCTCCGGCCCCCTTCGAGTCCATGTTCTTCACCGGACAAGAAGCAACGCGAGTTCTCCATCCACACAACGACGTAATAGTCGTCTCCGCCCCGGTCGCCAACAACCTCGTCCGGAGAATCCTGATCGACAATGGGAGCTCCGCCGACATAATCTTCAAATTGGCGTTGGACAGGATGAAGCTATCCGGGGTAAGACCGACCTCGATCTCAACCCCGCTCTTCGGCTTCTCTGGGGAGAGGGTTATGACGGAGGGAACTATCGACCTCCCGGTTACCTTCGGTACGCCGGGAGGGCTCGAGGTTACCCACATCGTGTCGTTCCTAGTGGTGGACCAGCCCTCGGCTTACAACATCATCGTCGGCCGCCCGACTCTCAATCGGTTGAAGGCCATAACGTCCACGTACCACCTGATGATGAAGTTCCCGACCGAGAAAGGGATCGCCGTGATGTTGGGAGACCAATCCATGGCGAGGATGTGCTACATCCAGGGCGTGGACGGAAAAGGGAAAGGGAAGGTGGTGAGCACCGTCTTCCAACTCGGAGACAAATTCCCGTGCAAGTTAGAGGAAGGAGGCACCTTCGGAGAGCTAGACCAAAGGGACGAAGTCGAGCGTCGAAAGGTGGAGACACCGGACGACCTCGTTCCCGTCGTGTTGGACGACGCCAAACCTGACCAAGTAGTCAAGGTAGGCGCCCAACTCCCGTCTGAGACCCGAATCGAGCTCGCCGCTTTCCTCCGAGAGCACAAAGATGTCTTTGCGTGGACACACGCCGACATGCCAGGGATCGACCCCGAGATCATGGTTCATCGTCTCAACGACGACAAGAGGGTGGCCGAGCGCGTTCAGCCGCGACGGGCGTTCAGTGGGGAGAGGTACCAAGCCATTGGTGAAGAAGTTGAAAAACTTCTCGCCGCCGACTTCATCAGGGAGGCGGAGCACCCCAAGTGCGTGTCCAACGTGGTGATGGTCAAGAAGCCAAACGGGAAGTGGCGGATCTGTATCGATTACAAAGATCTCAACAAAGCCTGCCCGAAAGACAGCTTCCCTCTCCCGAGGATCGAGCAGCTCGTGGACGCCACGGCGGGCCACGAGTTGCTGAGCTTCATGGATGCCTATTCAGGCTACAACCAGATCCGCATGCATGAGCCGGATCAGATCAAGACCACCTTTGTTACGAACCGCGGACTCTACTGTTACAAGGTCATGCCCTTTGGCCTCAAAAACGCGGGAGCAACGTATCAAAGGTTGGTGAACCGCATGTTCGCCAATCAAATTGGCAAGACTATGGAGGTCTACGTGGATGACATGCTTGTCAAAAGCCTCAAAGCCCGCGACCACGTTCGAGACCTTAGGGAAATGTTCACGATTCTGCGGCGCTACAAGATGAAGCTTAACCCCAACAAGTGCGCTTTCGGGGTCGAGTCTGGAAAATTTCTGGGCTACATGGTGAGTCGCTGCGGGATCGAGGCCAATCCTGAGAAGATTAAGGCGATCTTAGAGATGAGGTCGCCACAAAAGGTCAAAGAAGTTCAAAGCTTGACGGGAAGGATCGCCGCCCTGACGCGATTCGTTTCCAAAGCCACTGATAGGTGCCAACCGTTCTTCAAGGCACTGAAAAAGACCGACGGGTTCGTATGGACAGAGGAGTGCGAGGAAGCGTTCCGAGATATGAAAGCCTATTTCACCTTCCCCCCCGTTCCTCGCGAAGCCAAAGAACGGCGAAACCCTGTACCTCTACCTCGCGGTTTCCGATAGGGCCGTGAGCGCGGTCCTCATACGCGAAGAGGACAAAGTACAATGGCCGGTCTACTACGTTAGCAAGGCGCTCCTCGACGCCAAAACCCGATACCCCGAGATCGAGAGACTGTCCCTCGCCCTCGTCATGAGCGCGAGAAAGCTCCGGCCCTACTTCCAGGCGCACCCCATCGTGGTCCGCTCGGGGCATCCCATCGAGAAGGCCCTTCAAAAAGGGACCTCCTCTCGAATGGCGATATGGTCCCAAGAGCTGGGCGAATACGGGGTCGAGTTCCAACCGAGAACCGCCATTAAGGGTCAGGCCCTCGCCGACTTCATCGCCGAGTTCACAAGCGCGCCCCCAACCAACGAGGGCGACGAAAGAAGTAAGACCACGGAAGACAAGGAGGACGACTATAGCGAGTCGTCAAGGAAGAGAACCAACGACCCGATAGGGCCGGTCTGGGACTTGCACGTGGATGGCGCGTCAAACGCCCGGGGGGCTGGCGCCGGCGTTGTGCTCACAAATCCCGATAGGGAAAAGCTGAGGTACGCCCTGCGGTTCGAGTTCAAGGCTTCCAACAACGAGGCAGAGTACGAGGCTCTGATTGTTGGCTTGGAACTAGCGAACAAGTTGGGCGCCCAAAACCTGCGCATCCATTGCGACTCGCAATTGATCGTGAATCAGGTTAAGGGCGACTACGCCGCAAAGGAGCCACACATGATCACCTACTTGTCCAAGGCCCAAAAGAACTTGGAGGCCCTGTCGTGGTTCGAGATCGTCCAGGTCCCTCGAGAGGAGAACGTTGACGCCGACGCCCTAGCTCGCCTCGCGTCTGGGATAGACGAGGAGGGCGAGGGCAGCGTCCCAATCGAAGTGTTGACCCGACCCTACGTCTCGAGAGGCGACGTAGGGGTCATTGACGAGACTCCGCCTCCCTCATGGATGACCCCGCTCGTGGAATTTCTTAAACGAGGAGTCGTCCCCGAGGATAAAGAAGAAGCTAGAAAGCTGAGAAGCCTAGCCCCAAAGTACACGATGAGGGAGGATAATTTGTTCAAGAGAGGCTACTCCATGCCCCTTCTCCGTTGCCTGACCGAGGTGGAGGCGAGAAAAGCACTCCACGAGGTGCACGAGGGGGTGTGCGGTAACCACGCCGCCGGGCAATCTTTGGCATTGAAGTTGCTAAGACTTGGATATTTCTGGCCGACCTTGAAAAAGGACTCCCACGAGTGGGCCAAGAAGTGTGACAAGTGCCAAAGGTTCGCCCACATTCCGCGCCAGGCACCGGCCCCTTTGTGTCCGGTTATCGTGCCGCGACCCTTCGCGAAGTGGGGAATCGACCTCATCGGCGAGCTACCTACGGCCCCGAGACAGTACAAGCACGCGATCGTGGCTATCGATTACTTCACGAAGTGGGTAGAGGCTGAGCCGCTAGCAAAGATCACCGAGGCGAACACGACAAGCTTCATTTGGAAAAGCATCATCTGCCGTTTCGGGATCCCTGCGTCAATTGTAACCGACAACGGAAAGCAATTCGACAATGCGCGCCTCCGAGAAATGTGTGAACAACTTGGCATTAGCAAGACTTTCTCCTCTCCCCGCCATCCTCAAGCCAACGGTCAGGTCGAGGCGGTGAACAAGACGATCAAGGAGAACCTGAAGAAGAAGCTGGAGGCAAGAAAGGGGGCTTGGGCCGACGAGCTCCCCATGGTCTTATGGGCATATCGCACCACCGCTCGAAACGCGACCGGCGAAACCCCTTTCGCTCTCGCGTTCGGCGTCGAGGCTGTGGTACCCGTCGAGACCAAGCTGCCAACCTTGCGCATCGAGGAGTACGACGAAGCCGCCAACGACGACGCGATCAGGCTCGAGCTAGACCTCATAGACGAAAGGAGGGCGGACGCACTCACCCGGCTTGCTGCGCAAAAGAGGAAGGTCGAGAAGTACTACAACTCAAAGATCAAGCTACGGAAGTTCGCCGACGGGAGCCTCGTTCTTCGAAGGGTGTTCCAAAACACCAAAGTGCAAGGTGCGGGAGTTCTAGGCCCCACCTGGGAAGGCCCGTACCGTGTGCGCCGAGCCATCCACAATGGCACATACGAGCTCGAGAACATGGAAGGACTCGTGTTCACACACCCGTGGAATGCGGAGCACCTCCGGCAATATTATCAATAGATGTTCACTCGTCCTTTTTTACGCTTTGTTGTTCTCATGTAACTTTCGATTTTAGCAAAGTCAATTTTAAATTTCAAGTTTGGCCAAAGGCCTGGGATGTAATTTTTGAACCATTTCGATAATTTAATGAATTACATTTCACTTCAAAACATTGTATCTTAATTTCTAGCTTCCTCTACGAGCACCCAAGAAACTCGGGGGGCTAAGGGGGATAGGGCGAGAGTAACGAGCTCGCTTACTCCACTTCCCACGCGCCAAGCGGTAACAAAACACCCATAAATCGGATCCGCGCACCGGACCTCCGACTTCGTACCCTCCTCGTGCGACGCTCTCGCACGGGTCGAGGCCGTATGCCGAGAGATAGCGAAACGTCGATGAGTTGGATCCGCGCACCGGACCTCCGGCCTCGCACGTCTTTTGCTGCGACCCTCTCGTGCACCGATACACCTTGCGCACCGATAGGCGGCAAGGCATCGATGGATCACGTCCGCGCACCGGATTGTCGATCTCGGCAGTCAAAACCCAAAACGTGACACGCGTACCAACGAGTACCACGCTCACTGGGAGCTGCAAACCCGTCCCGATACGCACGCCGATAGGTAGCGGACTCGCCGGGGGATGAGCGCGACGGCCACCCAGCTCGCGCACGCCGATAGGCAGCGAGTCACAAATGGATGGCCGGAAATCGCACCCGCCGGATGAAACTGGTCTAGCCAGCGTCCGCGGGGAACTTCGCCGCCAAATGCGGCAGCAAGCCGTGCCAACCGGTTACGTCAAGCATAGTAAGCCGGGCTTGTAAGACACGCACTATTCAAATTGCGCAAATCGATTACACTAGGCGTAGCAAGTCGAGAAAATAAGACGCACGATGAAAAGAAAGCTTCAATCAAAAGCAAAACGATGTTGCGTAAACAACCCAATAAGAAAAGTACGAAAGTACGACGCAAACGTAACGATAACCCGAAAGAAAGCATAAAGCGAGCGCTAAACAAGTGCGCGAAGAACCAAGGAAAACCCAACTAGTCCGAGCCAAAGTCGACTTGCTCTTCATCTCCTTCGGGGTCAGGGGCGCCAAACCCACCAACGGCTTCTCCGCCAGGCTGGTGGGTCGTCGACTGAGCAGCCTCGGCGGGGATCTGTGGATGCAAGTCGTCCTCCGGCGGCTCGTCATCGTAAGGAGGGAACATGGCGTTAAAGAAGGAAAATGTAGTCCCGCGGGACGCATTCTCCTTCGCGGGCGCGTCTCGGACTCGCCTCGCCGCTTCGTATCGGGCCGCCTCCAACGTCAAGTCCCAGTCGTCCTCCAAGTCCGTCTTGGATCGCACGGCATCTTCCTTCTCCTCGGCGAGCGTTTGCATCTCCGCCCGCAAGGTGTCCCTCTCCCTCTCCACCTTGACTCGAGCAATCTCGCTCGCCGATAGCCGAGCATGGACGATGCTCAGCTCCGCATCCCGGCTCGAGAGTGCCGCCTGGAGTTTCTTCGTTTCCCCCATAAAGGTGTCAGCTGCTTGCTCCGCCTTCTCACGAAGCACTTTCTCGGCGGCCGATTCTCCGCGAGCTCGCTCCAGCTCCTTCTCTAGCGTCGCAAACTCTTGGGCGGTGCGAACCTCCGCCAGGGCGGCAGCGTGCGCAGCCGTCATGCTCGCCTTCTCCTTTTCCATGATCTGCATGCGTCGTAGCATGTCTCGGAGAATGCGATCGCTCCGCTCTTGGCGTGCGAGCATCTGTGGAAACGAAGGAAACGCGTATAATCACAATAAGCACGACAACGATACATAACACATGAAAGCGAGTCATACCTTTCGGGCGTCGCCGATCCCGTTCTGGAAGTGCTCAAGATCGCTCGTTGTCAGCAGGCCCTTGAAATCCCGCAAGGAGGTCTCAAGGATTCCCCGGGAGCACTGGTCTCTCAACTCTGCCGCCTCCGCTAAGAGCATGGAGTCCAAACTGTCTGACACTGTCGACGTGTGAGCGCGTTTGTGACCGGACGGTGACCCGAGAGAAGCCGACGATGATGGCCGCTTGTTGGAAGAGATCGCCTCGTTCCTCGCTCGCGATGGTGACCCCCCGCGACGGGCCTCGGCTGGGGGGCGAGCCGCAATCGTAGCGTCGTCAGCGGGCATCGCTCTCGGCATTTGCGCGCGCGGTCGATGACGTCGAGCCATGGTACCTGCAGAGGAGAGAAGAGCGTTTGTCAGTTAAAACGTGACGACAAGCACAAATAATGGGAAACAACAATAACACGAAAGTATATGCGTGGTCAGTTCCCCCCGCGTCGGGGGAGGGAGCTGACGACCCCCCCGCCTCGGACTCGGGATCCTCCGGGACCCCCGCGTCGAGGTCGGGGCACAAAGGAGCATCGTCACTAGGCACGAACCACCCCGTCCTCGCCATTAGGTCTGGGGACTCGAAGAGCGTTCCTTGCCGCCTCGATTCTGGAACCGCTCTGATCACCGCGTCGAGCTCGGATCCTTCGATGTCACCCATGGGTGGAAAGTCGGCCATAGGACCGAAGACGAGGGGCGCGACCCCGAAAGACGATTCGGACACCCATACCCAAGGGTATCTATGCTTCGAGTTCACCTTGGTGAGAATGGCGAGGCGCTTGCGGTGCGACGCCAGGTAGAAGCCAGGCTTCCCGGGCACCCCTCGCACCATCACGAGGTTCGGAATATCGTCGGCAGTGATGGCCCTCTTCTTCGCCCGAAAAAACATCATGTGGCACGCCGCAACCACCCGATAGAAGGACGGGGACATCTGCGAGGCGTGCACCCTTAAGCGAACCAACAATTCTTGGATGACCGGCTGAAAGGGAAGTCTTAGTCCTCCGCGGAGACTCGCCTCGTGGACCGCTGCGTACCCCTTGCGCGGGCGAGTAGGAAGTCGTCGGGTAATGGCCTCAGGATCGACACGCACTCTGGGATACTGTAACGCCTTCTTAGACTCGTGAAGTTGATGATCGAGAGCGAACTCGGGACGTCGATGCCCGAGCAATCGAGCTCGCCCCGTATGGCCGACTCTCCAACCGGGAAGGCCGAGACTCGCGTTTCTTCCCGCACGGTCGAGGAAAGCGACGCGGCAGGTGCGTCGTGGTGGTTGGGCGAGTCACTCGAACGATCGGCGTCGCGGCCCGCGCTTGTACAAGGTGGGGCCTCGTCATGGCCGCCCTCACAAGCCGGCTGGCTCCCCTCGGCCCCGGCGTGCTTGCTCGAGGGCGCACCCGATCGCCGCCCGGTCGGTCCATCGTCGTCGGGCCGGCTCGGCTCCCGGCCGGCCGTGTTCCCCCCGGCGTACGCGTGCAGCCCGAGGACCCAGCCCGTCTCTTGGCTGGGTGGCTCCTCCATGCGCGGGCCCGGCGCGAGCGGCCCGACGCTCCCGACGCATGCACCTGGCCCATCGGCCCGGCCCGATTCCCGGCTGGCCAAGCCTTCGGCCCGTGGGCCCTGCCCGGGCGCCCCAACGCTCGCCCCGTGTGCACCCGGCCCGGCAGACCGGCCCAGGCCCCGGCTGGTCGGGTCTCCCTCGCGCGCGTATGGCCCACCGGCCCAGTCCGGCCCCTGCCCGGCCGGGTCCTCTTCCCGCGCGCCTGACCTGCCGGCCCGGCCCAATTCCCAGCCGGCTGGGTCTTCACCACACAAGCCCGGCCCATTCGGGCCTAGGGTTTCCCCAGGGGCCAGGCGAGCCGCCACCTCCTGCCCGGCGCTGCCAGGCCGGGCCGCCTCCTGACCAGCGCTGGCACCTCCACGGGCGGCGTCCCCCGGCGCCGGCGATTCCCCGGCAGCGCCCTCCCTCGCCGGCGCAGCTGGGCTCGGGGGGCTCTCCTCCTGGGCGTGGTCTCCAGGGCACCCGGCGACCTCCCCCACGTCGGGACCGGCACAGAAGGCGCCGACGCCGGCCGACGCGCCCCCCCCGGCGCTGGTTTCGCCGTGCGCGGCTTCCCCGGGGCCGGGCGCTGCGCCCGAGCGGCTCCCCCCGCCAACGCGACAGGCGGGCGTCCCGACGGCCTCGCCCGGCCGGGTGAGGGCTCCCTCGAGGTCGGGGTCGACCCAGGCCGTGCCTACCGTGGCCGAGGCGCCATTCCCGCGGCCGACCTCCTCCGGCGCGCCCTTTCCAGCGTCGGCCGCTCCAGGCGCGGCTGCCTCCGGCGCGCGCGCGCCACCCAGACCGCCGGTGAGCGCCAAGGCGCTGCCCCTCGACCCGAGCGGGTCTTCCTCAACGTCTCCTGGGCCGCCGGTGCCGCCTTGAGCCCGGCCGCCTCCTCCAACGCGCACATCGTCTCCGGCGTCCACCTGCCGGCGCTGGCCGTCTCCGGCCCGAGCGCCCCCTCCATCACCGGTCAACCACGCTTCGACCAAGGCAAGGTCCTCCCCGGCCATCGTGACGACGCTGCTCGTGCTCGATGAGTGAGGCGCGTTAGCAACGCTCGGGAGAGATGAAAATTGAGTCCAAAAAGTTTCCAAGTCCACGTGTTGATCCCCGAACAAATGAAACAAATCGTCTTCAATGGTCCCACACCCCGATAGGCGGTCGATGGGGTCCATGGGCGCGAATAACGAGACGAGAATGACCGACAAAAAATAAAATAATAATATTAAAGGGCGCCGGGACGTACCTCTTGGCGATGGGCTATTCCGGTGGGCCAACGACGACGGAGGCTTCGAGTTTATCACACGAGTTACACTCGATAATAAACTCGGGGGGCTAATGTTATCGGTCCGTCCCGGCCCGGTACGGCAACGACATCATATGACGGCTTCCCCGAGCCTCTCCCGGCGCACGGCCACCTCAAGGCCGGCCATGGCCGAGTCAGAGCCGGCCATGGCCTCCACGGCCGAGTCAGAGCCGGCCATGGCCGGGTCAGAGCTGGCCATGGCCTCCACGGCCGAGACAGAGCCGGCCATGGCCGGGTCAGAGCCGGCCATGGCCTCCACGGCCGAGTCAGAGCCGGCCATGGCCGGGTCAGAGCCGGCCATGGCCTCCACGGCCGAGTCAGAGCCGGCCATGGCCCCCACGGCCGAGTCAGAGCCGGCCATGGCCGGGTCAGAGCCGGCCATGGCCTCCACGGCCGAGTCAGAGCCGACCATGGCCGGGTCAGAGCCGGCCATGGCCTCCACGACCGAGTCAGAGCCGGCCATGGCCGGGTCAGAGCCGGCCATGGCCTCCACGGCCGAGTCAGAGCCGGCCATGGCCGGGCCAGAGCCGGCCATGGCCGGGTCAGAGCCGTCCATGGCCGGGTCAGAGGCGTCTCTCGGCCAAGGGGCTGTCCACGACGCTCCTTGGTCGCCTATAAATACCAAGGTACCTCCCTTGGTCCAGGTAATCCGAATTTGAGTACTGAAACGCTGTCGAACTCGTACCTCGCTCGTTTCTCTCAAGTCTCGACCTCTAAACACTAAACCCTCTACAAACCACCTCAATCCTACTAATGTTGAGCGTCGGAGAGGTAAACAGAGGCAACCCCTCTGTTTCCCCTTTGTAGTTCACACCTTTCTGTTCATGTTTCAGGTGCTTGGATGAGATAGAGATCACCCACAGCTAAGGGACGGCTTGGGATACCAAGCCCGACACGCTCGAGTCGAGACGAGACCACTTGGTCCGGCCTTGGGTCTAACCGTCTGCGACTCCTAAATCGTTGTCCGAAAAACTGCGACAACAGCACCATTGACAACAAACTCCCACTTGACTCAAAGAAGATGTGTGTAGTCCTTCATGCCTAATCCCTCTCGATGTTGGTCGAAGACCTTGTTCGCTAGGGCCTTGGTGAATGGATCTGCCAGGTTGTCCACCGTTGAGATCTTCTTCACTTCCACGTATCCGCGCTGCACGATCTCTCGAATCAAATGGTATTTCCTCTCAATATGTTTGGAGCGTTTATGGCTTCGAGGTTCCTTTGAGTTAGCGACAGCGCCACTATTATCACAATAAAGGGTCATGGGCTCGTCGACGTTTGGAACAAGTTCCAAATACTTAAGGAATTTTCTAAGCCATACAGCCTCTTTGGATGCTTCACAAGCAGCCACATATTCTGCTTCCATTGTGGAGTCAGCAATGCAAGATTGCTTAATACTTCTCCATACAACAGCTCCACCATTATGGATGAACACAAATCCCGAAGTGGATTTTCTGGAATCCTTATCCGCTATAAAATCGGAGTCGGTATATCCCGTCATAGTCAGGTCAGTACCTGAGTATGTAAGCATCAAGTTCCTAGTTCTTTGGAGATACTTAAGAACATGCTTAATAGCAATCCAATGCTCGGGTCCAGGGTTGGATTGGAAATGGCTAACTACGCCAACGGCGAAACACATGTCAGGTCTAGTGCAAAGCATAGCATACATGAGACTTCCCACGGTTGAGGCGTAAGTAATTTTTCTCATGTCCTCAATCGCTTGTGCAGTCTTGGGAGACTGGTCCTTAGAGAGTGAGACTACATGCCTAAAGGGTGTTTCACCCTTCTTGGAGTGTTGCATCGAGAAGCGATCCATCACCTTATCAATATAAGATGCTTGAGAGAGTCATAGGGTCCGGTTTTTCCGATCTCGAAATATTTGGATCCCCAGAATGTTCGCGGCTTCTCCTGGATCCTTCATATCGAATTGCTTTGCTAACCAGACCTTAACCTCAAATAATTTAAACACATCGTTACCTATGAGTAATATATCATCGACATATAATACTAGAAACACAACTTTGCCTTCTTGTATTAACTTTTAAACACAAGGCTCATCTATCGACTGTTCAAAGCCAAAGCTTTTCACAGTTTCATCGAATCTAATATTCCATGACCTAGATGCTTGCTTTAGTCCATAAATGGACTTAAGTAACTCACAAACCTTGGTCTCTTGACCTTTTTCCACGAAACCGTCTGGTTGAGCCATGTAAATGCGTTCGTCAAGATTGGCATTCAGGAAGGCTGTCTTGACATCCATTTACCAGATCTCATAGTCGAGAGCTGCAGCTATGGATAGGAGTATCCGGATGGATTTAAGCATCGCGACTGGCGAGAAGGTTTCTTCATAGTCAATCCCTTCTTGTTGGGTATAACCCTTAGCCACAAGTCGTGCTTTGAACGTCTCGACGTTCCCATCCGGACCCATTTTCTTTTTGTATATCCACTTACACCCTACGGGTTTATCTCTTTAGGAAGGTCTACAAGTTTCCAGACTTTGTTGACATACATCGAGTGCATTTCAACTTTCATGGTGTCAAGCCAAAGGTTTGATTCAGAACAAGCCATCGCTTGGCTATAGGAAACAGGGTCATCCATGTTAGAGACGGCTACGATAGAGTCTCCATAGGACATATACCTATCAGGCTTTTGAGTAGCCCTCCCACTACGTCGAAGTACTACTTGACGAGATTCTGAAGAGTTAGGATGTGTTTCAGTTGGGGTAAGAACAGTTCTTACAGATGAGGTAGAAGCTTCCTCATGTTGGAATTGATCTAGGGTTTAAGAAAAAAGTTTAACGCTTCGGTAAGCGGCGTAATTTTAAAAATTTTCTATTAACTAGTAAAACGTTTTTACTAACCTAGACAAAGAGCAATCACATGTAAATAAAAAATAATATGAGCAATAAAGATTACTAACCTTTTTAGAAGCTTGAACGTCGATAAGTTTTTGGAAAAGGTTGCAACGTTCGTCTCCCCCATCGCAGCACGTCTCACTTCTTTCCTCGCCAACTCGAGCAACCACGAAAGTTTCTATCACAAGAATCACTCGAGAGAAAATGAATTAGTGTGTGGGCACTTTTAAACACGACGACTTAAGAACGAGTCTTGACGTCGAAGAGCTAAACACTAGGTCAAATGAGGACCTAGGTGCCAAAACCATAAAAACGAAATTGGTTAGAGAGAGAGAGAGAAGATGGGCGGCCAAGTCTAGAGAGAGAAGCTCTCAATCTGTAAAACTTGGGATGAGTGAAATGTGTGGAATGAGGCTCCTATTTATAGGAGAGGTCTCACTTTCAATAACGTAGTTTCCTCTTCTATAGAATATCACATATTCATGAGCCAATTTCCCTTTTCCTTCATAGAGTCACACGGCCAAGAGTTGCCAAGCAAGTCCTTGGATTTGTTTCCTCTTTTATTTGCTTCTCCCCTGACCCATGTGGCCGAATTCCCTATTGCCTCTATGAGGAAATTTTTTTCCTGTTTTTCTTTTGGCAAGTATCTTGATACATTTATGCAAAAAATATTCTCTCTTTCTCTTGGGTAGTAGCCGCCCAACATGCTCTAGAAAGGCCTTCTAGAAGCTTTTCCATTTGTTCATGACAACATGAAAAAGGCCCATTAAGAATTTTCAATAAAATTCTTATGAAATGAAATTAATCCATAAGGCCCAGTAAATCTAATTTGGCTGAGTGACATTAAGTCATCATATGACCTTGTCAAAATATTTATTGACATTCATTTAATCATATGTCCAAAAGGACAAAAATATCTGTTGTCGCACGAAAATGAACAACGATTAAATACCTCGGGCGGTTCGATCCAAGGCCGGACCAAGTGATCGCGCCCGGGCCAAAAATGGGAGCTCGTAGACCGGGCTGCACCGTCCAAACCCTGAGGTGTGTTTTGGGGGGTGTGACCGTGTCAAAGGTTGGCTGCCTACGTACCCTTTAGTCGGGATCAGGTCAGAACGTAGTTCAATTTGTGTATGGGGGCTATCTTGGGCTCAAAGGCTTTGGGAACCCAAGTCTTTAGAGTAGGACCCGGCTCGTAGCTTCTGGTGAAGAGTTTAGAGGGGTCGCGTGCTCGTAGCTCGAAGTTCTAGCTCAAGGGCCAAGAAGCTGGAGAGCAGTGCGTACTGCAGAAGCTCGGGTCGCAGAAGAGGAGCGCGTTCCCTCTCGTGGAGGGGGGTCCTTGTTTCTGAGCCGAGGGAAGAGGAGTGCGCGCTCTTGGAATGTCACAAGAGCACGAGAGAATTATTGTTCTTGAAATGTATCAATTCAATCTTTTTTTCTCCCCTAGGGGGGGGGGTATTTATAGTTTTTGAGGGGAGGCCTTGGGCCGGCCCGTTGAGGCCCACCGGGTGGCCGGGAGCGAGGCGCGCGAGGCTCCACGCCCAGGAGGGTGCAGAGCGCGCGGGGCATGTCGCCTGGATGGGCGCGGGACTTGGCCGGGCGCGGCGTGCCCGGCAGCGGGCGCACTCGGCGGAGATGGTCGAGCTGGCAAGGACGCTCGGCCGAGGTGGCAAGGACGCTTGGCCGAGCTGGCAAGGACGCTCGGCCGAGGTGGCCGAAGTGGCAAGGACACCCGGCCGAGGCAGCAGGGGAACTCGGCCGGGGCGCGCGCGGGCAGGAGGGCCGGGCGCAAGAAGCGCACGCGGGCCGAAGGCGTGAGGGCCGGGGCGCGAGGAGCGCACGCGAACCGGAGGGCCAGGGCGCGAGGGGCGCACGAGGGCAGGAGTGCCGGGGCGCGAGGTGCGCAAGCGGGCCGGAGGCGTGAGGGCCGGGGCGCGAGGTGCGCACGCGGGCCGGAGGGCCGGGGCGCGAGGAGCGCACGCGGGCCGGAGGGCCGGGGCGCGAGGTGCGCACACGGGCCGGAGGGCTGGGGTGAGTGAGGGCGCGCGCGGCCGACTGCGTGGGGCGCCGGGAGCGCGTGGCTCGGGGCGCACGGGCCGGCGGTGCAGGGCGCGCACGGGCCGGCGGCGTCGGGCATGCGCAGGCCGGAGGTGAGAACGTAGAGAGAATGTCCTCTAAGAAGTTCTCTTGAAAGAAAGTTGTGTGTCCCCTCACCCTCAAGTGAGGGGAGGTATTTATAGGAGTGGGGAAAGCCATGGGCCGACCCACTTGGAAGCCCACGGAAGGGGAAGGCGCGAGGCGCGCATGACCGGCAGGGCATGGGCACGCACGGCCAGCAGGGCGTGAGGTGCGCATGGCCGGCAGGGCGCGGGGCGCGCATGGCCGACAGGGCGCGAGACACGCGTGGCCTGCAGGGCACGGGCGCGCATGGCCGGCTGGGCGCAGGGTGCGCATGGCCGGCAGGGCACGCCGCGCGCATGTCTGGCAGGGCGCAGGGCGCGCATGGCTGGCAGGGCGCGGAGCACGCATGGGCCGAGGCGGCCGGGACCCGTTGGGTGATCCGGCCGGCGTCGAATTGTTTTTAGATTTTCGGTTCGCCGAAAACGACCGACAACATTAGCCCCCCAAGTTCATGGCTCGTGAATCACGAGTCGTGAAATTTAATTTCTCAAGGGCGTTTGAGGTCTAGGCTTGCCCAAGTCGATCGCGGTTCTCGCTCGTAGGCAGAACTCGAGACGCTTTGGGATCGACTTCACGAGACAAAGGTGGAACTCCAGATCACCCAAGATCAGCGCGATGGAGCCCAGATGTCGGCGGCCAAGATGGCGGGAGAGCTTTCCGAAGAATGGCGAGGTCGCGAGGTGGCGACCCGATCAGCGGAGATTTTTCGCACTGAGGTTACCGACCTTCGGAGGCAACTGGATGCTCGATCCGATGCTTTGGAGACGTCGCACCGCCAGCTTACTTTGAGCGAAACGGCGCGCTTTCGGGCGGAGCGCGAGCGCGACTCTCTGGTGGAGGAAAACGCTCGCCTCTCGTCCCAGCTTGCTGAAGCAGAGCAAAGAGCGTCCGACTTGCAGGATGACTACGACATAGGGACCGAGGAGGCCCGTCGTGCCGGAGCGGTGGAATGTCGAGATGCGACCCCGGCCGAGAACGAGGCCGGGGGGGTCACTGTTGACTTCTTCGACACCTTGTTTCCCCTGCTAGATGATGGTACTGTTTGAGCCGTGTGGCTTCTTTTATTTATGAGATATTTTTGTTGCTTTCCTGCTGAATGCGTATGTCATTTTTCGAGCATTTTTTTCTCGTATGCGCCTTCTTCGTGGGCTAGCGTGGCCCGAAGGGCTTGTATCCTTACCAATAGTTTTGGCAGGTTTTGCGTCCATAACTAGGGTTCGTCCTCCACTCATTTCTTCGTTACGACTCATCGTCGTTTAGACGTTCGACGTGAGCGGGCGTTTGTGCCTAGTTAGGCGGTTGGCCGACCCGTGTTTGAACGGTGGCATCGGCCCGTCGGGTTAGGCCGACGATTCAGCGTGCCTAATGTGGCCGTGGCCCAGTGACTTCACTTCGCGCCTTCCGACGATCGAAAAGGTCGTACCGGGTAGTTCCCGGGGGCTCTGCGTCCGTGCCTTCGGCGACTGGACGTGCGTGTCGCGCCGGGTCGGGCCGGCGTCTTTTGGAGCCCGTGCTTTTAAGCGACGAGCTCGACAGGTTAGGCCGGCGTCTTTGAGCTCGCGCTGTTTGAGCGACCGAGCTCGCCGGGTTAGGCCGGCGTCTTTTTAGTGTTCGCACCCTTGAGCGTTGGAACGTAGGTGCGCCGGGTTAGGCCGGCGTCCTTTTATCGTTCGCGCCCTTGAGCGTCGGAACGTAGGTGCGCCGGGTTAGGCCGGCGTCTTTTTATCGTTCGCGCCCTTGAGCATCGGAATGTAGGTGCGCCGGGTTAGGCCGGCGTCTTTTTATCGTTCGCGCCCTTGAGCGTCGGAACGTAGGTGCGCCGGGTTAGGCAGGCATCTTTTTATCGTTTGCGCCCTTGAGCGTCGGAACGTAGGTGCGCCGGGTTAGGCCGGCGTCTTTTTATCGTTCGCGCCCTTGAGCGTCGGAACGTAGGTGCGCCGGGTTAGGCCGGCGTCTTTTTATCGTTCGCGCCCTTGAGCATCGGAACGTAGGTGCGCCGGGTTAGGCCGGTGTCTTTTTAGTGTTCGCATCATTGGGCGTCCGAACATAGGTGCGCCGGGTTAGGCCGGCGTCTTTTTCGGGCTCGCTCACCCTGGAGTGAGCGAACGCGGTTGCGCCGGGTTAGGCCGGCGACTTTTTGGGCCCGCTCACCCTGGAGTGAGCGGACGCGGGTGCGTCGGGTTAGGCCGACGTCTTTTACTCAAACCGCATGCGCCGGGTTAGGCCGGCGTCTTTCGGTGTTCGTGCCCTGAGGCTAGCGAACCTTTGTTTGGCTCAAATTTGGCCTTTTTTTGGGTTTGAGGCAGCGCCTTTACGCGACTTACATGCGTCTCGGAAGACGTCTTTCACCTGCGCCTTTACGCGTCCTACGGCACGCCGGGAAGGCCGACGTTTTACTCGAACCCGTATGCACAAAGGGCCGTCGGGGTCCGAGCTTACTAAGTCTGTATCCCCGTGGGGGACTTAGACCTTATGCGTCGGGTTAGGCCGACGTCTTTTGGGCCCGGTCACCCTGGAGTGAGCGAACGCGTGTGCATCGGGTTAGGCCGACGTTTTTTGGGCCCGCTCACCCTGGAGTGAGCGAACGCGGGTGAGTCGGGTTAGGCCGACGTCTTTTCTCGGACCCGTAAGTCTGATGGGCCATCGGGGGCCCGAGCTTCTTAAGCCTTTGTCTCCCATGAGTGGGGGGCTTAAGGTTTTTTTTTTGAAGAGTCGGCACGAGGAGTATCAGTCGACTCGTAGACTCGGAGCTCGACTCCAAGAGCGAGCTCGACTCGAGGAGACGTAGATTCGGTGTGGGGAGTACCAGTCGGCTTGACGGACTCGGAGCTCGTCTCGAGGATCGAGCTCGACTCGAGGAGCGAACTGGACTTAAGGAGCGAGCTCGACTTGAGGAGCGAACTGGGCTCGAGGAGTTAGCTCGATTTGAGGAGCGAGCTCGACTCGAGAAGCGAACTTGAGCTCGACTCAAGGAGCGAGCTCGACTTGAGCAGCGAACTTGGCTCGAGGAGCGAGCTCGACTCGAGGAGCGAGCTCGACTCGAGGAGCGAGCTCGACTCGAGGAGCGAGCTCGACTTAAGGAGCGAACTTTAGCTCGACTAAATGAGCGAACTGGGCTCAAGGAGCGAGCTCGACTTGAGGAGCGAGGTCGACTCGAAGAGCGAACTCGATTCGAGGAATTGCGGGAAGAGTCCGCACGAGGAGCATCAGTCGACTCGCGGACTCAGAGCTCGACTCGAGGAGCGAACTGGACTCGAGGAGCGAGCTCGACTCGAGGGATTACATGGAGAGTCGGCACGAGGAGTATCAGTCGACTCACGGACTCGGAGCTCGACTCGAGGAGCGAACTCGACTCGAGGAGCGAACTTGACTCGAGGAATTGCGTGAAGAGCCGGCACGAGGAGTATCAATCGACTCGCGGACTCAGAGCTCGACTCGAGGAGTGAACTCGTCTCGAGGAGCGAACTGGACTTGAGGAGCGAGCTCGACTCGAGGGATTACGTGGAGAGTCGGCACGAGGAGTATCAGTCGACTCGCGGACTCGGAGATCGACTCGAGGAGCGAACTCGACTCGAGGAGCGAACTGGACTCGAGTAGCGAGCTCGACTCGAGGGATTACGTGGAGAGTCGGCACGAGGAGTATCACTCGACTAGCGGACTCGGAGCTCGACTCGAGGAGAGAACTGGACTCGAGGAGCGAGCCCGACTCGAGGGATTACGTGGAGAGACAGCACGTGGAGTATCAGTCGACTCGCGGACTCGGAGCTCGACTCGAGGAGCGAACTCGACGCGAGGAGCGAACTTGACTCGAGGAGCGAGCTCGACTCGAGGAATTGCGTGAAGAGTCCGCACGAGGAGCATCAGTCGACTCGCGGACTCAGAGCTCGACTCGAGGAGCGAACTCGACTCGAGGAGCGAGCTCGACTCGAGGGATTACGTGGAGAGTCGGCACGAGGAGTATCATTCAACTCGCGGACTCGGAGCTCGACTCGAGGAGCGAATTCGACTCGAGGAGCGAACTTGACTCGAGGAGCGAGCTCAACTCGAGGGATTACGTGTAGAGTCAGCACGAGGAGTATCAGTCGACTCGCGGATTCGGAGCTCGACTCGAGGAGTGAACTCGACTCGAGGAGGGAAATGGACTCGAGGAGCGAGCTTGACTCGAGGAATTGCGTGAAGAGTCCGCACGAGGAGCATCAGTCGACTCGCGGACTCAGAGCTCGACTCGAGGAGCGAACTGGACTCGAGGACCGAGCTCGACTCGAGGGATTACGTGGATAGTCGGCACGAGGAGTATCAGTCGACTCGCGGACTCGGAGCTCGACTCGAGGAGCGAACTCGACTCGAGGAGCGAACTTGACTCGAGGAGCGAGCTCGACTCGAGGAATTGTGTGAAGAGTCCGCACGAGGAGCATCAGTCGACTCGCGGACTCGGAGCTTGACTCGAGGAGCGAACTCGACTCGAGGAGCGAACTTGACTCGAGGAGCGAGCTCGACTCGAGGAATTGCATGAAGAGTCCGCACGAGAAGCATCAGTCGACTCGCGGACTCGGAGCTCGACTCGAGGAGTGAACTAAACTCGAGGAGTTTTGCGCAATGTCGACACGAGGACTAGTCAATCGACTCATGGATCGGGACTCGACTCGAGGAGCGAACTCAACTCGAGGAGTTGTGAGCACGTATCGACATGTGAACGACTTCGATACCTCCGGTAGTTCCAAAGGTGACCGATAAATCAATGATTCCTTTCGTCATGACTTTTTCTCCCGTGAACCCAAACAGAGGGGTTTGAGTCGGGACAGGGCGGAGCCCCCCGAGCTTTATGCGCTCGAGGGTGGTCTTAAAGATTATATCGGCTGCGCTGCCGTTATCAATAAGAACTCTTTTTACCAAGTTGTTGGCCACCTGGGCCTTAAAGACTATAGCGTCATTGTGCGGGTGCACAACTTGCTTGGCCTCTACATTGGTGGATTGTATCGTCTCGTGAGGTACGGACGGAGGTTCCTTGTCTTTGGTGAGAGAAATCTCGACGTCCGCCGAAATTTCCAAGCCTTCATAGTCGGGGTCATAATCATGTCCCTCGTCCATGATGTCCTTGGATTCCCCGTGGGGGGCGCCTTGCGCAAGCGCCTTGCCTGTTGAGAGACTTCCCGTCGCCTTGCGCTCGAGAGCGCAGGAAGTATTTCTTCACCGCGGTGCGTTTTCGGGGTTGTTCACGCCCTCAGAACAAACAGGTGGTTGACCACTCATGTCTTTCTCGAGTCGAGAAGAAAGGGTCGAGCTGTAGAAGGGATTTCGGGCTGTGTAAGTCGGGAAGTGCCCTCCTTCTAGCGCCAAAATGTTGTCGCACGAAAATGAACAACGATTAAATACCTCGGGCGGTTCGATCCAAGGCCGGACCAAGTGATCGCGCCCGGGCTAAAAATGGGAGCTCGTAGACCGAGCTGCACCCTCCAAACCCTGAGGTGTGTTTTGGGGGGTGTGACCGTGCCAAAGGTTGGCTGCCTACGTACCCTTTAGTCGGGATCAGGTCAGAACGTAGTTCAATTTATGTATGGGGGCTATCTTGGGCTCAGAGGCTTCGGGAACCCAAGTCTTTAGAGTAGGACCCAGCTCGTAGCTTCAGGTGAAGACTTTAGAGGGGTCGCGTGCTCGTAGCTCGGAGTTCTAGCTCAAGGGCCAAGAAGCTGGAGAGCAGTGCGTACTGCAGAAGCTCGGGTCGCAGAAGAGGAGCGCGTTCCCTCTCGTGGAGGAGGGTCCTTGTTTCCAAGCCAAGGGAAGAGGAGTGCGCGCTCTTGGAATGTCACAAGAGCACGAGAGAATTCTTCAGAGAAGAGAAGTATTGTTCTTGAAATGTATCAATTCAATCTTTTTATCTCCCCTAGGGGGGGTATTTATAGTTTTTGAGGGGAGGCCTTGGGCCGGCCTCTTGAGTCCCACCGGGTGGCCGGGGGCGAGGCGCGCGAGGCTCCACGCCCAGGAGGGTGCAGGGCGCGCGGGGCATGTCACCTGGATGGGCGCGGGACTTGGCTGGGCGCGGCGTGCCCGGTAGCGGGCGCACTCGGCCAAGATGGTCGAGCTGGCAAGGACGCTCGGCCGAGGTGGCCGAGGTGGCAAGGACGCTCGGCCGAGGTGGCTGAGCTGGCAAGGACGCTCGACCGAGGTAGCCGAGGTGGCGAGGGCGCTCGGCCGAGGTGGCCGAGCTGGCAAGGGCGCAGGGCGCAGGGCGCGCATGGCGGGCAGGGCACGCCGCGCGCATGTCTGGCAGGGTGCAGGGCGCACATGGCTGGCAGGGCGCGGAGCGCGCATGGGCCGAGGCGGCCGAGACCCGTAGGAGATCCGGCCGGCGAAGCCCGGCCGGCGTCGAATTGTTTTTAGATTTTCGGTTCGCCGAAAACGACCGACAACAATATCCTTTTGACAATTTTCGTAAAACTTGTCTCGTTTTTGTTTTGACTTAGCTTCTGGTTTAACTATTCCTACTCGATGTGATTTGTGACAGTGACCTCATGGATCCAAATGAACAAAGCTTGAGTTAAACACTTGGACTCAA
Organism: Urtica dioica subsp. dioica; assembly: GCF_054948205.1. NCBI lineage: Eukaryota > Viridiplantae > Streptophyta > Magnoliopsida > Rosales > Urticaceae > Urtica > Urtica dioica. The sequence continues at coordinate 41,721,754 of NC_142763.1, forward strand.
AAGTTCACAAACCTTTTCCAAATTTAACTTAATGTCAACTGACGCCACTAAAGAGTTGACACTGAAAATCTCTCGGTTCAAATGAATTTATTTTCTACTCAAGAATTCAACCTAATTTTAATGACTTGATCCACAGAATATTATCAGTTTTTACCCTTCATGAATATCATCAGCTAGTCGGGATTTACAAAATTACCATTTTACCCTTCTAGCTGTTATTTCCTCAACTCCTTTGTCGCTTGTGAATAAGTTAGAAACAATGTATTGACGAGGAGCTAACAAGTCACATTGTTTCATCCAAAGGAGTCAAGACTAAATTTGAAAACTGGCCAGTTAATTTATTCACATTCCAAGGAACAAAGCATGAGGTGATATACATTGCATTTCAGCAATCTTGTACATGAATTCCATATCTATGAGAACTTCACAAAGTTACTCATGACATTCTCACAACTTAGTATTTCACCAATAGGCCTTGTTCGGAATCACATAGTGAGTCCGAACTCTGACTTTCTCAAATGAGAATACGTAAGGTGTGAAATGACATGTCTCATTTCAGGATTAAGGTAAGCACGATGCAATTCATAAGTAGTGACTTCGAGACATAAGAGGTTAAATGGTTTGTTCTTATCTTGTCTCTAGAAGTGCACTGGTCAATTCAGTACCTTCGGAAGATACCTAGAAGAACTATAGAGACTCCAACTCTCAATGCCCCATAACCAGACATCATAGATTCTCCTAACAATCGTACTGAGGTCAATAGTTCTTTGACCCTTAGATTGCGAATATATCGTTTTAAGCAAACTACGAAGAGTTTGTTCATGCAAATATACATTTGTCTCTTCGTAAGTTGTTTAGTTCGTTTATGGACTAAAGACTAATATTTTATCATAAAGCTTCAAACAGACAAGGAAGAATGAATGAACGTTTCAACTTTTTATTAATGAATAAGCAATTATAAGTAAGAGTCTTCATGAGACTTTATTACATCAAATGTACAATATAAAGACTACAAGTCTTTTTGTGGGCACAATTGAAATAAAACTCCCACTTGACTCAAAGAAGATGTGTGTAGTCCTTCATGCCTAATCCCTCTCGATGTTGGTCGAAGACCTTGTTCGCTAGGGCCTTGGTGAATGGATCTGCCAGGTTGTCCACCGTTGAGATCTTCTTCACTTCCACGTCTCCGCGCTGCACGATCTCTCGAGTCAAATGGTATTTCCTCTCAATATGTTTAGAGCGTTTATGGCTTCGAGGTTCCTTTGAGTTAGCGACAGCCCCACTATTATCACAATAAAGGGTCATGGGCTCGTCGACGTTTGGAACAATTTCCAAATACTTAAGGAATTTTTTAAGCCATACAGCCTCATTGGATGCTTCACAAGCAGCTACATATTCGGCTTCCATTGTGGAGTCTATTGTAATTAATCTAGGGTTTAAGAAAAAGTTTAACGTTTCGGTAAGTGGCGGAATTTTAAAAATTTTCTTTTAAAAGTAAAACAGTTTTTACTAACCTAGACAAAGAGCAAGCACATGTAAATAAAAACTAATATGAGCATAAAAGATTTCTAACCTTTTTAGAAGCTTGAACGTTGAGAAATTTTTAGAAATTTGCAACGTTCATCTCCCCTCGCACCATGTCTCTCTTCCTTTCTCGGCAACTCGAGCAACCACGAAAGTTTCTATCACTAAATCACTCGAGACAAAAGGAATTAGTGAGTGGGCACTTTTAAACACTACGACTTAAGAACGAGTCTTGAAGTCGCAGAGCTAAACACTAGGTCAAATGAGGACCTAGGTGCCAAAACAAAAAAACGAAAATTAACTAGAGTGAGAGAGAGAGGATCGGCCAAGTTCTCGAGAGAGAGTCTCTCAAATCTCTTAACCGAGATGAATGAAATGTGTGGAATGAGGCTTCTATTTATAGGAGAGGTCTCACCTTCAATAAGGTGGTTTCCTCTTCTATAGAATATCACATATTCATGAGCCAATTTCCTCTTTTCCTCTATGAGGCACACGGCCAACAAGGCTTCTAGAAGCCTTGGATTTGTTTCTCTTTTGCTTCTCTTATGCCTTGGCCGAATTTCCTTATGGAATGCATAGGAAATTTGTTTCCTCTTTTTCTTTTGGAAAGTATCTTGATACATTTATGCACAAAATATTCTCACTTTCTCTTGGGTATTTGGGCGCCTTTCATGCTCTCTAGAAGGAGCATCTAGAAGCTTCATCATTTGTTCATGACAACATGAGAAAGGCCCATTAAGAATTTTCAATAAAATTCTTATGAAATGAAATCAATTCACAAGGCCCAATTAATCTAATTTGGCCGAGTGACATTAAGTCATCAAATGACCTTGTCAAAAAAATTATTGACATTCATTTCATCCTATGTCTCAAAAGACAAAAATACCCTTTTGACAATTTTTCGTTTTTGTTTTGACTTAGCTTCCAGTTTAACTATTCCTACTCGATGTGATTCGTGACAGTGACCTCATGGATCCAAATGAACAAAGCTTGAGCTAAATACTTGGACTCAAAAGTTCACAAACCTTTTCCAAGTTTAGTTTAATGTCAACTGACTCCACTAAAGAGTTGACACAAAAAATCTCTCGGTTCAAATGAATTTATTTTCTACTCAAGAATTCAACCTAATTGTAATGAGTGGATCCACATAATATTATCAGTGTTTACCCTTCATGAATATCATCAGCTATTCGGGATTTAAAAAATTACCATTTTACCCTTCTAGCTGTTATTTCCTCAACTCCTTTGTCGCTTGTGAATAAGTTAGAAACAATGTTTTGACGAGGAGCTAACAAGTCACATTGTTTCATTCAAAAGAGTCAGGACTCAATTTGGACACTGGCCTGTTCATTTATTCACACTCCAAGGAACAAAGCATGAGGTGATATACATTGCATTTCAGCAATCTTGTACATGAATTCCATTATCTATGAGAACTTCACAAAGTTACTCATGACATCTTCACAACTTAGTACTTCACCAATAGGCCCTGTTCGGAATCACATAGTGAGTCCGAACTCTGACTTTCTCTAATGAGAATACGTAAGTTGTGAAATGGCATGTCTCATTTCAGGATTAAGGTAAGCACGATGCAATTCATACGTAGTGACTTCGAGACATAAGAGGATAAATGGTTTGTTCTTATCTTGTCTCTAGAAGTTCACTGATCAATTCAGTACCTTCGGAATATATCTAGAAGAACTATAGAGTCTCCAACTCTCAATGCCTCATAAGCACACATCATAGATTCTTCTAACAATCATACTTTGGTCAATAGTCGTTTGACCCTTAGATTTCGAATATATCGTTTTAAGTAATCTACGAAGAGTTTGTTCATGCAAGTCTACATTTGTCTCTTCGTAAGTTGTTTAGTTCGTTTATGGACTAAAGACTAATGTTTTATCATAAAGCTTCAAACAGACAAGGAAGAATGAATGAACGTTTCAACTTTTTATTCATGAATAAGCAATTACAAGCAAGAGTCTTCGTGAGACTATATTACATAAAAGGGAAAATAACACATTTATACCCTGTGTTTTAGTAAAATGTCGAGTTTAACCCTCAGTTTTCAAAAATGTCGAGTTCATACCCTCTGTTTAACTAAAATGACGAAATTATACCCTGAAATGAATAACAGCGTCACAAATCTCCCTTTCATTGATATTAACTCTTATATAAGAAAAACCGAATCAAATCTAAATCAGTACCCTAATTTCCAAATTCTCAATTTTGAAATAAAAATAGCCTTAAATTGAAATTAAATAATAAAACTCATACCGCCTAAGAAATGACTTCATTCCGTGTTCGAATTGTAACTCTAAATCTTGGATTCTCTGTTTGAATATGCGATTTTGATGACTATCAACTATCGATGTTTACCCATTTGCCTCTTTCTGTGTTCTTCACGATTAAGAGACTGTTGTTTATTTTTTAGTTTTTAAATAAATTACATATATGGCGCGAATGAATAAAGATAATTGGTGTTTATATTATAAATATTATAGTCAACGTCAATGAAAAGTCAATAAAAAGAATATTTGTGACACTGTTGTCTATTTCATGGTATAATTTCCTCATTTTAGTTAAACAGATTGTATAATTTCGTCATTTTAGTTAAAACAGAGGGTATGAACTCGACATTTTTGAAAACCGAGGGTTAAACTCGACATTTCACTAAAACACAAGGTATAAATGTGTTATTTTCCCTACATAAAATGTACAAAATTGTTGGAATCGATCTAGGGTTTAAGAAAATAATTAATGCTTCGGTAAGCGGCGAAATTTTAAAAATTTTCTTTTATAAGTAAAAACAGTTTTTTACTAACCTAGACAAAGAACAAGTACATATAAATAAAAACTATTATGAGCTAAGAAGTTTACTAACCTTTCTTGAAGCTTGAACTTTGAGAAGCTTTTGGAAAGTTTGCAACGCTCGTCTCCCCTCGCAGCACGTCTCTCTTTCTTTCCTTGGCACCTCGAGCAACCACGAAAGTTTCTATCACTAAATCACTCGAAATAAAGGAATCAGTGAGTGGGCACTTTTAAACACTACGACTTAAGAATGAGTCTTGAAGTCACAGAGCTAAACTCTAGGTCAAATGAGGACCTAGGTGCCAAAACAATAAAACAAAATTGACTAGAGAGAGAGAGAGGAGAGGGGCGGCCACAAGTTCTAGAGAGAGAGACTCTCAATCTCTAACTTATGTGGAATGAATGAAATGAGAGAAATGAGGTGGGGTATTTATAGGAGGAGGATTACCTTCAAAAGGTAGTTTCCTCATACCCCTTGCACATCCAAATGAGCTTCTAGAAGCCTTTGGATTTGTTTCCTCATTTGCTTTCTCTCTTAGTTGGCCGAAATTGCACTTTCCTTCTAGAGGAAATTTGTTTCCTCTTTTTTCTTTTGACAAGTATCTTCATACATTAATGCACAAAATAAACTCTCTTTCCCACTATGCCATGAACGAAATTCAGCCTTATTTTCCTTCGGTTGGACGAAATTTGAGCTTCTAGAAGGAGCTTCTAGATGTTTCTTCATTTGTTTATGTCAACATAAGAAAAGCCCATTAAGCATTTTCAAGTAAAATTCTATGAAATGAAATTAATCCTCAAGGCCCAATAAACTATTAATGGCTGAGTGTTTTAAGTTTCATTTGTCATCAAATGACCTTGTCAAAATATTAATTGACATCCATTTCGTCCTATGTCCAAAAGGACAGAAATACCATTTTGACAATTTTCGTAAAACTTGTCTCGTTCTTGTTTTGACTTAGCTTCTAGTTTAACTATTCATACTCAATATGATTTGTGACAGTGACCTCATGGATCCAAATTAACAAAGCTTGAGCTAAACACTTGGACTCAAAAGTTCAAAAACCTTTTCCAAGTTTAGCTTAATGTCAACTGACTCCACTAAAGAGTTGACATTGAAAATCTCTCGGTTGAAATGAATTTATTTTCTACTCAAGAATTCAACCTAATTATGATGAGCGGATCCACTTAATATTATCTATGTTTACCCTTCATGAATATCATCATCTAGTCGGGATTTACAAAATTATCATTTTACCCTTCTAGCTGTTATTTCCTCAACTCCTTTGTCGCTTGTGAATAAGTTAGAAACAATGTTTTGACGAGGAGCTAACAAGTCACATTGTTTCATCCAAAAGAGTCAGGACTCAATTTGGACACTGGCCAGTTCATTTATTCACACTCCAAGGAACAAAGCATGAGGTGATATACATTGCATTTCAGCAATCTTGTACATGAATTCCATTATCTATGAGAACTTCACAAAGTTACTCATGACATCTTCACAACTTAGTACTTCACCAATAGGCCCTGTTCGGAATCACATAGTGAGTCCGAACTCTGACTTTCTCTAATGAGAATACGTAAGTTGTGAAATGGCATGTCTCATTTCAGGATTAAGGTAAGCACGATGCAATTCATACGTAGTGACTTCGAGACATAAGAGGATAAATGGTTTGTTCTTATCTTGTCTCTAGAAGTGCACTGGTCAATTCAGTACCTTTGGAAGGTACCTAGAAGAACTATAGAGTCTCCAACTCTCAATGCCTCATAACCAGACATCATAGATTCTTCTAACAATCATACTGAGGTCAATAGTCCTTTGACCCTTAGATTGCGAATATATCGTTTTAAGCAAACTACGAATAGTTTGTTCATGCAAATCTACATTTGTCTCTTCGTAAGTTGTGTAGTTTGTTTATGGACTAAAGACTAATGTTTTATCATAATGCTTCAGACAAGGAAGATTGAATGAACGTTTCAACTTTATTAATGAATAAGCAATTACAAGCAAGAGTCTTCATGAGACTTTATTGCATCAAATGTACAATATAAAGATTACAACTCTTCTTGTGGGCACCATTGACAACAAAAATTAAGACTACAACTCTTCTTGTGGGCACCATTGACAACAAACTCCCACTTGACTCAAAGAAGATGTGTGTAGTCCTTCATGCCTTATCCGTCTCGATGTTGGTCGAAGACCTTGTTCGCTAGGGCCTTGGTGAATGGATCTGCCAGGTTGTCCACCGTTGAGATCTTCTTCACTTCCACGTATCCGCGCTGCACGATCTCTCGAATCAAATGGTATTTCCTCTCAATATGTTTGGAGCGTTTATGGCTTCGAGGTTCCTTTGAGTTAGCGACAGCGCCACTATTATCACAATAAAAGGTCATGGGCTCGTCGACGTTTGGAACAACTTCCAAATACTTAAGGAATTTTCTAAGCCATACAGCCTCGTTGGATGCTTCACAAGCAGCCACATATTCTGCTTCCATTATGGAGCCAGCAATGCAAGATTGCTTAATAATTCTCCATACAACAGCTCCACCAATATGGATGAACATGTTGGAATCGATCTAGGGTTTAAGAAAATAATTAACGCTTCGGTAAGCGGCGGAATTTTAAAAATTTTCTTTTACAAGTAAAAACAGTTTTTACTAACCTAGACAAGTGCAAGTACATGTAATTAAAAACCAATATGAGCTAAGAATTTACTAACCTTTCTTGAAGCTTGAACTTTGAAGAAGCTTTCGGAAAGTTTGCAATGCTCGTCTCCCCTCGCAGCACGTCTCTCTTCCTTTCCTCGGCACCTCGAGCAACCACGAAAGTTTCTATCACTAAATCACTCGAAAAGAAGGAATCAGTGAGTGGGCACTTTTAAACACTACGACTTAAGAACAAGTCTTGAAGTCGCAGAGCTAAACACTAGGTCGAGTGAGGACCTAGGTGCCAAAACAAGAAAAATCGAAAATAAACTAGAGAGAGAGAGAGAGGGGCGGCAACCACAAGTTCTAGAGAGAGAATCTCTCAATCTCTAACTTATGTGGAATGAGAAAAATGAGAAGAATGAGGCTCCTATTTATAGGAGAGGTCTTACCTTCAATAAGGTAGTTTCCTCTTGTATAGAATATCACATATTCATGAGCCAATTTCCTCTTTTCCTCTATGATGCACTCGGCCAAGGTGGGCTTCATTAAGCCTTGGATTTGTTTCCTTTTTTGTTCCTTGCCTTGCATCTTACTTGTGTTGGGCGCCTACCTCTTATTTCCCTTAGAGGAAATTTGTTTCCTCTTTTTTTTTTGGCAAGTATCTTCATACATTTATGCACAAAATATTCTCTCTTGTTTCTAGGGTATTTGGGCGCCTATAACTTATCTAGAAGGAGCTTCTAGAAGCTTCTTCATTTGTTCATGACAACATGAGAAAAGCCCATTAAGAATTTTCAATAAAATTCTTACGAAATGAAATTAATTCACAAGGCCCAATAATCAAGTTATGGCCGAGTGACATTAAGTCATCAAATGAACTTGTCAAAAAATTTATTGACATTCATTTCATCCTTTGTCTCAAAAGACAAAAATACCCTTTTGACTATTTTCGTTCTTGTTTTGACTTAGCTTCCAGTTTAACTATTCTTATCGATGTGATTCGTGACAGTGACCTCATGGACCCAAATGAACAAAGCTTGAGCTAAACACTTGGACTCAAAAGTTCACAAACCTTTTCCAAGTTTAGCTTAATGCCAACTGACTCCACTAAAGAGCTAACACTGAAAATCTCTCGGTTCAAATGAATTTCTTTTCTACTCAAGAATTCGACCTAATTATGATGAGCGGATCCACTTAATATTATCTATGTTTACCCTTCATGAATGTCATCAGCTAGTCGGGATTTACTAAATTACCATTTTACCCTTCTAGCTGTTATTTCCTCAACTCCTTTGTCGCTTGTGAATAAGTTAGAAACAATGTATTGACGAGGAGCTAACAAGTCACATTGTTTCATCCAAAAGAGTCAGGACTCAATTTGGACACTGGCCAGTTCATTTATTCACACTCCAAGGAACAAAGCATGAGGTGACATACATTGCATTTCAGCAATCTTGTACATGAATTCCATATCTATGAGAACTTCACAAAGTTACTCATGACAGACTCACAACTTGGTACTTCACCAATAGGCCTTGCTCGGAATCACATAGTGAGTCCGAACTTTGACTTTCTCAAATGAGAATACTAAGGTGTGAAATGGCATGTCTCATTTCAGGATTAAGGTAAGCATGATGCAATTCATACATAGTGACTTCGAGACATAAGAGGTTAAATGGTTTGTTCTTATATTGTCTCTAGAAGTGCACTGGTCAATTCAGTACCTTCGGAAGATACCTAGAAGAACTATAGAGTCCCCAACTCTCAATGCCTCATAACCAGACATCATAGATTCTTCTAACAATCATACTAAGGTCAATAGTCCTTTGACCCTAAGATTGCGAATATATCGTTTTAAGCAAACTACGAAGAGTTTGTTCATGCAAATCTATATTTGTCTCTTCGTAAGTTGTTAAGTTTGTTTATGAACTAAAAGACTAAGGTTTTATCATAAAGCTTCAAACAAAGAAAGAATGAATGAACGTTTCAACTTTATTAATGAATAAGCAATTACAAGCAAGAGTCTTCGTAAGACTATATGACATCAAATGTACATAAATAGACACTACTACTCTTCTTGTGGGCACCATTGACAACAAACTCCCACTTGACTCAAAGAAGATGTGAGTAGTCCTACATGCCTAATCCCTCTCGAAGTTGGTCGAAGACCATGTTCGCTAGGGCCTTGGTGAATGGATCTTCCAGAGATCTACTTCACCTCCACGTCTCCGCGCTGCACGATCTCTCGAATCAAATGGTATTTCCTCTCAATATGCTTAGAGCGCTTATGGCTTCTAGGTTCCTTTGAGTTAGCGACAGCCCCACTATTATCACAATAAAGGGTCATGGGCTCGTCGACGTTTGGAATAACTTCCAAATACTTAAGGAATTTTCTAAGCCATACAGCCTCTTTGGATGCTTCACAAGCAGCCACATATTCTGCTTCCATTGTGGAGTCAGCAATGCAAGATTGCTTAATACTCCTCCACACGACAGCTCCACCATTAAGGATGAACACAGATCCCGAAGTGGATTTCCTGGAATCCTTATCCGCTTGAAAATCGGAGTCGGTATATCCCGTCATAGTTAGGCCAGTACCTGAGTAAGTAAGCATCAAGTTCCTAGTTCTTCGAAGATAACAGCAACCAAGTGCTAGGGTCCAGGGTTGGATTGGAAAAGGCTAACTACGCCAACGGCGAAACAGATGTCAGGTCTAGTGCAAAGCATAGCATACATGAGGCTTCCTACGGCAGAGGCGTAAGGAATCTTCCTCATGTCTTCAATCTCTTGTGCAGTCTTGGGAGACTGCTCCTTAGAGAGTGAAACTCCATGCCTAAAGGGTGTTTGACCCTTCTTGGAGTCTTGCATCGAGAAGCGATCCATTACCTTATCAATATAAGATGCTTGAGAGAGCGATAGGGTCCGGTTTTTCCTATCTCGAAAGATTTGGACCCCCAGAATGTACGCGGCTTCTCCTAGATCCTTCATATCGAATTGTTTTGCCAGCCAGACCTTAACCTCAGATAACTTACCCACGTCATTACCAATGAGTAGTATATCATCGACATATAGTACCAGAAACACAACTTTGCCTTCGTGTATTAACTTGTAAACACAAGGCTCATCTATTGACTGTTCAAAGCCAAAGCTCTTTACAGTTTCATCGAATCTAATATTCCATGACCTAGATGCTTGCTTTAGTCCATAAATGGATTTAAGCAACTCACAAACCTTGGTCTCCTGACCTTTTTCCATGAAACCGTCTGGTTGAGCCATGTAAATGCGCTCGTCAAGATTGCCATTCAGAAAGGCTGTCTTGACATCCATTTGCCAGATCTCATAGTCGAGAGCTGTAGCTATGGATAGGAGTATGCGGATGGATTTAAGCATCGCGACTGGCGAGAAGGTTTCTTCATAGTCAATCCCTTCTTGTTGGGTATAACCCTTCGCCACAAGTCGTGCTTTGAACGTCTCGACGTTCCCATCAGGACCCCTTTTCTTCTTGTATATCCACTTACACCCTACGGGTTTAATCCCTTCAGGAAGGTCTACAAGTTTCCAGACTTTGTTGACATACATCGAGTGCATTTCAACTTTCATGGCGTCAAGCCAAAGGTTTGATTCAGAACAAGCCATCGCTTGGCTATAGTAAACATGGTCATCCATGTAGGAGACGGCTACGAGAGAGTCTCCATAAGACATGTACCTGTCACGCTTTTGAGTAGCCCTCCCACTACGTCTAAGTACTACTTGACGAGATTCTGATGAGTTAGGTTGTGTTTCAGTTGGGGTAAGAACAGTTCTTACAGATGAGGTAGAAGCTTCCTCACCCAACTTTTCTTCAAGCACAATTTTGCTTCTAGTTTTCGCATCCTTCATGAAGTCCTCCTCAAGGAAACGAGCATTCGTGCTAACGAAAGTCTTATCGTCCTCGGGACTATAGAAAATGAAACCTTTTGTTTCCTTTGGATATCCCACAAACAGGCACAATTCTGACCTACTAGCCAACTTGCTAGTCTTTTGCCTTAGCACATGTGCAGGGCAACCCCAAATTCAGATGTGGCCCAAACTTACTTTATGGCCAGTCCATCTTTCATAACCAGTACCAGGAACTGTCTTGGACGGAACTTGGTTCAGAATATAAGCGGCTGTTTCGAGGGCATATCCCCAAAAGGAAAGAGGGAGTGATGAGTAACTCATCATTGATCTAACCGTCTCCATAAGAGTTCGGTTTCTTCTCTCTGACACTCCGTTTTGTTGAGGTGTGCCAGGTGCGGTAAGCTGAGAAGCGATACCTTCTTCTTTAAGAAAGTCATCGAACTCTCCAGACATATACTCACCACCTCGATCAGATCGAATGGTTTTGATCACTTTGCTTTTCCACTAAAGCCCTAAAGACCTTAAATACGTTAAAGGTCTCGGATTTGTGTTTGAGCAAGTAGACAAACCCATATCGTGAGTAATCATCGGTGAAGGTAACGAATTATTCGTATCCTCCACGTGCCTGTTGGCTGAGCGGACCACATACATCAGAATGTACTAGTTCCAGCAACTCAGTTGCTCTTCGACCCTTATCGGAGAAAGGTCGCTTAGTCATTTTTCCCTCTATGCAGGATTCACAAGTAGGTAGTGAACCTATTGCAGAGTCTTGGAGTGGACCATCCCTCACAAGTCTCTTAATCCTATCTAGACTGATATGACCAAGTCTCAAGTGCCAGAGGTATGTTGATTTTGTTAGATCGGAGGATTCAGAAAGTTTGATCCTCTTTGGCTCCCTAATTAGATCATTATCTTTTTCGGTGTCTAAAAGAGAAGGTTTAGTGGGATAGATGTAGAAAATAGCATTCATCATACATGCATCAGTGACAAAAGAATTATCAGGAAACGAAATACGAATTCCATTCTTAATGAACTTTAAACAATAATCTTGCTCACGAAGACCAGCAACGGATATTAAGTTCTTCCCAAAGGTAGGAACAAAATAAACATTATTCAAGTTTAAAGTGCGGTCTTCAAAAGACAGCGTCACGGATCCCACAGCCTTTGCAGACACCAAGCTCCCATCACCCCATTTGAAACAGAACTCGCCTTCCTCTAAGCTTTTGGTTTTCTTGAAACCATTCAAGGGACAACAAATATGGTTAGTAGCAGCGGAGTCAAGAATCCACGTTGATACATTATCAGCTACTAAGCATGCTTCGGTAACTAGTACAATACTATGTTTCTTTGCTTTGAGATAGGCGGGACAGTTCTTTTTATCGGCCTTGTAAGGTCTCTTCATAGTTCCAGAGGCGGAGGCCTTTTGCTCAGTAGCATGTGCCTCTCCTTGATTCATCTTTCTCTTAGTGAGACTTACAGCAGTGTGAAGTTCCTCCATAAGCTTGGTAACAGTGTACTCTAGCTTCTTAATGGAGTAGTTCATCTTAGAGGTATCAAGAGATGCGGGGAGAGTTTCTAAGATCATATCTATGACATTCTTCCCATCATTCTCAGATCCTAGGATTTCCATCTTATTTAGAAAACTAATGATCAGTATCATAAAATCTCTAACAGGAGTCCTAGCCTTCATATGACAGTTCATAAACTGTCGGACTGCTTGTTCCCTTGCTTGACGCCTTTGCCCTTCAAACATCTCAAGGAGATTGTAGAGCATGTCAGCGGCAGTCTCGATGTCACGATGTTGCTCTTTCAGCACATTGTTCATAGATGCCAAGATATAGCACCTCACAATCTCATCGGATCGAAGCCAGGCCGCTAAGGCGTCATTGTCCTCTTGAGTTGAATCATCATTCGTCAGAGGAGGACACAGGGTGGTGAGTACCCATTTGTGCTTGTTAACGGTAGGTAATATGTCGAGGTTACGTTTCGAGTCTATGTAGTTTTCGTTTTCGAGTTTGTTCGAGGAAAGGATGAACGAGAGAGAGTTGGGAGACATATTGCCTATAAAAGTTGAAACAAGTTTATGATTAGTCTTTGGTTTAGGATTTAAGTTTGTTTAAGACTTTATAAAATCCAAAGGTGTTATGAACAAAATGCCACTTTACTCCTTCGAGGGAAGGCCGCAACGAGTCTCCTTTCATAAGTAAATGACTCATCATTAATGCATAGCCAAGATGTCAATACATCAATTTTGACTAGCCACCTTGTAAATTGGTTTGATCACTCACATCCTTTCGCAGGGCCTCGAGGGAGGATTACTAGGGATTGAGTCTAAGTGTGTAACCAACCACTTAGTCCAATAGATTGACTTTGAAAACAATCCGCCGAGGGGAGGTCTTGTCATCATCGTCTCACTCTCGGACGTAGCTCATTGAGCAATGATCAGAGCAAAGCGCCCTTGAGTACTCTCATTTAAGAGAGGGCCACGAGGGTGACTCTTAGTCCGGCGACACTTGCACTTTTCATTAGTGTTGGAGATCGTGGGTTACAAACAACAAGTATAACACTCCCACTTAGTTTTTGGAGTTGGTTCATCGACTCTTTTATGTTCGGAAACAAATTTCCTAGTTAGAGAGCGACAGAGCGGACAACTACAAGAGAATCCTAGATCGACATGTTCAGAGCAGTATTAGTGCATAAAGGCACAAGGTACATACTTGATCTTTTCCTATTTTCTATTTCGGGAAAGTGCGTGAGGGAAGTGTGAACTTCAACTCACTCGAACACTTGAAAGTTTGAGATTACACATCTTTTTATTTTTCGGCTTGTCTACAAGGAGACCTCCCACTCAAATTTTCAAGAGCATATAGATTTTGAACATATGTGATATAGATATAGTTTTGAAAACATTTTGAAAATTTATTTGATTTGGATGACAAAATATTTTCAAGTTTGAAAGTGAAAACGGTTTTTCAAAATTCAAACTAGTTTTGTAAAAATTCAATTTCAATTAAACTTTCAAAAATCAAAACATTTTAATCTTACACATCATGTTTATAATCATATGAAAAACATATTTGCTCAAGAAAATTTTCTCATTAGAGTTCTATAACTCATGGTAGTGGGGTTTGAAAATCCGGATTTCTAAAAAACTGGAGTTTCAGACAGCCGCGCACCTCGGAGTAAAATCGCCATATCTGGCGGGTCCGATGTCCTTTTGAGCCGAAACTGTGGCATTGGACAGAGGACAGACAGAGATATAATTTGATTCAAGAATCATTAAATTTCGATTTCTGAGCAGAGAGTTATGCCACTTTTAATGCGGGTTTACTCCAGCTCGAAGAAAAAGAAATAAATTAAAGCTTGGTCCTTTTTAGGTGCGAAAAAGAATCGAGTGTAACGGAACGTTTTAAGATGTTGTTTAAAGCTTTTATTTGTGTTTTATTAGCAGGGTAATAACATAGAATAAAAGAAATAACAACAAGTATAAAACGAATACGGTAAATAAAAGAAACTAGAAAGACAAAGTAACTAGTCACAAAATTTACCGAAATTTCTCAAACCTTTAAAACACGTTTTTCAATATAAAAAATTAAAAACTTTTAGAACTGATTCTAATGTGTTTTAAAAACATCCCAAACTCATATAAAATCAACATGCTTTTTAATTTAAAGACAAGAGCATTAAATTAAAAAAAAAATCTAAGATTACAATTCTAACTTGTCACAAAATTAGTAAACTTTCGAAAACGATTTTCAAGCTCATAATTTTAAAAAACATGTACATGCTAATCTTTGACCATAGCTCTGATACCATTTGTTGGAATCGATCTAGGGTTTAAGAAAATAATTAACGCTTCGGTAAGCGGCGGAATTTTAAAAATTTTCTTTTACAAGTAAAAACAGTTTTTACTAACCTAGACAAGTGCAAGTACATGTAATTAAAAACCAATATGAGCTAAGAATTTACTAACCTTTCTTGAAGCTTGAACTTTGAAGAAGCTTTCGGAAAGTTTGTAATGCTCGTCTCCCCTCGCAGCACGTCTCTCTTCCTTTCCTCGGCACCTCGAGCAACCACGAAAGTTTCTATCACTAAGTCACTCGAAAAGAAGGAATCAGTGAGTGGACACTTTTAAACACTACGACTTAAGAACAAGTCTTGAAGTCGCAGAGCTAAACACTAGGTCGAGTGAGGACCTAGGTGCCAAAACAAGAAAAATCGAAAATAAACTAGAGAGAGAGAGAGAGGGGCGGCAACCACAAGTTCTAGAGAGAGAAGCTCTCAATCTCTAACTTATGTGGAATGAGAAAAATGAGAAGAATGAGGCTCCTATTTATAGGAGAGGTCTTACCTTCAATAAGGTAGTTTCCTCTTCTATAGAATATCACATATTCATGAGCCAATTTCCTCTTTTCCTCTATGATGCACTCGGCCAAGGTGGGCTTCATTAAGACTTGGATTTGTTTCCTTTTTTGTTCCTTGCCTTGCATCTTACTTGTGTTGGGCGCCTACCTCTTATTTCCCTTAGAGGAAATTTGTTTCCTCTTTTTCTTTTGGCAAGTATCTTCATACATTTATGCACAAAATATTCTCTCTTGTTTCTAGGGTATTTGGGCGCCTATAACTTATCTAGAAGGAGCTTCTAGAAGCTTCTTCATTTGTTCATGACAACATGAGAAAAGCCCATTAAGAATTTTAAATAAAATTCTTACGAAATCAAATTAATTCACAAGGCCCAATAATCAAGTTATGGCCGAGTGACATTAAGTCATCAAATGAACTAGTCAAAAAATTTATTGACATTCATTTCATCCTTTGTCTCAAAAGACAAAAATACCCTTTTGACTATTTTCGTTCTTGTTTTGACTTAGCTTCCAGTTTAACTATTCCTATCGATGTGATTCGTGACAGTGACCTCATGGACCCAAATGAACAAAGCTTGAGCTAAACACTTGGACTCAAAAGTTCACAAACCTTTTCCAAGTTTAGCTTAATGCCAACTGACTCCACTAAAGAGCTGACACTGAAAATCTCTCGGTTCAAATGAATTTATTTTCTACTCAAGAATTCGACCTAATTATGTTGAGCGGATCCACTGAATATTATCTATGTTTACCCTTCATGAATGTCATCAGCTAGTCGGGATTTACTAAATTACCATTTTACTCTTCTAGCTGTTATTTCCTCAACTCATTTGTCGCTTGTGAATAAGTTAGAAACAATGTATTGACGAGGAGCTAACAAGTCACATTGTTTCATCCAAAAGAGTCATGACTCAATTTGGACACTGGCCAGTTCATTTATTCACACTCCAAGGAACAAAGCATGAGGTGACATACATTGCATTTCAGCAATCTTGTACATGAATTCCATATCTATGAGAACTTCACAAAGTTACTCATGACAGACTCACAACTTAGTACTTCACCCATAGGCCTTGTTCGGAATCACATAGTGAGTCCGAACTTTGACTTTCTCAAATGAGAATACTAAGGTGTGAAATGGCATGTCTCATTTCAGGATTAAGGTAAGCATGATGCAATTCATACATAGTGACTTCGAGACATAAGAGGTTAAATGGTTTGTTCTTATATTGTCTCTAGAAGTGCACTGGTCAATTCAGTACCTTCGGAAGATACCTAGAAGAACTATAGAGTCCCCAACTCTCAATGCCTCATAACCAGACATCATAGATTCTTCTAACAATCATACTAAGGTCAATAGTCCTTTGACCCTAAGATTGCGAATATATCGTTTTAAGCAAACTACGAAGAGTTTGTTCATGCAAATCTATATTTGTCTCTTCGTAAGTTGTTAAGTTTGTTTATGGACTAAAAGACTAAGGTTTTATCATAAAGCTTCAAACAAAGAAAGAATGAATGAACGTTTCAACTTTATTAATGAATAAGCAATTACAAGCAAGAGTCTTCGTAAGACTATATGACATCAAATGTACATAAATAGACACTACTACTCTTCTTGTGGGCACCATTGACAACAGAACACAGATCCCGAAGTGGATTTTCTAGAATCCTTATCCGCTGTAAAATCGGAGTCGGTATATCCCGTCATAGTCAGGTCAGTACCTGAGTATGTAAGCATCAAGTTCCTAGTTCTTTGAAGATACTTAAGAACATGCTTAATAGAAATCCAATGCTCGGGTCCAGGGTTGGATTGGAAACGGATAACTACGCCAACGGCGAAACACATGTCAGGTTTAGTGAAAAGCATAGCATACATGAGACTTCCTACGGCTGAGGCGTAAGTAATTTTTCTCATGTCCTCAATTGCTTGTGCAGTCTTGGGAGACTGGTCCTTAGAGAGTGAGACTGCATGTCTAAAGGGTGTTTCACCCTTCTTGGAGTCTTGCATCGAGAAGCGATCCATCACCTTATCAATATAAGATGCTTGAGAGAGCCATAGGGTCCCGTTTTTCCGATCTCGAAAGATTTGGATCCCTAGAATGTACGCGGCTTCTCCTAGATCCTTCATATCGAATTGCTTTGCTAACCAGACCTTAACCTCAAATAATTTACCCACATCGTTACCTATGAGTAATATATCATCGACATATAATACTAGAAACACAACTTTGCCTTCTTGTATTAACTTTTAAACACAAGGCTCATCTATCGACAGTTCAAAGCCAAAGCTTTTCACAGTTTCATCGAATCTAATATTCCATGACCTAGATGCTTGCTTTAGTCCATAAATGGACTTAAGTAACTCACAAACCTTGGTCTCTTGACCTTTTTCCACGAAACCGTCTGGTTGAGCCATGTAAATGCGCTCGTCAAGATTGCCATTCAGAAAGGCTGTCTTGACATCCATTTGCCAGATCTCATAGTCGAGAGCTGCAGGTATGGATAGGAGTATGCGGATGGATTTAAGCATCGCGACTGGCGAGAAGGTTTCTTCATAGTCAATCCCTTCTTGTTGGACCCCTTTTCTTTTTGTATATCCACTTACACCCTACGGGTCTATCCCTTCAGGAAGGTCTACAAGTTTCCCGACTTTGTTGACATACATCGAGTGCATTTCAACTTTCATGGCGTCAAGCTAAAGGTTTGATTCAGAACAAGCCATCGCTTGGCTATAGGAAACAGGTCATCTATGTCAGAGAGGGCTACGATAGAGTCTCCATATGACATATACCTGTCAGACTTTTGAGTAGCCCTCCCACTACGTCGAAGTACTACTTGACGAGATTCTGAAGAGTTAGGTTATGTTTCAGTTGGGGTAAGAACAGTTCTTACAGATGAGGTAGAAGCTTCCTCATGTTGGAATTGATCTAGGGTTTAAGAAAAAGTTTAACGCTTCGGTAAGCGGCGGAATTTTAAAAATTTTCTATTAACTAGTAAAACGTTTTTACTAACCTAGACAAAGAGCAAGCACATGTAAATAAAAAATAATATGAGCAATAAAGATTACTAACTTTTTTAGAAGCTTGAACGTTGATAAGCTTTTGGAAAAGGTTGCAACGTTCATCTCCCCCTTCGCAGCACGTCTCACTTCTTTCCTCGCCAACTCGAGCAACCACGAAAGTTTCTATCACAAGAATCACTCGAGAGAAAATGAATTAGTGTGTGGGAACTTTTAAACACGACGACTTAAGAAGGAGTCTTGAAGTCGAAGAGCTAAACACTAGGTCAAATGAGGACCTAGGTGCCAAAACAATAAAAACGAAATTGAATAGAGAGAGAGAGAAGAGGGGCGGCCAAGTCTAGAGAGAGAAGCTGTCAATCTCTAAAACTTGGGATGAATGAAATGTGTGGAATGAGGCTCCTATTTATAGGAGAGGTCTCACCTTCAATAACGTAGTTTCCTCTTCTATAGAATATCACATATTCATGAGCCAATTTCCCTTTTCCTTCATAGAGTCACACGGCCAAGACTTGCCAAGCAAGTCCTTGGATTTGTTTCCTCTTTTATTTGCTTCTCCCTTGACCCATGTGGTCGAATTCCCTCTTGCCTCTTTGAGGAAATTTGTTTCCTCTTTTTCTTTTGGCAAGTATCTTGATACATTTATGCACAAAATATTCTCTCTTTCTCTTGGGTAGTAGGCGCCCAACATGCTCTAGAAAGGCCTTCTAGAAGCTTTTCCATTTGTTCATGACAACATGAAAAAGGCCCATTAAGAATTTTCAATAAATTCTTATGAAATGAAATTAATCCACAAGGCCCAGTTAATCTAATTTGACCGAGTGACATTAAGTCATCATATGACCTTGTTAAAAATTTATTGACATTCATTTCATCATATGTCCAAAAGGAAAAAAAATACCCTTTTGACAATTTTCGTAAAACTTGTCTCGTTTTTTTTTACTTAGCTTATGGTTTAACTGTTCCTACTCGATGTGATTCGTGACAGTGACGTCATGGACCCAAATGAACAAAGCTTGAGCTAAACACTTGGACTCAAAAGTTCACAAACCTTTTCCAAGTTTAGCTTAATGCCAACTGACTCCACTAAAGAGCTGACACTGAAAATCTCTCGGTTCAAATTAATTTATTTTCTACTCAAGAATTCGACCTAATTATGATGAGCGGATCCACTGAATATTATCTATGTTTACCCTTCATGAATGTCATCAGCTAGTCGGGATTTACTAAATTACCATTTTACCCTTCTATCTGTTATTTCCTCAACTCCTTTGTAGCTTGTGAATAAGTTAGAAACAATGTATTGACGAGGAGCTAACAAGTCACATTGTTTCATCCAAAGGAGTCAAGACTCAATTTGGACACTGGCCAGTTCATTTATTCTCATTCCAAGGAACAAAGCATGAGGTGATATACATTGCATTTCAGCAATCTTGTACATGAATTCCATATCTATGAGAACTTCACAAAGTTACTCATGACATTCTCACAACTTAGTATTTCATCAATAGGCCTTGTTCGGAATAACACAGTGAGTCCGAACTCTGAATTTTTCAAATGAGAATACGTAAGCTGTGAAATGACATGTCTCATTTCAGGATTAAGGTAAGCACGATGTAATTCATACGTAGTGACTTCGAGACATAAGAGGTTAAATGGTTTGTTCTTACCTTGTCTCTAGAAGTGCACTGGTTAATTCAGTACCTTCGGAAGATACCTAGAAGAACTATACAGTCTCCAACTCTCAATGCCCCATAACCAGACATCATAGATTCTACTAACAATCGTACTGAGGTCAATAGTCCTTTGAACCTTAGATTGCGAATATATCGTTTCAAGCAAACTACGAAGAGTTTGTTCATGTAAATCTACATTTGTCTCTTCGTAAGTTGTTTAGTTTGTTTATGGAGTAAGGACTAATGTTTTATCATAAAGCTTCAAACAGACAAAGAAGAATGAATGAACGTTTCAACTTTTTATTAATGAATAAGCAATTACAAGCAAGAGTCTTCATGAGACTTTATTACATCAGATGTACAATATAAAGACTACAACTCTTCTTGAGGGCACCATTGACAACACCTCACCCAACTTTTCTTCAAGCACACTTTTGCTTCTTGGTTTCACGTCTTTCATAAAGTCATCCTCAAGGAAACGAGCATTCGTGCTAACGAAAGTCTTATCGTCCTCGGGACTATAGAAAATGAAACCTTTGGTTTCCTTTGGATATCCCACAAACAGGCACAATTCTGACATACTAGCCAACTTGCTAGTCTTTTGCCTTAGCACATGTGCATGGCAACCACAAATTCGGATGTGGCCCAGATTTACTTTACGGCCAGTCCATCTTTCATAACGAGTACCAGGAACCGTTTTAGATGGAACTTGATTCAGAATGTAAGCGGCTATTTCGAGGGCATACCCCTAAAAGGAAAGAGGGAGTGATGAGTAACTCATCATTGAACTAACCATCTCCATTAGAGTTCGGTTCCTTCTCTCTGACACTCCGTTTTTGTTGAGGTGTGCCAGGTGCGGTAAGCTGAGAAGCGATACCTTCTTCTTTAAGAAAGTCATCGTACTCTCCAGACATATACTCACCACCTCGATCGGATCGAACGGTTTTGATCTGTTTGCCAGTTTGCTTTTCCACTAAAGCCCTAAAGACCTTAAATACGTTAAAGGCCTCGAATTTTTGTTTGAGCAAATAGACAAAACCGTATCTTGAGTAATCGTCAGTAAATGTGACAAAGTATTCGTATCCACCACGTGCCTGATGACTGATCGGACCACATACATCAGAATGTACTAGTTCCAGCAGCTCAGTGGCTCTTCGACCCTTATCGGAGAAAGGTCGTTTAGTCATTTTTCCATCTTTGCAAGATTCACAAGTAGGTAGTGATTCTATTGTAGAGGCTTGGAGTGGACCGTCCCTCACAAGTCTCTTAATCCTGTCTAGACTGATATGACCAAGTCTTAAGTGCCAGAGGTATGTTTATTTTGTTAGATCAGAGGATTCAGAAAGTTTGATCTTCTTTGGCTCCCTAATTAGATCATTATCTATTTCGGTGACTAAAAGAGAAGGTTGAGTGGGATAGATGTAGAAA
This sequence comes from Urtica dioica subsp. dioica, assembly GCF_054948205.1. NCBI lineage: Eukaryota > Viridiplantae > Streptophyta > Magnoliopsida > Rosales > Urticaceae > Urtica > Urtica dioica. The sequence goes on from NC_142763.1 coordinate 41,743,107, forward strand.
AGAGCATTCTTCATACATGCATCAGTGACAAAAGAATTATCAGGAAACGAAATACGAATTCCATTCTTAATGAACTTTAAACAATAATCTTGCTCAAGAAGACGAGCAACGGATATTAAGTTATTCCCAAAGGTAGGAACAAAATAAACATTATTCAAGTTTAAAGTGCGGTCTTCAAAAGACAGCGTCACGGATCCCACAGCCTTTGCAGACACTTGGCTCCCATCACCCCATTTGAAACAGAAGTCGCCTTCCTCTAAGCTTTTGGTTTTTCTTAAAACCAGTCAAGGAACAGGAAATATGGTTAGTAGCAGCGGAGTCAATAATCCTCGATGATACATTAGCAGCTACTAAACATGCTTCGGTAATTAGTACAATACTATGTTCCTTTGCTTTGAGATATGCAAGACAATTCTTTTTCTCGGCCTTGTGAGGTCTCTTCTTAGATCCAGAGGCGGAGGCCTTTTGCTCAGTAGCATGTGCCTCTCCTTGATTCCTCTTTCTCTTAGTGAGACTTACAGCAGTGTGAAGCTCCTTCATAAGCATGGTAATGTTGTCGGTCGTTTTCGGAAAACCCGGAACGCCGTAAAGACGCGCCGCTCAAAGGGCCAATGGTCAGGCCGGAGGTCCTGAAGAACGGCGAGCCTTCCATCACAAGTCAACCGGCAAGCCCTCGTGCCATACTCTCAGCTCCTCAAGTCGAGCCTCGCTCCTTCAGTTGAGTAATTCTCCTCGAGTCGAGCTTCGCTCCTCGAATCGAGCCTCGAGTCTTTGTCCTCAAGTCGAGCCTCGAGTCTTTCTCCTCGAGTCACTCCTCGAGACGAGCCTCGAGTCGTTGTCGTCGAGTCGAGCCTCGAGTCGTTCCTCGAGTCGAGATTCGAGTCTTTCTCCTCGAGTCGAGCCTCGAGTCACTCCTCGAGACGAGCCTCGAGTCGTTCTCCTCGAGTCGAGCCTCGAGTCGCTCCTCGAGTCAAGCCTCGAGTCACTCCTCGAGTCGAGCCTCGAGTCGTCCTCCTCGAGTCGAGCCTCGAGTCGCTCCTCAAGTCGAGCCTCGAGTCATCCTCCTCGAGTCGCTCCTCGAGTCAAGACACTCTCGTCAAGTAGAGACCTTCACATTTCATATAGAAAGCATGATATCCAAAGACACCTAAAGGCCCAGAAGAGTCCGACGAGACGAGCCATGCGTCGCGCGCGCTGCACGCCGCACCGGCCGGCAACACAGCAAGCCGCGCCAGGCAGACCGCGCGCCGCACGAAGACACGCCCGCGCCGCGCGGCCATGCGTCGCGCATCCCGCGCCGCGGCTGATAACCCGCGCGCCGCGCCCCCTGCGCCACGCGCCGTGCGCCGCGCATTTTGCGCCGCGCGCGCCGTGCGCGTCCACTTAACGGCGCGCGCGTTCCTAGTCCCACATGGACGAAAAAGAAGCCTTCTAAGGCCCTCAAGCACCTATAAATACCCCCTCTCATTGAGGGGAAATCCATCCCATTCATTCTCAAGGAACTTGAGACTTCTCTCTGCTTCTCTAGATGCCATCCTTGGCCTGTAGCGGATTCTCCTCGATTTCTCGTTCTCAGATATTCTTAATCGCTTTCCGGGGACTCCCGAGTGCCGCCTCTCTTGATCGAACGATTAATCTTGAGCCCATGAGAGCTCTAACGGTTTTCCACTGAAAATCGCCTACGCGTCTAGCACCCTAGACGCGTCCACCATTTCTGACAAGAAATCGCCTACGCGTCCGGCATTTCCGACTAGCAATTGCCTACGCGTCCGGAATCTCCGCCACAACAAGGAACTCTTGACTTAGAGTCTTCCACGTCTCCAAAAGAGAGAAAACACACATTCTCTCTCGTGCTCGCGATCTCCGAAGTTCTGAGACGTCGCCGAGGACTCCTCCGCGCACTGTCTCCTTCGTCGAATACGCTTCTCCATTAAGGCTCCGCGCCTCACACTGCGTTACACACACCTGAACTACGTTCTGAGCTGATCCCACACACGGGTACGTAGGCAGCCGACACCCAAGGCACGGTCACTCCTCCTCTTCACCCCCTACCTCTCCCGAGAGGCGGGTTGATCGGGGAAAACCTAGCTCGAGACTTTCGAGTTCACACTCTTGGCCCGGGTACGATCACTTGGTCCGGCCTTGGATCGAACCGCCCGAGGTTTTCAATAGTTGTTCATTTTCGTGCGACAATATTTTCGCGCTAGAAGGAGGGGACTTCCCGACCTGTTCAGCCCGAAATCCCTTCTATTCATCTTCTTCTTTTCTTCTACGAACTCAACTTTCTCGAACTTGAGAAAAGATGAGTAGTCAACTACTCGTACTGAGGGCGTTAATAACCCCGATAACGTTGCTGGGACAAAAAAATATTTCTTGCGCTCCCGAGCGCATGGTGACGAAGAGTCGCTCCACGAAGAGAGCTCGACCCGCTCACCATCTTAATCTCCAGATAGCAGGGATGACCGCATCATGGAGTTGGACGAGAGTATCCCCCAACTAAAGGCGAAGAACGTGAGGTACCACAGCCGACCGGCTGCAACGCGACCTACGCATGATACGGTGACCCCCAACGGGGATCCTGAAAACCTCAACAAGGAAAGTCGCGACCGCGACCCTGATTACGAGGGTACTGATGATTCGGAGGATATCGAGACTTCTCTCACGAAGGATGGGGGACTCCCCGCCGTGTTTGAAGCCAGTCCTTCGAACCCCTTACCCAGGACAGGCGACGTGCCGACTGCTTCTCAAGAGGGAAATTCCCGACGTTCAGCCCTCGACCGACTAGGTCAAAGGGAAAACGTTGCCAAAAGTCAGGGCACGCGGAGAGCGCGCCGTCGCAGACGAAGCTTGCGCCTCCGTACGACCAGCCCTGATCTTAGGGACCACCTCACTGCTCAACGTATCGAGGGTGGTGATGACCTAAGAGAGCGACTAAGCTCTCGGCCAAACATCCCCGTAGCAGCCCCAACTAACGGGAACCGCCTCACGGGTCAGGGGTCAAATGAAAGGCGACAGGTGACTCCTCCCGAACAGGGAGTTACTCCGACTACCGGTCTCGATGTGATCACAATGATCCACAATCTTCGAAATGAAGTACGAGATCTTCGAGAATACGGAATACGCGGAAGTGCCTATGGGGTCGTCGAGGAGAATTCATCGCCTTTCACGGCTCAGATATTCGTCGAGGTATGCACGGGAAATTTCAAACTCCCGAACCTCGCTCCCTATGATGGAAAAGCGGATCCCGCTTACCATATCCAGCACTATGAAACCTGGATGACGATGCAGGGTGTCTCTCCTGGTGATATGTGCCATCATTGAAGGCTTGCGCACAAGTGACTTCCTTAAGTCCATCGTCGGTCGTGTCCCTTCTACTATGGCCGAGTTAATGACTCGAGCCAAGACCTTCATGGGAATCGAAGATTACCTCGATGGCCGCAAGGACAATAATCAAAGCCCTCACCGGCGAGACGAGCCTAGAAACGAGCAAGGCAACTCTCGTAAAAGACGAAATAGAGGGGGTCAGACTTCTAATAGCCGACCTCCGACGCCCCAAAAGCCGCGACTTGCAGAAGACTTTAAGGGCTATTCGTCGTTCACGCCATTGAACACGATGCCGAATCAAATCCTAGCTTTGGCACGTGACAAATTCACTCCCCCAGCTCCAATGAGCAAAGATCTCGCGACTCGCGATCGATCTAAATATTGCGAGTTCCATCAGGAATATGGTCACTTGACCTCCGAATGCCATAGTCTTAAAAATAAGATCGAGGCATGATTAGCACTGCGGGCCCCACCTCGAACAGACCACAGTCTGGCAAGGGAGGAGGAATAGCCGCTTCTGCCGACCGAACCACGGCTGCTGCCAATGCCAATCCATAACTCCACATTGTAACCACCATACTAGGTGGCCCACAAGATGGAGATTCAGCCCGACAACGGAAAAAATTCCTAAGGGCCGTGGCTCAAGAAGACGCTGCTATACACTCAACTTCACCCACGAAGAACCTCCCTCTGTGCCTCACGAGACGATGTATTTCACCAATGAAGAGGCCAAGCGAGTTGTGCATCCACACAATGACGCGATTGTGCTCAAGGCCCAAGTGGCTAATAACTTGGTGAAAAGAGTTCTCATCGAAAACGGCAGTGCTGCCGACATAGTTTTCAAGTCCACCTTAGAGCGCACGAAGCTCGGGGGGCTACGCCCAACTCCGACCCAAACGCCTCTATTCGGGTTCTCTGGGGAGAGAGTCATGACCGAAGGCATCATCGATCTACCGGTCACCTTCGGAACTCCCGGAGGCATTGAAATCGTTTACATGGTCCCATTCCTAGTGGTTGATCAGGAGTCGCCATATAATGTCATTATTGGGCGACCCACACTGAACCGACTAAGGGCCATTACATCTACATACCACCTACTAGTGAAGTTTCCTACCAAGGATGGAATCGGCATCATGGTTGGAGATCAATCCCAAACCAGAATATGCTACATCCAAGGAATCGATGGAAAACCCGCTAGAAAGACGGTTAACACAATCTCCCAGCTTAGAGATAGCGTCGAGTCGACCGAGGTCCTCTGCGAAATCCATGAAGACATCTGCATGACACCCAAGTGCAAGGTGCTGACGGCCTCATCCCGAATAGGGAGGGACCCCACAAAGTCTGCCAATTCATACATGACGGGACATACTACACGGACGAGACACCGATCCGTCGCATGTGGAATGTGGAATACTTGAGACAGTACCACCAGTAGCCAGCGCTTCCCCCCATTTTATTTCTTTGCTTTCCAACATTCAATAAGGCCTACGAGCCCATGTTTTAGGATTTCAAATTTCTTCAATATTAATAAAGTTCGAGGTTTTTCTTTCAAAATCCGCTTTATCAAAGTTTTTTCGATAACGTTTATAAACCCAAAAACTCGGGGGGCTAGTGACATAGGCAACGGTAAGTATACTCAAAATCCTCAAGAAAGTACGCTCCACCAAAACAAAACACCCGAACATAAACGGGAACGAGCGTTCACAAAAGACGCCTCCGCGGCGCGCCATAAGACATCCCAGAGATGCAGGCTGAAGACGCCTCTGCGGCGCGCCATAAGACATCCTAGAGATGCAGGCTGAAGACGCCTACATGGCGTACCCAAGACGCCTACATGGCGGACCTAAGTCGCCTACATGGCACATCAAAGCCGTTCCTCGTGACGCACCAAAGACGCCTACATGGCGCACCAAAGCCGTCCCTCGCGACGCACCAAAGACGCCTACATGGCGCACCAAAGCCGTCTACATGGCGCACCCAAGACGCCTACATGGCGCACCTAAGACGTGCCTAAGACGCCTAAACGACGCGACGTGTAGAACCGTCTCTCATGATGCACTCGGAGTCGCCATAAGGCGTTGCATGTGATGACTAATCGCAATGCACTTGAAGCCGCCACAAGGCGCACCTGAACTGCCATTCAAGGCGTAGGTCCTGCCATCTTCGCCACCACCAACTAAGCACGATCACACTCGCCTTTGGAGACTCCCCATTCCACGCGAGCTAATTGAAGCTGCTCGCAAAGACTCGCGAACTCCGCCTCTGAGCAAGAATGATAGGTGCGTTTATCACGCGTAAAACTCCTATTTCCCGAACCAAAAACCGATGAGTCCTCAAGTATTTTAATGGTTTTTAGTAGGTTTTTGAGTAGTTTCAGGTTCAAAAGAGCAATAGAGCGTCTACAATCAATTTCGTGGAAAAAGGACGGGATTTGGAGATAAAACGGTCGAAATAGAGTCAAAAATCACAAGCAAGAAAATTGGAGCCGCGCGCCGCGCCCCCTAGACCGCGCGCCGCGCCCTTCTTCGGATTTTGACGGACTTACTTTCCGTTTTTGACGTTTTTGAGCGAATCAACCCATTCAAAAGGCCCAATATGCTCCGAAAATCACCCCAAAACCTATATATGTAACTCTAAGCTCTGAAAACACAATCCCCCTTTTTGTTTTAGTTTCTATTTTTTATTGTTTGGCTGTTCTTGAGAGCTTTTGAAAGAGGAAACGGCGTTCTTCAACGGAATTGACAACCCGACGAGTTCTCCTTCTCCGAATTCAATCGTTCTTTTTTTCTTCCCTTTCTTTTATTTATTTCATTGCTTTAAATTATTGTTGAACATCAATTTTATTTAATATGAATTCTGTTTTGGCTTCAATCTTTATTTTAGTGCTTTTAATTATTCTGTTGTGTTTAGCGTTGATTATGAATTCCATTAGAGGCTAAGTTTCTTATGGGGTTGCGATGTAGCCGGGATTGATAATGGTTGGGGGGTTAGTTAGGGTTAGATAATCATCGTTTGCTTCATCATTATGGATTGCTTGATATGAATCGTTCATTATGCGTTCTTATGCTTGATCACCATTAGAACTTTATCTAGGATTGTTTAGCTACTCGAGAGAGAATAAATAATCGTGCTTTTGTTCATGTCTTCATAGTTGATCCTAGGTTTTAAACTCTAGGCAATTTATGTAATCATTTGAACTCTTGTTTCATTGCGTGTGATTGTTTTAATAGGATTAGATGCCGAGAGGATAATAATCCGTCAATTGCATAGGTTTGCTAGAACACTCGAGAGAGGCTAGTGAATAATTTTGATAGAGTGAGATTAGCATCCATAGGAGTAGATTTTGTTGATTCAAACCCGAAACCCCCGACCTAGTTAGTTCCGGTGAAATCGTGACCCCTACCTTCTCTTCTTGCAAAAACTCATATTTAACGTTCTGCTTTGGTTTTATTATTTCTTTTGTTACAACCATCTTCTCAAGTTTACTTGGAATTAATTAGCATCAAGTTTTAGAAAATCGCTGTAGTAACTAGTCTCTGTGGGTACGATACTCGACTTTACATACTATATTACTTGGGCGACACACGTACGCTTGCGTGCGCGAGAAATATCGCAACAAAGAACTTCGCTCGGCCTGAGCTAGCTGAGACTTCGCTCGAGCATGCTCCTTCTAGAAGAGTCCCAGGTGACGAGTGAGGTCATGTAAAATCTTCTCAAGCCAAGCCTTGCTCCTCGAGTCGAGTCATTCTCCTCGGGTCGAGTCTCGCTCCTCGGGTCGAGTCACTCTCCTCGAGTCAAGCCTTGCTCCTCGAGATGAGTCATCCTCCTCGAGTCGAGCTTAGGTCCTCGAATCGAGTCGTTCTCCTCGAGCCGAGCCTCGCTCCTCGAGTCGAGTCACTTTCCTTGAGTCGAGCCTTGCTCCTTGAGATGAGTCATTCTCCTCGAGCCGAGCCTCGCTCTGCGAGTCGAGTCACTCTCCTCGAGTCGAGTCTTGCTCCTTGAGATGAGTCATTCTCCTCGAGTCGAGCCTCTCCCCTCGAGTCGAGTCATTCTCCTCGAGTCGAGCTTTGCTCCTCGAGTCTAGTCATTCTCCTCGAGTCGAGCTTCGCTCCTTGAGTCGAGTCATTCTCCTCGAAGTCGAGCCTCGCTCCTCGAGTCGAGTCATTCTCCTCGAGTCGAGCTTCGCTCCTTGAGTCGAGCCATTCTCGAGCCGAGCCTCGCTCATCCAGTCGAGTCATTCTCCTCGGGTTGAATCTTGTTCCTCGAGTCGAGCCATTCTCCTCGAGTCGAGCCCCGCTCCTCGAGTCGAGTCATTCTCCTCAAGACGAGCTTCGCTCCTCGAGTCAAATCACTGTCCTCGAGTCGAGCCTTGCTCCCCAAGTCAAATCATTCTTCTCGAGTCGAGCTTCGCTCCTCGAGTCGAGTAATCCTCCTCGAGTCGAGCTCCGCCCCCCGAGTCGAGTCACTCTCCTCGAGTCAAGCCTTGCTCCTCGAGTCGAGTGATTCTCCTCGAGTCGAGTCATTTTCCTCAAGTCGAGCCTTGCTCCTCGAGTCGAGCCATTCTCCTCGAGTCGAGTCCCGCTCCTCGAGCAAGCGCCTGTAATGATTTGAAGAACATGCTAGCCAAAGCAAGACAATTGCAAAATAAAACAAAAAGACAAACATAGGAAAACTTGCCCTCTGGGCGTGGAAAACGCCATGACAAGATAAGTCTACATCACTACTCGTTATGATGTCCCTTCGCGTCTTTAACAGAGACTCGCGCTCACGCCTGGGGAATAGGGGCCGATCTTCTGAATGCAGACGGAGAAGCGTCACCAAAGCTGGAAGGGCGGATGCCCCGTGAGACCGACTTATGCTCGATGCGTGAATGAACTTTGAGCATTGATCCCCGAGCAGTCGAAGCCCTCCGGTGCGGTAGAGTTCCACCAGGTGCCACTCCGTCTTCTCGAAGCATCAGCCCGCAGCATCAACCTCCGTCTTCGAGACCTTGGAATGAGCACGCCTTTGCGAAACGCAAAAGTGCAGTCGCCTTCCAAGCTGGCCGAGACGGATGCCATGATCTTCCCCTAACATGTCGCAATTAGAAAATAATTTACATGCTAATCACCGTCGAGTTGCATGGACTCCGGGTCGAAGATATCATCAAACAAAATGCCATCGAAGAAAGACTTGGACGTGACTTCGCCAAAAGATCAACAAGCCGCGACACGCCGGTATGCCTCTGCACAAGTGCGTGCCCTACATGCCTGCGCATGTCCCCGTTGCTCCAGGGCTAGAGCGATGGATGCAATCGCGTCCACCTCACCCACGTTGAGCTACGCCTTGTATCCGCTTGGACCATCCTCCACGTGTTGATTACACGATCGTGTTGAGCGAGACGGAAAAGCAAGAGAGCATAATTGCAATTGTGAGAACATACTTTGTAACCACGAAGGCTTCGCGACGGCGAAGCCCCTGGGAAATAAAGTTTCCTCAAACACCCTGCAGAAACAACTAAAAGTTCACCGCCCGGGGCCTCCCGAGCGCTGAACTTGGGGGGCTAATGTTGTCGGTCGTTTTCGGAAAACCCGGAACACCGGAAAGACGCGCCGCTCAAAGGGCCAATGGTCAGGCCGGAGGTCCTGAAGAACGACGAGCCTTTCATCACGAGTCAACTGGCAAGCCCTCGTGCCATACTCTCAGCTCCTCAAGTCGAGCCTCGCTCCTTGAGTTGAGTAATTCTCCTCGAGTCGAGCTTCGCTCCTTGAGTCGAGCCTCGAGTCTTTCTCCTCGAGTCGAGCCTTGAGTCTTTCTCCTCGAGTCGAGCCTCGAGTCACTCCTCGAGACGAGCCTCGAGTTCCGCATTCCACAGGCGACAGATCGGTGTTTCGTTTGTGTATTTGATGTAGTAGGTCCCGTCATGTATGACTTGGAGGACTCTGTAGGTTCCCTCTCTGCTTGGGATGAGGACGCCGACACCTTGCACTTGGGTGTCATGCAGAGGTCTTCGTGGATTTCGTGGACGACGTTGGTCGACTCGACGCTATCTCTGAATTGGGAGATCGTGTTAACCATCTTTCTAGCGGTCTTTCCATCGATTCCTTGGATGTAGCATATTCTGGCTTGAGATTGGTCTCCAGCCATGATGCCGATTCCATCCTCGGTAGGGAACTTCACCAGTAGGTGGTGTTGTCAATGGTGCCCACAAGAAGAGTAGTAGTGTCTATTTGTGTACATTTGATGTAATATAGTCTTACGAATACTCTTCCTTGTAATTGCTTATTCATTAATAAAAAGTTGAAACGTTCATTCAATCTTCCTTGTCTGAAGCTTTATGATAAAACCCTAGTCTTTTAGTCCATAAACAAACCTAACAACTTACGAAGAGACAAATGTAGATTTGCATGAACAAACTCTTCGTAGTTTGCTTAAAACGATATATTCGCAATCTAAGGGTCAAAGGACTATTGACCTCAGTATGATTGTTAGAAGAATCTATGATGTCTGGTTATGAGGCATTGAGAGTTGGAGACTCTATAGTTCTTCTAGGTATCTTCCGAAGGTACTGAATTGACCAGTGCACTTCTAGAGACAATATAAGAACGAACTATTTAACCTCTTATGTCTCGAAGTCACTATGTATGAATTGCATCATGCTTACCTTAATCCTGAAATGAGACATGCCATTTCACACCTTAGTATTCTCATTTGAGAAAGTCAAAGTTCGGACTCACTATGTGATTCCGAACAAGGCCTATTGGTGAAGTACTAAGTTGTGAGTCTGTCATGAGTAACTTTGTGAAGTTCTCATAGATATGGAATTCATGTACAAGATTGCTGAAATGCAATGTATGTCACCTCATGCTTTGTTCCTTGGAGTGTGAATAAATGAACTGGCCAGTGTCCAAATTGAGTCCTGACTCTTTTGGATGAAACAATGTGACTTGTTAGCTCCTCGTCAATACATTGTTTCTAACTTATTCACAAGCGACAAATGAGTTGAGGAAATAACAGCTAGAAGGGTAAAATGGTAATTTAGTAAATCCCGACTAGCTGATGACATTCATGAAGGGTAAACATAGATAATATTCAGTGGATCCGCTCATCATAATTAGGTCGAATTCTTGAGTAGAAAATAAATTCATTTGAACCGAGAGATTTTCAGTGTCAGCTCTTTAGTGGAGTCAGTTGGCATTAAGCTAAACTTGGAAAAGGTTTGTGAACTTTTGAGTCCAAGTGTTTAGCTCAAGCTTTGTTCATTTGGGTCCATGAGGTCACTGTCACGAATCACATCGATAGGAATTGTTAAACTGGAAGCTAAGTCAAAAGAAGAACGAAAATTGTCGAAAGGGTATTTTTGTCTTTTGAGACAAAGGATGAAATGAATGTCAATAAATTTTTGACAAGGTCATTTTATTACATGTTTCACTCGGCCATGACTTGATCATTGGGCCTTGTGAATTAATTTCATTTCATAAGAATTTTATTGAAAATTCTTATTGGGCCTTTTTCATGTTGTCATGAACAAATGGTAAAGCTTCTAGAAGCCTTTTCTAGAAGGCTATAGGCGCCCAACATACCCAAGAGATAGAGAGAATATTTTGTGCATAAATGTATGAAGATACTTGCCAAAAGAAAAAGAGGAAAGAAATTTCCTCTAAGGGAAACAAGAGGTAGGCGCCCAAGTTGAGAAAGAAGCAAGGCAAGGAACAAAAAAGGAAACAAATCCAAGGCTTAATGAAGCCTACCTTGGCCGAGTGCATCATAGAGGAAAAGAGGAAATTGGCTCATGAATATGTGATATTCTATAGAAGAGGAAACTACCTTATTGAAGGTGAGACCTCTCCTATAAATAGGAGCCTCATTCTTCTCATTTTTCTCATTCCAAGTTTTAGAGATTGAGAGCTTCTCTCTCTAGCTTGGCCGCCCCTCTCCTCTCTCTCTCTATTCAATTTCGATTTTTCTTGTCTTGGCACCTAGGTCCTCACTCGACCTAGTCTTTAGTTCTGCGACCTTGAGACTCGTTCTTAAGTCGTAGCGTTTAAAAGTGCCCACTCACTGATTCCTTCTTTTCGAGTGATTTAGTGATAGAAACTTTCGTGGTTGCTCGAGGTGCCGAGGAAAGAAAGAGAGACGTGTTGCGAGGGGAGACGAGCGTTGCAAACTTTCCACAAGCTTCTTCAAAGTTCAAGCTTCAAGAAAGGTTAGTAAACTTCTAGCTCATATTGGTTTTTAATTACATGTACTTGCACTTGTCTAGGTTAGTAAAAACTGTTTTACTTGTAAAAGAAAATTTTTAAAATTCCGCCGCTTACCGAAGCGTTAATTATTTTCTCAAACCCTAGATCGATTCCAACAAATGGTATCAGAGCTATGGTCAAAGATTAGCATGTACATGTTTTTAAAATTATGAGCTTGAAAATCGTTTTCGAAAGTTTACTAATTTTGTGACAAGTTAGAATTGTAATCTTAGATATTTTTTTAATTTAATGCTCTCGTCTTTAAATTAAAAAGCATGTTGATTTTCTATGAGTTTGGGATGTTTTTAAAACACATTAGAATCAGTTCTAAAAGTTTTTAATTTTTTATATTGAAAAACGTGTTTTAAAGGTTTGAGAAATTTCGGTAAATTTTGTGACTAGTTACTTTGTCTTTCTAGTTTCTTTTATTTACCGTATTCGTTTTATGCTTGTTGTTATTTCTTTTATTCTATTATATTAACCTGCTAATAAAACACAAATAAAAGCTTTAAACAACATCTTAAAACGTTCCGTTACACTCGATTCTTTTTCGTACTTAAAAAGGACCAAGCTTTAATTTTTTTTTTTTCTTCGAGCTGGAGTAAACCCGCATTAAAAGTGGCATAACTCTCTGCTCAGAAATCGAAATTTAATGACTCTTGAAACAAATTAAAGCTCTGTCTGTCCTCTGTCCAATGCCACCGGTTTCGGCTCAAAAGGACACCGGAGCCGCCAGATATGGCGATTTTACTCCGAGGTGCGCGGCTGTCTGAAACTCCAGTTTTTTAGATATCCGGATTTTCAAACCCCACTACCATGAGTTATAGAACTCTAATGAGAAAACTTTCTTGAGCAAAAATGTTTTTCATATGATTATAAACATGATGTGTAAGATTAAAAGTTTTGATTTTTGAAAGATGAATTGAAATTGAGTTTTTACAAAACTAGTTTGAATTTGGAAAAACCGTTTTCACTTTCAAACTTGAAAAATATTTTGTCATCCAAATCAAATAAATTTTTCAAAATGATTTCAAAACTATATCTATATCACATATGTTCAAAATCTATATGCTCTTGAAAATTTGAGTGGGAGGTCTCCTTGTAGACAAGCCGAAAAATAAAAAGATGTGTAATCTCAAACTTTCAAGTGTTCGAGTGAGTTGAAGTTCACACTTTCCTCACGCACTTTCCCGAAATAGAAAATAGGAAAAGATCGAGTATGTACCTTGTGCCTTTATGCACTAATACTGCTCTGAACATGTCGATCTAGGATTCTCTTCTAGTTGTCCGCTCTGTCGCTCTCTAACTAGGAAATCTGTTTCCGAAATTATAAGAGTCGATGAACCAACTCCAAAAACTAAGTGGGAGGGTTATATTCGTTGTTTGTAACCCGCGATCCCCAACACTAGTGAAAGATGCAATAACGTGGGACTAAGAGCCGCTCTTGCGACCCTCACTTAAATGTGAGTACTCCAAGGCGTTATTGCTTCGATCATTGCTCAATGAGCTACGTCCGAGAGTGATGCAATGATGACAAGGCCTCCCCTTGGGGGATTGTTTTTCAAAGCTGATCTTTTGGACTAAGTGGTTGGTTGCACACTTAGGCTCAATCCCTAGTATCCTTCCTTGAGGCTCTGCGAAAGGATGTGAGTGATCAAACCAATTTAAAAGGTGGCTAGTCAAAATAGATGTATTGACATCTTGGCTTAGCATTAATGATGTGTCATTTACTTATAAATGGAGATTTTTTGCGGCCTTCTCTTGAGGGAGTAAATTATTGTTTGGTTTATAACACCTTTGGATTTTACAAAAGTCTTAATAAAACTTAAATCCTAAACCAAAGACTAATCATAAACTTGTTTCAACTTACATAGGCAATATGTCTCTCAACCATCTCTCAATCTTTCTTTCCTCGATCAAACTCGAAAACAAAAACTACGTAGATTCGAAACGTAACCTCGACATAATACCTACCATTAACAAGCACAAATGGGTACTCACCACCCCGTGTCCTCCTCTGACGAATAATGATTCAACTCAAGAGGACAAAGACGCCTTGGCGGCCTGGCTCTGCTCCGATAAGATTGTGAGGTGCTATATCTTAGCATCAATTAACAATGTGTTGCAACAACAACATCGTGACATCGAGACTGCCGCCGACATGCTCACCAATCTCCATGAGATGTTTGGAGGGCAAAGGCGTCAAGCAAGGCAAAAAGCAGTTCGACAATTTATGAACTGTCGCATGAAGGCTAGGACTCCTGTTGGAGACTTTATGATATTGATCATTAGTCATCTGAATAAAATGGAAATTCTAGGATCTGAGATTGATGGGAAGAATGTCATAGATGTGATCTTAGAAACTCTCCCCGCATCTCTTGATACCTCCATGATGAACTACTCCATTAACAAGCTAGAGTACACTGTTACCAAGCTTATGGAGGAACTTCACACTGCTGTAGGTCTCACTAAGAGAAAGAGGAATCAAGGAGAGGCACATGCTACTGAGCGAAAAGCCTCCGCCTCTGGAACTAAGAACAGACCTTACAAAGCCGATAAAAAGAACTGTCCTGCCTATCTCAAAGCAAAGGAACATAGTATTGTACTAGTTACCGAAGCATGCTTAGTAGCTGATAATGTATCAACGTGGATTCTTGACTCCGCTGCTACTAACCATATTTGTTGTTCCTTGAATGGTTTCAAGAAAACCAAAAGCTTAGAGGAAGGCGAGTTCTGTTTCAAATGGGATGATGGGAGCCTGGTGTCCGCGAAGGCTGTGGGATCCGTGACGCTGTCTTTTAAAGACCGCACTTTAAACTTGAATAATGTTTATTTTGTTCCTACCTTTGGGAAGAACTTAATATCCGTTGCTCATCTTCTCGAGCAAGATTATTGTTTAAAGATCATTAAGAATGGAATTCGTATTTCGTTTCCTGATAATTCTTTTGTCACTAATGCATGTATGAAGAATGCTCTTTTTTTACATCTATCCCACTCAACCTTCTCTTTTAGACACCGAAATAGATAACGATCTAATTAGGGAGCCAAAGAGGATCAAAACTTTCTGAATCCTCCGATCTAACAAAATCAACATACCTCTGGCACTTGAGACTTGGTCATATCAGTCTAGATAGGATTAAGAGACTTGTGAGGGATGGTCCACTCCAAGCCTCTGCAATAGGTTCACTACCTACTTGTGAATCCTGCATAGAAGGAAAAATGACTAAGCGACCTTTCTCCGATAAGGGTCGAAGAGCCACTGAGTTGCTGGAACTAATACATTCTGATGTATGTGGTCCGCTCAACCAACAGGCATGTGGAGGATACGAATACTTCGTTACCTTCACTGATGATTACTCAAGATATGGGTTTTTCTATTTGCTTAAACACAAATCCGAGACCTTTAACGTATTTATGGTCTTTAGGGCTTTAGTGGAAAAGCATACTGGCAAAGTGATCAAAACCCTTCGATCTAATCGAGGTGGTGAGTATATGTCTGGAGAGTTCGATGACTTTCTTAAAGAAGAAGGTATCACTTCTCAGCTTACCGCACCTGGCACACCTCAACAAAACGGAGTGTCAGAGAGAAGAAACCGAACTCTTATGGAGATGGTTAGATCGATGATGAGTTACTCATCACTCCCGCTTTCCTTTTGGGGATATGCCCTCGAAACAACCGCTTACATTCTGAACCAAGTTCCGTCTAAAATGGTTCCTGGTACTCCTTATGAACGATGGACTGGCCGTAAAGTGAATCTTGGCCGCATCCGAATTTGGGGTTGCCCTGCACACGTGCTGAGGCAAAAGACTAGCAAGTTGGCTAGTAGGCCAGAATTGTGCCTGTTTGTAGGATATCCGAAGGAAACCAAAGGTTTTACTTTCTATAGTCCCGAGGACGATAAGACCTTCGTTAGCACGAATGCTCGTTTCCTTGAGGAGGACTTTATGAAGGATGCGAAACCTAGAAGCAAAATTGTGCTTGAAGAAAAGTTGGGTGAGGAAGCTTCTACCTCATCTATAAGAACTGTTCTTACCCCAACTGAAACACAACCTAACTCATCAGAATCTCGTCAAGTAGTACTTCGACGTAGTGGGAGGGCTACTCAAAAGCCTGACAGGTACATGTCTTATGGAGACTCTCTTGTAGCCATCTCCGACATGGATGACCCTGTTTCCTATAGCCAAGCGATGGCTTGTTCTGAATCAAACCTTTGGCTTGACGCCATGAAAGTTGAAATGCACTCGATGTATGTCAACAAAGTCTGGAAACTTGTAAACCTTCCTGAAGGGATTAAACCCGTAGGGTGTAAGTGGATATACAAGAAGAAAAGGGGTCCTGATGGGAACGTCGAGACGTTCAAAGCACGACTTGTGGCGAAGGGTTATACCCAACAAGAAGGGATTGACTATGAAGAAACCTTCTCGCCAGTCGCAATGCTTAAATCCATCCGCATACTTCTATCCATAGCTGCAGCTCTCGACTATGAGATCTGGCAAATGGATGTCAAGACAGCCTTTCTGAATGGCAATCTTGACGAGCGCATTTACATGGCTCAACCAGACGGTTTCGTGGATAAAGGTCAAGAGACCAAGGTTTGTGAGTTGCTTAAATCCATTTATGTACTAAAGCAAGCATCTAGGTCATGGAATATTAGATTCGATGAAACTGTAAAGAGCTTTGGCTTTGAACAGTCAATAGATGAGCCTTGTGTTTACAAGTTAATACACGAAGGCAAAGTTGTGTTTCTGGTACTATATGTCGATGATATACTACTCATTGGTAATGACGTGGGTAAGTTATCTGAGGTTAAGGTCTGGCCAGCAAAGCAATTCGATATGAAGGATCTAGGAGAAGCCGCGTACATTCTGGGAATCCAAATCTTTCGAGATAGGAAAAACCGGACCATGTCGCTCTCTCAAGCATCTTATATTGATAAGGTGATGGATCGCTTCTCGATGCAAGACTGCAAGAGGGGTCAAACACCCTTTAGGCATGGAGTTTCACTCTCTAAGGACACGTCTCCCAAGACTGCACAAGAGATTGAAGACATGAGGAAGATTCCTTACGCCTCTGCCGTAGGAAGCCTCATGTATGCTATGCTTTGCACTAGACCTGATATATGTTTCGCCGTTGGCGTAGTTAGTCGTTTCCAATCGAACCCTGGACCCGAGCACTGGATTGCTGTTAAGCATGTTCTTAAGTATCTTCGAAGAACTAGGAACTTGATGCTTACATACTCAGGTACTGACCTGACTATGACGGGATATACCGACTCCGATTTTCAAGCGGATAAGGATTCCAGGAAATCTACTTTGGGATCTGTGTTCATCCTTAATGGTGGAGCTGTTGTGTGGAGAAGTATTAAGCAATCTTGCATTGCTGACTCCACAATGGAAGCAGAATATGTGGCTGCTTGTGAAGCATCCAAAGAGGCTGTATGGCTTAGAAAATTCCTTAAGTATTTGAAAGTTGTTCCAAACGTCGACGAGCCCATGACCCTTTATTGTGATAATAGTGGGGCTGTCGCTAACTCAAAGGAGCCTAGAAGCCATAAGCGCTCTAAGCATATTGAGAGGAAATACCATTTGATTCGAGAGATCGCGAAACGCGGAGACGTGGAGGTGAAGTAGATCTCTGGCAGATCCATTCAACAAGGCCCTAGCGAACATGGTCTTCGACCAACATCGAGAGGGATTAGGCATAAAGGACTACTCACATCTTCTTTGAGTGAAGTGGGAGTTTGTTGTCAATGGTGCCCACAAGAAGAGTAGTAGTGTCTATTTGTGTACATTTGATGTAATATAGTCTTACGAAGACTCTTGCTTGTAATTGCTTATTCATTAATAAAAAGTTGAAACGTTCATTCAATCTTCCTTGTCTGAAGCTTTATGATAAAACCCTAGTCTTTTAGTCCATAAACAAACCTAACAACTTACGAAGAGACAAATGTAGATTTGCATGAACAAACTCTTCGTAGTTTGCTTAAAACGATATATTCGCAATCTAAGGGTCAAAGGACTATTGACCTCAGTATGATTGTTAGAAGAATCTATGATGTCTGGTTATGAGGCATTGAGAGTTGGAGACTCTATAGTTCTTCTAGGTATCTTCCGAAGGTACTGAATTGACCAGTGCACTTCTAGAGACAATATAAAAACGAACCATTTAACCTCTTATGTCTCGAAGTCACTATGTATGAATTGCATCATGCTTACCTTAATCCTGAAATGAGACATGCCATTTCACACCTTAGTATTCTCATTTGAGAAAGTCAAAGTTCGGACTCACTATGTGATTCCGAACAAGGCCTATTGGTGAAGTACTAAGTTGTGAGTCTGTCATGAGTAACTTTGTGAAGTTCTCATAGATATGGAATTCATGTACAAGATTGCTGAAATGCAATGTATGTCACCTCATGCTTTGTTCCTTGGAGTGTGAATAAATGAATTGGCCAGTGTCCAAATTGAGTCCTGACTCTTTTGGATGAAACAATGTGACTTGTTAGCTCCTCGTCAATACATTGTTTCTAACTTATTCACAAGCGACAAAGGAGTTGAGGAAATAACAGCTAGAAGGGTAAAATGGTAATTTAGTAAATCCCGACTAGCTGATGACATTCATGAAGGGTAAACATAGATAATATTCAGTGGATCCGCTCATCATAATTAGGTCGAATTCTTGAGTAGAAAATAAATTCATTTGAACCGAGAGATTTTCAGTGTCAGCTTTTTAGTGGAGTCAGTTGGCATTAAGCTAAACTTGGAAAAGGTTTGTGAACTTTTGAGTCCAAGTGTTTAGCTCAAGCTTTGTTCATTTGGGTCCATGAGGTCACTATCACGAATCACATTGATAGGAATTATTAAACTGGAAGCTAAGTCAAAACAAGAACGAAAATTGTCGAAAGGGTATTTTTGTCTTTTGAGACAAAGGATGAAATGAATGTCAATAAATTTTTGACAAGGTCATTTTATGACATGTTTCACTCGGCCATGACTTGATCATTGGGCCTTGTGAATTAATTTCATTTCATAAGAATTTTATTGAAAATTCTTATTGGGCCTTTTTCATGTTGTCATGAACAAATGGAAAAGCTTCTAGAAGCCTTTTCTAGAAGGCTATAGGCGCCCAACATACCCAAGAGATAGAGAGAATATTTTGTGCATAAATGTATGAAGATACTTGCCAAAAGAAAAAGAGGAAAGAAATTTCCTCTAAGGGAAACAAGAGGTAGGCGCCCAAGTTGAGAAAGAAGCAAGGCAAGGAACAAAAAAGGAAACAAATCCAAGGCTTAATGAAGCCTACCTTGGCCGAGTGCATCATAGAGGAAAAGATGAAATTGGCTCATGAATATGTGATATTCTATAGAAGAGGAAACTACCTTATTGAAGGTGAGACCTCTCCTATAAATAGGAGCCTCATTCTTCTCATTTTTCTCATTCCAAGTTTTAGAGATTGAGAGCTTCTCTCTCTAGCTTGGCCGCCCCTCTCCTCTCTCTCTCTATTCAATTTCGATATTTCTTGTCTTGGCACCTAGGTCCTCACTCGACCTAGTCTTTAGTTCTGCGACTTTGAGACTCGTTCTTAAGTCGTAGCGTTTAAAAGTGCCCACTCACTGATTCCTTCTTTTCGAGTGATTTAGTGATAGAAACTTTCGTGGTTGCTCGAGGTGCCGAGGAAAGAAAGAGAGACGTGCTTCGAGGGGAGACGAGCGTTGCAAACTTTCCACAAGCTTCTTCAAAGTTCAAGCTTCAAGAAAGGTTAGTAAACTTCTAGCTCATATTGGTTTTTTATTACATGTACTTGCACTTGTCTAGGTTAGTAAAAACTGTTTTACTTGTAAAAGAAAATTTTTAAAATTCCGCCGCTTACCGAAGCGTTAATTATTTTCTCAAACCCTAGATCGATTCCAACAGGTGGTATGTTGAAGTAATGGCCCTTAGTCGGTTCAGCGTGGGTCGCCCAATGATGACATTGTAGGGCGACTCTTGATCGACCACTAGGAATGGGACCATGTGAACGACTTCAATGCCTCCGGGAGTTCCGAAGGTGATCGGTAGATCGATGATGCCTTCGGTCATGACTCTCTCCCCAGTGAACCCGAATAGAGGCGCTTGGGTCAGAGTTGGGCGTAGCCCCCCGAGCTTTATGCGCTCTAAGGTGGACTTGAAAATTATGTCCGCAGCACTGCCGTTATCGAGGAGAACTCTTTTCACCAAGTTATAATTGCCACTTGGGCTTTGAGCACAATTGCGTCATTATGCGGATGCACAACTCGCTTGGCCTCTTCGTTGGTGAAGTACATCGTCTCGTGAGGTACGGAGGGAGGTTATTCATACGTAAGGTTGACGTGCATAGCAGTGTCTTCTTCAGCCTCGGCCCTTAGGAATTTTTCCGTTGTCGGGCTGAATCTTTATCTTGTGGGCCACCCAGTATGGTGGTTACAACGTGGAGTTACGGATTGGCGTTGGCAGTAGCCGTGGTTCGTTCGGCAGAAGCGGCTATTCCTCCTCCTTTACCAGATTGTGGTCTGTTTGTGGTGGGGCCCGTAGCGCTGATCATGCGTAACACGAACTCTTTCAGCTCACCCCGTTGGATCAATGCCTCGATCTGCCTTTTAAGACTGTAGCATTCGGAGGTTAAGTGACCATATTCCCGATGGAACTCGCAACATTTAGATCGATCGCGAGTCGCGGGATCTTTGCTCATTGGAGCCGGGGGAGTGAACTTGTCACGCGCCAAAGCCAAGATTTGATCCGACGTCGTGTTCAATGGCGTGAACGATGAGTAGCCCTTATAGTCTTCCGCAAGTCACGACTTTTGGGGCATCGAAGGTCGGCTATTAGAAGTCTGACCCCCTCTGTTTTGTCTTTTACGGGAGTGGCCTTGCTCGTTGCTAGGCTCGTGTCAGCGGTGAGGGCTTTGATTATTGCCCTTGCGGCCATCGAGGTAATCTTCGACTCCCATGAAGGTCTTGGCTCGAGTCATTAACTCGGCCATAGTAGAAGGGACACGGCCGATGATGGACTTAAGGAAGTCACTTGTGCGCAACCCTTGATATGGTTGTTGGAATCGATCTAGGGTTTAAGAAAATAATTAACGCTTCGGGAAGCGGCGGAATTTTAAAAATTTTCTTTTACAAGTAAAAACGGTTTTTACTAACCTAGACAAGTGCAAGTACATGTAATTAAAAACTAATATGAACTAAGAAGTTTACTAACCTTTCTTGAAGCTTGAACTTTGAAGAAGCTTTTGGAAAGTTTGCAACGCTCGTCTCCCCTCGCAGCACGTCTCTCTTTCTTTCCTCGGCACCTCGAGCAACCACGAAAGTTTTTATCACTAAATCACTCGAAATAAAGGAATTAGTGAGTGGGCACTTTTAAACACTACGACTTAAGAACAAGTCTTGAAGTCGCAGAGCTAAACACTAGGTCGAGTGAGGACTTAGGTGCCAAAACAAGAATAATCGAAAATGAACTAGAGAGAGAGAGAGAGAGGAGTTTCGGCCAAAGTTCTAGAGAGAGAGTCTCTCAAATCTCTTAAACTTGGATGATATAAAATGTGAGGAAATGAGGCTCCTATTTATAGGAGAGGTCTCACCTTCAATAAGGTAGTTTCCTCTTCTATAGAATATCACATATTCAGGAGCCAATTTCCTCTTTTTCCCTTTGAGATACTCGGCCAAGGATGCCTTCTAGAAGGCTTGGATTTGTTTCCATTTTTGTTCCTTGCCTTCCTTTTTCTCAACTTGGCCGATTCCCTATAAGCATGTGTGGGAAATTTGTTTCCTCTTTTTCTTTCGGCAAGTATCTAAATACATTTATGCACAAAAAAAACTCTCCTATTTCTCTATAGGGTAGGCGCCCAACATGTCTCTAGAAGGAGCTTCTAGAAGCTTCTTCATTTATTCATGAGAACATGAGAAAGGCCCATTAAGAATTTTCAATAAAACTCTTATGAAATGAAATTAATTCACGAGGCCCAATGATCAAGTCATGGCCGAGTGACATTAAGTCATCAAATGAACTTGTCAAAAAATATATTGACATTCATTTCATCCTTTGTCTCAAGAGACAAAAATACCCTTTTGACTATTTTCGTTCTCGTTTTGACTTAGCTTCCAGTTTAACTATTCCTATCGATGTGATTCGTGACAGTGACCTCATGGACCCAAATGAACAAAGCTTGAGCTAAACACTTGGACTCAAAAGTTCACAAACCTTTTCCAAGTCTAGCTTAATGCCAACTTACTCCACTAAAGAGCTGACACTGAAAATCTCTCGGTTCAAATGAATTTATTTTCTACTCAAGAATTCGACCTAATTATGATGAGCGGATCCACTGAATATTATCTATGTTTACCCTTCATGAATGTCATCAGCTAGTCGGGATTTACTAAATTACCATTTTACCCTTATAGCTATTATTTCCTCAACTCCTTTGTCGCTGGTGAATAAGTTAGAAACAATGTGTTGACGAGGAGCTAACAAGTCACATTGTTTCATCCAAAAGAGTCAGGACTCAATTTGGACACTGGCCAGTTCATTTATTCACACTCCAAGGAACATAGCATGAGGTGACATACATTGCATTTCAGCAATCTTGTACATGAATTCCATATCTATGAGAACTTCACAAAGTTACTCATGACATTCTCACAACTTAGTACTTCACCAATAGGACCTGTTCGGAATCACATAGTGAGTCTGAACTCTGACTTTCTCAAATGAGAATACTAAGGTGTGAAATGGCATGTCTCATTTCAGGATTAAGGTAAGCATGATGCAATTCATACATAGTGACTTCGAGACATAAGAGGTTAAATGGTTTGTTCTTATCTTGTCTCTAGAAGTGCACTGGTCAATTCAGTACCTTCGAAAGATACCTAGAAGAACTATAGAGTCTCTAACTCTCAATGCCTCATAACCAGACATCATAGATTCTTCTAACAATCGTACTGAGGTCAATAGTCCTTTGACCCTAAGATTGCGAATATATCGTTTTAAGCAAACTACGAAGAGTTTGTTCATGCAAATCTACATTTGTCTCTTCGTAAGTTGTTAAGTTGGTTTATGGACTAAAAGACTAAGGTTTATCATAAAGCTTCAAACAAAGGAAGAATGAATGAACGTTTCAACTTTATTATTAATGAATAAGCAATTACAAGCAAGAGTCTTCGTAAGACTATATGACATCAAATGTACATAAATAGATACTACTACTCTTCTTCTGGGCATCATTGACAACAATGGTGGCAGTGATTACGTCTTTGTCGTCAAAACGGTCGACCTTATTCGATTCTTCAGTGAATCGGGCGAGGTATCGTCTAAGAGACTCGCCATTCTCTTGCCTGATTGCCACAGGTACATCTTGTTAGAATTGATCTAGGGTTTAAGAAAAAGATTAAACGCTTCGGGAAGCGGCGGAATTTTAAAAAAATTTCTTTTCAAGTAAAAACAGTTTTTACTAACCTAGACAAAGAAGCAAGTACATGTAATTAAAAATCAATATGAGCTAAGAGTTTACTAACCTTTCTTGAAGCTTGAACTTTGAAGAAGCTTTTGGAAAGTTCGCAACGCTCGTCTCCCCTCGCAGCACGTCTCTCTTTCTTTCCTCGGCACCTCGAGCAACCACGAGAGTTTCTATCACTAAATCACTCGAAAAGAAGGAATCAGTGAGTGGGCACTTTTAAACGCTACGACTTAAGAACGAGTCTCGAAGTCGCAGAGCTAAACACTAGGTCGAGTGAGGACCTAGGTGCCAAGACAAGAAAAAATCAAAAATAAACTAGAGAGAGAGAGAGAGGATTTTCGGCCAAGTTCTAGAGAGAGAGTCTCTCAAATCTCTTAAACTTGGATGAATTAAATGTGAGGAAATGAGGCTCCTATTTATAGGAGAGGTCTCACCTTCAATAAGGTAGTTTCCTCTTCTATAGAAAATCACATATTCATGAGCTAATTTCCCTATTTCCTTTATTGAGTCACACGGCCAAACTAGGCTTCAATAAGTCTTGGATTTGTTTCCTATTTTGTTCCATGCCTTTGACTCTCTCTTGCTTGGCCGATTACCCTAGTGCATCTACATGCAAATTTGTTTCCTCTTTTTCTTTTGGCAAGTATCTAAATACATTTATGCACAAAATAAACTCTCTTTCCTTGGGTATTATGGGCGCCTATTCTCATCTAGAAGGAGCTTCTAGAAGCTTCTTCATTTTTTCATGACAACATGAGAAAAGCCCATTAAGAATTTTCAATAAAATTCTTATGAAATGAAATTAATTCACAAGGCCCAATAATCAAGTTATGGCCGAGTGATATTAAGTCATCAAATGAACTTGTCAAAAAATTCATTGACATTCATTTCATCATATGTCTCAAAAGACAAAAATACCCTTTTGACTATTTTCGTTCTTGTTTTGACTTAGCTTCCAGTTTAACTATTCCTATCGATGTGATTCGTGACAGTGACCTCATGGACCCAAATGAACAAAGCTTGAGCTAAACACTTGGACTCAAAAGTTCACAAACCTTTTCCAAGTTTAGCTTAATGCCAACTGACTCCACTAAAGAGCTGACACTGAAAATCTCTCGGTTCAAATGAATTTATTTTCTACTCAAGAATTCGACCTAATTATGATGAGCGGATCCACTGAATATTATCTATGCTTACCCTTCATGAATGTCATCAGCTAGTCGGGATTTACTAAATTACCATTTTACCCTTCTAGCTGTTATTTCCTCAACTCCTTTGTCGCTTGTGAATAAGTTAGAAACAATGTATTGACGAGGAGCTAACAAGTCACATTGTTTCATCCAAAAGAGTCAGGACTCAATTTGGACACTGGCCAGTTCATTTATTCACACTCCAAGGAACAAAGCATGAGGTGACATACATTGCATTTCAGCAATCTTGTATATGAATTCCATATCTATGAGAACTTCACAAAGTTACTCATGAAAGACTCACAACTTAGTACTTCACCAATAGGCCTTGTTCGGAATCACATAGTGAGTCCGAACTTTGACTTTCTCAAATGAGAATACTAAGGTGTGAAATGGCATGTCTCATTTCAGGATTAAGGTAAGCATGATGCAATTCATACATAGTGACTTCGAGACATAAGAGGTTAAATGGTTTGTTCTTATATTGTCTCTAGAAGTGCACTGGTCAATTCAGTACCTTCGGAAGATACCTAGAAGAACTATAGAGTCCCCAAATCTCAATGCCTCATAACCAGACATCATAGATTCTTCTAACAATCATACTGAGGTCAATAGTCCTTTGACCCTAAGATTGTGAATATATCGTTTTAAGCAAACTACGAAGAGTTTGTTCATGCAAATCTACATTTGTCTCTTCGTAAGTTGTTAAGTTTGTTTATGGACTAAAAGACTAAGGTTTTATCATAAAGCTTCAAACAAAGAAAGAATGAATGAACGTTTCAACTTTATTAATGAATAGAAAGGCAATTACAAGCAAGAGTCTTCATGAGACTTTATTACATCAAATGTACAAAATAAAGACAACAAATCTTCTTGTGGGCACCATTGACAACAAACTCCCACTTGACTCAAAGAAGGTGTGTGTAGTCCTTCATGCCTAATCCCTCACGATGTTGGTCGAAGACCTTGTTCGCTAGGGCCTTGGTGAATGGATCTACGAGGTTGTCCACCGTTGACATCTTCTTCACTTCCACGTCTCCGCGCTGCACGATCTCTCGAATCAAATGGTATTTCCTCTCAATATGCTTAGAGCGCTTATGGCTTCTAGGTTCCTTTGAGTTAGCGACAGCCTCACTATTATCACAATAAAGGGTCATGGGCTCGTCTTCGTTTGGAACAACTTCCAAATACTTAAGGAACTTTCTAAGCCATACAGCCTCTTTGGATGCTTCACAAGCAGCCACATATTCTGCTTCCATTGTGGAGTCAGCAATGCAAGATTGCTTAATACTTCTCCACACAACAGCTCCACCATTAAGGATGAACACAGATCCCGAAGTGGATTTCCTGGAATCCTTATCCGCTTGAAAATCGGAGTCGGTATATCCCGTCATAGTCAGGTCAGTACCTGAGTATGTAAGCATCAAGTTCCTAGTTCTTCGAAGATACTTAAGAACATGCTTAACAGCAATCCAGTGCTCGGGTCCAGGGTTGGATTGGAAACGACTAACTACGCCAACGGCGAAACAGATGTCAGGTCTAGTGCAAAGCATAGCATACACGAGGCTTCCTACGGCAGAGGCGTAAGGAATCTTCCTCATGTCTTCAATCTCTTGTGCACTCTTGGGAGACTGGTCCTTAGAGAGTGAAACTCCATGCCTAAAGGGTGTTTGACCCCTCTTGCAGTCTTGCATCGAGAAGCGATCCATCACCTTATCAATATAAGATGCTTGAGAGAGCGACAGGGTCCGGTTTTTCCTATCTCAAAAGATTTGGATTCCCAGAATGTACGCGGCTTCTCCTAGATCCTTCATATCGAATTGCTTTGCCAGCCAGACCTTAACCTCAGATAACTTACCCACGTCATTACCAATGAGTAGTATATCATCGACATATAGTACCAGAAACACAACTTTACCTTCGTGTATTAACTTGTAAACACAAGGCTCATCTATTGACTGTTCAAAGCCAAAGCTCTTTACAGTTTCATCGAATCTAATATTCCATGACCTAGATGCTTGCTTTAGTCCATAAATGGATTTAAGAAACTCACAAACCTTGGTCTCTTGACCTTTATCCACGAAACCGTCTGGTTGAGCCATGTAAATGCGCTCGTCAAGATTGCCATTCAGAAAGGCTGTCTTGACATCCATTTGCCAGATCTCATAGTCGAGAGCTGCAGCTATGGATAGGAGTATGCGGATGGAAGGTTTCTTCATAGTCAATCCCTTCTTGTTGGGTATAACCCATCGCCACAAGTCGTGCTTTGAACGTCTCGACGTTCCGATCAGGACCCCTTTTCTTCTTGTATATCCACTTACACCCTACGGGTTTAATCCCTTCAGGAAGGTCTACAAGTTTCCAAACTTTGTTGACATACATCGAGTGCATTTCAACTTTCATGGCGTCAAGCCAAAGGTTTGATTCAGAACAAGCCATCGCTTGGCTATAGGAGACAGGGTCATCCATGTCGGAGACGGCTACAAGAGAGTCTCCATAAGACATGTACCTGTCAGGCTGTTGAACAGCCCTCGCACTACGTCGAAGTACTACTTGACGAGATTCTGATGAGTTAGGTTATGTTTCAGTTGGGGTAAGAACAGTTCTTACAGATGAGGTAGAAGCTTCCTCACCCAACTTTTCTTCAAGCACAATTTTGCTTCTAGGTTTCGCATCCTTCATAAAGTCCTCCTCAAGGAAACGAGCATTCGTGCTAACGAAAGTCTTATCGTCCTCGGGACTATAGAAAGTAAAACCTTTGGTTTCCTTCGGATATCCTACAAACAGGCACAATTCTGACCTACTAGCCAACTTGCTAGTCTTTTGCCTCAGCACATGTGCGTAAACGGCTGTTTCGAGGGCATATCCCCAAAAGGAAAGCGGGAGTGATGAGTAACTCATCATTGATCTAACCATCTCCATAAGAGTTCGGTTTCTTCTCTCTGACACTCCGTTTTGTTGAGGTGTGCCAGGTGCGGTAATCTGAGAAGCGATACCTTCTTCTTTAAGAAAGTCATCGAACTCTCCAGACATATACTCACCACCTCGATCAGATCGAAGGGTTTTGATCACTTTGCCAGTTTGCTTTTCCACTAAAGCCCTAAAGACCTTAAATACGTTAAAGGTCTCGGATTTGTGTTTAAGCAAATAGACAAACCCATATCTTGAGTAATCATCAGTGAAGGTAACGAAGTATCGTATCCTCCACGTGCCTGTTGGTTGACCAGACCACATACATCAGAATGTATTAGTTCCAGCAACTCAGTGGCTCTTCGACCCTTATCGGAGAAAGGTCGCTTAGTCATTTTTCCTTCTATGCAGGATTCACAAGTAGGTAGTGAACCTATTGCAGAGGCTTGGAGTGGACCATCCCTCACAAGTCTCTTAATCCTATCTAGACTGATATGACCAAGTCTTAAGTATGTTGATTTTGTTAGATCGGAGGATTCAGAAAGTTTGATCCTCTTTGGCTCCCTAATTAGATAGTTATCTATTTCGGTGTCTAAAAGAGAAGGTTGAGTGGGATAGATGTAAAAAAGACCATTCTTCATACATGCATCAGTGACAAAAGAATTAGAAAAAGAAATACGAATTCCATTCTTTATAAACTTTAAATAATAATCTTGCTCGAAAAGTTGAGCAACAGATACTAGGTTTTTCCCAAAGGAAGGAACATAATAAACATTATTCAAATTTAAAGTTCGATCTTCAAAAGATAGCATCACGGATCCCACACCCTTCGCAGACACCACGCTCTCATCACCCCACTTGAAGCAGAAGTCGCCATCGTCTAAGCTTTTGCTTTTCCTAAAACCAGTCAAGGAGCAGCAAATATGGTTCGTAGCAGCGGAGTCAATAATCCACGATGATACATTATCAGCTACTAAACAGGCTTCAGTAACAAGTACAATACCTTTTGCTTTGGTTTTGAGGTAGGCGGGACAGTTCCTACGCCAGTGACCAGGCTCGTTGCAGTGGTGGCACTTGTCTTTAGACTTGTCCACCTTCTGAGCCTTTGGCGCCTTCTTCTTCGTTTGAACCTTAGGTTGGTTCTTCTTCTCGGCATTGCGAGGTCTCTTCTTAGATCCAGAGGTGGAGGCAGTAGCATGTACTTTTCCTTGAGCCCTCTTTTTCTTAGTGAGTGCCTCAGCGGTTTGAAGTTCCTTCATGAGCTCGGTAACAGTGTACTCTAGCTTGTTCATGGAATAATTCAACTTGAAGGTATCAAAGGTTTCGGGGAGAGTTTCCA
Organism: Urtica dioica subsp. dioica; assembly: GCF_054948205.1. Lineage (NCBI taxonomy): Eukaryota > Viridiplantae > Streptophyta > Magnoliopsida > Rosales > Urticaceae > Urtica > Urtica dioica. Next base: position 41,771,562 of record NC_142763.1, read on the forward strand.
AGATCATATCTATTTTAGTCTCCCCATCAATCTCAGATCCTAGGATCTCCATCTCGTTGAGATAGCTAATGATCAGCATCATATGATCTCTAACGGGAGTTCCAGCCTTCATACGACAGTTCATGAATTGTCAGACCGCTTGTTGCCTAGCTTGACGTCCTTGCCCTCCAAACATCTCATGGAGATTGTAGAGCATATCGGTGGCAGTTTCGTAATCACGATGTTGTTGTTGCAACACATTGTTCATCGATGCCAAAATATAGCATCTCGCAATCTCATCGGATCGAAGCCAGGCCGCCAGGGCGTCTTTCTCCTCTTGCGTCGAATCTTCATTCGTTTGAGGACAGGGGGTGGTGAGAACCCATTTGTGCTTGTCGACAGTAAGGACTATGTCGAGGTTACGTTTCCAGTCGACGTAATTGTCGCCTTCGAGTTTATTCGAGGAAAGAATTGTAGAGAGAGGGTTGAGAGACATATTGCCTATAAAAGTTGAAACAAGTTTATGATTAGTCTTTGGTTTAGGATTTAAGTTTTATTAAGACTTTTGTAAAATCCAAAGGTGTTATAAACCAAACGATAATTTACTCCCTAAAGAGAAGGCCGCAAAAAATCTCCTTTTATAAGTAAATGACACATCATTAATGCTAAGCCAAGATGTCAATACATCTATTTTGACTAGCCACTTTTTAAATTGGTTTGTTCACTCACATCCTTTCGCAGAGCGTCAAGGGAGGATTACTAGGGATTGAGCCTAAGTGTGTAACCAACCACTTAGTCCAAAAGATCAGCTTTGAAAAACAATCCCCCAAGGGGAGGCCTTGTCATCATTGCATCACTCTCGGACGTAGCTCATTGAGCAATGATCGAAGCAATAACGCCTCGGAGTACTCACATTTAAGTGAGGGTCGCAAGAGCGGCTCTTAGTCCCACGTTATTGCATCTTTCATTAGTGTTGGGGATCGTGGGTTACAAACAACGAATATAACCCTCCCACTTAGTTTTTGGAGTTGGTTCATCGACTCTTATAAGTTCGGAAACAGATTTCCTAGTTAGAGAGCGACAGAGCGGACAACTAGAAGAGAATCCTAGATCGACATGTTCAGAGCAGTATTAGTGCATAAAGGCACAAGGTACATACTCGATCTTTTCCTATTTTCTATTTCGGGAAAGTGCGTGAGGGAAGTGTGAACTTCAACTCACTCGAACACTTGAAAGTTTGAGATTACACATCTTTTTATTTTTCGGCTTGTCTACAAGGAGACCTCCCACTCAAATTTTCAAGAGCATATAGATTTTGAACATATGTGATATAGATATAGTTTTGAAAACATTTTGAAAACTTATTTGATTTGGATGACAAAATATTTTCAAGTTTGAAAGTGAAAACGGTTTTTCAAAATTCAAACTAGTTTTATAAAAATTCAATTTCAATTAAACTTTAAAAAAAAAACAAAACATTTTAATCTTACACATCATGTTTATAATCATATGAAAAACATTTTTGCTCAAGAAAATTTTCTCATTAGAGTTCTATAACTCATGCTAGTGGGGTTTGAAAATCCGGATTTCTAAAAAAAACTGGAGTTTCAGACAGCCGTGCACCTCGGAGTAAAATCGCCATATCTGGCGGCTCCGATGTCCGTTTGAGCCAAAACCGGTGGCATTGGAGAGAGGACAGACAGAGCTTTAATATGATTTAAGAATCATTAAATTTCGATTTCTGAGCAGAGAGTTATGCCACTTTTAATGCGGGTTTATTCCAGCTCGAAGAAAAAGAAATAAATTAAAGCTTGGTCCTTTTTAGGTGCGAAAAAGAATCGAGTGTAACGGAACGTTTTAAGATGATGTTTAAAGCTTTTATTTGTGTTTTATTAGCAGGGTAATAACATAGAATAAAAGAAATAACAACATGCATAAAACGATTCAAGTAAAAATAAGAAACTAGCAAGATATCAAAACTAGTCACAAAATTTTACTCGAAATTTCTCAAACCTTTAAGACACGTTTTTCAATATAAAAAATTAAAAACTTTTAGAACTGATTCTAATGTGTTTTAAAAACATCCCAAACTCATAGAAAATCAACATGCTTTTTAATTTAAAGACAAGAGCATTAAATTAAAAACAAAATCTAAGATTACAATTCTAACTTGTCACAAAATTAGTAAACTTTCGAAAATGATTTTCAAGCTCATAATTTTAAAAAACATGTACATGCTAATCTTTGACCATAGCTCTGATACCATTTGTTGGAATTGATCTAGGGTTTAAGAAAAAGATTAAACGCTTCGGGAAGCCGCGGAATTTAAAAAAAAATTATTTTCAAGTAAAAACAGTTTTTACTAACCTAGACAAAGAAGCAAGTACATGTAATTAAAAATCAATATGAGCTAAGAGTTTACTAACCTTACTTGAAGCTTGAACTTTGAAGAAGCTTTTGGAAAGTTCGCAACGCACGTCTCCCCTCGCAGCACGTCTCTCTTTCTTTCCTCGGCACCTCGAGCAACCACGAAAGTTTCTATCACTAAATCACTCGAAAAGAAGGAATCAGTGAGTGGGCACTTTTAAACACTACGACTTAAGAACGAGTCTCGAAGTCGCAGAGCTAAACACTAGGTCGAGTGAGGACCTAGATGCCAAGACAAGAAAAAATCGAAAATAAACTAGAGAGAGAGAGAGAGGATTTTCGGCCAAGTTCTAGAGAGAGAGTCTCTCAAATCTCTTAAACTTGGATGAATTAAATGTGAGGAAATGAGGCTCCTATTTATAGGAGAGGTCTCACCTAGGAGAGGTCTCACCTTCAATAAGGTAGTTTCCTCTTCTATAGAATATCACATATTCATGAGCTAATTTCCCTATTTCCTTTATTGAGTCACACGGCCAAACTAGGCTTCAATAAGCCTTGGATTTGTTTCCTATTTTGTTCCATGCCTTTGACTCTCTCTTGCTTGGCCGATTACCCTAGTGCATCTACATGCAAATTTGTTTCCTCTTTTTCTTTTGGCAAGTATCTAAATACATTTATGCACAAAATAAACTCTCTTTCCTTGGGTATTATGGGCGCCTATTCTCATCTAGAAGGAGCTTCTAGAAGCTTCTTCATTTGTTCATGACAACATGAGAAAAGCCCATTAAGAATTTTCAATAAAATTCTTATGAAATGAAATTAATTCACAAGGCCCAATAATCAAGTTATGGCTGAGTGACATTAAGTCATCAAATGAACTTGTCAAAAAATTTATTGACATTCATTTCATCATATGTCTCAAAAGACAAAAATACCCTTTTGACTATTTTCGTTCTTGTTTTCACTTAGCTTCCAGTTTAACTATTCCTATCGATGTGATTCGTGACAGTGACCTCATGGACCCAAATGAACAAAGCTTGAGCTAAACACTTGGACTCAAAAGTTCACAAACCTTTTCCAAGTTTAGCTTAATGCCAACTGACTCCACTAAGGAGCTGACACTGAAAATCTCTCGGTTCAAATGAATTTATTTTCTACTCAAGAATTCGACTTAATTATGATGAGCGGATCCACTGAATATTATCTATGTTTACCCTTCATGAATGTCATCAGCTAGTCGGGATTTACTAAATTACCATTTTACCCTTCTAGCTGTTATTTCCTCAACTACTTTGTCGCTTGTGAATAAGTTAGAAACAATGTATTGACGAGGAGCTAACAAGTCACATTGTTTCATCCAAAAGAGTCAGGACTCAATTTGGACACTGGCCAGTTCATTTATTCACACTCCAAGGAACAAAGCATGAGGTGACATACATTGCATTTCAGCAATCTTGTACATGAATTCCATATCTATGAGAACTTCACAAAGTTACTCATGACAGACTCACAACTTAGTACTTCACCAATAAGCCTTGTTCGGAATCACATAGTGAGTCCGAACTTTGACTTTCTCAAATGAGAATACTAAGGTGTGAAATGGCATGTCTCATTTCAGGATTAAGGTAAGCATGATGCAATTCATACATAGTGACTTCGAGACATAAGAGGTTAAATGGTTTGTTCTTATATTGTCTCTAGAAGTGCACTGGTCAATTCAGTACCTTCGGAAGATACCTAGAAGAACTATAGAGTCCCCAACTCTCAATGCCTCATAACCTGACATCATAGATTCTTCTAACAATCATACTGAGGTCAATAGTCCTTTGACCCTAAGATTGCGAATATATCGTTTTAAGCAAACTACGAAGAGTTTGTTCATGCAAATCTACATTTGTCTCTTCGTAAGTTGTTAAGTTTGTTTATGGACTAAAAGACTAAGGTTTTATCATAAAGCTTCAAACAAAGAAAGAATGAATGAACGTTTTAACTTTATTAATGAATAGATAGGCAATTACAAGCAAGAGTCTTCATGAGACTTTATTACATCAAATGTACAAAATAAAGACTACAACTCTTCTTGTGGGCACCATTGACAACACATCTTGGTCTTCTTTTGGACCATAGATGTAGCGAAGCGTGCTAGGAACATGTCCTTCAGGTCTTTGAACGATCAGATGCTTCCCGGCCTTAAGTTCTTAAACCACTTGAAGCCGTGTCCAGCGAGGGTAAGACTAAAAGCTTGGCACATGGCGTTGGGAGCGACACCCTGCATCGTCATCCAGGTTTCATAGTGCTGGATGTGGTAAGCAGGATCTGCTTTTCCATCATAGGGAGTGAGGTTTGGGAGTTTGAAATTTCCCGTGCATACCTCGACCAATATCTGAGCCATGAAAGGTGAGGAACTCTCCTCAACAACCCCATAGGCACTTCCGCCTGTTCCATGTTCTTAGAGATCTCGTACTTCATTTCGAAGATTGTGGATCATTGTGATCACATTGAGACCGGTAGTTGGAGTAACTCCCTGTTCAGGAGGAGTCACCTGTCACCTTCCATTTGACCCTTGACCCGTGCGGCGGTTCCCGTTAGTTGGGGCTGTGTCACGACCCGCGACCTCTCGTCGCCGGTTCACGAGCCGCGACGGTGGGTTACGTCACAAGTCACAACGTCACTATAATAATATATCTCATATCCACAGGAATAAAATTATATAACCATAATCAATGCAATACTTATATTAAACATAATACGATAACATATAAGTATTATAAGTTGTTATATAAAACCTGGGTAAATTTTTCGTTTTTCTCAATTCAAACTTTGAGTCTCACTACGACTCTAAATATTTACATAACCGCTCCTGGGTTTACGTATAATTACTGGAAATAGTTTTAGGAGCGTAGTTTACGGAATGGGTTCAACAAAATATAGTTATAACTATAGAAGAGGTTGATCCCGAGTGAGTCTCCACTAGCCCAAAGGTCAAGAGATACACGTCCGATCTTCGTCTTCATTTCCTTGCTCACATCGCCGTCTTGCCCTTCTCTACATTACCAAGGGTCATAAACTATGAGTTGATTGACTCAGCAAGTGGGAGTCTAACTTAGAAAATAAAGCGACTAAATGCAATGTGATAACATGTGACGTGCAAACAAGCACATAATAATGCATGGATGCAAATCTAACAAGTCTAGAGCATGACTCTTGTGTATACACTTTAACTAGAACTTGTCGTCTTTAAGGTTACACACATCGCCCGTTATAACCTTCAGAACGACAAGAGCCCAGCCTTAGACTTCGAGCAGCAGTCGTCCGGCGGCCTAAGAGTTTTAACGTCTGTCTGGGATCCACTAATGGTACCAACTTCATTCGGCGTCGGCGAAACCCCCAGGTCCTCATAGCCCGTCAAGGTGCGTCCTTCAAGTCCTCATAACCTGGCATTAAGATCGGGTGCGACTCTTGGTCGACTTCCCGATAAATGAGTACTCAGCGCCATCCCCCAGGCCCTCATAACCTGTCAAGGTTCATTTCGTTTTGGTACCATCGACGCAACAACTCTTTAAGGTTCGGGTACTCTGCGGCACTCAGAGTACACACCTATGCTACTTACAGGAGAGCGACTCAGGATAAATCCTGAAAGAAATTTCATTTCCCTTTTATGCTTGTTAGTGTTTTAGGTTGAAGACTCGGGATGTGACTCTCGGTACTTCTACCCTCGACTTGAATTTGAGAGTTAAACATGGCTCTCCTGTCTCCCTCGTTCTAACGGGTCAATCACAGCCTAAGGAATGATTATATCACATATCAGAGGCTAGGTTTCACAAATCTCATGTTTGAACTTATTAAGCGAACTCACGCTAAGTTTTCAGGAAAAGCGGCCGATGCCTTAATCTTTGAGGTTATTCGATTTTAAATCTTTTCCTATTTTTGTTTACTTACAAGAAATAATGCACGTAAACAGGGTTATTCCCTTGGTATGTAGTTGACTTAAGTGTCCACACTTACCCGGAAAAGATCGTCTGAAAATCTGTTGACTTCCGGAGTTTCCTCGCTTTTCACGCTTCTCGAGACTCTACACGTCCTGGAACGTTAACATGTTCTGAAGCGTCGAGAAACTAAAACCGGAAGTTGAAAACTCATTAGTCAATGATTCGGGAGATGATGACAAGCTTAAGGTTCGTTATCGGGATTCATTGCGAGTCAGTTCAGGGGTTCGAGAATTTAATTCATTTACTTCCCGGCTTTTCGGAATTTAAACTTATTTAAGACTCGTGCAAGTTCGTACTGAAGAACGAGTACGAAATAAAATCCAAATCATTACTTAACGAGTCTTAAATAAATTAAACGAATAATCCGAAAAATCATACAAACCAAGAATTCTGAATTAAATAATTAGAAATTAAATTCTCGAACATTCTTAAATAAATAATTGATAATCCTCAAGTACAAATCTCAAATCCAAATTAGAACTCGAGTCTAACGCTAATGAGCGATAAACGACTCACATACACAAACCAAGTCTCACGGCCAAGTAAACTCACGGCCACAACAAAGAACCACACGACCATCATCAAACTCATCAATTTCAATCATCAACATCGAAAACCAAACTCAAATATCAACTAATTTCACTCAATTCCTCCAGAATCATCTAAGAACACGAAATCCCCAAAACCAATTTCTCAAAACCCTAGTTTCCAATTCGGGTCAAGGAGATTTACCTTGTTTCTGATAGAATTGAACCCTCCGGCGTCCTCTCTAACTCGCGGCGGCTCAACCTTCACAGCGCTCGCGCGCACGGCGAGGCACGGTGGTCGGCTGGATGGCGCGCGCACGGGGCTGTGGTCTCGGGCTGGTGCTGGTGGCCGAGCGTTCTCTCCCTCGGTCGCTCTCCTCCTTCTTAGTCTCGCTCTGTCGCTCTCTCGCTCTCTTCTGCGCTCTCTCGCTCGATCTCTCTTTCTCTCCCTCTCGGCCGCTCACTCTTTCTCTTCTCTTCTTCTTTCCTTCTCTTCTTCTCTTTACTTTCCCTTCTTTTTTTTTTCGCTTTCCTTTTCTTTTCCCGTGTCCTTTCTTTGTCTTGGGCTGGTGGGTTTAATTTACTCGGCCATGAAGACTTAATGACAAAGTAATTGACCAAGATAAGTGTTGAGTTGGCAAGGATAAGAACTAAGTTTCCAAAATTCCCATTTAACCTTCTTTTCCTTGTTTCCTTTCAAGTGGGTCCATTAAAAATTGTCACAACCACGTCTTTTCATATAATTATTTAATTAAATCCATATCCGAACGGATTATAATTATATGATTCGAACCGAGAATTTTCTCGTTCGTTCTTGATTAATTTAAATATATTTAAGGTTTCTCGGAAATAATTCTCGTCCTTGAGAATTTATTTCTTAAATTAAATTCCGGCATATTTCTTCGGAAAATAATTTATTATTCGAGACGAACTCGATAAATCCTTTATTTATTCTGAGATTTTTCATTACCTTAAAATAATTTGAATTAACTCGCTAAACTTCAACGTCCATAATTTATTCAAGAACTTACTTATAACACACGAAAGCTCATTTATTAACCGTAAACTACAAACGGCGAGATTCAAAAGTTTATCCCTTACAATCCTTACCCCCTTAAAAGAGTTTCGTCCTCGAAACTTAAAACAGAGCAGAGTACTTCTTTTGCATCTCACTCTCAAGCTCCCGTGTAGCTTCCTCTACAGCATGTCTCTTCCACAAAACCTTGACCAAAGGAATGGTCTTGTTCCTTAAGACTTTATCTTTGCGATCGAGAATCGCTACAGCTGACTCTTCATATCTGACATCACGAGAGATCTCAACCTCTTGCTCTTGTAGAACATGCGAAAGGTCAGACACGTACTTCTGTAAACACGTGGAACACATCATGGAGGTTGGACATGGATGGCGGCAACGCCAAGCGATAAGAGGTCTTGCCTACATGCTCAAGGATCTCAAAAGGTCCAACATACCTTGGATTGAGGTTCTCTTTCTTTCCAAACCTCATAACTCCTCGCATGGGTGAGATCTTCAGAAAAACTTTCTCTCCGGCTCAAAACTCTAGAGGCCTTCTATGCCTGCCAGCGTCGTTTTTCTGACGACCTTGGGATGTCTTCATCTCGAACCTTCGGTTGATGGTATCCCGAACGCAAGTCAATCTTTGAGAACACAGTCGCTCATGTGATCAAAAAGATTGTCTATCCGTAGCAACGGATACTTGTTCTTGATCGTTACTTGGTTCAACCTACGGTTGTCAATACAGAGCCGTAAGGAACCATCTGCCTTCTTAACTAACAAGACAGGCGCTCCCTAAGGTGAATGGCTCGGTCGTATGAACCCTTTGTCGAGCAACTCTTGTAGCTACGTTTTGAGTTCTTCCAATTCTGCTGGAGTCATACGATATGGAGCTTTCGATATCGGAGCTGTACCTCGAATGAGTTCTATGTTGAACTCAACTTCTCGATCAGGAGGTAGACCTGGAAGATCTTCAGGAAAAAAAATCAAGGAAATCTCTAGCAACTGGAATCTCATGTGGCTGTGGTTTGACTGTCTTCGTGACATCTACCACGCTTGCAAGGTAACCAGTGCAACCCTGATGCATCATCTTCACGGCCTTCAGCGCCGATACGATCGAAAAACTCGATTTTCGAGAGGAACCGTGGAACTACAGCGTTCCAAGTCCTGGGTTCTTGAACAGAACCAACTTCTTTCGGCAATCTATGATTGCATGGTGGGTATTTAACTAGTCCATTCCAAGAATTACGTCATAGTCTACCATTTCCAATTCTATCAAGTCTGCTTTCATCATCCGGTCATGAACTCAGATGGGCACATCTTTATACCAGCATAATGACTGGTATTTTTCTCCAGAAGGCGTAGCCGTAACGAACGGGTACGAGAATTCCTTCTGATGCTCACCTAACTGATCAGACTTCCTAGATGCGATGAATGAATGAGTGGTTCCTGAATCTATAATGCATATGCAGAGAAGGAATGCACGAAAATCTGACCAGTGATAGCGGTGGACGACCCTGCTCGCACCTCATCTTCACGGATGGAGAAGACTCTGGCATTGGCTTTCGGTTGCTCTTTGGGTGCGGGGGTCTTCACTTCTGGATTCTCACATACTCGGGACAGATGTCCCTCTTTCCCGCATCTGAAACACACCAGCGCACGAGCATAACACTCTCCCTCGTGCGATCTGCCACACCTTCGGCAAATGGTCATCTGATTACTTCCAGAGGTCATAGGCTTCTTATTGGGCGGCCTTGACCGTCCACTATCTTCACGTCCTCTGTTCTGGTTCATCGACTGTGATCGGTTTCCAGAACTTCCCTGAGGTTGATGACTCAAGCCTTGCTGGGACCTCATTCCATCTCCTCGCTGCGGCTGGTTATCCCATCCTGATTGGGATCTGAATATTCTCCTTGATTCGCTCTGTTTTGGGCTAGCAGCTTCAGAAGCTGTTGCGGTAGTTGGTTTCTGTGCAAGAGTTTGATCACCCTCGCGCCAACCTGCAATCCATAAAGCTCTTTGCACGGCGTTGGCGTATGAGCGAGGTCCATCATCTCCCTATCCACTTGGCTCACGATGTCAACGTTGAGCCCATGCATGTACTTCATCTTCCTAGCCTGATCAGTAGGGACTAGGGAAGGAGCGAACCTGGCTAACATGTCAAACTTTGTCGTATATTCTGATACCGACATTGAGCCTTGACGCAGGTTCATAAACTCGCGTACCTTGTTCGACAGGTTAGCTTCACTCAGATACTTCTCGTGGAAGAGATTGAGGAACTGAACCCACGTCATTGAGTGAACATCCTCAGTCGACGCCAAAACCTCCCACCAGCCCCTGGCCTCATCCTCCAGTTGATTCACAGCGCAAGCCACTCTCTCGGTATCGGACAGCTGCATGTAGTTGAAGATTTGCTTCATCTTCTTAACCCAATTCTCAACTGCAGCTGGATCCCCTTGGCCGTCAAACGTCGGAGGCTTCTGCTTACGAAACCTCTCGTATGCCGGCTCGCTCACAGGAGGAACGACGTCAGGAATCTGGAAATTGAGCTCCTCAAGAGGCTCCATATGTACAAGCGGTGGATTCTCATGTCGTTCCTCTGGAACTGGAGGGCTGGTTGCTGTGGAGGCGGCGCGTTCCACCTCATTAAGAGATCCGCGATCGTGCGGTTCTGCTCTTTCGGCTGCTGCGCGTGCCTCTGACTCAACTCATCTCTTTGGGTCGCGTTAGTAGCTTGTCTCTCCAGCGTGCGTCTGATCTCTGTTGTCAATGGTGCCCACAAGAAGAGTTGTAGTCTTTATTTTGTACATTTGATGTAATAAAGTCTCATGAAGACTCTTGCTTGTAATTGCCTATTCATTTAATAATAAAGTTGAAACGTTCCTTCATTCTTTTTTTGTTTGAAGCTTTATGAAAAAACCTTAGTCTTTTAGTCCACAAACAAACTTAACAACTTACGAAGAGACAAATGTAGATTTGCATGAACAAACTCTTTGTAGTTTGCTTAAAACGATATATTCGCAATCTAAGGGTCAAATGACTATTGACCTCAGTATGATTGTTAGAAGAATCTATGATGTCTGGTTATGAGGCATTGAGAGTTGGAGACTCTATAGTTCTTTTAGGTATCTTCCGAAGGTACTGAATTGACCAGTGCACTTCTAGAGACAAGATAAGAACAAACCATTTAACCTCTTATGTCTCGAAGTCACTATGTATGAATTGCATCGTGCTTACCTTAATCCTGAAATAAGACATGTCATTTCACACCTTAGTATTCTCATTTGAGAAAGTCAGAGTTCGGACTCACTATGTGATTCCGAACAGGGCCTATTGGTGAAGTACTAAGTTGTGAGAATGTCATGAGTAACTTTGTGAAGTTCTCATAGATATGGAATTCATGTACAAGATTGCTGAAATGCAATGTATGTCAGCTCATGCTTTGTTCCTTTAAGTGTGAATAAATGAACTGGCCAGTGTACAAATTGAGTCCTGACTCTTTTGGATGAAACAATGTGACTTGTTAGCTCCTCGTCAATACATTGTTTCTAACTTATTCACAAGCGACAAATGAGTTGAGGAAATTACAGCTAGAAGGGTAAAATGGTAATCTAGTAAATCCCGACTAGCTGATGACATTCATGAAGGGTAAACATAGATAATATTCAGTGGATCCACTCATCATAATTAGGTTGAATTCTTGAGTAGAAAATAAATTCATTTGAACCGAGAGATGTTCAGTGTCAACTCTTTAGTGGAGTCAGTTGGCATTAAGCTAAACTTGGAAAAGGTTTGTGAACTTTTGAGTCCAAGTGTTTAGCTCAAGCTTTGTTCATTTGGGTCCATGAGGTCACTGTCACGAATCACATCAAGTAGGAATAGTTAAACTTGAAGCCAAGTCAAAACAAGAACGAAAATTGTCAAAAGGGTATTTTTGTCTTTTGAGACATATGATGAAAGGAATGTCAATAAATTTTTTGACAAGTTCATTTGATGACTTAATGTCACTCGGCCAGAATATGATTAATTGGGCCTTGTGGACTAATTTCATTTCATAAGAATTTTAATGAAAATTCTTAATGGGTATTTTTCATTTTGTCATGAACAAGTGGAAAAGCTTCTAGAATGCCTTTCTAGAATAGGGATAGGCGCCTAACACACCCAAGGAAAGAGAGAATATTTTGTGCATAAATGTATGAAGATACTTGCCAAAAGAAAAAGAGGAAACAAATTTCCCCTAAGGGGAAAGCAAGGTAGGCGCCCAAAAGGATCAAGAGAGAAGCAAATAAAAGAGGAAACAAATCCAAGGACTTACTTGCTTAGTCTTGGCCGTGTGACTCTTTGAAGGAAAAGGGAAACTGACTCATGAATATGTGATATTCTATAGAAGAGGAAATTACCTTATTGAAGGTGAGACCTCTCCTATAAATAGGAGCCCCTTTTCTTCACAATTCATTCATCCAAGTTTAAGAGATTTGAGAGACTAACTCTCTAGAACTTTGGCCGCCCCATCCTCTCTCTCTCTAGTTTATTTTTGATTTTTTGTTTTGGCACCTAGGTCCTCATTCGACCTAGTGTTTAGCTCTGCGACTTCAAGACTCGTTCTTAAGTCGTAGTGTTTAAAAGTGCCCACTCACTAATTCCTTTTCTCTCGAGTGATTTAGTGATAGAAACTTTCGTGGTTGCTCGAGGTGCCGAGGAAAGAAAGAGGGACGTGCTGCGAGGGGAGACGAGCATTGCAACTTTCTAAGAGCTTCTCAAAGATCAAGCTTCAAGAAAGGTTAGTAAACTTCTTAGCTCATAATAGTTTTTAATTACGTGTACTTGCTCTTTTGTCTAGGTTAGTAAAAACTGGTTTTACTTGTAAAAGAAAATTTTTAAAATTCCGCCGCTTACCGAAGCGTTAATTATTTTCTTAAACCCTAGATCGATTCCAACAATCTTCGCGAGATCCGCCGCTGTAACATTCTCGGCATTTGTTGGATCTCGCCTAGGGCCCATGCCTTCTTAACCTTCACCTGGAAGAAAACATAATCAAATCTCAAATCATAACATCGAGAATGCGAGAAAAGAACATATCAACACACGATCATATCTCAAAACGAGATCTCATAAACATTTCTCATATCTTCATCAAGTCAAAAGAGATATGCAACCTGCATTCGTGCATCTACTATTTACACGTCACATGGCAACTAACGCTATCTACACAAATCTATAGACTCCCAAAAAACAAGACTAGCCTAACCCGAGGCTTAGTCGGACAGATCTCAAAAATGGTACTCATGTCACTGTTTACTAACTATCCGCGTCCTACGAACAAATAAGGCAACAGTAAGCTCAGCATGATCCCACAATTCGTACCAGAAACGTGTATCTCAGGTCTACAGGAAAGGTTAAACCTGGGCCCTGATACCACAAAACCTGTCACGACCCGCGACCTCTCGTCGCCGGTTCACGAGCCGCGACGGTGGGTTACGTCACAAGTCACAACGTCACTATAATAATATATCTCATATCCACAGGAATAACATTATATAACCATAATCAACGCAATACTTATATTAAATATAATACGATAACATATAAGTATTATAACTCGTTATATAAAACCTGGGTAAATTTTTCGTTTTTCTCAATTCAAACTTTGAGTCTCACTACGACTCTAAATATTTACATAACCGCTCCTCGGTTTACGTATAATTACTGGAAATAATTTTAGGAGCGTAGTTTACGGAAGGGGTTCAACAAAATATAGTTATAACTATAGAAGAGGTTGATCCCGAGTGAGTCTCCACTAGCCCAAAGGTCAAGAGATACACGTCCGGTCTTCGTCTTCATTTCCTTGCTCACATCGCCATCTTGCCCTTCTCTACATTACCAAGGGTCATAAACTATGAGTCGATTGACTCAGCAAGTGGGAGTCTAACTTAGAAAATAAAGCGACTAAATGCCATGTGATAACATGTGACGTGCAAACAAGCACATAATAATGCATGGATGGAAATCTAACAAGTCTAGAGCATGACTCTTGTGTATACACTTTAACTAGAACTTGTCGTCTTTAAGGTTACACACATCCCCCGCTATAACCTTCAGAACGACAAGAGACCAGCCTTAGACTTCGAGCAGCAGTCGTCCGGCGACCTAAGAGTTTTAACGTCTGTCTGGGATCCACTAATGGTACCAACTTCATTCGGCGTCGGCGCAACCCCCAGGCCTTCATAGCCCGTCAAGGTGCGTCCTTCAGGTCCTCATAACCTGGCATTAAGATCGGGTGCGACTCTTGGTCGACTTCCCGATAAATGAGTACTCAGCGCCATTCCCCAGGCCCTCATAGCCCGTCAGGGTTCATTTCGTTCTGGTACCATCGACGCAACAATTCTTTAAGGTTCGGGTACTCTGCGGCACTCATAGTACACACCTATGCTACTTACAAGAGAGCGACTCAGGATAAATCCTGAAAGAAATTTCATTTCCCTTTTATGCTCGTTAGTGTTTTAGGTTGAAGACTCGGGATGTGACTCTCGGTACTTCTACCCTCGACTTGAATTTGAGAGTTAAACATGGCTCTCCTGTCTCCCCCGTTCTAACGGGTCAATCACAGCCTAAGGAATGATTATATCACATATCAGAGGCTGGGTTTCACAAATCTCATGTTTGAAATTATTGAGCGAACTCACGCTAAGTTTTCAGGAAAAGCGGCCGAAGCCTTAATCTTTGAGGTTATTCGATTTTAAAGCTTTTCCTATTCTTGTTTACTAACAAGCAATAATGCACGTAAACAGGGTTATTCCCTTGGTATGTAGTTGACTTAAGTGTCCACACTTACCCGGAAAAGATCGTCTGAAAATCTGTTGAGTTCCGGAGTTTCCTCGCTTTTCACGCTTCCCGAGACTCTACACGTCCTGGAGCGTTAACACGTTCTGAAGCGTCGAGAAACTAAAACCCGAAGTTGAAAACTCATTAGTCAATGATTCGGGAGATGATGACAAGCTTAAGGTTCGTTATCGGGATTCATTGCGAGTCAGTTCAGGGGTTCGAGAATTTAATTCATTTACTTCCCGGCTTTTCGGAATTTAAACTTATTTAAGACTCGTGCAAGTTCGTACTGAAGAACGAGTACGAAATAAAATCCAAATCATTACTTAACGAGTCTTAAATAAATTAAACGAATAATCCGAAAAATCATACAAACCGAGAATTCTGAATTAAATAATTAGAAATTAAATTCTCGAACATTCTTAAATAAATAATTGATAATCCTCAAGTACAAATCTCAAATCCAAATTAGAACTCGAGTCTAACGCTAATGAGCGATAAACGACTCACGAGTGAGATTGAGCTTTAGAAATCTTTTTCTGAATTCTCTAACTTTCCGGCTTCAACGCTTTCAGTTCTGCCGGCTCTACCTCGTCTCAACCTGATCTGTGACTGAGCTGTGAAATTCATAAAACAAACATCGCGATCAATTCCCAAAATCAAGTTCCCGACTCGAAACGAACATCTAACTCAAACCTCAACGTCAAAACATTCCCAACTTGTCATAAATTCTCAAACATGTCAATAAACCATATAACTTGTCAACAAATTCATAATCTTGCCCACAAATCACTTTAGTTGACATAAACTTCACATTTCTATCTCAAAGAAACACTCATAAAAACCGAGCCTACATATATCACATATCAAATCCCTTTCATCAATTCCTAATCAAATCACGATAATCAAAATGAATCACATACCCAAAACAAGTCTCACGGCCAAGTAAACTCACGGCCACAACAAAGAACCACACGGCCATCATCAAACTCATAAATTTCAATCATCAACATCGAAAACCAAACTCAAATATCAACTAATTTCACTCAATTCCTCCAGAATCACCTAAGAACACGAAATCCCCAAAACCAATTTCTCAAAACCCTAGTTTCCAATTCGGGTCAAGGAGATTTACCTTGTTTCTAATAGAATTGAACCCTCTGGCGTCCTCTCTAACTTGCGGCGGCTCAACCTTCACAGCGCTCACGCGCACGGCGAGGCACGGTCGTCGGCTGGATGGCACGCGCACGGGGCTGGGGTCTCGGGCTGGTGGCTGGTGGCTGAGCGTTCTCTCCCTCGGTCGCTCTCCTCCTTCTCAGTCTCGCTCTGTCGCTCTCTCGCTCTCTTCTGCGCTCTCTCGCTCGATCTCTCTTTCTCTCCCTCTCGGCCGCTCACTCTTTCTCTTCTCTTCTTCTTTCCTTCTCTTCTTCTCTTTACTTTCCCTTCTTTCTTTTTTTTTCGCTTTCCTTTTCTTTTCCCGTGTCCTTTCTTTGTCTTGGGCTGGTGGGTTTAATTTTACTCGGCCATGAAGACTTAATGACAAAGTAATTGACCAAGATAAGTGTTGAGTTGGCAAGGATAAGAACTAAGTTTCCAAAATTCCCATTTAACCTTCTTTTCCTTGTTTCCTTTCAAGTGGGTCCATTAAAAATTGTCACAACCACGTCTTTTCATGTAATTATTTAATTAAATCCATATCCGAACGGATTATAATTATATGATTCGAACCGAGAATTTTCTCGTTCGTTCTTGATTAATTAAAATATATTTAAGGTTTCTCGGAAATAATTCTCGTCCTTGAGAATTTATTTCTTAAATTAAATTCCGGCATATTTCTTCGGGAAATAATTTATTATTCTAGACGAACTCGATAAATCCTTTATTTATTCCGAGATTTTTCATTACCTTAAAATAATTTAAATTAACTCGCTAAACTTCAACGTCCATAATTTATTCAAGAACTTACTTGTAACACACGAAAGCTCATTTATTAACCGTAAACTACAAACGGCAAGATTCAAAAGTTTATCCCTTACAGGCTGCTACGGGGATATTTGGCCGAGAGCTTAGTCGCTCTCTTAAGTCATCGACACGCTCAATGCGTTGGGCGGTGAGGTGATCCCTAAGATCAGGGCTGGTCATACAGAGGCGCAGGCTTTGTCTGTGACGGCACGCTCTCCGCGTGCCCTGACTCTTCGCAACATTCTCCCTTTGACCTAATCGGTCGAGGGCCAAACGTCGGAAATTTCCCTCTTGAGAAGCAGCCGGCGCGTCGCCTGTCTGGGGTAGGGGATTCGAAGGACCGGCTTCAAACACGGCGGGGTGTTCCCCGTCCTTCGTGAGAGAAGTCTCGATATCCTCCGAATCGACAGTACCCTCGTGATTAGGGTCGCGGTCACGGATTTCCTCGTTGAGGTTCTCAGGATCCCCATTGGGGGTCATTGTGTTATGCGCGGGTTGCTTCACAGCTAGTCGACTGTGGTACCTCGTGTTCTTCGCCTTTAGTTGGCGGACATTCTCCTCTAACTCCATGATGCGGTCGTCCCTGCTATCTGGAGACGGAGATGGTGAGCGGGTCGAGCTCTTTTCGTGGAGCGACTCTTCGTCACCATGCGCTCGGGAGCGCAAGAAGTACTTTTTGGTCCTCGTGACGTTATCGGGGTTGTTAACGCCCTCAGAACGTACGGGTGGTTGACTACTCATCTTTTCTCAAGTTCGAGAAAGTTGAGTTCGCAGAAGAAAAGAAGAAGATGAACGGAAGGGATTTCGGGCTTAACAAGTCGGGAAGCCCCCTCCTTCTAGCGCCAAAATGTTGTCGCACGAAAATGAACAACTATTGAATACCTCGGGTGGTTCGATCCAAGGCCGGACCAAGTGATCGCACCCGAACCAAAAGTGTGAACTCGATAGTCTCGAGCTGAGTTTTCTTCGATCAACCCGCCTCTCGGGAGAGGTAGGGGGTGAGGAGGAGGGGTGACCGTGCCTTGTGTGTCGGCTGCCTACGTACCCGTGTGTGGGATCAGGTCATAACGTAGTTCAAGCGTATGTAACGCAGTGTGAGGCGCAGAGCCTTGGTGAAGAAGCGTACTCGACGAAGAAGACGGTGCACGGAGGAGTCCTCGGCGACGTCTCAGAACTTCCGAGATCGCGAGCGCGAGAGAGAATGTGTGTTTTCTCTCTTTTGGAGACGTGTAAGACTCTAAGTCAAGAGTTCCTTGTTGTGGCAGAGGTTCCGGACGCGTAGGCGATTTCTAGTCGAAAATGGTGGACGCGTCTAGGGTGCTAGACGCGTAGGCGATTTTCAGTCGAAAACCGTTAGAGCACTCGTGGGCTTAAGATTAATCGTTCGATCAAGAGAGGCAGCACTCGAGAGTCCCCGGAAAGCGCTTCTGAATCTATGAGAACGAGAAATCGAGAAGAATCCGCTTCAGGCCAAGGATGGCATCCAGAGAAGCTGAGAGAAGTCTCAAGTTCCTTGAGAATGAATGGGATGGCTTTCCCCTCAATGAGAGGGGTATTTATAGGTGTTTGAGGGCCTTAGAAGGTCCCTTTTTCATCCATGTGGGACTAGGGGTGCGCGTGTCGTCAAGTGGAGGCGCACGGCACGCGCGGCGCACAAAGAGCGGCGCAAAATGCGCAGCGACCGGCGTGCGGGTCATCAGGCGTGGCGCGGGATGTGCGGCGCATGGGCGGGCGGCGCAGGCTTGTCTTCACGCGACACGCGGTCTGCCTGGCGCGGCGCGCGGCTTGCTGTGTGGCCGGCCGGCGCGGCATGCTACGCGTGCGACGCAGGGCTCGTCTCGTCGGATTCTTGTGGGCCTTTAGGGGTCTTTGGATATCATGCTTTCCATGCAAAATTTGAAGGTCTCTACTTAATTAGAGTGAGGCTCGACTCAAGGAGAACGACTCGAGGCTCGACTCGAGGAGAACGACTCGAGGCTCGACTCGAGGAGTGAGGCTCAACCTATAGAGCGAGGCTCAACTTGAGGAGCCGAGAGTTCGACATGAGGAGAACGACTCAAGGCCCGACTCAAGGAGAACGACTCGAGGCTCGACTCGAGGAGCGACTCGATGCTCGACTCGAGGAGAACGGCTCGATGCTCGACTCAAGGAGGACGACTCGATGCTCGACTCGAGGAGGACAACTCGAGGCTCGACTCGAGGAGGACGACTCGAGGCTCGACTCGAGGAGGACGACTCGAGGCTCGACTCGAGGAGGACGACTCGAGGCTCGACTCGAGGAGGACGACTCGAGGCTCGACTCGAGGAGAACGACTCGATGCTCGACTCAAGGAGGACGACTCGAGGCTCGACTCGAGGAGGACGACTCGAGGCTCGACTAGAGGAGGACGACTCGAGGCTCGACTCGAGGAGCGTGAGAGTTTGGCACGAGGACCTGCCAGTCGACTCGTGATAGAAGGCTTGCCGCTCTTCAGGACCTCCGGCCTGACCATCGGCCCTTTGAACGGCGTGTCTTCTTGGCGTCTCGGGTTTTCCAAAAACGACCGACAACAGTCGCCATTTTTTATTTTTGGTGAATTTTTATGTGCGGAAAGTCGTACCTAAATGTTGCACCCGAAAGTTAAGACTTTTGTGTGCGACTTTTCGCACCCAAGACTTTTAGGTGCAGACTTTTGGGTGCGGAAAAGTCGCACCCAAAGTCGCACTTAATAATATCTTTGGGTGCGAAAATTGACTTTTGGTGCGAAAAAAGTCGCACCAAAAGGTCTTTTTTGTACTAGTGTACCGAGCTTATGAAGGAGATTCAGACTGCTGAAGGTCTCACTAAGAGAAAGAGGAACCAAGGAGAGGCATATGATACTGAGCACAAAGCCTCCGCCTCTGGATCTAAGAAGAGACCTCACATGGCCGAGAAGTAAAAGTGTCCTGCCTATCTCAAAGCAAAGGAACATGGTATTGTACTAATTACCGAAGAGTGCGTAGTAGCTGATAATATATCAACGTGGATTCTTGACTCCGCTGCTACTAACCATATTTGTTGTTCCTTGACTGGTTTCAAGAAAAGCAAAAGCTTAGAGGAAGGCGACTTCTGTTTCAAATGGGGTGATGGGAGCCTGGTATCTGCGAAGGCTGTGGGATCTGTGATGCTGTCTTTCAAAGAACGCACTTTAAACTTGAATAATGTTTATTTCGTTCCTTCATTTCCAAAGAACTTATTATCTGTTGCTCGTCTTCTTAAGCAAGATTATTGTTTAAAGTTCATTAAGAATGGAATTCGTATTTCGTTTCCTGATAATTTTTTTGTCACTGATGCATGTATCAAGAATGGTCTTTTTTACATTTATCCCACTCAACCTTTTTATTAAGACACCGAATTAGATAAAGATCTAGTTAGGGAGCCAAAAAGGACCAAAATTTCTGATCCTTCCGATCTAACAAACTCAACATATCTTTGGCACTTAAGGATTGCTCATATCAGTCTAGACAGGATTAAGAGACTTGTGAGGTACGGTCCACTCCAAGCCTCTGCAATAGGTTCACTACCTACTTGTGAATCTTGCATAGAAGGAAAAATGACTAAGCGACCTTTCTCCGATAAGGGTCGAAGAGCCACTGAGTTGCTGGAACTAGTACATTCTGATGTATATGGTCCGCTCAGTCAACAGGCACGTGGAGGATACGTATACTTCGTTACCTTCACTGATGATTATTCAAGATACGGTTTTGTCTATTTGTTCAACCACAAATCTGAGACCTTTAACGTATTTAAGGTCTTTAGGGTTTTAGCGGAAAAGCAAACTGGAAAACAGATCAAAACCCTTCGATCCGATAGAGGTGGTGAATATATGTCTGGAGAGTTTGATGACTTTCTTAAAGAAGAAGGTATCACTTCTCAGCTTACCGCACCTTGCACACCTCAACAAAACGGAGTGTCAGAGAGAAGGAACCGAACTCTTATGGAGATGGTTAGATCAATGATGAGTTACTCATCACTCCCTCTTTCATTTTGGGGATATGCCCTCGAAACAGCCACGTATATTCTGAACCAAGTTCCGTCTAAAACGGTTCCTGGTACTCCATATGAAAGATGGACTGGCCGTAAAGTAAGTTTGGGCCACATCCAAATTTGGGGTTGCCCTGGACATGTGCTAAGGCAAAAGACTAGCAAGTTGGCTAGTAGGTCAGAATTGTGCTTGTTTGTGGGATATCCAAAGGAAACCAAGGGTTCCTTCTTCTATAGTCCCGAGGACGATAAGACTTTCGTTAGCACGAATGCTCGTTTCCTTGAGGAGGACTTTATGAAGGATGCAATACCTAGAAGCAAAATTGTGCTTGAAGAAAAGTTGGGTGAGCAAGCTTCTACCTTATCTATAAGAACTGTTCTTACCCCAACTGAAACACAACCTAACTCATCAGAATCTCGTCAAGTAGTACTTCGACGTAGTGGGAAGGCTACTCAAAAGCCTGATAGGCACATGTCTTATGGAGACACTCTCGTAGCCGTCTCCGACATGGATAACCCTGTTTCCAATAGCCAAGCGATGGCTTATTCTGAATCAAACCTTTGGCTTGATGCCATGAAAATTGAAATGCACTCGATGTATGTCAACAAAGTCTGGAAACTTGCTCACCCAACTTTTCTTCAAGCACAATTTTGCTTCTAGGTATTGCATCCTTCATAAAGTCCTCCTCAAGGAAACGAGCATTCGTGCTAACGAAAGTCTTATCGTCCTCGGGACTATAGAAGATGAAAACCTTGGTTTCCTTTAGATATCCCACAAACAAGCACAATTCTGACCTACTAGCCAACTTGCTAGTCTTTTGCCTTAGCACATGTGCAGGGCAACCCCAAATTCGGATGTGGCCCAAACTTACTTTACGGCCAGTCCATCTTTCATATGGAGTACCAGGAACCGTTTTAGATGGAACTTGGTTCAGAATATACGTGGCTGTTTCGAGGGCATATCCCCAAAATGAAAGAGGGAGTGATGAGTAACTCATCATTGATCTAACCATCTCCATAAGAGTTCAATTCCTTTTCTCTGACACTCCGTTTTGTTGAGGTGTGCAAGGTGCGGTAAGCTGAGAATTAATACCTTCTTCTTTAAGAAAGTCATCGAACTGTCCAGACATATACTCACCACCTCGATCAGATCGAAGGGTTTTGATCTGTTTTCCAGTTTGCTTTTCCACTAAAACCCTAAAGACCTTAAATACGTTAAAGGTCTCGAATTTGTGTTTGAGCAAATAGACAAAACCGTATCTTGAGTAATCATCAATGAAGGTAACGAAGTATTCATATCTTCCACGTGCCTGTTGGTTGAGCGGACCACATACATCAGAATGTTCTAGTTCCAGCAACTCAGTGGCTCTTCGACCCTTATCGGAGAAAGGTCGCTTAGTCATTTTTCCTTCTATGCAGGATTCACAAGTAGGTAGTGAACCTATTGCAGAGGCTTGGAGTGGACCGTCCCTCACAAGTCTCTTAATAATATCTAGACTGATATGACCAAGTCTTAAGTGCCAGAGGTATGTTGATTTTGTTATATTGGAGGATTCAGAAAGTTTGATCCTCTTTGGCTCCCTAATTAGATCGTTATCTATTTCGGTGTCTAAAAGAGAAGGTTGAGTGGGATAGATGTAGAAAAGAGCATTCTTCATACATGCATCAGTGACAAAAGAATTATCAAGAAACGAAATACGAGGTCCATTCTTAATGAACTTTAAACAATAATCTTGCTCAAGAAGACGAGCAACGGATATTAAGTTCTTCCCAAAGGTAGGAACAAAATAAACATTATTCAACTTTGAAGTGCGGTCTTCAAAAGACAGCGTCACGGATCCCACAGCCTTCGCAGACACCAGGCTCCCATCACCCCATTTGAAACAGAACTCGCCTTCCTCTAAGCTTTTGATTTTCTTGAAACCATTCAAGGAACAACAAATATGGTTAGTAGCAGCGGAGTCAAGAATCCACGTTGATACATTATCAGCTACTAAGCATGCTTCGGTAACTAGAACAATACTATGTTCCTTTTCTTTGAGATAGGCAGGACAGTTCTTTTTATCGGCTTTGTGAGGTCTCTTCTTAGTTCCAGAGGCGGAGACTTTTTGCTCAGTAGCATGTGCCTCTCCTTGATTCCTCTTTCTTTTAGTGAGACCCTTAGCAATGTGAAGCTCCTTCATATGCTCGGTAACAATGTACTTCAGCTTGTTCATGGAGTAGTTCAGCTTGAAGGTATCAAGAGATGCGGGGAGAGTTTCTAAGATCATATCTATGACATTCTTCCCATCAATCTCAGATCCTAGGATTTCAATTTTATTAAGAAAACTAATGATCAGTATCATAAAGTCTCCAACAGGAGTCCTAGCCTTCATATGACAGTTTATAAACTGTCGGAGTGCTTGTTGCCTTGCTTGACGCCTTTGCCCTCCAAACAACTCATGGAGATTGTTGAGCATGTCGGTGGAAGTCTCGATGTCATGATGTTGTTGTTGCAACACATTGTTCATTGATGCAAAGATATAGCATCTCACAATCTCATCGGAGCAGAGCCGGGCCGCTAAGGCGTCATTGTCCACTTGAGTCGAATCATCATTCGTCAGAGGAGGACACGGGGTGGTGAGTACCCATTTGTGCTTGGTAACGGTAAGTATTATGTCGAGGTTATTTTTCGAATCTACGTAGTTTTTGTTTTCGAGTTTGTTTGAGGAAAGGATGATTGAGGGATGTTTGCGAGACATGTTGCTTAATTAAGTTGAAACAAGTTTATGATTAGTCTTTGGTTTAGGATTTAAGTTTGTTTAAGACTTTGATAAAATCCAAAGGTGTTATAAACCAAACGATAATTTATTCCTTCGAGGGAAGGCCGCAAAAAAATCTCCATTTATAAGTAAATGACACATCATTAATGCTTAGCCAAGATGTCAATACACCAATTTTGACCAGCCTCCTTTTAAATTGGTTTGATCACTCACATCCTTTCGCAGGGCCTCGAGGGAGGATTACTAGGGATTGAGTCTAAGTGTGTAACCAACCACTTAGTCCAAAAGATTGACTTTGAAAAACAATCCTCCGAGGGGAGGTCTTGTCCCATTGTCTCACTTTCGGATTTAGCTCATTGAGCAATGATCAGTGCAAATCGCCCTTGAGTACTTTCATTTAAGAGAGGGCCACGAGGGTGACTCTTAGTCTAGCGAAAATTGCACTTTTCATTAGTGTTGGGGATCGTGGGTTACAAACAACAGATATAACCCTCCCACTTAGTTTTTGGAGTTCGTACATCGACTCTTATAAGTTCGGAAACGGTTTTCCTAGTTATAGAGCGATAGAGCGGACAACTAGAAAAGAATCCTAGATTTTCATGTTCAGAGCAGTATTAGTGCATAAAGGCACAAGGTACATACTCGATCTTTTCCTATTTTGTATTCGGGAAAGTGCATGAGGGAAGTGTGAACTTCAACTCACTCGAACACTTGAAAGTTTGAGATTACACATCTTTTTATTTTTCGGCTTGTCTACAAGGAGACCTCCCACTCAAATTTTCAAAAGCATATAGATTTTGAACATATGTGATATAGATATAGTTTTGAAAACATTTTGAAAATTTATTTGATTTGGATGACAAAATAATTTTCAAGTTTGAAACTGAAAACGGTTTTTCAAAATTCAAACTAGTTTTGTAAAAATTCAATTTCAATTAAACTTTCAAAAATAAAAACATTTTAATCTTACACATCATGTTTATAATCTTATGAAAAAAAATTTTGCTCAAGAAATTTTTCTAATTAGAGTTCTATAACTCAATGGTAGTGGGGCTGAAAATCCGGAATTCTAAAAAACTGGAGTTTCGGAACAGCCGCGTACCTCGGAGTAAAATCGCCATAACTGGCGGCTCCAATGTTCTTTGGACCTGAAACCGGTGGCATTGGACAGAGGACAGACAGAGATTTAATTTGATTTAAAAATCATTAAATTTAGATTTCTGAGCAGAGAGTTATTCCACGTTTACTGCGGGTTTTACTCCAGCTCGAAGAAAAAGAAATAATTAAAGCTTGGTCCTTTTTAGGTGCGAAAAAGAATCGAGTTTAACGGAACGTTTTAGGAAGTTGTTAAAGCTTTTATTTGTGTTTTATTAGCAAGGTAATAACATGGTATAAAATAAATAACAACAAGCATAAAACGATTCAAGTAAAAATAAGAAACTAGTAAGACAACAAAACTAGTCACAAAATTTTCTCAAACTTTTAAAACACGTTTTTCAATATAAAAAGTTAAAAACATTTAGAACTGATTCTAATGTGTTTTAATAACATCCCAAACTCATAGAAAATCAACATGATTTTTAATTTAAAGGCAAGAGCAATACATTAAAAAAAAAACTAAGAAAACAATTCTAACTTGTCACAAAATTAGTGAACTTTCGAAAACGATTTTCAAGCTCATATTTTTAAATACATGTACATGCTAATCTTTGACCTGGCTCTGATACCATTTGTTGGAATTGATCTAGGGTTTAAGAAAAAGTTTAACGCTTCGTTATGCGGCGGAATTTTAAAAAATTTATTTTCAAGTAAAAACAGTTTTTACTAACCTAGACAAAGAGCAAGCACATGTAAATAAAAACTATTATGAGCATAGAAGTTTACTAACCTTTCTTGAAGCTTGAACTTTGAGAAGCTTTTGGAAAGTTGCAACACTCGTCTCCCTCGCAGCACGTCTCTCTTTCTTTCCTCGGCAACCACGAAAGTTTCTATCACTAAATCACTCGAAATAAAGGAATTAGCAAGTGGGCACTTTTAAATACTACGACTTAAGAACGAGTCTTGAAGTCGCAGAGCTAAACACTAGTTCAAATGAGGACCTAGGTGCCAAAACAAAAATCGAAAATAAACTAGAGAGAGGAAGGGGCGGCAACCACAAGTTCTAGAGAGAAAAGCTCTCAATCTCTTAAACTTGGATGAATGAAAAGTGAGGAATGAGGCTCCTATTTATAGGAGAGGCTTTACATTGAATAAGGTAGTTTCCACTTCTATAGAATATCACATATTCATGAGCCAATTTCCTCTTTTTCCTCTTGAGATACTTGTTGGAATTGATCTAGGGTTTAAGAAAAAGATTAAACGCTTCGGGAAGCGGCGGAATTTTAAAAAATTTCTTTTCAAGTAAAAACAGTTTTTACTAACCTAGACAAAGAAGCAAGTACATGTAATTAAAAACCAATATGAGCTAAGAGTTCACTAACCTTTCTTGAAGCTTGAACTTTGAAGAAGCTTTTGGAAAGTTTGCAACGCTCGTCTCCCCTTGCAGCACGTCTCTCTTCCTTTGCTCGGCACCTCGAGCAACCACGAAAATTTCAATCACTAAATCACTCGAAATAAAGGAATTAGTGAGTGGGCACTTTTAAACACTACGACTTAAGAACGAGTCTTGAAGTCGCAGAGCTAAACACTAGGTCGAGTGAGGACCTAGGTGCCAAAACAAGAAAAATCGAAAATAAACTAGAGAGAGAGAGAAGAGGGGCGGCAACCACAAGTTCTAAAGAGAGAAGCTCTCAATCTCTAACTTATGTGGAATGAGAAAAATGAGAAGAATGAGGCTCCTATTTATGGGAGAGGTCTCACCTTCAATAAGGTAGTTTCCTCTTCTATAGAATATCACATATTCATGAGCCAATTTCCTCTTTTCCTCTATGACACACTCGGCCAAGGCAGCCTTCTAGAAGGCTTGGATTTGTTTCTTTTTTGTTCCTTGCCTTGCTTCTTTCTCTACTTGGGCGCCTACTCTTATTTCCCTTAGAGGAAATTTGTTTCCTCTTTTTCTTTTGGCAAGTATCTTCATACATTTAAGCACAAAATATTCTCTCTATCTCTTGGGTATTTGGGCGCCTATATTCACTAGAAAAGGCTTCTAGAATTTTCTTCACTTGTTCATGACAACATAAGAAAAGGCCCATTTAGAATTTTCAATAAAATTCTTATGAAATGAAATTAATTCACGAGGCCCAATAATCAAGTTATGGCCGAGTGACATTAAGTCATCAAATGAACTTGTCAAAAAATTTATTGACATTCATTTCATCATATGTCTCAAAAGACAAAAATACCCTTTTGATAATTTTCGTTCTTGTTTTGACTTAGCTTCCAGTTTAACTATTCCTATCGATGTGATTCGTGACAATGACCTCATGGACCCAAATGAACAAAGCTTGAGCTAAACACTTGGACTCAAAAGTTCACAAACCTTTTCCAAGTTTAGCTTAATGCCAACTGACTCCACTAAAGAGCTGACACTGAAAATCTCTCGGTTCAAATGAATTTATTTTCTACTCAAGAATTCAACCTAATTATGATGAGCGGATCCACTGAATATTATCTATGCTACCCTTCATGAATGTCATCAGCTAGTCGAGATTTAGTAAATTACCATTTTACCCTTCTAGCTGTTATTTCCTCAACTCCTTTGTCCCTTGTGAATAAGTTAGAAACAATGTATTGACGAGGAGCTAACAAGTCACATTGTTTCATCCAAAAGAGTCAGGACTCAATTTGGACACTGGCCAGTTCATTTATTCACACTCCAAGGAACAAAGCATGACGTGACATACATTGCATTTCAGCAATCTTGTACATGAATTCCATATCTATGAAAACTTCACAAAGTTACTCATGACATACTCACAACTTAGTACTTCACCAATAGGCCCTGTTCGGAATCACATAGTGAGTCCGAACTCTGACTTTCTCAAATGAGAATACTAAGGTGTGAAATGGCATGTCTTATTTCAGGATTAAGGTAAGCATGATGCAATTCATACATAGTGACTTCGAGACATAAGAGGTTAAATGGTTTGTTCTTATCTTGTCTCTAGAAGTGCACTGGTCAATTCAGTACCTTTGGAAGATACCTATATGAACTATAGAGTCTCCAACTCTCAATGCCTCATAACCAGACATCATAGATTCTTCTAACAATCGTACTGATGTCAATAGTCCTTTGACCCTAAGATTGCGAATATATCGTTTTAAGCAAACTACGAAGAGTTTGTTCATGCAAATCTACATTTGTCTCTTCGTAAGTCGTTAAGTTTGTTTATGGACTAAAAGACTAAGGTTTTATCATAAAGCTTCAGACAAGGAAGATTGAATGAATGTTTCAACTTTTATTAATGAATAAGCAATTACAAGCAAGAGTCTTCATGAGACTATATTACATCAAATGTACACAAATAGACACTACTACTCTTCTTGTGGGCACCATTGACAACAAACTCCCACTTGACTCAAAGAAGATGTGAGTAGTCCTACATGCCTAATCCATCTCGAAGTTGGTCGAAGACCATGTTCGCTAGGGCCTTGGTGAATGGATCTGCCAGAGATCTACTTCACCTCCACGTCTCCGCGTTGGGCGATCTCTCGAATCAAATGGTATTTCCTCTCAATATGTTTAGAGCGCTTATGGCTTCTAGGTTCCTTTGAGTGAGCGACAGCCCCACTATTATCACAATAAAGGGTCATGGGCTCGTCGACGTTTGGAACAAATTCCAAATACTTAAGGAATTTTCTAAGCCATACAGCCTCTTTGGATGCTTCACAAGCAGCCACATATTTTGCTTCCATTGTGGAGTCAGCAATGCAAGATTGCTTAATACTCCTCCACACAACAGCTCCACCATTAAGGATGAATACAGATCCCGAAGTGGATTTCCTGGAATCCTTATCCGCTTGAAAATCGGAGTCGATATATCCCGTCATAGTCAGGTCAGTACCTGAGTATGTAAGCATCAAGTTCCTAGTTCTTCAAAGATACTTAAGAACATGCTTAACAGCAATCCAGTGCTCGGGTCCAGGGTTGGATTGGAAACGGCTAACTACGCCAACGGCGAAACATATATCAGGTCTAGTGCAAAGCATAGCATACATGAGGCTTCCTACGGTAGAGGCGTAAGGAATTTTCCTCATGTCTTCAATCTCTTGTGCAGTCTTGGGAGACTGGTCCTTAGAGAGTGAAACTCAATTCCTAAAGGGTGTTTGGCCCTTCTTGGAGTCTTGCATCGAGAAGCGATCCATCACCTTATCAATGTCAGATGCTTGAGAGAGCGACATGGTCCGGTTTTTCCTATCTCGAAAGATTTGGATCCCCAGAATGTACGCGGCTTCTCCTAGATCCTTCATATCGAATTGCTTTGCCAGCCAGACCTTAACCTCAGATAACTTACCCACGTCATTACCAATGAGTAGTATATCATCGACATATAGTACCAGAAACACAACTTTGCCTTCGTGTATTAACTTGTAAACACAAGGCTCATCTATTGACTGTTCAAAGCCAAAGCTCTTTACAGTTTCATCGAATCTAATATTCCATGACCTAGATGCTTGCTTTAATCCATAAATGGACTTAAGTAACTCACAAACCTTGGTCTCTTGACCTTCTTCCACGAAACCGTCTGGTTGAGCCATGTAAATGCGCTCGTCAAGATTGCCATTCAGAAAGGCTGTCTTGACATCCATTTGCCAGATCTCATAGTCGAGAGCTGCAGCTATGGATAGGAGTATGTGGATGGATTTAAGCACCGCGACTGGCGAGAAGGTTTCTTCATAGTCAATCCCTTCTTGTTGGGTATAACCCTTCGCCACAAGTCGTGCTTTGAACGTCTCGACGTTCCCATCAGGACCCCTTTTCTTCTTGTATATCCATTTACACCCTACGGGTTTAATCCCTTCAGGAAGGTCTACAAGTTTCCAGACTTTGTTGACATGCATCGAGTGCATTTCAACTTTCATGGCGTCAAGCCAAAGGTTTGATTCAGAACAAGCCATCGCTTGGCTATAGGAAACAGGATCATCCATGTCAGAGACGGCTACAAGAGAGTCTCCATAAGACATGTACCTGTCAGGCTTTTGAGTAGCCCTCCCACTACGTCGAAGTACTACTTGACGAGATTCTGATGAGTTAGGTTGTGTTTCAGTTGGGGTAAGAACAGTTCTTACAGATGAGGTAGAAACTTCCTCACCCAACTTTTCTTCAAGCACAATTTTGCTTCTAGGTTTCGCATCCTTCATGAAGTCCTCCTCAAGGAAACGAGCATTCGTGCTAACGAAAGTCTTATCGTCCTCGGGACTATAGAAAATGAAACCTTTGGTTTCCTTTGGATATACCACAAACAGGCACAATTCTGACCTACTAGCCAACTTGCTAGTCTTTTGCCTTAGCACATGTGCATGGCAACCCTAAATTCGGATGTGGCCCAAACTTACTTTACGGCAAGTCCATCTTTCATAAGGAGTACCAGGAACCGTCTTGGATGGAACTTGGTTCAGAATATAAGCGGTTGTTTCGAGGGTATATCCCCAAAAGGAAAGCGGGAGTGATGAGTAACTCATCATCGATCTAACCATCTCCATAAGAGTTCGGTTTCTTCTCTCTGACACTCCGTTTTGTTGAGGTGTGCCAGGTGCGGTAAGCTGAGAAGCGATACCTTCTTCTTTAAGAAAGTCATCGAACTCTCCAGACATATACTCACCACCTCGATCAAATCGAAGGGTTTTGATCACTTTGCCAGTTTGCTTTTCCACTAAAGCCCTAAAGACCTTAAATACGTTAAAGGTCGTGGATTTGTGTTTGAGAAAATAGACAAACCCATATCTTGAGTAATCATCAGTGAAGGTAATGAAGTATTCATATCCTCCACGTGCCTGTTGGCTGAGCGGACCACATACATCAGAATGTATTAGTTCCAGCAACTCAGTGGCTCTTCGACCTTTATCAGAGAAAGGTCGCTTAGTCATTTTTCCTTCTATGCAGGATTCACAAGTAGGTAGTGAACCTATTGCAGAGGCTTGGAGTGGACCATCCCTCACAAGTCTCTTAATCCTTTCTAGACTGATATGACCAAGTCTTAAGTGCCATAGGTGTGTTGATTTTGTTATATTGGAGGATTCAGAAAGTTTGATCCTCTTTGGCTCCCTAATTAGATCATTTTCTATTTCGGTGTCTAAAAGAGAAGGTTGAGTGGGATAGATGTAAAAAAGAGCATTCTTCATACATGCATCAGTGCCAAAAGAATTATCAGGAAACAAAATACGAATTCCATTCTTAATGAACTTTAAACAATAACCTTGCTCTAGAAGACGAGCAACGGATATTAAGTTCTTCCCAAAGGTAGGAACAAAATAAACATTATTCAAGTTTAAAGTGCGGTCTTCAAAAGACAGCGTCACGGATCCCACAGCCTTTGTAGACACCACGCTCCCATCACCCCATTTGAAACAGAACTCGCCTTCCTCTAAGCTTTTGGTTTTCTTGAAACCATTCAACGAACAACAAATATGGTTAGTAGCAGCAGAGTCAAGAATCCACGTTGATACATTATCAGCTACTAAGCATGCTTCGGTAACTAGTACAATACTATGTTCCTTTGCTTTGAGATTGGCAGGACAGTTCTTTTTATCGGCCTTGTGACGTCCCTTCTCAGTTCTAGAGGCGGAGGCTGTGTGCTCAGTAGCATGTGCCTCTCCTTGATTCCTCTTTCTCTTAGTGAGACCCACAGCAGTGTGAAGTTCCTCCATAAGCTTGGTAACAGTGTACTCTAGCTTGTTAATGGAGTAGTTCATCTTGGAGGTATCAAAAGATGCGGGGAGAGTTTCTAAGATCACATCTATGACATTCTTCCCATCAATCTCAGATCCTAGGATTTCCATTTTACTCAGATGACAAATGATCAATATCATAAAGTCTCCAACAGGAGTCCTAGCCTTCACGCAACAGTTCATAAACTGTCTGACTGCTTTTTGCCTTGCTTGAGGCCTTTGCCCTCCAAACATCTCATGGAGATTGGTGAGCATGTCGGCGGTAGTCTGGATGTCACGATGTTGTTGTTGCAACACATTGTTCATTGATGCTAAGATATAGCACCTCACAATCTCATCGGAGCAGAGCCAGGCCGCCATGGCGTCTTTGTCCTCTTGAGTTGAATCATTATTCGTCGGAGGAGGACACGGGGTGGTGAGTACCCATTTGTGGTTGGTAAGGATTATGTCGAGGTTACGTTTCGAATCTACGTAGTTTTCGTTTTCGAGTTTGATCGAGGAAAGAAAGATAGAGAGATGGTTGAGAGACATATTGCCTATAAAAGTTGAAACAAGTTTATGATTAGTCTTTGGTTTAGGATTTAAGTTTTATTAAGAATTTTATAAAATCCAAAGGTGTTATAAACCAAACGATAATTTACTCCCTCAAGAGAAGGCCGCAAAAAATCTCCTTTTATAAGTAAATGACACATCATTAATGCTAAGCCAAGATGTCAATACATCTATTTTGACTAGCCACCTTTTAAATTAGTTTGATCACTCACATCCTTTCGCAGAGCCTCAAGGGAGGATTACTAGGGATTGAGCCTAAGTGTGCAACCAACAACTTAGTCCAAAAGATCAACTTTGATAAACAATCCCCCAAAAGGGAGGCCTTGCCATCATCGTCTCACTCTCGGACATAGCTCATTGAGCAATGATCGAAGCAATAACGCCTTGGAGTACTCCCATTTCAGTGAGGGTCGCAAGAGCGGCTCTTAGTCCCACGTTAATTGCTTCTTTCATTAGTGTTGGGGATCGTGGGTTACAAACAACAAGTATAACCCTCCCACTTAGTTTTTGGAGTTGGTTCATCGACTCTTATAAGTTCGGAAACAAATTTCCTAGTTAGAGAGCGACAGAGCGGACAACTAGAAGAGAATCCTAGATCGACATGTTCAGAGTAGTATTAGTGCATAAAGGCACAAGGTACATACTCGATCTTTTCCTATTTTCTATTTCGGGAAAGTGCATGAGGGAAGTGTGAACTTCAACTCACTCGAACACTTGAAAGTTTGAGATTACACATCTTTTTATTTTTCGGCTTGTCTACAAAGAGACCTCCTACTCAAAATTTTCAAGAGCATATAGATTTTGAACATATGTGATATAGATAAAGTTTTGAAAACATTTTGAAAACTTATTTGATTTGGGTGACAAAATATTTTCAAGTTTGAAAGTGAAAACGGTTTTTCAAAATTCAAACTAGTTTTGTAAAAACTCAATTTCAATTAATCTTTCAAAAATCAAAACTTTTAATCGTACACATCATGTTTATAATCATATGAAAAACATTTTTTCTCAAGAAAGTTTTCTCATTAGAGTTCTATAACTCATGGTAGTGGGGTTTGAAAATCCGGATTTAAAAAAAAAACTGGAGTTTCAGACAGCCGCGCACCTCGGAGTAAAATCACCATATCTGGCGGCTCCGATGTCTTTTTGAGCCGAAACCGGTGGCATTGGACAGAGGATAGACAGAGCTTTAATTTGTTTCAAGAATCATTAAATTTCGATTTCTGAGCAGAGAGTTATGAAACTTTTAATGCGGGTTTACTCCAGCTCGAAGAAAAAGAAATAATTAAAACTTTGGTCCTTTTTAGGTGCGAAAAAGAATCGAGTGTAACGGAACGTTTTATGAAGGTTGTTAAAGCTTTTATTTGTGTTTTATTAGCAGGGTAATAACAAGGCATAAAAGAAATAACAACAAGCATAAAACGAATACGGTAAATAAAAGAAACTAGAAAGACAAGGTAACTAGTCACAAAAATTACCGAAATTTCTCAAACCTTTAAAACAAGTTTTTCAATATAAATAATTAAAAACTTTTAGAACTGATTCTAATGTGTTTTAAAAACATCCCAAACTCATAGAAAATCAACATGCTTTTTAATTTAAAGGCAAGAGCAATAAATTAAAAAAAAATCTAAGATTACAATTCTAACTTGTCACAAAATTAGTAAACTTTCGAAAACGATTTTCAAGCTCATAATTTTAAAAACATGTACATGCATATCTTTGACCATAGCTCTGATACCATTTGTTGGAATTGATCTAGGGTTTAAGAAAAAGATTAAACGCTTCGGGAAGCGGCGGAATTTTAAAAAATTTATTTTCAAGTAAAAACAGTTTTTACTAACCTAGACAAAGAAGCAAGTACATGTAATTAAAAACCAATATGAGCTAAGAGTTCACTAACCTTTCTTGAAGCTTGAACTTTGAAGAAGCTTTTGGAAAGTTTGCAACGCTCGTCTCCCCTCGCAGCACGTCTCTCTTCCTTTCCTCGGCACCTCGAGCAACCACGAAAATTTCAATCACTAAATCACTCGAAATAAAGGAATTAGTGAGTGGGCACTTTTAAACACTACGACTTAAGAACGAGTCTTGAAGTCGCAGAGCTAAACACTAGGTCGAGTGAGGACCTAGGTGCCAAAACAAGAAAAATCGAAAATAAACTAGAGAGAGAGAGAAGAGGGGCGGCAACCACAAGTTCTAGAGAGAGAAGCTCTCAATCTCTAACTTATGTGGAATGAGAAAAATGAGAAGAATGAGGCTCCTATTTATGGGAGAGGTCTCACCTTCAATAAGGTAGTTTCCTCTTCTATAGAATATCACATATTCATGAGCCAATTTCCTCTTTTCCTCTATGAGACACTCGGCCAAGGCAGCCTTCTAGAAGGCTTGGATTTGTTTCTTTTTTGTTCCTTGCCTTGCTTCTTTCTCTACTTGGGCGCCTACCTCTTATTTCCCTTAGAGGAAATTTGTTTCCTCTTTTTCTTTTGGCAAGTATCTTCATACATTTATGCACAAAATATTCTCTCTATCTCTTGGGTATTTGGGCGCCTATATTCACTAGAAAAGGCTTCTAGACTTTTCTTCACTTGTTCATGACAACATAAGAAAAGGCCCATTTAGAATTTTCAATAAAATTCTTATGAAATGAAATTAATTCACAAGGCCCAATAATCAAGTTATGGCCGAGTGACATTAAGTCATCAAATGAACTTGTCAAAAAATTTATTGACATTCATTTCATCATATGTCTCAAAAGACAAAAATACCCTTTTGATAATTTTCGTTCTTGTTTTGACTTAGCTTCCAGTTTAACTATTCCTATCGATGTGATTCGTGACAGTGACCTCATGGACCCAAATGAACAAAGCTTGAGCTAAACACTTCGACTCAAAATTTCACAAACCTTTTCCAAGTTTAGCTTAATGCCAACTGACTCCACTAAAGAGCTGACACTGAAAATCTCTGGGTTCAAATGAATTTATTTTCTACTCAAGAATTCAACCTAATTATGATGAGCGGATCCACTGAATATTATCTATGCTACCCTTCATGAATGTCATCAGCTAGTCGGGATTTACTAAATTACCATTTTACCCTTGTAGCTGTTATTTCCTCAACTCCTTTGTCGCTTGTGAATAAGTTAGAAACAATGTATTGACGAGGAGCTAACAAGTCACATTGTTTCATCCAAAAGAGTCAGGACTCAATTTGGACACAGGCCAGTTCATTTATTCACACTCCAAGGAACAAAGCATGACGTGACATACATTGCATTTCAGCAATCTTGTACATGAATTCTATATCTATGAAAACTTCACAAAGTTACTCATGACATACTCACAACTTAGTACTTCACCAATAGGCCCTGTTCGGAATCACATAGTGAGTCCGAACTCTGACTTTCTCAAATGAGAATACTAAGGTGTGAAATGGCATGTCTCATTTCAGGATTAAGGTAAGCATGATGCAATTCATACATAGTGACTTCGAGACATAAGAGGTTAAATGGTTTGTTCTTATCTTGTCTCTAGAAGTGCACTGGTCAATTCAGTACCTTCGGAAGATACCTAGAAGATCTATAGAGTCTCCAACTCTCAATGCCTCCTAACCAGACATCATAGATTCTTCTAACAATCGTACTGAGGTCAATAGTCCTTTGACCCTAAGATTGCGAATATATCGTTTTAAGCAAACTACGAAGAGTTTGTTCATGCAAATCTACATTTGTCTCTTCGTAAGTCGTTAAGTTTGTTTATGGACTAAAAGACTAAGGTTTTATTATAAAGCTTCAGACAAGGAAGATTGAATGAACGTTTCAACTTTTATTAATGAATAAGCAATTACAAGCAAGAGTCTTCATGAGACTATATTACATCAAATGTACACAAATAGACACTACTACTCTTCTTGTGGGCACCATTGACAACAATACTCGGCCAACACAAGGCTTCTAGAAGCCTTGATTTGTTTCCTATTTTGTTCCTTTCTAGCCTTGGCCGATTCCCATGTGCATCCATATGCAAATTTGTTTCCCCTTTTTCTTTTGGCAAGTATCTTGATACATTTATGCACAAAATATTCTCTCTACCTATGGGTATGTTGGGCGCCCAAACTCATTCTAGAAGGAGCTTCTAGAAGCTTCTTCAATTGTTCATGACAACATGAGAAAGGCCCATTAAGAATTTTCAATAAAATTCTTATGAAATGAAATTAATCCACAAGGCCCAATTAAACTAACTTGGCCGAGTGATATCAAGTCATCAAGTGACCTTGTCAAAAAATTTATTGACATTCATTTCATGCTATGTCTCAAAAGACAAAAATACCCTTTTGACAATTTTCGTTCTTGTTTTGACTTAGCTTCCAGTTTAACTATTCCTAATAGATGTGATTCGTGACAGTGATCTCATATATCCAAATGAACAAAGCTTGAGCTAAAATACTTGGACTCAAAAGTTCACAAACCTTATCCAAGCTTAGCTTAATGTCAACTGACTCCACTAAAGAGTTGACACTGAAAATCTCTCGGTTCAAATGAATTTATTTTCTACTCAAGAATTCAACCTAATTGTAATGAGTGGATCCACAGAATTTTATCAGTGTTTAATCTTCATGAATATCATCAGCTAGTCTGGATTTACAAAATTACCATTTTTCCCTTCTAGCTGTTATTTCCTCAACTCCTTTGTCGCTTGTGAATAAGTTAGAAATAATGTATTGACGAGGAGCTAACAAGTCACAGTGTTTCATCCAAAAGAGTCAAGACTCAATTCGGACACTGGCCAGTTCATTTATTCACACTCCAAGGAACAAAGCATGAGGTGATATATATTGCATTTCAGCAATCTTGTACATGAATTCCATATCTATGAGAACTTCACAAAGTTACTCATGACATTCTCACAACTTAGTACTTCACCAATAGGCCTTGTTCGGAATCACATAGTGAGTACGAACTCTGACTTTCTCACCTTAGTATTCTCATTTGAGAAAGTCAGAGTTCGGACTCACTATGTGATTCCGAACAAGGCCTATTGGTGAAGTACTAAGTTGTGAGTATGTCATGAGTAACTTTGTGAAGTTCTCATAGATATGGAATTCATGTACAAGATTGCTGAAATGCAATGTATATCACCTCATGCTTTGCTCCTTGGAGTGTGACTTGTTAGCTCCTCGTCAATACATTGTTTCTAACTTATTCACAAGCGACAAAGGAGTTGAGGAAATAACAGCTAGAAGGGTAAAATTGTAATTTTGTAAATCCCGACTAGCTGATGATATTCATGAAGGGTAAACACTGATAATATTCTGTGGATCCGCTCATTACAATTAGGTTGAATTCTTGAGTAGAAAATAAATTCATTTGAACCGAGAGATTTTCAGTGTTAACTCTTTAGTGGAGTCAGTTGACATTAAGCTAAACTTGGAAAAGGTTTGTGAAATTTTGAGTCCAAGTATTTTAGCTCAAGCTTTGTTCATTTGGATCCATGAGGTCACTGTCACGAATCACATCGATTAGGAATAGTTAAACTGGAAGCTAAGTCAAAACAAGAACGAAAGTTGTCAAAATGGTATTTTTGTCTTTTGAGACATAGGATGAAATGAATGTCAATAAATTTTTTGACAAGTTCATTTGATGACTTAATGTCACTCGGCCATATTAAAATAATTGGGCCTTGTGAATTAATTTCATTTCATAAGAATTTTATTGAAAATTCTTAATGGGTCTTTTTCATGTTGTCATGAACAAGTGGAAAAGCTTCTAGAAGGCCTTTCTTGAATGAGATAGGCGCCCAACATACCCAAGAGATAGAGAGAATATTTTGTGTATAAATGTATGAAGATACTTGCCAAAAGAAAAAGAGGAAATAAATTTCCTCTAAGGGAAATGAGGTAGGCGCCCAAGTTGAGAAAGAAGCAAGGCAAGGAACAAAAAAGGAATCAAATCCAAGGCTTAATGAAGCCTACCTTGGCCGAGTATGTCATAGAGGAAAAGAGGAAATTGGCTCATGAATATATGATATTCTATAGAAGAGGAAACTACCTTATTGAAGGTAAGACCTCTCCTATAAATAGGTGCCTCATTCTTCTCATTTTCCTCATTCCACATAAGTTAGAGATTGAGAGCCTCTCTCTCTAGAACTTGTGGCCGCCGCTCTCCTCTCTCTCTCTAGTTTATTTTTGATTTTTTGTTTTGGCACCTAGGTCCTCATTTGACCTAGTGTTTAGCTCTGCGACTTCAAGACTCGTTCTTAAGTCGTAGTGTTTAAAAGTGCCCACTCACTAATTCCTTTATTTCGAGTGATTTAGTGATAGAAACTTTCGTGGTTGCTCGAGGTGCCGAGGAAAGAAAGAGAGACGTGCTGCGAGGGGAGACGAGCGTTGCAAACTTTCCAAAGGATTCTCAAAGTTCAAGCTTCAAGAAAGGTTAGTAAACTTCTATGCTCATTATAGTTTTTATTTACATGTACTTGCTCTTTGTCTAGGTTAGTAAAAAACTGTTTTTACTTGAAAAGAAAATTTTTAAAATTCCGCCGCTTTACGAAGCGTTAAACTTTTTCTTAAACCCTAGATCAATTCCAGCAAATGGTATCAGAGCTATGGTCAAAGATTAGCATGTACATGTATTTAAAAATATGAGCTTGAAAATCGTTTTCGAAAGTTTACTAATTTTGTGACAAGTTAGAATTGTTTTCTTAGATTTTTTTTTTAATTTATTGCTCTTGCCTTTAAATTAAAAATCATGTTGATTTTCTATGAGTTTGAGATGTTATTAAAACACATTAGAATCAGTTCTAAATTTTTTTAATTTTTTATGTTGAAAAACGTGTTTTAAAGGTTTGAGAAATTTCGAGTAAAATTTTGTGACTAGTTTCCTTGTCTTACTAGTTTCTTATTTTTACTTGAATCGTTTTATGCTTGTTGTTATTTCTTTTATATCATGTTATTACCTTGCTAATAAAACACAAATAAAAGCTTTAACAACCTTCATAAAACGTTCCGTTACACTCGATTCTTTTTCGCACCTAAAAAGGACCAAGCTTTAATTATTTCTTTTTCTTCGAGCTGGAGTAAAACCCGCAGTAAAAGTGGCATAACTCTCTGCTCAGAAATATAAATTTACTGATTTTTGAATCAAATTAAAGCTCTGTCTGTCTTCTATCTAATGCCACGTGTTTCAGGTCAAAAGGACATCGGAGCCGCCAGTTATGGCGATTTTACTCCGAGGTGCGCGGCTGTTCCGAAACTCCAGTTTTTTAGAATTCCGGATTTTCAGCCCCACTACCATGAGTTATAGAACTCTAATGAGAAAAATTTCTTGAGCAAAAATATTTTTCATAAGATTATAAACATGATGTGTAAGATTAAAATGTTTTTATTTTTGAAAGTTTAATTGAAATTGAATTTTTACAAAACTAGTTTGAATTTTGAAAAACCGTTTTCAGTTTCAAACTTGAAAAATATTTTGTCATCCAAATCAAATAAATTTTCAAAATGTTTTCAAAACTATATCTATATCACATATGTTCAAAATATATATGCTCTTGAAAATTTTGAGTGGGAGGTCTCCTTGTAGACAAGCCGAAAAATAAAAAGATGTGTAATCTCAAACTTTCAAGTGTTCGAGTGAGTTGAAGTTCACACTTCCCTCATGCACTTTCCCGAAATAGAAAATAGTAAAAGATCGAGTATGTACCTTGTGCCTTTATGCACTAATACTGCTCTGAACATGTCGATCTAGGATTCTCTTCTAGTTGTCCGCTCTGTCGCTCTTTAACTAGGAAATTTGTTTCCGAACTTATAAGAGTCGATGAACCAACTCCAAAAACTAAGTGGGAGGGTTATACTTGTTGTTTCTAACCCACGATCCCCAACACTAATGAAAGAAGCAATTAACGTGGGACTAAGAGCCGCTCTTGCGACCCTCACTTAAATGGGAGTACTCCAAGGCGTTCTTGCTTCGATCATTGCTCAATGAGCTACGTCCGAGAGTGAGACGATGATGACAAGGCCTCCCCTTGGGGGATTGTTTTTCAAAGTTGATCTTTTGGACTAAGTGGTTGGTTGCACACTTAGGCTCAATCCCTAGTAATCCTGCCTTGAGGCTCTGCGAAAGGATGTGAGTGATCAAACCAATTTAAAAGGTGGCTAGTCAAAATTGATGTATTGACATCTTGGCTAAGCATTAATGATGTGTCATTTACTTATAAATGGAGATTTTTTGCGGCCTTCTCTTGAGGGAGTAAATTATCGTTTGGTTCATAACACCTTTGGATTTTATATAAGTCTTAATAAAACTTAAATCCTTAACCTAAGACTAATCATAAACTTGTTTCAACTTTTATAGGCAATATGTCTCTCAACTCTCTCTCAACCATTCTTTCCTCAAATAAACTCGAAGGCGACAATTACGTCGACTGGAAACGTAACCTCGACATAGTCCTTACTGTCGACAAGCACAAATGGGTTCTCACCACCCCCTGTCCTCAAACGAATGAAGATTCGACGCAAGAGGAAAAAGACGCCCTGGCGGCCTGGCTTCGATCCGATGATATTGCGAGGTGCTATATTTTGGCATCTATGAACAATGTGTTGCAACAACAACATCGTGATTACGAAACTGCCACCGATATGCTCTGCAATCTCCATGAGATGTTTGGAGGGTAAGGACGTCAAGCTAGGCAACAAGCGGTCCGACAATTCATGAACT
Organism: Urtica dioica subsp. dioica; assembly: GCF_054948205.1. Taxonomy (NCBI): domain Eukaryota; kingdom Viridiplantae; phylum Streptophyta; class Magnoliopsida; order Rosales; family Urticaceae; genus Urtica; species Urtica dioica. The sequence continues at coordinate 41,812,074 of NC_142763.1, forward strand.
GTCGTATGAAGGCTGGAACTCCCGTAGAGATCATATGATGCTGATCATTAGCTATATAAACGAAATGGAGATTCTTGGATCTGAGATTGATGGGGAGACTAAAATAGATATGATCTTGGAAACTCTCCCCGAAACCTTTGATACCTTCAAGTTGAATTATTCCATGAACAAGCTAGAGTTCACTGTTACCGAGCTCATGAAGGAACTTCAAACCGCTGAGGCACTCACTAAGAAAAAGAGGGCTCTAGGAGAGGTACATGCTACTGCCTCCACCTCTGGATCTAAGAAGACACGTCGCAAATAGAAACTAGAATTTTAAACATTTTCTTCTGAACTGAAAGTTCCAAAATCAGGTTCTAACATGTCAAAAACTAATTTAAACGTATATTGTGTAAAAATTGAGGTTTAGAGAAAACGGGACATATCTGAGCGCTATTAAAATAAATACTAACAAAAATACTTCCGATAATTTAAACCTCATAAATATTCTTCTGGACTATCATCATCGAGATAGCTTATTACGTTTTGAGATTGAGTCCTGGTCTGTATCACAAGTGTAGTCTCATCATCATCATTAACTACAACATTCTGATTTTCAGCAGTTGATATTTGCCTCATAATCGGGGTTCCTACAGAACTTAGTCCACTAATATTGTTCTATGATTTTGTAGAGTGGCTCAATAATAAAGATGTAGTGTCTATAAGCCGTTCTAGGATGGTTGGACGTGATCGGATTTTTTGGTAGTGACATTGAGCCTCAATGCAACCAAAAAATTTCGGTCACATGTATGAGTCTCTTTACCTAATTCCTCTTCCGCGCGGCGCTTGCTTCTCCCTGTAAGACTTTGAAGGCATTTTGAATTTTGGGGGTATCGTTTTCAAACTTCTTTCGAGGAGCTCGTGCAATGTCTAAAACAAAAATAAGACACAATCGAACAATAATAATAAAAAAAAACCCCAATATCTAACCTCCAATCTCCATATATAACACAAGACAACTTTTAATCTGTAATATCCCATTCAATATTAATAACTATTCAATCTCTCAGCATTAAATCAGCTTTAACATTCAAAATTCACTAAGTCTAACCATTCTAAAAATGATCACAATACCTTGTTTTCAAATTCACAATATAGAATCATAAACTAACCAATTCCAATTACAAAAAATTTCAATTAAAAAATAATATCACAAAAGTTGATAAACAATCTAAAAAAAAATAATTAACTCACAATACAATTTCACAATCAATTTCGTAACCTTAATTTTCAATAATTCCAATCATAAACCGTTGTAGCTCGTTTTCAAAAGACCGAAGGTATTAAATTCCTCCCGAATTGCGATGAATTTCATGGTTATTGATCCAATGTGTCGGATCTCAAAAAAACCCAAAAGGGCTAACAAAGATCGAAGGCCCACTTTAAGCGGACCCAAGTCGAGCCTACATTCGCATGCGGCTGCATGAGGAATGTCCCTCACGTGCGCCTCTCAAAGCTCATCATGTGCACCCATGTTTGCCTGGCACGTGCTGTGACGATCCGGCTTTCCGGACCGTCATACTTATCTTAACTCTTTTACTTAGAAAAAAAAAGTGGATAATTTTTTTTAAAAAAAACGTCATTTCATTTATAAAGTTTAGAATTTAAAATAAAACAATATTTGAAAATAACCAACATTTGAAATCTTACAAAAACATGTGATGAGTATAAGAGAAATACTTAATTCGAAATTCCAAACTAAAGTAGATGGTTGGAATATTCACGGAAATAAAACCATAAAAATTCAGCTTCAGTTTTGCAAAACTAATTAAACTTGGAAGGTATCTTAAGCATAAAAAAATCTCAAACCGAATATTTAGAAAATTGCATAGCGGAAGTCTTTTAAATAAGCGAGTGGAACCACAACCCAACACCTTTGCCATCGAACGCCGCTGATTCACCCTCCTCACTTGTTCATTTGTTGCTTACCTACAATACATACGAATACATATAATATGAGCTAACGCTCAGTGAGAATAACTATGACTCACAAAAAAGATGAGTTATGCAATGCATGACGGATTAATTAGTGTTTTAGTTCTAACGGTGTCATGGTCTTTCGTATCATAAATCTTATCATATTTTATTCGGGGTGCCCCTAGAGTAGTCGTACCAATTTCAGTGTACACTTTGGAAACGAACTACGGGGCTGCGACCTCCCATAGTTCGCACCATCTAATAAACATATCATATGAGAAAACTCCCTTTATGAGCCCGTAAGTCCGCTCGAGAGAATTCTCTTAATACCTCTGTGGCTCGAGGCGATACGACTCTCTTACTTATCTTATCACTTGATTAGTTGTGTTACGTACAAAGATGACATATGATGTAAACATAAACAAGACGTGCTAATAATTAGAACATGTTATGCCAAAGTTGTACTAAACTCATACATAAACTCATCATAACAAGACATAACATAATAATCACAAATCACTCAATAACACATACACGCATATAAGAAATATCACACAATCAATCATATAACACATATTAACCAATTCAGATCACACACTTATCGTAATTAATTTTAAACTAATCCGTATTGTAGTGAGATTATTCTCACCTTGTTTCGGGAACGTGCGACTTTAAACTATCGAACGATCGGAAAAAGTATTTTGCTCGGGACCTAAACGAAAGAATGGAAGTTAGGTTCTAATAATCAATTATGAACATAGCCAGGTTTCTGGAAAAACTCAGAGACGGGACTCGAACGTGAAAAGACAAAAATACCCTTTGCTCTAGGGTTTCGGCAAAATAAAACTTTTCGAGAAAAATTCTGGAAAAATTCCACATAATAGAAACTAGAATTTTAAACATTTTCTTCTGAAACTAAAAGTTCCAAAATCAGGTTCTAACATGTCAAAAACTAATTTAAACGTATATTGTGTAAAAATTGATGTTTAGAGAAAACGGGACAGATCTGAGCGCTATTAAAATAAATACTAACAAAAATACTTCCGATAATTCAAACCTCATAAATATTTTTCTATGTAACAACATATATAGGTGTCTCGTATACAAAATTCCAGCCATAATACGATTAGCAAGTTTTTTTTAAAAAATATAAAACCTCGCTGTTTGAAACAGGAATCGAAATTACGCGCGTTGATCATAATTGAATTTAGAAACACAGAGACGGAACTCGAACGTGAAAAGACAAAAATACCCTTTGCTCTAGGTTTTTTTTTTCTTTGATAGAAGAAGAAAAAGAGAATTTGTAAAGTGTCTGAGGAAGAGGATGAGAGAAAAGAAATTTTGAATGTGTGTGGCATATGATTTGAAGAGAAAAGAGCTTTGAAACAATTTCTAACGTGCCATATCAATCTCAATTGGAAAAAATATCATATTCCATTATGGCATAATCAAAGCCATTTATTAACCACAAAACTTGCTATTTTTTTTTCTTCTCTTTTTGAATCACTTACGTTGACATAATATATATAGAGTAACCAAAAATCTAAATATAAAAGGTAAACACGTGATATGTATATATATATATATATATGTATATATATATATATGTATATATATATATATGTATATATATATATATATGTATATATATATATATGTATATATATATATATATGTATATGTAAAGTAAGTAAAGGTAATGTATATCTATTATATATATATATATTGATAATATATATAACCAATGTAAATCAGCGACATATATATATATATATATATATATATATATATATATATATATATATATATATATATATATATATAATAAATGTATAAACTGAACATACTTGCTTATACTAGAATTACATATATCAACAATATTATACATACACATATATACAGTTTTTTTAAAAATAAATCATGATAAAAAAAAATTATGAGATTTAAATTTATGTCGAAGAGAAATCATCTCCTCTTTGAAGTCAGCACAACAATTAGATAAAAAGAAAACATACATACCACCAAGCCATATAACTCAAATAAGGGTTTTCTCACACAAACAAAATCTAATTATTTTTTTTAGAAAAATTAGTCAATCTAAACCACATCAAACGTTGCAATTGTAAACTAGCCAACGTTTCCCTTAATTTTCGAATCTAGCCAATTTTGATGACGTGTCATATTTATGTAAGATTGTATTTACTATATTAGCCTTCCTTTCAATTCAAAAAGACTAGCCCACGTTTGAATCTTGGTTATATTGTATTCGGTGTATATAAATATATGGGCTGCGTGTATTAATTATATTTATTTATGGTATTGAATCATGATAAGTTGACCTCCCTTTTTTTTAACCACATTTAATGGAAAGGAGAATATATCAACGTTTCATCAGTTGACCTCCCTTTTTTTAGTTGGAAGATTATCCCATTTTTTAGGGATTAGATTTGTTTTTTATTTTAAAGCTAAAATTTCTCATATATCGCTCACATTTAATCCCTCTCATGGTATCTGGACTTACTGGTAAAGCTCTAAACCTCTTCACGAAGGCTGAATCGGATGCACGTACTATGAATGTAAGCGTCACAGTGTTAATTTTCGTATATTTTGGTTTATTTCAATATCGCAATATGTTGTGTGTGGCGGAGATTTGTTGTGGGTTGGGTGCTTCAGATTTATTTTGGTTTATTCCTGTCTATTTTTTTTTTAGCCTATTTTTTAGGATTTAGTCTTGGCGCTTCTCAGTCGTCGCACAAGACGGAGGAGGCTGCAGTTCATCGTTGCGTTATGTGTGGCGAAGATTCGTCGTGGGCATGGGTGTTTCCGATTTATTTTAGCTTATTTTCGTGTATTTGTTGTACATCCTTGACATTATTTTGTATTTATCGTTGTTGTCTGTGTATTATTATCATCTTCTTAATAAAAAAAAATTTGGGTAAAAAATATATGATGTTTATTTATTTGTTTTTCATATTCAATATTTATGCTTTACAATCTTCGTGTTCTCATTATGAAATATTATGCATTTGATAAAGTTGAAAGAGATAAGTTTGGTAAAGAAAATAAACTAAAATTTACAAAAAATAAAGTTAGTAGTTTATAAATTAACAAAAATTAACACACATTAACTATGAACTGTTTCCATTCTACCGAACTAAAAATTCAAAAAAACTTAAGAAAAATTCAAAAAATACATCAACAGATATAGAACATAATCATCTCAAAAACCCAGGAAAAAAAATGCAATATGAGATTAAAAAAATATTTATTTTGGTTTATTGTAAAAAAAATTAGACTAATAATTGTTTTCCACTTTTACATGTCTGATTCTATGTTTATTGATATAATCAATTTTTATTTTATTTCCTATATTATATTTGCAGATTACGTTTCATTACTGCATTCCAAATATTTCAAATTTCAATCTCAAGCACCTATTATAGATTTCTTAATTCACGAAGTTGACTTTTTAAATGGGTTTGTTGAAACGTTGGCTAGTGTTTAGTTTTTCTTATTTAAACCACATAAGGGTATATTCGATATTTCATAGTCGTAAATTTCAGTAAATGGCTAGATTACAAAATTTACCAAACGTGGGCTAGATCTTAAAAACCACGTTTCAAAATGGCTACGTTGCTAGTTTGCCCATTTTTTTAATGTTAAGATTCGGGGTTTCACAATCTCCCCTACTTATTGGAATTTTCGTCCCGAAAATTAATATAAGGGTTCAGATAGAACATAAAGATTCTTACTTGACAACACTAAGCTTCTAGGAATAGGTCGGGATATCGTGATCTCATATCATCCTCGCGCTCCCAAGTTGCTTCTTCGATTTTGTGATTCCGCCAAAGTACCTTGACTAATGGAATCACCTTGTTCCTTAGGATCTTTTCTTCATGATCAAGAATTTGTACTGGCTTTTCTTCATACGTCAAGTCTTCGTGTACTTCGATAGGCTCGTGGATTAGCTCATGATTTGGATGGGACAAGTACTTTTTGAGCATCGAGACGTGAAAGACATTGTGCACCGATGCTAACTCGAGATTCAGAGCTAGACGATAGGCCACCTTTTCGATTCTTTCTGTGATTTCGAAAGGGCCAAGTACCTTGGGCTCAATTTTCCCTTCTTGCCGAATCTCATCACACCCTTGAGAGGTGCTACTTTCAAGAATACAAAGTCTCCTACTTGAAATTCCAGTGGTCGTCTTCTCTTGTCAGCGTAGCTCTTCTGTCGGCTTTGAGCAGTTCTCATTCGATCTCATATCTTCTTGATGGCTTCAGTGGTGTCTCGAATAAAATCTGTCTTCTCGAGGCTATTTTCTCCGGATTCGAACCAGTGAATCGGAGATCGACACTTTCTACCATAAAGAGCTTCATATGGGGCGACGCCGATTGAAGTTTGGTAGCTACTGTTGTATGAGAATTCAATAAGTGGTAGCCTCTTATTCCAACTCCCACCAAAATCCATGACACATGCTCGTAGCATATCCTCTAAGGTCTGAATAGTCCTTTCGGATTGGCCATCCGTTTGGGGGTGAAAAGCAGTACTGAACTTCACTTGTGATCCCATAGACTTTTGCACACACCTCCAGAAGTTAGAAGTGAAACGATCATCACGGTCCGAGATGATGGACAAAGGAACGCCATGGAGTCTCACTACGTTATTAACGTATAGTTCAGCCAACTTCTCCACGGAGTACGTGACTTTCATCGATATGAATCTAGTAGATTTGGTCAAACGGTCCACCACTACCCATATAGCATCATAACCCTCATTTGTCTTAGGTAACCCAACCACAAAGTCCATTGTGATTTGTTCCCACTTCCATTCAGGAACTTCAATTGGTTGTAATTCTCCAGCTGGTCGTTGATGTTCGTCCTTCACTTTCTGGCATGTAAGGCATTTACTGACAAACTTTGCAACGTCGCCCTTCATTCCATTCCACCAGAAGTGCTCTCGAAGGCCTTGATACATCTTCATGGAGCCTGGGTGGACTGAATAGGGAGTCTCATGTGCTTCGGTCAAATTCTGTCTTCATAACTCATTTTCGTTGGGTACACAGATCCTTTCATCGAAAAGGAGTACGTCATTCTCCGTAAGAGAAAATTTTGACTCCTGACCTTCCAGTGCATTGTCCTTCAGCTTTGACATCTCATGATCACGTCCTTTCCCTTCTTTGATTCTCTCGAACAAATATGATTTTAAGGTCATGTTGGCTAATCCCCGGGTGACAATTTCAACTTCCATGTTGTTGATTTCGTAAAGGAGTTGAGGAGATAATGCATGCAGCATCAATAGCCTAGCCTCATCTTTCCTACTTAACGCATTAGCTACCACGTTCACCTTTCCAGGATGGTAATGGATACCACAATCGTAATCCTTAACCAATTCTAGCCACCTTCTTTGTCTCATGTTCAACTCTTTCTGAGTGAAAATGTACTTTAATTAAGCTCGTATGATCGGTAAATATCTCACACCGAACACCATACAAGTAGTGTCTCCAAATCTTGAGGGCAAAAACCACTGCGGCTAACTCCAAATCATGAGTAGGATAATTCCTCTCGTGGTTTTTGAGTTGTCGTGACGCATAAGCCACTACTTTGCCGGTTTGCATTACCACAGCACCAAGACCTGTCTTTGATGCATCGCTGTAGATAGACAAAGGTTCTCCACTCTCAGGGACTATAAGGATTGGAGCGGTGGTGAGTCTTCTCTTAAACTCATGAAAACTCTGTTCACACGTCTCGGTCCACTCATACTTCTTATCTTTCTTCGTGAGGGCGGTGAGTGGATCAGCAAATTTAGAAAATCCTTCCACAAATCTTCTATAGTAGCCTGCTAAACCGAGAAAACTCCTTATCTCTGTCACACTTCGAGGTGGCTTCCAGTCATTTACAGATTCTATCTTGGCAGGATCGACGGAGATTCCGTCTTTAGAAACCACGTGTCCGAGAAAATTTACTTTATCCAACCAAAATTCACACTTCGAGAATTTGGCATACAACTGATGTTGTCTCAGCGTCTGGAGTGCAACTCGTAAGTGACCCTCATGCACTACTACAAATGCTAGATTTCACAACGGATATTTCACAACGGTACGCTGTCCCGTTGTGGAAAAATTATGTTTCCACAACGGGGCAACTGTCCCGTTGTGCAATCTTGATGATTCCACAACGGGACAACTGTCCCGTTGTGGAATCATCATGTTTCCACAACGGGACAGTTGTCCCGTTGTGGAATTGTAATGATTCCACAATGGGACAGTTGTCCCGTTGTGGAATTTAAAGAAAATTTAAAATTTAAACAACGGGACTGTGACCCGTTGTTTAATCTCGCCGCGGCCATGGCATCATCTCGCCGCGGCGAAATGTTTCCACAACGGTACGATAAACCGTTGTGGGAACATGTGTAACCTTGAAATTTCACCGCGGCGAGTGTAAGACTTGGCCGCGGCGAAATGTTTCCACAACGGGTAATTGTACCGTTGTGGAAACATTTCGCCGCGGCCAAGGCTTACACTTGCCGCGGCGAAATATCGTAAAAATTTTAGGTTATCACTATAAAAGCCTCATTTCGATTTCTTTCTCCATTTTTTTACTTCCTCTCGCCTCAGACCTTTATTTCGGCCGTTTCTGTGCAATTTCCTCTCCTAAACCTACCTTGAAACTTCGCCGCTTTCTCGCCGACACCAAATCTCGTCGCGCCTCCTCGCCGAAGTCAGTTCTCGCCGCCATCTCTTTCTCTCTCTCGGTATAGCCTCCCTTGCTCCTTCTCCCACCGGCCTAGAGGTATGTTTGTAACTCAATTTCATATCAAAATCTTAAATGTCATGAATGTTTTGTGTGATTTATAAACTAATTTAGGATTTTGGTTGATTTTGGTTGTAATTTGTGATATTGGATTGTAGATTTGGCCGAAATTAGGGTTTTTATTTTGTAGTTTATAATTTTATGTATAATGTTATTTTTAGGTTGAAAATGAGTTTTATTTTGATATTGTGGTTAAATTTATTTCGGATTTGAGTTTGAATTGTGTTTGTGATGAGTTTTATGATTATTTTATTTGAATATAATGGGTTTAGTGTTGAATTTTGATATTTAGTGTTGAATTGAGTTTAATTTTGTGTTGAAAATGATTTATTGTTTGAAAATGTTGTTGAATTTGAGTTTTGATTCATTTGTTCAATTAGAAAATGGGCGGATCAAAAACCCCCGCCGGTTACAAAGAAGCCGCCCCTAGCACTTCTAGGCCTCCCACTAAAAAAAGTAAGAGGCCTCGTCAATCCGAATCCGAACCCGAAGTGAACTATAATAGTCGGATATTCACTAGTAAGGCCGCAGAAGATCGATATGACATTCTCGTTCAACGAAGTCCGATCTTTGAACGAGGGTTGAAGGTGATCCCAAGCACGCCTATAGGTATTCAAATCCACAACACCATCGAAGGATTCTCGTGGAGAAAATTTGTGCCACACCCGAACACAAAGAAAACGTCACTCTCATGTACGAATTCTACGCGAACTTACGTGATCAAGTGGATGATGTGGTGATGGTTCGCGGTGTAGAGGTCGACTGTAGTGTCGGAGCTATCAACGCGTTGCTAGGAACTCCGGACATCGATTTCGAGAATGAGGGTTACCGACAATGGTTGAGAGATCCTAACCTCGACGAAATGTTGAGCTTGTTGACTACTCCTGGAGAGAATTGGGTCATGGACAGAGGAGTTAGAAAGCTTCTCCGAAAATCGTTGACGAGGTTAAACTTTTCTTCTTTTGTGTGTGTATTATTGTCTATTGTATGTTTTCAATATAACGGTGTTTATTTACAGGCTCGCAAAAACGTGGATTTATTTCACTTGCTCTCGTCTCTTTCCGATAAAACACTTCACCCGTCTCGACGAGGAACATGTCCACCTTCTGTTTTGTGTCATACGTGGAAAAACCATCAATGTCGGTCGATTAATCTATAATTGGATGAAGAGAATCGACTACAAGAATATCAAAAATGGGTTGCCGTATCCATCAATCATCTACGGCTTGTGTCTGAATGCCGGTGTTGGAGGCTCAAAACACGACACAACCAAGAAGTGTGTGGCGCCTATTAATGACAAAACGATCGAGAGATACATAGTAAAAGAGCCGGAAGAGGAGGAAGAGAATGAAGAAGAGGAGGAGGAACCGTCACTCAACGAGCCATTGTTGTGCTTACAACCACCTCCGGGGTATGATCCCGCCATCCAAGACTACATTGCTTGGTGTAACCACTATCTCGTCGGCGGGTATCAACACACCCAAGACTACATGCACCGACAAGGAGAATATGGCGCCGCGGCTTTCGAGTGATTAAACGAGCTCATAGGTCGGTGGGACATCAACCAGGAGAATCAATTCCAGTTCCCTCCATATCCTCAATACACATACTATCCGGCCCAAGCACCGCAATGGCCACCGCATATGGCACCTCCTTAGTACCCGGGACCACCACCACCACAACCACCTGGGAATAACAACGACGGCAATGAGTAAATTTTTTTTAATGTGTTTTTTGAACTCTTCTTAGTTTAATATTTGTTTTCAAGTTTTTTTTATATGTGTGAGACTTAAATATTTATGTTTTTATGTTTTTATGAGATTGTTTGATACTCGGTTCAGTTTTTATTTTGTGTTTGAGATTGTTATGGTTATCTGAATTTGTGTTTGATGTTATTTGTAAGTAAAATAACTCAAAAATCCTTTCCCGGTGGACTTTGGAACTCTTTCGCCGCGGCAACGTATAATTGTGGCCGCGGCCAAACTATTTAGCCGCGCCACATATAGGGTTCGCCGCGGCCAACAACATACGTGGCCGCGGCGAGATGAGTTTCCAGGAATACGTGGCCTCTGGAACTCAGTTCGCCGCGGCGACCGGCAGACGTTGCCGCGGCGAGACATGCACAACGGGACAGTTTGTCCCGTTGTGGAACACATTTCGCCGCGGCGAAATCTATACTTGGCCGCGGCGAGTTGAGTTCTCAGGAATACGTGACCTCTGGAACTCAGTTGGCCGCGGCGACGTATAATGTTGGCCGCGGCGAGATGAGTTTCCAGGAATACGTGGCCTCTGGAACTCAGTTCATCGCGGCGACCAGCAGACGTTGCCGCGGCGAGACATGCAAAACGGGACGATTTGTCCCGTTGTGGAACACATTTCGCCGCGGCGAACTCTATACTTGGCCGCGGCGAGTTGAGTTCCCAGGAATACGTGACCTCTGGAACTCAGTTCGCCGCGGCGACGTATAACGTTGGCCGCGTCCATACTACTTAGCCGCGGCGAAATATATACTTGGCCGCGGCGAGATGAGTTCTCAGGTGTGTCTTGACTCTGGAATGTATCTCGCCGCGGCGACGTATGATATTGGCCACGGCTAACTTATTTGGCCGCGGCCAAATATATACTTGGCCGCGGCAGGTTGTACAATTAGTCGCGGCTATGTGCATTGTTGGTCGCGGCGAAATAACATCTACACAAATAAATAACCTTACAAAATATCTACACAAATAAATAACCTTACAAAATATATATCATAGAAGAAAACATGAATGTATCATAATCTGAATCATAAAATACATATAGTTTTTTGGTGTTCACACAAAAATATGATTGATATCCGAACGAAGTAAATGAGAAACATCATCATCATCAAAATTTTCAATCTCTTCATCAACAAGTGGTAAGCCGGATGTGAATGAGGGTATATTAGTTATGTCTTCGTCTTCATCTTTGTCAATATTTCTCGCTTTCATGTGAACTATACTAATGACAAGTCTGGATTGACGGGTTCTGATACGTAAAACACTTGAGTTGCTTGTGAGGCCAAAATAAATGAATCATTCTCGTAACTTGTACGCCGAAAGTCAACAATTGTAACTCCGTCTTTATCAACGTTAACATGATTGTTGTCGGCCCAGTTGCACTTAAACAAAGCAATTCGCAACCCACAATAATCAAGTTCCCAAATGTCTTCAATGTAACCATAATAGTTCATGAAAGCTTTTTTTTGGATTTTTATCCTTTGCCGAAGAAACATGTAATGCTTCAGCAAGTAATGTGACACCACTATTTTGAACGGGATGTTTGTTGTCTCTATCTTTGGTATAAAAAGTAAAACCATTAACAGACCAAGCAGCGTACCTTGTAACCATTGAGGAAGGCCCGCCAGATATTTTGCTCAACGTTTCTGAATGTCCAGATTCTCGAAATAATCGTTTTCCAAGCCACTTCTGAAACAAACGATTGTGCTCTTCTTGTAACCATTTTTCATTTTTAGCTTTTTTTGGATCATTTAATCTCAATTCACTCAAATGAATATCCACAAACTGCGTGACTTCGGAAATGTTATGCAAAACATGGAGACTGGCTTGCTCCCACTCTTTCCGATTGACGCTAGAATTGTGTTTGGAGTGACTTTCCCAGTTAGGTTTTGAGATAAAAATGTGAAAATGACGAGAAAATATAATTAATATGACCAGCTCTCGAAAATTCGCCGCGGCCAAATGTTTACCTGGCCGCGGCGACCTATTGCACAACGGGACAACTGGCCCGTTGTAAAAACTATGGAAGAAGTCTCGCCGCGGCCAAGGCTAACTTTGGCCGCGGCACGATCATGTCGCCGCGGCCAACATTATAGGTTACCGCGGAGAACTAGTTACAGAGTCTCGGGATTTCTGGAGAGGAATCTTGCCGCGGCGACCGCTTATATTCGCCGCGGCGACATGAGTTAATATGACCAGCTCGCGAACTTTCGTCGTGGCCAAATATATACCTGGCCGCGGCGAAGTATTGCAGAACGGGACAACTGGCCCGTTGTAAAACTATGGAAACAGTCTTTGGCCGCGGCAAGATAATGTCGCCGCGGCAAACAATATACGTTGCCGCGGCGAAATAGTTACAGAGTCTCGGGATTTATGGGGAGCAATCTTGCCGCGGCGACGCCTTATATTTGCCGCGGTGAGATGAGTTAGCCGCGGCCAACGTTATACGTTGCCGTGGCGAAAAATGCACAACGGGACGGTTTGTCCCGTTGTGGAACACACGTCGCCGCGGCGACGTCTGACGCTCACTGCGGCGAAATGTCGCAGACTGGACACTTATAAATTTCCCTCTCGATTTTTTTTTTCAAAAATTTCAGAAATTCTTCTTCTTTCTCTCTCTCTCCAACCCAAACCCACTATCTCTATCTCCAACCCTTACCGCCGCCTCCTCCTTCTTCCTCCGCCGCCTTATCTCTTCTTCTTCCTCTGCCGCCATCGCCGACCTCACTCTCTCATCTCTCTTCTTCGTCCTCTGCCGCCGTCGCCGACCTCACTCTCTCCTCTCTCTTCTTTTTCGTCTGCCGCCCTCACTCTACCATCTCTCTTCTTCTTCCGCCACCCTCACTCTCCCCTCTCTCTTCTTATTCCTCCGCTGCCATCACTCTCTCCCCTCTCTCTTCTTCTTCCTCCGCCACTCCTCCTTCTTCTCCGCCTCCCTTCTTCTTCTTCCTCCGCCCCCCTTCTTCCAAACCCACTCTTCACAAAACCACCCTTCACAAACCCACCAAACATTCCCACCTACACAAACCGACGTCTCCGACCACAACACACAAACTCCATTGACTCCCACGCCCCGTGCTCGTCGTCTTTACTCCGGGTAAGTGTGTTTTTTATTTAATTTGTACTTTTATGTTGAAATTAGGTTAGAATTGTGTATTTGTGTCTAAATTAGTGTTGGATTTGAGTTAGAATATTTGATTACCTTGAGTATGAGTTGGAATTGAGTTAGAATATTAGATTGAATTTCGGTTTGAGTTTTTGTTGGAATTGTTTTGAATTGAAATTGAATTTTGGTTTGAGTTTGTGTTGGAATATTAGATTGAATTTCGGTTTGAGTTTGTGTTGATTTGTTTTTTCATAGATTATGTGTACTACCTCCACTAGTACCGTTAGCGATAAACGGAGATCCACCAATATCGATGGTCCCGGAAAAAGAAGAAATACTCTTATGCCCAAGGTTAATAAGTGTAAAACTCTTGGTAGGAAAATAAATGTATTATTTGATGAAAAAATCAACCAATGAATAAGGAGGGAGATGAGTTGTCGACTTATTTTGGCGTTTTAGCTAGAGAACACGTTCCGATTACGATGCTCGATTGGAGACTAAAAGAGCATAAACAACTAAAAGAAAGGATTTGGAATGAAATATGTGAAGCTTTTACGGTTCCTATAATATATAAGCATAATTGTCTTATGAGAGTTGGAGAAGCGGCGATATTATTTCGACATGAGCTATACAACTATCATGTCAAAGATATCCTCAATGATCCAAGCGCCTTGAAGAGGCCGGAATACGTATTAAAACGCTATCGAAATATCACCGAAGAGGATTGGATAAAATTCGTTGAGTATAGACGTTCCGAAGTGTTCAAAAAATCATCGAAAAATGGGAAAGAACTAGCCGGGAAGAACGTGTACAAATCTAGAACCGGGCGCAATGGATGTCGCAAACTTGATAAAAAAAAGGTTAGATTCATTACATGTTTCATTTTGTTATCCTTGTTTTGTAATATAGAATTTAATTAATTAATTTGTGGTATTGTTTGATATATAATATATAGTACGAGGAGACGGGTCAATGGCCTACAAAAGAGGTATTATGGGTTGAGTCGAGGATGAAGGATGAAATAAACTACAAGGATGAGAAATATAAGTCAACGGGAGAAAAATCATAAGTTTTTTCATTTTGAAATAATCAATTAATTATTATAACCTTATTAACAATGAATTATATGTGAAGGGAAAGTTAACTCAAGAAGTTACGGATGAGTCAATGGAAGTGTCTTGCAAGACGCTTTGGGAACTAAGGAACATTCCGGTCGTGTTCGTGGACAATCTAAATACTTGTAAAGTTGCAATTCCGTATCTCGCCCTTCAAACTCGACCGATGAGGTAACTAAGTTACGTCGAGAAATGTGTGAGTTAAAACTTTCATCATGAAAGCTTTAACTCAAAATGGTTTGAGCCTCAAAGATGCTAATGACGAGTTGCCGAGTGTTCTACGTCCCACAAATGAAGATGTTGAGTATGAAAACATTGTTGACGGTGAAGAGATGGCTAAAGATGATGATGAAGAGATGGCTAAGGGTGGTGATGAAGAGATGGCTAAAGATGGTGATGATGACATGGGTAAAAAAGCGACGTCTTTAGGTAATTTTCAATTTTTTAATACAAGGAATAAAGTTAAATACTTTTGTACTTTTTTTAATAACATTAGTGAATTTATTAGATAAACAATCTCAACATGACGTTGCCGTGGATCTCAATGTTGGTGTCGTAGAGCGTTCGCGTGTCGATCCTCTAATTATCGACAAACCCGATAGTGTTCGAGCAAGTTGCTCAATGAATCCAACCACGCCGATGACACCATCTTCGGATGACAGCATCGAATGCCTTCTCCTCCTTGATGATTTTGCGAATGGAGGCACGGTTCATGTAGCAAATGGGCGAGCGTAGATGAAAGCCGAAGCCGTTCATTTCTCATCTTTGGAGGATGTAAATGTACGAGTGAGCGTTGTGGCGGCTTTGATTAAGAAAGCTTTTTTGCCGATCCCCACCGATGAAGCCAAGACTATCGAAGAAGCCGTAGGGGGTTTCGTTAAGTGGCCAAAGAGATTAGTAGAAACTGAAATTGCAAAAGAGAGTCGCGACCCGGTGGTCACACAAGCGTTGAAGGTCGGTGGTGATAGTGAACCTAGCCCCGAAGACGATAAGAAGATTTCATACAAATTGATTAATTCAAAGTTTCGATTGCTAGCACAACATGCCAACCAAATAATGTTACCGAAATGGGATTCAATCAATGTCAAAGTTTGTGCAAGTATCGCCGTAGTGCCTATTCCGATGACGTTTGAAGATGTTAGAGAATTTTTTAGATACGAGAAAATTGGCGCGTCGTGCATCACAGTTTACATGGGGTAAATATTTCTTTTATATGTTTTATCATATATCAATATATAATATTTCATTTTATTAACTAATTCAATATTTTTTTTCGTAGTTATCTACAATCCATATTACACAAAAATAAGCGGAGTGAAGTAATGTGTTTTGTAGAAGCGGGTTTGAGTTGCTACCTCCAAACCAACAACGACGAGGCCCATTTGTCCGAACGAGTCAAGCAAATCGGAAAAATGGTTAGAAATGTAAAACCAAGACAACTAGTTTTGATGCCGTACAATTTAAATGATCATTGGATGCTTGTTGTCTTCGATCTTTGGAAAGATCAAGCGATGTTCTTCGACCCGTTAAAGAATAAAATCCCAACCGATTTAAGGAAGTTGATAAAAAGGTAAATTAATAACATGTTATTTGACATATTTCATTTACACCAATATTTGTTTTCTAATTTTTTATTGTTGTGCGTATAAGGATTTTTCGGATTTCAAGCTTAAGAACCAAGGAAACCGAGACAACGGCCATTCAACTTTAATCACTTGTGCTTCGACTCCTAGACAAATCGGAAACACGGAATGCGGGTATCATGTCTTAAGTTATGTGCGTGATATTGTTGGAGTTGGTCTAGATAAACTACAATCGAAGAAGTCATATACACCGGATAACTTAGAAAAAGTTCGAGAAGAGTGGGTATTTTACGTACAAATTTCTATAGAATGTGAATATTAGTTTGATTTTGGATGATGTCGATTTATTTTTTTATCTTTTGGATGTTTTTGGATATATACTTTGTTTTGGATGTAATTGATATGTTCTGGATGTTTGGATATTTGGTTTTGGATATATTATTTCATTTTTAGGTTTTTTAATTGGAAAACTGTAAAAATAGCTCTCAGGTACAATTTGGCCGCGGCGTGTGATATGTCGTGCCGCGGAAAATTTTCCTGGGAATACAACTCGCCGCGGCGAAACATGTAAAAGCCGAAAAGAAGAACCAACCTAAGGTTCAAATGAAGAAGAAGGCGCCAAAGGCTCCGAAGGTGGACAAGTCTAACGACAACTGCCACCACTGCAATGAGCCTGGTCACTGGCGTAGGAACTGTCCTGCCTACCTCAAAACCAAAGTAAAAGGTATTGTACTTGTTACTAAAGCTTGTTTAGTAGCTGATAATGTATCATCGTGGATTATTGACTCCGATGCTACTAACCATATTTGCTGCTCCTTGACTGGTTTTAGGAAAAGCAAAAGCTTAGAGGATGGCGACTTCTGCTTCAAGTGGGGTGATGGGCGCGTGGTGTCTGCGAAGGCTGTGGGATCCGTGACGCTATCTTTTGAAGATCGAACTTTAAATTTGAATAATGTTTATTATGTTCCTTCCTTTGGGAAAAACCTAATATCTGTTGCTCAACTTTTCGAGCAAGATTATTATTTAAAGTTTATAAAGAATGGAATTCGTATTTCTTTTTCTAATTCTTTTCTCACTGATGCATGTATGAAGAATGGTCTTTTTTACATCTATCCCACTCAACCTTCTCTTTTGGACACCGAAATAGATAATGATCTAATTAGGGAGCCAAAGAGGATCAAACTTTCTGAATCCTCCGATCTAACAAAATCAACATACCTATGGCACTTAAGACTTGGTCAATCCTGCATAGAAGGAAAAATGACTAAGCGGCCTTTCTCCGATAAGGGTCGAAGAGCCACTGAGTTGCTGGAACTAGTCCATTCTGATGTATGTGGTCCGCTCAACCAACAGGCACGTAGAGGATACGAATACTTCGTTACCTTCACCGATGATTAATCACGATATGGGTTTTTCTATTTGCTCAAACACAAATCCGAGACCTTGAACGTATTTAATGTCTTTAGGGCTTGTATGATGCCGCGGCGAGAGTATATGTCTGGAACATGGTGCTCTCGGTAATTTTTTCGCCGCGGCGACGACTTGTTCCCGCCGCGGCGCAGGACTCCTGCCGTGGCGGGATTTGTACCTCGCCGCGGCGTGATATGTCGCCGCGGCGAACGCATATTTTTGCCGCGGCGAGGAGATTCTACAACGCTTATGGTAAGCGTTGTAGAATGTCTCGCCGCGGCGAAGTAGAAAGTTCGCCGCGGCGAGTGACACGAGACTGGTGATATAAATTCTCATTTCTGGTCTTTTTCACTTTGAACTCTCTCATAACCTCACTCGAAAAAATATTTCCAGTACCTTTTCTACTCATTCTAGAGCGTCCTCGTTTACTAGTCTCATCTACACATTCAAATCTTGTAAGTTCTTCTTTAACTTCTTCTAATTGTTGTTCTCTTGATAGTTTACTAATTAGAATTGGTAATTTTTTGTATAATTAGGGTTTTTCTATGAATATGAGGAAGTGGATGTGGGAGAATAGATTGAATGAGATATATCGGAAAGGTGTAGATGAGTTTTGTGATTTTGCTAGAGAGAACATGGTAGATTTGAAATCTATTCGTTGTCCTTGTATTAAATGTGGAAATCATAGACATTTTTCGATTGATGTCGTTCGGACCCATTTGTTTTCATATGGAATAATGACCTCGTATCAAAGATGGTTCTACCATGGTGAGGTTTTTCGTTCTACGGCAAATGAGGATGATGTTGAAGATGATATTGATGATATGTGCTGAATGATGAATGATTTGGAGGACGATTTTGTTGAGCGACCGGAATTGTTTGAGTCCATGATGAATGATGCGGAGACACCATTATATGAAGGGTGTACAAGCTATTCGAAGTTGTCATTTTTAGTTACATTATTTCATTTGAAGGCGTCGGGGGGTTGGACAAACACTAGTTTACTCTATTGTTGGAAACACTGAAAGATGCATTTCCGAAAGACAATAAAGTACCTTTAAGTATGTATGAAGCAAAGTAGACTTTGGGTACATTAGGCATGAAGTACGAGAAATTCCATGCGTGCCCAAATGATTGTGTTTTATATAGACACGAGTATGAAGATCTAGATGAATGTCCGACGTGCAAAGAGTCACGGTGGAAGAAGGGTAAAATTCCATGTAACGGGGTTAAAGGAGTTCCAGTTAAGGTACGTACATTTTCATCACTTGATTAGGAAATACATGTAGCTCATATTCATTATTTAATACTGATTTTCATTAAATATATTTCAGTCGTTATGGTACATTCCTCCAATGCCGCGCTTTCGTCGAATGTTTAATAGTGTCAAACACGCGAAGAACATGGTTTGGCACTCCGAAAAGCGTATCGATGATGGTATGTTGAGACATCCTGCTGATGCTGCACAGTGGAAATCATTCGATTTAGAGTATAAGGATTTCAGTGTTGATACTCGAAATTTGCGCCTTGGTTTAGCTTCTGATGGAATGAACCCGTTCAGCATGATGAGCAGTAAATACAGTGTTTGGCCGGTTATACTTGTGAACTACAATCTCCCTCCAAAGCTATGTATGAAGAGAAAGTTCTTGATGTTAACGCTTTTGATTTCAGGACCGAATCAACCAGGAAATGGTATTGATGTCTATTTGGCACCGTTGGTCGATGATTTGAAGATGTTATGGGAGAAAGGGATGGAAGTTAAAGACGCTTACCGTGGAGATTCGTTCAACTTAAGGGCAATGTTAATGTGGACTATTAACGATTTTCCGGCCTATGGAAACTTGTCAGGATACTCTGTGAAATGCTCGATTGGTTGTCCGATTTGCATGAAAGACACATCTTCCATCCGTTTGAAGCATGGTAAGAAAACTGTTTTTCTGGGTCATAGAAGATTCTTACCAAGAGATCACTCGTATAGAAGATTGAAACAAGCGTTTGATGGAAATTCAGAAGAACGACCCCCTCCTAGAATTTTGTCTGGTGAAGATGTCTATGAGATGGTTAAAAACGTCAATGAAGTGCTTGGGAAAAGAAAGCGGAGTGCTAGTACTAAAGAATCGTTCAAAGAGAATCCTTGGAAGAAGAAATCGATTTTCTACGACCTTCCTTATTGGAAGACACACTACGTCCGGCATTGTCTGGATGTTATGCACATCGAGAAAAATGTTTGCGAATCGCTTATTGGTACACTTCTTGATGATCCAAATAAATCGAAAGACGGAATACAATCTCGATTGGATCTCAAAGAGATGAATATAAGAAGCATTTTGCATCCCGAGGAGGGGGGTGGGAAAAAAACAAAATTACCACCGGCAAAGTACACTCTAGATCGAAAGGAGAAGAAGAAATTGTGTAACTGGTTTGCTTCTATTAAAGTCCCCGAAGGTCATTCGTCAAACTATAAGAGGTTCGTGTCTTTGAAAGATTTGAGGCTTACTGGAATGAAGACGCACGACTGTCATGTGCTGCTACAACAAATGTTGCCTCTTGCTTTGCGAGGAATTGTGCCAAAAGATGTGAGGTTTGCAATATCAAAGATATGTGTATTCTTTAACTCGATTTGCTCGAAGGTCATCGATCCAACTCGATTGGATTTAATGCAGTCAGAATTGGTGAAAACTCTGTGCTTGCTCGAAAAGATCTTTCCACCTTCGTTTTTCGACATAATGATCCACTTAACCGTCCACTTGGTACGTGAAGTGAAATTAGGAGGGCCCGTATTTTTACGGTGGATGTATCCAATCGAACGTTATATGAAAGTGTTGAAAAGCTACGTGAAGAACTACAATAGGCCGGAAGGAAGCATAGTTGAAAATTACATAGCAGAAGAGTCGGTTGAGTTTTGTTATGAGTATTTAGCTAAAACAGACGAAATTGGGTTACCCAAGAATACCAATTTTGATTCAAAACCTCTATCTAAAGGTATTTTTTTAACACTTTATTTGTTTATTTAAATTATATATGAACATTATTTTTAAGTATTTGTATCATTATAGGTACTTATTCGATCGTCAACCGAAAAGAATGGGAGCAAGCAAGTCTCCATGTGCTACACAACGTTTCCGAGGTCAAGCCATTTGTTGATATTCATTTGAATGAGTTGAGAGTGAATAATCCAAAGAAGGGTAGAAATGAAAAATGGTTGCAAGAAGAGCACAACCGTTTGTTTCAAAACTGGCTTGGAAAACGCATATTTAAAGAGGCAGGACATTCATCTACGTTGAGTAAACTATCTGGCGGGCCTTCCTCAATGGTTACAAGGTACACTGCTTGGTCTGTTAATGGTTTAACATTTTACACAAAGGAACGAGACAATAAGCATCCCGTACAAAATAGTGGTGTTACATTGTTTGCGGAAGCTTTACATGTTTCGTCGGCAAAAGATAAGAATCCAAAACATGCTTTTATGAAGTATTACGGATACATTGAAGATATTTGGGAACTTGATTATTGCGGGTTGCGAGTCGCATTATTCCAGTGCAAATGGGCAGACAATAATCACGTTAAAGTTGATAATGACGGAGTTACAATTGTCGACTTTAGACGGATTGGCTACGAGAATGATTCATTTATTTTGGCTTCGCAAGCAAGTCAAGTGTTTTATGTTTCGGATCCAGCAAATCCTGAGTTATCGTTAGTGGTTCATATGAAAGCGAGAAACGGTAACGAAGAAGAAGACGAAGACATGTCTAGCATTCCTCCGTTCACATCAGGATTACCGCCAATTGATCAAGAGGTGGATGATCTAGATAATGACGATGTTTCACATCTACTTCGTAAGGATATAGATCCTATTTTTGTTTAATATTGAACATTTAGATAATGTATTTTCATTTTGGATTTGATGTTATTCTCCTGTAGACAACGTTATTTTCCATTCAAAATTTCTCTATACAATGTCATTTACATTAACATTACATTTCTCCGACATCGCCGCAGCTGAGTACAACTCTCGCCCTGGCAGGATCATCTCGCCGCGGCGAAATACAAATCCTGCCGCGGCGAGGACCCTTCTACAACGCTTAAACAAGCGTTGTAGAAACCTCGCCGCGGCAACGTATATTCCATGCCGCGGCGAGGATATCACGCCGCGGCGGGAATATTACCTCGCCGCGGCGAGACTAGATCTTAAAAAACACAGACTCTCGGTATAAAAAAATGAAAATCTCGCTGCGGCGAAATACAAATCCTGCCGCGGCGAGGACCCTTCTACAACGCTTAAACAAGCGTTGTAGAAACCTCGCCGCGGCAACGTATATTCCATGCCGCGGCGAGGATATCACGCCGCGGCGGGAATATTACCTCGCCGCGGCGAGACTAGATCTTAAAAAACACAGACTCTCGGTATAAAAAAATGAAAATCTCGCCGCGGCGAGGACCCTTCTACAACGCTTAAACAGGCGTTGTAGAACCCTCGCCGCGGCAACGTATATTACATGCCGCGGCGAGGGTATCCCGCCGCGGCGGGAATATTACCTCGCCGCGGCGAGACAATGTCTTGACTCGCCTCGCCTGGCCGAGCTCGTCAGCTCGCCTCGCCCTGTCGAGCTCGTCAGTTCGCCTCGCCCGGCCGAGCTCGTCAGCTCTCCTCGCCTGGCCGAGCTCGTCAGCTCGCCTCGCCCGGCCGAGCTCACCAGCTCGCCTCGCCTGGCCGAGCTCATCAGCTCGCCTCGCCCGGCCGAGCTCATCAGCTCGCCTCGCCCGGCCGAGCTCATCAGCTCGCCTCGCCCGGCCGAACTAAACTGTTGTAGAAACCTCGCCGCGGCAACGTATATTCCATGCCGCGGCGAGGTCATTACGCCGCGGCGGGAATATCAACTCGCCGCGGCGAGACAAGTTCTTAAAAAACAAAGACTCTCGGTATAAAAAAATCAATTTCTCGCCGCGGCGAAATACAAATCCTGCCGCGGTGAGGACACTTCTACAACGCTTAAATAAAGCGTTGTAGAAACCTCGCCGCGGCAACGTATATTCCATGCCGCGGCGAGGTCATTACGCCGCGGCGGGAATATCAACTCGCCGCGGCGAGACAAGTTCTTAAAAAATACAGACTCTCGGTATAAAAAAAATCAAACTCTCGCCGCGGCGAGGTGATATTTTAACCGCGGCGTAGATCACTCGCCGCGGCGGAAAATATACTGTGCCGCGGCGAGAATAGTCACGCCGCGGCGAGAAAGGTACCTAGCTGCGGCGAAGAAGCACTCTACCAGGTACTCATTCACTTTTTTGCAATATTTGACCAATTCTCCAACTAAAAATGATCATTCAATTAAAATTTCTACAATAAATAAAACAAACCAAACGAGTCTCAAACACACAAATAAAACAAACCAAACGAGTCTCAAACACACAAATAAAACACACCAAGCGAGTCTTAAACTGAAACTTAAATTTAAAAAGAGTTTGAAATTTATATGGAAGAGTTGGTGTTGTTGGTTCTTGAAATTTACTCGTCATTCGGTGGTGGTGGTGGTGGGTTCGCCGGATATTGAGGAGGTGCCATATGCGGTGGCCACTGTGGTGGTGCGTACGGATAGTCGAAGTACTGAGGATATGGAGGAAATAACACCAGATTCTCTTGGTTGATGTCCCACCGAGAGTAGAGATCGTTCAACTGATTGATGTGAGAGGCGTCATACTCCGCTTGTTGGTGCATGTACTGTTGCGTGTGTTGGAACCCGCCGACGAGATAGTTGGAGCAATGAGCAATGTAGTCGATGGTGGCGGGGTCGATTACCGGAGGCGCTGGTAAGCGCAATAGGGGCTCCGCTTCCCCCTCTTCACCCTCTTCCTCCGCTTCTTCCTCTTCCTCCGCTTGTGGATCCTCCCTAATCTTGTACCGCTCGTTAATGGAATCCGTAATAGGCCCCATTGAACTGTGTATCGTATCCCTTTTCGAGCGTGGTACCCCCGCATTTGTACAAAGGCCGGTAATGATCGCCGGATATGGAAAACCGTGTCGTTCATTAGTATAGTCGAGTTTCTTCATCCAATTATAGATGAATCGACCGACGTTAATGGAAAGGCCTTTAACAATGCAGAACAACACCTGGATACGATCCTCATCGAGAGTGGTGAAGTGCTTGATTGGATAGAGACGAGCGCAAACAAAGTAAATCCACGCTTTAGCGATCCTGGTGAGTTGGTCACGCTTGAGTACCCTTTTTCCTTTTTTAGTGACCCAATCCTCTCCCGGAATGCACAACACCCGTGACATCTCCTCATGGCTGCAACTTCTTAGCCATTCTCGATAGCCCTCGTTCTCGAAAGGCACATCTTGGGTCCCAAGAAGATCGTTGATAGCTTCGATACTCATATCGACCCGTTTCTCACGGACCGTCACAACATCACCTTGGGAGTCCGGCAAGTTTGCGTAGAATTCGTACACGAAGTTGACGTTCGAATCGAACTCGGGTACAGCACAATACCTCCCCCAATCATGACCAACTATGCTGTTGCAGATTTGCTTTCCTATATCCGACGTATTGCTTACATTGAATCCTCTCTCATGGATAATGTTACGCGGCAAGATTTTGTCGTAGCGTTCCTCTGCGACCTTGCTAGTAAAGATACTCGAGTTGTATTCCTCTTCGGGAGACTGTTGACGAGGTCGCTTGCTTTTTACTTTACTCTGACCTCTGGAAGAGCTCGGAGCCTTGGAGGCCGTGTTTTTAGTTCGAGGCATTTTCAAGCTCCTACAAAACATAATCATAAACAATTCTACAATTAACATAGAACAAATTATATATCAATTCCAAGAATATATATTTAAGTACATGACAAATTAAAACAATTCCAACAATCACAAATAATTCATAAACAATTCGACCAATCACAAATTCATGAACAATTCGATCAATCACCAATTCATAAACAATTCAATCTCAACATTAATATACATAACCATTTTAACCACTAACCTATGTAACAATATGTCAAACACAATCCGGACATTTCAATTTAACTCAAATTCTCATTCAAATTCCACTAACCTGAATTCACTCATTCAAATTCCACTAACCCAAACCCTAATTTCTTGTTCTAATAAGAGAAAATCAAACAAAACCCTAAATTTGTGAATTCAAAAAATCAAACTATATGCAATTCGGGTAAACAACAAGAAATCCATATCAACAACACCAAATTAAATCAATATACACCTTAAAAAACTTTTAAAATCATACCTTACAATGACGCGGCAAGAGAGAGAGAGAGAGGCGCGAGAGGACGCACGGCGAGGACTCGGCGAGAGAAAAGTGACGGCGAGGACAAGGCGAGAGAGAGTTGGCGGCGAGGACAAGGCGACGGCGAGATTTTGGGGCGGCGAGGATGTGGCGAGGGATTTTGAAAGAAAAAAACTGGAGAGAAGCGGCCGAAAATGGTTGTCTCGTGTGTGGGTATTGGAAAAAATGAGAAAAAAACTGAAAACGGCCTTTTATAGTGAAAACCTAAAAATTCTCGCCGCGGCGAAAATATGTCTTCGCCGCGGCGAGACGTTCCTACAACGGTTATAAAATCCGTTGTAGGAACGGGTCGCCGCGGCGAGATTCCTCCCTCGCCGCGGCGAGACAGTTTCTTAAAAAACTACTTGGCCACGGTATCCACCTCGCCGCGGCGGAGGATATTTCTAGCCGCGGCGAAATTATCTCGCCGCGGCGAGAAATAGTTATCGCCGCGGCGACATGAATCTACAACGCTTGTAACAAGCGTTGTAGAAAGAGTCGCCGCGGCGATCTTTAAATTGTGCCGCGGCGAGACCCATCCTTCTACAACGCTTTTACAAAGCGTTGTAGAAAGTTCTCGCCGAGGCATAAATCACGTGGTGCCGCGGCGAGGATTCTACAACGGATAGTTTAAACGTTGTGGAAAATCTGAAATTTATGTACTTCTACAACGCTTAGCTTTAAGCGTTGTAGAAACTATCATATCCTACAACGCTTATGCATAAGCGTTGTAGAAACACTGAGATTCTACAACGCTTAGCCATAAGCGTTGTAGAAACACTATGTTTCTACAACGCTTATGTTAAGCGTTGTAGAATCCCTAGTTTCTACAACGCTTATGTTAAGCGTTGTAGAAAGTGGGTTGTATAATCCAACATTTGTAGTAGTGAGTCTGGATTGACGAGTTCTGATACGTAAAACACTTGAGTTGCTTGTGAGGCCAAAATAAATGAATCATTCTCGTAACTTGTACGCCGAAAGTCAACAATTGTAACTCCGTCTTTATCAACGTTAACATGATTGTTGTCGGCCCAGTTGCACTTAAACAAAGCAATTCGCAACCCACAATAATCAAGTTCCCAAATGTCTTCAATGTAACCATAATAGTTCATAAAAGCTTTTTTTTGGATTTTTATCCTTTGCCGAAGAAACATGTAATGCTTCAGCAAGTAATGTGACACCACTATTTTGAACGGGATGTTTGTTGTCTCTTTCTTTGGTATAAAAAGTAAAACCATTAACAGACCAAGCAGCGTACCTTGTAACCATTGAGGAAGGCCCGCCAGATATTTTGCTCAACGTTTCCGAATGTCCAGATTCTCGAAATAATCGTTTTCCAAGCCACTTCTGAAACAAACGATTGTGCTCTTCTTGTAACCATTTTTCATTTTTAGCTTTTTTTGGATCATTTAATCTCAATTCACTCAAATGAATATCCACAAACTGCGTGACTTCGGAAATGTTATGCAAAACATGGAGACTGGCTTGCTCCCACTCTTTCCGATTGACGCTAGAATTGTGTTTGGAGTGACTTTCCCAGTTAGGTTTTGAGATAAAAATGTGAAAATGACGAGAAAATATAATTAATATGACCAGCTCTCGAAAATTCGCCGCGGCCAAATGTATACCTGGCCGCGGCGACCTATTGCACAACGGGACAACTGGCCCGTTGTAAAAACTATGGAAGAAGTCTCGCCGCGGCCAAGGCTAAGTTTGGCCGCGGCACGATCATGTCGCCGCGGCCAACATTATAGGTTACCGCGGAGAACTAGTTACAGAGTCTCGGGATTTCTGGAGAGGAATCTTGCCGCGGCGACTGCTTATATTCGCCGCGGCGACATGAGTTAATATGACCAGCTCGCGAACTTTCGTCGTGGCCAAATATATACATGGCCGCGGCGAAGTATTGCAGAACGGGACAACTGGCCCGTTGTAAAACTATGGAAACAGTCTCGCCGCGGCCAAGGCTTACTTTAGCCACGGCAAGATAATGTCGCCGCGGCAAACAATATATGTTACCGCGGCGAAATAGTTACAGAGTCTCGGGATTTCTGGGGAGCAATCTTGCCGCGGCGACGCCTTATATTTGCCGCGGTGAGATGAGTTAGCCGCGGCCAACGTTATACGTTGCCACGGCGAAAAATGCACAACGGGACGGTTTGTCCCGTTGTGGAACACACGTCGCCGCGGCGACGTCTGACGCTCACTGCGGCGAAATGTCGCAGACTGGACACTTATAAATTTCCCTCTCGATTTTTTTTTTCAAAAATTTCAGAAATTCTTCTTCTTTCTCTCTCTCTCCAACCCAAACCCACTATCTCTATCTCCAACCCTTACCGCCGCCTCCTCCTTCTTCCTCCGCCGCCTTATCTCTTCTTCTTCCTCTGCCGCCATCGCCGACCACTCTCTCATCTCTCTTCTTCGTCCTCTGCCGCCGTCGCCGACCTCACTCTCTCCTCTCTCTTCTTTTTCGTCTGCCGCCCTCACTCTACCATCTCTCTTCTTCTTCCGCCACCCTCACTCTCCCCTCTCTCTTCTTATTCCTCCGCTGCCATCACTCTTTCCCCTCTCTCTTCTTCTTCCTCCGCCACTCCTCCTTCTTCTCCGCCTCCCTTCTTCTTCTTCCTCCGCCCCCCTTCTTCCAAACCCACTCTTCACAAAACCACCCTTCACAAACCCACCAAACATTCCCACCTACACAAACCGACGTCTCCGACCACAACACACAAACTCCATTGACTCCCACGCCCCGTGCTCGTCGTCTTTACTCCGGGTAAGTGTGTTTTTTATTTAATTTGTACTTTTATGTTGAAATTAGGTTAGAATTGTGTATTTGTGTCTAAATTAATGTTGGATTTGAGTTAGAATATTTGATTACCTTGAGTATGAGTTGGAATTGAGTTAGAATATTAGATTGAATTTCGGTTTGAGTTTTTGTTGGAATTGTTTTGAATTGAAATTGAATTTTGGTTTGAGTTTGTGTTGGAATATTAGATTGAATTTCGGTTTGAGTTTGTGTTGATTTGTTTTTTCATAGATTATGTGTACTACCTCCACTAGTACCGTTAGCGATAAACGGAGATCCACCAATATCGATGGTCCCGGAAAAAGAAGAAATACTCTTATGCCCAAGGTTAATAAGTGTAAAACTCTTGGTAGGAAAATAAATGTATTATTTGATGAAAAAAATCAACCAATGAATAAGGAGGGAGATGAGTTGTCGACTTATTTTGGCGTTTTAGCTAGAGAACACGTTCCGATTACGATGCTCGATTGGAGACTAAAAGAGCATAAACAACTAAAAGAAAGGATTTGGAATGAAATATGTGAAGCTTTTACGGTTCCTATAATATATAAGCATAATTGTCTTATGAGAGTTGGAGAAGCGGCGATATTATTTCGACATGAGCTATACAACTATCATGTCAAAGATATCCTCAATGATCCAAGCGCCTTGAAGAGGCCGGAATACGTATTAAAACGCTATCGAAATATCACCGAAGAGGATTGGATAAAATTCGTTGAGTATAGACGTTCCGAAGTGTTCAAAAAATCATCGAAAAATGGGAAAGAACTAGCCGGGAAGAACGTGTACAAATCTAGAACCGGGCGCAATGGATATCGCAAACTTGATAAAAAAAAAGGTTAGATTCATTACATGTTTCATTTTGTTATCCTTGTTTTGTAATATAGAATTTAATAAATTAATTTGTGGTATTGTTTGATATATAATATATAGTACGAGGAGACGGGTCAATGGCCTACAAAAGAGGTATTATGGGTTGAGTCGAGGATGAAGGATGAAATAAACTACAAGGATGAGAAATATAAGTCAACGGGAGAAAAATCATAAGTTTTTTCATTTTAAAATCATCAATTAATTATAATAATCTTATTAACAATGAATTATATGTGAAGGGAAAGTTAACTCAAGAAGTTACGGATGAGTCAATGGAAGTGTCTTGCAAGACGCTTTGGGAACTAAGGAACATTCCGGTCGTGTTCGTGGACAATCTAAATACTCGTCAAGTTGCAATTCCGTATCTCGCCCTTCAAACTCGACCGATGAGGTAACTAAGTTACGTCGAGAAATGTGTGAGTTAAAACTTTCATCATGAAAGCTTTAACTCAAAATGGTTTGAGCCTCAAAGATGCTAATGACGAGTTGCCGAGTGTTCTACGTCCCACAAATGAAGATGTTGAGTATGAAAACATTGTTGACGGTGAAGAGATGGCTAAAGATGATGATGAAGAGATGGCTAAGGGTGGTGATGAAGAGATGGCTAAAGATGGTGATGATGACATGGGTAAAAAAGCGACGTCTTTAGGTAATTTTCAATTTTTAAATACAAGGAATAAAGTTAAATACTTTTGTACTTTTTTTAATAACATTAGTGAATTTATTAGATAAACAATCTCAACATGACGTTGCCGTGGATCTCAATGTTGGTGTCGTAGAGCGTTCGCGTGTCGATCCTCTAATTATCGACAAACCCGATAGTGTTCGAGCAAGTTGCTCAATGAATCCAACCACGCCGATGACACCGTCTTCGGATGACAGCATCGAATGCCTTCTCCTCCTTGATGATTTTGCGAATGGAGGCACGGTTCATGTAGCAAATGGGCGAGCGTAGATGAAAGCCGAAGCCGTTCATTTCTCATCTTTGGAGGATGTAAATGTACGAGTGAGCGTTGTGGCGGCTTTGATTAAGAAAGCTTTTTTGCCGATCCCCACCGATGAAGCCAAGACTATCGAAGAAGCCGTAGGGGGTTTCGTTAAGTGGCCAAAGAGATTAGTAGAAACTGAAATTGCAAAAGAGAGTCGCGACCCGGTGGTCACACAAGCGTTGAAGGTCGGTGGTGATAGTGAACCTAGCCCCGAAGACGATAAGAAGATTTCATACAAATTGATTAATTCAAAGTTTCGATTGCTAGCACAACATGCCAACCAAATAATGTTACCGAAATGGGATTCAATCAATGTCAAAGTTTGTGCAAGTATCGCCGTAGTGCCTATTCCGATGACGTTTGAAGATGTTAGAGAATTTTTTAGATACGAGAAAATTGGCGCGTCGTGCATCACAGTTTACGTAAATATTTCTTTTATATGTTTTATCATATATCAATATATAATATTTCATTTTATTAACTAATTCAATATTTTTTTTTCGTAGTTATCTACAATCCATATTACACAAAAATAAGCGGAGTGAAGTAATGTGTTTTGTAGAAGCGGGTTTGAGTTGCTACCTCCAAACCAACAACGACGAGGCCCATTTGTCCGAACGAGTCAAGCAAATCGGAAAAATGGTTAGAAATGTAAAACCAAGACAACTAGTTTTGATGCCGTACAATTTAAATGATCATTGGATGCTTGTTGTCTTCGATCTTTGGAAAGATCAAGCGATGTTCTTCGACCCGTTAAAGAATAAAATCCCAACCGATTTAAGGAAGTTGATAAAAAGGTAAATTAATAACATGTTATTTGACATATTTCATTTACACCAATATTTGTTTTCTAATTTTTTATTGTTGTGCGTATAAGGATTTTTCGGATTTCAAGCTTAAGAACCAAGGAAACCGAGACAACGGCCATTCAACTTTAATCACTTGTGCTTCGACTCCTAGACAAATCGGAAACACGGAATGCGGGTATCATGTCTTAAGTTATGTGCGTGATATTGTTGGAGTTGGTCTAGATAAACTACAATCGAAGAAGTCATATACACCGGATAACTTAGAAAAAGTTCGAGAAGAGTGGGTATTTTACGTACAAATTTCTATAGAATGTGAATATTAGTTTGATTTTGGATGATGTCGATTTATTTTTTTATCTTTTGGATGTTTTTGGATATATACTTTGTTTTGGATGTAATTGATATGTTCTGGATGTTTGGATATTTGGTTTTGGATATATTATTTCATTTTTAGGTTTTTTAATTGGAAAACTGTAAAAATAGCTCTCAGGTACAATTTGGCCGCGGCGTGTGATATGTCGTGCCGCGGAAAATTTTCCTGGGAATACAACTCGCCGCGGCGAAACATGTAAAAGCCGAAAAGAAGAACCAACCTAAGGTTCAAATGAAGAAGAAGGCGCCAAAGGCTCCGAAGGTGGACAAGTCTAACGACAACTGCCACCACTGCAATGAGCCTGGTCACTGGCGTAGGAACTGTCCTGCCTACCTCAAAACCAAAGTAAAAGGTATTGTACTTGTTACTAAAGCTTGTTTAGTAGCTGATAATGTATCATCGTGGATTATTGACTCCGATGCTACTAACCATATTTGCTGCTCCTTGACTGGTTTTAGGAAAAGCAAAAGCTTAGAGGATGGCGACTTCTGCTTCAAGTGGGGTGATGGGCGCGTGGTGTCTGCGAAGGCTGTGGGATCCGTGACGCTATCTTTTGAAGATCGAACTTTAAATTTGAATAATGTTTATTATGTTCCTTCCTTTGGGAAAAACCTAATATCTGTTGCTCAACTTTTCGAGCAAGATTATTATTTAAAGTTTATAAAGAATGGAATTCGTATTTCTTTTTCTAATTCTTTTCTCACTGATGCATGTATGAAGAATGGTCTTTTTTACATCTATCCCACTCAACCTTCTCTTTTGGACACCGAAATAGATAATGATCTAATTAGGGAGCCAAAGAGGATCAAACTTTCTGAATCCTCCGATCTAACAAAATCAACATACCTATGGCACTTAAGACTTGGTCAATCCTGCATAGAAGGAAAAATGACTAAGCGGCCTTTCTCCGATAAGGGTCGAAGAGCCACTGAGTTGCTGGAACTAGTCCATTCTGATGTATGTGGTCCGCTCAACCAACAGGCACGTAGAGGATACGAATACTTCGTTACCTTCACCGATGATTAATCACGATATGGGTTTTTCTATTTGCTCAAACACAAATCCGAGACCTTGACCGTATTTAATGTCTTTAGGGCTTTAGTGGAAAAAGCAAACTGGCAAAGTGATCAAAACCCTTCGATCTGATCGAGGTGGTGAGTATATGTCTGGAGAGTTCGATGACTTTCTTAAAGAAGAAGGTATCGCTTCTCAGCTTACCGCACCTGGCACACCTCAACAAAACGGAGTGTCAGAGAGAAGAAACCGAGCTCTTATGGAGATGGTTAGATCAATGAGGAGTTACTCATCACTCCCTCTTTCCTTTTGGGGATATGACCTCAAAACAGCCACTTATATTCTGAACCAAGTTCCTTCCAAGACGGTTCCAAGTACTCCTTATGAACGATGGACTGGCCGTAAAGTGAATCTTGGCCGCATCATAATTTGGGGTTGCCCTGCACACGTGCTAAGGCAAAAGACTAGCACGTTGGCTTGTAGGTCAGAATTGTGCTTGTTTGTGGGATATCCAAAGGAAACACAGGGTTTCATCTTCTATAGTCCCGAGGATGATAAGACTTTCGTTAGCACGAATGCTCGTTTCCTTGAGGAGGACTTTATGAAGGATGCAAAACCTAGAAGTAAAATTGCGCTTGAAGAAAAGTTGGGTGAGGAAGCTTCTACCTCATCTGTATGAACTGTTCTTACCCCAACTGAAACACAACCTGACTCATCAGAATCTCGTCAAGTAGTACTTTGACGTAGTGGGAGGGCTACTCAAAAGCCTGACAGGTACATTTCTTACGGAGACTCTCTCGTAGCCGTCTCTGACATGGATGATCCTGTTTCCTATAGCTAAGGGATGGCTTGTTCTTAATCAAACCTTTGGCTTGACACCATGAAAGTTGAAATGCACTCGATGTATGTCAACAAAGTCTGGAAACTTGTAGACCTTCCTGAAGGGATTAAACCCGTAGGATGTAAGTGGATATACAAGAAGAAAAGGGCTCCTGATGGGAACGTCGAGATGTTCAAAGCACGACTTGTGGCGTAGGGTTATACCCAACAAGAAGGGATTGACTGTGAAGAAACCTTCTCGCCAGTCGCGATGCTTAAATCCATCCGCATACTCCTATCCATTGTTGTCACTGGTGCCCACAAGAAGAGTTGTAATCTTTATTTTGTACATTTGATGTAATAAAGTCTCATGAAGACTCTTGCTTGTAATTGCCTATTCATTCATTAATAAATTTGAAACGTTCATTCATTCTTTCTTTGTTTGAAGCTTTATGATAAAACCTTAGTCTTTTAGTCCATAAACAAACTAAACAACTTACGAAGAGACAAATGTAGATTTGCATGAACAAACTCTTCGTAGTTTGCTTAAAACGATATATTCACAATCTTAGCGTTAAAGGACTATTGACCTCAGTACGATTGTTAGAAGAATCTATGATGTCTGGTTATGAGGCATTGAGAGTTGGAGACTCTATAGTTCTTCTAGTTATCTTCCGAAGGTACTGAATTGACCAGTGCACTTCTAGAGACAAGATAAGAACAAACCATTTAACCTCTTATGTCTCGAAGTCACTATGTATGAATTGCATCATGCTTACCTTAATCCTGAAATGAGACATGCCATTTCACAGCTTAGTATTCTCATTTGAGAAAGTCAAAGTTCGGACTCACTATGTGATTCCGAACAGGGCCTATTAGTGAAGTACTAAGTTGTGAGAATGTCATGAGTAACTTTGTGAAGTTCTCATAGATACGGAATTCATGTACAAGATTGCTGAAATGCAATGTATGTCACGTCATACTTTGTTCCTTGGAGTGTGAATAAATGAACTGGCCAGTGTCCAAATTGAGTCCTGACTCTTTTGGATGAAACAATGTGACTTGTTAGCTCCTCGTCATATACATTGATTCTAACTTATTCACAAGCGACAAAGGAGTTGAGGAAATAACAGCTAGAAGGGTAAAATGGTAATTTAGTAAATCCCGACTAGCTGATGACATTCATGAAGGGTAGCATAGATAATAGTCAGTGGATCCGCTCATTATAATTAGGTGAATTCTTGAGTAGAAAATAAATTCATTTGAACCGAGAGATTTTCAGTGTCAGCTCTTTAGTGGAGTCAGTTGGCATTAAGCTAAACTTGGAAAAGGTTTGTGAACTTTTGAGTCCAAGTATTTAGCTCAAGCTTTGTTCATTTGTGTCCATGAGGTCACTGTCACGAATCACATCGATAGGAATAGTTAAACTGGAAGCTAAGTCAAAACAAGAACGAAAATTGTCAAAAGGGTATTTTTGTCTTTTGAGACAAAGGATGAAATGAATGTCAATAAATTTTTTGACAAGTTCATTTGATGACTTAATGTCACTCGGCCATGACTTAATAATTGGGCCTTGTGGATTAATTTCATTTCATAAGAATTTTATTGAAAATTCTAAATGGGCCTTTTCTTATGTTGTCATGAACAAGTGAAGAAAATTCTAGAAGCCTTTTCTAGACATAATGGGCGCCCAACATACCCATAGGAAGAGAGAATATTTTGTGCATAAATGTATCAAGATACTTGCCAAAAGAAAAAGAGGAAACAAATTTCCTATGCTTGCCATAAGGAAATTCGGCCACACAAGCAAGGAGAGAGCAAGGAATAAAAGAGGAAACAAATCCAAGGTGTCATTAAGGCACATGTTGGCCGTGTGACTTGGATGTGAATGGGCAATAAAGATTGCTCATAAAGGCTTGGAAAATAAGAGAAAACTACTTCTTTCCAAGGCCAACCCTTCTCCTATAAATAGGACCCTCATTCCTCTCATTCTTTTCATTCCACATAAGTTAGAGATTGAGAGCTTCTCTCTCTAGATCTTGTGGTGGCCGAACTCCTCTCTCTCTCTCTTTCAAGTTTATTTTCGATTTTTCTTGTTTTGGCACCTAGGTCCTCACTCGACCTAGTGTTTAGCTCTGCGACTTCAAGACTTGTTCTTAAGTCGTAGTGTTTAAAAGTGCCCACTCACTAATTCCTTTATTTCGAGTGACTTAGTGATAGAAACTTTCGTGGTTGCTCGAGCTGCCGAGGAAAGGAAGAGAGACGTGCTGCGAGGGGAGATGAGCGTTGCAACTTTCTAAGAGCTTCTCAAAGATCAAGCTTCAAGAAAGGTTAGTAAACTTCTTAGCTCATATTAGTTTTTAATTACATGTACTTGCACTTGTCTAGGTTAGTAAAAACCGTTTTTACTTGTAAAAGAAAATTTTTAAAATTCCGCCGCTTCCCGAAGCGTTAATTATTTTCTTAAACCCTAGATCGATTCCAACAAATGGTATCAGAGCTATGGTCAAAGAGATGCATGTACATGTTTTTAAAATTATGAGCTTGAAAATCGTTTTCGAAAGTTTACTAATTTTGTGACAAGTTAGAATTGTTATCTTAGATTTTTTTTAATTTATTGCTCTTGCCTTTAAATTAAAAACCATGTTGTTTTTCTATGATTTTGGGATGTTTTTAAAACACATTAGAATCAGTTCTAAAAGTTTTTAATTTTTTATAATGAAAAACGTGTTTTAAATGTTTGAGATTTTTCGAGTAAAATTTTGTGACTAGTTATATTGTTTTACTAGTTTCTTTTTTTTTACTTGAATCGTTTTATGCTTGTTGTTATTTCTTTTATGCCTTGTTATTACCTTGCTAATAAAACACAAATACAAGCTTTAACAACCTTCATAAAACGTTCCGTTACACTCGATTCTTTTTCGCACCTAAAAAGGACCAAGCTTTAATTATTTCTTTTTCTTCGAGCTGGAGTTAACCCGCATTAAAAGTGGCATAACTCTCTGCTCAGAAATCTAAATTTAGTGATTCTTGAATCAAATTAAAGCTCTGTTTGTCCTCTGTCCAATGCCACCGGTTTCGGCTCAAAAGAACATCGGAGCCACCAGATATGGCGATTTTACTCCAAGGTGCGCGGCTGTCTGAAACTCCAGTTTTTTAGAAATCCGGATTTTCAAACCCCACTACCATGAGTTATAGAACTCTAATGAGAAAATTTTCTTGAGCAAAAATGTTTTTTATATGATTATAAACATGATGTGTGAGATTAAAATGTTTTGATTTTTGACAGTTTAATTGAAATTGAATTTTTACAAAACTAGTTTGAATTTTGAAAAACCGTTTTCACTTTCAAACTTGAAAATATTTTGTCATCCAAATCAAAAAATTTTCAAAATGTTTTCAAAACTATATCTATATCACATATGTTCAAAATCTGTATGCTCTTGAAAATTTGAGTGGGAGGTCTCTTTGTAGACAAGCCGAAAAATAGAAAGATGTGTAATCTCAAACTTTCAAGTGTTCGAGTGAGTTGAAGTTCACACTTCCCTCATGCACTTTCCCGAAATAGAAAATAGGAAAAGATCGAGTATGTACCTTGTGCCTTTATGCACTAATACTACTCTGAACATGTCGATCTAGGATTCTCTTCTAGTTGTCCGCTCTGTCGCTCTCTAACTAGGAAATTTGTTTCCAAACTTATAAGAGTCGATGAACCAACTCCAAAAACTAAGTGGGAGGGTTATACTTGTTGTTTGTAACCCACGATCCCCAACACAAATGAAAGAAGCAATTAACGTGGGACTAAGAGCCGCTCTTGCGACCCTCACTTAAATGGGAGTACTCCAAGGCGTTATTGCTTCGATCATTGTGTTGTCGCACGAAAATGAACAACTATTTAAAACCTCGGGCGGTTCGATCCAAGGCCGGACCAAGTGATCGCACCCGGGCCAAGAGTGTGAACTCGATAGTCTCGAGCTAGGGTTTTCTCCGATCAACCTGCCTCTAGGGAGAGGTAGGGGGTGAGGAGGAGGAGTGACCGTGCCTTGGTTGTCGGCTCCCTACGTACCCGTGCGTGGGATCAGGTCAGAACGTAGTTCAAGCGTGAAAGACGTGATATGAGGCACGGAGCCTTGGTGGAGAGGCGTGCTCGACGAAGGAGACGGGGCGCGAGGAGTCCTCGGCAGCGTCTCAGAACTTCGGAGATCGCGTACGCGTCTAGCGTGTTAGACGCGCGAAGGGAACTCTAGTCGAGAACCCTAGGGGCGTGCTTGAGCACCGGAGAACGTTCGGTCAAAGGGAGCGACGTCCGGGAAGTCCCCGTGAGTGCTTCAGAACCTTTGAGAACGGGGGAGAGAGAAGAGAGTCTGCTTCAGGCCAAATATGGCATCCAGAGAAGCAGAGAAGAGTAAGAAATCGAGCGTGTCGATAGGAGATGAAGAGAATTTCCTGATTTGAATAGGATTCAATGGGATATTATGGGATGGCTTTCCCCTCAATGGGAGGGGGTTTATATAGGTGTTTGGGGGCCTTAGAAGGTCCCTTTTTCGTCCATGTGGGACTAGGAACGCGCATGCCATCAAGTGGAGGCGCGCGGCGCACAACGCGCGGCGCGCGGCGCAGGGGGCGCGGCGCGCGGGTCACCGGGCGCGGTGCAGGTCGCACGGCGCATAGAGCGCGCGGCACGACCATGTCCTGGCGCGGCGCGCGCCTGCCTAGCGCGGTGCGCTACCTGCTGCACAGCTGGCCGGCGCAGCGTGCTGTGCATGCGGTGAACGGCTCGTCTTGCCGGGCTCTTGCGGGCCTTCGAATACCATTCTTCCCACGTGAAATATGAAGGTTTCCACTTGACGAGAGTGACTCGACTCGAGGAGCAAGGCTCGACTCGACGAGAGTGACTAGTGGCTTGACTCGAGTAGCGACTCGAGAACGACTCGAGGCTCGACTTGAGGAACAACTCAAGGCTCGACTCGAGGAGCGAAGCTCAACTAGAGGAGGCTGACTCAAGGCTCGACTTGAGGAGCGAAGCTCGACTCTAGGAGTCAAGAGTTTGGGCGAGAGCTTGAAGACTTGCCGCTCTTTAGGACCTCCGGCCTGACCATCGGCCCTTTGAGCGACGTGCCTTCTTGGCGTCTCGGGTTTTCCGAAAACGACCGACAACACATTGCTCAATGAGCTACGTCCGAGAGTGAGACGATGATGGCAAGGCCTCCCCTTGGGGGATTGTTTTTCAAAGTTGACCTTTTGGACTAAGTGGTTGGTTGCACACTTAGGCTCAATCCCTAGTAATCCTCCCTTGAGGCTCTCGAAAGGATGTGAGTGATCAGACCAATTTAAAAGGTGGCTAGTCAAAATAGATGTATTGACATCTTGGCTTAGCATTAATGATGTGTCATTTACTTATAAAAGGAGATTTTTTGCGGCCTTCTCTTGAGGGAGTAAATTATCGTTTGGTTTATAACACCTTTGGATTTTATAAAAGTCTTAATAAAACTTAAATCCTAAACCAAAGACTAATCATAAACTTGTTTCAGCTTTTATAGGCAATATGTCTCTCAACCCTCTCTCTTTCATCCTTTCCTCGAATAAACTCGAAAACAAAAACTGCGTAGATTCAAAACATAACCTCGACATAATCCTTACCAAGCACAAATGGGTACTCACCACCCCGTGTCCTCCTCTGACGAATGATGATTCAACTCAAGAGGACAAAGACGCCTTGGCGGCCTGACTCTGCTACGATGAGATTGTGAGGTGCTATATCTTAGCATCAATGAACAATGTGTTGCAACAACAGTATCATGACATCGAGACTGCCGCTGACATGCTCTACAATCTCCTTGAGATGTTTGGAGGGCAAAGGCGTCAAAACAGGCTACAAGCAGTCCGACATTTTATGAATTGTCGCATGAAGGCTGGGACTCCTGTTAGAGACTTTATGATACTGATCATTAGTTGTCTAAATAAAATGAAAATCCTAGGATCTGAGACTGATGGGAAGAATGTCATAGATATGATCTTAGAAACTCTCCCCGCATCTGTTGATACTTCCAAGATGAACTACTCCATACACAAGCTAGAGTACACTGTTACCAAGCTTATGATGGAACTTCACACTGCTGTAGGTCTCACTAAGAGAAAGAGGAATCAAGGAGAGGCACATGCTACTGAGCAAAGAGCCTCAGCTTTGGAACTAAGAAGAGACCTCATAAGGCCGATAAAAAGAACTGTCCTGCCAATCTCAAAGCAAAGGAACGTAGTATTGTACTAGTTACCGAAGCATGCTTAGTAGTTGATAATGTATCTACGTGGATTCTTGACTCCGCTGCTACTAACCATATTTGTTGTTCCTTGAATGGTTTCAAGAAAACCAAAAGCTTAGAGGAAGGCGAGTTCTGTATCAAATGGGGTGATGAGAGCCTGGTGTCTGCGAAGGCTGTGGGATCCGTGACGCTGTCTTTTGAAGACCGCACTTTAAACTTGAATAATGTTAATTTTGTTCCTACCTTTGGGAAGAACTTAATATCCATTGCTCGACTTCTTGAGCAAGATTATTGTTTAAAGTTCATAAAGAATGGAATTCGTATTTCGTTTCCTGATAATTCTTTTGTCACTGATGCATGTATGAAGAATGCTCTTTTCTACATTTATCCCACTCAACCTTCCATCTTAGACACCGAAATAGATAATGATCTAATTATGGAGCCAAAGAGGATCAAACTTTCTAAATCCTCCGATCTAACAAAATCAACATACCTCTGGCACTTGAGACTTGGTCATATCAGTCTAGATAGGATTAAGAGACTTGTGAGGGATGGTCCACTCCAAGCCTCTGCAATAGGTTCACTACCTACTTGTGAATCATGCATAGAAGGAAAAATGACTAAGCGACCTTTCTCCGATAAGGGTCGAAGAGCCACTGAGTTGCTGGAACTAATACATTCTGATGTATGTGGTCCGCTCAACCAACAGGCACGTGGAGGATACGAATACTTCGTTACCTTCACTGATGATTACTCAAGATATGGGTTTGTCTATTTGCTCAAACACAGATCCGAGACCTTTAACGTATTTAAGGTCTTTAGGGCTTTAGTGGAAAAGCAAACTGGCAAAGTGATCAAAACCCTTCGATCCGATCGAGGTGGTGAGTATATGTCTAGGGAGTTCAATGACTTTCTTAAAGAAGAAGGTATCGCTTCTCAGCTTACCGCACCTGGCACACCTCAACAAAACGGAGTGTCAGAGAGAAGAAACCAAAATCTTATGGAGATGATTAGATCAATGATGAGTTACTCATAACTCCCGCTTTCCTTTTAGGGATATGCCCTTGAAACAGCCGCCTATATTCTGAACAAAGTTCCGTCCAAAACGGTTCCTGGTACTCCTTATGAACGATGGACTGGCCGTAAGGTGAATCTTGGCCGCATCCGAATTTGGGGTTGCCCTGCACACGTGCTGAGCCAAAAGACTAGCAAGTTGGCTAGTAGTTCAGAATTGTGCCTGTTTTGTGGGATATCCAAAGGAAGCCAAAGGTTTTACTTTATATAGTCCCGAGGACGATAAGACTTTCGTTAGCACGAATGCTCGTTTCCTTGAGGAGGACTTTATGAAGCATGCGAAACCTAGAAGCAAAATTTTGCTTGAAGAAAAGTTGGGTGAGGAAGCTTCTACCTCATCTGTCAGAAATGTTCTTACCCCAACTGAAACACAACCTAACTCATCAGAATCTCGTCAAGTAGTACTTAGACGTAGTGGGAGGGCTACTCAAAAGCCCGACAGGTACATGTCTTATGGAGACTCTCTTGTAGCCGTCTCCGACATGGATGACCCTGTTTCCTATAGCCAAGCGATGGCTTGTTTTGAATCAAACCTTTGGCTTGACGCCATGAAAGTTGAAATGCACTCGATGTATGTCAACAATGTCTGGAAACTTGTAGACCTTCCTGAAGGGATTACCCCGTAGGGTGTAAGTGGATATACAAGAAGAAAAAGGGTCCTGATGGGAACGTCGAGACGTTCAAAGCACGACTTGTGGCAAAGGGTTATACCCAACAAGAAGGGATTGACTATGAAGAAACCTTCTCGCCAGTCGCGATGCTTAAATCCATCCGCATACTCCTATCCATAACTGCAGCTCTCGACTATGAGATCTGGCAAATGGATGTCAAGACAGCCTTTCTGAATGGCAATCTTGACGAGCGCATTTACATGGCTCAATCAGACGGTTTCGTGGATAAAGGTCAAGAGACCAAGGTTTGTGAGTTGCTTAAGTCCATTTATGGATTAAAGCAAGCATCTAGGTCATGGAATATTAGATTCGATGAAACTGTAAAGAGCTTTGGCTTTGAACAGTCAATAGA
Organism: Urtica dioica subsp. dioica; assembly: GCF_054948205.1. Taxonomy (NCBI): domain Eukaryota; kingdom Viridiplantae; phylum Streptophyta; class Magnoliopsida; order Rosales; family Urticaceae; genus Urtica; species Urtica dioica. The sequence goes on from NC_142763.1 coordinate 41,853,137, forward strand.
TGAGCCTTGTGTTTACAAGTTAATACACGAAGGCAAAGTTGTGTTTCTGGTACTATATGTCGATGATATACTACTCATTGGTAATGACGTGGGTAAGTTATCTGAGGTTAAGGTTTGGTTGGCAAAGCAATTCGATATGAAGGATCTAGGAGAAGCCGCATACATTCTGGGAATCCAAATCTTTCGAGATAGGAAAAACCGGACCCTGTCGCTCTCTCAAGCATCTTTTATTGATAAGGTGATGGATCGCTTCTCGATGCAAGACTGCAAGAGGGGTCAAACACCCTTTAGGCATGGAGTTTCACTCTCTAAGTACCAGTCTCCCAAGACTGCACAAGAGATTAAAGACATGAGGAAGATTCCTTACGCCTCTGCTGTAGGAAGCCTCATGTATGCTATGCTTTGCACTAGACCTGACATCTGTTTCGCCGTTGGCGTAGTTAGTCGTTTCCAATCCAACCCTGGACTCGAGCACTGGATTGCTGTTAAGCATGTTCTTAAGTATCTTCGAAGAACTAGGAACTTGATGCTTACATACTCAGGTACTGACCTGACTGTGACGGGATATACCGACTCCGATTTTCAAGCGGATAAGGATTCCAGGAAATCCACTTCGGGATCTGTGTTCATCCTTAATGGTGGAGCTGTTGTGTGGAGAAGTATTAAGCAATCTTGCATTGCTGACTCCACAATGGAAGCAGAATATGTGGCTGCTTGTGAAGCATCCAAAGAGGCTGTATGGCTTAGAAAGTTCCTTAAGTACTTGGAAGTTGTTCCAAACATCGACGAGCCCATCACCCTTTATTGTGATAATAATAGGGCTGTCGCTAACTCAAAGGAACCTAGAAGCCATAAGCGCTCTAAGCATATTGAGAGGAAATACCATTTGATTCGAGAGATCGTGCAGCGTGGAGACGTGGAAGTGAAGAAGATCTCAATGGTGGACAACCTCGCAGATCCATTCACCAAGGCCCTAGCGAACAAGGTCTTCGACCAACATCGTGAGGGATTAGGCATGAAAGACTACACACATCTTCTTTGAGTCAAGTGGGAGTTTGTTGTCAATGGTGCCCACAAGAAGAGTTGTAATCTTTATTTTGTACATTTGATGTAATAAAGTCTCATGAAGACTCTTGCTTGTAATTGCCTATTCATTCATTAATAAAGTTGAAACGTTCATTCATTCTTTCTTTGTTTGAAGCTTTATGATAAAACCTTAGTCTTTTAGTCCATAAACAAACTAAACAACTTACGAAGAGACAAATGTAGATTTGCATGAACAAACTCTTCGTAGTTTGCTTAAAACGATATATTCACAATCTTAGGGTCAAAGGACTATTGACCTCAGTACGATTGTTAGAAGAATCTATGATGTCTGGTTATGAGGCATTGAGAGTTGGAGACTCTATAGTTCTTCTAGGTATCTTCCGAAGGTACTGAATTGACCAGTGCACTTCTAGAGACAAGATAAGAACAAACCATTTAACCTCTTATGTCTCGAAATCACTATGTATGAATTGCATCATGCTTACCTTAATCCTGAAATGAGACATGCCATTTCACAGCTTAGTATTCTCATTTGAGAAAGTCAGAGTTCGGACTCACTATGTGATTCCGAACAGGGCCTATTGGTGAAGTACTAAGTTGTGAGAATGTCATGAGTAACTTTGTGAAGTTCTCATAGATACGAAATTCATGTACAAGATTGCCGAAATGCAATGTATGTCACCTCATACTTTGTTCCTTGGAGTGTGAATAAATGAACTTGCCAGTGTCCAAATTGAGTCCTGACTCTTTTGGATGAAACAATGTGACTTGTTAGCTCCTCGTCATATCCATTGTTTCTAACTTATTCACAAGCGACAAAGGAGTTGAGGAAATAACAGCTAGAAGGGTAAAATGGTAATTTAGTAAATCCCGACTAGCTGATGACATTCATGAAGGGTAGCATAGATAATATTCAGTGGATCCGCTCATTATAATTAGGTGAATTCTTTAGTAGAAAATAAATTCATTTGAACCGAGAGATTTTCAGTGTCAGCTCTTTAGTGGAGTCAGTTGGCATTAAGCTAAACTTGAAAAAGGTTTGTGAACTTTTGAGTCCAAGTGTTTAGCTCAAGCTTTGTTCATTTGGGTCCATGAGGTCACTGTCATGAATCACATCGATAGGAATAGTTAAACTGGAAGCTAAGTCAGAACAAGAACGAAAATTGTCAAAAGGGTATTTTTGTCTTTTGAGACAAAGGATGAAATGAATGTCAATAAATTTTTTGACAAGTTCATTTGATGACTTAATGTTAGTCGGCCATGACTTGATCATTGGGCCTTGTGGATTAATTTCATTTCATAAGAATTTTATTGAAAATTCCAAATGGGCCTTTTCTTATGTTGTCATGAACAAGTGGAAAAGCTTCTAGAAGGCCTTTCTTGAATGAGATAGGCGCCCAACATACCCAAGAGATAGAGAGAATATTTTGTGCATATATGTATGAAGATACTTGCCAAAAGAAAAAGAGGAAACAAATTTCCTCTAAGGGAAATGAGGTAGGCGCCCAAGTTGAGAAAGATGCAAGGCAAGGAACAAAAAAGGAAACAAATCCAAGGCTTAATGAAGCCTACCTTGGCCGAGTATGTCATAGAGGAAAAGAGGAAATTGGCTCATGAATATGTGATATTCTATAGAAGAGGAAACTACCTTATTGAAGGTATGACCTCTCCTATAAATAGGAGCCTCATTCTTCTCATTTTTCTCATTCCACATAAGTTAGAGATTGAGAGCCTCTCTCTCTAGAACTTGTGGCCGCCCCTCTCCTCTCTCTCTCTCTAGTTTATTTTCGATTTTTTGTTTTGGCACCTAGGTCCTCATTTGACCTAGTGTTTAGCTCTGCGACTTCAAGACTCGTTCTTAAGTCGTAGTGTTTAAAAGTGCCCACTCACTAATTCCTTTATTTTGAGTGATTTAGTGATAGAAACTTTCGTGGTTGCTCGAGGTGCCGAGGAAAGAAAGAGAGACGTGCTGCGAGGGGAGACGAGCGTTGCAAACTTTCCAAGGGCTTCTTAAAGTTCAAGCTTCAAGAAAGGTTAGTAAACTTCTATGCTCATTATAGTTTTTATTTACATGTACTTGCTCTTTGTCTAGGTTAGTAAAAAACTGTTTTTACTTGAAAAGAAAATTTTTAAAATTCCGCCGCTTTACGAAGCGCTAAACTTTTTCTTAAACCCTAGATCAATTCCAACAAAAACAAGTATCCGTTGCCACGGATTGACGATCTTTTTGATCAACTGTCAAGAGCAACAGTGTTTTCGAAGATTGACTTGCGTTCGGGATATCATCAGCTGAAGGTTCGAGATGAAGACATTCCAAAAACTGCTTTTCGTACACGATATGGTCATTACGAGTTCTTAGTTATGTCTTTCGGGTTAACCATCGCGCCAGCAGTGTTCATGAACCTGATGAACCGAGTATTTGAGGACTTTTTGGATAAGTTCGTGATCATGTTCATCGACGACATTCTAATCTACTCAAAGACTAATGAAGAGCATGAGCAGCACTTGGAGTTAGCGCTAAGCAGGCTGAGGGAAAAACAACTATACGCCAAGTTCTCCAAATGCGAGTTTTGCCCGGAACGGGTAGTATTCCTTGGCCATGTTATTACTAGCGCTTATATCATGGTAGATCCTGCTAAAGTGGAAGCGATGAGGCAGTGGAGTCAGCCAAAGACGGTCACTGTAATAAGAAGTTTCTTGGGTCTTGCTGGCTACTATAGGAAGTTTGTGAAAGGATTCTCTAAGTTAGCCATGCCTCTGACTCAACTAACTCGTAAAGGACAGAAGTTCCTCTAGACCGAGACATGTGAGAAGAGCTTCCGAGAGCTGAAGAACAGGCTGACAACCGCGCCAGTGCTCACTATTCCCCAAGGAGTTGATGGATTCACCATATACTGCGACGCGTCTAAGCAAGGTTTGGGCGCTGTTTTGATGCAAGATGGGAAAGTCATTGCTTATGCCTCGCGACAGCTGAAGGATTACGAGACCCGATATCCTATACATGATCTAGAGCTTGCTGCAGTGGTATTTGCGCTCAAGATATGGTGACATTACCTGTATGGAGTCCATTGCGACATCTATACAGACCACAAGACGTTGAAGTATCTCTTCACTCAGAAGGAGTTGAACATGCGCCAGGGACGTTGGATGGAACTCCTGAACGACTACAACTTCGACTTGCACTATCACCCTGGTAGGGCCAGTAAGGTTGAAGATGCTCTTAGTCGTAAGTCTGTAGCGTCCTTAGCAAGTCTTCTAGAAACGTCTCTCCATCTGAAGGATAAGGTGCAGCAACTCGAGCTTCAGCTAATCACAAAAGGGTTAGCTGCTCTTAGCGTACGTCCAGTATTACTGGAGCAGATCAAGGATGGTCAATACACAGAACGAATATCTTCTTAGGAAGATGTTTGAGGCTCAAAACAGTAAAGAGGGTAACTTTAAGTTGGATGAGAACGAGGTTCTAAGGTACAACGAAAGAGTTTGTGTGCCGCCCAACAAGGAAATTAAGAAGCAGTTAATAGAAGAAGCTCACGAGACACTGTTGTCGGCCCCTTCCGGGTCGACAGCACCCGCGGGGTCCCATGGCTGAGAGGCCAAAGACCGGCCTCATGAGCTCGACCTCGGCCTCATGAGTTAGACCGGCCTCATGAGCTCGACCTCGGCCTCATGAGCTCGACCTCGGCCTCATGAGTTAGACCTCGGCCTCATAAGCTCAACCTCGGCCTCATAAGCTCGACCTCGGCCTCAGGAGCTCGACCTCGGCCTCATGAGCTCGACCACGGCCTCACGGGCTCGACCTCGGCCTCATAAGCTCGACCTCGGCCTCACGAGCTCAACCTCGGCCTCACGAACTCGACCTCGGCCTCACGAGCTCGAATTCGGCCTCACTCTACCTCGGCCTCATGAGCTCGACCTCGGCCTCATGAGCTCGACCTCGGCCTCGGCCACACGGGCTAGACCTCAGCCTCATAAGCTTGACCTCGGCCTCACGAGCTCGACCTCGGCCTCACGAACTCGACCTCGGCCTCACGAGCTCGACCTCGGCCTCATGAGTTAGACATCGGCCTCATAAGCTCGACCTCGGCCTCACGAGCTTGACCTCGGCCTCATGAGCTCGACCTTGGCCTCATGAGTTAGACCTCGGCCTCATAAGCTCGACCTCGGCCCACGAGCTCGACCACGGCCTCATAAGCTCGACCTCGGCCTCACGAGCTCGACCTCGGCCTCATGAGCTCGACCTCGGCCTCACGAGCTCGACCTCGGCCTCATAAGCTCGACCTCGGCCTCACGAGCTCGACCTCGGCCTCACGAGCTCGACCTCGGCCTCACTCTACCTCGGCCTCACGTGCTCGACCTCGGCCTCATGAGCTCGACCTCGGCCTCACGGGCTCGACCTCAGCCTCATAAGCTCGACCTCGGCCTCACGAGTTCGACCTCGGCCTCACGAACTCGACCTCGGCCTCACGAGCTCGACCTCGGCCTCACTCTACCTCGGCCTCACGAGCTCGACCTCGGCCTCATGAGCTCGACCTCGGCCTCACGGGCTCGACCTCGGCCTCGTAAGCTCGACCTCGGCCTCACGAGCTCGACCTCGGCCTCATAAGCTCGACCTCGGCCTTACAAGCTCGGATATCCTCGGCCATCGGCCATCCTCGGCCAATGGCCGAGTCTGGCTATCCTCGGCCATTGGCTATCTTCGGCCATTGGCTATCCTCGGCCATTGGCTATCCTCGGCCATCCTATGCTATCCTCGGCCAAGGGGCCCACCAATGACCCCTTGGTCACCTATAAATACAAGAGGCCCACCCTCTTCAATAGGTAATCCATTCTTGAGTACTGAAACGCTGCCGAACTCACCTCTCGCTTGTTTCTCTCAAGTCTCGGCCGTTAAACACCTAAACCCTCTATTCTCCACCTCAATCCCACTAATGTTGAGCGTCGGAGAGGTAAACAGAGGCACCCCCTCTGTTTCCCCTTTGTAGTTCACTTGTTCTTTCTTCCTCTTTAGGTGCTTGGACGAACTCAAGGGACATTCACAGCTAAGGGAAGGCTCGGGATACCGAGTCCGACACGCTCGAGCCCGAACGCGACCACTTGGTCCGGCCTCGGGTCGAACCGTTCGGGGCTCCTAAATCGTTGTCCGAAAACGAGCGTCAACATTTTGGCGCTAGAAGGAGGGGATCTCCCGAGAACAACCACAAGCTCTCCAACGGCAAACTCACTTCCTCCACGGAAGACCACAAAAAATCAAAGCCAACAATTTCCTCTCCAAACATATTCTCTCTCCCATTTTATTCTACAGCCACAAAACAAAAGAATGAAAAAGAGATTCCTCTCTGGTCTTCATCTCAGACTCCCCAGCGAGAAGAAAAATCAGAGAAAAGAAAAAAAAGGAGAAGAGAGAGAAGAAAGGAAAGAGAAGGAGACGGCGGCCACATCGGCGCTCTCGGCGACGACCGTGACTCTTGTGACTCCGGTGCCCCCGCACGACAACGATCACAGCTCCTCCACCCACCTCGTCGCTCCGGCAACGAGGTCTGATCCGTGCTCACCTTACCTCTCCAGCGACGATCGTGGCAACGGGGAAGAAGGGTCCGGAGCTTGCGTCGGCGGAGATCTGGGACCGGTGAGTGAGCTTTCACCCACGCGAAGAAGAGGAGCGGGTCCGAAGCCGTGAGCGTAGGCGAGCCGGTCTCCTCGGGCAAGCTGGTCATCAGGCGTTGCAGATCCGCGCGATCCCTCCGCGCCCGAACCAGCCCCGACACCCACCGAAGTCTCGACTCCCGCCGGCGCTGCAGATCTGATCGGCCCCAGCACGCGCAAGCCGACTCCGGTGCTCGCTGAAGCTTCCATCCCAACCGACGCTGCAGATCCAGCCGACCCCGGCGCTCGCCAAGACCTCGCCCCCAATCGGCACGCCATGAATGCCGGCGAGAAGAGCTCCTGCTAGGTCGACAGCCACCTGAGCCGACGTTAGTAGAAGGAGGGGATCTCTCGACCTTGTCGACACATTCCCTCTACCACTCTTCTTCCACCTTCGACGACGACTTTCGAGAGATGAGTCATGTCCCCGCCACCTCCGTGGGCGCCGGAGCGACTAGCTCGAGGTACGGCCTCCGAAGCGTTGCGCATCGTCTCGAAGGGCAACCTCATGATAATGAGAGCCAGCCCCGAGACCCGGCGAATGACCCCGAGGCCGCAGTCCGAGAGGACGCGGCTCGAAGGCTCGCCGAGCTCCTAGACCGCCCCGGTGTCACCGGCGCGCTCATCGCCGACCTCCTTGACTCCAACGACGTCGACAACGTCAAACATGACGAGAAAGACCCCGGTTACATGGCGAAGTCGAGAACCAACGAGATCGACCTCGACCACGCTGTTCACGAAAGGGGACGCACGCACGCGCTTCCAAGGGGACACCCTCGCGCGACCGCGCTGAGACGTCAACTTTCTAACGAACACGCGCACGCGCCCTCGAGGGGACACCCTCGGGCGACCACATCAAGGCATCAAGTGTCGAGTAATACCCAGGGATGCCTGACCTCTAGGTCCCGAAAGGGACGCTCCAAGCTCACCATCCACGTTCAAAACCCCCGCGCAGGTGACGACGTCAATAGCTGCGACGTCTGTAGAGGACGTCACTCGAATGGCGTGTCCTCGCCCAAAGTGATAGGGACGACCACCGGAGACTTAAGAGACCGCCTCAATTCCCGAAGGGAATCTCATGGGAGCGACTTGAGAGAAAAACTCAACGCCCAACGCGGGATCGAGAGAGAAGTCGTCTTGGGACATGAACCACCCATCGTTGCAGACCGTGCATCCAACAAGAAGCGCGCCGCCACACTCATGGTACCGGCCACCGGTCTCGGCTCGCAAAGGAAGAGGTGTAGAAATGGTCAGGTCCCTAATGACCATCCTTCTACAGCCCTGAAGCAATCCTTCATCCCCGAAGCAATCCTTCATCCCACTCAACACGAAGCCCGGCCGGATCCTGAGCTTACACAGGGAGAAGCTGGGATCTCCGCCCCCGTTGAAAACGGACCCCGCAACGAGGGACAAGAGCAAACAATGCGAATATCACCATGACCACGGACACGCAACGACAGAATGCTACCAGATTAAGAAGCAAATTAACTCCCTAATTCGAAGTGGGGACCTCAAGGAATTCGTCGCGTCTGCTGGCAAGCCGTGATTGTCACAGCTCTCGCCCTTAAACTCACGCCCGAACTCGCTCGACTTTGTGATCACTTTGCTTCAAACATGTAATTTTCTATTTTCAAAGAAGGCCAAGTGCCATAGCAACCTGTAACGACCTCCTTACTAGAATAAAAACTTATTCTACACATGTCAACACGAACTATTGTACACCTCCAACACGAGAGTTTCTTGGTCTTCGTCTCACAAACGCAAGAAACTCTGGGGGCTAATAGGGAGCAATACCCAAAACAACTCAAAAACAAAAACAAAAAGTATAAGAAAGTCTCCAGGGGCCGATGGTTAGGCCGGAGGTCCCAAAGAGAGACAATCTACACGTAACTCCTCGAGTTTAGTTCGCTCCTCGAGTCGAGTACCGAGTCCACGAGTTGACTAGCTACTCCTCGTGCTGACTCTACATTTCTCCTCGAGTTGAGTTCCCTCCTCGAGTCGAGTACCGAGTCCACGAGTCGACAAGCTACTCCTCGTGCCGACTCTACATTTCTCCTCGAGTTGAGTTAACTCCTCGAGTCGAGTACCGAGTCCACGAGTCGACAAGCTACTCCTCGTGAGGACTCTACATTTCTCCTCGAGTTGAGTTCACTCCTCGAGTCGAGTACCAAGTCCAGGAGTCGACAAGCTACTCCTCGTGCCAACTCTACATTCCTCCTCGAGTTGAGTTCACTCCTCGAGTCGAGTACCGAGTCCACGAGTCGACAAGCTACTCCTCGTGCCGACTCTACATTTCTCCTCGAGTTGAGTTAACTCCTTGAGTCGAGTACCGAGTCCACGAGTCGACAAGCTACTCCTCGTGAGGACTCTACATTTCTCCTCGAGTTGAGTTCACTCCTCGAGTCGAGTACCAAGTCCACGAGTCGACAAGCTACTCCTCGTGCCAACTCTACATTTCTCCTTGAGTTGAGTTCACTCCTCGAGTCGAGTACCGAGTCCACGAGTCGACAAGCTACTCCTCGTGCCGACTCTACATTTCTCCTCGAGTTGAGTTCCCTCCTCGAGTCGAGTGCCGAGTCCATGAGTCGACAAGCTACTCCTCGTGCCAACTCTACGTATCTCCTCGAGTTGAGTTTACTCCTCGAGTCGAGTTCCGAATCCGCGAGTCGACTGATACTCCTTGCGCCGACTCTACGTATCTCCTCGAGTTGCGTTCACTCCTCGAGTCGAGTACAGAGTCCATGAGTCGACAAGCTACTCCTCGTGCCGACTCTACATTTCTCCTAGAGTTGAGTTCACTCCTCGAGTCGAGTGTCGAGTCCACGAGTCGACAAGCTACTCCTCGTGCCGACTCTACGTTTCTCCTCGAGTTGAGTTCACTCCTCGAGTCGAGTACCGAGTCCACGAGTTGACAAGCTACTCCTCGTGCCGACTCTACGTTTCTCCTCGAGTTGAGTTCACTCCTCGAGTCGAGTTCCGAGTCCGCGAGTCGACTGATACTCCTCGCGGCGACTCTACGTATCTCCTCTTGTTGAGTTTACTCCTCGAGTCGAGTTCCGAGTCCGCGAGTTGACTGATACTATTCGCGCCGACTCTACGTATCTCCTCGAGTTGAGTTTACTCCTCGAGTCGAGTACCGAGTCCACGAGTCGACAAGCTACTCCTCGTGCCGACTCTACGTTTCTCCTCGAGTTGAGTTCACTCCTAGAGTCGAGTACCGAGTCCACGAGTCGACAAGCTACTCCTCGTGCCGACTCTACGTTTCTCCTCGAGTTGAGTTCACTCCTCGAGTCGAGTACCGAGTCCACGAGTCGACAAGCTACTCCTCGTGCCGACTCTACGTTTCTCCTCTAGTTGAGTTCACTCTTCGAGTCGAGTACCAAGTCCACGAGTCGACAAGTTACTCCTCGTGCCGACTCTACATTTCTCCTCGAGTTGAGTTCACTCTTCGAGTCGAGTTCCGAGTCCGCGAGTCGACTGATACTCCTCGCGCCGACTCTACATTTCTTCTGGAGTTGAGATCACTGCTCGAGTCGAGTTCCGAGTCCGCGAGTCGACTGATACTCCTCGCGCCGACTCTACGTTTCTCCTCGAGTTGAGTTAACTCCTCGAGTCGAGTTCCGAGTCCGCGAGTCGATTGATACTCCTCGCGCCGACTCTACGTATCTCCTCGAGTTGAGTTTACTCCTCGAGTCGTGTTCTGAGTCCGCGAGTCGACTGTTACTCGTCGCGCCGACTCTACGTTTCTCCTCGAGTTGAGTTCACTCCTCGAGTCAAGTACCGAGTCCACGAGTCGACAAGCTACTCCTCGTGCCGACTCTACGTTTCTCCTCGAGTTGAACTCACTCCTCGAGTCGAGTACCGATTCCACGAGCCGACAAGCTACTCCTCGTGCCGACTCTACGTTTCTCCTCGAGTTGAGTCCAATCCTCGACTCGAGTACCGAGTCCGCGAGTCGACTGGCTACTCCTCGTGTCAACTCTACATGTCTCCTCGGGTCGAGTTCACTCCTCGAGTCGAATACCGAGTCAGAATGGGCCACCTGAGTACCCAAACGTGAAACGCGCACCAGGGCGCCGCACTCACCAAGGCACAAGGCTCGACCCAAGAGACCCAACTCGGAAATACGACCAGCGCACTAAGGTGCCACACTCGCCGAGGATTCAGGTCTGCACCTAACCTTGCTTGTCACGTGACGCACGTGCCCAATGGTGCCATGTTCATGAGACGGTATGGCCACGCAAATGTGGCACCGCGCTCGCCGCCCAGCTCGTGAGCCGAAAGGCAGCGAGTTACAAATGGGTTTTAAAGGCTTGCGCCCGCCGGACGTATCTGGTCTAGCCAGCGTCCACGGGAAACCTGGCCACGCAAATGTGGCACCGTGCTCGCCGCTCAGCTCGTGAGCCGAAAGGCAGCGAGTTACAAATGGGTTTCAAAGGCTTGCGTCCGCCGGACGTATCTGGTCTAGCCAGCGTCCACGGGAAACCTGGCCACGCAAATGTGGCACCGCGCTCGCCGCCCAGCTCGTGAGCCGAAAGGCAGCGATTCACAAATAGGTTTCAAAGGCTTGCGTCCGCCGGATGTACCTGGTCTAGCCAGCGTCCACAGAAAACCCGGTCACACAAACGTGACACCGAGGCCCCCCGAGGCCCAAGCCGTGCAAATCGATCACGCCTTCATTGGTAGATCAAGAAAATAAGCCACGCACAATAAAGCCATGCAAATCGGTCACGCCTTCATTGGTAGGTCGAGAAAATAAGCCACGCATAATAAAGCCGTGCAAATCGTGTTGGAATCGATCTAGGGTTTGAGAAAATAATTAACGCTTCGTTAAGCGGCGGAATTTTAAAAATTTTCTTTTACAAGTAAAACAGTTTTTACTAACCTAGACAAGTGCAAGTACATGTAATTAAAAACCAATATGAGTTATGAAGTTCACTAACCTTTCTTGAAGATTGAACCTTGTAGAAGCTTTTGGAAAGTTGCAACGCTCGTCTCCCCTCGCAGCACGTCTCTCTTCCTTTCCTCGGCACCTCGAGCAACCACGAAAGTTTCTATCACTAAATCACTCGAAAAGAAGGAATCAGTGAGTGGGCACTTTTAAACACTACGACTTAAGAACAAGTCTCGAAGTCGCAGAGCTAAACACTAGGTCGAGTGAGGACCTAGGTGCCAAGAAAAGAAATAATCGAAAATAAACTAGAGAGAGAGAGAGAGGATTTCGGCCACAAGTTCTAGAGAGAGAGTCTCTCAAATCTCTTAAACTTGGATGAATGAAATGTGAGGAAATGAGGCTCCTATTTATAGGAGAGGTCTCACCTTCAATAAGGTAGTTTCCTCTTCTATAGAATATCACATATTCATGAGCAATTTCCTCTTTTTTCCCTTTGAGACACTCGGCCAACTCAAGGCTTCTAGAAGCCTTGATTTGTTTCCAATTTTGTTCAAGGCCTTGCCTTGTATCTCACTTGGCCGATTCCCACTTTCCTCTTGGAGGAAATTTGTTTCCTCTTTTTCTTTTGGCAAGTATCTAAATACATTTATGCACAAAATAAACTCTCCTATTTCTCTATTAGGGTAGGCGCCCAAGTCTATCTAGAAGGAGCTTCTAGAAGCTTCTTCATTTGTTCATGACAACATGAGAAAGGCCCATTAAGAATTTTCAATAAAATTCTCATGAAATGAAATTAATTCACAAGGCCCAGTTAATCATATTATGGCCGAGTGACATTAAGTCATCAAATGAACTTGTCAAAATTTATTGACATCCATTTCATCCTTATGTCTCAAAGACAAAAATACCCTTTCGACAATTTTCGTTCTTGTTTTGACTTAGCTTCCAGTTTAACTATTCCTATCGATGTGATTCGTGACAGTGACCTCATGGACCCAAATGAACAAAGCTTGAGCTAAACACTTGGACTCAAAAGTTCACAAACCTTTTCCAAGTTTAGCTTAATGTCAACTGACTCCACTAAAGAGCTGACACTGAAAATCTCTCGGTTCAAATGAATTTATTTTCTACTCAAGAATTCGACCTAATTATGATGAGCGGATCCACTGAATATTATCTATGTTTACCCTTCATGAATGTCATCAGCTAGTCGGGATTTACTAAATTACCATTTTACCCTTCTAGCTGTTATTTCCTCAACTCCTTTGTCGCTTGTGAATAAGTTAGAAACAATGTATTGACGAGGAGCTAACAAGTCACATTGTTTCATCCAAAAGAGTCAGGACTCAATTTGGACACTGGCCAGTTCATTTATTCACACTCCAAGGAACAAAGCATGAGGTGACATACATTGCATTTCAGCAATCTTGTACATGAATTCCATATCTATGAGAACTTCACAAAGTTACTCATGACAGACTCACAACTTAGTACTTCACCAATAGGCCTTGTTCGGAATCACATAGTGAGTCCGAACTTTGACTTTCTCAAATGAGAATACTAAGGTGTAAAATGGCATGACTCATTTCATGATTAAGGTAAGCATGATGCAATTCATACATAGTGACTTCGAGACATAAGAGGTTAAATGGTTTGTTCTTATATTGTCTCTAGAAGTGCACTGGTCAATTCAGTACCTTCGGAAGATACCTAGAAGAACTATAGAGTCTCCAACTCTCAATGCCTCATAACCAGACATCATAGATTTTTCTAACAATCATACTGAGGTCAATAGTCCTTTGACCCTAAGATTGCGAATATATCGTTTTAAGCAAACTACGAAGAGTTTGTTCATGCAAATCTACATTTGTCTCTTCGTAAATTGTTAAGTTTGTTTATGGACTAAAAGACTAAGGTTTTATCATAAAGCTTCAGACAAGAAAGATTGAATGAACGTTTCAACTTTATTAATGAATAGATAGGCAATTACAAGCTAGAGTCTTCATGAGACTTTATTACATCAAATGTACAAAATAAAGACTACAACTCTTCTTGTGGGCACCATTGACAACAAACTCCCACTTGACTCAAAGAAGGTGTGTGTAATCCTTCATGCCTAATCCATCACGATGTTGGTCGAAGACCTTGTTCGCTAGGGCCTTGGTGAATGGATCTGCGAGGTTGTCCACCGTTGAGATCTTCTTCACTTCCACGTCTCCGCGCTGCACGATCTCTCGAATCAAATGGTATTTCCTCTCAATATGCTTAGAGCGCTTATGGCTTCTAGGTTCCTTTGAGTTAGCGACAGCCCCACTATTATCACAATAAAGGGTCATGGGCTCGTCGACGTTTGGAACAACTTCCAAATACTTAAGGAACTTTCTAAGCCATACAGCCTCTTTGGATGCTTCACAAGAAGCCACATATTCTGCTTCCATTGTGGAGTCAGCAATGCAAGATTGCTTAATACTTCTCCACACAACAGCTCCACCATTAAGGATGAACACAGATCCCGAAGTGGATTTCCTGGAATCCTTATCCGCTTGAAAATCGGAGTCGGTATATCCCGTCATAGTCAGGTCAGTACCTTAGTATGTAAGCATCAAGTTCCTAGTTCTTCGAAGATACTTAAGAACATGCTTAATAGCAATCCAGTGCTCGGGTCCAGGGTTGGATTGGAAACGACTAACTACGCCAACGGCGAAACAGATGTCAGGTCTAGTGCAAAGCATAGCATACATAAGGCTTCCTACGGCAGAGGCGTAAGGAATTTTCCTCATGTCTTCAATCTCTTGTGCAGTCTTGGGAGACTGGTCCTTAGAGAGTGAAACTCCATGCCTAAAGGGTGTTTGACCCCTCTTGCAGTCTTGCATCGAGAAGCGATCCATCACCTTATCCATATAAGATGCTTGAGAGAGCGACAGGGTCCGGTTTTTCCTATCTCGAAAGATTTGGATTCCCAGAATGTACGCGGCTTCTCCTAGATCCTTCATATCGAATTGCTTTGCTAGCCAGACCTTAACCTCAGACAACTTACCCACGTCATTACCAATGAAGTTCTCATAGATATGGAATTCATGTACAAGATTGCTGAAATGCAATGTATGTCACCTCATACTTTGTTCTTTGGAGTGTGAATAAATGAACTGGCCAGTGTCCAAATTGAGTCTTGACTCTTTTGGATGAAACGATGTGACTTGTTAGCTCCTCGTCAATACATTGTTTCTAACTTATTCACAAGCGACAAAGGAGTTGAGGAAATAACAGCTAGAAGGGTAAAATGGTAATTTAGTAAATCCCGACTAGCTGATGACATTCATGAAGGGTAAACATAGATAATATTCAGTGGATCCGCTCATCATAATTAGGTCGAATTCTTGAGTAGAAAACAAATTCATTTGAACCGAGAAATTTTCAGTGTCAGCTCTTTAGTGGAGTCAGTTGGCATTAAGCTAAACTTGGAAAAGGTTTGTGAACTTTTGAGTCCAAGTGTTTAGGTCAAGCTTTGTTCATTTGGGTCCATGAGGTCACTGTCACGAATCACATCGATAGGAATAGTTAAACTGGAAGCTAAGTCAAAACAAGAACGAAAATAGTCAAAAGGGTATTTTTGTCTTTTGAGACAAAGGATGAAATGAATGTCAATAAATTTTTTGACAAGTTCATTTGATGACTTAATGTCACTCGGCCATGACTTGATCATTGGGCCTTGTGAATTAATTTCATTTCATAAGAATTTTACTGAAAATTCTAAATGGGCCTTTTCTTATGTTGTCATGAACAAGTGAAGAAAATTCTAGAAGCCTTTTCTAGAAGATTATGGGCGCCTACCCTATAGAGAAATAGGGGAGTTTATTTTGTGCATAAATGTATTTAGATACTTGCCAAAAGAAAAAGAGGAAACAAATTTCCCACACATGCATGGGGAATTTCGGCCAAGTGAGAAAAGGGCAAGCCAAGGAACAAAAAAGGAAACAAATCCAAGCCTCTAGGAGGTAGCCTTGGGCGCCCAAGATGGAATGGGAAATAAAGAATTTTTGCTCATGAATATGTGATATTCTATAGAAGAGGAAATTACCTTATTGAAGGTAAAACCTCTCCTATAAATAGGAGCCCCATTCCTGATATTTCATTAATCCAAGTTTAAGAGATTTGAGAGACTCTCTCTCTCTAGAACTTGTGGCCGAAAATCCTCTCTCTCTCTCTCTAGTTTATTTTCGATTTTTTCTTGTCTTGGCACCTAGGTCCTCACTCGACCTAGTGTTTAGCTCTGCGACTTCAAGACTTGTTCTTAAGTCGTAGTGTTTAAAAGTGTCCACTCACTGATTCCTTTTATTTCGAGTAATTTAGTGATAGAAACTTTCGTGGTTGCTCGAGGTGCCGAGGAAAGAAAGAGAGACGTGCTGTGAGGGGAGACGAGCGTTGCAAACTTTCCAAAAGCTTCTTCAAAGTTCAAGCTTCAAGAAAGGTTAGTAAACTTCTAGCTCATATTAGTTTTTAATTACATGTACTTGCTCTTTGTCTAGGTTAGTAAAAACTGTTTTTACTTGTAAAGAAATTTTTTAAAATTCCGCCGCTTCCCGAAGCGTTTAATCTTTTTCTTAAACCCTAGATCAATTCCAACAAATGGTATCAGAGCTATGGTCAAAGATTAGCATGTACATGTTTTTAAAATTATGAGCTTGAAAATCGTTTTCGAAAGTTTACTAATTTTGTGACAAGTTAGAATTGTTATCTTAGATTTTTTTTTAATTTATTGCTCATGTCTTTAAATTAAAAAGCATGTTGATTTTCTATGAGTTTGGGATGTTTTTAAAACACATTAGAATCAGTTCTAAAAGTTTTTAATTTTTTATATCGAAAAACGTGTTTTAAAGGTTTGAGAAATTTCGGTAAATTTTGTGACTAGTTACTTTGTCTTTCTAGTTTCTTTTATTTACCGTATTCGTTTTATGCTTGTTGTTATTTCTTTTATTCTATGTTATTACCCTGCTAATAAAACACAAATAAAAGCTTTAAACAACATCTTGAAACGTTCCGTTACACTTGATTCTTTTTCGCACCTAAATAGGACCAAGATTTATTTTATTTTTTTCTTTCTTCGAGCTGGAGTAAACCCGCATTAAAAGTGTCATAACTCTCTGCTCAGAAATATAAATTTAATGATTCTTGAATCAAATTAAAGCTTTGTCTGTCCTCTGTCCAATGCCACCGGTTTCGGCTCAAAAGGACATCAGAGCCGCCAGATATGGCGATTTTACTCCGAGGTGCGCGGCTGTCTGAAACTCCAGTTTTTTAGAAATCCGGATTTTCAAACCCCACTACCATGAGTTATAGAACTCGAATGAGAAAATTTTCTTGAGCAAAAATGTTTTTCATATGATTATAAACATGATGTGTAAGGTTAAAATGTTTTGATTTTTTGAAAGTTTAATTGAAATTGAATTTTTACAAAACTAGTTTGAATTTTGAAAAACCGTTTTCCCTTTCAAACTTGAAAATATTTTGTCATCCAAATCAAATAAATTTTCAAAATGTTTTCAAAACTATATCTATATCACATATGTTCAAAATCTATATGCTCTTGAAAATTTGAGTGGGAGGTCTCCTTGTAGACAAACCGAAAAATAAAAAGATGTGTAATCTCAAACTTTCAAGTGTTCGAGTGAGTTGAAGTTCACACTTCCCTCATGCCCTTTCCCGAAATAGAAAATAGGAAAAGATCGAGTATGTACCTTGTGCCTTTATGCACTAATACTGCTCTGAACATGTCGATCTAGGATTCTCTTCTAGTTGTCCGCTCTGTCGCTCTCTAACTAGGAAATTTGTTTCCGAACTTATAAGAGTCGATGAACCATCTCCAAAAACTAAGTGGGAGGGTTATATTCGTTGTTTGTAACCCACGATCCCCAACACTAATGAAAGATGCAATAACGTGGGACTAAGAGCCGCTCTTGCGACCCTCACTTAAATGTGAGTACTCCAAGGCGTTATTGCCTCGATCATTGCTCAATGAGCTACGTCCGAGAGTGATGCAATGATGACAAGGCCTCCCCTTGGGGGATTGTTTTTCAAAGCTGATCTTTTGGACTAAGTGGTTGGTTACACACTTAGGCTCAATCCCTAGTAATCCTCCCTTGAGGCTCTACGAAAGGATATGAGTGATCAAACCAATTTACAAGGTGGCTAGTCAAAGCTGATGTATTGACATCTTGGCTAAGCATTAATGATGTGTCATTTACTTATAAAAGGAGATTTTTTGCGGCCTTCTCTTGAGGGAGTAAATTATCGTTTGGTTTATAACACCTTTGGATTTTATAAAAGTCTTAATAAAACTTAAATCCTAAACCAAAGACTAATCATAAACTTGTTTCAACTTTTATAGGCAATATGTCTCTCAACCATCTCTTAATCTTTCTTTCCTCGATCAAACTCGAAAACGAAAACTACGTAGATTCGAAACGTAACCTCGACATAATACCTACCGTTAACAAGCACAAATGGGTACTCACCACCCCGTGCCCTCCTCTGACGAATGATGATTCAACTCAAGAGGACAATGACGCCTTAGCGGCCTGGCTTCGATCCGATGAGATTGTGAGGTGCTATATCTTAGCATCTATGAACAATATGCTGAAAAAGCAACATCGTGACATCGAGACTGCCGCCGACATGCTCTACAATCTCCTTGAGAGGTTTGGAGGGCAAAGGCGTCAAACAAGGCAACAAGCAGTCCGACAGTTTATGAACTGTCATACGAAGGCTAGGACTCCTGTTAGAGACTTTATGATACTAATCATTAGTTTTCTGAATAGAATGGAAATCCTAGGATCTGAGATTGATGGGAAGAATGTGATAGATATGATCTTAGAAACTCTCCCCGCCTCGTTTGATACCTCCAAGATGAACTACTCCATAAACAAGCTAAAGTACACGGTTACCAAGCTTATGATGGAACTTCACACTGCTGTAGGTCTCACTAAGAGAAAGAGGAATCAAGGAGAGGCACATGCTACTGAGCAAAATGCCTCCGCCTCTAGAACTAAGAAGAGACCTCACAAGGCCGATAAAAAGAACTGTCCTGCAAATCTCAAAGCAAAGGAACATAGTATTGTACTAGTTACCGAAGCATGCTTAGTAGCTGATAATGTATCAACGTGGATTCTTGACTCCGCTGCTACTAACCATATTTGTTGTTCCTTAAATGGTTTCAAGAAAACCAAAAGCTTAGAGAAAGGCGAGTTCTGTTTCAAATGGGGTGATGGGAGCCTGGTGTCTGCGAAGGCTGTGGGATCCGTGACGCTGTCTTTTGAAGACCGCACTTTAAACTTGAATAATGTTTATTTTGTTCCTACCTTTGGGAAGAACTTAATATCCGTTGCTCGTCTTCTTGAGCAAGATTATTGTTTAAAGTTCATTAAGAATGGAATTCGTATTTCGTTTCCTGATAATTCTTTTCTTACTGATGCATGTATGAAGAATGCTCTTTTCTACATCTATCCCACTCAACCTTCTCTTTTAGACACCGAAATAGATAATGATCTAATTAGGGAGCCAAAGAGGATCAAACTTTCTGAATCCTCCGATCTAACAATATCAACACACCTATGGCACTTAAGACTTGGTCATATCAGTCTAGAAAGGATTAAGAGACTTGTGAGGGATGGTCCACTCCAAGCCTCTGCAATAGGTTCACTACCTACTTGTGAATCCTGCATAGAAGGAAAAATGACTAAGCTGTTGTCAATGGTGCCCACAAGAAGAGTTGTAGTCTTTATTTTGTACATTTGATGTAATAAAGTCTCATGAAGACTCTTGCTTGTAATTGCCTATCTATTCATTAATAAAGTTGAAACGTTCATTCATTCTTTCTTTGTTTGAAGCTTTATGATATAACCTTAGTCTTTTAGTCCATAAACAAACTTAACAACTTACGAAGAGACAAATGTAGATTTGCATGAACAAACTCTTCGTAGTTTGCTTAAAACGATATATTCGCAATCTTAGGGTCAAAGGACTATTGACCTCAGTATGATTGTTAGAAGAATCTATGATGTCTGGTTATGAGGCATTGAGAGTTGGGGACTCTATAGTTCTTCTAGGTATCTTCCGAAGGTACTGAATTGACCAGTGCACTTCTAGAGACAATATAAGAACAAACCATTTAACCTCTTATGTCTCGAAGTCACTATGTATGAATTGCATCATGCTTACCTTAATCCTGAAATGAGACATGCCATTTCACACCTTAGTATTCTCATTTGAGAAAGTCAAAGTTCGGACTCACTATGTGATTCCGAACAAGGCCTATTGGTGAAGTACTAAGTTGTGAGTCTGTCATGAGTAACTTTGTGAAGTTCTCATAGATATGGAATTCATGTACAAGATTGCTGAAATGCAATGTATGTCACCTCATGCTTTGTTCCTTGGAGTGTGAATAAATGAACTGGCCAGTGTCCAAATTGAGTCCTGACTCTTTTGGATGGAACAATGTGACTTGTTAGCTCCTCGTCAATACATTGTTTCTAACTTATTCACAAGCGACAAAGGAGTTGAGGAAATAACAGCTAGAAGGGTAAAATGGTAATTTAGTAAATCCCGACTAGCTGATGACATTCATGAAGGGTAAACATAGATAATATTCAGTGGATCCGCTCATTATAATTAGGTCGAATTCTTGAGTAGAAAATAAATTTATTTGAACCGAGAGATTTTCAGTGTCAGCTCTTTAGTGGAGTCAGTTGGCATTAAGCTAAACTTGGAAAAGGTTTGTGAACTTTTGAGTCCAAGTTTTTAGCTCAAGCTTTGTTCATTTGGGTCCATGAGGTCACTGTCACGAATCACATCGATAGGAATAGTTAAACTGGAAGCTAAGTCAAAACAAGAACGAAAATAGTCAAAAGGGTATTTTTGTCTTTTGAGACAAAGGATGAAATGAATGTCAATAAATTTTTTGACAAGTTCATTTGATGACTTAATTTCACTCGGCCATGACTTGATCATTGGGCCTTGTGAATTAATTTCATTTCATAAGAATTTTATTGAAAATTCTTATTGGGCCTTTTTCATGTTGTCATGAACAAATGGAAAAGCTTCTAGAAGCCCATTCTAGAAGGACATAGGCGCCCAACATACCCAACCAAGAGAGAATATTTTGTGCATAAATGTATTTAGATACTTGCCAAAAGAAAAAGAGGAAACAAATTTGCATTTAGATGCACTAGGGTAATCAGCGAAGCAAGGAATGGAACAAAAAAGGAAACAAATCCAAGGGCTTCTAGAAGCCTATTTGGCCGAGTGACTCTAAGCGAAGGAGAGCAATATTTGCTCATAAATATGTGATATTCAATGAAAGAGGAAACTACCTTATTGAAGGTAAAACCTCCCCTATAAATAGAGGCCTCATTCCCTTCATTCCATTCATTCAACATAAGTTAGAGATAGAGAGACTCTCTCTCTAGACATTGTTGGCCGAATTCCTCTCTCTCTCTCTCTAGTTTATTTTCGATTTTTTCTTGTCTTGGCACCTAGGTCCTCACTCGACCTAGCGTTTAGCTCTGCGACTTCGAGACTCGTTCTTAAGTCGTAGTGTTTAAAAGTGCCCACTCACTGATTCCTTCTTTTCGAGTGATTTAGTGATAGAAACTTTCGTGGTTGCTCGAGGTGCCGAGGAAAGAAAGAGAGACGTGCTGCGAGGGGAGACGAGCGTTGCAAACTTTCCACAAGCTTCTTCAAAGTTCAAGCTTCAAGAAAGGTTAGTAAACTTCTAGCTCATATTGGTTTTTAATTACATGTACTTGCACTTGTCTAGGTTAGTAAAAACTGTTTTACTTGTAAAAGAAAATTTTTAAAATTCCGCCGCTTACTTAATTATTTTCTCAAACCCTAGATCGATTCTAACAAATGGTATCAGAGCTATGGTCAAAGAGATGCATGTACATGTTTTTAAAATTATGAGCTTGAAAATCGTTTTCGAAAGTTTACTAATTTTGTGACAAGTTAGAATTGTAATCTTAGATTTTTTTTAATTTATTGCTCTTGTCTTTAAATTAAAAACCATGTTGATGTTCTATGAGTTTGGGATGATATTAAAACACATTAGAATCAGTTCTAAAAGTTTTAATTTTTTTATATTGAAAAACGTGTTTTAAAGGTTTGAGAAATTTCGAGTAAAATTTTGTGACTAGTTTTGTTGTCTTACTAGTTTCTTATTTTTACTTGAATCGTTTTATCCTTGTTGTTATTTCTTTTATTCCTTGTTATTACCTTGCTAATAAAACACAAATAAAATCTTTAACAACCTTCATAAAACGTTCCGTTACACTCGATTCTTTTTCGCACCTAAAAAGGACCAAGCTTTAATTATTTCTTTTTCTTCGAGCTGGAGTAAACCCGCATTAAAAGTGACATAACTCTCTACTCAGAAATCTAAATTTAATGATTCTTGAATCAAATTAAAGCTCTGTCTGTCCTCTATCCAATGCCACCGGTTTCGGCTCAAAAGGACATCGGAGCCGCCAGATATAGTGATTTTACTCCGAGGTGCGCGGCTGTCTGAAACTCCAGTTTTTTAGAAATCCGGATTTTCAAACCCCACTACCATGAGTTATAGAACTCTAATGAGAAAATTTTCTTGAGCAAAAATGTTTTTCATATGATTATAAACATGATGTGTAAGATTAAAATGTTTTGATTTTTGAAAGTTTAATTGAAATTGAATTTTTACAAAACTAGTTTGAATTTTGAAAAACCGTTTTCGCTTTCAAACTTGAAAATATTTTGTCATCCAAATCAAATAAGTTTTCAAAATGTTTTCAAAACTATATCTATATCACATATGTTCAAAATCTATATGCTCTTGAAAATTTGAGTGGGAGGTCTCTTTGTAGACAAGCCGAAAAATAAAAAGATGTGTAATCTCAAAGTTTCAAGTGTTCGAGTGAGTTGAAGTTCACACTTCCCTCACGCACTTTCCCGAAATAGAAAATAGGAAAAGATCGAGTATGTACCTTGTGCCTTTATGCACTAATACTACTCTGAACATGTCGATCTAGGATTCTCTTCTAGTTGTCCGCTCTGTCGCTCTCTAACTAGGAAATCTGTTTCCGAACTTATAAGAGTCGATGAACCAACTCCAAAAACTAAGTGGGAGGGTTATACTTGTTGTTTGTAACCCACGATCCCCAACACTAATGAAAAGTGCAAGTGTCGCCGGACTAAGAGTCACCCTCATGGCCCTCTCTTAAATGAGAGTACTCAAGGGCGCTTTGCTCTGATCACTGCTCAATGAGCTACGTCCAAGAGTGAGACGATGATGGCAAGGCCTCCCCTTGGGGGATTGTTTTTCAAAGTTGATCTTTTGGACTAAGTGGTTGGTTGTACACTTAGGCTCAATCCCTAGTAATCCTCCCTCGAGGCCCTGCGAAAGGATGTGAGTGATCAAACCAATTTACAAGGTGGCTAGTCAAAATAGATGTATTGACATCTTGGCTTAGCATTAATGATGTGTCATTTACTTATAAAAGGAGATTTTTTGCGGCCTTCTCTTGAGGGAGTAAATTATCGTTTGGTTTATAACACCTTTGGATTTTATAAAAGTCTTAATAAAACTTAAATCCTAAACCAAAGACTAATCATAAACTTGTTTCAACTTTTATAGGCAATATGTCTCCCAACTCTCTCTCTTTCATTCTTTCCTCGAAAAAACTCGAAAACGAAAACTACATAGACTCGAAACGTAATCTCGACATAATACCTACCGTTAACAAGCACAAATGGGTACTCACCACTCTATGTCCTCCTCTGACGAATAATGATTCAACTCAAGACGACAATGACGCCTTAGCGGCCTGGCTTCGATCCGATGAGATTGTGAGGTGCTATATCTTGGCATCTATGAACAATATGCTGAAAGAGCAACATCATGACTTCGAGACTGCCGCTGACATGCTCTATAATCTCCTTGAGATGTTTGGAGGGCAAATGCGTCAAACAAGGCTACAAGCAGTCCGACAGTTTATGAACTGTCATATGCAGGCTAGGACTCCTATTGGAGACTTTATGATATTGATCATTAGTCATCTGAGTAAAATGGAAATCCTAGGATCTGAGATTGATGGGAAGAATGTCATAGATGTGATCTTAGAAACTCTCCCCGCATCTCTTGATACCTTCAAGATAAACTACTCTATTAACAAGCTAGAGTACACTGTTACCAAGCTTATGGAGGAACTTCACACTGCTGTAGGTTTCACTAAGAGAAAGAGGAATCAAGGAGAGGCGCATGCTACTGAGCAAAAAGTCTTCGCCTCTGGAACTGTGAAGAGACCTTACAAGGCCGATAAAAAGAACTGTCCTGCTAATCTCAAAGCAAAGGAACATAGTATTGTACTAGTTACCGAAGCATGCTTAGTAGCTGATAATGTATCAACGTGGATTCTTGACTCCGCTGCTACTAACCATATTTGTTGTTCCTTGAATGGTTTCAAGAAAACCAAAAGCTTAGAGGAAGGCGAGTTCTGTTTCAAATGGGGTGATGGGAGCCTGGTGTCTGCAAAGGCTGTGGGATCCGTGACGCTGTCTTTTGAAGACCGCACTTTAAACTTGAATAATGTTTATTTTGTTCCTACCTTTGGGAAGAACTTAATATCCGTTGCTCGTCTTCGTGAGCAAGATTATTGTTTAAAGTTCATTAAGAATGGAATTCGTATTTTGTTTCCTGATAATTCTTTTGTCACTGATGCATGTATGAAGAATGCTCTTTTCTACATCTATCCCACTCAACCTTCTCTTTTAGACACCGAAATAGATAATGATCTAATTAGGGAGCCAAAGAGGATCAAACTTTCTGAATCCTCCGATCTAACAAAATCAACACACCTATGGCACTTAAGACTTGGTCATATCAGTCTAGAAAGGATTAAGAGACTTGTGAGGGATGGTCCACTCCAAGCATCTGCAATAGATTCACTACCTACTTGTGAATCCTGCATAGAAGGAAAAATGACTAAGCGACCTTTCTCCGATAAAGGTCGAAGAGCCACTGAGTTGCTGGAACTAATACATTCTGATGTATGTGGTCCGCTCAATGAACAGGCACGTGGAGGATACGAATACTTCGTTACCTTCACCAATGATTACTCGCGATATGGGTTTGTCTATTTGCTTAAACACAAATCCGAGACCTTTAACGTATTTAAGGTCTTTAGGGCTTTAGTGGAAAAGCAAACTGGCAAAGTGATCAAAACCCTTCGATCTGATCGCGGTGGTGAGTATATGTCTGTAGAGTTCGATGACTTTCTTAAAGAAGAAGGTATCGCTTCTCAGCTTACCGCACCTGGCACACCTCAACAAAACGGAGTGTCAGAGAGAAGAAACCGAACTCTTATGGAGATGGTTAGATCGATGATGAGTTACTCATCACTCCCGCTTTCCTTTTGGGGATATGCCCTCGAAACAGCCGCTTACATTCTGAACCAAGTTCCGTCTAAAACGGTTCCTGGTACTCCTTATGAAAGATGGACTGGCCGTATAGTAAGTTTGGGCCACATCCGAATTTGGGGTTGCCCTGCACATGTGCTAAGGCAAAAGACTAGCAAGTTGGCTAGTAGGTCAGAATTGTGCCTGTTTGTGGGATATCCAAAGGAAACCAAAGATTTCATTTTCTATAGTCCCGAGGACGATAAGACTTTCGTTAGCACGAATGCTCGTTTCCTTGAGGAGGACTTCATGAAGGATGCGAAACCTAGAAGCAAAATTGTGCTTGAAGAAAAGTTGGGTAAGGAAGCTTCTACCTCATCTGTAAGAACTGTTCGTACCCCAACTGAAACACAACCTAACTCATCAGAATCTCGTCAAGTAGTACTTAGACGTAGTGGGAGGGCTACTCAAAAGCCTGACAGGTACATGTCTTATGGAGACTCTCTTGTAGCCGTCTCTGACATGGATGATCCTGTTTCCTATAGCCAAGCGATGGCTTGTTCTGAATCAAACTTTTGGCTTAATGCCATGAAAGTTGAAATGCACTCGATGTATGTCAACAATGTCTGGAAACTTGTAGACCTTCCTGAAGGGATTAAACCCGTAGGGTGTAAGTGGATATACAAGAAGAAAAAGGGTCATGATGGGAACGTCGAGACGTTCAAAGCACGACTTGTGGCGAAGGGTTATACCCAACAAGAAGGGATTGACTATGATGAAACCTTCTCGCCAGTCGCGATGCTTAAATCCATCCGCATACTCCTATCCATAGCTGCAGCTCTCGACTATGAGAACTGGCAAATGGATGTCAAGACAGCCTTTCTGAATGGCAATCTTGACGAGCGCATATACATGGCTCAACCAGACGGTTTCGTGGATAAAGGTCAAGAGACCAAGGTTTGTGAGTTGCTTAAATCCATTTATGGACTAAAGCAAGTATCTAGGTCATGGAATATTAGATTCGATGAAACTGTAAAGAGCTTTGGCTTTGAACAGTCAATAGATGAGCCTTGTGTTTACAAGTTAATACACGAAGGCAAAGTTGTGTTTCTGGTACTATATGTCGATGATATACTGCTCATTGGTAATGACGTGGGTAAGTTATCTGAGGTTAAGGTCTGGCTGGCAAAGCAATTCGATATGAAGGATCTAGGAGAAGCCGCGTACATTCTGGGGATCCAAATCTTTCGAGATAGAAAAAACCGGACCATGTCGCTCTCTCAAGCATCTTATATTGATAAGGTGATGGATCGCTTCTCGATGCAAGACTGCAAGAGGGGTCAAATACCCTTTAGGCATGGAGTTTCACTCTCTAAGGACCAGTCTCCCAAGACTGCACAAGATATTGAAGACATGAGGAAGATTCCTTACGCCTCTGCCGTAGGAAGCCTCATGTATGCTATGCTTTGCACTAGACCTGATATATGTTTCGCCGTTGGCGTAGTTAGCCGTTTCAAATCCAACCCTGGACCCGAGCACTGGATTGCTGTTAAGCATGTTCTTAAGTATCTTCGAAGAACAAGGAACTTGTTGCTTACATACTCAGGTACTGACCTGACTATGACGGGATATACCGACTCCGATTTTCAAGCGGATAAGGATTCCAGGAAATCCACTTCGGGATCTGTGTTCATCCTTAATGGTGGAGCTGTTGTGTGGAGAAGTATTAAGCAATCTTGCATTGCTGACTCCACAATGGAAGCAGAATATGTGGCTGCTTGTGAAGCATCCAAAGAGGCTGTATGGCTTAGAAAGTTCCTTAAGTATTTGGAAGTTGTTCCAAACGTCGACGAGCCCATGACCCTTTATTGTGATAATAGTGGGGCTGTCGCTAACTCAAAGGAACCTAGAAGCCATAAGCGCTCTAAGCATATTGAGAGGAAATACCATTTGATTCGAGAGATCGTGCAGCGCGGAGACGTGGAAGTGAAGAAGATCTCAACGGTGGACAACCTCGCAGATCCATTCACCAAGGCCCTAGCGAACAAGGTCTTCGACCAACATCGTGAGGGATTATGCATGAAGGACTACACACACCTTCTTTGAGTCAAGTGGGAGTTTGTTGTCAATGGTGCCCACAAGAAGAGTAGTAGTGTCTATTTATGTACATTTGATGTCATATAGTCTTACGAAGACTCTTGCTTGTAATTGCTTATTCATTAATAATAAAGTTGAAACGTTCATTCATTCTTTCTTTGTTTGAAGCTTTATGATAAAACCTTAGTCTTTTAGTCCATAAACAAACTTAACAACTTATGAAGAGACAAATGTAGATTTGCATGAATAAACTCTTCGTAGTTTGCTTAAAACGATATATTCGCAATCTTAGGGTCAAAGGACTATTGACCTCAGTATGATTGTTAGAAGAATCTATGATGTCTGGTTATGAGGCATTGAGAGTTGGGGACTCTATAGTTCTTCTAGGTATCTTCCGAAGGTACTGAATTGACCAGTGCACTTCTAGAGACAATATAAGAACAAACCATTTAACCTCTTATGTCTCGAAGTCACTATGTATGAATTGCATCATGCTTACCTTAATCCTGAAATGAGACATGCCATTTCACACCTTAGTATTCTCATTTGAGAAAGTCAAAGTTCGGACTCACTATGTGATTCCGAACAAGGCCTATTGGTGAAGTACTAAGTTGTGAGTCTGTCATGAGTAACTTTGTGAAGTTCTCATAGATATGGAATTCATGTACAAGATTGCTGAAATGCAATGTATGTCACCTCATGCTTTGTTCCTTGGAGTGTGAATAAATGAACTGGCCAGTGTCCAAATTGAGTCCCGACTCGTTTGGATGAAACAATGTGACTTGTTAGCTCCTCGTCAATACATTGTTTCTAACTTATTCACAAGCGACAAAGGAGTTGAGGAAATAACAGCTAGAAGGGTAAAATGGTAATTTAGTAAATCCCGACTAGCTGATGACATTCATGAAGGGTAAACATAGATAATATTCAGTGGATCCGCTCATCATAATTAGGTCGAATTCTTGAGTAGAAAACAAATTCATTTGAACCGAGAGATTTTCAGTGTCAGCTCTTTAGTGGAGTCAGTTGGCATTAAGCTAAACTTGGAAAAGGTTTGTCAACTTTTGAGTCCAAGTGTTTAGCTCAAGCTTTGTTCATTTGGGTCCATGAGGTCACTGTCACGAATCACATCGATAGGAATAGTTAAACTGGAAGCTAAGTCAAAACAAGAACGAAAATAGTCAAAAGGGTATTTTTGTCTTTTGAGACAAAGGATGAAATGAATGTCAATAAATTTTTTGACAAGTTCATTTGATGACTTAATGTCACTCGGCCATGACTTGATCATTGGGCCTTGTGAATTAATTTCATTTCATAAGAATTTTATTGAAAATTCTAAATGGGCCTTTTCTTATGTTGTCATGAACAAGTGAAGAAAATTCTAGAAGCCTTTTCTAGAAGATTATGGGCGCCTACCCTATAGAGAAATAGGAGAGTTTATTTTGTGCATAAATGTATTTAGATACTTGCCAAAAGAAAAAGAGGAAACAAATTTCCCACACATGCATGGGGAATTTCGGCCAAGTGAGAAAAGGGCTAGCCAAGGAACAAAAAAGGAAACAAATCCAAGCCTCTAGGAGGCAGCCTTGGGCGCCCAAGATGGAATGGGAAATAAAGAATTTTTGCTCATGAATATGTGATATTCTATAGAAGAGGAAACTACCTATTGAAGGTAAAACCTCTCCTATAAATAGGAGCCCCATTCCTCATATTTCATTAATCCAAGTTTAAGAGATTTGAGAGACTCTCTCTCTCTAGAACTTGTGGCCGAAAATCCTCTCTCTCTCTCTAGTTTATTTTCGATTTTTTCTTGTCTTGGCACCTAGGTCCTCACTCGACCTAGTGTTTAGCTCTACGACTTCAAGACTTGTTCTTAAGTCGTAGTGTTTAAAAGTGCCCACTCACTGATTCCTTTTATTTCGAGTAATTTAGTGATAGAAACTTTCGTGGTTGCTCGAGGTGCCGAGGAAAGAAAGAGAGACGTGCTGCGAGGGGAGACGAGCGTTGCAAACTTTCCAAAAGCTTCTTCAAAATTCAAGCTTCAAGAAAGGTTAGTAAACTTCTAGCTCATATTAGTTTTTAATTACATGTACTTGCTCTTTGTCTAGGTTAGTAAAAACTGTTTTTACTTGTAAAGAAATTTTTTAAAATTCCGCCGCTTCCCAAAGCGTTTAATCTTTTTCTTAAACCCTAGATCAATTCCAACAGACACGGGGTGGTGAGTAACCATTTGTGCTTGTTAATGGCAAGGATGATGTCGAGGTTAAGTTTCGAGTCTATGTAGTTTTCGTTTTCGAGTTTGTTTGAGGAAAGGATTAAAGAGAGAGAGTTGGGAGACATATTGCCTATAAAAGTTGAAACAAGTTTATGATTTGTCTTTGGTTTAGGATTTAAGTTTGTTTAAGACTTTATAAAATCCAAAGGTTATATAAACCAAACGATAATTTACTCCTTCGAGGGAAGGCCGCAAAAAATCTCCATTTATAAGTAAATGACACATCATTAATGCTTAGCCAAGATGTCAATACACCAAATTTTGACTAGCCACCTTGTAAATTGGTTTGATCACTCACATCCTTTCGCAGGGCCTCGAGGGAGGATTACTAGGGATTGAGTCTAAGTGTGTAACCGACCACTTAGTCCAAAAGATTGACTTTGAAAAACAATCCGCCGAGGGGAGGTCTTGTCTCATTGTCTAACTTTCGGATTTAGCTCATTGAGCAATGATCAGTGCAAAGCGCCCTTGAGTACTCTCATTTAAGAGAGGGCCACGAGGGTGACTCTTAGTCTGGCGACACATGCACTTTTCATTAGTGTTGGAGATCGTGGGTTACAAACAACAGATATAACCCTTCCACTTAGTTTTTGGAGTTCGTACATCGACTCTTATAAGTTCGGAAACGGTTTTCCTAGTTAGAGAGCGATAGAGCGGACAGCTAGAAGAGAATCCTAGATTTTCATGTTCAGAGTAGTATTAGTGCATAAAAGCACAAGGTACATACTCGATCTTTTCGTATTTTGTATTCGGGAAAGTGCATGAGGGAAGTGTGAACTTCAACTCACTCGAACACTTGAAAGTTTGAGATTACACATCTTTTTATTTTTCGGCTTGTCTACAAAGAGACCTCCCACTCAAATTTTCAAGAGCATATAGATTTTGAACATATGTGATATAGATATAGTTTTGAAAACATTTTGAAAATTTATTTGATTTGGATGACAAAATATTTTTCAAGTTTGAAAGTGAAAACGGATTTTCAAAATTCAAACTAGTTTTGTAACAACTCAATTTCAATTAATCTTTCAAAAATCAAAACTTTTTAATCTTACACATCATATTTATTATCTTATAAAAAACAATTTTGCTCAAGAAAATTTTCTCATTAGAGTTCTATAACTCATGGTAGTGGGGCTGAAAATCCGGAATTCTAAAAAACTGGAGTTTCGGAACAGCCGCGCACCTCGGAGTAAAATCGCCATAACTGGCGACTCCGATGTCCTTTAGACCTGAAACCGGTGGCATTGGACAGAGGACAGACAGAGCTTTAATGTTATGCAACTTTTACTGCGGGTTTTACTCCAGCTCGAAGAAAAAGAAATAATTAAAGCTTGGTCCTTTTTAGGTACGAAAAAGAATCGAGTGTAACGGAACGTTTTATGAAGGTTGTTAAAGCTTTTATTTGTGTTTTATTTGCAAGGTAATAACAAGGCATAAAAGAAATAATAACAAGCATAAAACGATTCAAGTAAAAATAAGAAACTAGTAAGACAAGAAAACTAGTCACAAAATTTTATTCGAAATTTCTCAAACCTTTAAAACACGTTTTTCAATATAAAAAATTAAAAACTTTTAGAACTGATTCTAATGTGTTTTAAAAACATCCCAAACTCATAGAAAATCAAAATGATTTTAATTTAAAGGCAAGAGCAATAAATTAAAAAAAATCTAAGATAACAATTCTAACTTGTCACAAAATTAGTAAACTTTCGAAAACGATTTTCAAGCTCATAATTTTAAATACATGTACATGCTAATCTTTGACCATAGCTCTGATACCATTTGTTGGAATTGATCTAGGGTTTAAGAAAAAGTTTAACGCTTCGCAAAGGGGCGGAATTTTAAAAATTTTATTTTCAAGTAAAAACAGTTTTTTACTAACCTAGACAAAGAGCAAGTACATATAAATAAAAACTATTATGAGCTAAGAAGTTTACTAACCTTTTAGAAGCTTGAACGTTGAGAAGCTTTTGGAAAAGGTTGCAACGTTTATCTCCCCTCGCAGCACGTCTCCCTTCCTTCCTCGGCAACTCGAGCAACCACGAAAGTTTCTATCACTAAATCACTCGAGAGAAAAAGAATTAGTGAGTGGGCACTTTTAAACACTACGACTTAAGAACGAGTCTTGAAGTCGCAGAGCTAAACACTAGGTCAAATGAGGACCTAGTTGCCAAAACAATAAAACGAAATTGAATAGAGAGAGAGAGAGAGAGAGGATCGGCCAAGTTCTAGAGAGAGAGTCTCTCAAATCTCTTAAACTTGGACGAATGAAACAATGAGAATGAGGCCTCTATTTATAGGGGAGGGATTACCTTCAAAAGGTAGTTTCCTTTTCTCTTTTCTCACCTATATGGACGTCCAACATGGGCCAATTAAGGTCTTGGATTTGTTTCCTCATTTAATTTGCTCTCTCTTGGCCGAAAATACACTTGCTTCTAGAAGCAAATTTGTTTCCTCTTTTTCTTTTGGCAAGAATCTTCATACATTAATGCACAAAATAATCTCTCTTTCATACCATGGCATGCACGAAATTTAGCCTCTCTTTTCCTTGGGGTGGACGAAAATAAGGCTTCTAGAAGGACCTTCTAGATGTTTCTTCATTTGTTCATGACAACATAAGAAAAGCCCAATAAGAATTTTCAAGTAAAATTCTATGAAATGAAATTAATCCTCAAGGCCCAATTACACTAATATGGCTGAGTCATATTTATTTCATTTGTCATCATATGACAATGTCAAAAAAAATTTATTGACATTCTTTTCGTCCTATGTCCAAAAAGACAAAAATACCCTTTTTACAATTTTCGTAAAACTGTCTCGTTCTTGTTTTGACTTAGCTTCCAGTTTAACTATTCCTACTAGATGTGATTCGTGATAGTGACCTCATGGACCCAAATGAACAAAGCTTGAGCTAAACACTTGGACTCAAAAGTTCACAAACCTTTTCCAAGTTTAGCTTAATGCGAACTGACTCCACTAAAGAGTTGACACTGAAAATCTCTCGGTTCAAATGAATTTATTTTCTACTCAAGAATTCAACCTAATTGTAATGAGCAGATCCACAGAATATTATCAGTGTTTACCCTTCATGAATATTATCAGCTAGTCAGGATTTACAAAATTACCATTTGACCCTTCTAGCTGTTGTTTCCTCAACTCCTTTGTCGCTTGTGAATAAGTTAGAAACAATGTATTGACGAGGAGCTAACAAGTCACATCGTTTCATCCAAAAGAGTCAAGACTCAATTTGGACACTGGCCAGTTCATTTATTCACACTCCAAGGAACAAAGCATGAGGTGATATACATTGCATTTCAGCAATCTTGTACATGAATTCCATATCTATGAGAACTTCACAAAGTTACTCATGACATTCTCAGAACTTAGTACTTCACCAATAGGCCTTGTTCGGAATCACATAGTGAAATGAGAATACTAAGGTGTGAAATGACATGTCTCATTTCAGGATTAAGGTAAGCACGATGCAATTCATACATAGTGACTTCGAGACATAAGAGGTGAAATGGTTTGTTCATATCTTGTCTCTAGAAGTGCACTGGTCAATTCAGTACCTTCGGAAGATACCTAGAAGAACTATAGAGTCTCCAACTCTCAATGCCTCATAAGCAGACATCATAGATTCTTCTAACAATCATACTGGGGTCAATAGTCCTTTGACCCTTAGATTGCGAATATATCGTTTTAAGCAAACTACGAAGAGTTTGTTCATGCAAATCTACATTTTTCTCTTCGTAAGTTGTTTAGTTTGTTTATGGACTAAAGACTAAGGTTTAATCATAAAGCTTCAAATAAGGAAGATTGAATGAACGTTTCAACTTTTTATTAATGAATAAGCAATCACAAGCAAGAGTCTTCATGAGACTATATTAAATCAAATGTACACAAATAGACACTACTACTCTTCTTGTGGGCACCATTGACAACAAGGTTCACTACCTACTTGTGAATCCTGCATAGAAGGAAAAATGACTAAGCGACCTTTCTCCAATAAGGGTCGAAGAGCCACTGAGTTGCTGGAACTAATACATTCTGATGTATGTGGTCCGCTCAGCCAACAGGCACGTGGGGGATACGAATGATTACTCGCGATATGGGTTTGTCTATTTGCTCAAACACAAATCTGAGACCTTTAACGTATTTAAGGTCTTTAGGGCTTTAGTGGAAAAGCAAACTGGCAAAGTGATCAAAACCCTTCTATCTGATCGAGTTGGTGAGTATATGTCTCGAGTGTTCGATGACTTTCTTAAAGAAGAAGGTATCGCTTCTCAACTTACCGCACCTGGCACACCACAACAAAATGGAGTGTCAGAGAGAAGAAACCGAACTCTTATGGAGATGGTTAGATCAATGATGAGTTACTCATCACTCCCTCTTTCCTTTTGGGGATATGCCCTCGAAACAGCCGCTTATATTCTGAACCAAGTTCCGTCCAAGACGGTTCCTGGTACTCCTTATGAACGATGGACAGGGCGTAAAGTAAATCTTGGCCGCATCAAAATTTGGGGTTGCCCCGTACACGTCCTGAGGCAAAAGACTAGCAAGTTGGCTAGTAGGTCAGAATTGTGTCTGTTCGTTGGATATCCAAAGGAAACCAAGGGTTTTACTTACTATAGTCCCAAGGACGATAAGACTTTCGTTAGCACGAATGCTCGTTTCCTTGAGGAGGACTTTATGAACGATGCAAAACCTAGAAGCAAAATTGTGCTTGAAGAAAAGTTTGGTGAGGAAGCTTGTACCTCATCTGTATGAACTGTTCTTACCCCAACTGAAACACAACCTAACTCATCAGAATCTCGTCAAGTAGTAGTTTGACGTAGTGGGAGGGCTACTCAAAAGCCTGACAGGTACATGTCTTATGTAGACTCTCTCGTAGCCGTCTCTGACATGGATGATCTGGTCTTGTAGCCAAGCGATGGCTTGTTCTGAATCAAACCTTTGGCTTGACGCCATGAAAGTTGAGATGCACTCGATGTACGTCAACAAAGTCTGGAAACTTGTAGACCTTCCTGAAGGGATTAAACCCGTAGGGTGTACGTGGATATACAAGAAGAAAATGGGTCCTGATGGGAACGTCGAGATGTTCAAAGCACGACTTGTGGCGAAGGGTTATATCCAACAAGAAGGGATCGACTGTGAAGAAACATTCTCGCCAGTCGCGATGCTCAAATCCATCCGCATACTCCTATCCATAGTTGCAGCTCTCGACTATGAGATCTGGCAAATAGATGTCAAGACAGCCTTCCTGAATGGCATTCTTGACGAGCGCATTTACATGGCTCAACCAGACAGTTTCGTGGAAGATGGTCAAGAGACCAAGGTTTGTGAGTTACTTAAGTCCATTTATGGATTAAAGCGAGCATCTAGGTCATGGAATATTAGATTCGATGAAACTGTAAAGAGCTTCGGCTTTGAACAGTCAATAGATGAGCCTTGTGTTTACAAGTTAATACACGAAGGCAAAGTAGTGTTTCTGGTACTATATGTCGATGATATACTATTCGATATGAAGGATCTAGGAGACACCGCGTACATTGTGGGGATCCATATCTTTCGAGATAGGAAAAACCGGACCCTGTCGCTCTCTCAAGCATCTTATATTGATAAGGTGATGGATCGCTTCTCGATGCAAGACTCCAAGAAGGGCCAAACACCCTTTAGGCATGGAGTTTCACTCTCTAAGGACCAGTTTCCCAAAACTGCACAAGAGATTGAAGACATGAGGAAAATTCCTTACGCCTCTGCCGTAGGAAGCCTCACGTATGCTATGCTTTGCACTAGACCTGACATCTGTTTCGCCGTTGGCGTAGTTAGCCGTTTCCAATCCAACCCTAGACCCGAGCACTGGATTGCTGTTAAGCATGTTCTGAAGTATCTTCGAAGAACTAGGAACTTGATGCTTACATACTCAGATACTGACCTAACTATGACGGGATACACCGACTCCGATTTTCAAGCGGATAAGGATTCCAGGAAATCCACTTCAGGATCTGTGTTCATCCTTAATGGTGGAGCTATTGTGTGGAGAAGTATTAAGCAATCTTGCATTGCTGACTCCACAATGGAAGTAGAATATGTGGCTGCTTGTGAAGCATCCAAAGAGGCTGTATGGCTTTAAAAATTCCTTAAGTATTTGGAAGTTGTTCCAAACGTCGACGAGTCCATGACCCATTATTGTGATAATAGTGGGGCTGTTGCTAACTCAAAGGAACCTCGAAGCCATAAGCGCTCTAAGCATATTGAGAGGAAATACCATTTGATTCGAGAGATCGTGCAGCGCGGAGACGTGGAAGTGAAGAAGATCTCAACGGTGGACAACCTAGCAGATCCATTCAAAAAGGCCCTAGCGAACAAGGTCTTCGACCAACATCGAGAGGGATTAGGCATGAAGGACTACACACATCTTCTTTGAGCCAAGTGGGAGTTTGTTGTCAATGGTGCCCACAAGAAGAATTGTAGTCTTAATTTTTGTTGTCAATGGTGCCCACAAGAAGAGTTGTAATATATATATTGTACATTTGATGTAATAATGTCTCGTGAAGACTCTTGCTTGTAATTTCTTATTCATTAATAAAGTTGAAACATTCATTCAATCTTCCTTGTCTGAAGCTTTATGATAAAACATTAGTCTTTAGTCCATAAACAAACTAAACAACTTACGAAGAGACAAATGTAGATTTGCATGAACAAACTCTTCGTAGTTTGCTTAAAACGATATATTCGCAATCTAAGGGTCAAAGGACTATTGACCCCAGTATGATTGTTAGAAGAATCTATGATGTCTGGTTATGAGGCATTGAGAGTTGGAGACTCTATAGTTCTTCTAGGTATCTTCCGAAGGTACTGAATTGACCAGTGCAATTCTAGAGACAAGATAAGAACAAACCATTTAACCTCTTATGTCTCGAAGTCACTACGTATGAATTGCATCGTGCTTACCTTAATCCTGAAATGAGACATGACATTTCACACCTTAGTATTCTCATTTGAGAAACTCAGAGTTCGGACTCACTATGTGATTCCGAACAAGGCCTATTGGTGAAGTACTAAGTTGTGAGAATGTCATGAGTAACTTTGTGAAGATCTCATAGATATGGAATTCATGTACAAGATTGCTTAAATGCAATGTATATCACCTCATGCTTTGTTCCTTGGAGTGTGAATAAATGAACTAGCCAGTGTCCAAATTGAGTCTTGACTCTTTTGGATGAAACAATGTGACTTGTTTGCTCCTCGTCAATACATTGTTTCTAACTTATTCACAAGCGACAAAGGAGTTGACGAAATAACAGCTAGAAGGGTAAAATGGTAATTTTGTAAATCCCGACTAGCTGATGATATTTATGAAGGGTAAACACTGATAATATTCTTTGGATCCACTCATTACAATTAGGTTGAATTCTTGAGTAGAAAATAAATTCATTTGAACCGAGAGATTTTCACTGTCAACTCTTTAGTGGAGTTTGTTGACATTAAGCTAAACTTGGAAAAGATTTGTGAACTTTTGAGTCCAAGTATTTTAGCTCAAGCTTTGTTCATTTGGATCCATGAGGTCACTGTCAAAAATCATATCGAGTAGGAATAGTTAAACTAGAAGCTAAGTCAAAACAAGAACGAGATAAGTTTTACAAAAATCGTCAAAAGGGTATTTTTGTCTTTTTGGATATAGGATGAAATGAATGTCAATAAATTTTTTGACATGGTCATATGATGACTTAAATCACTCGGCTATGATGAGTTCATTGGGCCTTGTGGATTAATTTCATTTCATAGAATTTTACTTGAAAATTCTTAATGGGCTTTTCTTATGTTGTCATGAACAAGTAAAGAAAATCTAGAAAGACCATCAAGAAGGCCTTCTTCGCCGCTTAACCCAAGGAGAAAGAGAGAGAGTTTTTGTGCATTGATGCGTGAAGATACTTGCCAAAAGAAAAAGAGGAAACAAATTTCCTCTACAAGGCAAGAGGAAATTCGGCCAAGGCTAAAGGGGAAGCAAAAGAGGAAACAAATCCAAGGCTTCTAGAAGCATTATTTGGCCGTGTGGAATAAGGGGAATTAGAGCAAATTTTTCTCATGAATATTTGATATTCTATAGAAGAGGTAACTACATTATTGAAGGTAAAACCTCTCCTATAAATAGAGCCCTCATTCTTCATATTTGATTCATCCCAAATTTTAGAGATTGAGAGCTTCTCTCCCTAGCTTGGCCACCCCTTCCCTCTCTCTCTGTAGTTTTCTTTTCGTTTTTGTTTTGGCACCTAGGTCCTCATTTGACCTAGTAATTTTAGCTCTTCGACTTTGAGACTTGTTCTCGAGTCGTCGTGTTTAAAAGTGCCCACACACTAAGTCCTTTATTTCTCGAGTGATTTTAGTGATAGAAACTTTCGTGGTTGCTCGAGTTCCCGAGGAAAGAAGAGAGACGTGCTGCGAGGGGTGACGAACGTTTCAAACTTCCGAAGGCTTCTCAACGTTCAAGCTTTTAAAAGGTTAGTAAATTTATAATGCTCATTTATAGTTTTTATTTACATGTGCTTACTCTTTGTCCAGGTTAGTAAAATTGTTTTACTCGTTTTAAAGAAAAATTTTAAATTCTGTCGCTTGCTCGAAAAATTGAACTTTTTCTTAACCCTAGATCAATTCCAAGAGGTATAAACATCTCACTGAATATCTAACTCATAATAGAAATACTAGAACAGGGGTAGAGAAAACTCAATTCATCAGGAAGTCCCAACTCTGTGCTAATAATAACTCAAATTTATGTGGATGAAATTTTCTTTTGTGGAATGTCTCAGACCATGGTGGAGCATTTTGTTCAACAGATGCAATCTAAAGTTGAGATAAGCATCGATGGTGAGATCAGTTTCTTCTTGGGATTTCAGATCAAACAAACAGAGGATAATTTTTTCTTTCAAAGAGAAAATATGCCAAGAATATTGTGAGAAAATTTGGTTTGAAAAATTGAAAACCTAAGAGAACTCATCATGCCACTCATGTTAAAATCTCTAAGGATGAGAATGGAGAGGCTGTTGATACCATCATCTACAAAAGTATGATAGGTAATCTTCTTTATCTTACTACAAGCATACCTGATATAGTAACCTGAATTTTGTCAAGAGAATCATCAAGTACATTCATAGAACTTTTGATTTTGGGATTCTCTACTTTCATGACATCGACTCCTTCTTCGTTGGTTTTTGTGATGTTGATAAGATAAGGAATATTGATGATCGCAATAATACCTCAAGTGGGTGCTTCTTTCTTGAGAATTGTCGCATATCTTGGTTCAGCAAGAAATAGAATTATGTTTGCATGCCTACTTCAAAAGCTGAGTACATTGTAGTAGGAAGTACTTGCATTCAACTTGTCTGGATGAAGCATATGCTAGAAGAATATGAAGTCTCTCAAGATGGCATGACACTTTACTGTGACAACATGAGTACTATCAGCATAGCAAAGAATCTTGTTGGCAGCAAGACTTAACACATCGATATTCGTCATCACTTTATCAAAGATCTTGTTGATTATAAGATTATCGCTCTTGAGCATGTCAACACTGAAAATCAATTCGGAATATCTTCACCAAAGCTCATGACACTGCTCAGTTAGAGAATTTAAGAGAAAATTTGGAGGTGTTATTACGCGACTTATATCAATTAATTAATGAGTTAAAGATTGTGTGGGCCAAGTTTCATTCCTTTTTGGGCCCATTATGTTCTAGAATGGAATTCTGGTTAGTTAAGGTGTCTTGTCCACGTGTTTTGACACATACCTTTTTTAGACGGTTTATTTTCCGAGGATATGTTATTTGATTACAACTGCATGCTCTGCTCATACCTATTGCATGCTCATTTCAAATTTCAAGAATCCACATTTCTCTCTCAGTTTGTTCCTTGAATTTGTCCTAATTTTCTACATAAATCTCTCATTCGAGAAAATGGTGTTCACACGACGAGGAAACTCAACTTCTGATGTTCAGAAGAAGGATTCTAGGAAAAAAGTTTTCAAAGAAGGTGTGTCTGATAAGGTTGTTGTAAACAAGCACTGAGTGAGGACATTCGTGGGAGGAGCTCTTAAAGGAATTGATGGTGAGGCCAGAGATTCCTCTTTTAAGGGTTTACCCGCCGATATTAAGGTTGATTTTCCTCTTCATCGAGTCATGGGTGGGGTGGTTGTGAAGGACTATGTTTTATCCTCTCATACTGCTAAGACGCTGCTCGAAATTGTTGACCTTGTAAGTGATTATTTATGAAGCTCATGTACTGAGTCTGACTCTCGTGCATCTAGTCCAGAGAGACCTAAGGAAGAGGTCACCGAAAATTCTGACCAAGGTGATCTTCTCCCTGTGTCGTACATTAGGGTTTTAGAAAATTACTTTGAGCCTGAGGCTCTTAGGGATATTGCCCTAGAGGGTCTTGTTGTAGATGTTATGATGAACTGCGGGATTGGGTCTGACGAGCCCAAGAACACTAGTCCCTCAAATGTTCATGTTGAAGTTATGGTATGTATCCCAGAACCCGATGTCCCTGCTTCTTATGTGATAGCATCTCCCAAAAATTTTGAGGGAGTCCGGAATCCTGTAGTTCATGGTGAAGAAAAGGTAACTGATAATAATCCTACCTTAGCTTAGATGGCTACTGATTTCAAAGAGTCAAGGTATAACTTTGATGAGATTGCTAAGGGATTCAACAAGATGATGCTGGATTCAAGGTTGTGGGAACCATCTCAGAAGAAGATTTCATGAATGCCATGGCTGGTTATACCCCCAGTTCCGTCAAGGGTCCTGATTTATCCAAAGGGAATAAGGTGAAGAAGAATGTCAGGAATGGTGGTGATAAAAAAAAAGTTTTTGGGAAGAAGAAGCTTGTCCAAAAAAAGAAGAGAAAGAGTATTGATGTAGAAGAACCTGCTTCCAAGAAGAAGAAGGTTGATGCGAAGAATAAGAGAAAAACTGATGCAGAGGAACATGATGTTCATGTAAGGGGTGTCTCACTATGTCGCTAACATCATGGAAGAAGAGGAAGAAGCTGGGAGGAAATCAGAAAAGAAGAAGAAGAAGAAACTAAAGAATGATGTCCCTTACGTTTCTTTGGATGGTATCTTCTTCCATTCTCTCTAAGATGCCAATCGGTGAAATTTTATTCTGAAGAAGAGCAATGCTCGTGAGTATGAGCTCTCTGAAGAAGCTTTACAGTGCACTAGGATAATTTAGTACATCGAGGATTCTTACTTAATGATGTCTGTGACTTGATGAGAGGAACCTGTATTTGATCAAGTGATTAGGCATGCTGGCTCCGAGACCATTAAGCATCATATTGCCTATCCTTCCTTGTTGTGTGGGATGATTCTCAATGGCATTCTAATCTCTTGAAGGATGAGAAGTTAAAGTCACCTCAGGTTGTCCCTGGAAATATCTCTTTCATCTACAAGCTCTTTCAGACACACCATGTTGCAAACATTAGTAGGCCCACATCAATCCGTGTGCCCTGTCGTTTCTCCAATGTGTTATGAACTTCGATCTCTTAGTACCTGGATACTGATTGGTGAGCTGAAGCCCCTTGATGATGAGAGAGTGCCTCCGGCTAGAGAGAGATAGAAGATGTGCTAAAATGGATGAACTTCCCTAACACCGCCTCTACTTCAACTATCGCTACCCGAAATGATGTTGATCAGGATCCCACCACTAATGCCTGACAAATATGACGATCTGTTTCTTTCATTTTTTTAAATACCACATGAACATCTATTCCTTATAAGCGTGTAATATTCATAGCTCTATACTCTCTATCTATGTTTCTTAGACTTGTATTTGTTATGGTTCCTAGTATCCATTCTCCCTAGCCTCACTTTATCTTTATTTAGGCAAATATAGGGAGAACTGATATGCACTATTTGAAACTCTATTATCCATATCATTATGGCATCAAGACTTCTGCTTTTAAATATTTTTTTTAATCTTTATCAGTCACTGTGACATGATGATATGTGATGTGTGTGATTGATTGCATTAATTGGTCTCTCTACCATACTCTTCTATTAATGATTCTTGGTCTTGATTACGAGTGAGTTTTTGCTTATTTTCTAGTGTCATTGGTCGCTGCGTGTTTTCCCTACAAAACGCCAAAATAGGAGTTTGTTGTTACTATGGAGCGGCTACTTTTGTTACTGGCACAACTATTGTTCACTATGATGTTGGAACATCTGTGTTGTGACATGAGCTGTCTAATTTCGTGTCAACATCTGTGACGTGGAATTTCTGTAAAGTATTTTTGTCTAATTTGCTTCCGCACTTTTTCTGATAGACCAATGAGGTTTCAGCAATTCCATTGAAAAACCCTAGCAAATAACACTCAGCTGAGAATGTGTCATATAAAAGGAATGTTTACCCTCTTGAGTAGGGTTATACACCTAGGGTTTTATCTATGCTGCTACAACCGGAATACTTTGTCCTTTGTGCGATGTTACTATGTTGTTTTTGATTGACATTGTTAGAGCAATATCCAGAGTTGAGATTTGTTGCATTGGTACTGTAAAACACGCATTGTTATAAACGTTGTTCAATCAATTGGTGAGAGAGTTGAGTAGAAAGTTAGGGGAGTTCAGATATAAGGGGAGCTTGGAATTAGAATTCACACGGTTAGTTTTGAAGTTTAGAATTCACATGGTCGCAATTGTACTTATTCTACAAATTAGTAAAGTAATCTTTTTACCGAGAGTGTCATCCCTCCAAAAGTAGCAATGATTGGCCGAATTGGATTAAAAATTCCTTGTCTCTTTATTTATAAATTAGTTTGTACATTAATCTGGTAAATTAATTGGTGTTGCTTAATTTTTTGTAACATCGCTAAGAGATATCACAAAAATAGTACATCAACTTTTGCAGTTATATATGAATTCTCAAACCTTATTTATTATATATTATATTCTTGAAAGTTTAAAACTGTACTTGAATGCTTTTCTTAATGACATTAAATAGAACCAATGAGACTATGTTTACAGTCTCTATAATGATGGCGACGTGATTTGTTTGATTCTTCTAAATTAGTCACTATCCTTATAGATGTGACACTAATACAATAGACATGTATTGTAAACACAACAAATCATTACGTGAATGACTTTGCAATGCATTTCATTGACTACATATTCGTCATGCGAGACAAATATTTTTTTTGGAATGATAAGACATATTTATATATATATATTATATATATATGTGTGTGTGTGTGTGTGTGTGTGTGTATATATATAAATATAGGTTAACTAATGCATAGATCGGTCAAATTGATTGAAGCATAAATTTAGTGGCTGGCTAGATATTAGGCGTTTAAAAGTCACTCCGAAACAACGTT
Source organism: Urtica dioica subsp. dioica (assembly GCF_054948205.1). Classification (NCBI taxonomy): domain Eukaryota; kingdom Viridiplantae; phylum Streptophyta; class Magnoliopsida; order Rosales; family Urticaceae; genus Urtica; species Urtica dioica. The sequence continues at coordinate 41,895,882 of NC_142763.1, forward strand.
TTTCCAAATTAAAGCGAAGAGACATATAACAATAATAAGCGGGCGTTGAATGAGGAATTAACACCGATATATGTTGTTGATGTTTAGAAGGTTAGATAATTATATCAGACACATGTTATTCTTAATTAAGTAAACTAAAAAAATCTACTCCTCAAATCAAGAAAGCCCGATTCAGAAACGAGTCGGCGGCCTAGATTTCTAGAAATGAATAGGATAATAACATAGTCTGAAAAGCCAACTAAATAAAACTGAGGATATAAGATAATTTGGTGAGCTCAAATACTAATTAAATATTCAATTAGCGAGATAAAGGTTACGTCCCACAACATAGCTGTATACACCACGAGGCAAGGCAATTATGAGCATACAGATAATTTAAAGGGTGGCTATCGATCTTTAAACATGCAAAGAGAACGTGGGTAAGCAATTTTCATAGTAACCGCTAGAACGTAGATCTGATCAATCTACTGTTAAGATGTTGGACGGATATAAGAGGTAAAGAACACACAGGAAGAGGACTATAGAGACTTGCATCCGCGCACACACTCACTCACAAACAGCTTCCAGCTTATTGATTTTACTTCTTATATTGAAGATTCATCTTGCATAAGGAAAATCCGGTCTAAACATTATTTTCGACGAGGAAATTATTGCACAGATTTTGTCATAATTTTAAAAATACTCTTAAACGCATAATTTTTAAACCGAAAGTTATATTCTCTTCAACCATCACCATTCATCTTCAAGTTCATAAAGACTAAACATTAATAATCTTTAACGACTTTCGATAAAAATGATAGATTATTTATCATTTTTATGGTATGAAGTTATTATTTATGGTTTTTAGAGGTGAAATTTGTTGTCACTAGCCCACCTTACTGATGCAGTCCAGCCCCACATCGAACATGCTTTGACATTTCTAGAACGATTTGAGAAACTGTCCAAGCACGCGCGACTTTGAGGGGGCGCACCGGTTGACTCGAGCGTCAGTTTTGCTATTGGCACCATTCGTTTTGCTATTTTCGAGTATGTCGGCAACAACTTTTTGGCTCCTAAAAACGCCATTTACTGCACATAATTCGCGTTTAATGTTTTGTTTTAATTATTTGTTTAATTTCGTGTTTAATTTTCGGTTCTTGTCTTTTGGTTTTCCCCAACTGTTGGGTTTCTTTTGTTGTGTATTTAAAGGGTGCGTTTCAGACTTTGTAAGGCAGACTTTGATTAAGAAATATTTCAAGAAATCCAATCTTCATTTTCCCTGTTTTGGAATCGGATTTTGTTGCCCGAGTTTTGGGTATTCGCCCGACGAATTAACAACACTTGGAGGAACTTTGGTTGGGCATTCTTGCGTCGAATCAACGATCGAAGTTGTCACTCATTTCTCTAACTTCTACTGCATCACTTACACTTCTTATTATGGAAATAGCCCCAGTTTCATTTAATTAAGGAAATAGCCCATTTTTTCTTAGCGGACAATTATACCCTTCACTATATACATTCGCTCAAACAAGCTCAAACAAACAAATTCACACTCAAACAAACAAATTCACACTCAAACAAACTTGGGCGTTCTCTATCCAGAATTCAACCATCAAACCAGCTTTTATGATCATCATCATCATCGCAACATTGTTTGTCCTTGTAACAAACGATCTTCTCTTAATTACCTGATTCTTTGTTCGTAGCTCAATTAATCTTTTTTTTATTTTTTGCTTTTTGTTGTTTATGATCAAACAAGCTTTTGTATAGGAGATTTTCTCAATCAAACAAGCTTTTGCGATCATCATCATCATAATCGCAACAACGTTTATGCTGGTAACGATCGTTAAGTCGCTGTAATTTTTTTTTTTTGTGGTTTTGTATTTGATTCATCAATTACAAACAATTCTCTATTGATGTTTCGTTTATTCGATTCTCTCTTAGACAAATCAAGCTTTTATTTTATTTTAGGGACGATACGTTTATTAATTAACCGGATGAGTTAATTTAATTTACTGTTTTTTGATTTGTGACTCATGTTCGTTTAGTATTTGTTTGTATATTTATGTTTATTAAATCTTCAGTGTTCATATTTTTCAGTTCACTAACGTTAATGGCATCACAATCTCATTCTCAAAGTGCATCCGATGAATTACGAGGTTTTCAGTTAATTTAATTAATCGTTTGAGTAAATTTGATTAACTATAACCATATAGGTTTTTTTGTAGTTGTTTAACAACTGTTTTTGTTCCATTTTTTGCTTAGAAAATGCGGCTGGGTTAATTCTCTACGATTCTTCCGGCAGTGGATCTTCAATTGATACCAATGATATCGAAAAACAGATTTCGATCATTTATGCTGTCGACTTTGACAACTTCTCTACTTCATTTTATATTAAAGAAAATGATATTTTCTTGTCTAAGGAGTATATGATTAAGGTCATGCAATTATATGCTATTACACATCATTTCGAGTACAAAGTCCTTAGATCTTCAAGTACTCGTTTCAATTTGACATGTTGTGCACCTTCTTGCCCATGGATGATGAATACGGTGTCTTCCAAGAATTGTCATTTTTTTACCATACGCAAGTACACTAGTTTAAATTCTATGGATCATAGGATGGAAGTATTTTCTAATCGTCATGTTCAAGCTACCTCTTCCTTGGTCAGTCAATGCATCAAAACAGAGTTGTTGAATAGGAGTGCTAGTCATGTTACACCAAAATATGTGATTTCAAACATGCTTCTTAAGGGAAAAGTCGAAATTTCTTATTACAAGGCATGGAAATCTCAACAACTTGCCCTTAAAGAAATAAGAGGCTCTCCCGAGGAGTCATATTCTTTGCTTCCTCTTGTTGCAAAGATGATGAAGGAAAGGAATCCAGGTAAACCATTTGACATCAATCAGGCTCAGTAAATTAATTAACCTACTTTTCTTCATCAGTTAATTAATTAACTAAAACAACAATGCTAAACAGAAACTGTTTTCGTTTTTACAGAGTTAATGTAATTATATTACTTACTTTTTGTCAACATATGAACATTTACTGATTTACAGATCAAACCAAGCGGAGAGCTTTTCCACTTCTTCATTTCTTTTGGTGCATCCAAAGCCGGTTGGAAGTATTGTCGTCCTGTTTTTTCTATAGATGGCGCATTTCTTAGAAGTAAATTTGGAGGTCAAACGCTTCTTGCTTCTGCCTTGGATGGAGATAATCAAATATTCCCACTTGGATTAGGTATCGTTAATTCCGAGAACGATTCATCATGGGAGTGGTTTCTTTCTAAGCTCAAAGAGTGTATTGGTGATCGTGACGACTTGGTAATCATATCCGATCGTCACATTGGCATTCCTAAGGCAGTTTCAAATGTCTTTCCATTAGCCAAACATGCCATTTGCATGCAGCATTTATGCAACAATTTGAAGACTAGGTTCCATCACGGCGTCATTGAGCCATTCTTCAAAACATATGCAAAGGATTACAAAACTGAAGAGTTTGAAAAGTTTATGACTTTTTTTGGAAAAAAATTGATCCGGGCATGAAAATGTACCTAGAAGATGCTGACCCCTTACGACGGTCGCGTGCAGTTTTCCCGGGAAAGCGTTACTGTTGGAATAGATCTAGGGTTAAGAAAAGATTTATCCCTTCTAGCAAGCGGCAGAATAAAAAAAATTTCTTTAAAACAGGTTAAATGTTTTTTCAACCTAGACAAAGTGCAGGAACATATAATTTAAAATTTTAAAACTACATTTAGTTTTTACTCGGTACCAACCTCAAATGGAGCTTGAACGTTGAGAAACCTTTGAAAGGTTGAAACGTCCGTCTCCCCACGCACACGCCTCTCCCACTAATCTTCTTGAACCTTTGAGCAACCACGAAACTTTCTACCACAAGAGTCTTAAGAGAATGGTTGGATTTAGTGTGTTGGTACTTTTAAACACGATGACTCAAGAACAAGTCTTTGAGCCAAAGAGCTAAAACAAATGTTAGCTCTAATGAGGACCTAGGTGCCAAAACAAAGAACAAGGAGGGAGTCTAGAGGGAGAGAGAGAGGGAGGCGGCCACAAAGTAGAGAGAGAGGCTCTCAATCTCAAAATTGTTTGTTGTGAATTGTGAATGACGTGGGGTATTTATAGGAGGAAGATTACCTTCAAAAGATAGTTTCATCTTTTCTATAAAATATCACATATTCATGAGAAAATCTTATTTCCTCTTTTCTACCCTCTAGGACGTCCAACCTTGTCTTCATGACACCTTTGATTTGTTTCCTCATTTGTCTTGCCTCTCTCCTTGGCCGTGTAACTTATTTCCTTCTAGAGGAAATTCGTTTCCTCTTTTTCTTTTGGCAACTATCTTCATACAACAATGCACAAAATAATTCCTCTTTCTCCCTTGGGTTGAAGAGTTTGGGTCTTCTAGAAAGAGCTTCTAGATGTTTCTTTATTTGTTCATGACAACATAAGAAAAACCCATTAAGAATTTTCAAATAAAATTCCATGAAATGAAATTAATCCTCAAGGCCCAATTATTCATCAAGGCCGAGTGAACTAAATTCCCTATCATCATATGAAAATGTCAAAAAAATAATTTATTGACATTCATACCATCCCATGTCCAAAAGGACAAAATTACCCTTTAGACAATTTTCGTAAAACTTGTCCAGTTCTTGTTTTGACTTAGCTTTCATGTTGAACTAATCCTACTCTAATGACTTATGGTAGTGACCTAATGGATCCAAATGAACAAAGCTTGAGCTAGCATACTTGGACTGAAAAGTTCACAAACCTTTTCCAAGTTCTAGCTTAATATCAACTGACTCCACTAAAAGGTTAACACTGAAATCTCTCAGTTCAAATAAATATATTTTCTACTCAAGAATTCTACTTAATACAAAAGTGGATCCGCTGAATATTATCTATGTTTACCCTTCACGAATATCATCAAGTATATGGGATTTACAAAATTACCATTTTACCCTTCTAATTGTTATTTCCTCAACTCCTTTGTCGCTTGTGAATAAGTTAGAAAAAATATATTGATGAGGAGCTAACAAGTCACATTGATTCATCCAAAAGAGTCATGACTGAATTTGGAGACTGGCCAGTTCATTTATTCACATTCCAAGGAACAAAGCATGAGGTGATATACATTGCATTTCAGCAATCTTGTACATGAATTCCATATCTATGAGATCTTTACAAAGTTACCCATGACATCTTCATAATTTAGTACTTCACCAATAGGTCTTGTCTATATCACATAGTGAATCTAGAACTCTGACTTTCTCAAATGAGAATACGTAAGCTATGAAATAACATGTATCATTTCAAGATTAAGATAAGCACGATGCAATACATAAGTAGTGACTTCGAGACCTAAGAGGTTAAATGGTTTGTTCTTATTCTATCTCTCGAAGTGCACTGGTCATTTCAGTACCTTCAGAAGATACTGTTGTCACTCGTTTTCGGAAAACCCGAAACGCCGAGAAAACACACCGCTCAAAGGGCTGATGGTTAGGCCAGAGGTCCTGAAGAGCAGCAGGCCTTCCGTCACTATTCACTAACAAGTCCTCGTGCCAGAACTTTCAGCTCCTCGACTCGAGCCTTGCTCCTCGAGTCGAGTCATTCGCCTCGAGTCGAGCATTGGTCCTCGGGTCGAGTCACTCTCCTCGAGTCGAGCCTTGCTCCTCGAGTCGAGTCACTCTCCTCGAGTCGAGTCACTCTCCTCGAGTCGAGCCTTGCTCCTCGAGTCGAGTCATTCTCCTCGAGTCGAGCCTTGCTCCTCGAGTCGAGCCTTGCTCCCCCTAGTCAAGTTACTCTCCTCGAGTCGAGCCTTGTTCCTCGGGTTGAGTCACTCTCCTCGAGTCGAGCCTTGCTCCTTGAGTCGAGTCATTCTCCTCGAGTCGAGCCTATCTCCTCGAGTCGAGCCCCGCTCCTCGAGTCGATTCACTCTCCTCGAGTCGAGTCATTCTCCTCGAATCGAGCCTTGCTCCTCCAGTCGAGTCATTCTCCTCGAGTCGAGCGTTACTCCTCGAGTCGAGTCATTCTCCTCGAGTCGAACCTTGCTCCTCGAGTCGAGTCACTCTCTTTGAGTCGAGTCTTGTTCCTCGGGTCGAGTCACTCTCCTCGAATGCAGCCTTGCTCCTCGAGTTGAGTCATTCTCCTCGAGTCGCGCCTCGCTCCCAGAGTCGAGTCACTCTCGTCAAGTCGTGTCATTCTCCTCTAGTCGAACCTTGCTCCTCGAGTCGAGTCATTCTCCTCGAATTGTGCCTCGTTCCTTGAGTTGAATCACTCTCCTCGAGTCGAGTCTCGCTCCTCAATTCGAGACTTTTATGTTTCGCACGACTTGCACGATATCCGAAGCTCCGAAGGCCTAACGGGCCAAATAAAACGAATGTCATTATGGCCCACCAAAAGCCTGTTGGAATTGATCTAGGGTTTAAGAAAAAGTTTAACGCTTCGTTAAGCGACGGAATTTTAAAAATTTTCTTTTTCAAGTAAAACAGTTTTTACTAACCTAGACAAAGAGCAAGCACATGTAAATAAAAACTATTATGAGCATAGAAGTTTGCTAACCCTTTTAGACGCTTGAACGTTGAGAAGCTTTTGGAAAAAGGTTGCAACGTTCGTCTTCCCTCGCAGCACGTCTCTCTTCCTTCCTCGGAAACTCGAGCAACCACGAAAGTTTCTATCACTAAATCACTCGAGAAAAAAGGAATTAGTGAGTGGGCACTTTTAAACACTACGACTTAAGAACGAGTCTTGAAGTCGCAGAGCTAATCACTAGGTCAAATGAGGACCTAGGTGCCAAAACTATAAAACGAAATTGACTAGAGAGAGAGAGAGAGGACTCGGCCACAAGGTCTAGAGAGAGAGGCTCTCAATCTCTAACTTATGTGGAATGAATGAAAAGAGAGGAATGAGGCTCCTATTTATAGGAGAGGTCTCACCTTCAATAAGGTAGTTTCCTCCTCTATAGAATATCACATATTCATGAGCCAATTTCCTCTTTTCCTCTATGAGATACTCGGCCAACAAGGCATTCTAGAAGCCTTGATTTGTTTCCTATTTTGTTCCTTTCTCTAGCCATGGCCGAATTTCCCTATGGCATGCATAGGAAATTTGTTTTCTCTTTTTCTTTTGGCAAGTATCTTGATACATTTATGCACAAAATATTCTCTCTTTCTCTAGGGTAGTAGGCGCCCATTTCATCTCTAGAAGGAGCTTCTAGAAGCTTCTTCATTTGTTCATGACAACATAAAAAAAGGCCCATTAAGAATTTTCAATAAAATTCTTATGAAATGAAATTAATCCACAAGGCCCAATGATCAAGTCATGGCCGAGTGTTATTGAGTCATCAAATGACCTTGTCAAAAAATTTATTGACATTCATTTCATCCTATGTCTCAAAAGACAAAAATACCATTTTGACAATTTTCGTTCTTATTTTGACTTAGCTTCTAGTTTAACAATTCCTACTCGATGTGATTCGTGATAGTGACTGTTGTCGGTCATTTTTGGAAAACCCGAGACGCCAAGAAGGCACGTCGCTCAAAGGACCGATGGTCAGGCCGGAGGTCCTGAAGAGAGGCAAGTCTTCAAGTCCTCGCCCAAACTCTTGACTCCTTGAGTCGAGCCTAGCCCCTCGAGTTGAGACTTGAGTCGGCTCTCCGAGTTGAGCTTCGCTCCTCGAGTTGAGACTTGATTCAGTCTCCTCGAGTCGAGCTTCGCTCCTCGAGTCGAGCCTTGAGTCAGTCTCCTCGAGTCGAGCTTCGCTCCTCGAGTCGAGCCTTGAGTCAGTCTCCTCGAGTCGAGCTTCGCTCCTCGAGTCGAGCCTTGAGTCAGTCTCCTCGAGTCGAGCTTCGCTCCTCGAGTCAAGCCTTGAGTCAGTCTCCTCGAGTCGAGCTTCGCGCCTCGAGTCGAGCCTTGAATCAGTCTCCTCGAGTCTAGCCTCGAGTTGAGTCACTCTCATCAAGAAGAGACCTTCATATTTCGCATGGCAAGCGTGGTATCCGTAGACCCCTAAGGCCCACTCAAGAGGCCGACAAGACGGACCATGCACCACGCGCCCCTCGGCAAAACTGCCGCGCAGCACGTCGCGCCGGCCAGCCAGGCACAGTAAGCCGCGCGCCGCGCCGGGAAGACCGTGCGCCGCACCGGGAAGACCGTGCGCCGCGCCAAGCAGACCGCGCGCCGCGCCAAGACGCGCCCGCGCCGCGCACCCCGCGCCGCGCGTCCCGTGCCGCACATCCAGCTCCGCGTATCGCGCGCCGCGCCTGGTGACCCGCACGCCGCGCCCCCTGCGCCGCGCGCCGCGCGTTGTGTGCCGCACGCTCCGTGCGCCTCCAATTGATGCCGCGCGCGTTCCTAGTCCCACATGGACGCCAAAGGACCACTTTGGGGTCCTCAAACACTTATATAAACCCCATCCCACTGAGGGGAAATCCATCTCTTCATCTCTTATCGACACGCTCGATTTCTTACTCTTTTCTGCTTCTCTTGATGCCATTTTTGGCCTGAAGCAGTCTCTCTTCTCTCTCCCCCGTTCTCAGAGGTTCCGAAGCACTCACGGGGACTTCCCGGATGTCGCTCCCTCTGACAAAACATTCTCCGGTGCTCAAGCACGCCCCTAAGGTTCTCGACTAGAGTTCCCCTAGCGCGTCTAACACGCTAGACGCGTACGCGATCTCCGAGGTTCTGAGACGCCGCCGAGGACCCCTCGTGCCCCGTCTCCTTCGTCGACTACGCTTCTCCACCAAGGCTCCGCGCCTCATGCTGCGTCACACACGCTTGAACTACGTTATGACCTGATCCCACACACGGGTACGTAGGCAGCCGACACCCAAGGCACGGTCACTCCTCCTCCTCACCCCCTACCTCTCCCGAGAGGTGGGTTGATCGGAGAAAACCTAGCTTGAGACTTTCGAGTTCACACTTTTGGCCCGGGTGCGATCACTTGGTCCGGCCTTGGATCGAACCGCTCGAGGTATTAAATAGTTGTTCATTTTCGTGTGACAACATTTTGGCGCTAGAAGGAGGGGCCTTCCCGACCTGTTCAGCCCGAAATCCCTTCTATTCATCTTCTTCTTTTCTTCTGCGAACTCAACTTTCTCGAACTTGAGAAACGATGAGTAGCCAACCACCCGTACGTTCTGAGGGCGTGAACAACCCCGAAAACGTCACTGGGACCAAGAAATACTTCTTGGGCTCCCGAGCGCATGGTGACGAAGAGTCGATCCACGAAGAGAGCTCGACCTGCTCACTATCTCCATCTCCTGATAGCAGGGACAACCGCATCATGGAGCTGGAGGAGAGTATTCGCCAACTAAAGGCAAGGAACGCAAGGTACCACAGCCGACTGGCTGCGAAGCAACCTGTGCGTTACACAATGACCCCTAACGGGGATCCTGAGAACCTCAACGAGGAAAGCCGTGGCCGCGACCCTGATTACAAGGGTACTGGCGATTCGGAGGATACCGAGACTTCTCTCACGAAGGACGGGGAACACCCCGCCATGTTTGAAGCCGGTCCTTCGAATCCCCTACCCCGGACAGGCAACGCGCCGGCTGCTTCTCAAGAGGGAAATTCCCGACGTTCGGCCCTCGACCGACTAGGTCAAAGGGAGAATGTTACGGAGAGTCAGGGCACGCGAAGAGCGCGCCGTCGCAGACGAAGCCTGCGCCTCCGTACGACCAACCCTGATCTTAGGGATCACCTCACCGCCCAACGCATCGAGCGTGGCGATGACCTAAGAGAGCGACTAAGCTCTCGGCCAAACATCCCCGTAGCAGCCCCAACTAACGGGAACCGGCGCACGTGTCAAGGGTTAAATGAAAGGCGGCAGGTAACTCCTCCCGAACAGGGAGTTACTCCGACTACCGGTCTCGATGTGATCACAATGATACACAATCTTCGAAATGAAGTACGAGATCTCTGAGAACACGGAATAGGCGGAAGTGCCTATGGGGTCGTCGAGGAGAATTCATCGCTTTTCACGGCTCAGATACTGGCCGAGGTATGCACGGGAAATTTCAAACTCCCGAACCTCGCTCCCTATGATGGAAAAGCAGATCCTGCTTACCATATCCAGCACTATGAAACCTGGATGACGATGCAGGGTGTCGCTCCCGGCACCATGTGCCAAGCTTTTAGTCTTACCCTCGCCGGACCCGGCTTCGAGTGGTTCAAGAACTTAAGGCCGGGAAGCATCCGATCGTTCAAAGACCTGAAGGAAATATTCCTAGCACGCTTCGCTACATCTATGGTCCAAAAGAAGACCAAGATGTATCTGTGGTCAATCAGGAAAGAGAATGGCGAGTCTCTTAGACGATACCTCGCCCGATTCACTGAAGAATCGAATAAGGTCGACCGCTTTGACGACAAAGATGCAATCAATGCCATCATTAAAGGCTTGCACACAAGTGACTTCCTTAAGTCCATCGTCGGCCGTGTCCCTTCTACTATGGCCGAGTTAATGACTCGAGCCAAGACCCTCATGGGAGTCGAAGATTACCTCGATGGCCGCAAGGGAAATAATCAAAGCCGTCACCGCCGAGACGAGCCTAGCAACGAGCAAGGCCACTCCCGTAAAAGACGAAACAGAGGGGGTCAGACTTCTAATAGCCGACCTCCGATGCCCCAAAAGCCGCGACTTGCGGAAGACTTTAAGGGCTACTCGTCGTTCACGCCATTGAACACGACGCCGGATCAAATCCTGGCTTTGGCGCGTGACAAGTTCACTCCCCCGGCTCCAATGAGCAAAGATCCCGCAACTCGCGATCGATCTAAATATTGAGAGTTCCATCAGGAATACGGTCACTTAACCTTCGAATGCTATAGTCTTAAAAGGCAGATCGAGGCATTGATCCAACGGGGTGAGCTAAAAGAGTTCATGTTACGCATGATTAGCGCTGCGGGCCCCACCTCGAACTTACCACAGTCTGGCAAGGGAAGAGGAACAGCCGCTTCTGCCGACCGAACCACGGCTACTGCCAATGCCAATCCACAACTCCGCGTTGTGACCACCATATTGGGAGGTCCACAAGGTGGAGATTCGGCCCGACAACGGAAAAAATTCCTAAGGGCCATGGCTCACGAAGACGCTGCTATGCACGTCAACCTTACGTATGAAGAACCTCCGTCCATGCCTCACGAGACGATGCACTTCACCAACAAAGAGGCCAAGCGAGTTGTGCATCCGCACAATGACGCGATTGTGCTCAAAGCCCAAGTGGCTGATAACTTGGTGAAAAGAGTTCTCATCGACAACGGCAGTGCTGCCGACATAATTTTCAAGTCCACCTTAGAGCGCATGAAGCTCGGGGGGCTTCGCCCAACTCCGACCCAAACGCCTCTATTCGGGTTCACTGGGGAGAGAGTCATGACCGAAGGCATCATCGATCTGCCGGTCACCTTCGGAACTCCCGGAGACATTGAAGTCGTTCACATGGTCCCATTCCTAGTGGTCGATCAAGAGTCGCCCTACAATGTAATCATTGGGCGACCCACGCTGAACCGACTAAGGGCAATCACTTCAACATACCACCTACTGGTGAAGTTCCCTACCAAGGATGGAATCGGCATCATGGCTGGAGATCAATCCCAAGCCAGAATATGCTACATCCAGGGAATCTATGGAAAAACTGTTAGAAAGACGGTTAACACAATCTCCTAGCTCAGAGATAGCGTCGAGTCGACCAAGGTCCTCCGCGAAGTCCATGAAGACACCTGCATGACACCCAAGTGCAAGGTAACGGCGTCCTCATCAGGGACCCCACAGAGTCTACCAGGTCATACATGGACGAGACACCGATCTATCGCATGTGGAATGCGGAACACTTGAAGAGAGTACTACCACTAGCCAGCGCCCCCCCCCCCCATTTTATTTCTTTGCTTTCTAAACATTCAATAAGGCCTACGAGCCAACGTTTTAGGATTTCAAATTTTTTGCAATATTAATAAAGTTCGATGTTTTTCTTTCAAAATCCACTTTATCAAAGATTTTCAATCATCAAAGATTACACTTGTAAACCCAAAACTCGGGGGGCTAGTGCCATAGGCAATGGTAAGTACGCTCAAAATCCTCAAGAAAGTACGCTCCACAAAAAGAAAGCACGCTCCATCAAAACAAAACACCCGAACATAAAACGGGAACAAGCGTGCACGTAAGACTCCTCTGTGGCGCGCCGTAACACATCCCCGAGATGCAGGCTAAAGACGCCTCCGCGGCGCGCCGTAAGACATCCCAGGGATGCAGGCAAAGACACCTCCGCGGCGCACCATAAGCCATCCCCGAGATGCAGGCTAAAGACGCCTCCGCGGCGCGCTGTAAGCCATCCCCGAGATGCAGGCTAAGACGCCTCCGCGGCGCGCCATAAGCCATCCCAGAGATGCAGGCTAAGGCGCCTCCGCGGCGCGCCATAAGCCATCCCAGAGATGCCGGCTAAGACGCCTCCACGGCGCGCCACAAGCCATCCCAGAGATGCAGGCTAAGACGCCTCCGCGGCGCGCCACAAGCCATCCCAGAGATGCAGGCTAAGACGCCTCCGCGGCGCGCCACAAGCCATCCCAGAGATGCAGGCTAAGACGCCTCCGCGGAGCGCCATAAGCCATCCCAGAGATGCAGGCTAAGACGCCTACATGGCGCACCTAAGACGCCTACATGGCGCACCTAAGACGCCTACATGGCGCACTTAAGACGCCTACATGGCGCAACCAAGCCGTCACTCGTGACGCACCTAAAACGCCTACATGGCGCACCTAAGACGCCTACATGGCGCAACCTAAGACGCCTACATGGCGCAACATAAGACATCTACATGGCGCAACCTAAGACGCCTACATGGTGCACCTAAAACGCCTACATGGTGCAACCAAGATGCCTGCATGGCGCACCTAAGACGCCTACATGGCGCACCTAAGTAGCCTACTTGGCGCATCTAGGCCATCAATTACGACGTGCCCAAGATACCTAAAACAACGCACACAGCTGTCTCTAAAGACGCGCTCTGAGTCACCGCAAGGCGCTGCGTATGATGACTAATCGCAACGTACCTGAACTGCCATACAAGGCGCAGGTCGTGCCATCTTCACCACAGCCTACTGAGCGCAATCACACTCGCCTTGGGAGACTCCCCATTCCATCCGAGTTAATTGAAGCTGCTCGCAAAGACTCGCGAACCCCGCCTCTGAGCAAGAACCTCGCTCGGCCTGAACTAGCTGAGACTTCGCTCCTCGAGTCGAGTCATTCTCCTCGAGTCAAGCCTTGCTCCTCGAGTCGAGTCATTCTCCTCGAGTCGAGCCTCGCTCCCCGAATCGAGTCATTCTCCTCTTGTCGATCCTTGCTCCTTAAATCGAACCATTCTCCTCGAGTCAAGCTTCGCTCCTCCAGTCGAGTCATTCTCCTCGAGTCGAGCTTCGCTCCTCGAGACAAGTCACTCTCCTCGAGTCGAGCTTCGCTCCTCGAGTCAAGTCATTCTCCTCGAGTCAAGCCTTGCTCCTCGAGTCGAGTCATTCTCCTCGAGTCAAGCCTTGCTCCTCGAGTCGAGTCATTCTCCTCGAGTCGAGCCTCGCTCCGCGAGTTGAGTCGTTCTCCTCGAGTCGAGCCTCGCTCCGCGAGTTGAGTCGTTCTCCTCGAGTCAAGCCTTGCTCCTCAAATCGAATCATTCTCCTCGAGTCGAGCTTTGCTCCTCGAGTCAAGTCATTCTCCTCGAGTTGAGCCTTGCTCCTCGAGTCGAGCCGTTCTCCTCGAGCCAAGCCTTGCTCCTCGAGTCGAGTCATTCTCCTCGAGCCGAGCCTTGCTCCTCGAGTCGAGTCATTCTCCTCGAGTCGAGCTTCGCTCCTCGAGTCGAGACATTCTCCTCGAGTTGAGCCTCCCTCCTTGAGTCTTGTCACTCTCCTCGAGTCGAGCCTTGCTCCTCGAGCCAAGTCATCCTCCTCGAGTTGAGCCTCGAGTCGTCATCCCCGATTCGAGCCTCGAGTTGTTCTCCTTGAGTCGAGCCTTGTGTCGTGCTCCTCGAGCCGAGCCTCGAGTCGCTCCTCGAGTCGAGCCTTGAGTCGTTCTCCTCGGGTTGAGCCTCGAGTCGTTCTCTTCGAGTCGAGCATCAAGCGTCCTCCTCGAGTCGAGCCTCGAGTCGCTCGTCGAGTCGAGCCTTGAGTCGTTCTCCTCGGGTCGAGCCTCGAGTCGTTCTCCTCGAGTCGAGCCTCGAGTCGTCCTCCTCGAGTCGAGCCTCGAGTCGTCCTCCTCGAGTCGAGCCTCGAGTTGTCCTCCTCGAGTGGAGCCTCGAGTTGTTCTCCTCGAGTCGAGCCTTGAGTTGTGCTCCTCGAGTCGAGCCTTGAGTCGTTCTCCTCGAGTCGAGTCCCGCTCCTCGAACAAACACCTGGAGCGACCTGAAGAACAGGTCAGCCAAAGTAGAGACCCGCGCTCGCGCCTGGGGAATAAGGGCCGATCTTCCGAATGCAGACGGGGAAACGTCACCAGGGTGGGAATGGCGGATGCCCTGTGAGACCGACTTATGCTTGATGCGTGGTCAAACTTTTAGCGTTGATCCCCGAGTAGTCGAAGCCCTCCGGTGCGGCAGAGCCTCCCACCACGTGCCACTTTGTCTTCTCAAAGCATCAGCCCGCAGCATCAACCTCCATCTCCGAGACCTCGGAATGAGCACGCCATTGCGGAACGCAAAAGTGCAGTCGCCTTCCAAGCTGGCCGAGATGGACGCCATGATCTTCCCCCAATAGGTCACGATTACACAATCTTCGCCCTGCTAGTCACCGTCAAGTCCCATGGACTCCGGGATGATGATATCGTCAAAACAAAGCTCCATCGAAGAAAGACGTGGGCGTGACTTCACCAAAAGATGAACAAGCCACGACACGACGGGCCGCCTATACACAAATGCGTGCCCCGCTTGCCCACGCATGTCCCCTTTGCTCCGGGGCTAGAGCGACGGACGCAAACGCGTCTGCCTCGCCCACGTCGAGCTACGTCTCCTATCCGCTTGGATCCTCCTCCACGTGTCGATCACACACTCGTGTCGAGAGAGACGGAAAAGCGAGAGAGAGCACTAGCAATTGTGAGAATATTCTTTATAGCCAAAAAACCTTCTTGACAGTGAAGCTCTGGGAAATCTATTTTCCTCAAACACGCGGCGGAAACAACTAAAAGTTCACCGCCCGGGGCCTCCCGAGCAATGAACTTGGGGGGCTAATGTTGTCGGTCGTTTTTGGAAAACCCGAGACGCCAAGAAGGCACGTCGCTCAAAGGGCCGATGTTCAGACCGGAAGTCCTGAAGAGTGGCAGGTCTTCAAGACCTCGCCCAAACTATTGACTCCTTGAGTCGAGCCTAGCCCCTCGAGTTGAGACTTGAGTCGGCTCTCCGAGTTGAGCTTCGCTCCTCGAGTTGAGACTTGATTCAGTCTCCTCGAGTCGAGCCTTGAGTCAGTCTCCTCGAGTCGAGCTTCGCTCCTCGAGTCGAGCCTTGAGTCAGTCTCCTCGAGTCGAGCTTCGCTCCTTGAGTCAAGCCTTGAGTAAGTCTCCTCGAGTCGAGCTTCGCTCCTCGAGTCAAGCCTTGAATCAGTCTCCTCGAGTCTAGCCTCGAGTTGAGTCACTCTCATCAAGAAGAGACCTTCATATTTCGCATGGCAAGCGTGGTATCCGAAGACCCCTAAGGCCCACTCAAGAGGCCGACAAGACGGACCATGCACCACGCGCCCCTCGGCGAAACCGCCGCGCAGCACGTCGCGCCGGCCAGCCAGGCACAGTAAGCCGCGCGCCGCGCCGGGAAGACCGCGCGCCGCGCCAAGACGTGCCCGCGCCGCGCGCCCCATGCGCCCCGCACCGCGCCTCCCGCGCCGCACATCCAGCGCCGCGCATCGCGCGCCGCGCCTAGTGACCCGCGCGCCGCGCCCCCTGCGCCGCGCACTCTGTGCGCCTCCAATTGATGCCGCGAGCGTTCCTAGTCCCACATGGACGCCAAAGGTCCTCTTTAGGGTCCTCAAACACCTATATAAACCCCCTCCCACTGAGGGGAAATCCATCTCTTCATCTCCTATCGACACGCTTGATTTCTTACTCTTTTCAGCTTCTCTTGATGGCATTTTTGGCCTGAAGCAGTCTCTCTTCTCTCTCCCCCGTTCTCAGAGGTTCCGAAGCACTCACGGGGACTTCCCGGACGTCGCTCCCTCTGACCAAACGTTCTCCGGTGCTTAAGCACGCCCCTAAGGTTCTCGACTAGAGTTCCCCTCGCGCCCCGTCTCCTTCGTCGAGTACGCTTCTCCACCAAGGCTCCGCGCCTCATACTGCGTCACACACGCTTGAACTACGTTATGACCTGATCCCACACACGGGTACGTAGGCAGCCGACACCCAAGGCACGGTCACTCCTCCTCCTCACCCCCTACCTCTCTCGAGAGGCGGGTTGATCGGAGAAAACCTAGCTCGAGACTTTCGAGTTCACACTTTTGGCCCGGGTGCGATCACTTGGTCCGGCTTTGGATCCAAATGAACAAAGCTTGAGATAAATACTTGGACTCAAAAGTTCACAAACCTTTTCCAAGTTTTGCTTAATGTCAACTGACTCCACTAAAGAGTTGACACTGAAAATCTCTCGGTTCAAATGAATTTATTTTCTACTCAAGAATCCAACCTAATTGTAATGAGTGGATCCACAAAATATTATCAGTGTTTACCCTTCATGAATATCATCAGCTAGTCGGGATTTAGAAAATTACCATTTTACCCTTCTAGCTGTTATTTCCTCAACTCCTTTGTCGCTTGAGAATAAATTAGAAACAATGTATTGACGAGGAGCTAACAAGTCACATTGCATCACCAAAAAAGTCAAGACTCAATTTGGACACTGGCCAGTTCATTTATTCACACTCCAAGGAACAAGGCATGAGGTGATATACATTGCATTTCAGCAATCTTGTACATGAATTCCATATCTATGAGAACTTCACAAAGTTACTCATGACATTCTCACAAGTTAGTACTTCACCAATAGGACTTGTTCGGAATCACATAGTGAGTCCGAACTCTGACTTTCTCAAATGAGAATACGTAAGCTGTGAAATGGCATGTCTCATTTCAGGTTTAAGGTAAGCACGATGTAATTCATACGTAGTGACTTCGAGACATAAGAGGTTAAATGGTTTGTTCTTATCTTGTCTCTAGAAGTGCACTGGTCAATTCAGTACCTTCGGAAGATACCTAGAAGAACTATAGAGTTTCTAACTCTCAATACATCATAAACAGACATCATAGATTCTTCTAACAATCATACTGAGGTCAATAGTCCTTTGACCCTTAGATTGTGAATATATCGTTTTAGGCAAACTATGAAGAGTTTGTTCATGCAAATCTACATTTGTCTCTTCGCAAGTTGTTAAGTTTGTTTATGGCCTAAAGACTAATGTTTTATCATAAAGCTTCAAACAGACAAGGAGGAATGAATGAACGTTTCAACGTTTTGCTAATGAATAAGCAATTACAAGCAAGAGTCTTCATGAGACTTTATTACATCACATGTACAAAATAAAGACTACAACTCTTCTTCTGGGCACCATTGACAAAAAACTCCCACTTGACTCGAAGAAGATGTGTGTTGTCCTTCATGCCTAATCCCTCTCGATGTTGGTCGAAGACCTTGTTCGCTAGGGCCTTGGTGAATGGACCTGCCAGAGATCTACTTCACCTCCACGTCTCCGCGCTGCACGATCTCTTGAATCAAATGGTATTTCCTCTCAATATGCTTAGAGAGCTTATGGCTTCGAGGTTCCTTTGAGTTAGCGACATCCCCACTATTATCACAAGAAAGGGTCATGGGCTCGTCGACGTTTGGAACAATTTCCAAATACTTAAGGAATTTTCTAAGCCATACAGCCTCTTTGGATGCGTCACAAGCTGCCACATATTCTGCTTCCATTGTGGAGTCAGCAATACAAGATTGCTTAATACTCCTCCACACAACAGCTCCACCATTAAGGATGAACACAGATCCCGAAGTGGATTTCCTGGAATCCTTATCCGTTTGAAAATCAGAGTCGGTATATCCTGTCATAGTCAGGTTAGTACCTAGGTATGTAAGCATCAAGTTCCTAGTTCTTCGTAGATACCTAAGAACATGCTTAACAGCAATTCAGTGCTCAGGTCCAGGGTTGGATTGGAAACGACTAACTACCCGAACGGCAAAACATATATCAGGTCTAGTGCAAAGCATAGCATACATGAGGCTTCCTACGGCTGAGGCGTAAGGAATTTTCCTCATGTCTTCAATCTCTTGTGCAGTCTTGGGAGACTGGTCCTTAGAGAGTGGGACTCCTTGCCTAAATGGACTTAAGCAACTCACAAACCTTGGTCTCTTGACCATCTTCCACGAAACCGTCTGGTTAAGCCATGTAAATGTGCTCGTCAAGATTGCCATTCAGGAAGGCTGTCTTGACATCCATTTGCCAGATCTCATAGTCGAGAGCTGCAGCTATGGATAAGAGTATTCGGATGGATTTAAGCATCGCGACTGGCGAGAAGGTTTCTTCATAGTCAATCACTTCTTGTTGGGTATAACCCTTCGCCACAAGTCATGCTTTGAACGTCTCGACGTTCCCATCAGCACCCCTTTTTCTTCTTCTATATCCACTTACACCCTACGGGTTTAATCCCTTCAGGAAGGTCTACAAGTTTCCAGACTTTGTTGACATACATCGAGTGCATTTCAACTTTCATGGCGTCAAGCCAAAGGTTTGATTCAGAACAAGCCATCGCTTGGCTATAGGAAACAGGATCATCCATGTCGGAGACGGCTACGAGAGAGTCTCCATAAGAGATGTACCTGTCAGGCTTTTGAGTAGCCCTCCCACTACGTCGAAGTACTACTTGACGAGATTCTGATGAGTTAGGTTGTGTTTCAGTTGGGGTAAGAACAATTCTTACAGATGAGGTAGAAGCTTCCTCACCCAACTTTTCTTCAAGCACAATTTTGCTTCTAGGTTTTGCATCGTTCATAAAGTCCTCCTCAAGGAAACGAGCATTTGTGCTAACGAAAGTCTTATCGTCCTCGGGACTATAGAAACTATAACCCTTGGTTTCCTTTGGATATCCAACGAACAGACACAATTCTGACCTACTAGCCAACTTGCTAGTCTTTTGCCTCAGCACGTGTGCGGGGCAACCCCAAATTTTGATGCGGCCAAGATTCACTTTACGGCCAGTCCATCGTTCATAAGGAGTACAAGGAACCGTCTTGGACGGAACTTGGTTCAGAATAAAAGCAGCTGTTTCGAGGGCATATCCCCAAAAGGAAAGAGGGAGTGATGAGTAACTCATCATTGATCTAACCATCTCCATAAGAGTTCGGTTTTTTCTCTCTGACACTCCGTTTTGTTGAGGTGTACCAGGTGCGGTAAGTTGTGAAGCGATTCCTTCTTCTTCAAGAAAGACATCGAACTCTCTAGACATATACTCACCACCTCGATCAGATCGAAGTGTTTTGATCACTTTGCCAGTTTGCTTTTCCACTAAAGCCCTAAAGACCTTAAATACGTTAAAGGTCTCGGATTTGTGTTTGACCAAATAGACAAAACCATATCGCGAGTAATCATCGGTGAAGGTAACAAAGTATTCGTATCCCCCACGTCCATGTTAGCTGAGCGGACCACATACATCAGAATGTACTAGTTCTAGCAACTCAGTGGCTCTTCGACCCTTATCGGAGAAAGGTCGCTTAGTCCTTTTTCCTTCTATGCAGGATTCACAAGTAGGTAGTGAACCTATTGCAGAGGCTTGGAGTGGACCGTCCCTCACAAGTCTCTTAATTGTATCTAGACTAATATGACCAAGTCTTAAGTGCCATAAGTATGTTGATTTTGTTAGATCGGAGGATTCTGAAAGTTTTATCCTCTTTGGCTCCCTAACTAGATCGTTATCTATTTCAGTGTCTAAAAGAGAAGGTTGAGTGGGATAGATGTAGAAAAGAGCATTCTTCATACATGCATCAGTGACAAAAGAATTATCAGGAAACGAAATACGAATTCCATTCTTAATGAACTTTAAACAATAATCTTGCTCAAGAAGACGAGCAACGGATATTAAGTTCTTCCTAAAGGTAGAAACAAAATAAACATTACTCAAGTTTAAAGTGCGGTCTTCAAAAGACAGCGTCACGGATCCCACAGCCTTCGCAGACACCAGGCTTCTATCACCCCATTTGAAACAGAACTCGCCTTCCTCTAAGCTTTTGGTTTTCTTGAAACCATTCAAGGAACAACAAATATGGTCAGTAGCAGCGGAGTCAAGAATCCACGTTGATACATTATCAGCTACTAAGCATGCTTCGGTAACTAGTACAATACTATGTTCCTTTGCCTTGATATAGGCAGGACAGTTCCTTTTATCAGCCTTGTGGTCTCTTCTTAGTTCCAGAGGCGGAGGCTTTGTGCTCAGTAGCATGTGCCTCTCCTTTATTCCTCTTTCTCTTAGTGAGACATACAGTAGTGTGAAGTTCCAACATAAGCTTGGTAACAGTGTACTCTAGCTTGTTCATGGAGTAGTTCAATTTGGAGTATCAAGAGATGCGGGGAGAGTTTCTAAGATCATATCTATGACATTCTTCCCATCAATATCAGATCCTAGGATTTCCATTTTATTCAGATAACTAATGATCAGTATCATAAAGTCTCCAACAGGAGTCCTAGCCTTCATATAACAGTTCATAAACCGTCGGACTGCTTGTTGCCTTGCTTGAAGCCTTTGCCCTTCAAACATCTCAGGGAGATTGTAGAGCATGTTGGCGGCAGTCTCAATGTCACGATGTTGTTGTTGCAACACATTGTTCATTGATGCTAGGATCTCACAATCTCATTGGAGTAGAGCCAGGCCGCAAAGGCGTCTTTGTCCTCTTGAGTCGAATCATTATTCGTTTGAGGAGGACACGGGGTGGTGAGTACCCATTTGTGCTTGTTAAAGGTAGGTATTGTGTCGAGGTTATGTTTCCAATTAACGTAGTTTTTGGTTTCGAGTTTGTTCGAGGAAAGGATGAACGAGAGAAGGTTGACAGACATATTGCCTATATAAGTTGAAACAAGTTTATGATTAGTCTTTGGTTTAGGATTTAAGTTTTTAAACATTTGATAAAATCCAAAGGTGTTATAAACTAAATGATAATTTACTCCCTCAAGAGAAGGCCGCAAAAAATCTCCATTTATAAATAAATGACACATCATTAATGCTTAGCCAAGATGTCAATACATCAATTTTGACTAGCCACCTTTTAAATTGGTTTGATCACTCACATCCTTTCGCAGAGCCTCAAGGGAGGATTACTAGGGATTGAGCCTAAGTGTGCAACCAACCACTTAGTCCAAAAGATCAACTTTGAAAAACAATCCCCCAAGGGGAGGCCTTGTCATCATCATCTCACTCTCGAACGTAGGTCATTGAGCAATGATCGAAGCAAAAACGCCTTGGAGTACTCCCATTTAAGAGAGGGTCGCAAGAGCGACTCTTAGTCCCACGTTAATTTCTTCTTTCATTAGTGTTGGGGATCGTGGGTGACAAACAACAAATATAACCCTCCCACTTAGTTTTTGGAGTTGGTTCATTGACTCTTATAAGTTCGGAAACGGATTTCCTAGTTTGAGAGCGGAAGAGCGGACAACTAGAAGAGAATCCTAGATTTTCATGTTCAGAGCAGTGGTAGTGCATAAAGGCACAAGGGACATATTCGGATCTTTTCCTATTTTCTATTTCGGGAAAGTGCATGAGGGAAGTGTGAACTTCAACTCACTCAAACACTTGAAAGTTTGAGATTACACATCTTTTTATTTTTCGGCTTGTCTACAAGGAGTCCTCCCACTCAAACTTTCAACAGCATATAGATTTTGAACATATGTGATATAGATATAGTTTTGAAAACATTTTGAAAACTTATTTGATTTGGATGACAAAATATCTTCAAGTTTGAAAACGAAAACGGTTTTTCAAAATTCAAACTAGTTTTGTAAAAATTCAATTTCAATTAACTTCTCAAAAATCAAAACATTTTAATCTTTCACATCATGTTTATAATCTTATGAAAAACATTTTTACTCAAGAAAATTTTCTCATTAGAGTTCTATAACTCATTTTAGTGGGGCTGAAAATCCTGATTTCTAAAAAACTGGACTTTCGGAACAGCCGTGCACCTCGGAGTAAAATCGCCATAAAAGGCGGCTCCGATATCGTTTTGACCCAAAACCGGTGGCATTAGAAAGAGAACAGACAGAGCTTTAATTTAATTAAAGAATAATTCAATTTCGATTTCTGAGCAGAGAGTTATGCCCCTTTTACTGCGGGTTTTACTCCAGCTCGAAGAAAAAGAAATAATTAAAGTTCGGTCTTTTTAGGTGCGAAAAAGAATCGAGTGTAACGGAACATTTTAGGAAGTTGTTAAAGCTTTTATTTGTGTTTTATTAGCAAGGTAATAACATGGTATAAAAGAAATAACAACATGCATAAAACGATTCAAGTAAATAAAAGAAACTGGTAAGACAAGAAAACTAGTCACAAAATTTACTCGAAATTTTCTCAAACCTTTAAAACACGTTTTTTAATATAAAAAATTAAAAACTTTTAGAACTGATTCTAATGTGTTTTAAAACCATCCCAAACTCATAGAAAATCAACATGATTTTCAATTTAAAGGCAAGAGCAATAAATTAAAAAAAAAATCTAAGAAAACAATTCTAACTTGTCACAAAATTAGTAAACTTTCGAAAACGATTTTCAAGCTCATAATTTTAAAAACACGTACATGCATATCTTTGACCATAGCTCTGATACCATTTGTTGGAATTGATCTAGGGTTTAAGAAAAAGTTAAACGCTTCGTTAAGCGGCGGAATTTTAAAAATTTTCTATTTCAAGTAAAACAGTTTTTATCAACCTAGACAAAGAGCAAGCACATGTAAATAAAAACTAATATGAGCATAGAAGTTTACTAACCTTTTTAGACGCTTGAACGTTGAGAAGCTTTTGGAAAAAGGTTGCAAGGTTCGTCTTCCCTCGCAGCACGTCTCTCTTCCTTCCTCGGAAACTCGAGAAACCACAAAAGTTTCTATCACTAAATCACTCGAGAGAAAAGGAATTAGTGAGTGGGCACTTTTAAACACTACGACTTAAGAACGAGTCTTGAAGTCGCAGAGCTAAACACTAGGTCAAATGAGGACCTAGGTTCCAAAACTATAAAACGAAATTGACTAGAGATAGAGAGAGAGAGAGAGGAGTCGGCCACAAGGTCTAGAGAGAGAGGTTCTCAATCTCTAACTTATGTGGAATGAATGAAAAGAGAGGAATGAGGCTCCTATTTATAGGAGAGGTCTCACATTCAATAAGGTAGTTTCCTCTTCTATAGAATATCACATATTCATGAGCCCATATCCTCTTTTCCTCTATGAGATACTCGGCCAACAAGGCATTCTAGAAGACTTGATTTGTTTCCTATTTTGTTCCTTTCTCTAGCCTTGGCCGAATTTCCCTATGGCATGCATAGGAAATTTGTTTCCTCTTTTTCTTTTGGCAAGTATCTTGATATATTTATGCACAAAATATTCTCTCCTTCGCTAGGGTAGTAGGCGCCCATTTAATCTCTAGAAAGAGCTTCTAGAAGCTTCTTCATTTGTTCATGACAACATAATAAAAGGCCCATTAAGAATTTTCAATACAATTCTTATCAAATGAAATTAATCCACAAGGCCCAATGATCAAATCATGGCCGAGTGTTATTGAGTCATCAAATGACCTTGTCAAAAAATATATTGACATTCATTTCATCCTATGTCTCAAAAGACAAAAATACCCTTTTGACAATTTTCGTTCTTGTTTTGACTTAGCTTCCAGTTTAACTATTCCTACTCGATGTGATTCGTGACAGTGACCTCATGGATCCAAATGAACAAAGCTTGAGCTAAATACTTGGACTCAAAAGTTCACAAACCTTTTCCAAGTTTAGCTTAATGTCAACTGACTCCACTAAAGAGTTGACACTGAAAATCTCCCGGTTCAAATGAATTTATTTTCTACTCAAGAATCCAACCTAATTGTAATGAGTGGATCCACAAAATATTATCAGTGTTTACCCTTCATGAATATCATCAGCTAGTCGGGATTTAGAAAATTACCATTTTACCCTTCTAGCTGTTATTTCCTCAACTCCTTTGTCGCTTGTGAATAAATTAGAAACAATGTATTGACGAGGAGCTAACAAGTCACATTGCTTCATCCAAAAAAGTCAAGACTCAATTTGGACACTGGCCAGTTCATTTATTCACACTCCAAGGAACAAAGCATGAGGTGATATACATTGCATTTCAGCAATCTTGTACATGAATTCCATATCTACGAGAACTTCACAAAGTTACTCATGACATTCTCACAACTTAGTACTTCACCAATAGGCCTTGTTCGGAATCACATAGTGAGTCCGAACTCTGACTTTCTCAAATGAAAATACGTAAGCTGTGTAATGACATGTCTCATTTCAGGATTAAGGTATGCACGATGCAATTCATACGTAGTGACTTCGAGACATAAAAGGTTAAATGGTTTGTTCTTACCTTGTCTCTAGAAGTACACTGGTCAATTCAGTACATTCGGAAGATACCTAGAAGAACTATAGAGTCTCCAACTCTCAATGCCTCATAACCAGACATCATAGATTCTTCTAACAATGATACTGAGGTCAATAGTCCTTTGACCCTTAGATTGTGAATATATCGTTTTAAGCAAACTACGAAGAGTTCGTTCATGCAAATCTACATTTGTCTCTTCGCAAGTTGTTAAGTTTGGTTATGGACTAAAGACTAATGTTTTATCATAAATCTTCAAACAGACAAGGAGGAATGAATGAACGTTTCAACTTTTTATTAATGAATAAGCAATTATAAGCAAGAGTCTTCATGAGACTTTCTTACATCAAATGTAAAAAATAAAGACTACAACTCTTCTTGTGGGCACCATTGACAACAAAGCCAGCCAAGCGCGCGTTACGCCTGGCATGCCGCACGCCACGCGGAGAATGCGCGCGCGCTGGACGCGCGCTGCACGCTGCGCGCCGCACCTGGCAGACCGCGTTTCATGCTGCACGCACGCGCCGCTCCTCCTCTTGGCGGAGCGCGCGCCCCCAGTCCCACATGGGCAAGAAAGAAGCCTCCTAAGGCCCTCCAACTATTACAAATACCCCCTCTCATTGAGGGGGAAGCTATCCCATTCATTCCCTTGAATACTCACTCTTCTCTCTGCTTCTCTGGATTCCATCCTTGGCCTGAAGCGGATTCTCCTCGATTTATCGTTCTCAGAGATTCCTAAGCGCTCTCGGGGACTCCCGAGCGCTGCCTCTCTCGATCGAACGACTAATCCCGAGCCCACGAGTGCTCCTGTGGTTTACGACTTAAAACTGCCTACACGTCTAGCACACTAGACGCGTCCACCATTTCTGACAAGAAATCGCCTACGCGTCCGAAAGCTTCGCCAATGGAAGGAACTCTTGACTAAGAGTCTCCCACGTTTCTAAAAGAGAGAAAACACACTTTTTCTCTCGGGTCACTTGATCCCAGAGTTTTGAGACACCGCCAAGGACTCCTCCGCGATTCGTCTTCACTGTCGAGCACACCCTCCAGGCTCTGCGCCTCATACTGCGTTACATACGCCTTGAACTACGTTCTGACCTCATCCATATTCACACGGGTGTTGGAATTGATCTAGGTTTTAAGAAAAAGTTTAACGCTTCAGTAAGCGGCGGAATTTTAAAAAAATTCCTTTCACAAGTAAAACGTTTTTACTAACCTAGACAAAGAGCAAGCACATGTAAATAAAAACTATTATGAGCATAGAAGTTTACCAACCTTTTTAGACGCTTGAACGTTGATGAGCCTTCGGAAGGTTGATAACGTTCGTCTCCCCTCGCAGCACGTCTCTCCTCTTTCCTCGCAAACTCGAGCAACCACAAAATTTTCTATCACAAGAATCACTTGAGAAAGAAAGGAATTAGTGTGTGGGCAGTTTTAAACACGACGACTCAAGAACAAGTCTTAGAGTCGAAGAGCTAAAACACTAGGTCAAATGAGGACCTAGGTGCCAAAACAAAAACGAAATTGACTAGAGAGAGAGAGATGAGTCGGCCAACAATGTCTAGAGAGAGAGTCTCTCAATCTCACTAGTACAATTGATAGCATCAGGTGCGACAAAAGTCGCACCTGAAAGCACCAATGTTGCACCTGAAAGTATCTTCAGGTGCGACTTGTCGCACCTGAAAGTCATCACTATCAGGGGCGACATTTTAGGTGCAACTTTTCCCACCAAACGTCGCACCTAAATATCCTCCAAAATAAGATATTAAAGCGGGAATTATAGTATCAGATGTGACTAGTCGCATCTGATACCTTCGCGGGAAAAGTATCAGATGCGACTAGTCGCATCTGATAGTAATTCCCCGCTTAATATTTGGCGGGTTACAGTACAATCAGATGCGACTAGTCGCATCTGATACTTTTCCCGCGAAGGTATAAGATGCGACAAGTCGCATCTGATTGTCTGTAGTTTTTTTTTTTAAAATGCTGATTCTAATAGAATCAGCCTATTAATTATATAAAAATTATAATTTAAAAAATTATTTAAAAATTAATTAAATAATTTTTTTGTTAAATTAAATAAATAATTTGAATAATATTAATTAGAATAATTAAATCAATAATTTAATAGAAATTCTAATATTAAATTCATAAAATTTGATAATTTACGTTCAATAAATTAAAAAAATTACAATCTATTCTTTTTGTTTCCCTTTTTCACTCGAAGTCTTCCAATTCTGGAATGCACGGCCTCCTCTTCCGCCAGATCTTCCTCGTGCGCCTTGGCGGCCTGGTGCGCTGGCGCTCGAACGATGTCGCTGAAATTCTACGGAACCTGGCGTCTGATCAGCATTTGGCATTGAAGCGGATGGCGGCGTCTGAACATTCGGGATTGAAGGGAATGGCGGCGTCAAAACATTCGGCATTGAAGCGGATGGCGGCGTCTGAACATTCGGCATTGAAGCTGATGGCGGCGTCGTCCCAGGGTGCAGCGTCGTGGGGGATGTCTGCATGGGAGACGGATGCTGCTGTGTGTAGGCAAAGAACTGTCGCTGAAACGTCTCCATCTGAGCTCGTTGCTCACGCCTCATCTCTTCTATTGCAGCCTGTTGTACGACCAACACTGCTTGTAGCTCGCTAACCACTGGATCTGGAACGCGCCTCGATGAATAACCTGAGGACGAGCTGTCGTCCTGAGCCTGAGCTAAGAGATACGAGGATCTCGGGATCAAGGGACCTATCCCGACATACCAATCTCGATGTTGCCCGAGAACAGTATCCATCGTATACTGCTCCGCCTGTCTATGTCAAACGTTTGGCCTGACTCCGCTGCTTGTCGCTGCATATCCTCGACTTGAGTCATAATTCGCGCCTTCAAACATATGTTAAAAAAATTATTAAGATTATCGAAACTTGATTATTAAGTAATTAACACAAGTAACTTACAAATGCTTGTTGCGCCCAAGCTGTCGTCCAATTGCCTTGACCATCTTGATGTTTTTTCTCCCACGTGTTTAACGCCGAGGCCAAAGTCCCATCTTCCCTACTCTGCAGTTCTTATGAAAATATGGGTAATGTATTTATTGAAAAAAAATATTACAAAATTAGAATAAACTTACGTTCAAATGTCGATGAGCCAAAAAAGAAATCGACCCTTGTGTTGACTTCGTTTTCTTGTTCTTTGAATTGTCTCTGTTGCGAGTAGACTTTTTCTGCACATATTAAATTGCGTTATAATTCGATTTCATAGAAGATAACATAATTTTTTTGAATTATACATTACCTTCCAATCGTCAGTTGCGAACTCCTCTATCACCTTCTCCCAATCGTCTTTTTGATATCCTTTTGGGATTTCTTTCTTGGCGACATTCATTTGCCCACAACATTTGCTTAAGAAAGTCCCTGATAATCTAGACTTTTGGTTGCGCCTCATTCGCTTTGCATCGCGAATGATAGTCTGGTCAATCTGATGACGAAAGCAATCCGCCGGAAGCAGCTCCTCAGTCTCATCATCCTTGTACACGAAAGTGTACTCGGAATGAAGTGCGCTCAGAATATTGCCCAACATCTGGGGCGTCACTTCGTTCCAATCACGAAGTGTGACCGGGATATGGACTTTCACCAAAGCGCCGACGCGGTTGTTGAATACTCCTACCTTTTTTTATTGTTTTCCTTACGTCCTGGTAGAAGGTTTGGTTGATTGGGTCATACCTAACAACTTTCGCATCGGGTACCCCAAGCGCTGTTTTTGCCGACGTAGAGCCGGTTGTTGGTCCCCTTGTTTTCTTAGGACCTTAGGAACCCGGTGTCTCTAGCGGAGACTCATCTCCACCTGCTCCTAAACGGTGTAGCGGAGACTCATCTCCACCTGCATCTGACATCCTGTAAGATGTGAACAATATTAGTAAATAAATATTAGTTTTCTGTTTAAAAAAAACGTGGACGGCACCACGGATTTTATTATTAACAAACCTCACATATGGCGGAGGAAAACTATGGTTGCATTATATAGTAAATAAGCATACAAAAAAGATATTACTCATTCATCGTCATCTATGTCTATAATGTTAATATCATCTTCTATATCGACATCAACATCTTCTCCCTAAAAAACGACCCGTCTCTCATTTTCATCATCGTCTTCTTCATCATCGTCAACGACAGTCACTAACTCAGCTTCATCGGTTTCGTATCGATGATTCAAACGCTCGATGTTTGACAACTCTATAGTCAATGGGATCGAGGCTGAGTTGGAGGGGTCAACTTCAGGAATGTCCCAAATCCCTCGATGATTGCATTCCTGGACGATTTCCCAGTCGCCGCATTTAACAAGATCTTCGATGTAAATCGCCAACAACCTCTGCAAGATCACGTGGCAATCGTGCGACTTCAAACCTGTGAGTTGTCCATCAGCAGTCACATTTTTCTTCAAATTCCCAGCGACCCCATCTGGGAATTTGACAGATTGGAGGAACTCGGTAAATCGCTGCCTCTGATCAAGGGTTAAGGTGTACGATGCTCGCGGTTTGTACCACGAATCCCCTTGTTTTTTCAAGTGGAGAGCGGTCTTGATGCCCAATTCCATCAAATCAAACCTCACCTTATCCGTGTCGTAGTTCTTCTTTTCTAAGCTGAGCATAGTTCCGAGAAGATTCTCGCACACCTTCTTCTCTATGTGCATGAAGTCCATGTTATGCTTCAACTCCAAATCTGACCAGTACGACAACTCGTAAAAGATGCTTTTCTTGGCCCAATTTAGTTCGCACTCGGCTCGCTTTCATTTTCTGCCCACGGAGCCAGCACGTTTGCCAGTTGTCGTACAAGACACACTAGCCAACTGAGCGAGTATGTCTTGCAGAGTAAACTTCTCAGGTTTACTGCGTTTCTCGTGGCGATCCTTGTAGTGATCGGTGCTTTTTCTCAATCGATGACGCGTACGCAAGAATCGACGATGGTCGTAGTAGACGATCCTGTTTCTGACTTTCAAAGACGGCGTGTCAAGATTGCACGTCGGGCAAGCGAGATACCCTTGGCCACTCCATCCCGATAAATAGGATCGAGACGGAAAATCGTTAATCGTCCAGAGTAGCGCGGTACGCAATCGAAACACTTCGACAAATGGCTGCAAGAACACGTCCATGTCTTTTCCTGGTGAGTGAGGCCCCGGGATCAAAAGCGTCAGCATTAAGTACTCTTTCTTCATGCACAACCAAGGCGGCAAATTGTACTCAGTTAGCACCACAGGCCACATGATGTACGATAGACTCATTTCTCCGAACGGATTGAATCCATCCGCAGCTAGTCCAAGCCGCATGTTTCGAGGCTCTGCAGCAAAGCTTGGGTATCTCTCATCCAGGTTTTTCCACGTCGTACCATCCGCAGGATGTCGTAGAACACCTACTTCCCTGACGCGATCTCTTTCGTGCCACTGCATCAGAAGCGACGTTTGTCGAGACGCGTACAACCGCTTCAATCGATCTTTCAGGGGAAAATATCGCAAAATCTTTTGCGGTATCATTTTCCCAGTTGGCTTCCATCTGCTCTCGTTGCATACTGGGCACACATCGACTTCCGTGAGATCTTTTCGAAATAGGACACGGTCGTTAATACACGCATCGATCATCTCGTATCCCATGCCAAAACGCTTCAGCTTCGCCTTTGCCTCGTAATGCTTCTCCGGAATTCGATTACCAGCTGGATGAGACTTCTTCAAGAGCTGCAAGAGTTCTGTGAACGACTTGTTCGTCCAATGGTTCGTGACTTTGAGGTGCATCAACGAAACCAAGAAAGACAAAGAAGAAAACTCTTTGCATCCAGGGTACAATTCTGCTTCCAACTCGGTGAAGAGGTCTTCCACTTGCTCCTCTGCACGCACCTCGCTCTGGGTCGGCTCTGTAGCATCGTCGAAATCCTCGTGATCCCTGATATCCTCCACAGCACCGTGCAATCCTCCTATTCCTCTCAGATCTGTTCCTCCTATGGAATCTTCTTCATGAGGAAGGACGACACGCTCGAGCTCGCCGTGATGATACCATTTTGTGTAACCTGGAGTAAAGCCCTTGTTGAGCAAATGATTCCTGACAACCCCGATGTCGTGCCATCTCACGTTGTTGCAAGGTTTGCAAGGACACCGATATTTGCCATTTTCGTTAGGGAATCTTCTTGCAGCGCGAATAAACTCGTTAACACCGGTTTTGTATTGCAATGTCACCCGATTATTCTCCGTGATCCAATCTCTACTTGGATTGGACATTTCGCTGAATGAGAGCGAGAAATGAAAGTTTTGAAGAGTTATTGATAAAGGACAATGGAGAACAAAATAAAAGAGAAATTATGAATAGTATGTTATTTTGAGCTCGAATTGAATAAGTTCGAAGTTTTTAGACTAATTGATTCGAAACTCTACCGAAATTTTGGCAGAGTTTCCCCTATTATACTGACAAACCAAAAACCTGCAAAATTATTTAAAAACATATACAAACCATCCAGAACTATCCTACAAATCAGCTCAGCCCTACCCCGAACCTCCGTGGTTCGGTCACAACATTTTATAAATGAAAAAGCCAAATAAACAAAATATCACAAACTATCAAAACACTTCACAAACTATTTTTCTTATTTAAACTTACAATTTCATTTCGTGTTAAATCAAATGAAATTAATCACAAATTCACTAACTTCATTTTATACTAATGTTGTCGCAGTTTTTCGGACAACGATTTAGGAGTCAAAGGCGGTTAGACCCAAGGCCGGACCAAGTGGTCTCGTCTTGACTCGAGCGTGTCGGACTTGATATCTCAAGTCGTCCCTTAGCTGTTGGTGTGGTCTATTTCGTCCAGGCACCTGAAAAGCAAGCAGGAAGGCATGAACTACAAAGGGGAAACAGAGGGGTTGCCTCTATTTACCTCTCCGTCGCTCAACAT
This sequence comes from Urtica dioica subsp. dioica, assembly GCF_054948205.1. Lineage (NCBI taxonomy): Eukaryota > Viridiplantae > Streptophyta > Magnoliopsida > Rosales > Urticaceae > Urtica > Urtica dioica. The sequence goes on from NC_142763.1 coordinate 41,927,382, forward strand.
TAGTAGGATTGAGGTGGATATAGAGGGTTTAAGTGTTTAGAGGCCGAGACTTGAGAGAAACGAGCGAGGTACGAGTTCGGCAGCGTTTCAGTACTCAAGAATGGATTCCCTGGGTCAAGGGAGGGACCCTTGTATTTATAGGCGGCCAAGAGGTGGTTTGTAGACCCCTTGGCCGAGTGAGCATGCTTGAGTCGGCCATTGACCCCCTGAATGGTTGGGTCGGCCAATGGCCGAGTGAACATGGTGGTGAGGTTCACTCGGCCATTGGCTGAGTGAAAAGCTTGGGCCGGCTGAGGTTCACTCGGCCAATGGCCGAGTGAACTGTTTTGGAGGTTCACTCGGCCATTGGCCGAGTGAACTGCATGGCCGGTTTGAAGGTTCACTCGGCCAATGGCCGAGTGAACTGCTAGAAGGTTCACTCGGCCACTGGCCGAGTGAACTGCTGGAAGGTTCACTCGGCCATTGGCCGAGTGAACTGCTGGAGGGCTCACTCGGCCATTAGCCGAGTGAACAGCCTGGCCGGCTGAGGATTTCACTTGGCCATTGGAGCTGGAGGCCGGGATCACGAGGTCGGAGGTCGGCCATGGAGCTGGAGGCCGAGCTCATGAGGCCGGAGGTCGGCCATGGAGCTGGAGGCCGAGCTCATGAGGTCGGAGGTCAGCCATGGAGCTGGAGGCCGAGCTCATGAGGCCGGAGGTCGGCCATGGAGCTGGAGACCAAGCTCATGAGGGCGGAGGTCGGCCATGGAGCTGGAGAGTCCCGGGGTGGTCGTTATCGCGGCCGTCGCTGCTCTACCGGGCCGAGATGGACCGGTAACATTAGCTCCCCGAGTTTCCAGTCGAGCGTAGGTCGAGTGGAAACTCAAAATATACGCTTTCATGTGGGCGCGGGATGAACGCTCTCGGGTTTGCGAGCATGCCGTAGAAGGGCTTTCAACGTATCGCGGGGGGCGGCCTCTGGTGCGTCACGAGGGACGGCCTTTGTGCGTCACGGGGGACGCCTTTTGTGCATCGTGAGGGACGGCTTTTGTGTGTCACGAGGGATGGCTTTTGTGCGTCGTGAGGGACAGCGTTGATGCGTCGCGAGGGATGGCTTTCATTCCAGGTCGATCGTGCGTGGCTTATTTTCTCGACCTACCAATGAAGGCGTGATTGATTTGCACGGCTTTACTATGCGTGGCTTATTTTCTCGACCTACCAATGAAGGCTTGATCGATTAGCACGACTTTATTGTGCGTGGCTTATTTTCTCGACCTACCAATGAATGCGTGATCGATTTGCACGACTTTATTGTGCGCGGCTTATTTTCTTGACCTACCAGTGAAGGCGTGATCGATTAGCACGACTTTATTGTGCGTGGCTTATTTTCTCGACCTACCAACGAAGGCGTGATCAATTTGCACGACTTTATTGTGTGTGGCTTATTTTCTCGACCTACAAGTGAAGGCGTGATCGATTAGCACGACTTTATTGTGCGTGGCTTATTTTCTCGACCTACCAATGAAGGCGTGATCGATTTGCACGGCTTGGGCCTCGGGGGGCCTCGGTGTCACGTTTGTGTGACCGAGTTTTCCGCGGACGCTGGCTACACCAGATACGTCCAGCGGACGCAAGCCTTTGAAACCCATTTGTAACTCGCTGCCTTTTGGCTCACGAGCTGGGCGGCGAGCGCGATGCCATATTTGTGTGGCGCGGTTTCCCGTGGACGCTGGCTAGACTAGATACGTCCGGCGGACGCAAGCCTTTGAAACCCATTTGTAACTCGCTGCCTTTCGGCTCACGAGCTGGGTGGCGAGCGCGATGCCACATTTGTGTGGCGGGGTTTCCCGTGGACACTGGCTAGACCAGATACGTCCGGCGGACGCAAGCCTTTGAAACCCATCTGTAACTCGCTGCCTTTCGGCTCACGAGCTGGGCGGCGAGCGCGGTGCCACATTTCTGTGGCGGGGTTTCCCGTGGACGCTGGCTAGACCAGCTACGTCCGGCGGACGCAAGCCTTTGAAACCCATTTATAACTCCCTGCCTTTCGGCTCACGAGCTGGGCGGCGAACGTGGTGCCACATTTGTGTGGCCGTTCCACCTCACGAGCGTTGCACCCTTCGGTGCGCGTGTCGTGTGATAGGCGGGGTTAGGTGTAGACTTGATCCCCCGGCGAGTGTGGCACCTTAGTGCACTGGTCGTGTTTTCGGGTTGAGTTTCTTGGGTTGAGTCTTGTGCCCCTGTGAATGCGACGCCATGGTGCGTGTGCCATGCCTGGGGACTCAACTTGAGGAATAGACTTGACTCGAGGAATTACATGTAAGGTCGGCTCGAGGGCCGGTAAGGTGTAGGGTTGGCATGGAGACTTATCAGTCGGCTTGTGGACTCGGTACTCGACTCGAGGAGTGAACTCAAGTCGAGGAGAAACGTAGAGTCGGCAAGAGGAGTAGTTAATCGACTCGTGAACTCGGTACTCGACTCGAGGAGTGAGCTCAACTCGAGGGGAAACGTAGAGTCGGCACGAGGAGTAGCTAGTCGACTCGTGAACTCGGTACTCGATTCGAGGAGTGAACTCAAATCGAGGAGAAACGTAGAGTCGGCACGAGGAATAGCTAGTCGACTCTCGAACTTGGTACTCGACTCGAGGAGTGAACTCAACTCGAGGAGAAATGTAGAGTCGGCACGAGGAGTAGCTAGTCGACTCGTGGACTCGGTACTCGACTCGAGGAGTGAACTCAACTCGAGGAGAAACGTAGACCGTCTCTCTCTGGGACCTCCGGCCTAACCATCGGCCCCTCGAGACTTTGTTATGCTCTTACTTTTTTTTTTTTTGAGTGAGTGAGTTTTAGTTTCGTTGAGCATTGTTTCCCATTAGCCCCCCGAGTTTTTTGTGTACTCGTAGAGGAGACTAGAAATTATAATGCAACAAGATAAAGGCTTCGAGGCGAAATGTAATCTAATTACCATGTCGAAATAGTCAAAAATTACATTCCCAGGCCATTGGCCTTATTGAAATTTGAAATTGTCTTAAAACCGCAGATAAAATGACATAATTAGAACGGGAGCGGGCTTCTACTGTAGTACCAGCTTCCGCAGCCTGACCGAGGTAGAGGATGGTGCTCACCATCTTTTCCTTCCCTTTCCCGTCCACGCCTTGGATGTAGTACATCCTCGCCATCGACTGGTCTCCCAACATGATGGCAATCCCCTTCTCAGTCGGGAACTTCATCATCATGTGAGAGGTGGACGTTATGGCCTTCAACCGGTTTAGAGTCGGGCGGCCGATGATGATGTTGTACGCCGAGGGCTGGTCCAACACTAGGAAGGATACGATGCGAGTGACATCGAGCCCCCCCGGCGTTCCGAAGGTGACCGGGAGGTCGATGGTTCCCTCCGTCATGACCCTCTCCCCGGAAAAGCCGAAGAGTGGGGTCGAGACCGGGGTCGGTCCCATTCCGTATAGCTTCATCCTGTCCAGCGCCGATTTGAAGATTATGTCGGCGGAGCTTCCATTGTTGATTAGGATTCTCCGGACGAGGTTGTTGGCGACCGGTGCGGAGACTACTATCGCGTCATTGTGCGGGTGGAGCACACGCGCTGCCTCTTGGCCGGTGAAGAACATGGACTCGAACGGGACCGGAGGAGGAGCCTCGTACGTGTGGTTGATGCAGTGCGCTATTTTCCCTTGGGAAACTTCGCGCACGTATTTCTTCCTTTGCGTGCTCGAGTCTCCGAACTCCTGGCCGCCCATGATCGAGCCCACGATTTGCAGTTGTGAGTTCCCCGGTCCTTGGTTTGCCACTTGGTCTACGACGGTCACCGTCGCCGGACGCTTCCTTTCTTGCCGTGGGCGCTCTCCGTGCGCCGCGGCTGTCTCGACCGTTCTCAAGACATACTCTTTTAATTTCCCATCTTGAATCAGGGCCTCGATCTAATGCCTGAGTTGATAACACTCGGACGTCAGATGCCCGTGATCTTGGTCGTACTTACATAACTTGTTTCGATCCCTCTTCGCGGGATCCTTTGCGAGAGGAGTCGGACTTCCTAGCTTGTCACGGTGCAGAGCCAGGATCCGCTCTTGCGGAGTGTTCAGAGTGGTGAACATCGATAACGCTCGGAAGCTATCAACGTGTGACGATCTCGGCCCGGGGAGGGGGCGACCGTTAGGGGCCCGGCCTCCCTTGTTCCTCTTCCTTCGAGGGTCGGGATGATCTTCGTCCTGGTCGTTGCGGCGGCGACTACCTTGTCCCCCTGACTTTCGGCCGTCGCGGCCATCGAGTTAGTCCTCGATCCCCATATACGTGCGGGCCCTCGACAGTAGCTCTGTTGTCAATGGTGCCCACAAGAAGAGTAGTGGTGTCTATTTATGTACATTTGATGTCATATAGTCTTACGAAGACTCTTGCTTGTAATTGCTTATTCATTAATAAAAAGTTGAAACGTTCATTCAATCTTCCTTGTCTGAAGCTTTATGATAAAACCTTATTCTTTTAGTCCATAAACAAACTTAACAACTTACGAAGAGACAAATGTAAATTTGCATGAACAAACACTTCGTAGTTTGCTTAAAACGATATATTCGCAATCTTAGGGTCAAAGGACTATTGACCTCAGTATGATTGTTAGAAGAATCTATGATGTCTGGTTATGAGGCATTGAGAGTTGGGGACTCTATAGTTCTTCTAGGTATCTTCCGAAGGTACTGAATTGACCAGTGCACTTCTAGAGACAATATAAGAACAAACCATTTAACCTCTTATGTCTCGAAGTCACTACGTATGAATTGCATCATGCTTACCTTAATCTTGAAATGAGACATGCCATTTCACACCTTAGTATTCTCATTTGAGAAAGTCAAAGTTTGGACTCACTATGTGATTCCGAACAAGGCCTATTGGTGAAGTACTAAGTTGTGAGTCTGTCATGAGTAACTTTGTGAAGTTCTCATAGATATGGAATTCATGTACAAGATTGCTGAAATGCAATGTATGTCACCTCATGCTTTGTTCCTTGGAGTGTGAATAAATGAACTGGCCAGTGTCCAAATTGAGTCCTGACTCTTTTGGATGAAATAATGTGACTTGTTAGCTCCTCGTCAATACATTGTTTCTAACTTATTCACAAGCGACAAAGGAGTTGAGGAAATAACAGCTAGAAGGGTAAAATGGTAATTTAGTAAATCCCGACTAGCTGATGACATTCATGAAGGGTAAACATAGATAATATTCAGTGGATCCGCTCATCATAATTAGGTCGAATTCTTGAGTAGAAAACAAATTCATTTGAACCGAGAGATTTTCAGTGTCAGCTCTTTAGTGGAGTCAGTTGGCATTAAGCTAAACTTGGAAAAGGTTTGTGAACTTTTGAGTCCAAGTGTTTAGCTAAAGCTTTGTTCATTTGGGTCCATCAGGTCACTGTCACGAATCACATCGATAGGAATAGTTAAACTGGAAGCTAAGTCAAAACAAGAACGAAAATAGTCAAAAGGGTATTTTTGTCTTTTGAGACAAAGGATGAAATGAATGTCAATAAATTTTTTGACAAGTTCATTTGATGACTTAATGTCACTCGGCCATGACTTGATCATTGGGCCTTGTGAATTAATTTCATTTCATAAGAATTTTATTGAAAATTCTAAATGGGCCTTTTCTTATGTTGTCATGAACAAGTGAAGAAAATTCTAGAGGCCTTTTCTAGAAGATTATGGGCGCCTACCCTATAGAGAAATAGGAGAGTTTATTTTGTGCATAAATGTATTTAGATACTTGCCAAAAGAAAAAGAGGAAACAAATTTCCCACACATGCATGGGGAATTTCGGCCAAGTGAGAAAAGGGCAAGCCAATGAACAAAAAAAGGAAAAAAATCTAAGCCTCTAGGAGGCAGCCTTGGGCGCCCAAGATGGAATGGGAAATAAAGGATTTTTGCTCATGAATATGTGATATTCTATAGAAGAGGAAACTACCTTATTGAAGGTAAAACCTCTCCTATAAATAGGAGCCCCATTCCTCATATTTCATTCATCCAAGTTTAAGAGATTTGAGAGACTCTCTCTCTAGATCTTGGCCGAAAATCCTCTCTCTCTCTCGCTAGTTTATTTTCGATTTTTTCTTGTCTTGGCACCTAGGTCCTCACTCGACCTAGTGTTTAGCTCTGCGACTTCGAGACTCGTTCTTAAGTCGTAGTGTTTAAAAGTGCCCACTCACTGATTCCTTCTTTTCGAGTGATTTAGTGATAGAAACTTTCGTGGTTGCTCGAGGTGCCGAAGAAAGAAAGAGAGACGTCCTGCGAGGGGAGACGAGCGCTGCAAACTTTCCAAAAGCTTCTTCAAAGTTCAAGCTTCAAGAAAGGTTTGTAAACTTCTAGCTCATATTGGTTTTTAATTACATGTACTTGCACTTGTCTAGGTTAGTAAAAACTGTTTTTACTTGTAAAAGAAAATTTTTAAAATTTCGCCGCTTACCGAAGCGTTAATTATTTTCTCAAACCCTAGATCGATTCCAACAAGCTCCGCCATGTCTCGCGGGACTTTCCCAATGATAGACTTGAGGAAGTCGCTCATGCGAACTCCCTCGGTGATTGCCGTGATGGCATCCTTGTCATCGAACCCTTCGACCTTGTGAGACCCTTCGGTGAAGCAGGCGAGATATTGTCTCAGCGTTTCGTCTCTCCCCTGCCGGATGGAGAGAAGGTGGGTCTTTGACTTCTTTTGTGCCACAAGGGTGGTAAATCGGGCAAGAAAAGCCTCTCGTAAGGCCTGTTGTCGCACGAAAATGATCAACGATTAAATACCTTGGGCAGTTCAATCCAAGGCCGGACCAAGTGATCGCGCCCGGGCCAAAAATGGGAGCTCGTAGACCGAGCTGCACCCTCCAGACCCTGAGGTATGTTTTGGGGGGTGTGACCGTGCCAAGGGTTGGCTACCTACGTACCCTTTAGTCGGGATCAGGTCAAAACGTAGTTCAATTTGTGTATTGGGGGCTATCTTGGGCTCAGAGGCTTTGGGAATCCAAGGCTTTAGAGTAGGACCCGACTCGTAGCTTCCTGTGAAGACTGTAGAGGGGTCGCGTGCTCGTAGCTCAGAGTTCTAGCTCAAGGGTCAAGAAGCGGGAGAGCGGCGTGTACCGCAGAAGCTCGGGTCACAGAAGAGGAGCGCGCTCCCTCTCGTGGAGGGGGGTCCTTGTGTTTCTGAGACGAGGGACGAGGAGTGCACGCTCTTGGAAATGTCGCAAGAGGGCAAGAGAGAGTTCTCGAGAGAAGAGAAGTATTGTGTTGGAGTATCCCAGGATGTAAGTTGTGTCCAAGAACCGGGGTCCTTTTTCCTCCCCTAGGGGGGGGGGGGTATTTATAGTTGTGGAGAGAGGCCTTGGGCCGGCCCCTTGAGGCCCACCGGGTGGCCGGGAGCGGGGCACGCGAGGCCTTACGCCCAAGAGGGCGCAGGGCGCGCGGGGCCTCACGCCCAAGAGGGCGCAGGGCGCGCGGGACTTGGCCGGGCGCGGCGTTCCCGGCAGTGGGCGTGCCCAGCCGAGGTGGCAAGGATGCTCGACCGAGGTGGCCGAGGTGTCGAGGACGCTCGGCCGAGGTGGCCGAAGTGGCACAGACACTCGGCCGAGGTGGCCGAGGTGACCAAGACGCTCGGCCGAGGTGGCCGAAGTGGCAAAGACGCTCGGCCGAGGTGGCCGAGGTGGCGAGGAGGCTCGGCCGAGGTGGCCGAAGTGGCACAGACGCTCGGCCGAGGTGGCCGAAGTGGCACAGATGCTTGGCCGAGGTGGCCGAGACGCTCGGCCGAGGCGGCCGAAGTGGCAAAGACGCTCGGCCGAGGTGGCCGAGGTGGCCGAAGTAGCACAGACGCTCGGCCGAGGTGGCCGAAGTGGCACAGACGCTCGGCCGAGGTGGCCGAGACGCTCAGCCGAGGCGGCCGAAGTGGCAAAGACGCTCGGCCGAGGTGGACGAGGTGGCAAAAACGCTCGGCTAAGGTGGCCGAAGTGGCACAGACGCTCGGCCGAGGTGGCCGAGGTGGCAAAGACACTCGGCCGAGGTGTGTGAAGGCCGGGAGGCCGGGGCGTGAGTGCGTCAGAGCGCTCGGGCCTGGTGGGCCGGGGCCCGTTGGGCTTCCGGCCGGCAAAGCCCGGCCGTTCTTGAATCGTTTTTGTATTTCCGGTGTCCCAAAAACGACCGGTAACATTAGCCCCCCAAGTTTACGGATTACGGGACGTAAGTCGTGAACTTTAGAAAAGAAAAGGGCGTTGAGGTGATTTCACCTCACGCATATCTTTCTCTTTTTTCTCCCCCCATTTTTTTTTATGGTCGTATCCCTGGGGGCCGGACCGGGCCGGCTGGGTAGCAAGACCCGCGCGCGGCCTAGCGCTGGGAGACTGGCGCGCGCGCGAGGCCGGCCAGCGGGCCGGGCTGCGCGTAGTGGGGGGGGGGGGGGGGGGGGGAAGGAGCAGGGTTTGCTCCTTCCTCTCCTATAAACAGGAGAGCCCCCGCCCTTTCTGTTCACACTGGCAGCCTGTGGGTAATCGGAAAATTCCTTTGAGTTTGAAATTTCCCCTGGGCAGCTGACTTTTTTCGTTTTTTAATGGGGAGCGAGCTTGTTTCCCATGTTGATGATCCCGAGGTTGATCCTTCCTGCCCTCTACCAAATATTGGAGGGGCGGCCAAGGGTCCCTTTGAGGAACTCGACATGATCCCAATCTTTGTTGAGGAAGACTCTAGCGCGGCCGACAAATGGCTCGCAGAGTTGGAGACCGACGCCGCGGCGATAGCCGAGCTGGCGGGGCCCGGGAGCGGCCGACCGACAAGGTGCGGCCCCGAAGGGGAGGATGAAGGGTCCAAGGACCCGCGTTCATCACGGTTGGTGATCAACCTGGTCTCCCGCGAGGCGTCCTTTGACGCCCCCCTGCTCAAGCAGCGGGGTGAAGCGGTGGTGAGTGTCGAGCTCCCCCGGGCGTCTAACTTGGACGCCTCGGGTGTCGAGCTTGCGATAGTGCTGTCCGAATCTTTTTTGGACAAGATTTATTCCGACGATCCCCAAGGGTCGGGCTCAGAGGGCCCTGAAGAGGACTTGGAGGCCGGCCTTCGAGTCGGCGGAGGCTTCGGGCTACACTTATGCCCGGTCACTGGAGAGGACTCGTATGTACGGAGTAGGCGACTCTGTCGCCCCCGTCGGCTTAGACTGCAGGGGAATCAATGCTGCGAGCACGCTCACTTCCCGAGTCTTCAGCACACTTCGGGAGACGTATAGCATTCCTCCCTTGGTGGGATTGCTTAGACCTGCCCCCGAGGGCAGGCCCTCTCGTCCTAGGGACGGGTATGCGGCCGTGACGATTGGGAGTCTTGTCTGCGGGTTACGTCTCCCGCTTCCCACGATCATCCAGCAAATCTTGACCCGACTAGGGGTCCTCGCATGTCAGATGAGCCCGGCGTTCTACCGCCTGTTGGCTACATGCTTCATGGAGTGGCACTGCCAGATGCAGCGTGCCATGACCGTGGACGACTTCCGCAATCTGGTTGCCGTCTTCCTGGCGCCAGGGCAGCCAGGATTTCACATGGCCCGTGCTCGGGGCAACGTGATGCTGGTCGAGGATAGTGACCCGCCTAGACGCCGGGCGTCGGTGTGGGTCACCTCGGATGCCTTTGGCGAGGCGCCCCTTCGCTTTGGTCGTCTGGCCGACTTCCCAGCGAACGAGGGGGCAGCGGAGCTCCCCTTTGTGAGAGAAATATCGGGGATGTCGGAAGCCCGCAAGGCTGGCAAGCGGTTTCGTTCCCCCGAGCTAATGGCGCTCACCGGGTGGTTCCCGCCCTTTGCTCCGGGCACCGAGGAGGCGCTCCGGGCGAGCAGGCCCCCGAGTCCCGTGGCTCAACCAGTCACTCCTGCTTCTCGAGGTAACTTTACAGTTTTGTAAAACTTTTTGTTTTGACAAGAACCTGACCTTCGTTGCTTTGTTTTGTGTAGCTGCAAAGAGGCGAGCTAGGAGGCTGGCCCTTGCTTCTCGGGACCCTGAGTCAATGGCGGAGATTCGCTTTAGGGTCGCTGACCGCAAGGCGAAGGGAGAGCGCATCGAGACTGTCGGTCTAGTCGAACCGGAGTCTCGGGCTTCTTTGAAGAGGGCTTCGACATCGGCACCTCCCAATGAGCGTTCCGAACCCAAGAGGGCGAACTCGGCGGTGGAGCTGGAGGCGATAGAGGCTCGAGGGGATTGTTTCCGCCACCTTGAGGGATCCCCACTATCCTGGTGGAAGGGTGTGGTGTCGAAGGGCGACATTGCTTTCTTCCAGGTGGGGATCACCGACGCTCAGAGGGTCAGTATTTCTGTTTGTTTTCTTGTAAGCGTAGGTTTTAGTTTTAACCCTTGCTTCTTTGTCATCGCAAGCGTATGCGAGGGCCGTGCGAAGCGACAGGATTCTGCATGACTTCGTCCGGCGCTTAGGGGCATCTCAGGAGGAGCTCGCTCGGACGAAGGCTAGGCTGGCTCAGATCGAGCGAAGTTCGCACCCGGGGGCGGAGACCGAGACGCTTCGAGACCAGCTTCGTGAGGCCAGGGTGGAACTTCAAATCGCACAAGATCAGCGTGACAGAGCCCAACTGTCGTTGGCCAAGATGGCGGGGGAGCTCACCGAAGAACGGCGAGCTTACGAGGTGGCGACCCGACCAGTGGAGATTTTTCGCACTGAGGTTACCGACCTTCGGAGGCAACTGGACGCTCGATCCGATGCCTTGGAGACGTCGCATTGCTAGCTTACTTCGAGCGAAGCGGCGCGTGTTAGGGCGGAGCGCGAGCGCGACTCTCTGGCGGAGGAAAGCGCTCGCCTCTCGTCCCAACTTGCTGAAGCGGAGCGAAGAGCGTCCGACTTGCAGGATGACTACGACATAGGGACCGAGGAGGCCCGTCGTGCCGGAGCGGTGGAATGTTGAGACGCGACCGCGACCGAGAACGAGGCCCGGGGGGTCACTTTTGACTTTTTCGACACCTTGTTCCCCCTGTTGGATGAGGGTGCTCCTTGAGCCGAGCGGCTTTCTTTTTCAGTGCGTATGTTTAGCGCTTTGTTTTCTTTTCCTTTTTCTAGGATTTTATTTAGTTTTCACGCACTTTTTGTTCAGAACGTGTTTATCAGAGCCGTGGCTCTTTTTATTTATGAGATATTTTTTTTGCTTTCATGTTGAATGCCTATCTCATTTTTCGAGTAATTTTCACTCATATATGCCTTCTTTGCGGGCTAATCGTGGCCCGAAGGGCTTGTATCCTTGCCAATAGTTTTGGCAGGTTCTGCGCCTCTAGCTGGGATTTGTCCCCCGCCCATTTCGTTGTTACGACTCGTCATCGTTTGAACATTCGATCTGAGGGGGCGTTTGTGTCCAGCTAGGCGATTGGCCGACCCCTGTTTGAACGGTGGTATCGGCCTGTCGGGTTAGGCCGACGATTCAGCGTGCCTAATCTGGCCATGGCCCAGTGACTTCACTTCGTGCCTTCCGACGATCGAAGAGGTCGTACCGGGTAGTTCCCGGGGGCTCTGCGTCCATGCCTTCGGCGACTGGACGTGCATGTCGCGCCGGGTTGGGCCGGCGTCTTTTGGAGCCCGTGCTTTTTTTAAGTGACGAGCTCGCCGGGTTAGGCCGGCGTCTTCGAGCTCGCGCTGTTTGAGCGACCGAGCTCGCCGGGTTAGGCCGGCGTCTTTGAGCTCGTGCTATCGAGTGACCGAGCGTTTATGGTGCGCCGGCTAATCCTGACGTCTTTCGGGTTCGTGCCCTGAAGCAAGCTAACGCGCTTTACGTCGTGTTAGGCCGACGTCTTTTTAGTGTTCGCGCCCTTAAGCGTCGGAACGTAGGTGCCCCGGGTTAGGCCGGCGTCTTTTTAGAGTTCGCGCCCTTGAGCGTCGGAACGTAGGTGCGTCGGGTTAGGCCGGCGTCTTTTTGGTGTTCGCGCCCTTGAGCTTCGGAACGTAGGTGCGCCGGGTTAGACCGGTGTCGTTTTGGGCCCGCTCACCCTAGAGTGAGTGTTGTCAATGGTGCCCAGAAGAAGAGTTGTAGTCTTTATTTTGTACATTTGATGTAATAAAGTCTCATGAAGACTCTTGCTTGTAATTGCCTATTCATTTAATAATAAAGTTGAAACGTTCATTCATTCTTTCTTTGTTTGAAGCTTTATGATAAAACCTTAGTCTTTTAGTCCATAAACAAACTTAACAACTTACGAAGAGACAAATGTAGATTTGCATGAACAAACTCTTCGTAGTTTGCTTAAAACGATATATTCGCAATCTTAGGGTCAAAGGACTATTGTCCATAGTACGATTGTTAGAAGAATCTATGATGTCTGGTTATGAGGCATTCAGAGTTGGAGACTCTATAGTTCTTCTAGGTATCTTCCGAAGGTACTGAATTGACCAGTCCACTTCCAGAGACAAGATAAGAACAAACCATTTAACCTCTTATATCTCGAAGTCACTATGTATAAATTGCATCATGCTTACCTTAATCCTGAAATGAGACATGCCATTTCACAGCTTAGTATTCTCATTTGAGAAAGTCAGAGTTCGGGCTCACTATGTGATTCCGAACAGGGCCTATTGGTGAAATACTAAGTTGTGAGAATGTCATGAGTAACTTCGTGAAGTTCTCGTAGATATGGAATTCATGTACAAGATTGCTGAAATGCAATGAATGTCACCTCATGCTTTGTTCCTTGGAGTGTGAATAAATGAACTGGCCAGTGTCCAAATTGAGTCCTGACTCTTTTGGATGAAACAATGTGACTTGTTAGCTCCTCGTCAATACATTGTTTCTAACTTATTCACAAGCGACAAAGGAGTTGAGGAAATAACAGCTAGAAGGGTAAAATGGTAATTTAGTAAATCCCGACTAGCTGATGACATTCATGAAGGGTAAACATAGATAATATTCAGTGGATCCGCTCATCATAATTAGGTTGAATTCTTGAGTAGAAAATAAATTCATTTGAACCGAGAGATTTTCAGTGTCAACTCTTTAGTTGAGTCAGTTGGCATTAAGCTAAACTTGGAAAAGGTTTGTGAACTTTTGAGTCCAAGTGTTTAGCTCAAGCTTTGTTCATTTGGGTCCATGAGGTCACTGTCACGAATCACATCGAGTAGGAATAGTTAAACTGGAAGCTAAGTCAAAACAAGAACGAAAATTGTCAAAAGGGTAATTTTGTCTTTTGAGACATAGGATGAAATGGATGTCAATAAATTTTGACAAGTTCATTTGATGACTTAATGTCACTCGGCCATATTGAAATAATTGGGCCTTGTGAGTTAATTTCATTTCATGAGAATTTTATTGAAAATTCTTAATGGGCCTTTCTCATGTTGTCATGAACAAATGAAGAAGTTACTAGAAGCTCCTTCTAGAATGAGTTTGGGCGCATACCCTATAGAGAAATAGGAGAGATTGTGCATAAATGTGTCAAGATACTTGCCAAAAGAAAAAGAGGAAACAAATTCGCATGATGATGCTTTAGGGTAATCGGCCAAGAGAGAGACAAGGCAAGGCAAGGAACAAAAATGGAAACAAATCCATGCCCTCTAGAAGGCATCCTTGGTGGAGCATCTCAAGTGGGAAAAGAGGTAATTGGCTCATGAATATGTGATATTCTATAGAAGAGGAAACTACCTTATAGAAGGTGAGACCTCTCCTATAAATAGGAGCCCCTTTTCTTCACAATTCATTCAATCCAAGTTTAAGAGATTTAAGAGACTCTCTCTCTAGAACTTTGGCCGAACTCCTCTCTCTCTCTCTTTAGTTTATTTTCGATTTGTTTTGGCACCTAGGTCCTCATTTGACCTAGAGTTTAGCTCTGCGACTTCAAGACTTGTTCTTAAGTCGTAGTGTTTAAAAGTGCCCACTCACTAATTCCTATTCTCTCGAGTGATTTAGTGATAGAAACTTTCGTGGTTGCTCGAGGTGCCGAGGAAAGAAAGAGGGACGTGCTGCGAGGGGAGACGAGCGTTGCAACTTTCTAAGAGCTTCTCAAAGATCAAGCTTCAAGAAAGGTTAGTAAACTTCTTAGCTCATAATGGTTTTTAATTACGCGTACTTGCTCTTTTGTCTAGGTTAGTAAAAACTGGTTTTACTTGTAAAAGAAATTTTTTAAAATTCCACCGCTTACCGAAGCGTTAATTATTTTCTTAAACCCTAGATCGATTCCAACAGTGAGCGAACGCGGGTGCGTCGGGTTAGGCCGACGTCTTTTGGGCCCACTCACCCTGGAGTGAGCGAACGCGGGTGCGTCGGGTTAGGCCGACGTCTTTTGGGCCCGCTCCCCCTGGAGTGAGCGAACGCGCTTTGCGTCGGGTTTGGCCGACGTCTTTTTAGTGTTCGCGCCCTTAAGCGTCGGAACGTAGGTTTTCCGGGTTAGGCCGGCGTCTTTTTAGTGTTCGCGCCCTTGAGCGTCGGAACATAGGTGCGCCGGGTTAGGCCGGCATCTTTTTGGGCCCGCTCACCCTGGAATGAGCGAACGCGGGTGCGTCGGGTTAGGTCGACGTCTTTTGGGCCCGCTTGCCCTGGAGCAAGCGAACGCGGTTGCGCCGGGTTAGGTCGGCGTCTTTTGGGCCCGCTCACCCTGGAGTGAGCGAACGCGGTTGCGCCGGGTTAGGCCGGCGTCTTTTGGGCCCGCTTGCCCTGGAGCAAGCGAACGCGGGTGCGTCGGGTTAGGCCGACGTCTTTTACTCAAACCATATGCGCCGGGTTAGGTCGGCGTCTTTTGGTATTCGTGCCCTGAGGCTAGCGAACCTTTGTTTGGCTCAAATTTGGCCTTTTTTTTTTGGGTTTGAGGCAGCGCCTTTACGCGACTTACATGCGTCTCGGAAGACGTCTTTCACCTGCACCTTTACGCGTCTTACGGCACGCCGGGAACGCCGACGTTTTACTCGAACCCGTATGCATGAAGGGCCGTCGGGGTCCGAGCTTCCTAAGTCTGTATCCCCGCGGGGGACTTAGGCCTTTTGCGTCGGGTTAGGCCGACGTCTTTGAGCTCGTGGGTTGAGCAACCAAATTTTTGCGTCGGGTTAGGCCAACGTCTTTTCTCGGACCCGTATGCCTGATGAGCCGTCGGGGCCCGAGCTTCTTAAGCCTTTGTATCCCGTGAGTGGGGGGCTTAAGGTTTTCTTTTTATGCCATAATTTCTCGAGTGTACCTCTCAGGACCCGTAGCCCCCCGAGTTTTTAGTTTACATGTCGTGCCATGATGACTAAAAACTGTGATAAAGTGGGTGAAAAGACCGCAAACTTTATTTTTTATTACGTTTTGCTAACAGAGAACATCCTTGAACAGTGGCGCGTAGGCCTTATTGAATAAGGGAAATCAGAGCAATAAATGGGGAGAATTGGTCACTGGTGGTACTGCATCAAGTGCTCGGCGTTCCACGGGTGCCGGATTAGAGTTCCGTCCGTGTGTTCGATGTAGTAGGTTTTGTCGTGTATGACTTGTCGAACTCTATATGGTCCTTCCCAATTTGGGCCCAGGACCCCGGCGCCTTGTACTTGGGTGTTTTGGAACACGCGTTTGAGTACAAGGCTGCCGACGGCGAAGATCCGCCTTTTGACTTTGGCGTTGTAGTATCTCTCAACCTTTTGCTTTTGTGCAACGAGTCTGGTGAGGGCCTAGGATCTTTTCTCGTCGATTAGACCCAATTCGAGGCGCATGGCCTCATCATTTTCTTTTTCGTTGAAAGTGTCGACCCAGTAGGTGGGGACTTCCGTTTCCACGGGGACCACTGCCTCAATCCCAAAGGCAAGGGAGAAGGGGGTCTCTCCGGTGGCGTTTCGAACGGTCGTTCGGTAGGCCCATAGGATGAAAGGCAATTCCTCAGCCCAGGCACCTTTTTTGGCTTCGAGCTTTATCTTGAGGTTGCTTTTAATTGTCTTGTTGACGGCTTCCACTTGGCCATTAGCCTATGGATGTCGCGGGGATGAGAACGTCTTGCTTATCCCTAGTTGGGCGCAGATCTCTCTAACCCTCGCGTTGTCGAACTGCGCGCCGTTATCGGTCACGATCGACGCGGGGATGCCGTGGCGGCATATTATGGACTTCCAGATGAAGTTTGTAGTGTTGGCCTCGGTGATCCTGGCCAGAGGCTCGGCTTCGACCCACTTAGTGAAGTAGTCGATAGCAACGATGGCGTATTCGTATTGCCTCGGGGCTTTGGGAAGCTTGCCGATAATGTCTACGCCCCATTTTGTGAAGGGGCGTGGAACAACGATGCTACTCAGGGGAGATGGCGGCTGACGTGGAACGTTGACACTTGTCGCACTTTCTTGCCCAGTCGTAAGCGTCTTTTTTCATCGTTGGCCAGAAATAGCCTTGTCGAAGCGCTTTGAGCGCGAGGGACCTCCCAGCGGCGTGGCTCCCGCAGAGGCCTTCGTGGATCTCGCGGAGGACCTTAGTCGACTCGACGCTGTTGAGACATCGGAGCAGCGGGGTTGAATACCCGTGCTTGTATAAGGCCTTGCCTTTCAACACGTATTTGGATGCGAGGGCTTTCAGCCTTTCGGCTTCTCTGCGGTCTTCGGGAAGTACCCCTCTTCGCAAGAAGTCCGTAAGCGGGGTCATCCAAGTTGGATGAACGGCGCTCTCAATCGTTCCAACCTCGTCACGTGAGACGGATGGTCGCGAGAGAGACTCGATTGAGATAGTTCCTAACCCGTCTTCGGTGATACCGGATCCGAGGCGAGCTAAGGCGTAAGCCTCGGAGTTCTCTTCTCGTGGGATCTGGATGATCTCGAACCAGGAGAAGGCATCTAGCTTGGCATTTGTCTTTGCCAAGTAGGCGATCATGTTAGGTTCTTTGGCAACGTAGTCGCCTTTAACCTGATTTACGATCAACTGTGAGTCACAGTGTATCCGTAAATTCTGTACGTTGAGCTTTTGAGCGAGCTCTATCCCCACTATGAGGGCTTCGTACTCGGCCTCATTGTTGGAGGCCTGGAATCCGTAGTGGAAGGCGTAGCGTAACTTTTCCCGGTCGGGAGTTGTCAGAATCACGCCGACGCCTGCTCCTTAGGCATTAGATGCTCCGTCTACGTGTAGTTCCCAGATGGGGCCCGTAGGGTCGACCTTTCTCTTTCGAGCCGACAAGTTGTCGGTCGAGTCGTCTTCTGCTCTTCCCATGTCGGGAGTGTAGGAGAATTCTGCTACGAAATCAGCTAAGGCTTGAGCCTTTATTGCCGGCCTCGGATGAAACTCAATCCCGTACTCGCTCAATTCTTGGGACCAGATCGCCATGCGAGTCGATGTTCCCTTTTGAAGAGCTTTACTGATTGGGTGTCATGTTCGGACAACGATTGGGTGAGCTTGGAAGTAGGGGCGTAGCTTTTTGGCGGCTACGATGAGAGAGAGAGAGAGCTTCTCTATCTCTGTATAACGCGTTTCGGCGTCAAGTATGGCTTTGCTCATGTAGAAGATGGGCCATTGAGCCCTATCTTCTTCACGGATCAGCACAGCGCTTACGGCTCGTTCGGAGACGGCGAGGTAGACGTAGAGCGTCACGCCTTCCTTTGGCTTGGAGAGGAACGGCGGTGTCCCGAAGTAGGCCTTCATTTCTTGAAAGGCCTTCTCGCACTCGTCCGTCCATTCAAAACCGTCTGTCTTCTTTATTGCTTTGAAGAACGGTTGACACCTGTCGGTTGCTTTGGCCACAAAACGTGAGAGGGCGGCAATCCGACCGGTCAGACTTTGGACCTCCTTGACACGTCGCGGAGACTTCATGTCAAGGAGTGCCTTGATTTTCTCGGGGTTCGCTTCGATACCTCGACGGCTAACTATGTAGCCTAGGAACTTCCCGGACTCGACCCCAAACACGCATTTGTTGGGGTTGAGCTTCATTTTGTACCGGTGGAGGATTAAGAACATCTCCCTCAGGTTGTCTACGTGATTGGTGGCCAATAGGCTTTTAACGAGCATGTCGTCCACGTATACTTCCATGGTCTTGCCGATTAGGTCGGCGAAGATCCGGTTTACCAATCGTTGGTAAGTAGCTCCTGCATTCTTAAGGCCGAAAGGCATGACCTTGTAGCAGTAGAGGCCGCGATCAGTGACAAAGGTTGTCTTGATCTGATCGGGCTCGTGCATTCGTATCTGGTTATAGCCCGAGTAGGCGTCAATGAAACTTAGGAGTTCATGTCCTGCCGTGGCGTCGACCAGTTGTTCGATGCGCGGGAGTGGAAAGCAATCTTTCGGGCAGGCTTTGTTAAGATCTTTGTAATCTATGCAAATGCGCCACTTCCCGTTAGGCTTTTTGACCATGACCACATTGGCCACCCACTTTGGGTACTTGGCTTCTCGTATGAAACCAGCGGAGAGAAGTTTTTCGACTTCCTCGTTTATCGCTAGGTATCGTTCAGGGTTGAACGCACGTCTAGCTTGTACCTTTTCAGCAAAAGTTTTATCGTCATTCAATCGGTGCACAATCACATCGGGGTCTATGTCGGGCATGTCTGCATGTGTCCATGCAAAGACATCCTTAAACTCCCGAAGGAAGGACGCGAGTTGAGTTTTGATGGCGAGAGGGAGTTGTGCACCGATCTTCACCACCTGGTCAGGTTTAGCTTCGTCGAGAATGATCGAAGTGAGATCATCGGGGGTGTCAACTTTCAACCTCTCGATATCGTCGTGGGAGTCTAATTCCTCGAGTTGCCATGCGTCTTTCTGATCACACGGGTAGTCGTCCTCCAGTTGGTAGATCGTGTTAACCCTTTTTCAGCGGGCTTGCCGTCCACGCCTTGGGCGTAGCATATCCTCGCTTGGGTTTAATCACCGGCCATGACGCCAATTCCTTCTTTGGTGGGGAATTTCACTAGCAGGTGATAAGTGGACGTGATAGCCCTTAGTCTGGTCAACGTGGGTCGCCCAATAATAACATTGTAGGGCGACTCCTGGTCGACCATAAGAAAGGGGACCATGTGAACGACCTCGATGCCTCCGGTAGTTCCGAAGGTGACTCGTAAATCAATGATTCCTTCAGTCATGACCTTTTCTCCCGTGAACCCAAACAGAGGGGTTTGAGTTGGGACAGGGCGGAGCCCCCCGAGCTTCATGCGCTCGAGGGTGGTCTTAAAGATTATATCGGCTGCGCTGCCGTTATCAATAAGAACTCTTTTTACCCAGTTGTTGGCCACCTGGGCCTTGAGGACTATAGCCTCATTGTGCGGGTGCACAACTCGCTTGGCCTCTTCAATTGTGAACTGTATCGTCTCGTGAGGTACGGACGGAGGTTCCTCGTAGGTGAGGTTAACCTGCCCGGCAAGGCCTTCTTGAGAAGCAGCTCTGATGAGCTTTTTCCTTTGCCGGGCCGAGTCCCCGTCTTGCAAGCCACATAGTATGGTGGTGACGACGTGGAGTTGCGCATCAGCCGTAGCTGTGACCGCTGTGCAGTCGGTGTTTGCATTGGTCCTTCCACCTTTCTCAGGCTGTGGCTTGTTGTCGGCGGGGGCTGCCGCTCCTACCAAGCGAAGGACGAACTCTTTGAGCTCTCCCTTCTGGATTAATGTCTCAATTTGTTTCCTAAGATGGAAGCATTGAGAGGTCGTGTGACCGTAATCCCGGTGGAACTCGCAAAAACGGGACCGGTCGCGAAATGCGAGGTTGCCCCTTATTGGAGCCGGAGCGACGAACTTGTCACGCGCCACAGCGTAGATTTGCTCTACCGGGGCGTTCAAGGGAGTGTAACCCGAGTAGTCTCTAAAATTGTTCGCAAGACGCGGCTTTTGAGACGGGGGCCGGCCATCGGAAGCTTGACCTCCCTTGTTTGTCCTCTTACGGGGATTGCCAGGCTCGTTACTGGACTCGTCCCGACGGCGGGAGCTTTGGTTGCTGCTCCTGCGGCCGTCGAGTTAATCTTCTACCCCCATAAAGGTTTTGGCTCGGTTCATTAACTCGGCCATCGTAGAAGGGACTCTGCCGACGATGGACTTTAAGAAGCCTCCAGTGCGCAAGCCCTCGATGATGGCTGTAATTGCGTCACTGTCGTCAAAGCGGTCAACCTTATTTGATTCTGTGGTGAATCAAGTGAGATACTGTCTCAAGGACTCGTTATTCTCTTGCCTGATCGACCATAAGTACATCTTGGTCTTCTTTTGGACCATGGATGTAGCAAACCACTTTTGGACCATGGATGTAGCAATCGTGCTAGGAACATGTCCTTCAGGTCTTTGAACGATTGGACACTTCCTGGCCTTAAATTCTTAAACCACTCGAAACCGGGTCCGGTGAGGGTAAGACTAAAATCTTGGCATAGAGCCCCAGGTGAGACGCCCTGCATCGTCATCCAAGTTTCGTAATGTTGGATGTGATACGTGGGATCAGATTTCCCATTGTATGGAGGAAGATTCGGGAGTTTGAAGTTTCCCGTGCACACCTCAGCAAGGATTTGGGCGGTGAAGGGAGAGGAATGTTCTTCCACGACCCCGTATGTATCACCGGCCAAGCCGCCTTCACGTAGGTCACGCACCTCATTACGAAGATTGTGAATCATGGTGACCACGTCGAGGCCAGTGTTTGGGGTCACTCCTTGTTCAGAAGGAGTCACCTGTCGCCTTTCGTTCGACCCTTGAGCCGTGCAAGGGTCCCCATTGATCGGGGCCGTAGGGTTATGACCCTTACGAGTGCTCAGCCTCTCCCGGAGGTCTTCGCCACGGTCGTTCCGTTGGGCGGTAAGTCGATCTCTAAGATCCGGCCCGGCGGTATGGGGGCGTGAGCTTCGAGCCACATGCCTTACTCGCCGAGTCGTTGTACCTTCTCTGACATTGCCTCTTTGACCGAGTCGGTCATGGGCTGAACGTTGGGAGGTCTCTTCTTGAGAGGAGACCGGTATTGCTTTTGTTTTCGACGGACCGACTTCGATCTCAACAGGGGGTTCCCCGTCTTTGGTGAGAGAAGTCTCGACGTCCGCCGAAATTTCCAAGCCTTCATAGTCAGGGTCATAATCATGTCCCTCGTCCATGAGGTCCTCAGATTCCCCGTGGGGGGCGCCGTGTGCAGGTGCCTTGCCCGCCAGTTGGCGGTGGTACCTTGCATTGGCTATCTTTAGTTGGCGGATTTTCTCCTCCATTTCAAGGATGCGGTCGTCCCGACTGTCCTGAAAAGGAGGGGGCGAGGGAGTGTGGCTCTCATCGTCGAGAGACTCCTCGTCGCCTTGCGCTCGGGAGCGCAGGAAGTATTTCTTCACCGCGGTTGCGTTTTCGGGGTTGTTCACGCCCTCAGAACGAACGGGTGGTTGACCACTCATGTCTTTCCCAAGTCGAGAAGAAAGGGGTCGAGCTGTAGAAGGGATTTCGGGCTGTGTAGGTCGGGAAGTCCCCTCCTTCTAGCGCCAAAATGTTGTCACACGAAAATGATCGCGCCCGGTCCAAAAATGGGAGCTCGTAGACCGAGCTGCACCCTCCACACCCTGAGGTGTGTTTTGGGGGGTGTGACCATGCCAAGGGTTGGCTGCCTACGTACCCTTTAGTCGAGATCAGGTCAGAACGTAGTTCAATTTGTGTATTGGGGGCTATCTTGGGCTCAGAGGCTTTGGGAATCCAAGGCTTTAGAGTAGGACCCGGCTCGTAGCTTCCAGTGAAGACTTTAGAGGGGTCGCGTGCTCGTAGCTCAGAGTTCTAGCTCAAGAAGCGGGAGACCGGCGTGTACCGCATAAGCTCGGGTCACAGAAGAGGAGCGCGCTCCCTCTCGTGGAGGGGGGTCCTTGTGTTTCTGAGCCGAGGGAGGAGGAGTGCACGCTCTTGGAAATGTCGCTAGAGGGCGAGAGAGAGTTCTCGAGAGAAGATAAGTATTGTAAGTTGTGTCCAAGAACCGGGGTCCTTTTTCCTCCCCTAGGGGGGGTATTTATAGTTGTGGAGAGAGGCCTTGGGCCGGCCCCTTGAGGCCCACCGGGTGGCCGGGAGCGGGGCACGCGAGGCCTTACGCCCAAGAGGGCGCAGGACGCGCGGGACATGCCGCCTGGACGAGCGCAGGGCGTGCCAGGCGCGGGACTTGGCCGGGCGCGGCGTTCCCGGCAGTGGGCGTGCCCGGCCGAGGTGGCAAGGATGCTCGACCGAGGTGGCCGAGGTGTCGAGGACGCTCGGCCAAGGTGGCCGAAGTGGCACAGACGCTCGGCCGAGGTGGCCGAGGTGACCAAGACGCTCGGCCGAGGTGGCCGAGGTGGCAAAGACGCTCGGCCGAGGTGGCGAGGACGCTCGGCCGAGGTGGCCGAAGTGGCACAGACGCTCGGCCGAAGTGGCCGAGGTGGCCGAGACGCTCGGCCGAGGCGGCCGAAGTGGCAAAGACGCTCGGCCGAGGCGGCCGAAGTGGCAAAGACGCTCGGCCGAGGCGGCCGAAGTGGCAAAGACGCTCGGCCGAGGCGGCCGAAGTGGCAAAGACGCTCGGCCGAGGCGGCCGAGGTGGCAAAGATGCTCGGCCGAGGTGGCCGAAGTGGCATAGACGCTCGGCCGAGGTGGCCGAAGTGGCACGGACGCTCGGCCGAGGTGGCCGAAGTGGCAGAGACGCTCGGCCGAGGTGGCCGAGGTGGCCGAGACGCTCGGCCGAGGTGGCAAAGACGCTCGGCCGAGGTGGCCGAAGTGGCACAGACGCTCGGCCGAGGTGGCACAGACGCTCGGCCGAGGTGGCAAAGACACTCGGCCGAGGTGTGTGCAGGCCGGGAGGCCGGGGCGTGAGTGCGTCAGGGCGCTCGAGCCTGGTGGGCCGGCGCCCATTGGGCTTCCGTCCGGCAAAGACGACCGGTAACAAGGCCGGCCTTGAATCGTTTTTGAATTTTTGGTGTCCCGAAAACGACCGGTAACAAGGCCCGGAAAGACGAGATGCTTCCCGGCCTCAGACTTCGTAACCACTCAAACCCCGATCCCGTGAGGGTCAGGCTGAAAGCTTGACAGAGAGTGGCGTCCGCCTGCCCTTGCATTGTCATCCACGTCTCGTAGTGTTGGATGTGGAAGTTTGGGTCAGTCCGTCCATCATAGGGAGGGATGGACGGCAATTTGAAGTTCCCCACGCAAGGCTGCGCGAGGATTTGAGCGACGAAGGGAGAGTATAACTCCTCGATCCCCCCGTAAGGCCTTTGCCTCCCCGACTCCCTCATCTCGATGATTAGGTTTTGGTGGCTCTGAATCATCGTGACCATGTCGAGCCCGTTAGCAGGGCTGACCGCCGGGGCCACGGGAGTCGCCGGTTGGCGCTCGTTGGACACTTGGTCCACGACATTGGCCTGAGGCCGGCCAAGAGTTGCGGCGGGAAGCGCATCCCTTCGAGAGTTGAGCCTTCGGCGGAGATCCTCCCCTCGGGAGTTTCTCTGCGCCGTCAAGCACTTCTAAGGTCCATGCTCGGTGCGCGGCGAGGTGAGGTCGCCCTTGGTCGGACCGTCCAGCGAGCGCTTCGGCTATCGGCCCCATCATCCACCAGAGTCGCTCTCTCCTCGGCGAGGGGCCGTGTCCGGCCGCCTCTTGAAACCGAGGGGGCGAGGCCCCGGGAATGAGACCGTGCCTGTCATCGTGCCGGGTGCGAAGGATCGGCCAATGCACCATTGGACCTCTCGGGCCGTGTTTGGGCGAGGCTAGGAGTCGCCTCGTCGGTCCTTGACTCCTCCACATAGTCGGGGTCGGAGTCGTCTCGGGCGGATCGATCCTCGACGTCGTAGCCAAGGAGATTGGCAATGAGTGAGCTGTCGACATCGGGACGGTCAAGGAGCTCCGCAAGCCGCCGGGCCGTGTCCTCTGGGAGCTCGGCCTCGGGGTCGCTCGCCGCGTCTTGGGGCTGGCTCTCGTTATCACGAGGTTGTCCCTCAAGACGGTGAGCGAGGCTTCGGAGGCCGTACCTCGAACTCTTCGCTCGAGTGCCGGCGAGGTAGTGGGAAGGTGACTCATCTCTCGAGAGTCGTAAGAGTAGTGAGAGTGTGGAATGGAAGGGAGAGCGCGCTAAGGTCGGTGGTCCCCTCCTTCTAGCGCCAAAATGTTGTCGCAGTTTTTCGGACAACGATTTAGGAGTCAAAGGCGGTTAGACCCAAGGCCGGACCAAGTGGTCTCGTCTTGACTCGAGCGTGTCGGACTTGATATCTCAAGTCGTCCCTTAGCTGTTGGTGTGGTCTATTTCGTCCAGGCACCTGAAAAGCAAGCAGGAAGGCATGAACTACAAAGGGGAAACAGAGGGGTTGCCTCTGTTTACCTCTCCGACGCTCAACATTAGTAGGATTTGAGGTGGATATAGAGGGTTTAAGTGTTTAGAGGCCGAGACTTGAGAGAAACGAGCAAGGTACGAGTTCGGCAGCGTTTCAGTACTCAAGAATGGATTCCCTGGGTCAAGGGAGGGACCCTTGTATTTATAGGCGGCCAAGAGGTGGTTTGAAGACCCCTTGGCCGAGTGAGCATGCTGGAGTATGTTACCGGTCCATCTCGGCCCGGTAGAGCAGCGACGGCCGCGATAGCGACCACCCCGGGACTCTCCAGCTCCATGGCCGACCTCCGGCCTCATGAGCTCGGCCTACAGCTCCATGGCCGACCTCCGGCCTCATGAGCTCGGCCTCCAGCTCCATGGCCGACCTCCGACCTCATGAGCTCGGCCTCCAGCTCCATGGCCGACCTCCGGCCTCATGAGCTCGGCCTCCAGCTCCGTGGCGGACCTCCGACCTCGTGAGCCCGGCCTCCAGCTCCAATGGCTGAGTGAAATCATCAGCCGGCCAGGCTGTTCACTCGGCTAATGGCCGAGTGAGCCCTCCAGCAGTTCACTCGGCCAATGGCCGAATGAACCTTCCAGCAGTTCACTCGGCCAGTGGCCGAGTGAACCTTCCAGCAGTTCACTCGGCCATTGGCCGAGTGAACCTTCAAACCGGCCATGCAGTTCACTCGGCCAATGGCCGAGTGAACATCCAAAACAGTTCACTCGGCCATTGGCCGAGTGAACCTCAGCCAGCCCAAGCTTTTGACTCGGCCAATGGCCGAGTGAACCTCACCACCATGTTCATTCGGCCATTGGCCGACCCAACCATTCAGGGGGTCAATGGCCGACTCAAGCATGCTCACTCGGCCAAGGGGTCTTCAAACCACCTCTTGGCCGCCTATAAATACAAGGGTCCCTCCCTTGACCCAGGGAATCCATTCTTAAGTACTGAAACGCTGCCGAACTCGTACCTCGCTCGTTTCTCTCAAGTCTCGGCCTCTATACACTTAAACCCTCTATATCCACCTCAATCCTACTAATGTTGAGCGTCGGAGAGGTAAACAGAGGCAACCCCTCTGTTTCCCCTTTGTAGTTCATGCCTTCCTGCTTGCTTTTCAGGTGCCTGGACGAAATAGACCACACCAATAGCTAAGGGACGACTTGAGATATCAAGTCCGACACGCTCGAGTCAAGACGAGACCACTTGGTCCGGCCTTGGGTCTAACCGCCTTTGACTCCTAAATTGTTGTCCGAAAAACTGCGTCAACAACTAAACATGTCACAAAACATCAAAACATGTCACAAAACACAAATAAAACTTAGTTTTAACCTAAACTAATTAAATTATTAAACATGTGACATTATCAATTACAATTACTAATCAATTTCAAAGTAGCATGTTACAATTACAATTTTAATTTCATTAAATAATTTTAAACTAAATAACCTATTCATGTAATTATTAGACTAATTACAATTCCTAATTGATAAATTACAATAAATCAAAACTAATTAAAACAAAACAAATTTAAACTAAACATGCACTAACCTATACTATATCACAAACTATATCAAAACATGTCAAAAAACAATGAAAACTTAATTTTAACCTACACTAATCACATTATTAAACAATTGAAGATATCATATTAATACTAATTAAGTTACAATCAATTTAAACTTTTAACCTAATTAAACTAATGGAATTATTAAACTTAACAAAATTACTAAACATATAAATTATCAAATTAATACTAATTAAGCTACACATATATATACAAATTAATTTCTAACACATATAAACTTAATCTAATTAAAATTATTTAACACCATATGAAAATTAGTACCTAACAAATATAATCTAAACATACAATATACAATATACTAATTACACATATACAATATACAATAAAATCTATACAATATATATTTACATACAATATATAAACTAATAATACCTTAACAGGAAAAAAAATACTAACTTGGCCGGGACTCTCGGAGAAGGAAGGTCACCCCGTCGATGCGACTAACGGCCCTCCGTCGGAGAGGAACTGGGCTCGGCCGAACAGGGCAGGTTCCGGCTATTGGCTGGGACTCGGAGGACAGGAACTCGGCAGCAGGGGCTGAGCGCAGGGCGAGGTCCGGAGGCACGGGACGACGATCGAGGCTGTGAGAGAGGGAGAGAAACACTAAGAGAGAGAGCGAGGCAGAGAGGGAGCGAATTCAGTGAGCGGGAGAGAGAGAAATAACGGTTTGGTGGCCGAGGAGCTGCTGGCGGCGACGGAGAGCGGCGGCGGCGGAGGTCCCACCAGCGGCGGAGCGTGGCTGGTGGCGCGCGCGGCTTGGTGGAGGAGCTGCTAGCGGCGGCGGAGCGTGGCTGGTGGCGGCGGAGCGTGGCTGGTGGCGCGCGCGGCTTGGTGGAGGAGCTGCTGGCGGCGGCGGAGCGCGGCGGAGGTGGTAGATAGAGAGAAGGTTTTTTTTTCGAGAGAGAGAGTGGTTTTTTTTTCAAAAATAGGATGTTGAAATGAGGAAGACGAAGTGCAGATGATTTTGTTTTATAGAAAAACCTAACTTTCAGGTGCGACATTGTCGCACCCGAAAGCTCTACCAGGTGCGCCTAGTCGCACATGATAATATCTTTAAAAAAAATAACCCAGGATGGCACGTCAATCTTGAATGAAATAATGAGGGGGAGAATTGGCCCGCTTAAAATGTTGAAACTATCAGGTGCGACTTTGTCGCACCTGATAGTTTTTATGACTTTCGGGTGCGACTAGTCGCACCCGATACTCAAAAGCATAAAACAATTTTAGCGAAATTTTTAACACTTCGGGTTGACAATCTGGTGCGACTAGTCGCACGTGAAAGTCATTTAGATGCGACTTTTAGGTGCGACTAGTCGCACCTGATAGTCATGCGCATCAGAAAACCAAATTTGTAGTAGTGTCTCTAACTTATGTTGGATGAATCAAATGAGAGGAATGAGGTGGAGTATTTATAGGAGGAGGATTACCTTCAAAAGGTAGTTTTCGCATACCCTTTGCACGTCCAAATGAGCTTCTAGAAGCCTTTGGATTTGTTTCCTCATTTGCTTTCTCTCTTAGTTGGCCGAAATTGCACTTTCCTTCTAGAGGAAATTTGTTTCCTTTTTTTTCTTTTGGCAAGTATCTTCATACATTAATGCACAAAATAATCTCTCTTTCACACTAAGGGCTGCACAAAATTTTGTCTCCCATTCACTTGGGTTGGATGGCCAAAAGCCTTCTAGAAAGCCTTTCTAGATTTTTCTTTACTTGTTCATGACAACATAAGAAAAGCCCATTGAGAATTTTCAAGTAAAATTCTATGAAATGAAATTAATCCACAAGGCCCAATGAACACATCATGGCCAAACGATCTAGGCCATCATGTGACCATGTCAAAAAATTTATTGACATTCATTTCATGCTATGTCCAAAAAGACAAATTTACCCTTTTGACAATTTTCGTAAAACTTGTCTCGTTCTTGTTTTGACTTAGCTTCTAGTTTAACTATTCCTACTCGATATGATTTGTGACAGTGACCTCATGGATCCAAATGAACAAAGCTTAAGCTAAACACTTGGACTCAAAAGTTCACAAACCTTTTCCAAGTTTAGCTTAATACTAACTGACTCCACTAAAGAGTTGACACTGAAAATCTCTCGGTTCAAATGAATTTATTTTCTACTCGAGAATTCAACCAAATTATGATGAGCGGATCCATTGAATATTATCTATGTTTACCCTTCATGAATATCATCAGCTAGTCGGGATTTACAAAAATTACCATTTTACCCTTCTAGCTGTTATTTCCTCAACTCCTTTGTCGCTTGTGAATAAATTAGAAACAATGTATTGACGAGGAGCTAACAAGTCACATTGTTTCATCCAAAAGAGTCAGGACTCAATTTGGACACTGGCCAGTTCATTTATTCACACTCCAGGGAACAAAGCATGAGGTGATATACATTGCATTTCAGCAATCTTGTACATGAATTCCATATCTATGAGAACTTCACAAAGTTACTCATGACATCTTCACAACTTAGTACTTCACCAATAGGTCTTGTTCGGAATCACATAGTGAGACCGAACTCTGACTATCTCAAATGAGAATACGTAAGCTGTGAAATGGCATGTCTCATTTTAGGATTAAGGTAAGCACGATGCAATTCATACGTAGTGACTTCGAGACATAAGAGGTTAAATGGTTTGTTCTTATTTTGTCTCTAGATGTGCACTGGTCAATTCAGTACCTTCGGAAGATACCTAGAAGCACTATAGAGTCTCCAACTCTCAATGCCCCATAACCAAACATCATAGATTCTCCTAACAATCGTACTGAGGTCAATAGTCCTTTGACCCTTAGATTGCGAATATATCGTTTTAAGCAAACTACGAAGAGTTTGTTCATGCAAATCTACATTTGTCTCTTCGCAAGTTTTTTAGTTTGTTTATGGACTAAAGACTAATGTTTTATCATAAAGCTTCAAACAGACAAGGAAGAATGAATGAACGTTTCAAATTTTTATTAATGAATAAGCAATTACAAGCAATAGTCTTCGTGAGACTTTAGTACATCAAATGTACAAAATAAAGACTACAACTCTTCTTGTGGGCACCATTGACAACAAACTCCCACTTGACTCAAAGAAGATGTGTGTAGTCCTTCATGCCTAATCCCTCTCGATGTTGGTCGAAGACCTTGTTCGCTAGGGCCTTGGTGAATGGATCTGCCAGAGATCTACTTCACCTCCACGTCTCCGCGCTGCATGGTCTCTCGAATCAAATGGTATTTCCTCTCAATATGTTTAGAGGGCTTATGGCTTCGAGGTTCCTTTGAGTTAGCGACAGCCCCACTATTATCACAATAAAGGGTCATGGGCTCGTCGACGTTTGGAACAACTTCCAAATACTTAAGGAATTTTCTAAGCCATACAGCCTCTTTGGATGCTTCACAAGCAGCCACATATTCTGCTTCCATTGTGGAGTCAGCAATGCAAGATTGCTTAATTCTTCTCCACACAACAGCTCCACCATTAAGGATGAACACAGATCCCGAAGTGGATTTCCTGGAATCCTTATCCGCTAGAAAATCGGAGTCGGTATAACCCGTTATAGTCAGGTCAGTACCTGAGTATGTAAGCATCAAGTTCCTAGTTCTTCGAAGATACTTAAAAACATGCTTAACAGCAATCCAGTGCTCTTGTCCAGGGTTGGATTGGAAACGGCTAACTACGCCAACGGCGAAACATATATCAGGTCTAGTGCAAAGCATAGAATACATCAGGCTTCCTACGGCAGAGGCGTGATAAATTTTCATCATGTCTTCAATCTCTTGTGCAGTCTTGGGAGACTGGTCCTTAGAGAGTGAGACTCCATGCCTAAAGGGTGTTTGGCCTTTCTTGGAGTCTTGCATCGAGAAGCGATCCATCACCTTATCAATATAAGATGCTTGAGAGAGCGGCAGGGTCCGGTTTTTCCGATCTCGAAAGATTTCGATCCCCAGAATGTACGCGGCTTCTCCTAGATCCTTCATATCGAATGGCTTTGCTAGCCAGACCTTAACTTCAGATAACTTACCCACGTCATTACCTATGAGTAATATATCATCGACATATAATACCAGAAACACAACTTTGTCTTCGTGTATTAACTTGTAAACACAAGGCTCATTTATTGACTGTTCAAAGCCGAAGCTTTTCACAGTTTCATCGAATCTAATATTCCATGACCTAGATGCTTGCTTTTGTCCATAAATGGATTTAAGCAACTCACAAACCTTGGTCTCTTGACCTTCTTACACGAAACCATCTGGTTGAGCCATGTAAATGCGCTCGTCAAGATTTCCATTCAGGAAGGCTGTCTTGACATCGATTTGCCAGATCTCATAATTGAGAGCTGCAGCTATGGATGGGAGTATGTAGATAGATTTAAGCATAACGACGGGCGAGAAGGTTAGTCAATCCCTTCTTGTGTGGTATAACCCTTCCCTACGAGTCGTGCTTTGAACGTCTCGACGTTCCCATCCGGACCCCTTTTCTTCCTGTATATCCACTTACACCCTACGGGTTTAATCCCTTCAGGAAGGTCTACAAGTTTCCACACTTTGTTGATATACATCGAGTGACTCTCAACTTTCATGGGGTCAAGCCAAAGGTTTGATTCAGAACAAGCCATTGCTTGGCTATAGGAAACAAGATCATCCATGTCAGAGACGGCTACGAGAGAGTCTCCATAAGACATGTACCTGTCAGGCTTTTGAGTAGCCCTCCCACTACGTCAAAGTACTACTTGACGAGATTCTGAAGAGTTAGGTTGTGTTTCAGTTGGGGTAAGAACAGTTCTTACAGATGAGGTAGAAGCTTCCTCACCCAACTTTAATTCAAGCACAATTTTGCTTCTAGGTTTTGCATCCTTTATAAAGTCCTCCTCAAGGAAACGAGCATTCGTGCTAACGAAAGTCTTATTGTCCTCGGGACTATAGAATATGAAACCTTTGGTTTCCTTTGGATATCCCACAAACAAGCACAATTCTGACCAACTAGCCAACTTGCTAGTCTTTTGCCTTAGCACATGTGCAGGGCAACCCCAAATTCGGATGTGACCCAGATTTACTTTACGGCCAGTCCATCGTTCATAAGGAATACCAGGAACCGTTTTGGACTTAACTTGCTTCAGAATATAAGCGGTTGTTTCGAGGGCATATCCCTAATAGGAAAGAGGGAATGATGAGTAACTCATCATTGATCTAACCATCTGCATAAGAGTTCAGTTTCTTCTCTCTGACACTCCGTTTTGTTGAGGCGTGCCAGGTGCGGTAAGCTGAGAAGCGATGCCTTCTTCTTTAAGAAAGTCATCGAACTCTCCAGACATATACTCACCACCTCAATCAGATCGAAGGGTTTTGATCACTTTGCCAATTTGCTTTTCCACTAAAGCCCTAACGACCTTAAATACGTTAAAGGTCTCGGATTTGTGTTTGAGCAAATAGACAAAACCATATATCGAGTAATCATCAGTGAAGGTAACGAAGTATTCGTATCCTCCACGTGCATGTTGGCTGAGCGTACCACATACATCAGAATGTACTAGTTCTAGCAGCTCAGTGGCTCTTCGACCTTTATCGGAGAAAGGTCGCTTAGTCATTTTTCCTTCTATCCAGGATTCACAAGTAGGTAGTGAACCTATTGCAGAGGCTTGGAGTGGACCGTCCCTTACAAGTCTCTTAATCCTATCTAGACTGATATGACCAAGTCTTAAGTGCCAGAGGTATGTTAATTTTGTTAGATCGGAGGATTCTGAAAGTCTGATCCTCTTTGGCTCCCTAATCAGATCATTATCTATTTCGGTGTCTAAAAGGGAAGGTTGAGTGGGATAAATGTAAGAAAGAGCATTCTTCATACATGCATCAGTGACAAAAGAATTATCAAGAAACGAAATACGAATTCCATTCTTAATGAACTTTAAACAATAATCTTACCCAAGAAGACGAGCAACGGATATTAAGTTCTTCCCAAAGGTAGGAACAAAATAAACATTATTCAAGTTTAAAGTGCGGTCTTCAAAAGACAGCGTCACGGATCCCACAGCCTTCGCGGACACCAGGCTCCCATCACCCCATTTGAAACATAACTCGCCTTCTTCTAAGCTTTTGGTTTTCTTGAAACCATTCAAGGAACAACAAATATTGGTAGTAGCAGCGGAGTCAATAATCCACGTTAATACTTTATCAGCTACTAAGCACGCTTCGGTAACTAGTACAACATTGTGTTCCTTTGCTTTGAGATAGGCAGGACAGTTCTTTTTATCGGCCTTGTGAGGTCTCTTCTTAGTTCCAGAGGCGGAGGCTTTTTGATCAGTAGCATGTGCCTGTCTTTGATTCCTCTTTCTCTTAGTGAGACCTACAGCAGTGTGAAGTTCCTTCATAAGCTTGGTAACAGTGTACTCTAGCTTGTTTACGGAGTAGTTCATCTTGGAGGTATCAAGAGATGCGGGGAGAGTTTCTAAGATCATATGTATGACATTCTTCCCGTCAATCTCAGATCCTAGGATTTCCATTTTATTCAGAAAACTAATGATCAGTATCATAAAGTCTCCAACAGGAGTCCTAGCCTTCATATGACAGTTCATAAACTGTCGGACTGCTTGTTGCCTTGTTTGACGCCTTTGCCCTCCAAATATCTCATGGAGATTGTTGAGCATGTCGGCGGCACTCTCGATGTCACGATGTTGTTGTTACAACACATTGTTCATTGATGCTAAGATATAGCACCTCACAATCTCATCGGAGCAGAGCCAGGCCGCCAAGGCGTCTTTGTCCTCTTGAGTCGAATCATCATTTGTTTGAGGAGGACACGGGGTGGTGAGTACCCATTTGTGCTTTTTAATGGTAAGGATGATATCGAGGTTATGTTTCGAATCTACGTAGTTTTTGTTTTCAAGTTTGTTCGAGGAAAGGATGAACGAGAGAAGGTTGAGAGACATATTGCCTATATAAGTTGCAACAAGTTTATGATTAGTCTTTGGTTTAGGATTTAAGTTTTATTTAAGACTTGATAAAATCCAAAGGTGTTATAAACCAAACGATAATTTACTCCCTCAAGAGAAGGCCGCAAAAACTCTCCATTTATAAGTAAATGACACATCATTAATGCTTAGCCAAGATGTCAATACATCAATTTTGACTAGCCACCTTTAAAATTGGTTTGATCACTTACATCCTTTCGCAGAGCCTCGAGGGAGGATTACTAGGGATTGAGCCTAAGTGTGCAACCAACCACTTAGTCCAAAAGATCAACTTTGAAAAATAATTCCCCAAAGGGAGGCCTCGTCATCATCGTCTCACTCTCGGACGTAGCTCAATGAGCAATGATCGAAGCAAAAACGCCTTGGAGTACTCCCATTTAAGAGAGGGTCGCAAGAGCGGCTCTTAATCCCACGTTAATTGCTTTTTTCATTAGTGTTGGGGATCGTGGGTTACAAACAACAAATATAACCCTCCCACTTAGTTTTTGGAGTTGGTACATCGACTCTTATAAGTTCGGAAACGGTTTTCCTAGTTATAGAGCGATAGAGCGGACAACTAGAAAAGAATCCTAGATCTTCATGTTTAGAGCAGTGTTAGTGCATAAAGGCACAAGGGACATACTCGGATCTTTTCCTATTTTCTATTTCGGGAAAGTGCATGAGGGAAGTGTGAACTTCAACTCACTCGAACACTTGAAAGTCTGAGATTACACATCTTTTTTTTATTTTCGGCTTGTCTACGAAGAGACCTCCCACTCAAATTTTCAAGAGCATATACATTTTGAACATATGTGATATAGATATAGTTTTGAAAATATTTTGAAAACTTATTTGATTTGGATGACAAAAAATTTTCAAGTTTGAAAACGAAAACGGTTTTTAAAAATTCAAACTAGTTTTGTAAAAATTCAATTTCAATTAAACTTTCAAAAATCAAAACATTTTAATCTTACACATCATGTTTATAATCTTATGAAAAACATTTTGCTCAAGAAAATTTTCCCATTAGAGTTCTATAACTCTCATGGTAGTGGGGTTTGAAAATCCGGATTTCTAAAAAAACTGGAGTTTCGGAAAGTAGCGCACCTCGGAGAAAAAATCGCCATATCTGGCGGCTCCGATGTCCTTTTGACCCAAAACCAGTGGCATTGGAAAGAGGACAGACAGACCCCATTAAATTTCGATTTCGGAGCAGAGAGTTATGTCACTTTTACTGCGGGTTTTACTCCAGCTCGAAGAAAAGGAAATAATTAAAGTTCGGTCTTTTTAGGTGCGAAAAGAATCGAGTGTAACGGAACGTTTTAGGAGGTTTTTAAAGCTTTTATTTGTGTTTTATTAGCAAGGTAATAACATCGTATAAAAAAATAACAACAAGCATAAAACGATTCAAGTAAATAAAAGAAACTAGCAAGACAATATAACTAGTCACAAAATTTACTCGAAATTTTCTCAAACCTTTAAAACACGTTTTTCAATATAAAAAATTAAAAACTATTAGAACTGATTTTAATGTGTTTTAATAACATCCCAAACTCATAGAAAAACAACATGATTTTTAGTTTAAAGGCAAGAGCAATAAATTAAAAAAAATTCTAAGAAAACAATTCTAACTTGTCACAAAATTAGTAAACTTTCGAAAACGATTTTCAAGCTCATATTTTTAAATACATGTACATGTATATCTTTAACCATAGCTCTGATACCATTTGTTGGAATTGATCTAGGGTTTAAGAAAAAGTTTAACGCTTCAGTAAGCGGCGGAATTTTAAAAAAATTATTTTCACAAGTAAAACGTTTTTACTAACCTAGACAAAGAGCAAGCACATGTAAATAAAAACTATTATGAGCATAGAAGTTTACCAACCTTTTTAGACGCTTGAACGTTGATGAGCCTTCGGAAGGGACACTGGCCAGTTCATTTATTCACACTCTAAGGAACAAAGCATGAGGTGATATACATTGCATTTCAGCAATCTTGTACATGAATTCCATATCTATGAGAACTTCATAAAGTTACTCATGACATTCTCACAACTTAGTACTTCACCAATAGGCCTTGTTCGGAATCACATAGTGAGTCCGAACTCTGACTTTCTCAAATGAGAATACGTAAGCTGTGAAATGTCATGTCTCATTTCAGGATTAAGGTAAGCACGATGCAATTCATACGTAGTGACTTCGAGACATAAGAGGTTAAATGTTTTGTTCTTATCTTGTCTCTAGAAGTGCACTGGTCAATTCAGTACATTCGGAAGATACCTAGAAGAACTATAGAGTCTCCAACTCTCAATGCCTCATAACCAGACATCATAGATTCTTCTAACAATCATACTAAGGTCAATAGTCCTTTGACCCTTAGATTGTGAATATATCGTTTTAAGCAAACTCGAAGAGTTTGTTCATGCAAATCTACATTTGTCTCTTCGCAAGTTGTTAAGTTTGTTTATGGACTAAAGACTAATGTTTTATCATAAAGCTTCAAACAGACAAGGAGGAATGAATGAACGTTTCAACTTTTTATTAATGAATAAGCAATTAGAAGCAAGAGTCTTCATGAGACTTTATTAAATCAAATGTAAAAAATAAAGACTACAACTCTTCTTGTGGGCACCATTGACAACAAAGCCAGCCAGGCGCGCGTCACGCATGGCATGCCGCACGGAGAATGCGCGCGCGCTGCACGCTGCGCGCCGCGCCTGGCCGACCGTGTTTCATGCCGCATGCACGCGCCGCTCCTCCTCTTGGCGGAGCGCGCGCCCCCAGTCCCACATGGACGAGAAAGAAGCCTCCTAAGGCCCTCAAACTACTATAAATACCCCATCTCATTGAGGGGGAAGCTATCCCATTCATTCCCTTGAATACTCACTCTTCTCTCTGCTTCTCTGGATTCCATCCTTGGCCTGAAGCGGATTCTCCTCGATTTATCGTTCTCAGAATTCCGAAGCGCTCCCGGGGACTCCCTAGCGCTGCCTCTCTCGATCAAACGACTAATCCCGAGCCCACGAGTGCTCCTGTGGTTTTCGACTTAAAACTGCCTACACATCTAGCACACTAGACGCGTCCACCATTTCTGAAAAGAAATTGCCTACGTGTCCGGAAGCTTTGCCACGGGAAGGAATCTTGACTAAGAGTCTCCCACGTTTCCAAAAGAGAGAAAACACACTTTTTCTCTCGGGTCACTTGATCCCAGAGTTTTGAGACACCGCCGAGGATTCCTCCGCGATTCGTCTCCACTGTCGAGCACACCCTCCAGGCTCTGCGCCTCATACTGCGTTACATACGCCTTGAACTACGTTCTGACCTAATCCATATTCACACGGGTGTTGGAATTGATCTAGGGTTTAAGAAAAAGTTTAACGCTTCAATAAGCGGCGAAATTTTAAAAAAATTCTTTTCACAAGTAAAATGTTTTTACTAACCTAGACAAAGACAAAGCACATGTAAATAAAAACTATTATGAGCATAGAAGTTTACCAACCTTTTTAGACGCTTGAACGTTGATGTGCCTTCGGAAGGTTGATAACGTTCGTCTCCCCTCGCAGCACGTCTCTCCTCTTTCCTCGCAAACTCGAGCAATCACGAAAGTTTCTATCACAAGAATCACTCGAGAAATAAAGGAATTAGTGTGTGGGCACTTTTAAACACGACGACTCAAGAACAAGTCTTAGAGTCGAAAAGCTAAAACACTAGGTCAAATGAGGACCTAGGTGCCAAAACAAAAACGAAATTGACTAGAGAGAGAGAGAGGAGTCGGCCAACAATGTCTAGGGAGAGAGTCTCTCAATCTCTAACTTATGTTGGATGAATCAAATGAGAGGAATGAGGTGAGGTATTTATAGGAGAAAGATTACCTTCAAAAGGTAGTTTCCTCATACCCCTTGCACGTCCAAATGAGCTTCTAGAATCCTTTGGATTTGTTTCCTCATTTGCTTTCTCTCTTAGTTTGCCGAAATTGCACTTTCCTTCTAGAGGAAATTTGTTTCCTCTTTTTTCTTTTGGCAAGTATCTTCATACATTAATGCACAAAATAATCTCTCTTTCACACTAAGGGCTGCACAAAATTTTGTCTCCCATTCACTTGGGTTGGATGGCCAAAAGCCTTCTAGAAAGCCTTTCTAGATTTTTCTTTACTTGTTCATGACAACATAAGAAAAGTCCATTGAGAATTTTCAAGTAAAATTCTATGAAATGAAATTAATCCACAAGGCCCAATGAACACAGCATGGCCAAGTGATCTAGGCCATCATATGACCATGTCGAAAAATTTATTGACATTCATTTCATGCTATGTCCAAAAAGACAAATTTACCGTTTTGACAATTTTCGTAAAACTTGTCTCGTTCTTGTTTTGACTTAGCTTCTAGTTTAACTATTCCTACTTGATATGATTTGTGACAGTGACCTCATGGATCCAAATGGACAAAGCTTGAGCTAAACACTTGGACTCAAAAGTTCACAAACCTTTTCCAAGTTTAGCTTAATGCTAACTGACTCCACTAAAGAGTTGACACTGAAAATCTCTCGGTTCAAATGAATTTATTTTCTACTCAAGAATTCAACCAAATTATGATGAGCGGATCCATTGAATATTATCTATGTTTACCCTTCATTAATATCATCAGCTAGTTGGGATTTACAAAAGTTACCATTTTACCCTTCTAGCTGTTATTTCCTCAACTCCTTTGTCGCTTGTGAATAGGTCAGAAACAATGTATTGACGAGGAGCTAACAAGTCACATTGTTTCATCCAAAAGAGTCAAGACTCAATTTGGACACTGGCCAGTTCATTTATTCACATTCCAAGGAACAAAGCATGAGGTGATATACATTGCATTTCAGCAATCTTGTACACGAATTCCATATCTATGAGAACTTCACAAAGTTACTCGTGACATCTTCACAACTTAGTACTTCACCAATAGGTTCTGTTTGGAATCACATAGTGAGTCCGAACTCTGACATTCTCAAATGAGAATACGTAAGCTGTGAAATGGCATGTCTCATTTCAGGATTAAGGTAGGCATGATGCAATTCATACGTAGTGACTTCGAGACATAAGAGGTTAAATGGTTTGTTCTTATCTTGTCTCTAGAAGTGCACTGGTCAATTCAGTACCTTTGGAAGATAACTAGAAGAACTATAGAGTCTCCAACTCTCAATGCCTCATAACCAGACATCATAGATTCTTCTAACAATCGTACTGAGGTCAATAGTCCTTTGACCCTTAGATTGCGAATATATCGTTTTAAGCAAACTACGAAGAGTTTGTTCATGCAAATCTACATTTGTCTCTTCGTAAGTTGTTTAGTTTGTTTATGGACTAAAGACTAATGTTTTATCATAAAACTTCAAACAGACAAGGAAGAATGAATGAACGTTTCAACTTTTTATTAATGAATAAGCAATTACAAGCAAGAGTCTTCGTGAGACTTTAGTACATTAAATGTACAAAATAAAGATTACAACTCTTTTTTGTGGGCACCATTGACAACAACGGGTACGTAGGCAGTCGACACACAAGGCACAGCCACTCCTCCTCCCTACCCCTTCTCTCTTCTGAGAAGCACGTTGATCGGAGAGAATCCAACTCGAGACTTTCGAGTTTGCACCTTTGGCTCGGGTGCGGCCACTTGGTCCGGCCTTGGGTCGAACCACCCGAAGCTTTAAATAGTTGTTCATTTTTGTGCGACAATAGATACCTAGTAAAAACTATAGACTCTTCAACTCTCAATAGCCCTTTGACCCTTAGATTCTGAATATACTGTTTTAAGGAAACCATGAAGAGTTTGCTCATGAAATCTATATTTGACTCTTTATTTGTTGTTAGGTTTGTTTATGGACTAAAGAATGTAGTTTATCATAAATCTTCAAATAGAAAAGGAAGAATGAATGAACGTTTCAACTTTTATTAATAATTCAGCAGTTACAAGCAAGAGTCTTCGTGCGACTTTATTACATCAAATTTACATAAATAAAGACTACTACTCTTCTTGTAGGCACCATTGACAACAAAATCCCACTTGACTCAAATAAGATGTAAGTAGTCCTTCATGCCTAATCCCTTTTGATGCTGGTCGAAGACCTTGTTTGCGAGGACCTTTTTCACCTCCACGTCTCCGCGCTGCACGATCTCTCGAATAAAATGGTTTTTCCTCTCAATATGTTGAAAGAGCTAATGGCTTCGAGGTTCCTTTGAGGTAGCGACAGCCCCACTGTTATCACAATAAAGGGTCATGGGCTCGTCGACATTTGGAACGACTTCAAAATACTTAAGGAATTTTTTAAGCCATACACCCTCCTTGGATGCTACACAAGCAGCCACATATTCTGCTTCCATTGTGGAGTCAGCAAAGCAAGATTGCTTAATACTCCTCCACACAACAGCTCCACCATTAGGATGAACACAGATCCCGCAGTGGATTTCCTGGAATCCTTATCCGCTTGAAAATCGGAGTCGTATATCTTGTCATAGTCGGGTCAGTACCTGAATATGTAAGCATCAAGTTCCTAGTCCTCTGAAGATACTTAAGAACATGCTTAACAGCAATCCAGTGTTCGGGTCCAGGGTTGGATTGAAAACGGCTAACTACGCCAACTACAAAGCAGATATTTGGCCTAGTGCAAAGCATAGCATACATGAGACTTCCTATGGCAGAGGTGTAAGGAATTTTTCTCATGTCTTCAATCTCTTGTGCAGTCTTTGGAGACTGGTCCTTAGAGAGTGAGATTCCATGCCTAAATGGTGTTTTGCACTTCTTGTAATCTTGCATCGAGAAGCGATCCATTGAATATTATCAATGTTTACCATTTTACACTTCTAGTTGTTATTTCCTCAACTCCTTTGTCGCTTGTGAATAAGTTAGAAACAATATATTGACGAGCAGCTAACAAGTCACATTGATTCATTAAAAAGAGACATGACTCAATTTGGACATTGGCCAGTTCAGTTATTCACATTCCAAGGAACAAAGCATGACGTGATATACATTGCATTTCAGCAATCTTGTACATGAATTCCATATATATGGGATCTTCGCAAAGTTACTCATGACATCTTCATAACTTAGTACTTCACCAATAGGTCCTGTTAAGAATCACATAGTGAATCAAAACTCTGACCTTCTCAAATGAGAATACGTAAGCTATGAAATGACATGTCTCATTTCAGGACTAAGGTAAGCACGATGCAATTCATACATAGTGACTTCGAGACATAAGAGGTTAAATGGTTTGTTCTTAATCTGACTCTAGAAGTGCACTGGTCAATTCAGTGCCTTCAGAAGATACCTAGAAGAACTATAGAGTCTCCAACTCTCAATGTCCCAGAATCAAACATCATAGATTCTCCTAACAATCATACTGGGATCAATAGCCCTTTGACACTTATATTGTGAATATACTATTTTAAGCAAACCATGAATAGTTTGTTGATGCAAATCTATATTTGACACTTCATTTGTTGTTAGGTATGTTTAAGGACTATAGACTATAGTTTATAATAAAGCTTCAAACAAGACAAGGAAGAATGAATGAAGGTTTTAAATTTTATTAATTATTCAGCAATTACAAGTAAGAGTATTCATTATGTCACGACCCGTGAGCGACAGATCGCCCACGAGCCGCGACCGATCGACTCCAATACAATACATTTTAGGCGGTAGATCATAATACTTTTATATATTAAAATAGTTTGCAAAAATCCGGGGAAATTTTTCGCTTTTATAACTTAGAGTCTTATAGCGACTCCTATACAAATACGTTCCGGAACGTTTTAACAAAAGACACTAACCCCCGGTTAAGAAACCCCATAGCCCATAGGTCAAGGCAATACGTGCTCGGTCTCGGTCTTCGATCTCGTTTCCCGCTTACAAGCTTTTCCTTTCTCTACATTACCAAGTGTCATAAAACTATGAGTCGATTGACTCAGTAAGCGGAAGTCTAACCTATGAAAGGAAAACAACTAATGCAAAGCCATGTGACGTGCAAACTAACACAGAAGAATGCAGGATGCTAAAACCGCTAATTCTATAGCATGCATAATGTGTGATCACATTCTAGCTAACACATGTCACTCCGCAAGGTTATACATCTCTCTGTCATAACCCCCGGAATGACAAGAGACCAACTTCAGACTTCGAGCAACAGTCTTCCGCTGGCCTAAGAGTTTTCGTTTTGTCTGGGATCCACTAATGGTACCACTTCATTCGACGTCGGCGCCACCCCCAGGCCCTCATAGCCCGTCAAGGTGCATTCTTCAGGCCTTCATAGCCTGGCAACAAAGTCGGGTACGACTCTTGGTCGACTCCCCGAGATATGAGTACTCAGCGCCATCCCCCAGGCTCTCATAGCCCGTCAGGGTTCAATTCCTTTTGGTACCATCGACACATCAATTCATTAGGGTTCGGGTACTCTGTAGCACTCGGGAGAGTGACTCGGGTTAAATCCCGAAAGAATTATTGTTTCCCTTTTATTGCTCGTTAAGTATTTTAGGTTGAAGACTCGGGACGTGACTCCCGGTACTTCTACCCTCGGTTCGAATTCGAGACTCCGTTTCTGCTCTCCTGACACCTCTGATCTAACCTATCCCTATGGTTAGTAGAGGGATCTAGCTACAACAAATAACAACGTGGCTGGTTCAAGTTAGCATTTGAACCTACGGGTAAAACCCGAACTAAGTTTTCCATAAAGAGTGGCCGAAGCCTTAATCTTTGGTGTTTGTGTCTTTTAAGGCTTTTCCTACCCTTGTTTACTAACAAATAAATGCACAACCAAACAAGGTTATTCCCTTGGTAAGTAGTTGACTTATGTCTCCTCACTTACCTGGAATAGCTCGACAGAAAGTTCGACGACTTCCAGCGATGTCTTGATTTTCACGCTCTCCGTGACACTTGACACTTGTAGAAACGTCAAAAGAACTAACATGAGTTAATCGAGCTTTAATTTCGATAACTCTTTTTCTTTGAAAACTTCAAAATCCGGCTTCGTCGCCTTTGACTCGTCCGGTTCCCGCTCGTCCGTCCAAATCTGTCATCAAACTGCGGAATCTGACATCGAGTTAATTCCTTAAATTCAAACTCTTATCAAATTCCAAAATTCCAAATCCGACATCTCGACTCAAAAACCCGAGCCCAACCAAGTCAACAACCATATACGAATCCAACTAACTTGTCACATAATCTTTAGACTTGTCAAAATTTTTAGACTCGTCATAAAAATTTAGACTTGTCACAAAATTTTCTAGACTTGTCATAAAATTTTTAGACTCGTCATAAGATTCAAATCTCAAAAACCCGAGCCCGAACGAACAATCAATCTCAAACATTACTCATCGATTTCAAAATTCAACTCTCGAATCATTCAATCAAATCCATTTCCAAATTTAATTTCAAATCCAAATCACAACCTCAACAAAAATCAAACCATGCCTCTCAAGCATTACCCAAACATTTATCAACCTCATAAACATCTCATGATCAACAAAACACCCTAGGAAAAAACAAAACCCCACGGATCAGCCATAAATCCTCGTTCACTAGAAAAATTCGTCCAAAAATTCAAACACACGTTCATAATTTCCAGCTTCAAAACCCTGTTTTCAAAAATTCATAACTCACTCAATTCTCAACGGATTTATACGTTCTTGGTCATTTTAGACACCTCATAACGTCTATTATCCAGGACAAATATCAACAAATCCAAATTAAATCGGTACCAAACTTTCCACATCAATTTACAGAGGCTGTTCACAGCGAGCTCAAAATTCTCAAATCATTCAAAATCGACTCAATTACACAAATCCGAGCTAGGAACATCATTAATTAAGTCCAACACCCAAATAAAACCCATCAATTCCACTGATTTTAGCTCGGATCAAAAACCCCCAATATTTGAGCTATGAACCCTAGATTTCAATTCAAACCAAGGAGATGAAATTTCTCACCGAATCAACGAAATACCATTCACCCACTGCTTCCTCGTCCTCTTCCCGGTGATCTCCCCTTGCTCCGACGTCCCGGTGGTCCACGGCGGCCTCGCTCTTCCTCCCGGTGGCGCGCGCGCGATGGAGAGCTCGGCTTGGCTGATGGCGCGCGGAGAAGAGAGAGAACGAGGGTTGAAGAAGGAAGTGGAGATGGCGAGAGAGATGATGATGATGGCCGAGAGAGCTAGCTTGGAGGAGATTAGATTTTTTTTATTGAGCTTACTCGAATATTCTTATTCCAAAATTTCATCGACCTTAAATATATTTATTATTATTATTATTATTATTATTTCCAATATATTTAAAAATTAAGGACGTCTCATGTGCAACAAGAATTTGATTCAAAATAAAACTCATTTATTTTATTCAAATTCATAAGTCGAGCATTACAAAAGTTTGTATATTACACGTGAGACTTTATTACATCAAATGTACATAGACAAAGACTATTACTCTTCTTGTGGGCACCATTGACAACAAACTTCCACTTGACACAAAGAAGATGTGACTAGTCTTTCATGCCTAATCCGTCCCGTTGCTGGTCGATGACCGTGTTTGCTTAGGCCTTGGTGAATGGATATGCCAGGTTTTCCACCGCTAAGATCTTCTTCGCCTCCACGTTTCTGCGCTGCACGATCTC
This sequence comes from Urtica dioica subsp. dioica, assembly GCF_054948205.1. Taxonomy (NCBI): domain Eukaryota; kingdom Viridiplantae; phylum Streptophyta; class Magnoliopsida; order Rosales; family Urticaceae; genus Urtica; species Urtica dioica. The sequence goes on from NC_142763.1 coordinate 41,970,681, forward strand.
TCGAATCAAATGGTATTTCCTCTCAATATGCTTAGAGTGCATATGGCTTCAAGGTTCCTTTGATTTAGCGTATGGCTTTAAGGTTCCTCAAGGATCATGAGCTTGTCGACGTTTGGAACGACTTCCAAATACTTAAGGAATTTTCTAAGCTATACAGCCTATTTGGTACTTCAGAAGCAGCCACATATTCTGCTTCCATTGTGGAGTCAGCAATGCAGGATTGCTTAATACTCCTCCACAAAACAGCTCTACCATCATTAAGGATCAACACAGATCCTGAAGTGGATTTCTTAGAATCCTTATCCGCTTGAAAATCGGAGTCGGTATATCCCGTCATAGTCAGGTCAGTACCTGAATAAGTAAGCATCAAGTTCCTAGTTCTCCGAAGATACTTAAGAACATGGCCTAGTATAAAGCAGATATCTGGTCTAGTGCTCTTGTCCAGGGTTGGATTGAAAACGACTAACTACGCCAACTGCAAAGCAGATATCTGGTCTAGTGCAAAGCATAGCACACATGAGACTTCCTACGGATGAGGCGTAAGGAAATTTTCTCATGTCCTCAATCTCTTGTGCAGTCTTGGGAGACTGGTCCTTAGAGAGTGAAACTCTATGCCTAAACGGTGTTTGGCCCTTCTTGGAATCTTACATCGAGAAGCGATCCATCACCTTATCAATATAAGATGGTTGAGAGGATGACAAAGTCCAGTTCTTCCGATCTCGAAAGATTTGGATCCCCACAATGTACGCAGCTTCTCCTAGATCCTTCATATCGAAGTTCTTTGCCAGTCAGATTTTAGCCTCAGATAACTTACCTACAACATTACCTATGAGTAATATATCACCGACATACACTACCATAAATACAACTTTGCCTTCGTGTATTAACTTGTAAACACACGGTTCATCTATTGACTGCTCAAAACCGAAGCTCTTCACAGTTTCAGTGAATATAATATTCCATGATCTAGATGCTTGCTTTAATCCATAAATAGACTTAAGCAACTAAAAAACATTGGTCTCATGACCTTTTTCCATGAAACAGTTTGGTTGAGCCATATAAATGTGCTCATCAAGATTGCCATTCAGGAAGGTAGTCTTGACATTCATTTGCTAGATCTCATATTCGAGAGTTGCAACTATGGATAGAAGTATGCGGATGGATTTAAGCATAGCGACTGGCGAGAAGGTTTCTTCATAGTCAATCCCTTCTTTTTTGGTATAACCATTAGCCACTAGTCGTGCATTAAACGTCTCGACGTTCCCATCCGGACCCTTTTTCTCCTTGTATATCCACTTACACCCTACGGGTTTAATCCCTTCGGGAAGGTCTACAATTTTCCTAACTTTGTTGACATATATTGAGTGCATTTCAAATTTCATGGCGTCAAGCCAAAGGTTTGATTCAGAACCAGCCATAGGATGGCTGTAGAAAACAGGGTTATCCATGTCAGAGACGGCTATCTCCATAAGACATGTACAAGTCAGGCTTTAGAGAAACCACCCACTACATCGAACTACTACTTGACGAGGTTCTAATGAGTCAGGCTTCAGAACAATTCTTACAGATCAGGTAGAAGCTCCGTCACCTATCTCTTCTTCAAGAACAATTTTTCTTCTAGGTTTTTTATCTTTCATGAAGTCCTCCTCAAGGAAACGAGTGTTCGTGCTAACAAAAGTCTTGTCGTCCTTTTGACTATAGAATGTGAAACCATTTTTTTTCGTTTGGATATCCCACAAACAGGCACAATTCAGACCAACTAGCCAACTTGCTAGTCTTTTGCCTTAGCACATATGCAGGGCAACCCCAAGTTCGGATGTGGCCTAGATTTACTATACGGTCAGTCCATCGTTCATAAGGAGTACCAGGAACTGTTTTATACAGAACCATGTTCAGGATGTAGGCTGCTGTTTCGAGGGCATATGTCCAAAAGGAAAGAGGGAGTGGTGAGTAACTCATCATTTATCTAACCATTTCCATAAGAGTTCGGTTTCTTCTCTATGACACTCCGTTTTGTTGGGTGTGCCAGGTGCGGTAAACTAAGAAGTGATACCTTCGTCTTTAAGAAAGTCATCGAAACCAAACATATACTAACCATCTCGATCAAATCGAAGGGTTTTGATTTGTTTGCCAGTTTGCTTTTCCACTAAAGCCCAAAAGACCTTAAATACGTTAAAGGTCTAAGATTTGTGTTTGAGTAAATAGACAAAACCGTATCTTGAGTAACCATCGGTGAAGGTAACGAAGTATTCGTATCCTCCTCGTGCCTGTGTACTGAGCGGATCACATATATCAGAAAGTACAAGTTCTAGCAACTCAGTGCCTCTTCGACCCTTGGCTGAGAAAGGTCGCTTAGTCATTTTTCCTTCTATACAAGATTCCGAAGTAGGTAGTGAACATATTGCAGAGGCTTGGAGTGGACCGTCCCTCACAAGTCTCTTAATCCTGTCTAGACTAATATGACCAAGTCTTAAGTGCCAGAGATATGTTGATTTTATTAGATCAGAGGAATCAGAAAGTTTGCTCCCTAACTAAATCGTTATCTATTTCAGTGTCTAAAATCGAAGGTTACGTGGGATAAATGTAAAAGAGAGCATTCTTCATACATGCATCAATGACGAAAGAATTATTGGAAGGAGAAATCCAAATTCCATTCTTAATCAACTTTAAACAATAATCTTCCAGACACCAGGCTCCCATCACCCCATTTGAAACAGAAGTCGCCTTCCTCTAAGCTTTTTCTTTTCTTGAAACCAGTCAAGAAACAACAGATATGGTTAGTAGCAGCGGAGTCAAGAATCCACGTTGATACAAATATGGTAAGCTGAGAAGCGATACCTTCTTCTTTAAGAAAGTCATCGAACTCTCCAGACATATACTCACCACCTCGATCGTATCGAAGGGTTTTGACCACTTTGCCAATTTTCTTTTCGACTAAAGCCCTAAAGACCTTAAATACGTTAAAGGTCTTGGATTTGTGTTTGAGAAAAACAGACAAAACTGTATCTTGAGTAATCATTAGTGCATGTAACGAAGTATTCGTATCCACCACGTGCCTGTTGACTGAGCGGACCACATACATTAGAATGTACTAGTTTCAGCAACTCAGTGGCTCTTCGACCCTTATCAGAGAAAGGTCGCTTTGTCATTTTTCCTTCTATGCAAGATTCACAAGTAGGTAGTGAACCTATTGCAGAGGCTTGGAGCGGACCGTCCCTCACAAGTCTCTTAATTCTGTCTAGACTGATATGACCAAGTCTTAAGTGCCAGAGATATGTTGATTTTATTAGATCGAAGGATTCAGATAGTTTGATCCTCTTTGGCTCCCTAACTAGATCATTATCTATTTCAGTGTCTAAACCAGAAGGTTGAGTGGGATAAATGTAGAAAAGAGCATTCTTCATACATACATCAGTGACAAAAGAATTATCAGAAAACGAAATACGAATTTCATTCTTAATAAAACTTTAAACAATAATCTTGCTCAAGAAGACGAGCAACGGATATTAAGTTCTTCCCAAAGGTAGGAACAAAATAAACATTATTCAAGTTTAAAGTGCGGTCTTCAAAAGACAGCGTCACGGATCCCACAGCCTTCGTAGACACCAGGCTCCCATCACCTCATTTGAAACAGAAGTCGCCTTCCTCTAAGGTTTTGGTTTTCTTGAAACCATTCATGGAACAACAAATATGGTTAGTAGCAGCGGAGTCCAGAATCCCGTACTAAGCATGCTTCAGTAATTAGTACGATACTATGTTCTTTTGCTTTGAGATAGGCAGGACAGTTCTTCTTCTCGGCCTTGTGAGGTCTCTTCTTAGATCCAGAGGTGGAGGCTTTGTGCTCAGTAGCATGTGCCTCTCTTTGATTCCTTTCTCTTAGTGAGATCTTGAGCAGTGTGAAGCTCCTTCATAAACTCGGTAACAGTGTACTCTAGCTTGTTCATGGAGTAGTTTAGCTTTAAGATATCAAAAGATTCGGGGATAGTTTCCAAGATCATATCTATTTTGGTCTCCTCGTCAATCTCAGATCTTAGGATTTCCATCTCATTCAGGTAACCAACGATCAGCATCATATGGTCCCTGACAGGAGTCCCAGCCTTCATGCGATAGTTCATAAATTGTCTGACTCCTTGTTGTCTGGCCTGACGCCCTTGCCCTCCAAACATCTCATAGAGATTGTAGAGCATGTCACCGTCTGTCTCAATGTCACAAAGTTACTATTTCAGCACATTGTGCATAGATGCTGAGACATAGCACCTCACAATCTCATCGGGGCGGAGCTAGGCCGCGAAGGCGTCTTTGTCCTCTTAAGTCGAATAATCATTCGTTTGAGGAGACACGGCGTGGTGAGTACCATTTGTGCTTGTTAACGGTAAGTATTATGTCGAGGTTACGTTTCCAATCTACGTAGTTCTCGGTTTCAAGTTTGTTTGAGGAAAGGATGATTGAGAGAGAGTTGAGAGACATTTTGCTGAAGTTGAAACAAGTTTATGATTAGTCTTTTAGTTTAGGATTTAAGTTTTTTTATGTTTTTAAGATGAACAAGACAGGAAAAATCCAAAGGTGTTATTAATGAAATGACACTTTACTCCTTCGAATAAATGCTGCAACGAGTCTCCTTTCATATGTATATGACTCATCATTAATGCTTAGTCAAGATGTCAAATACATCATATTTGACTAGCCACCTTATAAAAAAGTTTGATCAGTCACATCCTTTCGCATGGCCTCGAGGGACGATTACAAGGGATGGAGTCTAAGTTTGTAACCAACCACTTGGTCCAAAAGATCGACTTTGAAAAACAATCCACCGAGGGAAGGTCTTGTCACATTGTTTCACTCTCAGACTTAGCTCATTGAGCAATGATCAGAGCAAAGCGTCGTTGAGTACTCTCATTTAAGAGAGGGCCACGAGGGTGACTATTAGTCTAGCGAAAATTACACTTTTCATTAGTGTTGGGGATCGTGGGTTGTAAACAACAAGTATAATCCTCCCACTTACTTTTTAGAAAAGGAACATCGTCTCTAATACATTTTGGAAACATGTTTTTCTAGTGGTTAGAGAGATAGAGTGGACTTCTAGAAAGGAATCCTAGATCTTCATGTTCAAGGAAGAGCAGTGTTACTGCATAAAGGCACATGGTACATACTCGGATATTTTCCTATTTTTCTATTCGGGAAACTGCATGAGGGAAGTCTGAACTTCAACTCACTCGAACATTTGAAAGTTTTAGATTACACATCTTTAATTTTTCGGCTTGCCTTCGAGAAGACCTCCCCCACTCAAACTTTCAAGAGCCTATAGATTTTGAACATATGTGATATAGATATAGTTTTGAAAATATTTTGAAAACTTATTTGATTTGGATAACAAAATATTTTCAAGTTTGAAAGCGAAAACGGTTTTTCAAAATTCAAACTAGTTTTGTAAAAATTAATTTCAATTAAATTTTTAAAATAAAATCATTTTAATCATTCCCATTATATTAATTATCTTATAAAAAAATAATTTTTCTCAAAGAAATTTTCTCATTAGAGTTCTATAACTCATGGAGAAGGGTTCGAAATCCGGAATTATAAAAAATTGGACTTTCGGAACAGCCACGTACCTCGGAGTAAAATCGCCATAACTACAGGCTCCCATGTCGTATTGACCTAAAACAAAATGCATTTGAAAGAGGACAAACAGACCTTTAATTTGATTCAAGAATTAATAAATTTAGAATTCTGAGCAATGAGTTATGCCACTTTTACCGTTGGTTTTTTCTCGAGCTCGAAGAAAACTAGAAATAATTAAAGTTCGGACTTGAGTGCAAAAGAATCTAGTTTAACGGAATATTTTAGAGAGTTTTTAAAGCTTTATATGTGTTTTATTAACATGTTAATAACATAGTATAAAATTAAATAACAACAAACATAAAACGAATCGAGTAAATAAACGAAACTAGCAAGACAATATAACTAGTCACAAAATTACTCGAAATTTATCAAACTTTAAAAACAGGTTTTTCACTATAAAAAATTAAAAACTTTTAGAACTGATACTAGTTTGTTTTAATAACATCCCAAATTCATAGAAAATTAACATGATTTTTAATTTAAAGGCACGTGCAATAAATTAAAAAAATCTAACTTAGCAATCCTAACTTGTCAAAAAACGAGTAATCTTTCGAAAACGATTTTCAAGCTCCTAGTTTTAATAACATGTACATGCTTATCTTTGACCATAGCTCTGATACCCTTTTTTGGAATTGATCTGGTGTTGTGAAAAGATTTAACATTTCTAGCAAGCGGCGGAAAATAAAAAATTTCTTTGATCAAGTAAAATGATTTTTACTGACCTAGACAAAAAGCAAGCACATGTTATTATTAAAACTATCTAAAAGCGATTACACGTTAACTAACCTTTATGATGCTTGATCGTTGAGAAGCTTGTGGAGGTTGAATTGCTCGTCTCCCCACGCAGCTCGTCCTTCTTTGTTCTTTGGGAACTCAAGTAACCACAAAAGTTTCTATCACATAAATTACTCGAGGTAAGAAGGAATTAGTGTGTGGGCACTTTTAAACACAACGACTCAAGAACAAGTCTTAGAGTTGAAGAGCTAAAACAAACACTAGGTCAAATCTGGACCTAGATGCCAAAACAAAAACGAAAAGAGCTAGAGAGAGAGAGAGGGAGATGGGCGGCCACAATGTCTAGAGAGAGAAGCTCTCAATCTCTAACTTATGCGGGATGAGAAACAATGAGAATGAGGGCCCTATTTATAGGAGAGAGATTACCTTCAACATGGTAGTTTCATTTTCTATAGAATATCACATATTCATGAATAAATATTGCCGTTCATCCTCTTAAGTCACACGGCCATATAGTTTTCTAGAAGACCATGGATTTGTTTCCTCTTTTGTTTTGCTTCTCTCTTCCCTTGTGTTTGCCACCCACCATAGTTTCCTCATAGACGAAATTTGTTTCCTCTTTTTCTTTTGGAAAGTATCTTCATACATCAATGCACAAAATTGGCCTCTCTTTCTTTCTTATGTTGGACGGCCAAGGGTCTTCTAGAAGGTGTTTCTAGATTTTTATTCATTTTTTCATAACAACATAAGAAAAGCCCATTAAGAATTTTCAAGTAAAATTCCATGAAACGAAATTAATCCTCAAGGCCAAATATATTCAAATGGCCGTGTGGAATTTTTCATTTGTCATCATTTGACAAAATCAAAAAATTTATTGACATTCATTTCGTCCTATGTCCAAAAGACAAAAATACCTTATAGACAATTTTCGTAAAACTTGTCTCGTTCTTGTTTTGACTTAGTTTCTAGTTTAACTAATCCTACTCGATATGACTTGCGACAGTGACCTCATGGATCCAAATGAACAAAGTTTGAGCTAGCACACTTGGACTCAAAAGTTCACAAACCTTTTTCAAGTTTAGCTTAATGTCAACTGACACCACTAAAGAGTTGACACTGAGAATCTATCGGTTCAAATGAATATATTTTCTACTCATGAATTCAACTTAATTGTGATGAGTGGATCTAATGAATATTATCTATGTTTACCATTCACGAATATCATTAGCTAGTCGGGATTTACAAAATTACCATTTTACCCTTCTAGGTTTTATTTCCTCAACTCCTTTTTCGCTTATGAATAAGTTAGAAACAATGTATTGACGAGGAGCTAACAAGTCACATTGATTCATCCAAAAGAGTCATGAATCAATTTGGACACCGACCAGTTCATTTATTCACATTCCTAGAAACAAAGCATGAGGTGATATACATTGCATTTAAGCAATCTTGTACATGAATTCCGTATCTATGAGATCTTCATAAAGTTACTCATGACATCTTCATAACTTAGTTTTTCACCAATATGTCATGTTCAGAATCACATAGTGAATCCGAACTCTCACTTTCTCAAATGAGAATACGTAAGCTATGAAATGACATGTCTCATTTCAGGATTGAGGTAAGCATGATGCAATTCATACGTAGTGACTTTGAGACATAAGAGGTTAAATGGT